>NC_050069.1:71132303-72375428 GCF_009764565.3 Dermochelys coriacea
CATTGTGGGCTCTACTTCTCCTGAAGCCGTGAAGACCGGTCTGAAGATCTGGTGGGATGCCAAGAATCCTTTTAAGATGTACCACAAAATCTACAGGTAGGTTCTGTGATCACAGCTGTGCACAGTAGGGGGCAGAAACTATTTGACAGGCTCACTCCAAAGAGGAGGGAACTGAAGATGGAACCTTGAGGGGGGATAAACAGATGGTTAGTGACTTACTCCTCATACTTCCCTGTCTAACGAATATACTGGAGTATGGGTTAGGAAGGAGGCAGAATTGGGACTTAGTTGTGAAAGCCAAGGGGTGAGGGAGAGAGTGACTGTCTATAGCAGGAACAACTGCAGTCTATTTTAAACTAGAACTGACACAACTGTCGGCAGCACAGAACTTGTTTGAATTTAGCCCCCTTCTGCATTTGGAGCAGTCTTCACTTTTTTTAATGAATTTATTTTTGTTCAAATGAGTTATGCCAACAAATTCTAGTCTCAAGTGCTCAAGCCGCTGTTTCTTGTGGACTTGCTATTCTTAATTCACTTTGCTCTGTTTTCTGAAGTTGCATGATACTGATTTTGCTTCCCTCATTTGATGACTGGAACTTTCAGAAACAGGAGGAGAGCTTTAAGTCACAGGTGGCATTAAGATGTCTGCATCAATTAGCACCTTCTGGTGCCAAAAATCTTGCAAATACATAGTTGCTTGAGTTGTTTTGCCAACAAAAGTTATCTGATTACTATAAGTGAATAAAAGGTCTTGAATACAATGATCCTGAGTTACTGCTTTCTCAGTATACACACACAGCTGTATTTGTAGCTCACCTAAAGTAGTCACACTGCATTCTCATTACATCCAGTAAATAGAAAACAGATGAAATGTCAAGCAGATTGAACACTTCAGAACAGTGTGACACAGGGATGTGGGCAAAGTTGAGATTTCTGTGAGTGAAAGTGTATGCTAGCAGCTTCCTTCTTGCATGCTGATAAGTAAGGGTTTAAAGATTACTGAAAACTGACATTGGCGGTGTCTAACTGGCTTCTGAAACATGGTTTGATTAAAGGAATGATAATTGCCTCAATCCATATTAACACCATAAATTTCCTGTTGGCAAAATTTTGTAGTTTAACACAGTTTTGTGTTTCATTAAATTTGTGTCAAGATAAATGTGGTTTAATTACCGTGTAATGAATTGTTAAAATCTTTATCAGCACGCTGCACAGTTCCATCATTTGATGACAACTTTTGCTTTTATAATACAACTTCTTAAATAACCAGTCTCTGAAAATTAAATGGGAACACCTCTGAGCAAATTTTGAATTCACAATGAATGGGTGAAGAGAGTTTAAACTAGAATTAAAGGGAGTAGAGAGGGAAGTGAAACACACATATTTGAACCTAGGAAGAAAAATGTGCAATGTTAGCAACTGAAGCTCTAATCCAGCAAAGCACACAAGCATAAGAATGGCCATACTGGGTCAGACAAAGGTCCATTTAGCTCATTGAAGTCTACTTGGATTATAAGATCTTCAGGGGTAGGAATGTCTTTGTATGCTGCCGACCACAAAGAGGCCATGATTCATGACTGGATACTCAAAGTGCTATCTTAATTCAAACAATTAAGTTGGGACCTAACCCAGAAAAGCACTAGCTCAAGTGAGGCTGAACCATACTGTATTGAACATTTGTATTTTGTGTGGCTTTTCATACAGTGATCAGTGCACCTTAAAAGTCTACCTTTAATTATGGAATGAACGCAAACAATGTAAGTCTCAATCGAATAAAATACCTTGCTGACCTGTAGATAGTGAGCTCTTTTATCTGAGTGTTTAAGTTCCAAATGCAAAAAAGTAAGAGGTTTATCTAGCGGAATGAGAAATAAAACTTTTATTTTTAATGTGTCCGTTACAATGTGTGAAATGTCATTACTACCAAGATTTTAGCAATGTTGGAGTCTAGCAATGTTGATCTTTTTTAGCAGCTCATGAAAATTGCAAAAGTGTAATTTGCATGCCTGGCTGAACAAATGGTGGCTGTCAGTGACTTGGAAGAACCAGGCCTGTTGCAGTTCAGGACTGAGAGGCCAACGTTCTCTCTGTGAGAAATGTGGTGGTATATCCGTTCAGTTGGAAATCAGAAAAAGGCTACGTGGCAGGCGACGCTACCACCTGACCTGTATCCAGCTTGCAAAACCTCTAGCTTGCCTCTTAGTAATTTCTGCAGAGCAGTTATATGGTGTCTATTTAGTACTGTATGGCATGTTGAAAATTTGGGGGTAGCGTTAAACTGACGTTAATATAAAGGCACAAAACCATGGATATTACTGCACTGATAATATTCATTCACTATATTCATTGTCTGCCTGCTGAAAGCTGGGCTAGACAAGAATTAAAGTAGGTGCAAACTGAGGGCTGTAAAATGGCTTATGGAAATTAATGACAGTCTTGCAGTTGACTTAAATGGGAGAATTGGGACCCATGCAAAGCACTTCTACCTGTTGACCTGTAATTATGTCTATCCAATAAATAGCATAGCCAGCACATGGAGTCTAGATTTTCGTATGTGTAAATCCCTTATCAGTCTACAAAAGGAGCCCAAAGGAGTGTTTGAATTAGTGATTATAAGTTTAGGAGAGAGGGTCTTGGGGGGGCAGGTATTAGTTAAATTATAAGATGGAGAGGGACTAATGCAGTACAACTATTGCATGGATTTGATTTATTTCGGCAGTTTTGGCAATTAGTCTATTTTCAGTGTAATATTAGTCACCGCCTACATTGGCACAAACTGCGGAGCTTATGACCGAGGTTGATATGGTGGGTGCAATAGCACAGGAAGTGTTAGGTGAATTTAGCACAAAACCAGCCCCAGTAGCTGGGCTATGGTGAATCAAAAATGTGAAGACTGAGGTTGGCACAGCCATTAGCCACTCAGTCAGCATGTGATGTTGGATCAAACTATGGAGGAAAGGAATGAAAGACAGAATGTGATATAGGTTTGGATCAGAAAGGAGTCGGGTAAAATCTACCCTTTTGAAACTGAAAGGAAAAAATGGCTTAGCCAACAGATAATGGTGATGAGATTCTTTGAACTGAGATAGAGATGGAAAACTTGGTTCTAGCGAGACCTGGGAAATCTGGCTAGTTGTTTACCACAAAACACACACAAAAACATAGCTGCTCTGCCAACACACTAAGTAGTCTGTTTACTGGCTGGAACAGGGGATGATCTAATTGCAGTGGTCCATATTGAGAATAGTGACAATAGCAAGAGAATCCAATATGGAGATTTTCAAAAGCATATTTGAGAATATTGGGATAACTCAGTCTAGGTTAGCATCTTCTGAATGGTTTCCTCTTCCAGGTAGAGATGTTAAATTATAGGAAAAGATTAATACGTGGCTCAACGGATGGTGCACAGAGCAACTGTTCAGATTTTTCATATATTGAAGTAACTTTTGGGGTAGCCTAACCTATATTAGATTGATTATATTTGTCTAGTTTGGCAATTGATAAGTGGAAAAGAGAGATGGTAGCTGCAGGGCTTGCAAAAGTTTTACAACCAATCTCAATACAAAATCCCAGATTCACTATTGTCTGATTCTTTTCTCTTGCTAAAATGCTGCAGGTTCCCAAATTCATGGCCCTTTAATAAACTGGCAGGAAAATTAATAGTTTGCACAACAGTAATTCTCCTACCATTTCAGATGTCAAAAATATAGCTTTAAATTTTTAGTAACCTTTATTAACTTATTGATCACAGTTGATGTTTTGCTCTAACTTTTTATTCAGCTGTTATCAATATATTTTGGTTATGAGAGAGCCTTTGACAAGGTCCCTCAAGCAAAGTAAGCAGTCATAAGATATGAGAGAAGGTCCTCTCATGGATCAGTAACTGGTTAAAAGACAGGAAACAAAGGATAGGAATAAATGGCCATTTTTTAGAATGGAGAGAAGTAAATAGCAGTGTCCCCCAAGGATCAGTACTGGGATCAGTGCTGTTCAACATAATCATGAATGATCTGGAAAAAGGGGTAGATAATGAGGTGGCAAATTTTGGAGGTGGTACAAAATTACTCAAGATAGTTAAATCAGAAGCAGACTGTGAAGAGTTACAAAGGGATCTCAAAAAGAAAAGGAGTACTTGTGGCACAAAACTTGGTGACTGGGCAACAAAATGGGGCAGATGAAATTCAGTGTTGATAAATGCAAAGTAATGCATACTGCAAAACATAATCCCAACTATACATACAAAATAATGGGGTTTTAATTAGCTGTTACCACTCAAGAAAAAGATCTTGGAGTCACTGTGGATAGTTCTCTGAAAACATCCACTCAGCTTGTTTGATTGCTGCTGCACACTAACAATGTGAGGAACCATAAGAAAAGAGATAAGACAGTAAATATCATAATACCATTATATAAATCCATATTACGTAGGGTCCACACCTTGAATACTCTATGCAGATTTGGTCACCCTATCTCAAAAGAAGATATATTAGAAATGGAAAAGAAACAGGGAAGGGCAACAAAATTTATTAGGGGTATGGAATAGTTTCCATATGAGGAGAGATTAAAAGACTGGAACTTTTCAGTTTAGAAAAGAGATCACTAAAGGGGGCTATGATGGAGGTCTATAAAATCATGAATGATTTGGAGAAAGTAAATAAGGAAGTGTTATTTACCCCTTCATGGAACACAAGAACCAGAGGTCACCCAATTAAATTTATAGACCACAGGTTTAAAACAAACCAAAGGAAGGACTTCTTGAAACAACGCATAGTCAACCTGTGAAACTCATTGTCAGAGGATGTTATGAAGGCCAAAACTATAGCTGGGTTAAAAAAAGAACTAGACAAGTTCATGAAGGATAGGTTCATCATGGACTATTAACTAAGATGGTCAGGGACTCAACCCCATGCTCTCTGTCCCCTAAGCCTCTGACTGCCAGATGCTGGGACTGAACGACAGGGGATGGATCACTAGATAATTGCCCTGTTCTGTTCATTCCCTTTGATGCACCTAGCACTGGCCATTGTCAGAAGACAGGGTACTGGGCTAGATGGACCATTGGTCTGATCCAGTATGGCCATTCATATGTTCAATAAAAAAAAGATTCTATCTGCACTTAAAATGCCATAGTGGCACAGCTATAGCACTTCAGTGTAGATACTTACGCTGTAGCTCACGAAAGCTTATGTTCAAATAAATTTATTAGTGTCTAAGGTGCCACAAGTACTCCTTTTCTTTTTACTACAGCAACAGAAAGGGGTTCCTCTGTCACTGCAGTTTATCCACCTCCCTAAGAGGCAGATGCTAGATCAACAGAAGAATTCCTCCATCGACCTAACACCGTCTACATCAGGCGTTAGGTCGGCTTAACTGTTTGTATTCTGGGGTGGAATACATCAAACATTCCTTTACTTCTATGAACACTTCTGAACTTCTGTGCATTTCTATTAATTTAGTTTTTTTGCTCATCTTGTACACTGTAACTAGACTGCTCAATTTCATATTCTGGTTCTCCTTTACTAGTCCTATACCGCTCAAGCTGGTATTCCTGCAAGTCTGCTGGAAAATGCTTAAATTTCATTTTTAAAACTTTCATTGAAAATATGCGTGGGCCTGTTGGTGGTGGTGTTTATTACCTTCACATCCTAAGGGGAATTCATTGGAACCTTATCATATGTCCGTTACTAATATAGTGTATCAAGCTTTAGCTGCCTCTGGAGATAGTCATCAAAATATCATATTATTTTTCTATACATGACTTATTTAATATTTCATTCCAAATGATAGAGAAAAATAATGCTTCATACAAACAAGGTTTACTTCCCTCCTGCTCCCACCTTGATTCATCTTGGCAAACACAAATTAGTCAGCAAAAATTATGCTGAAATTTTTATTTACACATATTGGGGCACAAACTGCATACCTATGTCCAGCCAAATTTCTGGGAGCCTAGGAGAACACAAATATTTTAGTAACTATGATCAAGAAAAAATATTTTTAGAATCCAGATTGGTTCCAACAAATGCTACAGTTGGACAAGAATTCGCTTCTAGGAAGAGGAGATTGCAGAATCCATTTAACCAGATTTTTTTTTCATAATCCATTTGGTTATGTTAAGGTTTTACATGTATTCTATCTGTGAAACTAAATGTCATAAGTAGATTGTTTTCAGGAAGACACATATAAGATTCTTTGTGTTTGAGTAATTTTTCAGTGAACAGAAATATGTATGTAAAGAATTAAACTGTATATGTATTTATATTGCTAGACACACAATTATGCAAAACTAGAGTTCACAATATTCTGGCAATGGTTTTTATTCCTAATTATCTGAAAAACAAGCATTGTAAACATAGGAATTAAGGTTAGCAATCCAAACCTTTTAGGGTGTGTCTGTGCTCAAATGAATAACCTGTGGCTGGCCTGTGCCAAATAACTTGGGCTTGGGCTGGAGGTGGGAGGGTCCCAGAGCTCAGGCTGAAGCCTGCGCCCAGAAGTCTGCACTGCAGTGAAACAGCCCCACAGCCTGAGTCTCATGAGCATGAGTCAGCTGGCACGGACCAGCTGCCAGTGTCTAATTGCAGTGTAGACATACCTTATCATATGTTCAAACTTGGAAATAATGGATTCTTGTTTGTGCAAAGTTACTGAATAAGTTGTTGCCAATATTCATAAATAAAGTAAAACCTGTATACCAATGCAAAATATTATGTTTTCTTTTGCATAGGAAATTAGGCAAAATATTAAAGGTTTACTTAGCTCTAGTTCAAATACCTGCCCTAAAAAACAAACACACACACACACAACCTGAACGAGTGCCTGGAAGCACAGAGCTCTGTCTATTGTGTTTTGAACAGATGGAAAATACTTCCTCATTCAATTCTTTGTGCAGTAGGAGTTGGGCACACATTATTCATGATGGCAGCAAGGCTATAACCTAAAGTTAGTGCACTAAACCAGTGCACTTGCAATATGAGCATTGTAGGCAGACTTGATAAATCATGACTTGATATCTGCTAAATAGGACAATCTATAGTAAGGATATTCCTAAATCATAAGGCACAGTAAGTAAAACATTTAAAATTCAAGCCATATCTATTGCCATGTTGTGTAGTATATATGGAATAGAAATACCTTGTATTCAGTACAGCCATGCATCATAAACTCTAGCTCCTGCGATATCAGCAGAGTAATATCTGAAATGTAATGGTTAACTTGGATTTCTCTCTTTTTGAGGGGAACTTGAGGCAGTATTTGTAATATCTCAAATTAAAATCCATGTACAAATGGGTCCATGTCTTGTATGTAGGTAATTTGTTTGTTCAAATCAGTTCTCATTTATTCAACAGAGTCAAATATAGCTAAGTGTTAAATTAATTTATGCAGGAGTTTAAAGCCAATTTTTTCATAAGAGATGGTTAAGCAGGTACCCTGTTTGTGATTTGATTAATATCTGTGCTTGTTTATCTTAATTAAAAACAACCCTTCAAATTGTACACTTAGCTAATACATGCAGCCTTGAGTTGCATTCAGCTGTTGACCCCCTCCCAGTTCTACACTTTCTTGTTGTGTCTCCATATATAGATTGTGATATCTTGGGGGTAGGGACTGTAATTTATGTTGTGTCTACAGTGTCTGTCGCTACAGCGCCCTGCTCCTGAGTCGGGTATTTGGGTGCTACAAATCATAACTTGCTTAGGATGACTTTTCTAATAAGTGGATTCTAGAAATATTCCCCAGAAGCATATAATGAAGGCAGGATGAATTAAGAATGCCTCAGTTGTATGTTCACCTGTCAGTGAGGCCTTGTGTATGTTGTAAAGAAACCATGCCTGTGGCTTCTGTTCTCTATGTAAATGTAAGATAGAGAGCCTCTCCTTTTGAAAACCTCAGGACCCTAGTTGATCTTAGTTTAAATGGGGTTTTACTGAAATGTTTTTGTGGCAGCTGCCTTGCTATTCTACTGAATGCTATGGTACTACCCTACTTTTTAAGTACAAATACTGTTGCCTGAGGTGGTAGAGGGATGGCAGTTTGTTCCACCTTGTCCTGCCAAGTCCTTGTTTTTAGGTGAGGGTGGGAGAATTGGATGGCCCAGCTTCCCTATTTTGTAATGACAGCACTTTCCTAGTTTGTTTCCTGCTGGGAGTGGTGACTGCCACTTCATTCACTTCTCCTTTCCCATTGTTGTGGTTGCAGAAAAAATGTTCTCTGAGGCATAAATAGCAGCCTAGCGCCGGTGAGTCTGAATGGAGCGGCAGGGCCTGGTACAGGTAATTATGCATCCTGCTGCCAAGAGATGGACAACTCTCCACCCACCTACTCCCAGAGCTAGAAGTCATTTATTCTCCACACAAGAATTTCTCTTTCCCCTAAACCTGTTTCTTCACCTTGATTTTTTTTTTTTTTAAATATTTCATCAAATGGTTAGAAATGGCAGGTAAAATCTCCCTCCGCCCCCTCCCCCCCCAGGTCTGCAAAGGACAATGGAGAAAGCAAGAAGTGATCAATACCTCTTCCTCCAGGGCCTGGGGAAGGGATTAAACCAAATCAGACCCAAAACAAAACGGCACTTGCAGGGATTGGATGGCTCAGGGGGCTGGTGACGGATTCTGGGCTTTCGGTCCCTAGGCTCAAGGGTAAGCTAGGTCTGCACAGAAACCATGGAGTTACCATGGGTAGAGCCTTTGGGGTATGTCTACATTGCAATTAAAAACCCACGGCTGGCCTGTGCCAGCTGACTCTGGCTTGTGGGGCTCGGACTAAGAGGCTGTTTAATTGCAGTGTAGATGTTCAGGCACGGTCTGGGGCTGGAGCCCCGGGTCTAGGGCCCTGTGAGGTGGGAGGGTCTCAGAGCTCAGATTGCAGCCTGGGCCTAAATGTCTATATAGCAATTAAACAGACTGAGCCCCATAAGCCTGAATCAGCTGGCCCGGGCCAGCCGTGGGTGTCTAATTGCAGAGTAGACATACCCCGTGAAATGAGTCAGCTGTGTCTGAAAGTGGACAGGGGTCCCCATAACTAATACACACCCTTTCTGGCATTCTCAGCAGAGAGGTCCATGGCTGAATGGGAATGGGGCATAAACTGCTTCCTCAGCTCCTGGGCTTGTGCATTGTGAGTGGGGGTTGAGTCTCAGTGGCATGGCAGTAGAGGGAAGTTCATGTTGCCACTGCAGCTGCCTGTGCTTTCTGCCTGGATTTCTGTCTTCTGTTCTCAGTCCATCACCTTTCATAAGCACTAAATTCACGTAACATGTAGTACAAAACGGAGTCCTGGTGTCATAGCAGCATGCTCAACCCTAATTAAACTGGCCGTTTGATTTTGTGTGCCCCAAACAATAGACATGTTTTAATAATCTGCATCGTTCCTGAAGGAGGTGGTGTTCAAAGCACTCATCAATGACCTAAAGTCAAAGGTAAGACTCCCTGTGCACTTTGTAATAGCAGAGTTAAGCTAATGCTGAGTGCTTTTAAAAATGCCATTCTAAATCTTGTATCCACACAGCCAGCTGCGCCAGTTGTTAATCCCTAGATCTGTTCTATTGCACTGTTTTGGCCACAGCATTCTGAACACAGACAGAGACTCCTGTCCTTTTAAAAGCTTTACCTTTGTCTATTGACATGAGGAGGGGTGTGTGTGTGTGTGTGTGTGTGTGTGTGTGTGTGTGTGTCTGCGTGCGTTTAATATGTCTACATAAATGTTAGAGACTTGTTTAACATGGCGCATTAACTTAAATGGCTAAACATTTCTGGAAAAAACCTAAGCCAAACCAAGTATTCATCCTTTTTCCCAATGCTTTTCAAAGTGACAGCATGAAAAAAAGTACCTCTGATTATGTTGTTGACCATAGCACAATTACATAAGAACAGCCATACTGGGTCAGACCAAAGGTCCATCTAGCCCAGTGTCCCTGTCTTCTGCCTGTGGTCAATGCCAGGTGCCCCAGAGGGAATGAAAAAAACAGGTAATCATCAAGTGATCCAGCCCCTGCAGCCCATTCCCAGCTTCTGGCAAACAGGGGCTAGGGACACCATCCCTACCCATCTTGGCTAATGGCCACTGATGGACCTATCCTCCATGAACTTATCTAGTTCTTTCTTGAACCCTATTATAGTCTCTGCCTTCACAACATGCTCTGGCAAAGAGTTTCACAGGTTGACTGTGCAGTTGTGTGAAGAAATACTTCCTTTTGTTTTGTTTTAAACCTGCTGCCTATTAACTTCATTTGGTGACCCCTACTTCTTGTGTTTATGAGGAGGAATAAATAACACTTATTTACTTTCTCCACACCAGTCATGATTTTATAGACTTCAATTTCCCCCCCCTCCCTTAGTCATCTATTTTCCAAGCTGAAAAGTCCCAGTCTTATTAACCTCTCCTCTTATGGAAGCAGTTCCATACCCCTAATAATTTTTGTTGCCCTGTTTTGAACCTTTTCCAATTACAATCTATCTTTTTTGAGATGGGGCAACCACTTCTGCACACAGTATTCAAGATGTGGGCATACCATGGATCTATATAGAGGCAATATGACATTTTCTGTCTTATTATCTAACCCTTTAATGATTCCCAACATTCTGTTTGCTTTTTTGACTGCCGCTGCACATTGAGTGGATGTTTTCAGAGAACTATCCACAATGACTCCAAGATCTTTCTTGAGTGGTAACAGCTAATTTATACCCCGTCATTTTGTATGTATAATTGGGATTGTTTTCCAATGTGCATTACTTTGCATTTATCAACATTGAATTTCACCTGCCATTTTGCCCAGTCACCCAGTTTTGTTTGGTCCTTTTGTAGCTCTTCGCAGTCTGCCTGGAATTTAACTATCTTGAGTAGTTTTGTATCCTCTGCAAATTTTGTCACCTCACTGTTTACCCCTTTTTACAGATCATTTATGAATATGTTGAATAGGTCTGTTCCCAGTACAGACCCCTGGGGGACACCACTATTTTCATTTCTCCATTCTGAAACCTGACCATTTATTTCTGTCCTTTGTTTCCTATCTTTTAACCAGTTACCGATCTATGAAAGGACATCCCCTCTTATCCCATGACTGCTTACTTTGCTTAAGAGCCTTTGGTCAGGGACCTTGTCAAAGGCTTTTTGAAAATCTAAGTACACTATATCCACTGGATCCCCCTTGTCCAAGTGCTTGTGGACCCCCTCAAAGAATTCTAGTAGATTGGTGAGTTATGATTTCCCTTTACAAAAACCATGTTGACTCTTCCTCAACAAATTATGTTCATCTATGTGTCTGACAATTTTGTTCTTTACTACAGTTTCAACCAATTTGCCTAGTACTGAAGTCAGGCTTACCAGCCTGTAATTTCCGGGATCACCTCTGGAATCCTTTTTAAAAATTGGCGTCACACTAGCTATCCTCCAGTCATTTGGTACAGAAGCTGATTTAAATGATAGGTTACAGACTACAGTTAGTAGTTCTGCAATTTCACATTTGAATTCCTTCAGAACTCTTGGTGAATACCATCTGGTCCTGGTGACTTATTACTGTTTAGCTTATCAATTTGTTCCAAAACCTCTTTTAATACACCTCAATCTGGGACAGTTCCTCAGATTTGTCACCTAAAGAGAATGGCTCAGGTTTAGGCATCTCCTTCAGTCCTCATCCATGAAGACCGATCCAAAGAATTCATTTAGTTTCTCCACAATGGCCTTATCATCCTTGGGTGCTCCTGGAGCATCTCGATCATCCAGTGGCCTCACTGATTGGTTAGCAGGCTTCCTGCTTCTGATGTATTTAAAAAAAAATTTGCTATTACTTTTTGAGTCTTTGGCTAGCTGTTCAAGTTCTTTTTTGGCCTTTCTAATTATATTCTTACACTTCATTTTCCAGAGTTTATGCTCCTTTCTATTTTCTTCACTAGGATTTAACTTCCACTTTTTAAAGGATGCCTTTTTGCCTCTCACTACTTCTTTTACTTTGTTGTTTACCCACTATGGCACTTATTTATTTTTGGTTCTTTTACTATGTTTTTTTAATTTGGGGTATACATTTAAGTTGAGCCTCTATTATGGTGTCTTTAAAAGTTTCCATGCAAAGTGGAAGATGGATAGTATTTTTTCTACACTATTAGCAGTAAAGGAGGAAAAAGTAATGGCTGCAACGTTACTGGGAACTGCTATACTTATCCAACTGTAATAATTGTCTCTGGCACTGTGTTTAACTAGACCAGTGGCTGAAAAATAATACTTGTAATCATCACTGATGCTGCACAGAATGCGTTGTGAAGGCCAGGGCTATAACAGAGTTCAAAAAATAATTCTTGGAGGATAGGTTCATCAATGGCTATTAGCCAGGATAGGCAGGGATGGTGTCCCTAAGCTCTGTTTGCCAGAAGCTGGGAATGGGCAATAGGGGATGGATCACTTGATGATTACCTGTTCTGTTCATTCCCTGTGGAACAGCTGGCATTGGCTTCTGTTGGAAGACAGGATACTGGGCTAGATGGACCTTGGTCTGACCCAGTATAGCTGATCTTATGTTCTTATGTTATAATCCATTGCATCATGGAAACAGATTTTCACCTTTAAAAAGAGCAATCAGCAATACTCCATCCAGAAAAGAGCAAGTTCTATACAGCTTGCCAGAGGTACTACGCCCCCTTTTAGAGGTGCAGGATGAAGAAATGATACACTTTTCACTATAAAAAAAGGTTTTTTCATGAGTTGGGCTCTGTCTTCTAACAGAGTCAATGAATTGTGCAAGCAGATTGCAGAGAAAAAACATAGTTTAGATTCACTGCACTAATGGGCTATATGGAACACCCACTACATACGAGTTCTTCATTTCATCTCTCTCAAACAACGATCCAGCAACCTGACCTCCATAGGCAGGATCTTATGGAGCCCACTGACTTAATGGGGGATCCATGTAGGCAGAAGCATTCACCCATCACCTCATCAGATTGCTGATGCAGGGTCTTCCATAAGAATTGTTACAGCTAATGGAGAAAAATTGCATACAGGTAGGGATATGATTGAGGTAGGGGTCTAAAGCAGAAACATGATAGGAAATTAGGGCCTGATCCTCCTCGGTCTTGAGTATCTCCTGTGAAGGAAAGATTGAACTCCAGTGGACTTCTTTGGGAATCCAGAGCTCTCAGATCCTTGAAGAAATGTTCAGCATGTTGTAGGGGCATAAATCAAAAAGTGGAGCTGAGGTGGTTGTGAATGTTTCAAAGTTCAGGAATAGGGTAATGCTAGCACAAAATGATTTGCACACAATGCCACTGGAACCATTGCAAATGCCATGTGAAGTTGGCAATGCAGAGTCATTCTTCCAAATCAGTACTCGTATGCTACATCAGAGAAGGATCTGAGTGGCTTGCAAATTGCAGCGACTGTCTTCCGTGATGGGGGGGGGAAATACTTACAGTGAAAGTGCACAAAATAACTATGATCTTCTATGAATGGAGGGCTTTATTCCTACCACATAATGGATTTTTTGTTGCGACATGCCTGATTTCCGTTGTAGTATATAAGCTGGAGTAATTCAATTGATTGATTGGTGTAAACCTATGAAGTGAGAATGTGGCCTGATGTTAGAGGCAAGAAGAGTAGTTACACAGATGTGTATGAGTCTGGCAGCACAGCTTTGGCAATTGAACATTCTAAATATGCATTTCATGCTGGAATGAAGGAAAGTCCCTTTGTATGGTAGATGCAATTAACTAATTTCCCAGGGCAAAGAAAGTGATGCCCCTTCCTGGTAATTAGTTAGAAAGGATGCATGCACCTGTATGCTGTAACTAGAGCTGGCATCTCCCTTAAGGGCAAATTTCACAAGCTTAACTGGCTTTCTTTAGAACTAATTGACAAGTGAATAATTAGTTAGAGCCTTAACTGACAAATTACTGATGCAAAATTCCAGTCTTCTTGGCCAGTTCACAAGCATATCCTTCTAGAGATATTTGCAGGATTGGCACATAAGGAAGAAATAAATTAGTTTAAACCATTCTCTGGATTCAAGTGTTCTGTGTATTGTTGCACAGGAAAACTAAAGATTGAAAGATAGCATGAAAATTTATCAGGTCCTATCCGGCTACTTTTGGTTCTCTTTGTTTTTCTGTCAAGTGCTTCTTTAATTGATTCTGCCAATCTGTGTAAGATTTCTTACAGGCAAATTGTTCTCCAGTAAGAAAAAACATATGCCTATGTTCTCTCATCTTGCCCACTGTTACCTGAATTCAGACTATTTGCCTGTGTCTGAAGGTTTCTTAGTTCAAATGTGTTATGTCTACCCCTACTTTCCCTTGAGCATTCTGAATTCTTTGGGCCTAATTCACCACTGCATTACTCCAGTTTTATGCTAGTGTAATCCCACTGAAGTCAATACAATGACCCAGTCCTTTCATTTGTCATTTTAACCACTCCCCGGCCTCCCAGTGAGTGCTTTCTCTTTTTTTCATTCTTACACAAAATAGCATCCTCATTCTCCCCTGGATATTTGCTGTAGCCAATGATTTTAGCTTATTGTTAATTTATTATGTGATGATATAATTGACTGTCATGTTGTCATATAATCATTGTATGTTGAATAGAGTTAAATTGTAGGAGCATAGAAGTACAAGATTGATTAGTAGTTAGAAGGGATAATTATGTATTAGGAAGCTAAGTAAATACAAGACCTATAGGCTGAGGCCTGTAAGATTGTAGCTTAGCCATAGTAGGCCATAGACTTAAGAAATGCTTGACATAAGTGAGCAAAGAATGTCAGTATGCCACAAGATTATGAGAAAAGATGTGCCAATGGGTGATATTGTGAAAAATTAACAGAATATTTTTTTGCTTACAAGATAAGTGGTAGTCACATTTTTCTAACACATGCCCTAACCGCAGGGTGCACTATGTGCATACATGCTAATGAGGTACAGTCAGAATCATATTGTAAAAAAAAGGGTGCCCAGGTTAGGAAAATTGAACTCCCTAGGGGAAACTCCAGAAGAAACCATCCCTGTACTGATGATCAATCCATGAGAGAGCCCATCAGACCCTGACACTATCTAAGAGATGTGAGTATAACTACAATTGTAACCTGTGCATAGGTCTGTATAGAATTTCTATATGCTTGGGAATTCATAACCTTTAATTGTAATTTTCATAAAGCTTGTAAAACAGATTAGATTTTGTACTTGTGAATGTCTAGTCTGTGTCCCTAGAAACACTAAATCTGAAGCAAGTAGCAGAGGTGACTTTCACTCTGTTGAGCTTGAAACTGAGGCCACCAGAGTTGGTGGGGTAATACCACATTACCAAATTCACTTTAAATAACATAAAAGGTTACATTGCTCTCCCCCTGATCTAAGTGCCACACTCTCTGAAAGTGGCTCACAATTGAGAGTGCCTACCTCAGGGCAGACTGCCAAAAACAGGGCAGACAATGCAAACTGATGGTATGTTCTGTAATTAGATTTCACCAAGCCAGTGACAAATGTGAACTCCTGGATCACTGTTACAGTCTTACCATGGAGTCACAGACAGTCCGCTTAGACTCTACCATTTATCTTGCCACCTAGGCAAGGTGGACTTAGTGATAAATGGTCACTTACACCAAGAATCACAACATATTCAGGTTGCTTCCAGTCCCAAGAGACCAGTCATTTACCCCAGATCAATTGTTACCCTAGATCTTACACCAAAGACAATGCCTGTAGCTAATCCTGTAATAAACTAACTAATGGTTTATTAACCAGGAAGAAGAATAAATGAGAGTTATTGACAGGTTAAAGTAAGCAGCATATACACACAAATGCATTGCAATCTAAATCCTATGAATTATACAGTTATAGAGCTCTGTCAATTCAAAATGTCTTTCAGGGTGACCCAGGGGTATCTCTGGCTTCAGTTTAGTGACTCTGACCCTGCAAGAGTTCAAACAGCCAAGAGACAGAAAATTTTCTTGTCTTTGTTTTATTTCCTTCATTCAGCCTCCAAGTCCATAGGATGAGCTTGCTGTCATGTAGCATTCCCAAGATGCAATAGGACCATTCACCAATCCTTTGTATTGTGATGTTCCTTGATACCCTATCTGTCTTTTTGGTAGTTTTTCCCATCTGAGTTCACAAGTTTAGAGCAAAATTTTTTTTGTTTATAAAGCAAAACTTACACATTTCCTTTATAGCATGTAATACAGATGTAACAAATAAGATTAACACCTTCAGCAACTTACAAACATTCTGTAGAGTCTAAACACTAACTATCTTTTTATAAGATTAATACCTATTTTGACAGCACTAACATATAAGTGAACTGGTCTGGTCTCCAGCTCTGAGTTTCAGTTCTTTGCGAATGCCTGTAGCCTTGGCAAGAGCTGGCACGTAGCTTCCCAGAGTCCCAATAACTGCCATAGTTTCCTGCCGCATCAAAGTGTGCACAATACCCTGAGTTCCAATTATCCCCTTACAGTTCTATAGTGATGTATTTTGACTTGTATCAACAGAAGGGGATACTTGGAACTCAATGCGTTGATCAAAGTCTCATTCTTCCCTTGTGGCAGTAAAGTGGCCTTGATTCAGAATGAGTTTGATATTGCTATGCCACATTTTTTGGTTAATTATACAATCCATGAGGTCAGTCTAATTTTTCCTTTCATTTTCTCATTTTGGATGGAAATGTTGATTCAAGGATTAAAGCCATGAATTCCATTACAAGCCACAGTTTTTGGGATCCAGTTACTCTGTTTTCAATTGATCAAGTGTTAACAGACCATTCTGTGCTTTGTGCTAACTGCATTTGATTTGTAACAGCCATTACATCCAAACACAAACCAGCTTAATTTAATTTCAGACTGCTGCAAATGAACACCAGCTGTGTTATTGATGAAGATGACTGGAATATTTATTTGGAAAAGCTGTAAGGCCTCTGGGAAAATTACTGAATATTGAATTTAAGGTTGGATCTAATGATAGTTTGTTTTGCTAGTTTCACCAGCAGAAAGGATGGGCTTTGCCAGCTTCTATGCATTCCATAGTTTATTGAGCCAATAAGAAATATCTTACCCACTGTCTGTGTTTGCATAGTGCATAGATTTGAGATTCTGAAATAGCTTTCTGCAATGCAAACTTGATTTGCGCTCACACAACTAGTTGGCAAACTCCAGACTGAAGGTCTGTCTTCAGCCAAAGAGGTTTTTGAGTGATTTTTAAATATTTTTAAGGCTTAGGGCAGCTGGCTGTGAATAAAGTGAGAAATGACTGCTATCTGTTGGGTAGCATGTACAACTGTCCCATAAAACACTAGGACCATGAGATGTTTGTAGAACTCTCATGTTATCCAAGTAAGTGGTAACAGTGACTACACAGTATTAGTGGCAACATACAGTATACAAGTCGTCAGGCCCTAATGATGAATACCCATGGATATTAAAAGGAAGTTATTTCAGAATTCCTATCTATGTACCCTGTAAACGCAAGTAGTTAGTAAGATATTTCTTATTGGTCTGATAATCTACTGAACTGACGATTATTTTTGAAGATTCATGGGGAATGAATCAGAGGACTAAAAAATGGGCTGATCTTTCAGTGACAATTGCCATCTAGAAAGTCTAAGTTCTTATCCAGCATAAAAGACCCTTAAGGCCCTGTGGTTTGGGACCTGCCTACGTCAGGGGGCGAGGTGGTCTCTATGTGGTTCTGCTACAGTTTCAGTCAGTAGAGGTGTCTGAGGGGTCCCTTTAATGTATTAGAAAGGCAGATGGGAAAGGACATTTTCCTCAGGGCCCCTCAGCTCTCGAGCTCACTCTCCATGACCTGAAAAAGCCTTATTTGTTGCTTGTCTATTTGAGTGAATATTTGAGAAGGGCTGATGTGTGCAGGGTTTGAGGGTTTAAATAGTTGGGGGAGGTTTAGGGGAACTGAGTGGGAGGAAAACAAGGCACAATGTGGGAGAGGGGAAGATGTTCCATTGGTGTTGCATGGCTAGCCTTTGTTTTGAGATTAGCCATTGGTCTACTATTGCTCTTTTTGACTTTATTGTAGATTGTGTGTTTAATTATTTCCTGGCACATCTAGTGGTTTATACAGATGTAGTTTATGCTAGGATTTTGCATCAAATTTATTGAATGAAACAAATACTGATAGATGCTTTAAAAATGTTACCTACCTGCTTGGAGGCTAGGGGCCAGGTTTTTAAAGAAATTTAGGTTCCAGGAGCTAGATGACTAAATACCTTCAAAAATCTGATCCTAAGTGACTTCAGAGCCTAAGTCCTATTGACTTTCAATTGTATTTAGGCTCTTAAATCACTTTAGTGCCTTTGAAAATTTTACCTGTAAAGTCTAATGGACCCATGAATGATAAGCAGAATGAAAACTAAATCCAGACAGGCAAATTTCCGTACACTTTACAGAGCGATACAAAGTCACTGGATTAAGACAACTCCCCAGTGCCTACACACAATACTCCTGGGGGAATTCTGTGCCAAAAATTAAAAATTCTGTGTACAATATTTTAAAATACTGCAAAATTCTACACATTTTATTTGTCAAAATAACACTACTTAATCATGTCAGTTTCAATTATTTTGGTAATTTATTTCAAAATACCTGTCAGCAAGTATGCCTGTAACAATACAGACACACACACAAAATTTCCCTCCAAGTAGAGAGTTAAAGCAACCCCTATGACAACCCAGTTGCTGTTTCTCTGCCCCCTTCCCCCTGCAGAGCCCTGCTAGGGGGCCAGACACCCACAAACTCTCTCCCCCAGAGCTCTGCTGTGTCCCTCCAGCCAATACACCTGAACCCCCTACCTCCCCAAAGCCCAGCCATGTGTCCCCCCCATCCCAGATACCCACACTCTTCCTGCCCTCGAGCCCAGCTGTTGGAGCCCCCCGTTCCCCTCAGAGTCCAGGGATCCAGAGGGAGAAACAGCTTGATGCTTGGTCTCAGGCTTGCATGGAGTTTGCAAGTCCAGTGACCCCTAGTGGCGGCCAGCAGCACTATAGCCCATTTCTGTGGGGGAAAGGAAATTCTGCATGCACAACATTAATTTCTGCAAAATTCTGCATTGTGCAGTGGTGCAGAATTCCCCCAGGAGTAATACAAGGGTGACTAGCACACTAGAAATGCACATGCAAACATACATAGAGATAAGGAACAGAAGATATAATGCATCTTGATTTTTAGTGAAGCATTTTATACAATTTCTCTTGAAATATTTACTTACAACATCAATTCAAGTTAGCTTGGACATACATAGAATTGAGAGAGTAATTTGCCTGAGAATAATTTACTGGATCAGTTTAGCACAGTTTGGCTCATGAAAAGCCTGCAGATTGTGATTTTTGTCAAACATATTTGTTTTCATTTTTCCACTGCCTCTTTTATTATTATTTACTGCTTCATCATAACCAGCTGAAGATGAATAGCTGATATTGCCAGTTTGGGATATGGTGTTTGAGAGACTTGGCTAGTGAGAGACCCTACTTTGAAGTTGCAGGTCAGTTGAAGTTCTGAAGCCCACCCCCCTCCCTAGGCTTCAGAGCTTGAGCTCCAGCCTGAGTTGCAACATCAAAGTGCTGTCTGTACTGCTGTTTTTAGAGTGCTAGTGTGAGCCCCGCTAGCCCACCAAGTTGGGTCTGGTGCAGTCAGTCTGCAATGAGACAGGTGGACTGAGCTGAGCCTCGCTGTCTTAAGGAATACCCTGCTTTCTCTCTATGTTTTTGATTCTTGTGTGTTAAGGTTCTGTATTAAAGGAAATAAAGGAGAAACTGTTATTCTTGAAACCTTCCAGAAAGAGTCTTTGTTTTTTATCTAACTTCTTTGTTTGTATGCTGTACAAACAACACAAATAACCAGCAGCAGTGTCTTCTCAAAGAACAGGTTTCGGAGTAGCAGCTGTGTTAGTTTGTATCCGCAAAAAGAACAGGAGTACTTGTGGCACCTTAGAGACTAACAAATTTAAGCTTTCGTGGGCTACAGCCCACTTCATCAGATGCATAGAATGGAACATAGAGTAAGAAGATATACACATACAGGAGAAAAAAAACTTTTTTGTAGTGATTATCAAGATGGTCCATTTCAGACAGTTGACAAGAAGGTGCTGTCAACTGTCTGAAATGGGCCATGTTCATTATCACTACAAAAGTTTTTTTTTTTCCTCCTGCTGATAATAGCTCATCTTAATTAATTAGCCTCTTAGAGTTGGTATGACAACTTCCACCTTTTAATGTTCTCTGTAGGTATATATATCATCTTTCTATATGTTCCATTCTATGCATCTGATGAAGTGGGCTGTAGCCCACGAAAGCTTAAATTTGTTAGTCTCTAAGGTGCCACAAGTACTCCTGTTCTTTTTTTTCCTCAAAGAACAGGATGCATTCTCCTGGTACAAGTCAACAGCTTGGTACAGACCTGGGCTTTATCTCAAGGAAACAAACTTCTAAGTTGCTTCTTTTAAGAAAGAGACCTGGTTGTGTACAAGAAGGTGGTGGTGATCTTTATTCAGCATATTCTAAACAGGCATGATGCTGAGGATGTGCTATCAGAGCTATAAACCAAGTCATAAAAGTGAGCTGCCTTCACCCATCATCTTTGCAGAGAACAATGTTTAGTTTTAAACACCTATAAAGAATTCTCGAAATATCCTTATTGAAACTGATTTATTTTATAAACAAACATTAAGGAGAACACGTACATGAACATAATACTTAGTGCTCCCTTGGGTGCAGGGGACTGGACTAGATGACCTCTTGAGGTCCCTTCCAGTTCTGATTCTATGTATGTTTGGGAAAATGTTTTACAGAAGATGTTGGTTTCTTCTAACTCGTGTTTCCCTTTAAAGGTGAAAAAAGTTTTTGTCCTTCAAATGCTTAAGATGGAGTAAGCTTCTTTGCAAATATTTTGTATCTAAATGCAAGCCATAATATAATAAATGGAGGTAATACATGCCTTAGCAATCGGGATATACAGTACCCTGCATACCACTGCAGAATGCAAAGTGAAATGGCAGCCAAAAAAATTCATCAGCAGTGCTTAGGCCCCGATTTAGGCATGTGCTTAAGCACCTTGTTGAATTAAAGCCTTAATTTCTAATGCATGAGATTCAAATCCATTCACCTATCCACAGAAACACACTACTTTGATTTAATTCATCACACTAAAAGATCATATTGTTTGTGCAGCGCTTAGCTCAGTAAGGTCTGATCCATGACTAGGGTTCCTAGACACTACAGTCATACAAATAAATAGTACAATTCATCCTCTTTTGAGCACAGCATCTTATGTTTTGTACAATACCAAGCACATTGTGTGTCCATATTTAAAGATGGTTGCTAGGCCACCTTTAAATAGTGACCACAACAAAAAATAATGAACAAAGATCACCATGGAGAAGCTTACCTGGGGAATCAAGTATGTAATTATTATTCTGACTGGCAAACTGTATATTATCTGCACTGACTTTATTCTGATGGGCAAACATTAAGCACTCAATAAAACTGAAAAGAACAAGCAATCACTGTGTGAAGGGTGGTAAGAGCCAACTGAAAAGAAAACCGGATAACGAGAGAGGCTGATTTGAAGAGCGAAAGTGGTAGAAACATACTGAAGTCTTTATCAGAAGTATATAGCCTAACAACCAAGAGCAAGTTGGAAAGTTTTCTGCCATTCACCCGGCAGGCTTGCCCTCTTCTTTGTGAAATGCTGCCAGTAATTTCATGAAGAACAAGTTCGAACATTACTTCAGTGAAAGGACTGGAGATGCAAATTCTCCAGCATGTAGAAGTCTGTAGCAGCTGAACTACAAAATAATATAGGGAATGACATCCCTGTATCATGGTCTTATTCTGAATGTGATTTTTTTATTTAGATTCTAATAAGAGAACTGCTATGCCAGACTCTGTAACTTGGCAAGGAATTTTGAAAAAGACAAGGCAATGCAAACCGAGGGAGGATGGACTGAGACTGAAACCACAGTCACTAAATGCTTTTTCACCTTAAAGAATCCACAAGTGCAGAGTCTTATAGAAATTCAGTTTAAGCCACTAAAAAAACTCACCCCTCAACCTTCTATGTTGTCTTAATATTTCATTGCTACCTATTGCATTTTTAATACCAACTTTGCAGATGGCATTTCATGACACACTGTCATGTGGATAGGGAAAAATACTCTTTACAAAAATACTCCTTCCACCTGGCTGCATCATCAGGGATCTAAGAACACGCAGCCTGTTTGCCATAGAGGTGATTCTGCCCTGCAGTTTCCTACTGTTCCAGCAATGTTTGTGTTGGGGTGGAAAAACCCCACAACAAATCTGCTTTCCTTATATCCTTTGTCATAAGAAAAGTGAGTTCTCGAAGCTTAACATGCATATATGCAAAAAGAAAAGGAGTACTTGTGGCACCTTAGAGACTAACAAATTTATTAGAGCATAAGCTTTCGTGAGCTACAGCTCACTTCATCGATACACATGCATCCGATGAAGTGAGCTGTAGCTCACGAAAGCTTATGCTCTAATAAATTTGTTAGTCTCTAAGGTGCCACAAGTACTCCTTTTCTTTTTGCGAATACAGACTAACACGGCTGCTACTCTGAAACATGCATATATGGTTATGGAGAGCGGTTGAAATAAGAGCAGAAAGTGGATCAATTATTTAACTGAGATCTGTGATTCCTGCCAACTGGCATTCAAAAAGGTTAATGAATTTTACTGTAAGAACTGGTTCACATAGACTCTTAAATTTGTATGTTTCTTGAATCAATCTGGGTTTCCCATGGATTAATCTTTGTAAAAACCAATAGGCACAGTAATTTGAATAGAACCAGTCTGGATTATGTGCATTTAGGATACTGAGGAAATCAGCAAACTTCACTATAATTTTATCTTTGAAAAGCCTGGATAGGCACCAGAAGTTTGGTGGAAACTCATTGTAGTGATCTTTAAATAAAAGAAAGAAAAGTGATGCTGGCAATTATCTCCTTGTAAATCCAACTTTGTGACCTAAAGTGGTGGAGTAAAATAGTAGAAAAATGCTAAGAGGAAAATATGCTGAAATATCTGGCGGATAAAGGAACCATGGTGACTATGCACCGGGGAGTTTTTAAAGAACAGATTTTGCCTGTTTGGTGTGTGTGATGTGGCTTTTTTGAGAGAGAGAGAGAGAGATATTAAATGAGTATTTGAAGTGGTAAATATGACACTTGGATTTTGGAGAGAATTTAGTAATAGTTACTCTTGATCTTAGTATCAAAATTAGTTGAAATTGGCTTGGATGTGAATACCGTCACATGGACTGAAAGCTAGAGCTGGTCAGGAATTTTTTGAAACTGAAACTTCAGTGAAATGGAATTCTCGTTTTCTGGTCTGCCCTACTGAAAACTGCCTGAAGGATTGTGTGTCTATGTAAGCATTGTATGGTATTGCAATTTAAAAAAAAATTCAGTTTCCTTGTTTTCACGGAAACTAATTTAAATGTAAATTGCAGCGAAAACTACAGCATCTATTCAACAAGGTCAATTCAATACATGTATTTATCACATCAGAACAATGGCACTTCAAAAAGAATATTGTATGAGCAACTCCCTGCCTGTTTATCAGAAGTATGTGAGAGGGGAAGTTCAGTGCAACAAGACTCCTATTTTTACTAGGAAAGGTATGAATTTAATAGTTATTTGTTTAGGAAGGCATATAAATAAAAAGTGAGAATTAAAGCAATAGATAAATTAAGATAACAAAGATATTTCAGCTTCATTTATGTTCAATAATAGACTAGTAGGACAGATAGTTATGGTTGGGGGTTTTTTCCAGCCCATTTTATCACAGACTAAACAAATGGGCTAGTTATCAGTTAGTTTAAAAAAAAGTTAGTGCCTAGCACAATTAAGTCTTGGTCCGTGATTGGGCTTCCAAGGCACTGTGATAATACAAATAATAAGATATTTACAAGTAAGGAAGTTACTTTAAAATCCTTTCTATACAACAAAGATTGTGGTGATCCAAAATTAGTATGATGTTTAAATTTAAGTGGGAACAGCTGTAGGCCACCACAAATCATCAAGGATCCATGATATGGAAGCATTTGTACTATAAACTACTATTATGGATGATTTAAAACGTAAAGCGGAATTTGAAGTATTTGATGAGCAACTGTAATAAAGTTGTGTGTCGCAAATCTTTAGAGACCAATCCTCAGCTGGTGTGTTTTGTCATAGCTTCATTGACATCAAGTGAGTGATGACATTTTAAATAAGCTGGGGAACTACCCCAATATATTACGGGGTGTGTGTGTGTGTGAGAGAGAGAGAGAGAGAGAGAGAGCGAGCGAACATGTGTATACACATTTGACTTAATTTTCATTCCATACAACAAGAATAAGTGAGTATTTAATCATTTAAGAGAAAACACAAACTTCTTATTGAACAGGGTAAAAACATTTTCAACTGTGTGTGTTTTAAGCAGAAACAAAATTGTGGGTGGCAAGATCTTTTCCACGAGGATCAATCTGGTAATTATCCCGATATGTATAGATCATAATTTTAGTGTTTCAGGCTTGTACTGGAGACTTCTCGCACTTCTATTTATGCTCTCCCCAGTGCCTGCAATTCCTCTGCTAAACAGTTAATGAGATGAATAATTATAACTAATAATTATTTGAAGCACTCAGACTGCCGTCAAGAGGTTGCACTTGTCATTATCGCTGTCAGTTTCTCACATACAAATATGTGAAGTGTTTAATGCACAGGAAGAATATTCAAGTTTTATGTATTTAGTTAGAAGTAGAGCAAGAAAGGAGAAGGGTTGCTCAGCTGCGAACGTACCCATAAGGAAGTGACATCATCAGAAAGATGGCGGTTGAACTAATTATGTTCTGGTGTGTGTCAGAATATTTTGTGAAACTGGTCCTGGTGCAGAGTGCCAATGTGTGGTCTCTACCCCATTGACATTGGGGCTGAATGGAGGTGAGATGTGATATGGCTGTGAAAAAAGCTAATGCGGTTTTGGGATGCATCAGGAGAGGCATTTCCAGTAGGGATAAGGAGGTTTTAGTACCATTATACAAGGCACTGGTGAGACCTCACCTAGAATACTGTGTGCAGTTCTGGTCTCCCATGTTTAAAAAGGATGAATTCAAGCTGGAGCAGGTACAGAGAAGGGCTACTAGGATGATCCGAGGAATGGAAAACTTGTCTTATGAAAGGAGACTTAAGGAGCTTGGCTTGTTTAGCCTAACTAAAAGAAGGTTGAGGGGAGATATGATTGCTCTCTATAAATATATCAGAGGGATAAATAGAGGAGAGGGAGAGGAATTATTTCAGCTCAGCACCAATGTGGACACAAGAACAAATGGGTATAAACTGGCCACCAGGAAGTTTAGACTTGAAATCAGATGAAGGTTTTTAACCATCAGAGGAGTGAAGTTTTGGAATAGCCTTCCAAGGGAAGCAGTGGGGGCAAAAGATCTATCTGGTTTTAAGATTCTACTTGATGGTATGATGGGATAATGGGATTTTGGTAAGGAATTGATCTTTAAATATTCAGGGTAAATAGGCCAAATCCCCTGAGATGGGATATTAGATGGATGGGATCTGAGTTACCCAGGAAAGAATTTTCTGTAGTATCTGGCTGGTGAAGCTTGCCCATATGCTCAGGGTTTAGCTGATTGCCATATTTGGGGTCGGGAAGGAATTTTCCTCCAGGGCAGATTGTAGAGGCCCTGGAGGTTTTTCGCCTTCCTCTGTAGCATGGGGCATGGTTGACTTAAGGGAGGCTTCTCTGCTCCTTGAAGTCTTTAAACCATGATTTAAGGACTTCAATAGCTCAGACATGGGTGAGGTTTTTCATAGGAGTGGGTGGGTGAGATTCTGCGGCCTGCACTGTGCAGGAGGTCAGACTAGATGATCAGAATGGTCCCTTCTGACCTTAGTATCTATGAATCTATGATGGAAAGCCTGGGGCAAATGTTCCTCACATACCCTGTGCATTGAGGATGGTGCCTATGTGCTAGTCCTATATATGCTATTGTGGAAGGTGGCAGCCTGAGCATGTCTGGTGGACAGAGGAAAGGGATCCATTATTTTAAAGAATATATGTTGTAAAGACCTTAAAGGCATGTGGCTGCTGTTCCAGCCCATTGGCTGGAGAAGCAGCTGACAAAAGGTAGATGGTGCTAGTGTAGATGATCTTGCTAGTTCTTTTAACCTGAATGTATCTGTGTTAGATCTTGGTGAAATGCCTATTTTCTGTTGTGATCCCTTTCTTCTAGGAAGTATAGCATTTTGCCAGTAAAGTTTGGTTTGCTTTAATCTCTCTGTAGGATTGATGTATTTTTTTTTTAGGTGCAGCATTGCTGCCTGCAGGTAATATCTACAATATAAATAAATACATGACACAGAGACAAAACGTTACACTCCACAGTTTTGCATAATGCAATAGTCTTACAACCCAGCTTTTCAAATGCATGACTTTTTTCTGTTTTACCTTTGATCTGTCAGTGTTACTGGTTGGAAAGCATCTGTGCGCTTGCTATTGCTACCCTAATTAATTGGAATACAAACAAAGATGCATACATTTTGCTATTCAAGAAACACCTATTCTAGGAACAAATGAAAGCCTAGCTGTATTTGTTGCTGATTGAGAGGCAGCTCTTGTGCAAAGCTTTTGAATGTGTCGTTCCCAAAAGCAGGAACATCAGCTGCTTGTACTGGAAAATACAGAAGTGCAAATCCTTGACTCTGTAACTCATGAGAGAGCCAAAATAGATGAGAAAGAGGGTGACATCTTGACTCCATTGAAGTCAATGGCAAAACTCTGATTGATGGAGCCAGGGTTTCACAAAGAACTGTAGGCCTGATTCTTATTCACGTAAGGCCTTTTTACATCACTCTGGCTGTGTAAAAAGGATTTGTATTACACTTACATTCACGTTAAGGCCCTTTTAGACTGCCAGAAAAGAGTAAAGGGGTCATCTTATAAATAAGAATCAGGCCCTTTATTGTCAACCATGTTGGATTGTGACTTGGAAAATGTTTTGTGTTGCTGAGGCTTTGAAGAAGTTAAAAAGGAATGGAGTAGTGCATTTCAAAGTTCTCTGAGGTTAACATGAGGAAAGATCTCAGTTAACATTGGCCACTGAATTTTAGGGAGAAGTACTAATGAAGGAACCACAAATGACTGCATGTATGGAATACTGTCAAGGCCAACCACATGTAAGAAAGTGAACAGGGAGCAATCACAATAAAACTTTTTTCTTTTCAAGTGGAATTTGAAAGAATTTTTGTTACTGTTCTTTTAAAATATAACACACACACACACACACACACACACACACACACACACACACACACACACACGATGGACACTTCTATATAAATAGATAGATAGAAGTCTCCATCCTGAGTGCCTTTGACATAATGCAAAATACTAGGCCTGAGTTCCTTTGCATAATACAAAATACTACACAGAAAAAGATTAACTTCCACGGAAACAGCACTTGCCCAGCCTGAGAGATCAAATCAAGACTACTTCACCAGATCTGTAAATATAAGCTCCCAGTGTGCTCTTCCTCCCTGAAAGGCTAAATAAAAAGATGGGTTGTCTTATGTACCTGGGAACTCAATACTATATTGGGCCCATTTCAGACAATGGGGTTGGTGGGAAATGTGAATTCCAAAGCAGAGGAATAGAGAATATCCTCCCAACAGATCGCACTTGTATTTGGACTGACTGCAGCCGGATGAGATGTGGTTTCTTGGGTGGGAAGGTCCTGAGTTATTTAGGTTTTCACAGATTATAACCAATGCTTGAAACACCACCTGGGCACCAATCAGCTGCCAACACTGAACCCAAAGCGCCAGTGTTGTGTGCCCCTTAGCTTGGGCCTGATGCGGCAACAGTGAAATTGCTGTGGTCTGGTGATGATCTAGCGTGTATTAATAGTTCCAGAATTCCAAGAGGGTGATCCAGGTGATATGTTTATACACTAAAAACCCTGGGAGAGATGCCTTTTTAAAGATGTACTTCAAATCAGTTACACCATTGGAGGAAACGGTCTGAATGTTATGGGTCTGGTCCAAACCCTGTTTTAATTGAGTGATGAGATTCCTATTGACTTCAGTGGGGTTTAGATCAAGCTGTAGTTAAAGGAGTTTCTGAATGGGAGCTGAGGATGGTCAGCATTTTGCAGGGTCAGGCCCTTTGAGTACACGTGAGAGCCCAAGTCACGATTTGAAGCCTCTGAGAAGAAACTGCAACTATTTTTCTTTTTATAAACCTTTAGCCCCTTCCTCCACCTACCCAAACACAATTTTGTGAACTTTGAGAATGGTCCTTTGTGCATTTAAAATATATTTGCTGTTGAAATGCTATTACATTGAAAACCAGCCTGTGTCTCTTTCAAAGGTCATAGTCACTGAAGTAAAACACACAGCACACATGTTTGGGATTGTGGTGTTCTTCAGCATGAATCCATGAACAATCCTGTGACTGAAATTTAAAAATACAAATCTATAAATTTAGTAGAGGAATGTTTTTTGTGTGTGTGTGTGTGTGGGGGGGGGTTTAAGAAAAAAACCCTCAAATTGAAATTTACAAACCCTTAAAAATCAACCTGATTTCATTTAAAAAAAAAAAGTCAGAAATGGTCCAAATTTGGGAAAGCCCATGGCATTTCTTAACTTACCAAAGATTTTCTTCACAATTGTGAGAGCTAGAAATGTGGATTTAAAAGAGAGAGAGAGAGAGAGCGCTGAGGTTTTGGAGCACAATTTTGTGGCAAGGAGTGAATTTTTCAGAAAGTTTGGTGACTGTGGAGTCATGGAGCTCTGAATAGATGCTTAAGTTACTACAGCAATAGGCCTGGTAGACATACCAAGATAAAAAAGATAGGCAGGCAGGTAAGTTTTTGAAATATGCAATGTATATTGTATTAAACATAGTGGATCAAATTCTGCCTTCAATTATAGTCATCTGGGGTTAATACATGCATATAATTCTTTGTAATATATTCCCCTAGTTCTGAGATTTGGACCCCACTTATAGCTTTTGAATATAGTTGTTTTCTGGAATGTCACAGTAACTGGAGAGAGAGATTCATAGTCAGTGGATTACCAAACCTATAACTGAGGGCAGAATCTTATCCACATTCCTTGTGAAATATACTCTTGTAAATACAGAATGAACTATTAAACTCCAAAACCAAAAATTCACCTAGTATTAATTTGTCAAATAAAAATGTAATTTTCCTGACATTACTATCACCTTAAACTGTAAAATACAAAAGCCAGAAAGGAATTACAGATTTTAAGTCACCTATTACTTCGGAGCACCGCAGGGGCTTTTAGCCCTCCTAGAAGTGAAAACTCATGAATACACTTTTTTTTGAAATTGCCAGTCTGCAATAAGGAGTTCAATTATCCTTAAAGTTTCAATTGACTGATACACAAGGTTTCATAGCAGAAACGGAGGAGGATTATTTGTTGTTTGTTTGCTCTCAGCGAATTAATTTTAAAATCAGTCCATCCATCCTGTGTCTGGTTATATTGCTTTGCTTTTTTCCTCTTCCATTCCCATTTGCCAATATAAATCAGATAAAGATAAAGCTGAAATCGTTTCCTTCATGGTAATTGATTTAGACTTGCATTTTAATTCAGGGCATTTATTAGATTTTTCCTGTTCTCAATACAGTAGAAGCCAGTAGAATTTCTACACACAGACTCAGGAAAAGGAGTGGTGGTGTTTACATGGACTTACATGACTACACAAAAATAGCAGAATCCCAGGTAATCTGGGGATCTGAAAAGCATCCACTTTTTTTGTGTTCATAAAAATATTATCATCAATAGGGTCCTATCAAATTCACAGTCCATTTTGGTCAATTTCACAGTCATAGGATTGTAACCATCCTAAATTTCATGATTTCAGCTATTTAAATCTGAAATTTCACGGTGTTGTAATTGTAGGGATCCTGACTCAAAAAGGAGTTGTGGGGGAGTCACAAGGTTACTCTGTGTGTGTGGAGGGGGAGGGATGTGTGTGGTTGCGGTACTGCCTTCAGAGCTGGGCAGCTGGAGAGTGGTGGCCGGCGGCTGGAAACCCAGCTCTGCAGGTGGAGCCGCCGCCAGCAGCAGCACAGAAGTAAGGAGGGCACGGTATGGTATTGCCACCCTTACTTCTGTGCTGCTGCCTGCAGAGCTGGGCCCTCAGTCAGCAGCCACCACTGTCCTGCCGCACACCTCTGAAGGCAGCACAGAAGTAAGGGTGGCAATACCGGGGCCCCCTTAAAATAACCTTGTGACCCCCTGCAACTCCCTTTTGGGTCAGGACTCCCAATTTGAGAAACGCTATTCTCCCCTGTGAAATCTGTATAGTTTCAGATAGAAGCATACAAAAGACATGATTTCACAGGGGAAGACCAAATGTCATGGTCCGTGACATGTTTTTCATGACCATGAATTTGGTAGGGGCCCTAATAATCAACAATGAGTAACACGTGCTCAGCAAAGTTTACTCCAATTGCTGCTCCTAGATTAAAGGAAAATGTATGTCAGGTTTGATCCTGCAAAATGATGAGCATCTCTTCCAGCATGTTGCGCTTCTTCCACTCCCGCTGCAAATGGTGCCCAGCACCTTGCAGGTTTGGATCATCAAAATGATGAAGGTTTAAGTTTAGGGACTGACTGTCTCCCTCTCTTAATTTGAGAACAGGAAATTCAGATTGGGCAGAAAGGACACAGAAAGGGTAAATGCTAGATCCGTGGCTTCCTTTTCCACTGATCCTGGGCATGGAGGTAGTGAGGCTAGAAAAAACAGCCTCTTTGTGGTACCTTCCCATTACCCGCTCATTCCGGCTTGAGCTTCCAGCTATTTTCAATTCTTTAAGTGTGTTGCTCTCATCAGCATCAAGGATCTTAATGACAGAGCCCCTGGTACTGAAAGGTGAGACGCACTATTAATTCCTATTAAAATGAACAGGGGTTGAGGGTAATAGCACCTTGCACAACCAGGCTGTAAAATGAGCAGAATATGGAGCAGAATATGTAACAGCACCAGCTGTTTTAAAGTAAATGTACTGCTCCTGAAAGGTGCAGGGAATTGAAGCCTTTCCATGTTTGAACCGGAGACTTTTGTTGTTTGTATTTCCTTGCCCCTGCAAGGATTATCTGCTTCATATTCATTATCTGCTCCTTTTTTGGAAGTGGGTCTAGATGGGACAAATACCATGCTCCATTGAATTTATTATCCAAACTCCCACTGGGAGTTGGCTCGCAGTCCTTGACTGCACTGGATTTTATGTTGTCCGCCTTCAGAAGTAAAGGAGGACTTCCTTCTCCCTATCACTTCTTTCACATTGCTCATTCTCCTGTAAGGTCCTTCCTTTTCTGTGCTCTGAACTGTTCAGAATATCTAGATACGTTTCTGGCTCAAAGTGATCAGTTGTAATTAGGCCATATGGGAGAACAAACCACCAAAATGTGTGGGACAATGGACTTCACCAGACTTTGAACCCCCCGGAACCTTGGTTTGTCTGTTTGGCAGCTGTCAGCATTCAGAAAACACTTTGCTCTCCCCGTCGTAACAAAGTGCTAGTGGTCAGCCATCCAGTCACATACCAGTGGTGGGGTTAGTTGTTGGCTATGTACTCGGGAGACTGTGAATAAATGATTATGAATTCTCTGCTGAAACGGTGCAGCCATGTGGTTCCAAACCAGCAAACACATGTGCTTAACGTTAAGCATATTAGTAGTCCAGTTGCCTCCAGTGAGATGTGCTTAATATTAAGCATATGTGCATTTTCAGGACTAGGGGCCTTGGTTGATACTTGCTGTTGAGTATATAACAGTATTGATTGTTAGAGCTGTGGGAGTGGAGGGGTGGGTAGGAATGGAGGGGAGGGTGAACCTACAGTGGTAAAGGAAATGTCCTAAACTATAGGTGAGACTATGCTATGCCTCCAGGAAGCACAACCCACACAGGGACAGGCCGGGTGGAGGGGTTTAATCCATCTTTGCACCTTCAGGATGCTGAACTGGTTGGGGGCTGTTACAACTCCTAGTGTAATTTTAGAGCAGCCCCAGCAGCTGGTCTGAACTCCAATGGCCCAGCCTGGGCAGCCTATATGCAGCTTCACAACCCACAGATGCCCCAAATGCCCACAGCAGTATGCACTACAGGGACTCCCCTCCGACGCCCAACCCCACTCCTAGCACAGCCCCTACACTGCAGCTTGCAAGAGGGCCTGTATAAGCCTTTCTGCAGCAACTCTAAGCAGCGCCTGCACCAGGGGAATTCTATGGTCACTCTACACCATGCAAGAAGCATATAGGGACCACTGTTAGCTGGAGAATCCCTCCCCATGGATTTAGCAGGTTCACCACCAGAGTTGCATGCTATTTTGATGTTAATTCTACCGGGTTTGTGGGGAAGTGTTAGATGTCCATGTAACAAGAGTCTGAAAACTAGTGGCACATGGGCTGCAACTTTTAAGAATTAAACCCAACTACTGCTATTACAAGAAGTACCCTTTTCTTACTGGTCCCTGGATGAGTATTGTAAATATACATTCAGTTAAGTCTACTTCCAGAGTGATATTAACTTTGCTTCTTTCAGGAAGTTATAAACTTTCCTCTGCTTTAAATCAAAATTCAATAATAATAATAATTAATAATCAAACTGGGCTTTGTGGCATACCGGAAATAATTGAGTTAGAACTCATGAACTTGACAGATTGTTGTCATCTGGGAAATGTCCAACATTGTAATTAGAAGTTCTTTGACGTAAGTGCCCACTAAAACATCAATATGTATAGATTTGCACATGCAGAATGTTTCAGTAATTCAAAGAACAAGATAATAGTTTTACCTAGGATAACAGGGCACCATGAAGGCACTGGAGGAAAAAATATTTCTACAGCTATGAAGTTAATTCATCGACATATTTACATTATCTGGAAATAGTGAAATATGTTAATTTATACAAATGCAAATGCCTCCTTGAATCCTAAAATAATGTCTAGCTAAGATTTGTAGCAGTATAGGTAGTAGGTCAGATAGGGAATAGACAATAGGGGATGTGGCTGTGCAACTCCCATGTTTTAGGGATGTAGTGAGTTATAGAAGGCCTAAAAGTAGAGCTGGTCACATTTTTAATTGAAGCCTTTTAAAGCGAAAAATGGTTTTATGAACTATTTGAAAATGTTTAATTTTGATTTATTTTTCAATAACATAATTTGAAACACTTTTCATTTCAAATTATTTAATTGGACATCAGAAAAATCCATAATATATTTAGAAGGAGACAAAAATTATTTTGAGTTTTTTTTCTGTGTGGAAACTAATTCTCATTTTTGACCAGCTCTGCTGCTGCAAGGTTAGAACTCCAGCGCCCATGAAATCACAAAAAAAACAAAGCCAGTGTGTGTTTATGACCGCATTTGATTCACAGTCAACATTTGTATTCTGAACAATCCACTTCAGAAAGTAACCTTGGTGGACAGATGTAAAAAGCCTGATTCTCTGTTGTCCTGCACCTTGGATAGTGATTGATAAGAGAACAATAAGTATGCAAAGGTGGGTGTAGAATACTGCTCAATCAGATAGGTAGCATTTTACACCAATTTGGCACTAGTGTAAATGACTATACACTGCACTGGGCAACAGCGAATCAGGTATTTTGACGTTTGGTAACCAGCCTTCCTTCTGGGTGCTCATAAAAGACTGGGAACACCACTTCTAGGCAGCAAACCCTCCTCTGCAATGGAACAAGAGGGGTGTAGTGCACCCCTGGAAGAGCAAGCAAGGACTTTAAATCAATGAAGCATAAGGACAGTAAGGAAAAAGGGGGAAAAAGTAGAAGATAAAATGTCAGCAGGAACTAGCCTGCCTTTGGAGCAAATGAAGCACTGACTTAAAATTCGTATTTGCTATGTGTTGGCTATTATGAGCTTGTAACTCTTTTTTTCTTAAGGCACAGGGCAAACCCACGCGTCTTACACACAGGAACAATGCAACTGAGGTTTAATGGGACCATTAATGTAAGGTTGAGCATGATGAGGATGAAGGATATCTCTCTTCATAGTGGCTTTGGCTGAGCAGAGCCATCTTTAAAAGTTGAATATTGTGAAGGCTGAGTGGCTCAGACGGAAACAGAAACCACAGCCTAAGACATTCTCTGTCTTCGCTGCCACTTAAGTTATACCAACATATGTCACTCAGGGTGTGAATAAGCCACCCCCATGAGCAACGTAAGTTACACCGATCTAAGTGTCAGTGCAGACAGTGCTATGTAAGTGGGAGGGAGCTTCTCCCACAGACACAGCTGCTGTCCCTCGTTGCGGGTGGGTTAATTAAGTCGAAGGGAGAGCTCTCCCGCACGGCCTTAGAGTGGCTATACTAGAAATCTTACAGCAGTGCTGCTGCATCGGTACCGCTGTGTCACTGTAAGCTCTCTAGTGTAGCCAAAACCTTAGAAAACTAAGGCTTCTAGGTCTTTCCAGAATGTCTTGTTCAGTAATGTAACTGGCTTATGAAAGAAAAAGGAGAGTAGGAAGTACTTTTAATGTGAAGATATTCCTAGTGAATGGCTGTTTGGAGGCCACCGAGATAAGCTCATGGTCTAGATTCAATTCCAAGTAAAAATATATCCACACTGCACAACCTAGCATAATGGAAATTACTTTGTAGCCTTGTTTTCAGTCTCAACAGCGAGGCCAAGGAATGCTTGGGCCTCCCTCATGCCCTAGGAATAAGACAAGTGAGTAGGCTTATGCTATTATGGCACCTACTCTGCCTGTTCTGTAATTAAACTGAAGACTTCAATTTCCAGTGCTCATAGTCCCATGTCTTTGATGAGGCCTACCTGTACTTTCAAACAGCTGATATATTTTTTACATATCTTCTTTTTCATTTAGGTAGCTGCTTATCTCATTTATTTCCATCACACAAATGGCTGTCATTACCCCAATCTACTGTAACCCTATTCTGAGGGCATCAGCATTCCCAAAGATACCATGGCAATGGCAGAGAAAAATGCGGAGTTAGCTAAAACGGGAGTCCCATCTAAAAGTTGGTCTCCTCCTTGTGTTAAAACTGAATCTGAGCAGATGTATGCATTGTTTCATGGCTTTACACACCCAATAGAGAAGAGTTGATGATCTGATGAACAAATTTACAACAGGATAAACAGAGTGTAAGGATTTTGCTGAGCATTAAAATCATCTCATCAAACTTAGGTGTGATTATTTTGTCAGAATTTTAAAGGGAGAAATGAGTAGGCAGAAAGATTGGGGTATTCTCCAGATTCCCAGCATTTTCTGTCACAATTAATACTTTTTGTGTGTGAGCTAACTGACAAAGCAATGATGCTTGCATGCTGTTACATTTTTTCCACTTTGTGGCAACCTTGAAAACGACTACGTGACAACCAAAGGGCAGAGCACAGTACAGTTTATAATGCAGGATCCAAAGAGAGATAAAGAGTAAACATTTATTTCAAAAGCATCAATGTGATTTGTGATCCTAAATACTACTTTCAAAAATAATTTAGGAGCCCAAGTCACCTTGAAAGTCAATGAGACTTAGGTCCTTTTGAAATTTTACCCAAAGCCTTGATGGTTTATCGTTATAAGGACTGATCCTTTTAGTTCTGAAGTAAGTGGGAGATTTGCCTAAATAAGGACTGATGGATCAATTTATAATATACCCCAAGGGCAGTGAGCCAGGAATCTGAGTTTATAAACAGTATTCTTGATTATTTACAGATATTTACATAAGTGTATGCACATTTGCCCATTTTGAATTGAAAATTAGGTTAATTCATATTTTACAAGGCTCTGCAAATGTAAAATATTCATTAGGTCTAAACTTTTATTGTCTTCTTGTAATGTTACTTTCATTTGTGGTGCTTCAAGGTCACAACTCTAGATCAAGGCCCCATTCAAACACACTGCAAGCACAGAGTAAGAGACAGCCCCTGTCTCAAAGAGCTAAGTAGACAAGACAGACAACAAATAATAGAGGCACAAATCACATATCAAGTCAGTGACAAAGCCAGGTCTGGAACCCAGGACTCATGACTCCCTGTCAGAGCTGGAGAAACAACTGATTTTTCAGTTTGCTGAAAAATAAAATTCTGTTGGAGCAAACCTTTTCTTTTCTGGAAGTTTTGGAAAATTGAAAGTCAATTTTGGGACAAGTGAAACATTTTTGTTTTTAAGCATTTTAGAGGGCTAGATTCACAAAATGTCCAGAGGAGGAGAAGATGACAGTAACCCCCAACCAATGAGCATTCTGGTGTAGGGTCTTCCTAAATCCCTTATGTTGAAGCTGTTCCATTTTTGCATAGCTACTTAAATATATATTGGAGCAGGGGTTCTGGAACCAGGGTTTTCTTCTGTCTTCATCAGTCTTGCTTTTTGTCTGACACAATGACTATTTAAGTATTTTATACAAAGTGGAACATTTTCAACAAGAGAGATTGAGAGAACCTCACCTGTAGCCTGATGGTTAGGCCCCTCACGTGGGAGGCGAAAGACCTGTATTCAAAGCCACTGGAGCCACCACCTCAGCTGGTGAGGAAGACAATCTCGTTGGTTCCAGAGAAACCATCAGATCCCACTCCCACTCTTCCTCCTCCTCAGCTGGATCAAAAGGCAGCTCCAGTTGCCTTCTTGGAGAGTAGGGATGGACAATTCCCTAGCAGACTGGACTAGATCTGAGGGAAAATACAGATCCCATGGTCCCCCGTATGGCCAATCGGATAGATCAAATGGGATTTGCTGAGGTTCCCATAGCATGGGGTACTAGTGGGCCTGAGGTAAGTGACAAGATGTGGGTTGGTCCAGGCTCCTGTCCAGGAAGGCGTATCTTAGAGGAGGAAATAATGGTTCATTGTGTGGCTCAGAATCTCCCAAGGAAGAGAGAGCCAATTCCGGATCTAACAGTGGTACTGACATTGCTGCTGGAGGGAAGTCATAACCTGAAGATGGAATAGGAAACAGCCTCCTTCCAAAAGTTGGCTCTCCTGGTGAGGATGTCTCTTAGGGGAGGGACCCAATGGAGCAGGAGACACTTGATCTGGGAAAGTGAAGATGTCCTCTACCAGAAGATGTCCTCCACCAGAGCTGCAGTAGAGAAAGTCTATGCCCCAGCTCTGGAAGACAAAATTCATATCACAGGTAACCGATGCTCTTGGTGATTGGACTTCATTGGTGCTTGCAGATTCCAGGGTTTGGGTTTGAGAGATACTGGAGGCACTACTGCTGCCAAATCACAGCCTGATGCCAATGGAACCAGAATGTGCTATCGGACACTCTCAACAGACATTTTGCTGTCAACCCTGAGTGAGAGCTAGGCGACTCTGTGGTGAACAATATTTCTGCTGTATGGTGGTCCCCCCACCAGGGACCTGTTCACCTCCCAGATAAATAGGAAAGGTGGCATATACTGCTCAAAGGAGCACTGTTTTGCTACTCGCAGGGCAATGGTCTACTTCTTCCACTGTCAGACCACCTGAACTATGCCTTCTTTCCATTACCACTCCTGCTTCGGGTCTTACGAAAGATTCGGTGGGACAGGGCACTAGTCATCCGCATTTCCCGCAACTGGCCCAGAGAGTTTGTTTCTGAGCATCCTATGCATGTCATCTTGGGCACCATTATTCCAACATTTTCTGATCTCCTGACCCTGGGAAATGGCAAGATCCAAGCATCCATGCCCTGTCCGCTTTATCACAGGGCTTTGTATTTGCATGGGCATCTCCTTAGAATGATTCTGTTCTGAAGCTGTAGATCATCCTTTCTAATAGTAGGAAGGATTCCTACTTTCTATTTTCTACTTTCCTATTTTCTAGCCAAGTAGAAACCTTTTTCAAACTGGGTGACTCAAAGACCTATATCCCCAGATTTTGTGGATATTCCTCTCATTCTGGGCTATGTTCTTTCCTTAATGGCAGCAAGTTGTCCATCAGCTCCTTCCGGGTTCACTTGGCAGCAATGTGTGCCATCAATGTGTGCCATCCACCTTCTTAGGGTTACTTGACCTTTGCACACCCACTGATTAGCAGATTTTGGAAAGGCCTAATCAGAACCTTTCCACCTATTAAAAATCTGACTCCTCAATGGGAATTGAACCTTGTTCTCTCCATACTCACTAAGCCTCTCTTCAAACCACTAGCTTCCTGCTCCATGTCTCTCCTACCCATGAAGGTTCCATTCCCTGGTAGCCATCACCTCAACCAGGAGGGTGGTGAACTTGGAGAGTTGGTGGCCAATCCTCCTGATACTTTTCAAAGTAGCAGCCTTGTTAGTCTGTATCCGCAAAAAGAAAAGGAGTACTTGTGGCACCTTAGAGACTACCAAATTTATTTGAGCATAAGCTTTCGTGAGCTACAGCTCAATTCCTCATTGGAAGCATGCAGTGGAAAATACAGTAGGGGGATTTTATATACACAGAGAACATGAAACAATGGGTGTTACCATACACATTGTAACAAGAGTGATCAGGTAAGGTGAGCTATTACCAGCAGGAGAGGAAAAAAAAAAACCTTTTGTAGTGATGATCAAGGTTGACCATTTCCAGCAGTTGACAAGAACGTGTGAGGAACAGTGGGGGGGGGGGGAAACAAACATGGGGAAATAGTTTTTGTGTAATGACACGTCCACTCACAGTTTTTATTCAAGCCTAATTTAATGGTGTCCAGTTTGCAAATTAATTCCAATTCAGCAGTTTCTCTTTGGAGTCTGTTTTTGAAGTTTTTTTGTTGTAATATTGCCACTTTTAGGTCTGTAATTGAGTGACCAGAGAGATTGAAGTGTTCTCTGACTGGTTTTTGAATGTTCTAATTCATAAGGACAAAATTTCATTACATTTACATCCTAAATTCACCCCCAAAGTAGTTTCAGACTTTCTCCTGAACCAGTCTACCCGCTAACTGTGTTCTTCCCAAAACCACATGCATCCTCAGAAGAAAGGAGGCTTCATTCCCTAGACATTCAGTGAGCCTTAGCCTTTTACCTGAAGAGAACAAAGCCAACCAGGAAGTATCCCAGACTATTTGTCTCCATAGTAGAAAGGATCATGGGTCAGGCTATATACTCCCAATTACTCTCAAAATGGATCTCTGGCTATATTTTGCTTTTCTATCATCTGTCTAATATGACCCCACCTTTGAGGGTAAGGGCTTATTTCAGAAGAGTGCAAGTAACGTCTAAGGCATTGCTTCAAGAAATGCCTCTACTTGATATCTTCAAAGCAGCTATGTGAAGTTCTAGCCACACATTTGCGAGACATTAGGCTTTGGTACAGGACTCTTCTGCTGATGCATCTTTTGGAATGGCAGACCTTTGTTTGGCTCTGCCATCTGTGTCTTCAAACCCTCCTCCTATTTGAATATTGCTTGTCAATCACCCACAGTGGCGTACTGATAGGGACCAGCGCTTGAAGAAGAGACAGTTACTTACCTTTCAGTAACTGGAAGCTTTTAGAGATGTGTGGTCCCTTTCTCTAGCCCACTACTGGCCCTCCTTCCCTTCTGCTTTAGATTATCTTTTGGTTCATAGCAGGGAAGGAACAGCAGAAGCTGTTGATCCGCCCTGCTCTTGATCTCCTTGGTCAGAGGCACCAGATGAGCAAGGGGTGCATGTGCAGCCCAACAGACATTGCTTTCCAGAATCTCCAGTCCAGGAGCATGGAGCACATGTGTACTCACAATGGAATACACATTGGGACCATACACCTGGAAGAACTGCCAGTTGCTATAAGGTAAGTAACTGTCTCATCTGTGAGTAGTTTAGCTCTTGTTTACATATAGAGTGGTCTCTGCATGGGAGGAATTTTGTTACTGATAGGCTTCGTTGATGGCCTTAATCAGCATTCTGAGATGCTCCCAGACTGCAAGATACGTCTTGTCTGAATGTTCTGGAAGCACTTAGCCATTGGTCTAATCATCAGAGGGCCTGTATGAGTTCACATGGACTCCCAGGAAGTGCTTACGTGTGACATTTCCCCCTTCTTAACAGGCAGTCCTGCTTTGTTTGATGTTGGTTGTAATAGCACGGCTCATGCGGCGCCTCATGGTTTCGGACACCATCCGATGGTCCAGGGACATCCACATCGAACACATCACCGGCCACTGACTTTACCAGGAGGTGTGAGCCAGTACAACATCGTGCATCAACTATGGGAAAGAGACTGAGAGACATACGAACTGGAACCCTAAACTGACTGAACATTAAATCCCACTAAATGAGGGTAAATTCATCCTCATCATCGTATCCACTCATTATACTCCACACCTGAACATAGCCATTATATGAACAACATACCTCCATATCTCAATGTCTGTACTTTGACCTGTTAAACTTTTACTCCCCAATTAGGGAGATTGCAGATTATGTATTCCTTACGCCACCCGTTCCTAAACCAAATTTCGTACCCCTTGATAATCTGTACCTTATTCCTTGATAACCAGAAACTTCTTTGCTTAAACTCTGTACTTTTCTTTTTACTTCAACATCATCTTAATAAAATTATTAAATCTGGCTGCTTTTCTAGAATGCTCACTTGCTGACATTTCTCATTTCAGTGTTGACTAATCTTGTGAGAGCTCTTAACAGAATTGCTAAGCAAGACTCAGAATTGTTTTAACCTGTGGGAGGGGGCAGGAGGTAGCCTTATAACTGAAATATGATTGGAAACACCTGGATAGGACGGTTGGCTTCTGGTTTACTATATGACAGCTTAACGCCATCTCATGCATTTTTGAGTGATTGGATTTATAGATGATATACAGTTGGGGAATTGTAAGAGAAAGGGTCTCTTCATAAATTGCATGTATGGATTTTAAGGAAATAACAAACTGCACTAGTTACAGTTGCGAAGACTTCTGAAGAGTTTACTTTTGATGTTACAGATTTAATAGAATCAACACAGCGCTAGAATTTTTTGCAAGATGTTTTGTGACATTTCAAATACTTGCATAGGTGCTGGGGGTGCTGCTTCACTCCCTAGCTTGAAGTGGTTTTTATCATATGCAGGGCTTACAGTTTGGTTCAATGGCTCTCAGCCCCCCCACTATACAAATTGTTCCTGCACCCCTGAATACTTGTATCCATACTTACCATTGTCATTTTGATAGGTGAGTGCTTCTGGCCTCTGATTGCCAAGATACTGCAGGGAGTCAGTTAAGTCCTGTATAACGCACAGGAGTATATTCAAAAAGTAACTATGGTAGAGCCACTAAATGGTAGTGACCACAGTGCAATTATGTTCATAATCCTCAGGGGAGGGATCTACCAAAAATTAGCACTGTAGCTCCACATTTTAAAAAGGGGATTTTTTTTAAAAGAGAAACCTAGGCCAAGCCCCCTAAACCCTAAAAGTAAAATTGAGACTATTCAAAATGCTTAGACTCCGCATGTAGGATAGATAAACACACATTCTAAAAGAGTCCCAGAAAGCATGCACATCCCTGACCAGCAGGGAGAAAAAAACGTGGTCATGGCCAAATGACAAAGATCAAGAGATTGAGTCCAACAGTACCCTCCTGAAAATGGAAAGCCAGACCTACTGAAACAAACTGAAAGGCACGTGAACAATGGTAGTTAGAAATGCAAGATGGAAAGTCGGAGGGCAAAGAGGGACTCTGAAGAGCAAGTAGCAAAGACAGACTCTCATAACCAGACATTTTCTAAGCGAATTATGTGCAATATAAATCTGTTGGAGAATAGGGACCTGGAGGGAGGGAGGGAGAGTTATAAGCAGACTGCAGAAAAGCCATATGATTTCTTTGCACTAGTCTTTACCAAAGAAGATGGATGGCAGATACCTACTCCAGGCCTTCTCTTCAATAGATGAGTTACTGTCCGAGACTGAGGTGAAGGGAGCCTAAGTTGAGGTCTTTTTAATGGGGACAGGACTTAAATGGGAGTTCTTTAAAAAGTGGTGTTTCTGCAGGAGGTGAGGTTTCTCTTAGACTTAAAGCAATGTGGCAGGAATAATTCAGTGATCTCTACAAAGAGTTACTAAAGGCATTAGGGATTCCTACAGAGGGAAGAGAAACACAGGGTGTGCTTTAAAGGGCAAAGTAATAGTATATAGGACTGTCTGAGGAGGTCCAGGAATGCATCAGAGCATCAGGGTTATTTCTTTCTAGTATTAGGGTCTCTACAGGAAGTGTGGGAGATCATTGTGATTACACAGAGGGATTGGGTGAACTCACTATGTCTCCTATTAGGGAGTGGAGCTGATTAGGTCTCAAGTTTGAAGGGGAAAGAGGTTGAGATATGAGTCAGCTAATCTGTAGCATGCTGGGAAAAGCTCAGGCTTTTCCCTTTTATTTTCAGCAATTCATACTTTTCTCACAACAGTACGTTCATTTTCTATATCACACTTTTCAAGCAATTTTTACTGTCACTTTTAAGACTTATGTACTATTGAACTTCTGTCAGTTGGCTGACACAAACTCAGTAGGTCACTGGTATGAAATAGGAGATTTTTCCAGATTCATTGATCTGAATAATCCTTCCAAGGGAAGAAAAATTCTCCAGGGCTGCTCTCGCTGTTCCACTTCCACAAAAATACAAATATCCATCCTGAAACCGATCTAACAGTTTGTCTCAGTTTGTAGGCAGCAGCTACTTTCTGGCATATTTACAAGGGTTAAATATTATAGCTCAGAAGAACTAAAAATGAACAAGAGCTTCTGACTAAACAGCTCGTGTCTGTTTCATGTGAGAGGGAAACAGTGTGTAGGCTTGTGATCTAGCAGACTTTCCTCCACAACATGTTTGTGTCAAATCAAGGCAACACAGAACAAATCTATTTTGCAGTACTAATCAGTGATAATATTGATAATGTTTTTCTTCATTATTACCCCAATTACAGAAGCTTAATATATCTGCCTTTACTTTTAATGAAGCTAGGCCTTCCGAGCACTGGCAAAAAGTGAGATTTCATAATGTTGAATGATTCTCGATCAAAGATAGCTCATCAGTATCCAAAGGATCTGCTTATTTTGTTGTGGCACAAGTTGTGCAAAAACATACACACACACACTAGAATGTTTCCTTCCAGTACAGGAATGAAATCCCAGATATTGAAATGATTTAACAAGATCAGTCCCTCAGTATATAAAGTCTCTGCATAATATAAAACCGCCTTTAAAACAGGGACTGGCTTTGAGGCAGAACGTTCTCAAGAAAGTCCTTATTCCTTTAGAATGGCCTCCCCCCACCAAAGGCTAAAATGGCCCAAATATGATGACCTTCCGAAGTGCATCTGTGTGACTGGGCACTGGCTGAGGCAGTTGAGGATGGGATTTTTGTCTGATAGAAGAGTGTGGTGGTGGGATGTTAAAAGCTGTATTGGTCACATGACTGATGAATGAATGATGTCTGGGAGGAAGGAGAAGACTGCTGCTTTGGGTGACGTATGTTTTGTAACTGCTGTATTGTATCTTAAAATGTATGTCAAGGTTCCCAGAGCTCTGGAATGGGGTGTGTTCTATAGGATCCTGACCCAAAAAGGAGTTGTGGGGGAGTCACAAGGTTATTGTAGGGGGGGTTGTGGTACTGCTATCCTTACTTCTGCGCTGCTGCTGTCAGCGGTGCTATCTTCAGAGCTGGGCAGCTGGAGAGCAGTGACTGCTGGCTGTTTTAGCAGTAGCACTACTTATTCAGAGGTAAAATAACAAATGTGGCTTCTGAAAATACCAATGAATTTTTTTGGCATAAAATCAAATGGGTCCCATTGCATCTTTCAGTTTCTGCAGTCAAATAAATGTTGTGGTGGGAAGCTCGGGGATGATTGCAGCATTGAGTGGGTGACAGTATACTTTATTAAATAGCAATGTAATAATTAATTACAATGATGTGTCTCAGCTGGTGGATGGGAATAAAATACATTCTTTTCCCTCTTGATCTCTATGTTCATCTCTTTTCCATGCTCTTAGACATGGTTCTTTTAAATAATCTCATGTATTTAATACAGGATATTTTCATTAGCAGTTGTAACCTCAGTGGCCGTAACTGAATACCCCTTTCTGAAGAGACATTTCAAATACTGGCCTTTCAAAGCATTTTTTAAATTATGCTTTTCTAGAGGAAGTTGTTCAGCCTTGGAATACAAAGCCTATGTTTTGAATAATTAAAATCCATTGAAATGCCAAATTGATAAATTTACGGAATTAAATCCCTCTTGAGGGTTCTATTTCCCTAGCATCTCTCTCTCCTGTTTTGAATGATGGTTCCAACTAGCAGTAATGAGCTTCTGCCAACCATTTATTTTTCCACATACCACCCAGTTTATGTAAAACATCAGGACCATTTAGTGTTTTGGGAGTTTTTTTAGTGAAATTCATAGGCAGTTTATGTACAGATATGTTCATTTTGTGTTTTAAGGCCACTTACAACTTCCTGCTGCATCATTAGAAGGCGGAATTTCCTATCAATACATTTACTAATCAAAGAAAGTTCTTTTGTGCTGACAATAAAACGTTGCTTATCCAACAACCCCCCCCCCCATCTTCCTCCCAACCCCTGGTCATTTGCAAAAGAACACTTCTTCCGGATTGCTTAGGGTCAGATTTGGGTACCCTTACTCAATCTGAGTAGCACCATAATCAATGAGTAGTCCCATTGACTTCAGAATAACCAATATAGCTTGAAATTCACATAAGTGAAATTCATCCCTTTAGAGGAGGCTGGCACAAAGTATATGCACCAATTTAAGACCCTCTTAGGCCCCTCTTCAGCAAAGCACTTACGTATGTATCTAACTATGACAGAATATACCTCTATGGTCACACTCTACATTCTACTGTAATAATGTTTGTATGAGGTCTGCCTTGTGAGCTATTGTTTAAAAACCTCATAATTTGCTGACCAATAATATCCTGGTAAAATGCATGTAGCAGGATTATATGTGAAGGATAAACATAAATTGAAACCATGACTAAAAGTATGTTCCCCAGATAAGTCTGGGAAGCGCCCAAACCAGTTCCTGAGAGAGAACGCGTAAGCTGATGCCTCAGCCTGGTTTAAAGAAGGCTGATAGACCATTACCTGCTAAGTGGCCATTCTTTGGTGGGAAAGGGAGCAGGGACAAAAAATTACATCTGAGCAAAGGAACAGCATGAAGTTTCTTTCCCCAATGACTATCGCCTTGCTGGAAATGCTTCTCAAAGGGGAGAGGGACTATAAAGAGAAGACACCACAAGACACCTGCCCTCTCTCTCCCTGCCCATTACATTCACTGCCCCTGAGGAAACAAAGGAAGTAACTGTTGGATTCTGGGGAAGGGGTCCTGACTTAGAGTTGGTCAGCAAGAATACTGAAAGCATGTGATGAGAAAACTGCTTTGAATTTAATAGAGCGTAAGTTAGGCACCAGTAAGCATTTTAACTTTATTTTTCTTAAAACCATTGGTGACTTTCATACCTCATTACTTGTACTCACTTAAAATCTATCTCTTTGTAGTTAATAAACTTGTCTTATTGTTTTACCTAACACAGTGTATTCAGGTTGAAGTGTCTGGATGATTCCATCTGCGGCAACAAGTTGTGTGCATATTATTCCTTTGAAGGAATAATGGAATTAATATATTTGTACTGTCCAGAAAAGGGCTGCCACCAGGGATGTATATTTTTGGAGGAAAATCTGGGACTGGGAGTGTTTTGGGGTCATCATGTGGTAACCTTGAAAGCTGGTAAGAGCCAGTGTGGCTGGCTGGGTGCAGCACCCACAGAAGTAGATGGGAGTGACTTACATGTTGGAGGCTGTGAGTAATTCAGGCTGGAGGCTACAGCAGTAAGGCATTGTAAAGGGCACTCCAGGTTACAGGGCAGGGGTGACATATCTAGTCATTGAAATTGACAAGAAAGCTGGCTCCCGAACCAGGCTGCTGCTGGGTCTCTGCTCCAGTCGGGCTGCCACCTGGAGTCCCCACTCCCCACTGGGAGCTCTGCTGACCCCCCGAGTCCCAGCTCTCTGCTCACTGGCAGGGAGTGGGAAGGTAAGAAGCCCCAGGCAGCTTTCCCTCCACTCCCGGCTAGGGCGGGAAGGCAAGAAGCTACCGGATTGAGCCCTGCATGTGACCTAGGTGTCCTAGTGCCTATATTCCTGTGCTTTGTGAATTGCTCTCCGGGCTTAGGAGGGAGATAGGCATCTGGCCACCTAGAGGGGAGCAGCAATGTGCATGCCCAGAGGCAGAAACATAGATATTGAGGGTATTTTTACCCTGAATACTTAGTTGCTTAGTGAGTTTACGGGGCCTATAGGGGTTAGGCATAGGGTGACCAGATAGCAACTGTGGGGAAAAAACATGATGGGGTGGGAGGTAATAGGTGACTATATAAGAAAAAGTCCCAAAAAATGGGACTGTCCCTTTAAAAAGAGGACATCTGGTTGTACGGGGAGACTTTGGCAAACCAGTAAAGTGCCTGAAACCACTATGGCTTATTGCTAAAAGCAGACAAGTCAGCAGACTGTAAATTGGCCAAGTCAGCAGGCTTAGATTAACCAAGGCAGGAGGGGAGGGGAGGTCTTTGGGTGCCACAGAGAGGGCAGCTTGACGTTGCATCCTTCCTGATAAGAATTGTGTTGAAGTGGCTAATACATGCATTTTAGAAGAGCAGCATGTGCCCCAGAAATGTCTATTGGGGGCCTCAAGGCTGCAAACTCTGGGGAAAAACCCACACCAGGTTAATCAATAATCGGAAGGAACCTTTTGCTGGACCACTGAAACTGCTTGTAACAAGTTTTCTTTAAGGGGCATGTCTAATATATAAATAAGGGGGAAAAATTTGAGGTAGTTGGACTCTTTTTGGACTTTCCTTCTGGGTACATCTTGCAGTCCTCACCGGAAGCCTGCCGCTGTGCCACTTGAGAGCCACACTCAGCTTTGGTAATTATCAAGGGTTGGGGATGTTTTACTAACCTTTTGCGGACGTGTGTAAGTGCTTGAGACTAAAGTTTAACTTTAAGTGAAAACACTTTTGCATTGTCCTGTTTGTGCCAGCCATCTATTGGTCAGACGGCCGTGTCTCCCCTGATTTATTTCCTGACACCACCTTGCACAGAGTAAAAGTTACCAAGAGCTTTGGGCTGAAAGAATTCTGAGTAACATGGTCACCCTAGTTAGGCAGGAGTGTTGTGCATTGCAGTGGAGCTAAAACTGGGACTTAGGCACTTAAAATAGGGATTTAGGCACTTAACTCCTTTTGAGCATTCAGCCTCTTGTTACTAAGTTTAGGGTGTAGGCACATCTTGGTTCCGTTACATTTTGGAGGATAGGGGTTATATTTGTTTACAAAGTCCATGGAATTGTTAATGGATGTTTTTTTCCTGAAACAAATTCTTCAATCTTTTTAAAAACAAAGTCTGTTGAAATCACGAGTGGAACCTTGCAGTGAAATTCTGGCCCCAGTGAAGTAGATGACAAAACTGCAATTGACTTCAGTAGGGGCAAGACTTCACCCACAGAGAACCAGCAAATAGAAGATGATTACCTAATATCCCATCAATAACTAAGGAGTAAAAAATTGGCCCTAGGGAACTCTTCATCATGTCTGTTCCCTTCCAGCAAGGCTCACAGTGAAGACTTTCCTTCCTGGGAGCTGCTGGAGTTCCAGAATAATGGCCATAAGTGATTGGATTTTTTTCTATTTTTCCAACAACAGGGGCAGTCAGATGGGAAATCACTGGCCAGTTGCCACCATTATCTTCCAGAACAAGGTAAACTTGTATTTGGTAATGTGAATGAACTGGATGCAAATAAGCTTTCATTGTGCTGAAGAAATGCTCTTCTGTGTGCCAACCAAACAACATAACCTTTTTTGCGTCTAATGGCTGTGAATAAGTCCTATGTCATTTCTCAGCTGACACTTGAGAGGGTCCCAACTCCTCAAAGGTTATTTAGGCACCTAACTGTTGGCAATTAGGCACCTAAATACTTTTTGAGGATCTGGGCCTTTGTCTGTGACTAGCTCCCAGAGTAATTTGGAAATCAAGAACCCAATCCTGCAAAATTTATTCATGTATCTGGTTCTTATTCATGCACATAACCTCATTGGTAGCAATGGACCACCTGGCTAAGTAAAAATTACATAATTGCACCCTAGCTTTCTACAAACTTATCTTTTCTATAAGAGTAGTTTTTACAAAATATAAATGTCTTAGGAATGAACTGGAGAGGGCTATCCTTACAAACTGAACTTTTAACTTGAATATGTGAGTAACTAGATTTCATGCCAGGCTCACATGTTGCTCAGAGCTCATCAAAATCTTTGAAGCATTGAATAATGAATAACAGTTGTTATTCTGCCTAAAGTTTGAAGCCCATACCCCTAAGTCTGGGTTACCAACACAGCAGAGTGAGGGGAAACATCTGATATTTACATCTTTCAGACCCTGCAACTACATTTGAGAGTCTGACTATTTAACTGCTAATTGCTTCATACCATGGGGACCATGAGCTTTCAAAAGGTAACATCTGTGAAAGAAGCCCACTATGCATGAGCATCTCTACCACAACAAACCAACACACACTTTTAGTTTTATTAGAAAATAGGCTTTCAGTTTCAACCGTCCAAAGAGCTAGTCTAAAATGATTTAAAAAATAATTTAGAAATTATTAAAAATACCTCCCAACGTGTGTGGGGCCAGCTCAATTTTAATTTAATTTGATGGAAAGGAAAGCATAACTTGGTGTATGAGTTCCACACTTTATTTGGCTAGGAAGGGATTCAGTTAGGCAAAGGAAAAGCTCAGTTTGCTCCATTGAAACTGCCCTGGAGTATCTGGAAACTGGAAAAAATGTCTTCCAGCTGCAGATCACTTGAAAACATGAAATAAAAAGGAGGAAGCAGATTGACTACGGGGTCCCCCCCCCCCTTACTGTGTGTGTCTCTCTCTCTCTCTCTCCCACAGAGAGTGCAAAATGGGAAGGAAGGTACTGTGTCCCTGAATTGTTCTTTGGTGCTTGGTGGAAAACTTGGATTGCTGACTCATGAGGCACAGTATCAATAAGGAAGATTCGTTAAACTTAGGTAAGACTTAACTTAAAACAGGGATGCTTAGCCCTGTGAGGAAAATAGGGCATGGGCAATGAGGGCTGTGTTTGTTTCACCCTAGAAGCAAGGTCCTTTTCTTTCTTTTTTTCAGACAACCCCAGGCTATGCTGCTTTTGTTCCAGATGGCAAGGACCGGTTTGGTTTGCATTCTCTGAATGTTTCTCTGAAGTAAGGGACGACCCTTAGTAGTAGAGCTAAAATAAAATCTTTAAGTTAATGAACCGACCTAGAACAGATGGGTGCTCGCGATGTCCCTCCAAATCCACCGTCACAGGGGGGCAAACCCAAGCAGACTTGGTGTGGAGGGCACAGGTGGCAGTGGCTTTGCTGCTTCTCAAACTGCCGTGCAGCGCTTACTGGGTAGGAGACCTGGGAAATACAATTTCTACAAAGTGAGCCAGGATGCTGAGGGGTGCATATTTTTACGACGGTCTAGGGGAATACCCTTTCTGATTGGCTGCTTTCCCCCCTTGCCTGCCTGCCTCTGGTGGAAGAGCAGCCAAACAGAGCTGCTGCAGGAAGCAGGCAGAACTCCCCTCCCTTCCCCTCAGGAGCTGACACCATTGCCACAGGAGGGGACGGGGGAAGAGGGAGCAAAAATTGCCGTGCAGGTTAGGAGAGCCTTGCTTCCTCCTTCCTCCAATGGGCCAGTGAACAGCAGGATGACTCGTCTACTACTCCCTTCCCCTCTCTACCTCTTTGCAGCACCTGATCTGGAAAGGAGAAGGGACTCTATTGCATCTGCCTTCCCAGGTCGGGGAAAGGGGATGAAGAACCCAAGGAAAAGCAGAGGTGAGGCTGAAGGGGACACACAATTAATTGTGAGTGGGGGAGCAGAATTGATGTGATGACTTACGGAGAGACAGGACTGATTTGGAGATTGGGGGAAGGGTGATGAGCAGATTACCACACTTTTTTCAGACCACACTAGGCACTGTACCTACCCACAGTGTCCTCTGCAGAGGATTTCTGTGGGACTGGGGCTCTGCAGAGGAGGCATTTTTGGACAGTCCAGGTGACTAGAAGCAAAACTATATGACAAAGTAACTAGAGGTTAAGGTGCATGGGAGCAGCATTAACTTTTCTGTGGAGGGGGTTGCAACGGGCAGCTAGGGCAGGTATGCCAGTGCCTATACAGCTCCTTAGCTGCCACACTGTTAGAAGATATTCCTTCAGGGACAACTGCTGCAAAGATCTGACACTGATCTGCAAGGTTCAAGTCTGTTTCTTATGAATCTCTTGCTCAAGTGACGGACTCCTTCATAATGTTGTGAGACAAGTTAAGTGAGAAGATGGTAACTGGATTCTTCCAGAATATTTTTCTTCCTAGCTTTCTCTCCCTCTCTCATTACCCATACTTCCTGAGGGTTTTCCAAAGAAGGGGGCAGTTAAGCATTTGTGACAAGTTCTTGGGTTGTGCAGATGCTGACGACAGCGTAAAGGGAAGACTATTTCAATTTTAGCAAAACTTAATCTTTTACCAACTCAATATCAATTTATTTGAGAGAAATGGCTCTTTGTATGGTAGCTGATCCTTAAATTGAAACAATGCTAGTCAGGGAATACACTTCTGATTTCCTGGGCATTTTATAGGCTCACGTAACTTTTATGAAAGCTGTGGGCTGAAAAATATCCCTTTTATAATACACTTTTTTTCTATGTTTTGGAATATTTTTTAAATGATGAAGTCTAACACAAAAGTAGTTGTATTAACGTTCTCCTTTGGACATTCAATTTATATCGCTCTTTAAATACTCGTTTAAAATATTTATAGATGCATTTAACTCGTAAATATTACTGTCTCACTTAAAAAGACTTTATGTTGCTCTTGGTTGTAATTTTCTTTGGTCAGTGATTCTTTTTCAACAGCTGTCTCAAATATGGATCTTCCAAGTAAAGTTTCAGATTCTTACTGCAATGATAACATAGAAAACTCCGATAAAACCCTCACAGAAACTTAATAAGCCTTGTTCTTTTACAAGTGCTTTTTTTCTTTCTTGTAATGTATAGAGTAATATTCTCTTTCCACAAGGCTTTCTAAGGCCAAACTTGAACCCAGGACTGGGGCTGGCCAGAAAACAAGAATTCTACTTTGTGATAATTTTCAAGGTTTTGGTATTTGGTGTCATTCTGCACTGAGACTTTTTGGAGTGAGTGAGCATCCCACCTCAGAATAGCAAATATCCCAGTGGTAGGATCACTCGTTGGGGATATGGAAGACTCAGATTCAAGTTGCTGCTCTTCCTGATTCCAAGTGTCTTAACCACTAGGCTTTTGGCTATTCTCTGTGTGTGTGTCTCTGTGCACGGAGAGGGAGGTGCTCTCTGTCTTTGGTTTAAAGTAGAAATTCCATCCTGAACCTTAGAAACCTTTCTAATGAAAACTTTGTCAAACTGATACATTTCCACTAAAAGTTTCTGTTTGGAATGAATTCGCCTTTCTGAATGGAAAAAAATGTGTTGTCAAAAAATTCCCAACTTGCTTTACCACGGCTTGATATTGTTTCCCCTTTTGGCCTGTTACACTGTATAATCTTTCAAATATGTAGGTGGATGTTTTTCATACAGAATGCCTCAGTTCCACCCCTGCAACAGGTAATTCTGCCATCACTATTGCATTTACAGGAACAATTTTTGTTCACCTGTCATGGGGTTTTATATTGACTTGAACAGTCTGTCCACGACATCTAGCCATAGCAGCTGTCTGGTCTTGTGTCAGGTGGCTTTTCCTCCAGACTTTCAGAAACTGGTGCTGAACCTAATAGGGCACACTCCAGTAGAAATCCCAGTGCTGCTGTACTAACATCTCTAAAGTTAACCATGGTTCTCTTTCTCAGCTGGTCCATATATCTGCGCATAACCCTGCCACGCCCCAGAATTATCGGAGACTGATCCTGTAATATCTTGAATGGTAGCTGGCATCCAGTTGGGACCAGAACCAAAGTTTTTAGTATAGACAGCGTCTCCAACAGTAAAACTATATTCTTTAGTGTGTTTGTCATGTGGCTGCTTTTGCTTCTATTGTGTTTGCTGTATTTTTCCCATTAAGCCTGGATTCATAAAGCTAACCTGGACCTTAGTTTCCTTCCCATTAACATCTTTGCTGGGGACAGGCCTGTGGTTGACTGCAGGGTTATCTGGCAATTAAACAGGTAATGAGACACTTTTGTATATATAGTACCTCGAGGTATTCTTTTAATAGCCTCTTTAAATGACTGGATTGCCCGTTCAGCTAGCCCATTTGATGGTGAATGGTAAGATGCTGATGTAACATGTTGAATGCTGTTTTGCTTCATAACTCTTTGGAATTCCATGCTACTAAAATAACTTTCATTATTTGATACACAAATTTCAGGTAAACATGGATACTAAAGCTGGGCTATAGTTTTCTATGGCTATGTCGACACTAGTGTGGTAAGTCGACCCAAGTTAACCAACTCCAGCTACGTACCTAGAGTCGACATAGCTTAGGTCGACTTATTGCGGTGTCTACGTTGCACTGGATCGATGAGAGACATTCTCCTGTCGACTTACCTTACTCCTCTCGTTTCTGTGCAGTACCAGGGTCAACTGGAGAGTGCTCTGACATCGATGTAGCGGGTCTTCACTAGACCTGCTAAATTGATGCCCGATGCATCAATCGCCACAGCTTTGATCCCGCGGTAGTGTAGACATAGCCTATGGTGGCTTCGCTAGTAGATGTATTCATGGCATCCTCACTGTATTCAAGGCATACTATACTTGTAGTTGTTGTACACAGAGTAGGCTGGTCTACCCCGTTTGCTAATTGAAGTTGCTCACGCTATTCTATTGTTATGTAGCTGCACCCCTTGGCTGCGGAAATAGGCAAGTGTATGTGCACTTGCCCTCACACATCTCCTGAGAGAGCTCTTCCAGAAAGATGCTGCATTCCCTAATCATGGTAGTGCAGTAAAATCATAAACATCAACGGTTGTTCTAATTAGGCCATCCAGACCAAGGCAGAACTGGAACATTTCCTAGTGTCTTGTCCAGTACTAAATATCCCAAATGATGGGGAGGCCACAGCTTCTTTTGGGAAACTCTTCTACAATCCAATAGATCCTTCTCTGATAGCCTAAATGTTGTCTTTATTCACTTTATCCCATTATAGTTCATATGTGACACTTTAAACTGTTCTTCTTGAACCCTTCATATTTGTAGATTGTCACCATGTAACTCTTTGGAACTGATTCTTGTACCCTGTTTAGTAACTCACATCTGCTCAAAGTGTGTGTAAAAAGCTGTCAAATCAGAATTGTAGTATTATACACTCACTTTGCACCCATTATGCACAGGTGTAAATAACTACACAGGGCACAAAGCAGTGGAGAATAAAGTGTAAAAACAATAATAGTGCACATGCTAATGCTGGTAAACTTGTCTGACAATGAGCTCCCCACTGAAGTCACCAGTGTTGTGCATAGGTGCAATGATCTGCTTACGCGAAACTCATTGGGGGATCAGGGCTTGAGTGTCTTGCATGGAAAAAGTGTGTTTGGATATATAGAGCCCTGATATTATTGGATACTAGCACATTAGGTGTTTGTTCCATTGGTCACCAGCCCGGAAGAAACCTGTGTTCCAGGAGTTTGGTCCCAGTTCATGAGAGAAGGTCATCTGCACATAGAACAAGCCAACGGCCAAAACCAGCATTGTGTTCTGAGATTCCCTCTTCAGAACAGAGAGTACAATGTATAAAATTAGTTTGGTGTTTGGTTCTCTTAAGCATGACAAATGAGTGTTACACTGCTATCAAAATCATCTTGTTGCCATTTTAAGTGTGTTAATTATGTTGCACTAACCTTTTATTTTTCATTAATATAAACGAGAAAAATGTTTTTTCGAGCAGCATGTATCCCTGGCACTGTGTAATTCTAAGAATAGTTTGTTCTATTTCCTTGTTGTTTTGAAGATTTTTTTTATCATGCAAGCATAAAATTAAAACAGACATGCACTACAGAGTGGAAAGATTTCAATTGCCCTCAGTTGTGAGGCAAAGGAAAAATGAGCAGGGAATAAGTTTATCCCCGAACAGCTAAAGTGGCAGTTTCCCAAAGGCTTTACAAATTGCAGGGACTTCTTGTGAAGCAAAAAAGGTAGATTCCTCTTTTTCAATGGCACCTGTATACATGAGGACTAACTCTTTTTTTCCTTTGTATGGTCCTATTTTTAATCCAATTGTTGCCTCCTAAGGGCTAAGAGCTTTCTTCCAACAGAAGATACCACTTTAATAGTTGACTGCTCTATGTTTCTGCTTAAGGGGGCTCTGAAAGCATGCTGATAACCCCTTCCCCTCAGTGAACAAGGTATTATTGTTTATTTGCTCAGCTCTCTCTATATACTTTAGAATAAATGACTATTTGTGCACTGAGGTGCTTGCAAGGTATTCCTGTTCCTAATGTATCTGGCCTCAGTGGCCCAAGAACCTTAATCAGGGAGAAGGCTCAAGTTTACTTCAGCCTCAGAATCATAGTCATAGAGTTTAAGGCCAGAAGGGATCACCCCATCTCTAGTCTGATCTCCTGTATATCACAGGCCCCCAACACCACTCGTATGCTGATCCAACAATCAAAATGAGACCGTATTATATCCCACAGGAAACTGGACTATTATGTGCCACAGATGGAGAATAGGAGCGACCAAGGTGCACTAGTGCCCGAGGCCCCTGCAATGGCTGGGAAATGACTAATGGAGATATACTCATCTAATCCTGGCCAGGGACCCACACCCACACACTGCAGGGAAAGGCAAGCCCCCACACCCACAAGCCACTGTTAAGCTGACCTGGAAGAAAATTCCTTCCTGACCTCACATATAGCAATCAGTTAGATGCTGAGCACATGAGCAACAACCAGCCATTCAACCACCTAAGAGAGAGAGAGTGCTCAGTGCAGAGCACCAGCTCATCCCACCCAATGTCCCATGCCCAGCTTTGGCCATCCCTGATGCTTCAGAGGAAGGAGATACTGCCCCACTCAGAATACAACTTAGAGCACTCCGTCCATGCCTCCCTCACCCATCCTCTCGAGCAGGGTTGGAAGGAGGTGACATGGAGCCAGATGCACCGGTTCTGTGCCACTCAGGGATTTCCCCTGTGTAAGAGAAATCTCCAGCTGGCTGTTTAAATCAGCTGCCATGCCCTTTTCACTGCCAGAGTGAACATTTTTATTGGAAAATTCACAGATGTACACTCAGGTCTCTGAGCCTGTATCTTGGAAGCTTCCTGACACAGAGTAGAAAAATATACCTCCCCCTCACCCCCAAAAAGAGTTCCATTTCCCCATCTGTAAAATAGGGGCAATAAAAGAAATACACAGGGCTTATGATGTCCTTCACTGTAGGTAGATCAGTACTCTCCTCATTGTAGGAATGGGGAATTAACTTGCCTGAGGAACTGTGGTCATTGGTAAACTCTGGAGAGTGAGATCTGTGAGGCTGTGGAATAGTCTCACAAGAGAAGGGTGAAAACACTAGCATGTATGCCTGGCTTGGTCTACGCTACAAACTTGGGTCAATATAAGCCGTGTTAAATTGACCTAATAATGTATGTGTCTATACTACCGAGTCCCTTCTGCCGACCTTAGGCCTGATCTACATTACAAGTTAGGTCAAATTTAGCAGCGTTATCTCTATTTAACCTTGCATCCGTCTACACGATGAAGCCCTTTTTTTCAACTTAAGGGGCTCTTAAACTTGATTTCTTTATTCCACCCCCAACGAGGGGATTAGTGCTGAAATCGGCCTTGCCGGGTCGAACTTGGGGTACTATGGATACAATTCGATGATATTGGCGTCCGGGAGATATCCCAGAGTGCTCAATTGTGAGTGCTCTGGACAGCGCTCTCCACTCAGATGCACTGGTTAGGTAGACAGGAAAAGGCCTGCGAACTTCTGAATCTCATTTCCTGTTTGGCCAGTGTGGCAAGCTCACTTGCACAGGTCACCATGCAGAGCTCATCATCACAGGAGACCAGATCTTATTGCTGTATGGGGAGAAGAGTCTGTGCAGGCAGAGCTCTGATTCAGCAGAAGAAAAGCTGACATCTATGCCAAGATTGTGTGGGGCATGGGGGAGAATGGCTACACCAGGGACACGCAGCAGTGCCGCATGAAAATAAAGGAGCTTCGGCAAGCGTACCAGAAGACAAGGGAGGCGAACTGTCATTCTGGTTCTGCCCCACAGACATGCTGCTTTTATGAGGAGCTGTGTGATACTCAGCGGCGACCCCACCAGTGTCCCAAAATGCGACGTGGATACCTCCCAGGAGCCCCGGGTGACCTCGAGCAACAACGAGGAGGACATTGTTGACGAGGAAGAGGAGGAGGAGGAGTAGAATGTGAGGCAGGCAATTGGTGGATCCATTCTCCTCAGCAGCCAAGAACTGTTTTTAAACCTGCAGCCCATCCCGTCACAGGGCCAGTTGGAGGTGGAGCATGATGCCAGGGAAGGTACCTCTGGTAAGTGTACATTTCCAATCAAACTGTAGGGGTTGCATGCTATTATTTTTTGTGTTTAATCTGAACAAAAGAGTAGGTGTAGTGGGTATTGGTGGCCACTCCAGCTATGCAGAGGGTGCTCTCCAAAAAAGACACTCTATGTGCCTGGGGATGGCCTGGGAATCCTCTATGGAGATTGCTAGGAAGCTTTCAGGGAGGTACTTTGCAACCCTTTGCAGAAGGTTTCTGGGAAAGGCTGCCTTATTTTGTCCACCACGGTAGGACACTATCCCGTGCCACTCCAGTATTAACTCTGCTGGCATCATTGCGGCACACAGCATTGAAGCATAAGGACCAGGTCTGTACCCAGACGTTTGCAGCATCTGCTCCCTTGCCACCTCTTTTACCCTCAGGAGAGTGATATCGCATATGGTCATCTAGGGGAAACGGGGGAAGTTTTGAATGCTAGTCCTTAAACTGCAAACAATTCAACAAGTAATCTGCCCCTGTTTGGTGAAATCTGGGTTACACAATCATGCTTTCCCAAACGTGCTGTGGTTGTGGTTGGAAGGGATCACCGTGTATTGCAATCAGCACTGAAAAAAAAGGGGGGGTGGGGTAGTGGCTTCCTGTTTGCCTCCCTTCTCCCTTTTGTAAAAAAAAAACAGTTTGGGAGGCTTTACACTGGTGCCTATCCTCAAGCACAATCCAGGTTGCTAGAGGAAAGGGGGCTATTCTCAAGTTCCAACCAGTGATCCCAAGGATGTCTTCACAAAAGCTGCAGGACTGGAGAAAGGCAAATGCAGTACCTATCCTTAAAAAGGGGAACAAACAGGCCATGGGGAATTATAAACTAGTCAGCCTAACTTTGATACCTAGAAAGATACAGGAACAAATGATTAAACAATCAATTTGTCAGAGGGTAAAGCATTATAAGGAATAGCCAGCAGGGATTTGTCACTAACAAATCAGGCCAAACCAACCCAATTTCCTTCTTTGACTGGATTATTGATCTAGTGACTGGGGGCAAGCTGTAAATGTGATATATCTTGATTTTAGTAAAGCTTTTGACATTCTCATTAAGTAAATGAGGGAAATGTATTCTAGATGGAATTGAGGTAGAGCAAAACTCACAATGGGACGTTGTGCACAACACTAGAGCACAACACTGAGAAGAACACATTCGTACAGAAGAAAAGTGAATATGTTCAGTAGTTCTTGATGGTTTACTATCAAATGAGGGGTGGGATGTATTTTGTGGGATCCTGCAGGGGTCTGTCCTGGTTCCCTTGCTATTCAATGTTTTCATTAATGATTTAGACAGTAAAGTGGCAATTAATCTGTGGATGACATCAAGCTGGGAGGGGTTGCTAGCATTTTGAAGAACAGGATTAGAATTCAAAAGGACCTGGACAAACTGGAGAACTGGCCACTAAGATGAAAAAAAAAGGAAATTCAATAAAGACAAGTGCAAAGTACTACACACAGGAAGGAAAAATCAAATGCACAACTACAAAATGGGGAATAACTGTCTAGCTGGTAGTACTGCTGAAAGGATCTGGGGGGTTATAGTAGATCCCAAATTAAATATGTGTCAGCATTGTGATGCAGTTGTGAAAAAGGCTAATATCATTCTGGAGTATTTTAACAGGCTTGTTGTACGTAAGACATGGGAGATAACTGTCCCCTTCTATTCAGCATTGGTGAGGCCTCATAGTGTGTCCCGTTCTGGATGGCACACTTTAGGAAAGATGTGGAGAAACTGGAGAGAGTTCAGAGAGCAGCAACAAAAATTATAAAAGATTTTGGAAACCTGACCTAAAATAGGCATGTTTAATCTTGAGAAAAGAAGACTGGGGGGTGGTGGTGAGGGGAGAGGGGGAGGGGATGGACGACACAGACGGATGGCCTGATAAATCTTCAAATATGTTAAGGTCTGCGATGAGGGTGGTGATCAATTGTTCTCTGTGTTCACTGAAGGCAGGAGAAGTAATCCTTAATGCTTAATCTGCAGCATGGGAGATTTAGGTTAGATATTAGGAAAAAACTTTTCTACCTATAAGAATAGTTAAGCAGTGGAATAGGCTTTCAGTGGACATTGTGGAAGCTCCATCATTGGAGGATTTAAAGAACAGGTTAGACAAACATCTGTCTTGGATGGTCTAGGAATACTTGATTCTGTCTCAGCGCAGGTGGCTAGACTAGATGACTGCTTGAGGTCCCCTCCAGTGCTACACTTGTATGATTCCATGCTCAAGTATTTTGCCGGATTTGAGTCAAAATGTTTCTGTTTTGTCTTTTTTGTTTGTATAATATAGCCCTAAAGGTAAAAAAAATCTGTTGGATAAAATTAAGCTTACACTATCTTTTCAGATTTGTTTTTTTAACCTTTCCTTCAAATAGAAACAACTTCCTACAACTGTAATCTCTTCCTAAAATCCTATTCTTTCCTAATCGAATGTTTACTCATAAACTTTATAAGCTTTAAATAAACAAAATTCCAATACTGAGACATCACAAGCCAATAATATTTACTATTGTCTCAGTACATCCATAGCTATCACTCACAAGTAAAGCTTGAGTCAGAATATGACTGAAACTGAATCCCTGAATAGCTTTTCTATTTACATAACCAAGTTTTTAAAGAGACAAACTCCAAGTAGTGATGAGAATTCATTGTGAACATCAAAACATTGGATAATTCTATTTTAATTTGATATATTAGTTCTTAGTTACTGTATTCCTAAAAGAGCTGTAAGGGAAATTTAAGATTTAATTTTATTATAAGAATGAAAAGGAAAACACAATAAAAACATGATCATGGGTATAAATCAATTGGTGGATTTGTAATGGTTGGGGAAATATTTTCCATTTAAAAATAAAAGGGATAAAATACTGAAAACAGGCAAGGAAATCTTAAAAAGGGGGAGGGAGTGGGAACAAAATGGCAAACTAACCAGATACGGTTCTCATCTTTCTGCCTGCATGTTTTATCCCTATCCCCCACCCATTACTTTTGTCTGTTAGGCCCTGAATCCTGCACATACTTCATGTGAGCAGTCCCACTGTAATCCAGAGTAATTTGGGTAAAGTGGCCTCGTCTTAGGCCAGTCTACACTACCACTTACTTCAGTATAGCGCACGTCATTCACAGGTGTGAACAAGCCACCCTGCCAAGCGATGTAAGTTACACTGACCTAAGTGTCAGAGTGGACAGCGCTATGTCAGTTGGAGAGTTTTTCCTGCCGACATAATTTCCACCCCTCGCAGAGGTGGATTTATTATGCCAATGGGAGAACTGTCTCTCGTCGGCATAGAGCATCTTCACCAAGATGTGCTATAATGGTGCAGCTGCATTGGACCAGCTGCACCAATGTAATGCTCCTAGTGTAGACTAGCCCTTATAAACTCTGTTTAGGTCTTTATTCTGCAAATTGTTCCATGTCAGCAGGCCTCCTATTAAAATCAATGGGAGTCTGTGCAGGCATAGGAGTCAGCCCGGATGGAACAGATTTCAGAATTGGGGCCTTTGTCCATGTACCACCTAACAAGGTGTGGATGGTACTGTAATGTAAACAATACCACTAGATTGCCTAAAACATATTGATTTACACTAATAGAACTCTACTTTGTTTTCTATAAATAAAATGCTGGCATGTGTTAACTGCATTACTGTGTCAACAGGAAGTACAGACACCCAGTAATTCTAATAGTCCTCTTTAAAGTACTGCTTTCATCACTATTGAGGAAAATACTTAGGATTACCTCTTCTAGCAGCCTGATCAGTAGTGGTGGTCTGATATTAGGCTCTCTGGTTAGTGTCATTTGAATTACTAAAGTTCACTAGGACCTTGATATTGAGTAAAGTCAAATAATTTATATTTAAACTAAAACAAGCAGATAATTGAAGTTGTGGCAGGAAAAGAGAAAATTCTTTGGCTTTAGTTTTTATCAGTCCTCCTTTTAGAAATGTTTGTAGATAATAAGAGTTGTTTTATATGATTAGTTATTTGGTCAATCCTGGACATGTTCCTTTAGGAAGAATTTGTCTGTGTGAATGGAACTAAAATTGGAATAATTCGTATAGACTATTTTATTTGTATGTCATTTGTTTTGATAGAGGAGAAAAGCTTTTCCCATGCTCTGTGTCTCTGGTAGGTCTTAGAAATATAGTCAATACAAATAATAGATCTAGCAATACAGCTTCAACCAACCAAACATCGCCCTATAGCAGAAATTTATCCGCCCCCACCCCGAAACAAACTAGTCCTCATCCAGCACACATTCATCCTGTTTACTGAACAAGGCAGGAGTTCTGTGGGGGTGGATGTGGGAGGGGAATGGGATCATGTGATTAAATACAGTATCAGAGTGCATATACACAAGGGTCTCCTTTAAGGATGCATAGACAGCCCTAGTTCTGGCATTTCCTAACTTTCAAGTGCTTGACTTAGCAGCCTAAATAACGTTATTTTAACATTTCTTTTAAAGGCAACTTCTGAATTTGTTTGTAAAAGCAAATTGTGTTGTGTGTTGCACTAACAACTGCCCCATCAGTCATAATCAGCAGGGTTTTTTGAACTCTGAACCTTTAGACTGCTGCCACTTGAGCTATGGGACTAACTACATTAGGTAGCCATGGGAAAAGGCTGTTATCTTAGAGGTGGAGATGGACTGCCAGGTATGGTGTTGGGTAACAAGGGCAAGCTTAATATGCTTTCTTTCCCCCTTCCCCTGCCATGTTCATGGGAGTTGAGGGATCTCCCACTCCTTGTGATGACCCCAGTGAGTGAAGGGGTTGGGCTGGTGGTACCTGGCACTGTCTCCAGGGGTTTTATGAGTAGAAGGGGAACCTTGTCATGGTCCTGCTGCGTGTGTGTGACATATCCCAAGGTACAATCTGGACTGCTGGATAGCTGTGCCCCCTGAACTAACTGGTTTGGTGTGCGCTATGCCCTGCTTTGCTGTGTGAGCTGCCACTCTGCCCACTCACTCCAGCCTCTCACACGCAAGTCACCCCCAGACAAATACCAGAGTGCTATGCCCAGCCACTGTTGAATTACATATAGGGTGACACCCATATATCCCACATCCCCAGAAGTGTGTGTCTTTCACTGCACAACACCCCCTTGATCAGAGTAAGCCCATTAATTAGTTCATCATTCTATTAAAGGTATGAATATGCGGCAGCCTTTGTAAACTGAGTAGATTCCCCAAGCTTCAAACAAAACCACGCTGGCTTAGATAAAACACTAAAATAAGTTTATTAACTACAGAAAGATAGATTTTAAGTGATATAGGCATAGAAGGTCAGAATTGGTTACAAAAAGAAATAAAAGATAAAAATCACATTCCTAAACTTTATCACGCTAAGTCAAATGTGAAGCAATAAGGTGTCTCTTACCCAAAAGCCTATGGCAGTCAGTGCTAAATGGAAAGTTTTCCAGTTAGGACCACTCTCCCAGGTAAATGATGTTTCTGTCTTCCAAATGATCTTGTTACTTTCGGTATAGGTGGGGTAAGAGAGGTGGTCTGATGATGTCACTGTCTGTTGTTTTATACACTGGAAAAATCCTTGCTGTGTTATGGGATTAGGCAGCTCCCATTGCCTACCTGCTCTGCAATCAGTCCTTCATATGAATTGCAAATTCTTGCTTGCACCTTCTGTACACATGAGGCTTGACATGCAGTGCTTGTGTTACGGTTCCTTTGTTATTTCTAGGGAGCTCGTCTGTGAACATTTCCCAGACTCGCGTGTTTCAGGAATAAACATGCAGCAAAATCTCATAACTTCATATACAATGATGATACATACATTTGAACAGGACAGTAATGTTCAACAGATTATGACTTTTCCAATGATACTACACAAGGCATACTTTATACAAAATCTATCATAACCACTTACAAGTGGTGCATATGGGGCACAGGGTGTTATTTTGAAGTACAGTCTTTATCATAATGTGGTGTCCTCAGATGGGGGCATGGGAATTGGGGTCATGGGATGGAGAGCTCAGTCTGGCTTTCTTCCCTGGCCTTAGTATGAGGGAGCATTCTGGACCATGGCATTGAATATCTTATTGTTGAAAGATCTGAAACAGCTGCAATTAGCAGACACATCTGAGCTGGATCCCCCACATTATACAAGTGATTTACCTTCCAGGCTCACTGCAAAAGCCATTTCTTTGATAAGATTCTTTGGGAAGGTTGAGAGCAGAGCCTGTCAGAAAACTCAGACTTCCCCTGTGATCAATTTTGTGGGAAAAATTCCCTTTCAAGAATTAATCCAAAATTTTTGAACTAAAAACCCTTAATTTTGATTTTTTTAAAATATTGAAAACTGACATTGAAATGGACATTTTCCCACAAAAAATTTCTAATTCAATGAAACCACATTTTCTGAAGGGAAAATTTCTCTGAGAGGAGAAATACTTCATCTCTTACTAGTTCAGAGCATGTTATTGAAGAGAGTGGGGATGAAAAACAGTTTTCCTTTGCTTTGACTTATTCTCTGTCTGAGTTAATTTACTACCACTGATTGTTTAATACTCCTGGTAAACTGAATTTGTATTATCTTTCTGCTTTCTCATTGCTGCTGGGTGGACATTATTATATTAGATTAATTTAAATGTCCAGGCTCACTGTTCTATCAGAAACTCCTATCAGGCCTGACAGACTCACTATACCTAACAGATTGCTGCTATAGTATTTATCTATAAAGGATGTCATGTGAGGTATCAAATGAAAGCCGTGACACACAAGTCATTAACATCATTGTGAGTGTATGTATTAACATTGTACAAGGCATTATGTATACCTGCTGATATTAGGCTTTAAAGTCTGTAATCAAACAAAGGGAGAAACAGGTTTCTTCTAGTCTGGAGGAAAGGTAGTTACCTCTCCATCATCTGTGAATTAAGTATTGAGACGAAAAACTGTGGGAGCTATACTTGCATGTAAAGTCAACAGTAAAAACAGGTTGATGTGGGGGATGAGTGATGAACTCAATATGGCCCCAGCACACTGGAGAACAAATGGAAATAAATTTCAAAGGTCTACTGCACTGTGACAGGGGATGCCAGGACAACACACTATTATCCATTTCATTGAGGAACACCCTTGTCTTAGATCCTGAAAACCAGCAAGCTCTGCAGAAGGACTTTGAGGATGAAAAAGTTATTTAAACAAGGGTTGTAACTTGTTAAAGGTAAGTGTTAGTCTCTAGAAAGTGTTAGACTTCTGTTTTATTTGTAACTATTTCTGTTTCATGATTCTCACTCAATACTCACTTGAATCTGTGAAACTTCGTTAACAAACTTATATTTGTTTTCACTACAAATAGTTTCCAGTGTTGTGTTGCTATAAAAGGCCTGATCCTCAGTTGTAATTTTCCAGCCGAGTGCACTGTCTCTTTGGGATGGCTTACCTGATAATTACTGTGTGTCCAATGATAGGGGCTAGACCAGGAGTGGGCAAACTTTTTGGCCTGAGGGCCACATCTGGGTATAGGAATTGTATGGAGGGCCATGAACGCTCATGAAATTGGCGTTGGGGTGTGTGGGGGGAGTGAGAGCTGTGGCTGGGGGTGCGGGCTCTGGGGTGGGGCTGAGGATGAGGGGTTTGGAGTATAGGAGGGTGCTCCAGGCTGGGACCGAGGGGTTTGGAGAGCAAGAGGGGGATCAAGGATGGGGCAGGAGTGGCTCGGGTGCAGGCTCGGGGTGGCGCTTACCTCAAGCGGCTCCTGGAAGTAGCGGCATATCCCTCCTCTGGTTCCTATGGGGAGGCATGGACAGGCGGCTCTGCTGCGTGCTGCCCCATCCGCAGGTCCTGCCCCTGCAGCTCCTATTGGCATAGTTCCCAGGCAATGGGAGCTCCGGGGGTGGTGGTTGGGGCAGGGGCAGCATGAGGTGTGGAGTCCCCTGGCTGCCCCTATGTGTAGGAGCCAGAGCGGGGACATGCCGCTGCTTCCAGGAACCGTGTGGAGCAGCCCCAGACCCTGCTCCCTGTCTGGAGTGCAGGAGCTGGGCAACCCCCAGACCTCACTCCCCAGTGGGAACTCAAGGACCAGATTAATATGGCTGGCAGGCCGGATACAGCCCGTGGGCCGTACTTTGCCCACCCCGGGCTAAACACTTCATGGGGAGGCTTCTGGGGAGTCAGGAACTGAGGTGCATCCAGGATTAACCTGCAAGGCAAAGCAAGGGCTGGCAGAATCTGGGGGAGCTTGTTTGGGTGGCTAACTGACTTTGCGTGTCAGTTTACCACCAGCAAGTCTCTCTCACTGAGGCACAGGGTTAAAACAGGTTTCAGAGTAGCAGCCGTGTTAGTCTGTATTCACAAAAAGAAAAGGGTTAAAACAATGACCTATGGTTCTGGACACCTTGAAAAAGTGTCACATGCTCTTGTTTGGTTTCTTTTTGGCTAACAAAGAAAATAAACACCTTGTTAGCACAAGGACAGTGTGATGACCTGCTCCTTGGACTTCCCTACTTTGGTTATCTTAAATCAGAACTTCTATGGCACTGTAACTTTAAATGAGAAAATTGATCTCTCAAAGTTTAATTTAACTCCAGAGTTTAATCAGTCTACTCTGTCAATCATATATTGTGCAGCTAGCTCCTTAATGCAGGCCTGGTCCTGATTTCTTTAAGATAGGGATTACTGACAGAATTAATTATAGCTCATTGAGACTTTAAAATTAAACTAATTAAAAATGTAAGCAAGGCAAGTTGTACACTTCTTTCACAGCAGCCTTTGTTGGCCTGACTTTTTTTCAACTTAAGGCAGCAGATCAATAAAATGTAGACGTAAGGTAGGCTGTGTCCTCTTAAACTATTGTACTCAGGTATCTGGTTGCCTGGAATAGCTCTTCTGATGGTGAAATGAGGCTTTCTGTCCATACACCACAGATCGTATGAATGTTTGTTTATACAATGTATGGTACATGAGTGCTGCAGAATCCAGTAGCTCTAAAGCTTCCAAGTTAAATCCCATTTGAGAACTCTCTATGTGGTTGAATCAGAGAACAGAGAGGCTATTTGTGGTATCACTCAGGTCTGTGCAGCCCTGGCACATGGACAACAGTTCTGTAAAATAAATCCTACTTGAAAGTGGCTTTTAAATGACAAAAATAATTGCCCTAAATGTGAAAGTTTCTTTTCCAAACAATAATTTACCTTAATGTGCAGGGACAAATAGCTTCTGAACTGTCTATGCAATCTCTAGCAATCACTTCCCCTCCACTAAGATAATACTTCAATACACGTTTCACAGTCTTGCACCTAGTGTGGTCACTTATAACTGAACAAATGGCATGACAAATGATCCCATGTCATTTTGGCAGCATGTTATACCCACCTTGTGCTCAATGGACCTCATTCGTTAGGGCACCTTAGCTGAGTTTAGTGCAGGATCCATGGAGAAGAGAAAAAACCCGGCTTTTTCCTACCTTTGTTCTTCCTCTTTTCTTGGGCTGGCCCAGGGCCAGTCTAGACTCCAGTGCAAATCAGAACATGCTTAGGGCTGACCTAACTGCCCAGACTCCAAAGGGCTGTTACAGCAGCCAGGAATGCCTCAGCTACAACCCACCCACCATAGTCTGCTACAGGGAGTACCGAAGTTATTATGCCAGCTCTGCACCCTCCAAGGAATTCCCTGGAGCTGGATCTGCTGGTTTGACAGGACATTTTCACCAGAAAAGACAGCATAAATAAGCCATAGCACAAGGCTGAATCAAGCCCACTGGATGATTTCATGCTCTCTTCTGGTCTTAAACTCTGACATTTTTTGCAGGTTCCAGAGTGTTGCACTGTAGCACATTCATACAGCATGGTAATTGTGTTGCCCTCTGCAGTCTCAGCTGGTTGTCAACAGTCAGTGGATTCAATTAAAGCTTTTGCCGAGTGATCATCTCTTTCATCCAATAGCAGGGGTTTTCACACAGGCAGGATAGAGGGCTCAGCTCTTATCTCTGAAGTTGGTGAGTTTTTTGCCATTGACTCAGTGGGTCCATGCCGGATAGATTGTATGCTTTATGGGACAGGGACTCGGCCTTCATCTGTGTTTGGAAAGTGTTTAGCTCATTGGATGTTTCAACAATCTAACAGTAACTGCCTCAAGTGTGTTCTAGCTGTCAGAAGGAAAGAGTGCTTTCAGCCTGGGTTAATAGTAAATAGGAGATAAACATCTCTCCATTTTCTCTGACAGGGTCCAGGCTCCGGACAAACAAAACCTGTTGTACTTTTTCTTAGATAAGAAGGAAATGATGCAAAGAAGGGAATAGAAAGTTATGCTTATCTCCCAGTGCCTGTGTTCTGCAGCCTTGCCTGGTACTGCATCTTAACGGAGCTCCAATCTCACCTTTCCTCCGTCAGACCCTGATTTCAGCCACGCCCCTTTCCCCACACTGCTTGGGGGAGCTGAGGTATAAGCACATGACAGTGTGGTGTTTCTTTGTTTCAAATATGTATTTGTTACAGGAAATTCAGATGAATTAAATGAGAAGCATAAAGACAAACTTTTAAAAAGTAAAGTACTACAGGCATCCAGTTCCAGCTAAATCCTAAAATCTAGCGGTATTATCTGCTAAATGGCACGTTCAGCTCTTAGCTGACAGCCGGAGCTGAATCTGATCAGAGTTCCAACCCCTAAGACAGTGCTAGCTGCAGTTTTTTCTCTCCGTTTCCATGGAAGTTGATGTTGGCTCAGCAGAAACATGGTAACGCTGCCAGTGAGTTTTAAAACCAGATAGTTTAAATCAGTGACCTGGCTCATTTCCATGGAAAGGGGCATTGAATGCCAGCCCAAAGGAGACGTTCCCTCTCTCTTGTTAATTGCAGCCATTGAGGCTGATGGCTGAGTTCTTTACTCAGGTATCATTTTGCAACAGTACCTGAGATCTTTGACATCTTTATTGCCTCTTTTTAACGATGACAGAAGTATCAGAGAAACAACTTTCCCTACTATCCTGTCTTCCAACAGTGGCCAATGCCAGGTGCCCCAGAGGGAATGAACAGAACAGGTAATCGTCAAGTGTCACCCAATCTCAGCTTCTGGCAAACAGAGGCTAGGGACACCATCCCTGTCCATCCTAGCTAATAGCCATTGTTGGACCTATCCTCCATGAACTTACTTAGTTCTTTTTTGAAGACTTGTATATTTAAAAGGGAATCAAAGTCTCTGTTCCCTCATATATGAAGGGGGGGGGGAGCGAAGCTAACTCTAGCTGGCTTAATTTACATATATTTCACCCCACTGCGATTCTGTACAGCGTTTTATATTATATTTTTTGGAGTTTGTACTCTTTTTCTGGAAATATTAAATGATGCATATAAATGTATTTGTAAAAGAGGGTCGTGCTCAGCTGACAGGTAGTAGACTCTTATTGGGTAATGAACCCCAAATCAATCAGACCACAGAGTGTCTGAGAGCTGGACTCTGTCTGGAGGTTTTGCTTTGCTCTAGCTTCCCTGCCCAGAGATTCTGGACCCTGTTTGGAGTTGACTTTGTGGAATTGGATCTAGTAGCAGTGGATCTGACACTGGAACTGGATGGGGCACTAGCAGAGTTAGTGTCTCTGACTTCTTTGGATTAGAATCTGGCAGTAGCAGGTCTGGTAGTGCTGATTTTGTGGAACCAGCCCTGGAAAGTTGCAGAACAGAGTAGGATCTGGTGATGTGAACTTCACAGGAAGAGGCTGAGGAGTGTTATCTCCTGGCAGCCTCTTGCCTGCTATTGAGTCTAATTGGCTTTGTGAATGAGGCTTAGGGGGACTGGGGATTGTTTTGAGAGATAGTGTGGCCTCGTAGACAAAGCAGTGGGCTGGGACTCAGGAGACTGGGTTACTATTCCTGGCTCTGTCACTGCTGACCCTGAGGAAATCATTTCACCTGCTCCATGCCCCAGTTTCCCCATCTGTAAAATGGACATAGTGATACTGACCTCCTTAAGTGCTTAGATTCATAGATACTAAGGTCAGAAGGGACCATTCTGATCATCTAGTCCGACCTCCTGCACAACACAGGCCACAGAATCTCACCCACCCACTCCTACGAAAAACCTCACCTATGTCTGAGCTATTGAAGTCCTCAAATCGTAGTTTAAAGACTTCAAGGAGCAGAGAATCCTCCCTCAAGTGACCCGTGCCCATGCTACAGAGGAAGGTGAAAAACCTCCAGGGCCTCTTCCAATCTGCCCTGGAGGAAAATTCCTTCCCGACCCCAAATATGGCGATCAGCTAAACCCTGAGCATATGGGCAAGATTCACCAGCCAGATACTACAGAAAATTCTTTTCTGGGTAACTCAGATCCCATCCATCTAATATCCCATCTCAGGGGATTAGGCCTATTTACCCTGAATGTTTAAAGATCAATTAATTATCAAAATCGCATTATCCCATCATACCATCTCCTCCATAAACTTATCGAGTAGAATCTTAAAGCCAGATAGATCTTTTGCCTCCACTGCTTCCCTTGGAAGGCTATTCCAAAACTTCACTCCTCTGATGGTTAGAAATCTTCGTCTAATTTCAAGTCTAAACTTCCTGGTGGCCAGTTTATACCCATTTGTTCTTGTGTCCACATTGGTGCTGAGCTGAAATAATTCCTCTCCCTCTCCTGTATTTATCCCTCTGATATATTTATAGAGAGCAATCATATCTCCCCTCAACCTTCTTTTAGTTAGGCTAAACAAGCCAAGCTCCTTAAGTCTCCTTTCATAAGATAAGTATTCCATTCCTCGGATCATCCTAGTGGCCCTTCTCTGTACCTACTGCAGTTTGAATTCATCCTTTTTAAACATGGGAGACCAGAACTGCACACAATATTCCAGGTGAGGTCTCACCAGTGCCTTGTATAATGGTATTAAAACCTCCTTATCCCTACTAGAAATCCCAAAACCGCATTAGCTTTTTTCACAGCCATATCGCATTGGCAGCTCATAGTCATCCTATGATCAACCAATATTCCAAGGTCCTTCTCCTCTTCCGTTACTTCTAATTGATGCATCCCCAGTTTATAACTAAAATTCTTATTAATCCATAAATGCATAACCTTACACTTCTCACTATTAAATTTCATCCTATTACTCCAGTTTACCAGGTTATCCTGATCCTCCTGTATAATATCCTGATCCTTCTCTGAATTGTCAATACCTCCCAGCTTTGTATCATCTGCAAACTTTATTAGCACGCTCCCACTTTTTGTGCCAAGGTCAGTAATAAAAAGATTAAATAAGATTGGTCCCAAAACTGATCCCTGAGGAACTCCACTGGTAACCTCCCTCCAGCCTGACAGTTCGCCTTTCAGTACGACCCATTGTAGTCTCCCCTTTAACCAATTCCTTATCCACCTTTTGATGTTTATATTGATTCCCATCTTTTCCAATTTAACTAATAATTCCCCATGTGGCACGGTATCAAACACCTTACTGAAATCTAGGTAAATTAGATCCACTGCGTTTCCTTTATCTAAAAAATCTGTTACTTTCTCGAAGAAGGAGATCAGGTTGGTTTGGCACGATCTACCTTTTGTAAAACCATGTTGTATTTTGTCCCATTTACCATTGACTTCAATGTCCTTAACTAATTTCTCCTTCAAAATTTTTTCCAGGACCTTGCATACTACGGATGTCAAACTAACTGGCCTGTAGTTACCCGGATCACTTTTTTTCCCTTTCTTAAAGTTAGGAACTATATTAGCAATTCTCCAATCATTCGGTACAACTCCTGAGTTTACAGATTCATTAAAAATTCTTGCTAATGGGCTTGCAATTTCAGGTGCCAATTCCTTTAATATTCTTGGATGAAGATTATCTGGGCCCCCCGATTTAGTCCCATTAAGCTGTTTGAGTTTCGCTTCTACCTCAGATATGGTAATATCTACCTCCATATCCTCATTCCCATTTGTCATGCTACCATTATCCCTAAGATCCTCTTTAGCCTTATTAAAGACTGAGGCAAAGTATTTGTTTAGATATTGGGCCATGCCTAGATTATCTTTAACCTCCACTCCATCCTCAGTGTTTAGTGGCCCCACTTCTTCTTTCTTAGTTTTCGTCTTATTTATATGGCTATAGAACCTTTTACTATTGGTTTTAATTCCCTTTGCAAGGTCCAACTCTATTTGACTTTTAGCCTGTCTCACTTGATCCCTACATGTTCTGACCTCAATAAGGTAGCTTTCCTTGCTGATCCCTCCCATCTTCCACTCCCTGTATGCTTTCTGCTTCTTCTTAATCACCTCTCTAAGATGCTTGCTCATCTAGCTTGGTCTACAACTCTTGCCTATGAATTTTTTCCCCTTTGAGACCTATTGGTGAAAAAACACTATATAAAATAATAGGTATTATTAAATATTTACAGTTCTGGGCCCCAACAAGCCAGACAATTAATAACTGGGGCTGTGCAGTCACTCATACCACTTGTACTGTTTCGGTTTTAACAATATCATTTTACTATGTAAATAAATGCTTATCTTCACCACTCCCCATAAATTAACACCCCTCCCCCACCCTCCCGCTATTTGTGGTTTCCTATTCCCAGGGATTCCAGGTTGTTAATTGGCAGGGAAGAACCACTAGTGAAGATAACCAAGGGATTTACGGTTCCTAAAACCTGGTAGTAGATAAGGTCTGAGATGGGGCTGAAGCCAGTTCTATGGCCTGTGTTATACTGAAGGCCAGATGGTCACAATGGTTCCTTCTGGCCTTACACTCTATGGATTTTATTTATTTTGGACATCATTTGAAACTGGCTTTACTGCAAGTGACACCTGGCAGAAGGGTTACATGTACATGAGAGCACTATTGCATTACCAAGGTTAAACTTTTGATATGCAGCTTTAAAAAATAAATCTTCAACTGGGACTCCTAGATATTCTTCAGCTGAGGATCACTTTAACCTGGACAATATTTCAGATAGTTAATATGGGACATTTATTCCCCTCTGCAATAGAAAGTGACTTCCTATTGAATAGGAGTTAGTGTTCCTAGTTCCCTTTTCATGTTGGGTCCTTGTTCTGGTAGCGTAGAAGCATGTGTGTAAAGGGGAAACAGGTAAAATAGCAAAATGGAGAAAAACCCTCACTGTTCATCAGGCCTATTTGTTCAAATAGCGAATATTCTAAACTTTAGAATTAATGTAATAAAGGTAGTAGGAGCTTGTACCACATCTGTGCTTTTCCTCATCTCCTAGATACTACCTAAGCTTTTACATAAAATGCCTTGGTGATTTAATCAGGTGTCTCATTCTGTGAAATGCCATTAGCTGTGAAAAGGAAAAAAAGAGCAAAACAGATGAAAATATGTACCTTGTGTCAAAATAAAAGTCTCTACATTAAATTGAACAACCCTGTTCCTTATACTACTGGTTTCCCCAATTAAATTGGAGAAGCTCATAGATCCATAGATTTGAAGGCCAGAAAGGACCATTGTGACCATCTAGCCTCACCTCCTGTATAACACAGTACATGAAATGTCCCAAAAATAATTCTGTGACGGACTTTCCCAGGGTGCAACCTGCAACTGGGGTACTGCTGAGTCCTCTGCCATACCAGTCTTCCCCACCCTCTCACATTGTGAGGCTGTGACAAACTGAAGTCCTCTCCAGGTTTTGCACTTACACAGCCATACACAAGAAGGGACACACCCAACTGCAGTTACATGAATGCTTTCACCAGCCCCTCATAAACCAACAATAGAGAGTTCCTTCCCAACTCGCCAGCTTAGGACCCCAGAACTGTACTATCTTGCCCTGGTCAGAAGCCTGACTAGTGTAAGTTATTACCCAGTCCACCCCTCCTTCAGTGTGGAGAGGACAATGCACCAGCCCCTGTTCCTGAGTAGATTTCCCTTTGCACTTCAAACAACACACTGTTTTAGGTAAAAAAAATATAAAACAGATTTATTAATTACAGAAAGATAGATTTTAAGTGATTATAAGTAATAGCATACAGATCAAAGTTGGTTATCTAAGAAATAAAACAAAATCACAATTTACATTTTATACACTACTCAGGATTTGAATCACACAGTGTCTCACCCTGATGGTGCAAACAGTCCACCAATCTTCCATACACAGGCTAGAAATCCCTTCAGTCTGGGACGACCTCCCCAATTCAATCTTTGTTCCTCAGGTGTTGAATTGTGGGGGGAGTGGTACATAGTCAATATTCATAACTACAATATTCAGCTACAATGATAGCACATACAATCCAACACGATATTAATGTTAAACAGATCAGGACATTTAGAATGATACCTTACAAGGCATACTTTTCACAAAACATATAATAATTATATTACTACAGTAAATATAGGGGTGCCAGGCTGTTGCGTTGGGGTACAAATGTCACAAATTCCTAGAGTGTATCTTTTAGAAAAAAATCCAAATTTGATTTAAAAATTGCTAGTGATGGAGAATCCACTGCAAACCTCAATAAACTGTTCCAGTAGGTTAGATTTTAGCTTCTGATTTATATTCATTACTATCAACTTTCCTTTTTTGCATTTATTATGCATTATTTTTTATTTTTGTATTGCTGCCTGTACTTCCCCTGTAAACCAGGTCATTTTTTTTTCAAACCAGTATGGTCTTCTTCCTTGATTGCGGCTTTTTAGGCATCTGGTAAAGTGTTCTTAACAATTCAAAATTGACATTTTTTATGATGAAATCATAGAATCATTGAAGGTTAGGGTTGGAAGGGACCGCAGGAGGTCATCTAGTCCATCCCCTGCTCAAAGCAGGACCAACCCCAACTAAATCATCCCAGCCAGAGCTTTGTCAAACCCGGCCTTAAAAACCTGTAAGAATGGAGATTCCACTGCTTCCCTAGTGCTTCACCACCTTCCTAGTGAAATAGTTTTTCCTAATATCCGACTTAGTTCTCCCACACTGAAACTTGAGACCATTGCTCCTTGTTCTGTCATCTGCCACCACTGAGAACAGCCTAGCTCTATCCTCTTTGGAACCCACCTTCAGGTATTTGAAGGCTGCTATCAAATTCCCCAACCGCCACTCTTCTCTTCTGCAGACTAAATAAGCCCAGTTCCTTCAGCTTCTCCTCATAAGTCATGTGCCCCAGCCCCCAAATCATGTTCACTGCCCTCCGTTGGATTCTCTCCAATTTGTCCACATACTTTCTGTAGTGGGGGGCCCAAAACTGGATGCAGTACTTCAGGTGTGGCCTTACCAGTGCCGAATAGAGGGTACTAATCACTTCCCTCCATCTGCTGGCAATGCTCCTACTAATGCAGCCCAATATGTCGTTAGCCTTCTTGGCAAGATGGGCACACTGTTGATTCGTATCCAGCTTCTCATCCACTATAATCCTCAGGTCCTTTTCTGCAGAACTGCTGCTTAGCCAGTTGGTCCCAAGCCCGTAGCAGTGCATGGGATTCTCCCATCCTAACTGCAGGACTCTGCACTTGTCCTTGTTGAACCTCATCAGATTTCTTTTAACCTGATCCTCCAATTTGTCTAAGTCACTCTGGACCCTACCCTTACCCTCCAGTGTATCTACCTCTCCCCCCAGCTTAGTGTCATCCAAAACTTGCTGAGGGTCCAATTCATCCCATTGTCCAGATCATTAATAAGGACCCTTGGGCACTCTACTTGATATCGGCTGCCAACTAGCCTTTTTGATCACTACCCATTGAGCCCGATGATCTAGCCAGCTTTCTATCCACCTTATAGTCTGTTCATGCAACTCATACTTTTTTAACTTGCTGGCAAGAATACTGTGGGAGACCGTATCAAAAGCTTTGCTAAAATCAAGATAGAGCACATCCACTGCTTTCCCCATATCCACAGAGCCAGTTAACTTGTCATAGAAGGCAATCAGGTTGGTCAGGCATGACTTGCCCTTGGTGAATCCATGTTCACTGTTCCTGATCACCTTCCTCTCCTTCAAGTGCTTCCTTGAGGACCTGCTTCATGATTTTTCTAGGGACTGAGGTGAGGCTGATTAGTCTGTAGTTCCCTGGATTCTCCTTCTTCCCTTTTTTAAAGATGGACACTATATTCGCCCTTTTCCAATCGTCTGGGACCTCCCCCGATCACCTCGAGTTTTCAAAGATAATGGCCAATGGCTTTCAATCACATCAGCCAACTCACTCAGCACATTCAGATGCATTAGATCTGGCCCATGGACTTGTGCACATTCAGCTTTTCTAATTAGTCTTTAACCTGTTCTTTCACCACTGAGGGCTGCTCACCTCCTTCCCATACTGTGCTGCCCAGTGCAGCAGTCTGGGAGCAGACCTTGTCTGTGAAGACTGAGGCAAAAAAAGCATTGAGTACTTCAGCTTTTTCCACATCATCTGTCACTAGGTTGCCTCCCCCATTCAGTAAGGGCTCCACGCTTTCCCTGACCTCATTCTTGTTACTAACATACCTGTAGAAACCCTTCTTGTTACCCTTCACATCCTTTGCTAGCGGGAACTCCAGTTGTGCTTTTGCCTTCCTGATTACAGCCCTGTATGCTCTAGCAATATTTTTATACTCCTCCCTAGTCATCTGTCCAAGTTTCCACTTCTTGTAAGCTTCTTTTTTGTGTTTAAGTTCACAGAAGATTTCTCTTTATTCTCATTAAGCCAAATGCTTCCTCACAGCTGATTTGGCTCATAATTGTTTTCAAGTTTTCTCAAATTGGCCCTTTTAAAGCACTAGGGGTGTGTGTATGTGTGTATATATTTTACTGGTCAGGACTTTATTCTGTTTGCAGATTATAAATGTGATCAAATCATGACCCCTTGTACTTAAGCTACCATTAATTTTTAGTTCTGTGATCAGTTCCTCTTCATCTGTCAAGCCAAGCTCTAACATAGAATCCACTCATGTTGGATGCAACACTTTTTGCGTTAGGAAATGCTCATCTCTAATATTTAGAAATTCCAAGGATGTTTTAGTACTGGCAGCATGAGACCTGCAGCATACATCAATCAGAATGAAGTCTTCCGTAATCACACAACTTCCCCCCCCTACACATTGTAGATAGTGTAAGGAGCTGGTCATCCTATTCCCTAGTGTGTGATTTGGTGGTCTGTAGCAGACAGCAACTAGTACCCCAGCTTGTGCCTTCTCTATTAGGACATTGATTCATAAGCACACAAGATCATTTTCTTCCAAGTTATCAGTGACTCGGAAACAATTAATGACATTTTTGACATGGAGTGCCAACCCCTGCTCCCGTGCCCACTCGATCCTTTATGCATAGATTATAACTGTTGTTTTTAACATTCCAATCATGCAGATCTTCCCACTGGGTTCAGTAATACCAACTAGATTGATTTTGTAATATCATAATTCCTCTTGTTTGTTACCCAGGCTTCTAGCATTGATGTATAGGGAATTAAAGAATTTCTTGTCTTCATGTCCTTTGGTTCCTTGATTAATTTTGTTCTCACCATCTCAGTTTTGTGCTAAATGAATGCTCACATATTCCCTCTTTTTACCCTCCCTTTTTGTTATTTGTTTAATGCTCTCCTGACTACTCTAGCCAGCCTGTCCCCAAGGAGATTGGTTCCCCTTCTACTGTGGTGAAGGCTACCCATACTGTATAGCCACCACTCCCCAAAGGTGGACCACAGAAGGTGGATCAGTGATCCACAAAAATCAAAACCACTCCCGTATATTACTTACCAAGCCAGCAGTTCACTTCCAGAAGTGATTTAGTGGATAATCCCTTTTGGGATTACTTGCATGAGTAAAACCAAACCCTGCTTGCCTTAGATGATACCAGTCTGTTGGGATTCATGCTGTGCATGATATTTTTGTTGTTCATTTGTAAACAGGGGCAACATGGATTGGCTAACTCTTGAGTTTTACTGACTTAAATTATTCCATGTAAAAATATTTCAGATTTCAAGATGAATTGAAGAATAATTAGGAAGGTGTCTGAATTGGCCCTGCATATGCCAACTTTCTATGGGCTACTTAGGGAAGACTTATGTCAAGTCTCTGCACTTAGTATCAATTTATTGTTGCTTGTTCCAGACTCCTTGACTCTTCTGTCTTACCTGCCCAAAGCACAGCAGCTAAAATAATTTCTCTCTCCCCTGACCCCCCTCTAACCAATTCACTGGCTTCTTCTGCGTTCCATGTAGAGTTCAAATTGCGGGTCCTCACTGCCTTGCCTGATAGTCTCATTTCCTGACTTTCTTGCCTCATGCTCTGACTTGTTCTCATCTTGTTCCCTCCATCTGCTCATGCTTTCACCTTCCTACCTCTTGTCACCCTATTCCCTATGCCTGGAATGACATTCCCCTTCCTGTGCCAGACATCCTCACGTTCCTCCTTCACGTCGGCTTCCTTTGGCTTTCTTTCCAGCATGGAACGTCGCTCCTCCACTATTGCTCTCAGTCTCTATGGGAAAAATATCAGCACTTATATGATTCATTTGTCTTACTATTTTTGATCTATGTTATTTCTTCCTCTATTTCTTCCTGTGTAATTTAGGTTCTGATCGGGTACAGTAGGTGCCACTTATTAGCAACCCCTTTGTTGGCAGCAAAAACTTGCCATTATCTGGCAATTGCTAATAAGCAAAAGGCAAGTTTGCAAGGCTGCAGCCAGGGAAGGAAGCACTGATGAGCGTTTCCTGACAGCAGCCTTGCAAACCTGTGTGTGGGCAGGGAAGCAGTGAGGAGGAGAGCTGCAGCCCAGATGCTGGGACTTTCTATGGAGAGAAGGGGCACTGGGGGCCCACAGAGGTGCATGGTAGCTTTCCTTGCACTCTCCAGGGAGTTGGGGTTCAAAACACCCCAGCACTTCCTACCCTGGGTGCAGTGCCTCAGCAGGGCACAGCCCAGAGAAGTACTGTGTAGCTCTGGCATCTAGGCTGCAGCCCACCTCCACTTATGGCCTTACCCATATCCTCCCCTCCCATATCAGCCAGCAGCCCCTTGCCTTCTGTGCGCAGGCAGGTTTGTAAGGCTGCGGCCCCAGCAGGAAGCACTGGAAAATGCTGAGCACGAGCTGCAGGTTGGCTGGGGTGCGTCCCATCACTTCCTTCTCTGGCTGCAGCCCTGCAAACCTGCCTGTACTCGGGCAATTTCTTCAACAACAACAACAAAAGTTGTTGACAAGCAGCATGTCATTGCCAGTATCCAAATCCCATTAACTTTAAAGTCAATGGGACAGGATTGGTTCCTGGCAAAATGTTGCTATTAATAGTCTGCTTTTGCTCTGCCCCCCTCCCAATGGGCTTGAGCCTGACCACTTGGTATTGCTTGGCCCCAGCCAGAGGGCTGGCTACAGACGCATTACTGACTTACAGTTCTGTTGATTGGCTCTCAGTCATTAGGTAGCGTAGTGGTCTCCCTCTGATGCAGACAGGACGGAACCATGCCAAGCCACAACATGGGAGTTACTATTAAGTGGAAACTACTGTAAATTTACTTTTTTGAGGAGACCAAAGTCCCTGTGAAGAGTCCCAGTGAAGTCACTGAGGCTCCACATGGGCACTAAGAGCCACTTGTACCAATCTAATTAGAGGATAGAGCCCTAAGGTCCTGATTCAGCAAAGCACTTGAGTGTGGACTTAAATCCCATTGCCTCAGGCTTAAAATTAACTATGTGCTTAAGTGGTTGCCTGACTTCGGACCTTAGGTTGTAAACTTTCTGGCCATGGGCCATGCCAATCCTAACATCTTTCTCAGGTGCATGCCTAGTTTTATCATTACATTTAGTTGTTTGACCATCTGTGTTCCTTTTTTTAGAAGGGTGTTATTTCAAAATCTTGAGTACTAAACACAAATCACCTATTGGCTCTATATACTTAGACTGGGATTTTCAAAGGTGCATAATGGAACTGAATTTCAAAGAGATCCAGATGCCCTACTCTTTAAAAATCCCAACGTTAGCTGACAAAAGTTATTGTGGACTTTTTTTAGATATTAAAGTTGCTGAGAGTAGCAATAGTCTGTCAGCTACCTCATATAGAGAACCTATAATGAGGAATAATATGCATTGTGACCATTTGCTTTCTATCCTAAAAAGTTCACCAGGTTCTCAATTACAAGAGTTTTCATTGATCAAGATGTCTGTTATATGAAGATGGATGTAATGTGTAAAATAACTTTGGCTAAGGGTATATGATATAAATCTGATTAGAATTTACCATAAAAGACAAAGAGAAAGTTGATGTATTGAGCAGTAAAGGTAGGATTGAGAATGTATCTCTTTTGTTAAGACCTTCCTTATTTATTACAATATTTCAGTGCTTGCATATAATTACCTTAAAATCTTTGTATGTTAGCATTGTTCAAGGAATCACCTATTCTTCTGCGAAAAAATTAATGGTGTCTTTGGGCATGGAGATTCTTTATTGCACAGAGAATGTTTTTGTCAAATTCCACATCTGGATTTTTCTAATGTGACAATTATCATAATGAGCAAGATCTGATTAAAGGGAGTTACTTTACTCAACCATTATCTTGAAAAGAGCCCTACATTAGAGCTAGAATGAGTTTTCTGTGTACGTGTCGAAATGACTTGGGTATAGTATAATGAGGAAACTCTTCCATCACTGAAAGTGCAATCAAGAGAGAGAGCCTTACATTGGATAGGAATGTCAAAGGCATTTGTTAGTCTATTAGTTCTTTGGGATTCTTGACAGATGCAGGGACCAAAAAAGAGAGCAGGACAAAAGTTTCACTGTCCTAAAGAGAATCTTTCTGGACTTATTCTTTATGGTTAAAGCCAAATTCTTCCCTCTTGTATGTATATGCAGCTCCTACTGAGTTAAGTTGCCAGCTTATTTCTGTGGGCAGAACTTAGCAGTGTCTTTCCATTAAGACTTAATGAAAAGTCTGGCATACCTTTCTTTCAAGAATGAAGAAAACTCCTAAGAAAAAGCATTCAGGGCCCTTTGGTTACTTGAGCACAGAGAAGCTGAAGCAGGTGAAACTCTCCAGGGCTATGAAGTATGCTCCCAATTCCACAGAAGCCTTTTGGCTACTATCTGTACCATTCAGGGGTATGTTAGTCATGGGGGCTATTTGTGGAATGACAGTATCCCGGGGTGGGGAGGGGGAAGGAGAAGTATATGAGAGGAAATGTTTAATGGCTCTGTATTTCATTTTAGCAATTTGTAATTTACTACTATCCTTTTACTCATTTAAAAATATAAATATAACTAAACAATGATTTGTAAATCAGAAATAAAAGCTAAAGTGTGTAGCTGAGACTGATATTAAATAATACTGGTAAGAATTAAAATTTAAACATTCACAAATATATTACCGATCTAATAGAATTTTCCCATAAATAAGTGTTCTGAACAATCAAAGTTTAAACTGACATTTTTATCTTGAATTAAATTCTGCTTTCTGTTTCACTATAGTAAAGTTGAAGCATTCTTCATTAATCTATATAGTTCCACTGAAGACAATAAAAACCAACCAACCAACCACACAATTATAAACTTTCCAAAGTAATTGTTAGAACTTAGCCACTGTCCAGAGACTCAAAGGACCGAAGGGTATGTAGCCACTCCCCCAAGGTGTGGGTCAAACCTCCTCCCTACTTGGAGTGCCTTGTCTCCTCTCCTTGCAGGGGCTGGGTCCTGAGTTATTTTTCTGATGCCTGATGTCTCCACCCAACATGATGCCTCTCTGTACCCAAGACCCGAACAGTGCTTGGGAAAAATGAATAATGCTACTAGTGGACAAATGTTATAAAACCCAGTACCCAAGATACAATAAAGCACACCAGCACAATCCTACTAAAGAAGTGATGTGCCCCAAAATAAAAGGATAACAAAACTGACTTTATTGGGAGCAGGAAAATAGGATCTGTGGAAGGAAAGGGTTATGTTAACTAATACGTGCTAAACACAAACAAATCCACCTGCTAACACTCAACTCTTCCCAATCCCCAACTCCCTCCCGGCAGATGATATGCTGATGAGGAGTGCAGAGATAAGGGCTGCAGCCTTGTGAATGAATGTTGGCTGGTTTAAAACAAAACAAGAGTGTTGGTAATGGAACGTCCACCCCACGCTGGCAGAGAAGGGGTTAAAAGCAGCCTAGGGATGCTGCATGAGGAGAAGCCAATCAGGGCCCAGTAGGACCATATGAAAAGAGCTGCAGGGCCAGAGGCAATCAGTTGCTTCAGGGAGCCCAATGGAGATCACTGGGTTCCTAGAGGTCTGCAGGAAGGTAGCACCTTGGACTGGACAGCTAATAGCAGGGATCGGGGTGGGGGAGGAAAGAGAGAGCGAGCATGCTCGCTCGCTCCTGGCTGGCTGCTGGGACTTGCAGGCTTGAGGTCCTGAGAAGAGGATGAAGAAAAGTGCTGGGGCTCAAAACTAAAACTAGGCCTTGTCTTTGAGTCAGGGTGTCCCCTCCCACTGAGGGTCTGAGCAGCCCTGGCTCATCATTGACCCAGCAAACTGCCTGTCCATATCACTCCATGCAGAAGCTTCACTATTGGCCTCAGCAGGAGTTTCTAGTCCACTTGGTTCCCATGCCTGACTCCAAGCATGCTGGGAAATGTCAGAGGGTTCTGGTAGCCAGTACAGTTGTAGTCCATTGGGTAGATTACCAGGAGGTGACGAACTCCAACTGGGATTCTGGGTAAGTTTACAGTATATACTTAATACCATATTTTCATTTTATCCAGCAATTAACTTTGTGTTAAACCTGCAATTCCAGTTTTACTTAGGGCTTAATCCTGAAAGGAAAGGCAAAGTCAATGGAAATTTTCAGTTCAGAACTTAATAGCTGATGACTGGGAAGGAATTTCATATGGTCCTTTGCAGGGGCTTAAGATTCTTATTATTTGCCTCACAGAACTGCCAAAAGGCCCATCGAGACCAGGGCCCCATCATGCTAGTTGTTGTGCATCATGCACATAGTATGATAGCACATGCCTGGAAGAGCTTAAAATATAAGTGGACAAATCAGACAGAGTGGGAGAAATAGAACTCTCTCTCCACTTTACAGATGAAGAACGGATGAAGGGATTTGCCCATGTTGACACAGTATGCCTGTGTCAGAGCTGGGATTTGAGCCTACAAATCCTTAGTCCCTCTCCTGTGTCTTGACCACAAGGCCAAAGTTCTGGCTACAAAGCTGTTCTTTCAAAAAAAATTATAGATGTCTTTTAAAGATCTTTAATGCCTCATAGGAGTGCTCCATCACCTAATTAATTCACCATCTTAACTTCCAGAAAAGAGCCTGTGACTAACACTTTTATTATTATTGCTGTCACTGGGCAGTGGCAGATTTAAGAGTCACTAAATGTGACCGGCTCCCCCGGTCTCCTTCTCCCATCTGCCAGTGGCAGATGAATAAAAATATGGGCCCTGGTGTATCCTCACATGACGTCACAGGTCCCACATTCAAATAAACTCACTTCCTTCATCCCGCCACTTGTTCCTGCCTCTGCATCCCTGCTCTGCTACCCCCCCCCCCCACGTGCCATGCCATCGCATCCCTCTGGCCCGGCCCCTACCCCAATATTGCTACTGCTGGAGCCATCACCACTGCTTCTGCCAAAGCTAGAACGAAGCTGCAAACCACCACTGCTGCTGCCACCAGAGTACAGTCATAGGCTCTAGGAAGAGCAGTACACTAGTGCCTGCTGCTGCATTTGAATTTGCCCAGGCAATGTGAGGGAAGGAGAGACCTCCAACCAAAGTGGAGGCTGTGCCATAGCTGGTCCCTCTAATCAGAATTCATGGCAGAGCCACTCTTTTGGAGGCCCCCTTCCCAGGCAAATTCAAATATGGGTTGTGGGGACCAGTCCACTGCTCTTCCTAGAGGTTTCAGCAGGATGCACCTAGCACATGATGTGCGGCTGAGCAGCCCTGAGCCTCCAGGGGCCCTCCAAGCATATGGGCCCCTGGGCTGCTGCATCAACTGTTCCTCTGCCTGCACATTGAGGGCCTCACCCTCACAAGTAACTGAGTCAGTCACCCACAGAAAGGACCCCCCTCATTGCCACAGGGGTGATGCAGTTGCATGTGTCGAATGCTGCCCTAGGCCATTGGCCCCCATTTTGTTCTGAAATGCCTTTGCAAAGCTCACGCAATGTTATAGAGGTTTCCTTCCCCATCATGCAGGGGTCACAGCTGCTAGGTACGTGCTAGTGCTGAAGGGGTGCTGTTTGGAAATGTTCTTTTCCATAGCTGCCTCCTTGCTCTCGAACACAGACGTATGTGTCTGTGTGCTCTTCCCCACCTCCACAGCACTCTCTCCCACCAGCCCCACTCTAGGTACGCCTATTTCTGTTAGATTCTGCACAGAAAACACAAAACAAACCCACATTTTTTAGGATTACTCCACAACTCAAGGATAAAGTAAGCATAGGGTTGCTACCTTCCTAATTACTGGTAACCAGACCCCTGAGGCCCTGCTCCCACTCCACCTCTTCCCACAAGGCTCTTCCCCCATTGCTTGCTCTCCTCCTCTCCCTCCCTCCTCCTGTCACTCACTGGATCATCTCCAGGAGTCTGCCTGCAAGTAGGAGGTGGCCCCGGCTCAGTATGGGATTGATGCAGGTTAATGACCCGGCACCTTCCACCTGCACAATAACCAGACTTTCGGTTTGGGTACCATTTGGGGTTGTCAGGTCCTCTGGTCAAAAACTGGGCACCTGGCAACCCTAAATAGCTTCTGGACCCTTAGGCCAAAAACTGGACTGTCCAGGTAAAACCTGTACAGATGGCAACCCTAAGTAAGCAGCACAAAAATACACTTTATTTTTGCCTATATTTCCAACTTTGGAAGACATCTGAAAATGAAAACCATAAATACAAATACAATCTGGTTTTAGAAAATGAAATGAAAAAAGATTTTGTTATTAAAAACTCTCTCGAAAACTCCTAAGCAGCAGAAGCTCTCATTTTGTTCACATACGGACCAGCTCCTGCAGTCTGAAATAGAAAGTCATTAACTGCCTTAATTCAGCAAACATGAATCTGTCATTGTATCAAGGTTTTAGTCAGGAAGATGATTTGTGCAGTATCACTTAAGTGGCACTTGTAGTAATAGCTGATGAAATTTCCAGAGAAACTTTACTTGAAATCAGTACAACTGAATACCCCATAACTGAGCAACAAAGCCAAAGATCCCATAGATTATCTTAAAACAAACAAAAACCCTCAAAGACCTTGTAGGCAAATTTGAAAGGAGTAAAACAAAAGGCGCTGTAGATGAGTAAGCCAATGCATTCTTGCTGCTGAAATAGGTTTGGCATTCCTGTCTGATAAGTGACTTTCAAGATTCAGTTTGATCAGACATGACTGAATAACCTTGCTCTTTGCAATTGAAAAAGACAAGGTTGCAGCTGGAACAGTTTGCCAAGGAAAAGTGTCACGGTCCTGCAAGGTTCCAGTAATTGAAAATATACAAGTCAACATGATTTGGGTGAGATTCCACTTTATTTAGGCTTCTAACTTATAGTTGTTTTTTTTGAACTTTAAAAAAGCTAAGGTGACATGACCATTTGGCCCCATGCAGCATCGTTTCTGACCATGCTCTGAACTTTAAATCTGCCCCTGTCACTGTGGCAATGCTATGTAGGTTGAAAAGTTGAAACTCTTATTGATCTTGCACAGAGTCCCTATGTACCAATACTTTTGCCTGTGAAGATGCTTTTCAAAGTTCAAGAAGCCATGCAGTAGCTGAAGTCAGAGCCAGAGCCAAGCTGTTGAACACAGTATGGTCTCCCCGCCCCATATAACGAAGCAAGCCTGTCTGACTGCGTGCAAGATCTTTAATTACCTTCAGTCTCAGGCTGATCAGAATGTGTATTCCTCTTCCAGTACTGTCCTGAGTTTATATATTCTGCTGTGAATATCCAGTCCCTAGTAATGAACAAAAATCTGGAGTTCTTAATGTTTTGTTCCCTTTTTTGAAGTAAAAAGATGCAAATATATATTTAAGCAGCTCACTTCTTAATATCTTGCCATTCAATCCTGAGACGTTCGTAGTAACTGGCAGTGAGCATGGCTAGACCTACACACTGAAGATATAAAATGCTGCGGATGCTATGGAGTGGAACTTGCAGCATGATGCACTGCTACCTGGATATCAGAATCTGGTAAAGGACTACAGGATTCAGAAATGTTCAGCGAGACTTCAGTCCAGCAGTTGGTAATAGCCATATGAGGCATTCCAAGAAAGTTCTCCAACAAGAAAGGGAACGGGGGAGAGTGAATGTCCCTGACAGCAGATGTGAGAGTGGTGGAAAGGAAAGTAACACTTTCTCCCTGATGGTGACTTCCAGCAGGTCAGGATCTCATTCTGGGAGTCCTCAGCATCCCTGGCAGCAGCTACAAGAGTACCAGGGAGGGTAGTAAGAATGTCTCCTCTCTGATGTCAGTTTCTGGTGGTGGCGATGACTGGGGGCAGGGGAAAGGAAACATTAAGTTACTGTTAGCAGCCCTAACTTCACTGTGATGATATCACTTCCACTTCCTTCTACACTTACGCAGCGTCAGCAGCTTCGGAGAAGGCAAAATTCCTTCTCCCATCTCAGTAATGTCATTTCTGTCGGTATAGGAGATCAAATGCAGATTATCCTCCTACTGAACAGCAGCAGCCTTAGGCAGGCTATTTAGCCAGATACTATGCTTTTGGAGACACAAGATTCTTTGATTCTTTGGTGACAAGCATGGTATAAACACCTATGTAGACTGGAACACATGACTTTTAGAATCTGAGCCATATCTTGCTTTGAATGAGATCTACTATCTTTAATTGAACACCTTGGATCATCCTGTTCTGATGTGCTCATATCTTATTGTTCTTCAGTAGCTCCTGATGATAAACTTTAACTGTCTCCCATCTCATCTGTCATGGTTATTTCTACATCAAAGAGATTTTCATTCATTTATATAACACTTTTTAAAATGGTTTAATCGTGGTTTTTCTGTTTGTTTATTTAGCTGCAAATACCAGCAAAACAAACATGAGTTCTGGTAAAACATCACTTAGATTGTACGAGAACTGAATTAAATTATAATTAGGGTTGATTGGGAAGTTATTTTTTTCCTCACCAAAAATTCACTCGTTTTTACTGAAAATTTTCTACAGGGTTTCACTTTGTGAAAACTGAAAAACCAACCAACCCCTCCAAAAGCTCCCCTCAACAGCAGCTCAATTTAAACCCAATTTAAAACTTGTTTTCATTTTTGACAAAACTTCGGCATTCTTGACTGATTTTTTTTTCCAAAAAAACTTCAGTTTTGTTGAAATGTAACTTTGTCAAAAAGGTCTGACCAGAAAAAATTGTGACCAGCTTTGACTGTAAACTAGCATTTGTTATTCCTAAACAGTTTCATCGGGAGAGAATTACGATTGTATTCAAACTGAAACAATAGTTGTAATTAAGGGTTAAACTGTGATTGGTAAATCATAGCTTACCAACCTGCATGCATAACTACAATTCAGTATGGTTAAAAATATTGAAGAATAAAGAAAAATATAGATCATACTTATTCAAAAATAAAACAGAATATAAAATGTAACTATGGCACAGTGTTCAATTTTATAAGGAATTATTTTTATGTAAGAGAGTCAGTTTATTAACCAATATGAAGTTTTTCTATCTCAAGGCCTGATTGTAGGTAAAAAGCCAAAGTAAGGACCTGATCTAGAGCCCATTGAAGTTAATGGAAATTCTCCAATTGACTTCAGTGAGGATTGGAGAAGGCAATCTATCAGTTTACAACAAACACAACTGTGTGTCATTTGAAACTTTTGGCCCGATCTAGCAACCCGTGTCTGATATGAAAATACTAACTCACAGGATTAGTCCTATTGATTTCAGTTGAACTACTTGTGCAAATAACTCTGTTGGGTCAATCCCTCTGCTTTACATGATGTCCGTTACTTACAGAGTGTCACTGTAGTGTCGGACACTAGAGCTATAGTGTAGGATTTCCAAAGCTATCTGCTTTGGCCCAACTCTGCTTTGGTGGTAAAACTGCCATTGGCTTCAGTGGGAAAAGTTAAGTCAAGGGCAAGCCCTTTTGAAACCCTCACAAGGCACAATGGGTGAGATCTTACAAAATAGTACAGTTTTGTCAGAGGGCTTATCAGGTAGGCAAATATCCAAATTACAGGTGTACAGACTCTTCTGCCTTTGAAGATGCCCAAAGCATGTAGTCCTTTACACCAATTTTTCAGAAATCTGATTCCTCAAAGTCATTTGGGTCCCATGCTATTATCAGTACTGGGGAGGCCTTTCTTTCCTCAGCTGTAATACACTTGAAACTCGATTTCTCAATAGTTCGGTTCAGTTAAAAATTTCCTGTCAAATTCTCATTTTGAGCATTTGAAATCAGTTTTCAAATTGCATTGTTTCCTGAGTTGATAAAGGCTCCTTATGTTTTTAATAAAAGTCTGATGCGTGACTTATAAAATACATTTCTGTGTAATCAGCACAAATGGTATGTTTATAGTGAAGTGAATACTTTAGTAACCTGTGGGACACTGTATTTACCTTGCCCTCACATAATGGTAAACATTACTTGATTTATCTGCTTGTTTTAATAGCTTCAGCCAAATTCTCTAGGGAAGGGAATTGTCTCCTTATCACTTTAGAAGCAATCAAATGAAACAGACGGCTCCTCAGGCATTTTAATTACAACTTATTTCCCATACTTTAAAAAAAAAAAAAGTGAACTTTTAGAGAGAGAATTAAAATGTAAAACTCAACTTAGATCATTTTACAAATATATCTAAATGTAAAGCCTTTATCCTTCAGGCTTTTATGATCACTACTTTTGTGGTTTGATTGAAAAGATATGTCCCTTTGCTGCCACCCTTACATGTGGGGCAAGATTGTAACTTAACTTAACCTGCCTGGAGTGAGGAGCAATATCTAGTTGCACCACCTCAGTAGTAGACAAGAATGACTTGTGACTCAGTCACAATTTCTCCTCTCTGCCCTTTTGACTCTAGGTATTTTGCTCCTTTTTGCCAAGAAGCTTACTAGCTGGCCTTGTGCCGCTGGCCAGCTACTCTGGCCAATTAGTGGGGTGGAGCCAGGGTTCCTCCCACTGCCTGCTGGCTCCCAGCTTCTCCAGGTTGCCCAGCTCCCTGCCTGGTGGGCTGCTGGGCTCTGGGAAGCTTGGAAGGCATTGGAAACATCTGGAAAGCTCAAAATGAAACGTTTTGTCTTTCCAGTACAAGTTACAGAATTCCCATTCTGCAGGAAACTTCATTTAATTTTTTCATTTAGTTTTGGAATGATTTGTTTTAAATGAATTTATCTAGCTTCAGGTTCCAGCCATTGGATGTTATGCCGTTCTCTGCCGGATTAAGGAACTGTCCCTCAGAAATCTCCCCCTGTGTAGGTGCTTGTAGACTGTGATGAAGTCACCTCTTAACTTTCTTTGGATAAACTAAATAGACTGAGCTTCACAAGTCTCTCACTATATGGCTGTGATGCTTTCTCAGGGCATCCGGAACTGTAAGTCACCATGTTCCCCTCACCATAAAAAGGATCTGCTGGTGCAAAACTGAATGACAACTCCTTTGCCACTCCAGTTTGTTAGCCAGCCTCACAGATACCTCAGGACTTCAGTAGTCCTAACTTTTGCCTGCCAGGTAATGCTTGGTTTCCCCAGTCCTCAAACTCCCTTGAAGAGCATTCCTCAGCAGTATCCAGCCCCTGTCACTGGATGCTCACAGAAATTGCCAAATCCTCGGTCTCCAAAGACATAGACTACACATTAGCCTGTTGACTCAGCTGAGGATGCACACTCCACTTTAATATAGCAGCACTGAGATAAATTTATCCTCATTTTATTATAAATTTATTAACAACAGATTTAAGTGATACCAAGCAAGAATAAGAGACAAATGGTTACACATAAAACAAATATGTGACACAAACTTAGCAGGCTACAATTCTTGACTAAGATAAGTTTCTTAACTACAAGCAACCTTTCAACATCACTGTTGTGGGGTACACACAGCACTGGGGCACCTCCTTATGACCGTGTCTAGGGATTAGCTCATGACCAGTTGGATGCTGCCCTTTGGTTTCTTGCCCCATGATCTCACACTTTCTGTCTCTGGAGTCAGGTTACTCCCTCTCAGTCACTTAGGGTACTCACTCTTTGTGGCTGGGCTCTCTGGCCAGGTCATTGTAGTTTTCCCCTTGCAGGTAGTATCAAAGTCCCATTGGATAATTGCCTCACACAGTTTTCTGGTCCACAGGCCACACTCCGTCACTTTCCCTGTGGCTGGTAGGTGAATCTGGGCTCACCCTCTACTCCAGGTTTCAGCTAATCAGCAGCCAAGGTCTTCAACATCCCACCTTGCTGCCATTTCCCTGAGCCTTTTCCTACTCCACCTCTCTCAGGCTTCTACTCCACCACTCTTCTGGGTAAACCCTTCCTTCAGGGCCTGGAACCCCAGGGTTTCTACTCTTCCCCTGGGTTTCCTCCTTTTCCTCTCTGCCCAGAGAGTAATTGCAGGCTTCCTCACTGCAGCCTTGTTCCGCTGCCAACTGTCTGGCTTTATACCAGCCCAGCCTGTTCCTTTTCTGTGGAACTCTATCATCAATCAGGGGTTGCTCAGGCCACCTAATTCCCCTCAGGTGTGGCTCATCCAGTGTATTGGCCCCTTATCAGCCTCATTAACCCTTTCCAGGCTAGTATGGGTGAACACCCTATCACAGTCGCCTATCCACATGGTAAGGGATCCTTTGTTCAAAGGTACAAAGAATGCTCTTTGTCCCATAAGTGACAGATGGCCACAGTGTCTTTTTGCTTCTTATATTCCTCGGTTTATTGTTTGTGTTACCAGAGTCAGGATGAACCTCTAGCATTTAGACTCTAGTGTCTTCCCATGCTATTTTCACAACTTCATGCTAATTTGTATACCTCTGATACAAAAGAACTACTCATTGTCTCTGGCATCACCATGCACAACTTACATTAAAGATGGGGAGATAACTATCCTCCATCTTGTCTGGAAGAAAACCTGTTTGTCCCTTTGTTTGGTTACAGACTTTAAAGCATAATATCCATAATTCCTTACACAGTGTTAACACATACATTTCACAATGATGTTAATTACCAGTGGGTCACATGGCTTTCTTTATAGATAAGTATCATGACAGCAATGTGTTAGGTGTATTGGGTTTGTCAGGCCAGATAGGAGTTGTTACATGATAATGAACCATTTGCCATCTGGCATTGAGAGGCTCTTAGGGTCACAAAGGCATGTTTCCCACACCTTGACTCATTCTTGCAGCTCTTCTCTGAACCCTTTCCAATCTGTCTACATCCTTTTTGAAGTGTGAACATCAGAACTGGACACAATATTCCAATAGTGGTCTCGCTAATGCCATACACATAGGTAATAATACCACATCCCTGCCTTTACTTGCTGTTCCCCTGCCTATGCACTAAAGGCTATGTCAACATTGGCATGCATACCTGAGTACTATATCATGTATGGGGTTGCTTGTGCTCCACATACCCATGCCCACATATGCTGAGCTGTACATGGGTACAATGCTGTGTATATGTGTATACCTACATCCCCGCTCCAAGTACGCAAGGCTAGCACTTGAATTTCAGAGGTGGTATCCCAGGGTTGTGTGCATGACAGGGAGATAAACTAGGAACCACTTTGTTGCATACTGTAGGTACTGCTCCCTGCCTTCACACATTTGCCAATGGTGCTTCCTGATCACATTGCTCCCTCACTTTTATCCCCTGCAAAACTGCATCAAAGGCATGGATCATTTGTAAATGGTTCTGCTCTTGCTCCTTATAGAGAGAACAGTGTTTGTGCAGTGTAGGCGGTACTCATGATGGCATTTGGGCAACATTTTCTTAGCCATTGAAAACAGCTGATCTTGAGGGGCAACGAAAATTCATTCATGTCACATTGGACAAACACACTGGTATTGCCATGGTATGGCCTTTGGTGGATCATCACTTCTGATCCATGAGAACCAGCATGGTGTGGTGGGATCACAATGTCTTGGAAAGCTGGGATGACCAGCAGTGGCTTCAGAACTTCCGAATGAGAAAACAGACCTTAATGGAGCTCTGTGAGCAGCTTGCATTAACCCTCCAGCAACAGAACACTCAATTCAGGGAAGCCATATTGGTTCAGAAGTAGATTGCTTTTGCCTTGTGGAAGCAGGGTACCCCAGACAACAAAGCACTTTGTGGTTGGAAAGTCCATTGTCAAGGTTGAGGCTGTGCAGGTTTGGAAGGCAATTAACACTGATCTGTTCACAGGTGGTTGCTATAAGAAAAGTTCCAGAAATAAAAGTTGGTTTTCAGAGGCTAGGATTTCTGAACAGTGGAGGGGCCATCATAGCATGTGTATCCCAATAGTTTTCCCACTACAAATGGCAAGTGAGTAGGTGAACCTAAAAGATTACTGGTCCATCATTCTGCAAGGTGAGCACATAGACAGATTCATGAACACAGGAAAGGTTCAGGATGCAAGGAGGGAAGAAGAGACTTTATTCTCCAGAAATGATATTGTTCTGTATGGTATATCTGTGCCAACTGTTACAGTGAGGGACCTATCCTACCCACTCCCACCATGGCTCATGAAACTGTACCCCAACATGTATGGTCTTGGAAAAAGGGAATTCAGTTTCAAGCTAAGTAGTTAAAGAATGGTTGTGGAATGTGCATTTGGTAGGCTGAAAGTTCATTGGTGCTGCCTGTGCACCCGCCTGGATGCCATTTATATGATTGTTGCCTGCTGTGCCCAGCACAACATTTGTGAGGTTAAATGAGAGTGGTTTCCATTTCAAGTGGATTCAGGAAAAATACAGCTAGCAAATTCTGTTCAGGCAGCTGGATTCCATACAGATGCACCCCAGTCCTGGGCCCCAGTGGGAAATGGAAATTAGGGACTCCGTATGTGCACATATGCTGGAACAGGAGGGATCTTGAGGGGCAATGATGTGAAGGGACAGTTTCACATCCTTTCTCTTTATCTGCTTTAAATGTACATTAGAGAACATACCTACCTACTTATGGGACATGTGGGCTGGTGTGTTGATGCAACAGCACCCTCTCTGTCCAGGCAGAGAATTGCACTAGAGTTTACTCAGTCTGGTGGGATGGTCAGTGAGTTCCTCTTGCCTGAGTCCTGTTGGGGGTGTGGATTTTTGCCTTAATCCTGGTGAGGTCAGCTGGTCCTGGCACCCAGGAGGTCTGAAAACTACTTCAGTTCTTCAGTCTCTCAGGCGTGCCCACTCCACTAGGTTCCAGCTTGGGGCCCTTAAGCCAGATAGGCAGAATCAGAACCCAGTGTCTCCTGTTGTGCCTTGAACTTCTTCCTACCTCACCTGTTTTCTGTAGGCTTTTCAGCCTGTTGGTCTGGTCATTCACTCTGTCTTTGGGCAGCTTCTCAGAAGCTTGCTGGCAGGAGTTCACTTCTCCAGTGTGTTTGCTCCTCTGGCAGCCATCCCGGACCTCTGCTTCCCAGCTCTTCCCAGCTGCTTCTCCTAGCTGCTGTGAGGCTGCCAATCAGCCTTGGATGGCAATGCCTGCATTAACCCCTTGGTTCCTGGGCCAGCATGGGATAGATATACCCCATTACAGGGGTACATAGCTTTTTAAGGGATTTGTTCCCATTTGAAGTGCTGCAGCTGAAGTTTATCTGTTTCTGTGGGTCACATTGTACACATTAAAACCAATTACTGGGCACCTACACTGTGTCATCAGCATGGGGATGGGTTTCTGCTGTGGAGCATAGCAGCAGTGGTGTAATGAGTTCATTATTCAACATATTTGTCCTTCTCACTATTGACACTTGTAAACCAACTCATCTGTTGTGATTCATTTTGAAAAATATAATGGGGTGGGTCTGATGGCAACAGTTTCAGGCATTGTACATATGACTTGTTTTTTTATTTTGCATCTCCTTGATTCCCAGTTACAACAGTATGGGAAGCCTTCATACAATTTACATCATGGTTTCTGATTTCACTTTAAAAGGTGAAGGACTTTTTTGCACTTCTTTTGGGAAATACTTGTTCTGAAGTACTTAACTGACTAGCACAAATAACTGATGGATGGAACCCCCTCATTTTAGTCTTTCAAGAACTGCCTAGGGTGGGGTTCACCCCCCACTTTTATGGAGACAAATTCTATTGTTAATATGCCTGCATAATTTTCAGCGCCTTAAGTAATATGTTTATGAGGAATACCTGGGGGGGGAGAGACACGCAACCATTATTTTAATGTAGTGATTTAGCATTGTCAGCAGTGCTGAGTGCAATTCACAGCTGTTAGAGTTCACTAATCCCTGGTGTGCTTGGAAGGTGCTTAAGGTCTTGAGGGGGTGGTTTCAGTATAGGGTACTGACAGATGCTGTAATATTGCCAGTACATTTTTATTTAGGTTTTCAAATTTCAACATGTTCAATAAAGGCATTAAGACACAGATTAGTCAATGCTATACTGCCTATGTATAAGACATATGCTTAGCTGAAAATTAATAGTGGTTTTTACAGCACAGGAAACATACACTCCACTATTCCTATTCCTGCCATGTATTCCTAGGACTTCGGGTACTTCCCCTCAGGTTTGGGGAAGACTCAAACATTTCCACTATTATGGCACCAAAGTTTTTCATGCCATCCTTCTACATGAGGTAGGAAGGTGGGGGCCCATTTCTGATCCAAAAAACATCTTCAGTTCACTTACTCAGGAAGGAGGAGGCACACTCAGTTAAATCATGTCAAATGCCTTACAGAAGTCTGAGTATATTATACCAACACAAAAAGAAAAGGAGTACTTGTGGCATGCTTCCGATGAAGTGAGCTGTAGCTCACGAAAGCTTATGCTCTAATAAATTTGTTAGTCTCTAAGGTGCCACAACTACTCCTTTTCTTTTTGCGAATACAGACTAACACGGCTGCTACTCTGAAACCTGTCATTATGCAATATACCAGCACAGTTACCTTTAACAACCAAACTGGTAATCTCCTATAAAACAGATACCAAATTTGTTTCACAAAACCTATTTTCTATAAAAACCATTATTGATTGGCATTAGTTATGCTATCATCTTTTAAGTCTTTAGTGATTGCATCCTTTCCATGATTTCGTGTGTGTATTTTTATATATTTATAGATAGTCCAACCAGTGATGTATACATATGCATGTTATGATGTGTGTATATATAAATATATGTGGAATCTCCAGGAATGTTACTTGACATGTACCATGGCCCAGGCTTGACAATGTACACTAAAAGATGATGAAACCACATTTACTTTGGGTGACTTCTTGCCTCTGTTACTACAGTACAAATTAATTTTTGATTCTTTAGCTTAATTAATTATATAATCTTTACATTTTAGCACCTTTTATAATATATCCTCAGTTCAGGATAGCAAAGTGAAGAATGATTTCTTGACTAGAGGGAAGTTCAGAATTGACCTTAGAAACGTGCTCAGGAACTTGCTGTCCTAATGAAGTTATATTAAATGTAACAATTAAATTTTAATCTCCATGTGTCTGAACAGAGGGCAATTTAAAAGATAGTCCTAACTGGTAGCATAAAACACAATATCCTAAGATTCAAGTAGAAGATTAGTAAAGTAACTTATAATTTGTAAACGTGGTTGAGTTATTAGGGAGGATAAACTTCATTGTAAAAAAATGATCTCACATCACGTCAAGATAATAAGGGTAAAGATGGAAACCCAATGACTTTCCCAAAATATCTTTGAGAAGTCACTAAGAGCCAAATTTTCAAAGGTACCTAAGTTGGCTTTCACAAGCACCTAAGCATTCTCATTAACATCAATAGGAGTTAGGCATTAATTAACCTGTTTAGGCACTTTTAAAAATCCCATTAGTCATCTATCTGCATCTTAAAGCAACTAAATATGTTTCAAAATATGGCCCCAAATGCAAAAGCAATAAGCAACTTTCTAAACCCAATGACGGTTAATTTGTTCTTGTACATGCTGTTCTTCACCTTTTACCCTTGTAGTAAATGCTAAAGATAATTCAGCTAATAGTGTGATATAAGAAACATTGAAACACTAGACAAGTATTTTGTAGAAGGAATGGAGCATCTAGTAGTTGGAATAAACCATCTGGTAATGGTTCTTAAAATTCAGGCCTCTCGAGACTATTTTCATTCTCTAGAGAGTCTCTCATGGACCTTATTTTGAAGAGTTTTTTCCCTTGTCACATTAATGTCTCTGACCTCTCTCATTGGGGCTATCTGTTACTTTTCTTACATAATTTTGATATGAAATATTTTCTTGATCCTTCATTGTATGGATTTTGTAACATTCACAAGAGAAGCCAAATACTAAGACATGTTTAAAATGTCATGAACAAATAAAATGACTTATAATCACTTATGCATTTTTAAACTTACATATGATTACAAGTTTAAGGATGTGTAGTACTGTAAATAAATAACCTGGGAAGAAACCATTGTTACCTGCTTCCCTGTTTATAAAAGTAGATTTTACTCAAAGGAATAGAAAACTGTTGGAAAACATACACACTGTAGGTGTTACCACTGGATTCTGAACTGCTTTGTGAAGAAAACTCCTTTGGGGTACATATTTTAGACTTGACTTTAATGAATGTCTAAACAGAGAGAGAGAACACAATTTGGCTAGCTATAACGTTTTCTGGATGCAAATTCTTTATTTTTTCTTTGGCTATCCCAGGAATATAATAAGAATTATTCCAGAACTTAATGTCACATCAATGCTCTTTTGTTGTGTCTGTACTTCTTAAAGTCCCTCTGTGTATTCAGTAAGTCCTGGATAGACACTATATTAGATGAGACCCTTCTGAATTTTTTATTTTTATAGCTCTATCTGCAGTTCCCTAGTAGGATGATTACAGTATTTGTTATGTTCATACCCATCAAAGTTATAACTGTGTGGTCAGGAGGGATGACGAAGGGGAAGAACACTTTCTAAAATGTGGTATGTTTATACCCTAAGTCTAATTCCTGATTTCTGTCATTATGGTATAGTGTGGTGTGAACAGCATCAGATAAATAAATTAAATTAATCTTTTAGTTTTGGGGAACATCTGCCTGTTTGTACATGGTCCCTGATTCAATTTCCTATGTGAATTCAATAAGCATGAATATTAACAAAATGAAAATTGCTCTACAAATAAAATGGAGGATGAGACTGCTAGCATTGGATCAGATCTTTCTAGCCATTTGTTTTCTGTGTAGGAGATGGGAAACTAGGAATAAGTTATTTAATTCCTTTACCCGTTCTTTCCCACCTCTGTGCTGTTTGTAGAGAAAGGGCCTACATCTTGGAGGGAGAAAATAATGCCGCCTCCTTCAATTTTTCATTAGTCCTTGTGTGCGGTCCACATGTGATTGGGGATCTTCATGGGTGGAGAAGGAAGAAGGAGGAACAGAACAGAGGCTTGCCAACTTTGTGTCATCCTCCCCATTGTAAAACTTGGAAGGTTCCATAAATAGAGAATGCAATATCAACATTATATTATATGGTTCACACTAGAACTAGCTGAACAATGAAAACTTGATATTCAAGCTGTTTGAAACAGATCCATTTGATTTTTTTTTCTTCTGAATTTTTTAATTTGAACTCTTAATCCCCCCCCCAAGTTTTTTATTGAAATAGTTAAGGAATTTTTAACAGAAAACTCACTGTTTGGTTAATTAAAAATATTTCCAATTTTTTAACTTAAAAATGAAACAAAAAGAGACAATTTTACACACTGCAAGGTAAAATAAAAAAAGCCCCCTCCCATATTATGAAAAAGATTTTCATTAAAAAGTATATTCACACATTGACATCCTCCCTGAGGGTGTGTGTCGGTGCCATCATTAGAAGGGATACTTTACATAAGGCTTATGTTATGCACAGGTATTTATTCTGATCCTGTGCACAGGTTTAACAGATCCACACAATTGGGAAAAGCAGTGGAAAACAAACCTCAAATTGCTATACCTGTTCATCTGAGTAGATAATGACTTTCTAATATATTAATCTTTGAGGAGAAATAACCTCTCCTCTTTCATTGTAATTAAAATTGAGTTAGGGCAATTTGAAGATGAGTTGTATATTCTGTTTGCCCACTTAGGGTCTGATCCAACTGCCGTGAAAGTAAATATTGGCTTTATCTGACACTGCAAGGACCACTTTATTTTTTATCTTTTGTGGGTGCAGAAGTTTCAAGGTTGGCTTATAGTGTTTTATGGAAGGCATTATCTCCTGCAATTCCAGGTATGCTGAGAATGTTTGTGGAATATAGTGATGCTCAAGGGGCATTGGTACATTGGAAGTGTGTGGCAAAATCCTGCTTCTACAGATAGATCAGACATCCAGTCTGAAGTGGTGTGATTACCTATCAGCTTCTTGGCATATAATACTCTTTGACTTGGTTTGCTTTCCGTGTTCATTCTATTTAATGAAAGCCTCCACTTTTCCATAATTCCTCAATTCATAACACTTTCACTTATTTGAATGTTTAGTTCAATTTTATCATATTCTCATATACTATGTATAGGGCCCTACCAAATTCATGGTCCATTTTGGTCAATTTCACAGTCTAGGATTTTAAAAATAGTAAACTTCATGATTTCAGCTATTCAAATCTGAAATTTCATGGGGTTTTAATTGTTGGGCCCGGTCTTGACCCAAAAAGAAGTTGCGGGGGGTGGGGGCGGCAAGGTTATTGTGTGTGGGATTGCAGTACTCCTACCCTTAATTCTGCACTGCTGCTGGTGGCAGCGCTGTCTTCAGAGCAGGGCAGCTGGACAGCAGTGGCTGCTGGCTGGGAGCCCAGATCTGAAGGCAGAGCCACTGCCAGCACCGCAGAAGTAAGGGTGGCATGGTATAGTATTGTCACCTTTACTTCTGCGCTGCTGCCTGAAGAGCTGGGCCCTCAGTCAGCAGCCGCTGCTCTCAGGCTGCCCAGCTCTGCAGACAGCAGTGCAGGAGTAAGAGTGGCATGGTATAGTGTTGCCATGCTTACTTCTGCGCTGCTGCTGGCGGGGCACTGCCTTCAGAGGTGGGCACCGAGCCAACAGCCTCCGCTTTCCGGCTGCACAGCTCTGAAGGCAGTGCAGAAGTAAGGGTTGCAATACTGTGACCCTTCTAAAATAACCTTGTGACCCCCTGTAATCCTTTTTGCGTCAGGCCCCCCAACTTGAGAAATGCTGGTCTCACCCATGAAATCTGGTCTTCTGTATGCTTTTAACCTATACTAATACAGATTTCATGGTCCATGATGTGTTTTTCATGGCCATGAATTTGGTAGGGCCCTAGCTATGTACAAACTAGGAACTAGGTACCTAGCCCCTAAACCTTTTGATAATATTTTTCTCTCTGTGTGTGTGTGTGTGTGTGTGTGTGTGTGTGTGTGTAGTGATTATTTTTGTCCTTAACATCACTGTTTTTTAATTAAAATCTTAAGAAAAATTGTGGATGTGGAGAAATAGGTATCTGAATATAGATTTGTGTTAAGTTTGGACACAGACTATAGTGAAATTTGCTAGTTAATATTTCCATGTCTACTCCTTATGTTGGTATAATACTTTATCAATATCTCGTTGTAATGCCATATCTGAGATTTTAAAGTCTATTTTAATCTCTCTACTTTTGGGATAGTCAGGGTTTACAAAGACTAGGCAAAAATAAATCCTTCATGGACACCATAAAATAAAAAAAAATAATTATACAGAACGACATACACAATAATAATAATAATATAATATAATAATACCTAGCTCTTACATACCTTTTTTCATAAGTAGATGTCAACACACTTTACAAAGAAGGTCAGCATCATTATCTCCATTTTACAAATGGGGAAATGACGTACCCTTGGGCATCCAGCAGGCAATTAAGACATTATGACTCTAATGTATTCCAAGAGATATACGATTGCCTTGACTTTTGCTCTATTCATGGCAGAGCTGAATACCTATGAATACAAACTACCAGCTAACTTGTGCATAGCGTATCTATAGACTGCATTGTCTAATCCACCTAATGTCTCTTCAAAATCACAGATGCTGAATAACAGGAATGTGTTTAAAATACATTTGGGTCTTCTGGTAGGTAGATGAGAGTTTTGTTTTTTAAATTTTCAACAAAAAATGTCTAAAAGCTACGTAGGGCTCGATTATATCTCCAGCACAGTCGTAAATAATGAACAGCTCTGGGGTGCACTGGGCCTCAAGCACACTGAGGCTCAAAATGCTCTCTGCTTCCTGCTGCTCCAAGGAGTAGAAGTTCGCTGCTTGCCTGTAGATGCCACAGACCTCCTGGTCGGCTGATGCAGGGAGCTAAGTCTGGTCCCCTTCCTGTGGCTGGGGAGTGAGCAGGTGGACAGTGCCCACATAACTCTGCACACCGAAACCTAAGGGCCAGGGACCAAGTGCAGATGGGAAAGGGTGTGTCTTTGAGTCTTCCTGTCTCCTTTACTCTGCAGCCCAGGCATATAGTCAAAGATAGAATCAGGCACTTACTATTGATGCTATATATCTTATTAAAGAGAATGAGATAATGAAAACCAGTGGAGAATATCATTGAACAGGACAGTCAGAAACTTTTTTTATTGTCCACTGTGGATTTTGCTAAGGAGAGAGCAAGAAATCATTTCAAGAATCTTGTAAACAAGAGAGCATGTGCAGTGAAACAAACGTCTGACCAGATGTAATGTTAGTGTTACATTGGAGCATACTGAATTTGAAGAAATCTGTTGACTGGATATTGAGCAAAATAACTCTAACTGTAGCAGTGTAGCAGAAGTGTAGACAGCTGGGCCCTCAAGATTAAAACCATTAATGTCTGTCATTGAAATAGGCATTGGGTGCCCATCAGCTCTATGTCTATGTGGATGAAGAAGCTCATGTTCTCTGATCACTTTAGTGCAGAAGTAAAGACAATCCTGATCAGTATCTTGATTAGACTTCTTCAGAGAACAGAGGACATCCAAATTACATCTTCCTAGTTCCTGACAAACACACAGATAGTCAGGCAGAGGGCCACATTGTCACTTCTCAATCTGCCCTGTGTTACCGCAGGAAAAGACCAATGAGAGCTTGAACCAAGAAGGGAATTGTCTGAGCACCTCCTTTGCTCCAGTAAGAACCATCTGTGCTGGTTCAGGTTTGCTGATCATCACATTGGGTAGGTGGAGAAAAATCAGGTCTCATTTCTTACAAAAAGGCCATATAATGGTTAAAGTACTGAAGTAAAACATTAAACCAGCTCTAGCTATTTCATCTCTACTTATTTCTAAGAACATAAAGGGAGAAGCTACTGTGTTTGAGGCCAGGTCTACACTACACACTTCTGCTGGCAAAGCTATATTGGCCAAAGGTGTGAAGAGGTATGACCCCTGATGGATATAGCGGTTCCTTCAAAAGCCCGTAGTATAGATGTGGCTACATCAGCAAAACTGTGCTTTGCCAGTATAGCATATTTTACTCTGGGTCGGGGGATGGAATAGCTGTGTCCACAGTATGTGTGCTTTACCTGCAAAGAGCAACTGATGTGCACCTGACTAGTAACACAGTGCCAGCTTTTGGCAAACGCTGATTTCATTCATGTTCAGTAAATTGCATTTTGTCCTTCATATGAATTTACTTGAAGTAAATCCAGTGGAGAAAGACTTTTTTCCACTTCTTGTTAGCGCAGTGGTTCCCAAACTTGTTCCACCACTTGTGCAGGGAAAGCCCCCTGGCGGGCCGGGCTGGTTTGTTTACCTGCCGCATCCACAGGTTTGGCCCATCGCGGCTCCCCGTGCCTGCGGTTTGCTGCTTCAAGCCAATGGGAACCGCTGGAAGCAGCGCAGGACGAGGGACATACTGGCTGCCGCTTCCTGCAGCCCCCATTGCCTGGACCAGCGAACCGTAGCCAGGGGGAGCTGCAATCGGCTGAACCCACGGACATGGCAGGTAAACAAACCGGCCCGGCCCACCAGTGGCTTTCCCTGCACAAGCGGCAGAACAAGTTTGGGAACAACTGTGTTAGCATATGTGCAATGTGCCTCAAGTGGCACGTGACTAAGATTTATCACTGAATTTGGTCCGCTGTCATTAGCTTCCCCGGGGCAGGTACTGACAGGGAGTGCAACATGAATGCTGATTCATGTCACTCTTCCAGGTGATCACATTCAGATAGAAGCTTGAAAAATGTACTCTAACACTCTCATAGAAATTGTATTTCTTTTACCCTGAACAAAATTCAGAGATCTTTAATATACAGTAGAGATTTTTACCAATTTTTCAAACCAAATAATATTTAGATAATACTACATTTTGGCAAATATCACACAATTTGAGTATGGGTCAAATTTAAAAATAAACTGTCTTTGTTCATGTACCATTTTATGTTTGCCTTTGGTGAACATTCAAGCGCCCAGAATCTGAATCTTAAGATGACATGTTTGAGTATTTGCAGTGAAAGCTGTATAACTTTTATGGGATAGAACACTGATTGACACAGCAAGGGGACAGACTACTCAAAACTCTCACCAGTTCACTGGCAGCTGGCACAGAGGCATTTAAATGAGCCGAAGGAGGGTATGACCACATTGTCTGTGGTTAGTCTAGCGTGGAACACGTTCTTTCTTGTGTGAAAGTGATGAGGCAAAGTTAGCTGTAAGTTCTTCTCTGTTTAACATTATGTAATAACAAGTTTCAGAGTACAGCCATGTTAGTCTGTATCCACAAAAAGAAAAGGAGGACTTGTGGCACCTTAGAGACTAACAAATTTATTTGAGCATAAGCTTTCATGAGCTACAGTTCACTTCATAAGATGCATTCACTGGAAAATACAGAGGGGAGATTTATATACACAAAGAACATGGAACAATGGGTGTTACCATACACACTGTAAGGAGAGTGATCAGGTAAGGTGAGCTATTACCAGCAGGAGTGGAAAAAAATCTTCTGTAGTGATAATCAAGGTGGGCTATTTCCAGCAGTTGACAAGAACATCTGAGGAACAGTGGGGGGAATAAACATGGGGAAATAGTTCTACTTTGTGTAATGACCCATCCACTCCCAGTCTTTATTCAAGCCTAAGTTAATTGTATCCAGTTTGCTGAATTGGAATTAATTTGCAGTCTCTCGTTGGAATCTGTTTTTGAAGTTTTTTTGTTGATCTGTAATCGAGTGACCAAAGAGATTGAAGTGTTCTCCGACTAGTTTTTGAATGTTATAATTCTTGACGTCTGATTTGTGTCCATTGATTCTTTTATATAGAGACTGTCCAGTCTGGCCAATGTACATGGCAGAGGGGCATTGCTGGCACATGATGGCATATATCACACTGGTAGATGCACAGGTGAACGAGCCTCTGATAGTGTGGCTGATGTGATTAGGCCCTATGATGGTGTCCCCTGAATAGATATGTTCACAGAGTTGGCAACGGGCTTTGTTGCAAGGATTGGTCCTGGGTTAGTGGTTCTGTTGTGTGGTGTGTGGTTGCTGGTGAGTATTTGCTTCAGATTGGGGGGCTGTCTGTAAGCAAGGACTGGTCTGTCTCCCAAGATCTGTGAGAGTGATGGGTCGTCCTTCAGGATAGGTTGTAGATCCTTGATGATGCGCTGGAGAGGTTTTAGTTGGGAGCTGAAGGTGATGGCTAGTGGCGTTCTGTTATTTATTTTCTTTGTGGGGCCTGTCCTGTAGTAGGTAACTTCTGGGTACTCTTCTGGCTCTGTCAATCTGTTTGTTCACTTCAGCAGGTGGGTATTGTAGTTGTAAGAACGCTTGATATAGATCTTTTAGATGTTTGTCTCATCTTAGGGGTTGGAGCAAATGCGGTTGTATCGTAGAGCTTGGCTGTAGACAATGGATCATTGTGGTGTGGTCTGGATGAAAGCTGGAGGCATGTAGGTAGGCATAGCAGTCAGTAGGTTTCTGATATAGGGTGGTGTTTATGTGACCATCGCTTATTAGCATCGTAGTGTCCAGGAAGTGGATCTCTTGTGTGGACTGGTCCAGGCTGAGGTTGATGGTGGGATGGAAATTGTTGAAATCATGGTAGAATTCCTCAAGGACTTCTTTTCCGTGGGTCCAGATGATGAAGATGTCATCAATGTAGCACAAGTAGAGTAGGGGCATTAGGGGACGAGTGAACAACATACTAACCCACAGAGACCTTCCTACCAACACTACAAAAAGGATTCTGGGTGGACTCCTCCTGAAGGTCGAAACAACAGACTGGACTTCTACATAGAGTGCTTCCGTCGATGTGCACGGGCTGAAATTGTGGAACAGCAGCCTCACTTGCCCCATTACCTCAGCCGTGCAGAACACAATGCCATCCACAGCCTCAGAAACAACTCTGACATCATAATCAAAAAGGCTAACAAAGGAGGTGCTGTCATCATCATGAATAGGTCAGAATATGAACAAGAGGCTGCTAGGCAGCTCTCCAACACCACTTTCTACAAGCCATTACCTTCTGATCCCACTGAGGGGGGGGGGAAAGAAACTACACCATCTGCTCAAGAAACTCCCTGAAAAAGCACAAGAACATATCCGCACAGACACACCACTGGAACTCCGACCAGGGGTATTCTATCTGCTACCCAAGATCCATAAACCTGGAAATCCTGGACACCTCATCATCTCAGGCATTGGCACCCTGACAGCAGGATTGTCTGGCTATGTAGACTCCCTCCTCAGGCCCTACGCTACCAGCACTCCCAGCTATCTTAGAGAAACCACTGACTTCCTGAGGAAACTACAATCCATCCTTCTTGAAAACACCATCGTAGTCACTATGGATGTAGAAGCCCTCTACACCAACATTCCACACAAAGATGGACTACAAGCCGTCAGAAACAGTATCCCTGATAATGTCATGGCAAACCTGGTGGCTGAACTTTGTGACTTTGTCCTCACCCATAACTATTTCACATTTGGGGACAATGTATACCTTCAAATCAGCGGCACTGCCATGGGTTCCCGCATGGCCCCACAGTATGCTGACATTTTTATGGCTGACTTAGAACAATGTTTCCTCAGCTCTCCTCCCCTAGTGCCCCTACTCTACTTGCGCTACACTGATGACACACAAGAGATCCACCTATCCTGAAGGACGACCCATCACTCTCACAGATCTTGGGAGACAGACCAGTCCTTGCTTACAGACAGCCCCCCAACCTGAAGCAAATACTCACCAGCAACCACACACCACACAACAGAATCACTAACCCAGGAACCTATCCTTGCAACAAAACCCGTTGCCAACTGTGTCCACATCTATTCAGGAGACTCCATCAAAGGGCCTAATCACATCAGCCACACGATCAGAGGTTCATTCACCTGCACATCTACCAGTGTGAGATATGCCATCATGTGCCAGCAATGCCCCTCTGCCATGTACATTGGCCAAACTGGACAGTCTCTGTGTAAAAGAAGCAATGGACACAAATCAGACGTCAAGAATTATAACATACAAAAACCAGTTGGAGAATACTTTAATCTCTTTGGTCATTCAATTACAGACCTAAAAGTGGCAATTCTTCAACAAAAAAACTTCAAAAATAGATTCCAATGAGAGACTGCTGAATTGGAATTAATTTGCAAACTGGATACAATTAACTTAGGCTTGAATAAAGACTGGGAGTGGATGGGTCATTCCACAAAGTAGAACTATTTCCCCATGTTTATTTCCCCCCTCCCCCACCCACTGTTCCTCAGATGTTCTTGTCAACTGCTGGAAATGGCCCACCTTGATTATCACTACAAAAGCTTTCCTCCATCCCCTGCTCTCCTGCTGGTAATAGCTCACTTTACCCGATCACTCTCCTTACAGTGTGTATGGTAACACCCATTGTTTCATGTTCTCTGTGTATATAAATCTCCCCACTGTATTTTCCACTGAATGCATCCAGTGAAGTGAGCTGTAGCTCACGAAAACTTATGCTCAAATAAATTTGTTAGTCTCTAAGGTGCCACAAGTCCTCCTTTTCTTTTTATTAGATAATAAGTAAGTTTGAGGAAATTGCAATCTGCTTGTGGACATTCCATGAGTAGACAGAGGCGAAGCACGTTGAACTTATTTGCTCAATTCGAATACATTATTAATTTGCCTTAAGGTCCAGAGTTTTAGCTAGGCTTTAACTCAGTCTCCTTTTTTGTGGATGAAAGTCTGCACGGGGAAATAAATAGGCCCACAGTCTTGAAATTGTAATGAATTGTGGGTCCAAATACTAGCTGATATTTTTAAAGTGGTGCTTGGGATTTGGCCACATGTCTTTTATTAGTATCGAGATGTAATTCTTTGAAGAGTAAAATCCTCCTGTGTTATCGTATAACAAGCATATACACTGATCTTGATGCAACTCACTTAACGTTGTATGTTTTGATGGCTGTGGAATTTAAGGCTATACAAAGAACAAAATATGTTCCTGTGCTATATGCAATAGGACACTTGGTTTACATACAATAGTGACTAAGTGGCAGAAGTGGCACATTCAGGGTTGCCCAGAGGCGTTTGAGGGACCGGGGCAAAATCTGAAGCCTAACCTCTTTCTCTCTTCCACAAAAATTGCCACTGAGGGGGAGGCCCTGGGAGTAGAAGAGACACTGGAGAGTAAGCCTGTCCTAGACTCATCCCATAGCAGTGGCTCCTGGCCCAAGGAGCTGAGTCTGGTTCCCTGCTCCAGGCATTGAGACATTGAGGGTTGCAGCCCACTCAAGTTTGACCTGATCACTTCTCCATCATAGGAGCGTCCAGGCCAAACCTGAGTGGCAGGTCAACCCTGCAAGCTAGCTTGCAACACTACTCAAATTTCTCCCTGTCACCCCACATACTAGGATGCAATGAGACTCCCTCACATTTGGCCCAGCTACCACTCTGTTAACACAGAGGGGATGCCAGCCAAAAATGAGTGGCACTTCTACCCCCATGCCAGGTCACAATGACGCTTGCTTTGGGGACCCTCTCAAATGAGGGCCTGGCAAACTATCCCTTTTCCCATCCCTAACCCACCAGGATGGCCCTGTGAACATGCTATATTTAACACAAAGGAGTGGGAGGAATTTCTGTAACACATTAATCTCAAATGAATAAATGAGCAAATCCTTCATATTATGAAGCATCAGCTTTGGGAAAAACTAAGTGGATACAGACTCATAGGATCTTAACTGTTCAGCAAACCAAAATCCATTGCAAAAGCCCATTAACACTTTTATGAAGAATTGCATAATTTTAATGTATGTGGTAAAACTAGAGTTATTCATATTAGTGACCAATTGGGAATCTTTTTTTTTTCTTATATCTCATTCACCATAGTTTAGTAGATTTCCTATTGGACATGTAGGAAACTTAGCTCACTGATTCAGAGGCTGGATAAAAAACTTTACCTTAATCCTTATTTGCAATGGAAAATGAAGGCAGCCTTTTTTCTAAAGTAGAAAAGATAAAAAATTGTTAAAAAAATAAAAACATAAGAGATTATGTGGACAATGGAGCCTTGCAACTGCCTATCCAGCAACATACCCTGAATACAGCAAAAGGCTGAGTGCTGATCACGTGCACCTCTAAAAGAAAGTAGAGATAGAGCAAGTGAGAGAACTGTATCTAATGCATTTGAGAAATAAAAAAGCATTTGACCAGATTGAAGACCAGTGGGAAGGAAAAGAACCAATATTCTCTCTGTCTGAGAAGCATGAGATTCAATATAAACAAGGCCACAAGCTAATAACAAAAATGCTTTTATTTGTTGCTCACTAACCTGCAGGGCTTAATACTGCAGAGGGTTACAAAATTTCCCATAGAAATAACACTTTTCAATTCAATCCTGCAAGCGTTACAGTACCTTTCAGGACATAAAGGTAACACCCCTTTAAAATAAAAGAATGCTATATTAAATTTACATTAAGGGGAACTTTTCACTGTCAAGTTAAAATATATTTATCTATTGAGGGCCCTACTGTGCCATTCTTATTCACATTGAATAGTACCTTACTTCAAAATAGATCCATTAATATACATCCTGTGTTAACCTCATCAGTTTCTTTTTCTTGCTCACTCATTTTCTTATGTGCTGTTCACTGTGGGATTTTGGTGCACACAAGAGGGAGACATTTATAAGCAGGCTACCATACTTAATTATACCTTCTGCTTTGGGTTAGCATAGAGAAAACCTCACTGCTCTTGTCCAGCAATTGCAACCTTCTTTAACTTTGAGTCTTTCCTATATAAATATGCACATGCTTAAAGCTGAAGCAAGACAGCTGCCTAAAGCATCTTGTATCTTGAGATTTATAATTTACGTGAATGTCTGAGTGAGAGAATTTGTTAGTCAATAGGATCTGTTGTTGTGTCTGTGCACGACACACAAGCCTGAACAAGTGACAATGACAGGGTTTGTAATTTCACATCAACAACAGACAGAAGAATTCTGCAAGAGAAAAGAAGCAGCACGTAAGAAAAAATTCAAATACAAATATTTTACACAAGTTGATCTTGAAGAGAACAACAACAAAATGACAAGAATTGCAATTTTCTCCTTATAGGATGGACAGGGACAGCAAGTCAACCATTTACATTTTTCTAGGGCTTTTTGCTTTGTCAGCTGGAACCAAGTCTTGATAGCCTTCACGGCATGGTGAAAGGATGTTTTCTGTGAATAATTTCCTGAGGTGGAATAGGTTCAGAGCAAAGCTAGCAGCAAAATATAAAAACAATTTTGTTAATTTTTTTTGAAATTTTAAAGTTTCTGTTTTGTAGAGTTCAAAACTGGACAATTCGGTTTTTGTCTTAACTTTTTGTGGATTTGAAATTTTCAACATTTTTTTGGTTCTTTTTTTCTTTTTGCCTGTAAGTGACATAAATTGATTTTCCATTTTGATTTTTCCACTCTAACATTTCAAAAGTTGAAGTTACGGAGATTTAGAATGGGGAAGAAAAGAAAATCAAAAGTGTGGGAGAGGAACCTAGACACCATTCAGTGGCAAAAAAGGGACCCTCCTAAAATTTTTAAATTGCAAAAAAAATTTTAAAACTAAAATGAACATTTTTAATACAAAGCAAAATGAAACATCTCATCAAGTTCAATATATTTATGTAAATAAAATTTTTCTGCAAAATGTTTGTTTCCAATGAAAACACATTTTTGACATGAAATGTTTTCAGTCAAAACATTTTGACGAGCTCTAGTTCTATATAATGTTTTGATACTTTGGGTATTGAACTAATTTCTTATTTAATATTTTTAGCTGCTTATTATGAATGTTTGTTTGTGTACGAAGTTGATTGATTAGCAAATTTTAAGTGAAATGTTTTCATTTAAGAAGAAATCCATTCATCTTTATATTTTTTCCTGTAATCTTTGCTCATATGGAAAATAATACTTTTCATTATATTCCTACTTAACCATATACTAATGTCATATTATGTCATAAATGAATAAGTTCCAGTGTCACAAAAACCTGTCACAAATGTATAATATGGGATCAAGGTCATGTTTAAGATCGGTTGTGAGGGAGAAAGCTGCTACTCAAATATCTGAGAACTGTCAGGCTCTTGACCTCTCCACAGGGTATGGGGATGGGCCAAACCCTTGTCTCCACACTAGCCAGTGAAAATAACTAGGCAGGGAGGAGTGGATTCTGCATCCTCTTAAATTGTGTCAATGTGGCCACCTCCCCCTGCACCCTATAGAGTTCAAGGAAGCTTTGTACCCAGTTCAGCTGTAATGTCTCCCACAACTCCTGCTGGGGCAGTCGGCCATTTCACCATCACCTAAGCAGAAATGTATACTAATGGAAGAAAGCAAAGAAAACCTTTTATGAACATGTATTAACAAGGAGTAGGTAAGGACACACATGAAAATCTTCAACAAGTGAACAAAACTGGAAGACGTGCATCTTAAGGTACTAAGGCAATTAATAAACTTACTGTACATATAATGGACAATTACTGGTAAAAAACTTAGAGGAAAGTAAACATAGCACCAATCTTGGCTCCACCCTCCCCAAATAGATTATTTCTACACGTTGTAATAAAAATGTACTTCTTACGAGAGATCGGTGAATTTTTTGGGCAAACTCTGCCAACCCTCAAAATGCATATTTGGATTGACTAAAGCTTTTTCTGAATTCATGTTGAATTTGCTAAATTTTCGGCCAAAAAAATCAGAAAATGTTAATGTTTCATTTTGACATTTTTGAAAAAAAAAACTTTTTTTTTCTTAATTCAAAATAACTTTTAAAATCAAATTTTACTTCTATTTTATAAAAAATGGTAAAAACCCACAACTGAAACAAAGCTTTCATTTCTGGTCCAGGAAAACATTTTATTTGACTAAAACACACTTCCCTCTACTTTTTTGGTTCAGCCACTGCACTGAAAAATCGGATATTTACACAATCTACCTCTTAGTGACCCTAGAATTATTTGCTACTGTTCATCTGTGCTTTTGCATGGAATGGCAATACATATAATTTTGACTTGCCTTGTAATTGTCAGGACACTAGCAAGCTGCAATGTCTCTATTAATGGGCCCTGAGGATCATGACTAATGAGGAAGCCTTATTACCTGTGTTTTCTACTGCTTTATCATAATTCAGGCAGCCTTTCCATTCATTTATGACTTAACCACACCACACCACACCACATCACATCACTCAAATGCTATCTGGAATAAATTTCTTTACAACAGGTTTATCTCTGATTTCAGTAAGACAATTAGCAATGGTGTGAGCTGTAGCTCATTAAAGCTTATGCTCAAATAAATTTGTTAGTCTCTAAGGTGCCACAAGTCCTCCTTTTCTTTTTGAGAATACAGACTGACACGGCTGCTACTCTGAAACTTGTTTTCTAAACACTTACTGTCACTCTCCCTTGAGCAAGTTTCCAGTGAGCACATGTTTTGAATGATAAAGGATTGCCTTCCTTGCAGTAGTATTGGTTTAATGCAACTTAATTTTAATGATTTCACCCAGTATCATACAACCCTTAGCAATAACAGATATCCCTTTTGCTAGATGTCAGATTGTAAAGATACCTTTTTTTTATACTGGCAAAAGAAAAGACAATATAATATTCCCAGAATTTCACCCCTCCCTCCCCTGAACCCTCCTTTACTACCCGGCCTTAGCTGAGAATTGATTCCCTAGTCTCTGGGATCTTTCTCCTTCCAGAGTCAATTTTTGTGGATGTTGAGCTGGTAAATTAGGGTTTCACTATGTCTCTTTCACTCTTCCTCTCATCCTCCTCCCCCGACTCCTCTCTGAGGCAAGCAAACTGAGCTAGCAGGAGTGATAGACCATTGCCTACAACAGGCTAGAATGTTAGTGACTAATAATGAAGGTGGAAGGAATAGGCTAACTGGTATATAAACTCTGTTTGCGGTGGGGAGGGGGAAGAACCCTGAGAAATGAATGGAAAAGAGAAATATCTTCCTCCACATAAGTTATTATAAAGTCCTGTCTTCTAGGTAGTATACAGACTAATAAGTATTTATGGCTTGGAAGGGGAGTCTGTTAACACTGTTACTTCACTTTTATTCATCATAATGCTGCTTTAAGAGATGAAGTGTATCCTTTAGGGCTATCGATTAATCACAGTTAACTCGTAATTAACTCAAAAAAAGTAATCTCGATTAAAAAAATCACAATTAATTGCAGTTTTAATTGCACTGTTAAACAAGAGAATACCAATTGAAATTTATTAAATATTTTGGGTGCTTTTTGACATTTTCATACATATCTTGTACTCTGTGTTATAATTGAAATCAAAGTCTGTATTTTGACTCCAAATATTTGCACTGTAAAAATGATAAACAGAAGAAATAGTATTTTTCAATTCACTTCATACAATACTGTAGTGCAATCTCTTTGTCCTGAAAGTGCAACTTACAAATGCAGATTTTTTTGTTTGTTACATAACTTCACTCAAAAACAAAACAATGTAAAACTTCAGAGGCTACAAGTCCACTCAGTCCTACTTCTTGTTTGGCCAGTTGCTAAGAGAAACAAGTTTGCTTACATTCACAGGAGAAAATGCTGCCCTCTTCTTCTTTACAATGTCGCCAGAAAGTGAAAACAGGCATTTGCATGGCACTTTTATAATCAGCATTGCAAGGTATTTATGTGCCAGATATGCTAAACATTTGTGTGCTCCTTCATGCTTCGGCCACCATTCCAGAGGACATGCTTCCATGCTTGATGACTCTCGTTTAAAAAATATGTTAATTAAATTTGTGACTGAACTCCTTGGGAGAGAATTGTATGTCCCTTGCTCTGTTTTACCCACATTCTGCCATATATTTCATGTTATAGCAGTCTCAGATGATGACCCAGCACATGTCGTTCATTTTAGGAACACTTTTACTGCAGATCTCACAAAACGTAAAGAAGGTACCAATGTGAGATTTCTAAAGATAGCTACAACACTCAACTCAAGATTTAAGAATCTAAAGTGCCTTCCGAAATGTGAGAGGGATGAGGTAGGGAGCATGCTTTCAGAAGTCTTAAAAGAGCAACACTCTGATGTGGAAATTACAGAACCCAGATCATCACAAAAGAAAATCAACCTTCTGCTGGTGGCATCTGACTCAGATAATGAACATGTGTCGGTCCACACTGCTTTGGATGGTTTTTGAGCAGAACCCGTCATCAACATGGACACATGTCATCTGAAATGATGATTGAAGCACGCGCATCTGGCATGTAAATATCTTCTGACACCAGCTACAACAGTGCCATAGGAATACCTGTTCTCACTTTCAGGTGACATTGTAAACAAGAAGCCGGCAGCATTATCTCCTGCAAATGTAAACAAACTTGTTCGTCTGAGCGATTGACTGAACAAGACGTAGGACTGAATGGACTTCAAGCTCTAAAGTTTTACATTGTTTTGTTTTTGAATGCAGTTTTTTTTGTACATAATTCTATATTTGTAAGTTCAACTTTCACGATAGAGATTGCACTTGTATTAGGTGAATTGAAAAATACTATTTCTTTTGTCTTTTTACAGTGCAAACACTTGTAATAAAAATAAATATAAAGTGAGCACTGTACCCTATGTATTCTGTGTTGTAATTGAAATCAATATATATGAAAATGTAGAAAACATCCAAAATATTTAAATAAATAGTATTCTGTTGTTTAACAGGTTTCAGAGTAGCAGCCTTGTTGGTCTGTATCCACAAAAAGAACAGCAGTACTTATGACACTTTAGAGACTAACAAATTTATTAGAGCATAATCTTTTGTGGGCTACAGCCCACTTCATCGGATGCATAGAATGGAACATATAGTAAGAAGATAGATAGATAGATATATAGATAGATAGATATACATACAGATAAGTTGGAAGTTACCATACAAACTGTGAGAGGCTAATTAGTTAAGATCAGCTATTATCAGCAGGAGAAAAAAACTTTTGTAGTGATAATCAAGATGGCCCATGTAGACAGTTGACAAGAAGGTGTGAGGATACTTAACTTAAGGAAATAGATTCAATATGTGTAATGACCCAGCCACTCCCAGTCTCTATTCAAACCCAAGTTAATGGTATCTAATTAGCATATTAATTCAAACTCAGCAGTTTCTCGTTGGAGTCTGTTTTTGAAGCTTTCCTGTTGCAAAATTGCCACCCTTAAATATTTTACTGAGTGTCCAGAGAGGTTGAATTGTTCTCCTACCGATTTTTGAATGTTATGATTCCTGATGTCAGATTTGTGTCCATTCATTCTTTTGCGTAGAGAATGTCCGGTTTGGCCAATGTACAACACAGAGGGGCATTGCTGGCACATGATGGCATATATCACATTGGTAATGTGCAAGTGAACGAGCCCCTGATGGTGTGGCTAATGTGATTAAGTCCTATGATGGTGTCACTTGAATAAATATGTGGATAGAGTTGGCATCGGGCTTTGTTGCAAGGACAGGTTCCTGGGTAAGTGTTTTTGTTGTGTGGTGGCTGGAGAGTATTTGCTTCAGTTTAGGGTGCTGTCTGTAAGCGAGGACTGGTCTGTCTCCCAAGATCTGTGAGAGTGAGGGATCATTTTTCAGGATAGGTTGTAAATTTTTGATGATGTGCTGGAGAGGTTTTAGTTGGGGGCTGAAGCTGAGAGCTAGTGGCGTTCTGTTATTTTCTTTGTTGGGCCTGTCCTGTAGTAGGTGACTTCTGGGTACTCTTCTGGCTCTGTCCATCTGTTTTTTCACTTCAGCAGGTGGGTATTGTAGTTTTAAGAATGCCTGATAGAGATCTTGTAGGTGTTTGTCTCTGTCTGAGGGATTGGAGCAAATGCGGTTGCATCTTAGAGCTTGGCTGTAGACAATGGATCATGTGGTGTGTCCTGGATGGAAGCTGGAGGCATGTAGGTAAGTAGGGGTCAGTAGGTTTCCGGTATAGAGTGGTGGTTATGTGACCATCGCTTATTAGGACAGTAGTGTCCAGGAAATGGACTGCTTGTGTGGATTGGTCTAGGCTGAAGTTGATGGTGGGATGGAATTTGTTGAAATCATGGTGGAATTCCTCAAGGGCGGCTTTTCCATGGGTCCAGATTGTGAAGATGTCATTAATGTAGTACAAGTAGAGTACGGGTGTTAGGGGACGAGAGCTAAGGAAGCCATAAAAATGTTAGCATACTGTGGGGCCATGCGGGTACCCATAGCAGTGCCACTCACTTGAAGGTATATATTGTCCCCAAATGTGAAATAGTTGTGGGTGAGCACAAAGTCACAAAGGTCAGCCACCAGGTTTGCCTTGACATTATCGGGGATACTGTTCCTGATAGCTTGTAGTCCATCTTGGTGTGGAATGTTGGTATAGATTTTATATCCATAGTGGCCAGGAGGGTGTTTTCTGGAACATCACTGTATGAGTTTTTTCATTAAGTTGATGGATTTTCATTCCATATGGCTAAATTCAGTGCCTTGCATAATGACAGGTTTCAGAGTAGCAGCAGCGTTAGTCTGTATCCGCAAAAAGAACAGCAGTACTTTTGGCACCTTAGAGACTAACAAATTTATTAGAGCATAAGCTTTTGTGGGCTACAGCCCATTTCACTGGATGCATAGAATGGAACATATAGTAACATATTAGCCTCTCACAGTTTGCATGGTAACTTCCAACGTGTGTGTGTACACACACACACACACACACACACACACACACACACACACACACACACACACACACACACACACACACGTTGGAAGTTACCATACAAACTGTGAGAGGCTAATTAGTTGAGCTGTTATCAGCAGGAGAGAAAAAGTGTGATTAATCGCGCAATTAATTTGTTTAATTGCATGATTAATTGAGATTAATTTTTTAATCACTCGACAGCCCTAGTATACTTCAAAATGAGACTGGTCTAAATTATGTATGAAGGGAAGCTTAGGTATGGGTCTATTTTATAGCCCTATTCCAGTTTGGGGCTGATAGAGCCACTTGCGCAGCAAGTAGTCTTTGCTTCATTAGTGGCTCAGATAAAAGCTTCCCTGCTGAGCTGTAGCCTGTAGGATTTTCATTCTATTGGGAAATAACCATTCTGCTCTCAGCCTGCAGGAGCTCAGATCTTACACAGCATGTGGATGACTCTTTTTTGATGTGGGCTTGAGACGTTTTATTTCGGCTTGGTGCTACTTTCAGCCCATGCACCAAGGGATTATATTGCTGTTACTTGAATGCTGGCTCTTATTACTGCCCCAAAAATCTGACTGATGAATTGTGGTATTAATCATCTTCATTATATCACATTATTTGTAAAGCCATATGTTTGGGTCATGGACAATTACCACACAATAATAATGAAATAACACCTCATAAAACATACAAAATTCCAGCTAAAGTACTAAGAAGTCTAATGGAATGAGAACATTTACAGTAATGGAGCTAATAATTACTAGTAATGGAGTGATTTGTCAAACATGGAACTAGTTTCCATTCCCACCCTGCCCCCAGAGCATTGTAACTAAATAGCATTAAGGGATGCATTCTGGCTTTGAGGCACAGCCCTGTGAAAAGGCCGATGTTGAGGTTCAAGGCTGAAGCAGGAGCTCCTGAAGATGTTAGGGCCACAATCCCAATGAGCTCTGCTGAGGTGGAACCCCACTGAAGTAAATGGGGTTCTGCTTGGGCACAGGAGCCAGTCTACACTAAGCTCATTGTGGGACTGGGGACTAAACAGGCAGTGTGGCTGCTCTTTGTCATCCTATTGTACTGAGCCAGCTGGGGTGCTAAGTGCAAGGAGGGGTGGCTCCAGGACATAAATAACAATATCACAATCATGGCTGCATTGTCAGCTTTATCTGATTTCCTGGGGCAAAACCTGAAGGAATGAATTCTGAGTACTTATTTGCTCCCATTAAAAGTTGGAAGCACAGGGCCTGATTCTACTGAGTAATTCAAAAGTAATTCTACTGAGACCAATGGAGTTACTCTGATGTAAAAAATGGTGTGACTGAGATCAGAATACATCCCATAAGTTTTGACATCTGATCCCATGAAGAAACAAAAACAAAACAACACAGCTCAATTTGTCATGGGTGGCTCTTTTTAAACTAGCATTTACCTTCTTATAAGTAAACATGGCACTTTTCAAAAGTTGTATATATTTAACTACTAGTTTTATATAGTTAACCCCGAGCTAACTCCTGAGATACAAACAGCAGCAGTGCTTCCCTGCAGTGATGGCTTAACCCTGACCTGGATTAAGTAGAGTATTTTTGGAAGATCTCTGTTAATGAGCTGGAAGACATTAGCAAAATCTACAGGTCATGGGGATGATGGAATTGCAAACTCCACTCATGGCAGAGGAATAATACACAGGGACCTATAGAGATTAGAGTTAGGGGCAAGAAATAACAAAATTAGTTTGAGATTAGAAAAAATGCAAATAAATGTAACTGGGGGAAATTAATCCAAAACACTCATGCTCCGTAAAAGAGAGAGACCTCTGAAAACCTAATGCTGAAAGAGATCTAGGGGGTATGAGAGAACATCAGACAAGCCATAAAGGATGAAGTCCTTGCCTCGTTTTAAGTCTATGACAATCTTGTCACTGACTTCAATGGAGCCAGAATATTGCTGCAATTTGCAAAGCAACATATCTGCACAGCAAAAAAGCCAATGTAGTTTTGTGCTGCATATATAGAAACAGCATATAATGGAGTATTGAGGTGATACCTATTAACCAGGTCTGGGCATTTGTTACCAAAACAATGTCAAGAAACTGGAAGGAGTTCAGGCATGCATAATTAAAATTAGAGCTGGTTGGGAATTTTCCAATGAAACAGCGTAGTCAGAAAATGCCAATTTGTTGAACCAGAATGTTTGCAGAACTTTGACTGCCAGGCAGCCTTGTTCCCTGCTAGCTCATGTTGTGGGCTGCAGGGTATCCTGGGCTTCCAAGGTCCACAGCACTGGGTCAGCAGTACCATACATAGACCCCAGGTTTCCAGGTTGTGTGGCTATGGAGAAGTCCTGCCATGCAGACTGCTACAGTGTCAGGGACCCCAGGGCTTCCAGTCTCCCTGACATAGAGCTGGGAACCTAGAAATTCTGGGAGTCCCAGCTATGCAGCAAAGAGTCTGGAAGCCCTGAGAATCCCATCTCAAGGCTCTGGGGCAGCCCCACAATCTAAATCAGAACTAAACCAAATTTTAAAATGTCAAAATTTCCCATGAACCTGGAATTCCTAGTCTGAGCCAGGTCTAATTAAAATGATTAGTGGGCTGGAGGGATTGAGATATGAGAATAGATCATTTTCATCCTAAAGTGTTGTGACAGAGTGCTGAGAGAAACAGCTGTCCCAGCACTCTGGTCACTTAAGCACTGCTTAATTACCCCCATATAAGACTTCAGTGAGGAATGGAGTACTTCATTACCTAATTAGACTGTGGGCTGAGGGCAGTAAGGAGCTAATTGTCCCATCAGCTGGGAGAGGTAGTTAAAAAGCAAAGGTAGGCACTGTAGAGAAGAGAGAGAAAAAACCTCACAGTGCTGAAGGAAAAGGGGATCGCAGGAGGGCTTTAGAAAAAGGGCTGATATCTGAAAAAAAAACATAGAACTGCTGCACAGGGTTGTGATGGTGCTGGTAGTAATAATAAATTGTACAAAGGTGTTAACAAACAAGAGATATACAAGACTGTTTGTGTGGGATTGCAGGACAGGAGTGAAGCCTGCCCTGTTACCTGTGTATAGCTAAGGCTCTATATAATCCAAGGCAAGCTATTCCTAAATTTTGAGGCAGCTTTATTTATATTTAAAATTGGATCATTCTTGTTTAATTAAAAATGAAAATGACTGACTAAAGTAGTCTGAACGATACTATACATACTGTATTCCCTGCATTTATTTTGATGATCAATTTATTTTAAGCTGTCACACATTTTCAGCTTTCAGTGTGTTGCAGATGTTTATGTCGACAGCACATGAATACATTGTAGAAATGGGAGCTCTCACCTCAGTAGGATTCCTTATTTATGGGGAGAGTCTCTCTGGGGCATCTGGGTTCAGAGGAAGACCATGGTATTGTGGTTTGCAGCGTTGCCAAGGAACAGGGCTGCTGGAGCCTGTAACACTGTGCTGATGTATCTGGCCTCCTGCTGATCCCCTGTGATGTTTGGAATCCAGACGTGGGTTCTGTGGGAGTAACTCTGTGAGGAGAACCTCACTGAGGTTTCCTACTCTGGAAACCCCTCCCATCAGTTTTACTATGTGAAAGGTGCACGTGGGGATAACTAGGAATAGAGGGCAGTTATATAGAAAGGGAGAATGTATACTGAAGATAAAGAGAAACATCAAGATATAGTAGAAACCCCATTGCTCGCAACTTTTAAAAAACTGAGTAAATAAAGCATTAGGAACAGTACTATATGGAAGTATCCTGCTTTGGCAGGGAGCTGGACTGAATGACCTAATAGGTCTTTTGTATATCTAAGTTCTGTGAGAAAAGGGATATTTGATCAAATTAAAGGGCACTGCATTTAAAATAAAACACTGCAATGATAAAGTTTTGAAATAAATTCACAAGTTAGAGAATTAGTTCAATGATTTTTTGCCTAGAACAGTTAGAGCCTCAGACAATTGATATTTAGATCCTAAAATTGGTTATAAAAATATCGGTGCATCCCTATTATAAAATAAGGAACTGGTAAAGGAAATTGCTTGGGGGTAAAATGAGGCTGTATGTAGAAATAACCATATGCTGGTCTCAATCCATCACCTGGATCGATCGGTCTTCAGCTGTCATTAAGACTGAGCCGATTACAACATGTCCGCCATTCTTCTTGCACTCTCGCCTTTCTTCTCCACGTTCATCCAAAACATTTAACAATGTCATCTTCCCATCTTCTTGGAGACCGGCAGGGTGGTCTTTTCTGTGTTCGTGGGTGCCACTCAGCTATGATTGAGGTCCGCCTATTGTCCGTGAGTTGTGCTGTGTGGCCCGCCCATCACATCTTATTATGTCTGCTTTCCACAACAATATCTTTCACACTGCTGTGTTCTCTGATCATTTCATTTGGGATGTGATCCAGAAGGGAGATTCCCAATATAGCTCATTCCATTGCCCTTTCAACTACCGACAGCCGCTGCTCTTCTCTCTTCATCAGTGCCCATGTTTCACTGCTGTACAACATGGCTGGCAGCACTGTTGAATTAAGGATATTTGCGCATGTGGTCTTGTCGATTTTTCTTTTGAGGACGTCCTTGATGGAATTGAATGCACACAATCCTGCCCGAATCCTTCGTGAGAGTTCTCCGTTGAGGTCTTGGCACATATTGACTTCTTGGCCCAAATATAAGTACTGTTCCAATTCTTTGATTTCTTCTCCTGCTACCGTTATTCGGGCTTTTCGTAAGACGTCTGATCGCATATATTTTGTTTTACAGCAGTTCATTTTCAGGCCGACCTGCCTGCTTTTCTTATCGAGTCTTCGTAGCATGCTCTGCAGTTGGTTGGTGCTTTCAGCAATTAGCACGATGTCATCTGCGAATTTGAGATGAGATAATCATTCTCCATTTACGTTGACACCACTCCTCCAATTGATCTTTTTCATAACCATTTTGAGGCAGGCAGTGAATAGTTTCAGTGAAATCGTATCTCCTTGCTTCATGCCTTTCTTGATTGGGATGTGGTGGGGAGTTTCGAGGAGAGTAATGTCTGTTGTGCATCCAGTATTCGCTTCCTTCAACAAACTGATGTACTGAGTGTTAATGCCCTGCTCTGTGAGCGTCTTTAATATTGCATTAACTTGACACTATCAAAGGCTTTTTCATAGTCGACAAAAGCAATGCACAGAGGGAATTTGCATTCCCTCGCTCTTTCTAGGAGCTGGCTAAGGGTAAATATATGGTCGATTGTGCCGAAATTTCTTCGGAATCCTGCCTGCTCTCTCGGCTGTTGTTCATCCAGACTCTGCAAGAGTTGGTTCGTTATCGCCTTTATAAAGAGTTTGTGGATGTGAGAGAGCAGACATATAGGGTGGTAGTTCTTAAGATTTTCTCGATCACCCTTCTTGTGCAGCAAGATGGTACTTGACTCCTTCCAGCTTGATGGTATTCTTCCTTCTTCAAGTTATCAACTAAATCTTAAAGCGAGGGCCTTCCAAAGTTCTTCCCCTCCTGCAGAAATAATTTCTGACTTTACTCCATCTTTGCCTGGAGCTTTTCCCTTCTTCATCTGGTGTAGTGTGCTTCGGACTTTGCTGACAGTTACTGGGGGAACGCGTTCTTCTGACTCTTGGAGCATTGGGAGAGGGACATTGATTCTTGATTTGAACAGTTCTGTATAGAAGTCCCTGCAGACCTCCTCCAACCCTGCTCTGTCAATTACTGTCTCTCCATCCTTGTTCTTCAATGCTGTTATGCTCAATCTATACTGCGTCAATTCCCGCTTGCATGTCCTGAGGCTCTTGCGTGATTCAGCTGTTTTGAGGAGCTTTTCTTTCTGGAAGTTCTCAAAATTGTCCTTCAGTTTTCGCCATATAAGCTTGCACAGAATGGAGTACTCAAGGTTGTTATCCGAACTCCTTTTCATGTTTCTTTGCTTCTCCAACAAGCTTTTTGTTTTGTTCGAGATTCTTCCCTTTGCCTCCTTCAGCGTTTCGATTTCAGCTGCTTTATGCAACATCTCAGCTTGTCAGCAAAGATACTATAGTCCTCATCACACTTTTCTATCTGGCTCCAGTCAACCCCAAAAATCGATTTCTTCAGCTTTGCTTCATCGAATGTCTTCAGCTGCTGTTTCCTGGTTGCCATCTGTAGTGCCTTCTTTCCACCAATTTGTCGAAAATCCACTTCACTTTAAGCAGGCAATGGTCACTGCTGGGGTTGAAAGGCAGCACCACAGAGACATCTTGGATGATGCGCCTTTTGTTGACTAAAATATAGTCGATTTTGTTCTTGTTTTTCACGTTTGGTGTGATCCACGTCCACCTCCTTGCAGTCTTCTTTTTGTACTAGGTGTTTGCCACGTACGATCCTTTCATTTCTGCCATAGCTACCAACCTTTCTCATCTTTCATTCCTTTTGCCACTGCCGTATCTTCCTATGAACTTTTCGCCAGCTTTCCCTCTCCTGACCTTGTCATTGAAATCTCCCATCATGACAGTATAAGTGGACTTTTGCACGAGGGGTCTTTTGAGGTAGAATTCTTTCATTTCTTTGTCCTCACTTGCACTTGTGGGAGCATAGGCCTGGATGACCTTGAGGGTAGCTTTTGACTCCATCTGAAGATCCAGCACACTGATACGTAATGATATTAGCCGGCATGATATAGCTTTTGAAGACCAATCCTTACTGACTATGAATCAGACTCCTCCAACATTTCTAGCACCATCTCCCTTTCTGAGCCTCACAGCACTTCCATCCTTACAGTTGACTTCCAACACCTTCTTTAGTCGGGTTTCAAAGACACTGGGGATGTCGCATCTTATCCTTTTCTTCTCCTCCATCAGATGGTTTAATGTTTCCTCACTCGCCAGCGACTTACAATTGTAAATACACACTGCGAGGGTTGTCCTTTTCCACGTCAGCCTAGCACCTGACATTTTTAACAACCTCTCATCTCTTGATTTTCTCTCTGCCACCGAAGAACGGTTCGATGATGCGCAGGGAACTGAGGCCCATTTACTTGTGTTGTTTTAGCCGTTGACTTCAAGCCATCCCACTGGCTGGGCGAGCAGGCATATATACCTCCTCAAGCTTAGCCTTTAACCTCTAAGGAGAAGGAAAAGCACTCTTTCCTCTGAAAGAGCAATCCCCCTCCCTGGATTAGGTAGTCCGACACCTTTGTAGCATGGTTAGACCTGCCACGGCATATGCCCCACTCCCATAACTGTCAGAAGACCAGGGTCACCACTGCATCATGATGAGGCACTGAGGTAGGATTTTGCAACTCAATCCATACTGTGAGTTAAGAGTTATCTGTTGCTCAAAGTGTTAAGAAGGATTTTGTTGTAATTTGATGTGGATAAATATTCATATTTTTAAACAGTTATTTATTGTTCTATATAACTGGTAACTTGCTTTCTTCTTTGTGATTAACTACAGTGCAGAAGTTGGCCTTGTGTAACTAGACTATTGTAGTGGCACTGTTGTTGATTAACACCTGGAAATTTAAGACTCTGTCCTCTTTTTGGACACCTGCAGTCATATCAACAATTTTTTTTTCTCTTTCCTTTAACTTGGCATTGAACACTGGCAATTTAAAGCAGACTACAGGCCTGGTAAAGAAATGCTTTTACTCTGTATTCCATTTGTTGTCATAATCTGCCTATGTGCCTCTGATGTTTTAGTATCTTTACTGATTTTCTCACAGAAAAGACCAGCAATAGATGGAGCCTTGATACTAGAAACATTCTGTTTATTATCCAGTGGGGTTCAGACTAATATATCTGCCTATTCTGCTTCTGACATATGGCACACTAGTGTTTTATAATTATTGATTTTTTTCTCCATTCTCTGGATTAATGTCACTATTCTCTCTTGCCTTTTGGATAGCTATTTTATTGCTTCATAGTCATGCACAGTAATATGGTCTAACCTGATATAATAAGATGTCATGTCAAAAACTTGAGCAATTTGTTTTTATTTTTCCTCTCCATCTGCAAGGTGTAGGTTATATGGCAACTAACAGAGGCTAGGAAGAATCTAATGGTTCATCAGCTTGGGACAACTAAAATCCCAGTCCAGTCAATTGATATATATTTACTTACTGCCTATCAGACAAGCTGCTGACTTACACTTAGAAGTCTAGTGGCCCCAGTCTTGGGGCACTGACTGACCAGAATTTTCAACTTGAAGCTGAAATCTGTCTTCCTATCTTAGTTTCCTTATAATCACCACTGAGGAGCAGACAGAACTGATTTGCCTGCCTAGCCCACTTGGGCTCTTATTGCCTATTTTATGCAACAAGTCCTCTCATTTGCTTTTTCAATATTTAGGAAAGCTACTATCATATATTCTTTATTTCTCCTTTTTTTGAGCTTCGGTCTCTACTCTTACTATATGAGCAGCTTTACTCCTTCCCCTCCTGAACCCACTTTGCACGTTATCTGTAAATTCATTTAGCCCTAGATATGTTTTTAATCTTTCAGTCACTGTTCTTGCCAAGGCTTTAACCATGGCAATTGGCCTGTACACATCAGGTCTTGTTTGCAGCTTATCTACTTTCCATACTGGGACTACAATCACATGTTTCCACTCTATTGGTAGCTCAGCTTTCCCTCATATACTGTTGTACAGTTTTAGCAGTATTTTCAGACTCCCTTCATCCAGATGTTTTTAGCATTTCATTACATATGCCATTTTTGCCTGGTGCAGAGACTTTTGCTTTTAGCTTTAACTTTTTCAAGTTCCCTTATACTGAAGTTTTTGTTCAATATTGTAGCCTCATCTTCCACCCACCTCTTCCAGTTCTCATGATTCTCTTTAATGAATTTTCTTTTCCTCTAGTGGATTTCTGTACTCTGATTTTCACCATTACTGACATTGTGGAATATTTCTACTGGAACTTCACTTTTTCTTCATAAGAGTTTTTATCCCTTGGCCTTCTACAATAAGGCCTGGTAAAGAAATGCTCTTACTCTGTATTCCATTTGTTGTCATAATCTGCCTATGTACCTCTGATGTTTTAGTATCTTTACTGATTTTCTCACAATACTTTCACTAGCTTTCTTTTTTTGCCTTATAAAGACCTTTGCACAATTGCCTTAGCTCTTTATATTTCATTGTCTTAACTATCGATTGTATTTTTTGCTTTCTTATGCATCTTGTTTCTTTCTTTAATTGCTTTTTTTTTTTGCGCTCCTCATTTCACTGTGGTACATGACTCTGCCTTTAGGGTGCTTTGATATCTTAAGTATAGCTAATTTTTCTGCCATCATTTAGTTATTTTGCTGCTGAACTCCTCAATGCCATCATTTATACATCGCTCATTAATATTTTCATTACATTTGCTTCTAAATAGTTTCCAGTTTCTGTCTTATAGTCTAGTTAGCAGAAATCATCTTTCATCCTCAATATTGCCTTTTTCTTGATGTAAGTATAGGAAAGTGATCACTTCCCATTCCCTTTTCTTTATCAAATTCCCAGTTGCATTTGCTTGCTATACAACTTGACACAATTCCCAGATCTGCACAGGAGAGATTTCCATGGACTGCATTGAACCTAGTGGGTGTACCATCATTCAGAATTACTAAATTATCTTTATTGATGAATTGTTCTAGACATTTGTCATTCTTATCATATTTTCCACTTCCCCACAAACTGTTATGGCCATTTAGGTCTCCATATATATGTCCTATTTCACTTCAACTATCTCTGTCAAATCCTTAATCTCCAGTTTTCCGTGGGGCTTGTATAAATTAAATATTCTCAAAGCTGCAGATTTATTTTGCATTGGAATCACAATAGCATTAGTGTCTATATTTAGTTTCTTTGCCTCAATTTCAAGATAATTGTTTTCCTTTAAAAAAAATTCCCCCCTTCCTAGTTTTCTGTCTTGCCTCTAGATGCCATGTCCTGGGATTCTGAAATCTAATTTCCTATTAATCATGTTTCTTTTATGCTAATGATATCACTCTTAGTAGCCTTATCAAGCATATTCTTTTTTAGTTCCTGTACTATTAGGTTATGTACATTACAACAGTAAATAGTAGCATTCTATTTATCCTTCAATATTTTTTCACTTAAAAAAGTATGGAGTCATTCTGCTGAGAAGTTGCTAACACATAGGTACTTTTATGTTGCTTTAACTATACTTTTCATTTTCTGTTTTTCCCCCCCTGTCTGTGATATGCAGTTTATTACTTCAATCATAAAAGCTAAAAACTTACTTGTCTATACATAATGTCTTCTCCTATTTTTCCAGGATCACTCATTATATCCTTGGATTTATTCAGCTGTGTATTTGTCTTTCTCCTTATTGAGTTTGCTTTTCTCTTCCCCTTTTGGTCTCCTAATAACTCCTACATATGGCATGCTGTTTGTAACTCCTCTGTATCTTGCTTTGTTGCTATACAACCTACATATGCTGCACAGTGCTTTCCTCCACAGTTGCTACACTTTAATTCGGTTCCTTCCACACAATTGCCATAGGAGTGCTCCCCTGGACACCTACTGAATCTAGTTTTCCCTTCACATATATATTTGCCACATGTCCAAGACAAGATACTTGCTTTGGTATCTGTAGCAACTCACTGGGGATTGTATGTATGGTTTTGTTTAAAAAAAAAATCTGGCATCCTATTGTTACCCTATTTGGAAGGGTTTCTCCTTTAACTGCAACAAGCACAACTGTTGATGGTGTTGTTTCCCTTCTTCTTGCTAATTAGCTGCTTAGCATATAGTACTTTATCATCCCCTACTCTTTGCTTTACCTCATCTTCAGTCATTTCAACTGGCACCCCCGACACAACTCGTCTTGTTTCTGTTAGATACTTAGGCATTTGGCTCACTCCAATTTTCCTAGCATTGTAATCTTTAATAGTTTCCCCAGTTGTTCCTTGCTTTATAGTCAATTAATAGGTCTTTTCATTGTAGCTTTGTAGCTCTTTCAATGTTTCCAGCACTTTTAAATCCGCTCTACCACTTTCAGAGGGTTTATATCCCCTATCTTCACATCCTTGACTAGTGATTTCATTATTATAGCAGTATGATGTTTTATTTTCACTCTTTCATGTCTTCTTGCCTGCTGTTTCTTCTTCTAGTTCTGGCATTTTCACCCTTTTCTTTTTGCTTACCTGTGACCAGTCTTCCCCCTCTGCTTTCTCCATAATTTTCTGGTTTCAGTATTCTTCATAATATCTTCCATCTGCCCCCAAAGTATAGCTCAGCTAGCTTAAACCCGCTTCAGCTGGAGTCCCCTGTCAGCCAGCCAGAGTCCAGCCCCATCAAACTGCTGCTGCTGGGCTTAAGAGCTGGTCTATTGACTCTTCTCACTGTTCAGGTGCTGTAGCCAATCCAGCAGCCACTATAGGCCAGCTGCACTCTTTAGGTTGCCCTGAGACTGGTTCTGCTACAGAACCTGATTCTTGACAGTACACCAACAGCTCCATGAAGGTGCCTCCTTAGGGCCAGGTTTCTCTGGCTACTTCCAAAGGAACTCTCTCAATAGGTCTGGGGTATGGATGTTCTCTACTGGTTTCAAAAACTGCTCATCCAGACTGTAGCTTTCCCAGACCACCAAGTATTGGAGCCTTCTATTAACTCACTGGGAGTGAGTACTACCAAGTACTACTACTGTCTGTGGATTGTTATGGGTAGTGGTGGTGAATTGGAGTGGTTTGTCTGTGGGTTTTCAATATAGGTTTTTAAAGATGGGATGAAGCTTCAAGGAGTTGGGCAGCTGTAACCTTAAAGCCATTAGGTTTACCCATTCTATAGTCTTGATGGGCCCAGGTATTGGTAGTCTAGTTTTGTGGATGGGTTGTTTGAGTTAAGGTTCCAGGCAGAGAGCCACACTTTGTCCCCATGGCCAAATTTGGGGGCAGCCTGGTGATCTTGGTCCACATGGTGTTTATAGGCTTCTCTGGCAGACTGAAGGTGTTCCCTAAACTCTCAGTTCACTCAGAGTAGGTGGGAGGCAAATCCGCAGCTGCCGTTACTGGGATCTCACTGTGTGGAAGCAGGAGTGAAAGCCATTATTTGCAAAGAATTGACTATGTTGGGTCGAGGCATAGATTGCAGTTATAGGCAAATTCAGTGTAGCATAGGTTTCAGAGTAGCAGCCGTGTTAGTCTGTATTCGCAAAAAGAAAAGGAGTACTTGTGGCACCTTAGAGACTAACAAATTTATTAGAGCATAAGCTTTCGTGAGCTACAGCTCACTTCATCGGATGCATTTGGTGGAAAAAACAGAGGGGAGATTGATATACACACACAGAGAACATGAAACAATGGGTTTATCATACACACTGTAAGGAGAGTGATCACTTAAGATAAGCCATCACCAGCAGCAGGGGGGGAAAGGAGGAAAACCTTTCATGGTGACAAGCAAGGTAGGCTATTTCAACACTTCAATCTCTCTGGTCACACGATTACAGACCTAAGAGTGGCTATCCTTCAACAAAAAAGCTTCAAAAACAGACTCCAATGAGAGACTGCTGAATTGGAATTAATTTGCAAACTGGATACAATTAACTTAGGCTTGAATAGAGACTGGGAATGGACGAGTCATTACACAAAGTAAAACTATTTCCCCATGTTATTTCTCCCCCCCATCCCCCCCCCACTGTTCCTCAGATATTCTTGTTAACTGCTGGAAATAGCCTACCTTGCTTGTCACCATGAAAGGTTTTCCTCCTCCCCCCCTCCCGCTGCTGGTGATGGCTTATCTTAAGTGATCACTCTCCTTACAGTGTGTATGATAAACCCATTGTTTCATGTTCTCTGTGTGTGTATATCAATCTCCCCTCTGTTTTTTCCACCAAATGCATCTGATGAAGTGAGCTGTAGCTCATGAAAGCTTATGCTCTAATAAATTTTAGTCTCTAAGGTGCCACAAGTACTCCTTTTCTTTCAGTGTAGCATAGTTAGTGAAACCAGTTGTTCTGTTCTTTTGTAGTTAATAAACTTGTTTTTTGCTTTATCTAAACCAGTGTGCCTTTGAGTGAAGTGTCTGGGGAAAAAGCTCTGTGAGAAAAGGTTGTTGCATATTCCTGTCCACATCGAGGGAGGGGCGAACTGAGTAATAAATTCATATTGGTTGGGATTTTTACCAGGGTAGGATGGTACGGCTTTTGGGTCTTAGACTGCGGAGCTGGGGGTTATTTTGCCTGTAACTTCTCTATTGTTCATGCAGTGGCTAACCAGAGTCTGCATGCAACTGCAGTTGGGTATGTCCCTGCCTGTGTGAATACTGGTGGGAGTGTAGGACTGGGAGTGGTCTGCAGCTTGTCACAGCAACACAGTGTGAGAGGAAACTGAGGCTGGTGAGTCTGAGGACTCAGTGGTACCCCTGTTCCAGGTGGCACCCTGGGGGGAACCTGTCACAGTAACCAATCAGGCAGCCTATTTCATGCCATCTGTACTCATTAGGTTGCCCAAAGATGGCTCTATTGCTTTATAGTCAATTAATAGGTGCTCTGCTGCAGACCCTGATTCCTGATGCTAAAAACCCACAGAACTGAGTCTCAGAGCCTGGGTCAATTGATTTGAGCACACAGGGCCTGGGCTGTGAACCTAAAAGTAGCAGAGGTTTCAGAGCCTGGGTTCAAGTCCAAGCCTGAACTTCTACACTGCAGTGTAGCCCTGTAAACCCCAGTGAGCTGACAAGAAAGTCTTAGTAGGTGAATGTACCTTGCTAGTCCCAAACCAGAGGCAAGACAAGTCAGGGGACAAGAGGGATCCTGAGACCATGGCTCTAGAGCAGTGGTGGGCAACCTGCGGTCTGCGGTCTGCAGATTGCCCACCACTGCTCTAGAGGGACAATTCATACAGGTAAATATAAACCCAGAGCCAAGTATATTGGAAGAAAGATTTGTAGTATTTGATTGGTGCAATGACCTATAGGCTGAGGCAGAACTGTGGGGAAAACCTCTATCCTCAAAGTGTACTTTCTGTGGATGGAAGGCAGGAGACCCTCACTGGTGGTCCATGGAAGGCCAGCCCCAAAGGGAACAGGAACCCCTGGTACAATCCCAACTCTGTAAAGAGGATAAAGTGCATGAACAGCAAAGAAGTTCTCTTCCAGAGGCAAGAAAAGCCCTAAGGTGAAATAAGTGGGGGGGAGGGGAGATGTGCGACAGGGCAATATGAGTCACTGGGTTTGCAGTAGCACTGGGATGAATGCAAGCTTAACTGAAGACAATTATACACTTTCTGTTGGGGGATTGTGGGCACCTGAGTGGTAATCAATGGGCTAACAAGGTAGCTAGGAAGATATAAGTGGGAGGAACAGGAAGCAAGGGGGAGCTTAGCTGGGAGCCAGAGCTGAGGAGTGAGATCTGCAGTGAAGCCTACCCTTGCTGTAAATCTGCATTACCCTGTGATACTTTGATAAAGAAAGAATAAATATACCCGTGGTGAAAAAGTTAACAGCCCACGCTGTGTTTTTGACTGTGAAACCTCACAGACTGGTCAGGCAGTGGAATATACTGGGAGGGTAGCAGCAGAAGTGTACTGTGACATACCCTCACTAGCACCAAATTTTGCTTTCATTTTCTTCAGCGTCAGAAATACTTTCAGCCACTTGAGGTAAATACTGCATTTACCTTCCTAACGCACATCCTATAGGTCAGCCTCTTCTTTTTTATCTCATTGTGTGTTTTTGCTGCTTGTCTGTCTCAGGAAACATACTTGATAGCCCTGCTATATGCAAGAGGAAAGGAAGGGCCAAGTCTGTTCACAGAAAAGATAAATAGGTGGAATTTGTGTGTTCACTCTCATCAAGATTACTTGAGATGTTTAATTCATTCATCCCAGGGCTGCTCAAATTTTTAATCTGAGTGATACTTGCAATGTACTGAAAAAGGCTTGCTTAAATGATGGATTTCATGTGGTTCATTCACCTGCTTGATTTACTGCCTTCACATTTGGTTTCTAGGAGCAACACATTAGCCTTATTATTCTAAAACCAAATGATACATAACTATGAAATGAAAAATAAATGTTGGCTTCAGTGAATCTTTGAATAGAGTGGACCAAAATCTTCTTACTACAAGACTAAAATTAATTTTTATCTGGAGGGTATGCATTACACTGAAGGAAAATGACCAGAAATTGTTCCCTTCTTTTAGCCTTCAAGGTTCAGTAATAACCACTAGGCAATTTTTCCATAATATTATATACTTGAATTAATTCTATCTTTTCTAGACACCTTTATTTAGCATCTTCCAGGTCCCCAAAGCACTTTACAAATTCTCTAGCTCTCTTTTTCCCTCCTACTCTCTCAGAGCTTGATTGGAATCTCACCTTTCCAAAAGTTTGGAAGTGTTCAAATTAAGGTTCCTGTTCAACACAATATTGAGAAGGGACCACATTGCACATTTCCAATCCTGCATTCAGATACCACAGTGATGGTCACAGATTCAGAACCTATGTACAATAGACAAAAAAACAGAATAAAAGCCTAACTTTGGCACCTTCCCTGGGAACTGCACTTGGCTGCACTGGGAAGGCTTGTGTGTTCCAATCACGCTGAAAGCTATGTTGATGGGTTTTTAACTCCTGGTAGGGTCGCACAAACCTGACAGATCAAAAATTAGGGAGCAGATGAAAAGCAGTCCACTGGACATCCAGGATGGTGTTGAGCGATACGCCAACTATTCATCCTTGCAAAAAACCATTCATTCATTCACAATACTCCAGACAACAACTGCAGGAATTGAGACTATGGTGATCTGTCCCCAGCTGAGTTAATTACATATCCCTGCCTTATTCTCTGTTGAATATGTTCACTGCATGAGACAGGAGCCAGATAGCAAAAACAGTAGGTGATCATCTAATTAAAATCTGAATGGTAATGCATATGTACAGCATGGAAAGTAAAGGTTGTACAATCATGAAAGATGTAACACCAAAATAACCCCTCTCCCCAAATCTGGGGAATTCCCAAATCAACTTAATTAAAAAAACATTTAAGGTTGCCAAATGACATTGGCATTAATTCCAATCTAGAATAAAGGGTTTTATCAGTAATCTCCATATAAATATTATAAATAAATATATCACAATACACAACTATTCTAAATATAAACATTTATATTTACACATTAATGAGCTTGATTAGCCTTAGTAACAAATACATAATTTTAACACATCAGTATTATACACTTTTCCTATTAAATTACATATACAATGCTATTCTCAAAATGTAGAAGTACTTTACAAACATTTCTATTGTTGGTTGATAATTATGTAACAATATATCCCATTTAACAATCAGATTTTTAAAAAATTTGGATATCAAAATCAAGATAAATTATACATATTTTTTAAAAACTCTTGGGTCGGAATGCAGGTGGTTTTGCTGCATTAAAATGTGTATTTCTTTACACTTGTTAAGAAATACATGTTTATATATACTATTCATTTCTTTGGTTTTAAGTGCTTGGGGTTTTATAAATATTGTCATAGGTAAGTACCATGTAACTTAGAAATCTGAATTTTGTTTATTTTTAAGCAAAGTTTTTTGCTTTTGGATAAGATACCATCTGGAATTTTTAATACAAGTTTACAAAAAGCAAGCAAGGGTATAGTACAAAATTCTTCAGATGTGACTTGATTTTTAAGTTTCCATGAAATCTAAAGAACAAGCCAAATTTTAAGAAAAAATGCTCACTGGCTTTGAAACACACAGGGTGCAGTTGACAATATAACACCTTTTATGGATTTTTATGGCCAGGAAAGACAGTGATGTAATCCAAATTGACCTCCTGTTATTGCAGGACATAGATTTCACCCAGTGATTCCTGCATCTAGCCCAGCAACCTGTGTCTGAGAGAAATGCTGGATTAAATATAAAATAGCAACAGATGCGTGACATTGCTTGTGATAAAGTCACAAATATTTTAAAAAAATCTTTTCATAAAATCTGAGCTGTTAAGGGTAAGCTAGCAGCTTTGCATTATTGATACTTTGTTTAAATAAAAAGAAAAGGAGTACTTGTGCCACCTTAGAGACTAACACATTTATTAGAGCATAAGCTTTCGTGAGCTACAACTCACTTCATCGGATGCATTTGGTGGAATGACTCATCCATATATATATATATATATATATATATATATATATATATATATATATATATAGGATAGAACCGCATTCGCTCCAACCCCTCAGACAGAGACAAACACCTACAAGATCTCTATCATGCATGCTTACAACTACAATACCCACCTGCTGAAGTGAAGAAACAGATTGACAGAGCCAGAAGAGTATCCAGAAGTCACCTACTACAGGACAGGCCCAACAAAGAAAATAACAGAACGCCACTAGCCATCACCTTCAGCCCCCAACTAAAACCTCTCCAACGCATCATCAAGGATCTACAACCTATCCTGAAGGACGACCCATCACTCTCACAGATCTTGGGAGACAGACCAGTCCTTGCTTACAGACAGCCCCCCAATCTGAAGCAAATACTCACCAGCAACCACACACCACACAACAGAACCACTAACCAAGGAACCTATCCTTGCAACAAAGCCCGTTGCCAACTCTGTCCACATATCTATTCAGGGGTAACCATCATAGGGCCTAATCACATCAGTCACTATGAGGCTCGTTCACCTGCGCATCTACTAATGTGATATATGCCATCATGTGCCAGCAATGCCCCTCTGCCATGTACATTGGCCAAACTGGACAGTCTCTACATAAAAGAATGAATGGACACAAATCAGACGTCAAGAATTATAACATTCAAAAACCAGTTGGAGAACACTTCAATCTCTCTGGTCACTCGATTACAGACCTAAGAGTGGCTATCCTTCAACAAAAAAGCTTCAAAAACAGACTCCAATGAGAGACTGCTGAATTGGAATTAATTTGCAAACTGGATACAATTAACTTAGGCTTGAATAGAGACTGGGAATGGATGAGTCATTACACAAAGTAAAACTATTTCCCCATGGTATTTCTCCCTCCCCACCCCACCCCCCACTGTTCCTCTGATATTCTTGTTAACTGCTGGAATTAGCCTACCTTGCTTGTCACCATGAAAGGTTTTCCTCCTTTCCCCCCCTGCTGCTGGTGATGGCTTATCTTAAGTGATCACTCTCCTTACAGTGTGTATGATAAACCCATTGTTTCATGTTCTCTGTGTGTGTATATAAATCTCTTCTCTGTTTTTTCCACCAAATGCATCCGATGAAGTGAGCTGTAGCTCACGAAAGCTTATGCTCTAATAAATTTGTTAGTCTCTAAGGTGCCACAAGTACTCCTTTTCTTTTTGCGAATACAGACTAACACGGCTGCTACTCTAAAACCTTTGTTTAAATAGCATTCCATGATTAACTGAATAACTAGACTCAGGAGCTTGTCGGCCATTGCAAGCACCCAGCCCTCATGTATTTCAAAACTGCACAATTTACAGAGAGAACTGGACCAGCTCCCGATTAACTGTTTAATACAAGATGGATTGTGACTCTGTGTTAAAATGTCTGTCTGAGAATAAATGAGAATGTACCATTTAAATTATTGTCACACTGCTGATCCCTTGAAGTAGGGTATTGCAAACACTGTCATTTGTTTATGGGAGTCTGCATCTCTGTGTTGCTTGCTGTCCATGCTGAGACAGTACTCTTCAGCATGGAGGTGCTTAACGTAGGCATATACACTAACAGCAGATGACCAACCTCTGTTTTTCATCACTTCAGCCAGAATAAACTGGTACAAAGTTATACAATCACTTGTGCATTAGATTCACCCTCGAGGTTCTGTCACTCAGAGGCCAACCTTTGTTATGCTCAAACAGCCGCTCAAAGTTTGGCTGAACAAATTAATTACACGTTAAATAATGTAGTAAAGGCTTTATGTACTATCATGTAACATATTATCTGCAAGCTTAGATAAGCTTAGAAGTGGTATTTAAGTTAAACCTGATCATAAAGAATGTTATCACACTACTCCTGAACCCATGCACAAACAATTTAAACCTGAGCAGCTACTTGAAGAATAGCAGCCTGATTTTCTCTACCCCAAAGGCCCAAATGAGCTGTCATTGCATCGGGTGGAACCATATATTCTGCTTCTCAACAGCCTGGCACAACAGTGGAAACAAAACACTGACTTCAGTGGGGCCAGGATTTCACCTTTTGGGATTATCTATGTTTAGAAAATGTTTAGTGTTAGGAAAAGGTTTTGCACACAGTAGATCCTCAGAGTTACAAACACTAGAGTTACAAACTGACTAGTCAAGCACACCCCTCATTTGGAACTGGAAGTACACAATCAGGCAACAGCAGATACGCACCCACAAAAGTAAATACAGTACAGTACTGTGTTAAACATAAACTACGGGGGGGAAAAGGGAAAGTTTAAAAAAAAAGATTTGGCAAGGCAAGGAAACTGTTTCTGTGCTTGTTTTATTTAAGTTAAAACAGTTAAAAGCAGCATTTTTTTCAGCACAGTAAAGTTTCAAAGCTGTATTAAGTCAATGTTCAGTTGTAAACTTCTGAAAGAACAACCATAACATTTTGTTCAGCTATGAGCATTTCACAGTTACAAACACCTTGGGAATGGAGGTTGTTTGTAACTCTGAGGTTCTACTGTAAAACTTTTCAAGCCACAGTGTTGCATGCTATTTTGCTGTTAATGTGGACAATGGTAGTTGTATTTGAAAATGCTTTAGGACTAACCATGGTCAGTTAGATTAATAGATTCCAAAGCCAGAAGGGAACATTTCCAATCGTTAATTACTTTCACTGTTAAAAATGTATGCCTTATTTCCAGTCTGAATTTGCCTAGCTTCAACTTCCAGCAGTTGGATCATGTTATGCTTTTCTCTGTATCATTCTCCTTGTCCACACAAAGTAGTTTTTAATATCACATGAGAGCTTACGCTAACTAACATGATACATACCCCTATTGGGCTGTCATGGATGGATATAAACTGTTCAGGAAGGACAGGCAGGGCAGAAAAGGTGGGGGAGTTGTATTGTATGGAAGGGAGCAGTTTGACTGCTCAGAGCTCAAGTATGAAACTGCAGAAAAACCTGAGCGTCTCTGGATTAAGTGTGGATTGGAAGTGTGAGCAAAAAGGGTGATGTCGTGGTGGGAGTCTGCTATAGACCACTGGACCAGGGGGAATGAGGTGGACGAGGATTTCTTCCGGCAACTCACAGAAGTTACTAGATAGCAGGCCCTGGTTCTCATGGGAGATTTGAATCACCCTGATATCTGCTGGGAGAGCAATACAGTGGTGCACAGAAAATCCAGGAAGTTTTTGGAAAGTGTAGGGGACAATTTCCTGGTGCAAGTGCTGGAGGAACCAACTAGGGGCAGAGCTCTTCTTGACCTGCTGCTCACAAACCGGGAAGAATTAGTAGGGGAAGCAAAAGTGGATGGGAACCTCGGAGGCAGTGACCATGAGATGGTCGAGTTCAGGATCCTGAAACGGGAGAAAGGAGAGTAGCAGAATACAGACCCTGGACTTCAGAAAAGCAGCTTTGATTCCCTCAGGGAACTGATGGGCAGGATCCCCTGGGAGAATAACATGAGGGGGAAAGGAGTCTAGGAGAGTTGGCTGTATTTTAAAGAATCCATATTGAGGTTACAGGGACAAACCATCCCAATGTGTAGAAAGAATAGCAAATAGGGCAGGCGACCAGCTTGGCTTAACAGTGAAATCCTTGCTGATCTTAAACACAAAAAAGAAGCTTACAAGAAGTGGAAGATTGGACAAATGACCAGGGAAGAGTATAAAAATATTGCTCGGGCATGCAGGAGTGAAATCAGGAAGGCCAAATCACACCTGGAGTTGCAGCTAGCAAGAGATGTTAAGAGTAACAAGAAGGGTTTCTTCAGGTATATTAGCAACAAGAAGAAAGTCAAGGAAAGTGTGGGCCCCTTACTGAATGAGGGAGGCAACATAGTGACAGAGGATGTGGAAAAATCTAATGTACTCAATGCTTTTTTTGCCTCTGTCTTCACGAACAAGGTCAGCTCCCAGGGGCAGCACAGTATGGGGAGGAGGTGACCAGCCCTCTGTGGAGAAAGAAGTGGTTCAGGACTATTTAGAAAAGCTGGACGAGCACAAGTCCATGGGGCCGGATGCGCTGCATCCGAGAGTGCTAAAGGAGTTGGCAGATGTGATTGCAGAGCCATTGGCCATTATCTTTGAAAACTCATGGCGATCGGGGGGAAGTCCAGGACAACTGAAAAAAGGTGAATGTAGTGCCCATCTTTCAAAAGGGAAGAAGGAGGATCCTGGGAACTACAGGCTAGTCAGCCTCAACTCAGTCCCTGGAAAAATCATGGAGCAGGTCCTCAAGAAATCAATTCTGAAGCACTTAGAGGAGAGGAAAGTGATCAGGAACAGTCAGCATGGATTCACCAAGGGCAAGTCATGCCTGACTAATCTAATTGCCTTCTATGATGAGATAACTGGCTCTGTGGATGAGGGGAAAGCAGTGGACATGTTGTTCCTTGACTTTAGCAAAGCTTTTGACACGGTCTCCCACAGTATTCTTGCCAGCAAGTTAAAGAAGTATGGGCTGGATGAATGAACTATAAGGTAGATAGAAGGTTGGCTAGATTGTCGGGCTCAACGGGTAGTGATCAATGGCTCCATGTCTAGTTGGCAGCCGGTGTCAAGTGGAGTGCCCCAAGGGTCGGTCCTCTGGCCAGTTTTGTTCAGTATCTTCATAAATGATCTGAAAGATGGTGTGGATTACGCCCTCAGCAAGTTTGCAGATGACACTAAACTGGGAGGAGAGGTAGATACGCTGGAGGTTAGAGATAGGATACAGAGGGCCATAGACAAATTAGAGGATTGGGCCAAAAGAAATCTGATGAGGTTCAACAAGGACAAGTGCAGAGTCCTGCACTTAGGACGGAAGAATCCCATGCACTGCTACAGACTAGGGACCGAATGGCTCGGCAGCAGTTCTGCAGAAAAGGATCTAGGGGTGACAGTGGACGAGAAGCTGGATATGAGTCAACAGTGTGCCCTTGTTGCCAAGAAAGCCAATGGTATTTTGGGCTGTATAAGTAGGGGCATTGCCAGCAGATCGAGGGACGTGATCATTCCCCTCTATTCGACATTGGTGAGGTCTCATCTGGAGTACTGTGTCCAGTTTTGTGCCCCACACTATGAGAAGGATGTGGAAAAATTGGAAAGAGTCCAGCGGAGGGCAACAAAAATGATTAGGGGACTGGAACACATGACTTCTGAGGAGAGGCTGAGGGAACTGGGATTGTTTAGTCTGCGGAAAAGAAGAATGAGGGGGGATTTTAGATCCTAGCGGATCTTAAACATAAAAAAGAAGCTTACAAGAAGTGGAAGGTTGGACATATGACCAGGGAAGAGTATAAAAATATTGCTCGGGCATGTAGGAAAGATATCAGGAGGGCCAAATCGCACCTGGAGCTGCAGCTAGCAAGAGATGTCAAGAGTAACAAGAAGGGTTTCTTCAGGTATGTTGGCAACAAGAAGAAAGCCAAGGAAAGGGTGGGCCCCTTACTGAATGAGGGAGGCAAGCTAGTGACAGAGGATGTGGAAAAAGCTAATGTACTCAATGCTTTTTTTGCCTCTGTTTTCACTAACAAGGTCAGCTCCCAGACTGCTGTGCTGGGCATCACAAAATGGGGAAGAGATGGCCAGCCCTCTGTAGAGATAGAGGTGGTTAGGGACTATTTAGAAAAGCTGGACGTGCACAAGTCCATGGGGCCGGACGAATTGCATCCGAGAGTGCTGAGGGAATTGGCGGCTGTGATTGCAGAGCCCTTGGCCATTATCTTTGAAAACTCGTGGCGAACGGGGGAAGTCCCGGATGACTGGAAAAAGGCTAATGTAGTGCCCATCTTTAAAAAAGGGAAGAAGGAGGATCCTGGGAACTACAGGCCGGTCAGCCTCACCTCAGTCCCTGGAAAAATCATGGAGCAGGTCCTCAAAGAATCAATCCTGAAGCACTTAGAGGAGAGGAAAGTGATCAGGAACAGTCAGCATGGATTCACCAAGGGAAGGTCATGCCTGACTAATCTAATCGCCTTTTATGATGAGATTACTGGTTCTGTGGATGAAGGGAAAGCAGTGGATGTATTGTTTCTTGACTTTAGCAAAGCTTTTGACACGGTCTCCCACAGCATTCTTGTCAGCAAGTTAAGGAAGTATGGGCTGGATGAATGAACTATAAGGTGGGTAGAAAGCTGGCTAGATTGTCGGGCTCAACGGGTAGTGATCAATGGCTCCATGTCTAGTTGGCAGCCGGTGTCAAGTGGAGTGCCCCAGGGGTCGGTCCTGGGGCCCGTTTTGTTCAATATCTTCATAAATGATCTGGAGGATGGTGTGGATTGCACTCTCAGCAAATTTGCGGATGATACTAAACTGGGAGGAGTGGTAGATACGCTGGAGGGGAGGGATAGGATACAGAAGGACCTAGACAAATTGGAAGATTGGGCCAAAAGAAATCTAATGAGGTTCAATAAGGATAAGTGCAGGGTCCTGCACTTAGGATGGAAGAATCCAATGCACCGCTACAGACTAGGGACCGAATGGCTCGGCAGCAGTTCTGCGGAAAAGGACCTAGGGGTGACAGTGGACGAGAAGCTGGATATGAGTCAGCAGTGTGCCCTTGTTGCCAAGAAGGCCAATGGCATTTTGGGATGTATAAGTAGGGGCATAGCGAGCAGATCGAGGGACGTGATCGTTCCCCTCTATTCGACACTGGTGAGGCCTCATCTGGAGTACTGTGTCCAGTTTTGGGCCCCACACTACAAGAAGGATGTGGATAAATTGGAAAGAGTACAGCGAAGGGCAACAAAAATGATTAGGGGTCTAGAGCACATGACTTATGAGGAGAGGCTGAGGGAGCTGGGATTGTTTAGTCTGCAGAAGAGAAGAATGAGGGGGGATTTGATAGCTGCTTTCAACTACCTGAAAGGGGGTTTCAAAGAGGATGGCTCTAGACTGTTCTCAATGGTAGCAGATGACAGAACGAGGAGTAATGGTCTCAAGTTGCAATGGGGGAGGTTTAGATTGGATATTAGGAAAAACTTTTTCACTAAGAGGGTGGTGAAACACTGGAATGCGTTACCTAGGGAGGTGGTAGAATCTCCTTCCTTAGAGGTTTTTAAGGTCAGGCTTGACAAAGCCCTGGCTAGGATGATTTAACTGGGACTTGGTCCTGCTTTGAGCAGGGGGTTGGACTAGATGACCTTCTGGGGTCCCTTCCAACCCTGATATTCTATGATTCTATGATTTGATAGCTGCTTTCAACTACCTGAAAGGGGATTCCAAAGATGATGGATCTAGACTGTTCTCAGTGGTAGCAGATGACAGAACAAGGAGTAATGGTCTCAAGTTATAGTGGGGGAGGTTTCGGTTGGAGATTAGGAAAAACTTTTTTACTAGGAGGGTGGTGAAACACTGGAATGCGTTACCTAGGGAGGTGGTGGAATCTCCTTCCTTAAAAGTTTTTAAGGTCAGGCTTGACAAAGCCCTGGCTGGGATGATTTAGTTGGGAATTGGTCCTGCTTTGAGCAGGGGGTTGGACAAGATGATCTCCTGAAGTCCCTTCCAACCCTGATATTCTATGATTTTATGGTTCTATGAATTGCAATGTGCTAAAGGGGCTGTGTAGGTATCTGTGTAAGCATGCTCTCATGACAAATGATTGCACATGTGTAACTGAGGGCAGAATTTAACCTGCAGAATGTGTGTTGTTGGTGATAAGTGAGAAAAACAAGAATCCAGCTTGACTTCTAGATTAGACTGAATTTTTGCAAGGCTGGAGGTTAGAAAAACATCTTTTTTACCTGTAAATTGAATTGTTTTGATATAGATTTCCATTGAGATACGAAATCCCATGATGGCATTTTTACAATCACTTTTAAAGTCTATTTCTATTCTGATATACAATCAAAGGATGTAACTGTGGGAAAATATTTCATATTTATTATCTCCTCAGAACACAACCATAATTTAAAACTCTATTTATTACATTCAAGCATGGATATAAACTGATATTCTGGAATGAAAAAATACGAAAGTAATTTCAGAGTCAACATTACTGAATAAAGGGCCAGTTTGCAGACAAAATTATATGCAACAGAAATGAAAAATGAATAGATCCCATGGAGCTAAGAAACACAATAAACTTTCAATTTGCCATTGTAAAAATTGACAATGTTTACAGACAGAAAGCTTTTCTTTTTTTTCCTCCCAAGACAAAATATAATATAAGCCAACTGGATGAGCAAAAATCACATATGTATCTGATAGGAACCTCTAGTATAATGCCTTATTCTTCCCTACAGGACTGTATAGCCTCTTCAAAGGAGAAATAAGCTCTGAAAGTTCTCATATGTTACACCAAAGTTTCACACGTGTATTAAATCATTCTTCCTTTTAAAGACGTATTTTCATTTTCAAGCATTTTCCTCCCTTTCCCATCTATAAAAGAGAATTGTATTACTCAGGCAGGCTTATAACTCTGAGAGTTTGTGGACTGATGGAAATACCTGTCTGTCTTGGATCATAGATTTTTTGAGCAATGTACATTGTTAAAACTGGCTATTAAAACGTTGTTAAAGGTAGCTATGGTCAAGCTATTGGCCTATTCCTCATAAATACCTCATAGCCAGCACACAAATTCTGAAGCATTTTATTAGGGTTTCTGACTCAAACAATGATGGGTAAATTAAGCCTTCTTAAAAGAACTGGAGTACTTGTGGCACCTTAGAGACTAACAAATTTATTAGAGCATAAGCTTTCGTGAGCTACAGCTCACTTCATCGGATGCATTTGGTGGAAAAAACAGAGGAGAGATTTATATACACACACACAGAGAACATGAAACAATGGGTTTATCATACACACTGTAAGGAGAGTGATCACTTAAGATAAGCCATCACCAACAGCAGGGGGGGGGAAGGAGGAAAACCTTTCATGGTGACAAGCAGGTAGGCTAATTCCAGCAGTTAACAAGAATATCAGAGGAACAGTGGGGGGTGGGGTGGGGGGGGAGAAATACCATGGGGAAATAGTTTTACTTTGTGTAATGACTCATCCATTCCCAGTCTCTATTCGAGCCTAAGTTAATTGTATCCAGTTTGCAAATTAATTCCAATTCAGCAGTCTCTCGTTGGAGTCTGTTTTGAAGCTTTTTTGTTGAAGTATAGCCACTCTTAGGTCTGTGATCGAGTGACCAGAGAGATTGAAGTGTTCTCCAACTGGTTTTTGAATGTTATAATTCTTGACGTCTGATTTGTGTCCATTCATTCTTTTACGTAGAGACTGTCCAGTTTGGCCAATGTACATGGCAGAGGGGCATTGCTGGCACATGATGGCATATATCACATTGGTAGATGCGCAGGTGAACGAGCCTCTGATAGTGTGGCTGATGTGATTAGGCCCTATGATGGTATCCCCTGAATAGATATGTGGACAGAGTTGGCAACGGGCTTTGTTGCAAGGATAGGTTCCTGGCTTAGTGGTTCTGTTGTGTGGTGTGTGGTTGCTGGTGAGTATTTGCTTCAGATTGGGGGGCTGTCTGTAAGCAAGGACTGGTCTGTCTCCCAAGATCTGAGAGAGCGATGGCTCGTCCTTCAGGATAGGTTGTAGATCCTTGATGATGCGTTTGAGAGGTTTTAGTTGGGGGCTGAAGGTGATGGCTAGTGGCGTTCTGTTGTTTTCTTTGTTGGGCCTGTCCTGTAGTAGGTGACTTCTGGGTACTCTTCTGGCTCTGTCAATCTGTTTCTTCACTTCAGCAGGTGCGTATTGTAGTTGTAGGAATGCATGATAGAGATCTTGTAGGTGTTTGTCTCTGTCTGAGGGGTTGGAGCAAATGCGGTTATATCGTAGCGCTTGGCTGTAGACAATGGATCGAGTGGTATGATCTGGATGAAAGCTAGAGGCATGTAGGTAGGAATAGCGGTCAGTAGGTTTCCGATATAGGGTGGTGTTTATGTGACCATCGCTTATTAGCACCGTAGTGTCCAGGAAGTGGATCTCTTGTGTGGACTGGTCCAGGCTGAGGTTGATGGTGGGATGGAAATTGTTGAAATCATGGTGGAATTCCTCAAGAGCTTCTTTTCCATGGGTCCAGATGATGAAGATGTCATCAATGTAGCGCAAGTAGAGTAGGGGCATTAGGGGACGAGAGCTGAGGAAGCGTTGTTCTAAGTCAGCCATAAAAATGTTGGCATACTGTGGGGCCATGCGGGTACCCATCGCAGTGCCGCTGATTTGAAGGTATACATTGTCACCAAATGTGAAATAGTTATGGGTCAGGACAAAGTCACAAAGTTCTGCCACCAGGTTAGCCGTGACAGTATCGGGGATACTGTTCCTGACGGCTTGTAGTCCATCTTTGTGTGGAATGTTGGTGTAGAGGGCTTCTACATCCATAGTGGCTAGGATGGTGTTTTTAGGAAGATCACCAATGGACTGTAGTTTCCTCAGGAAATCGGTGGTGTCTCGAAGATAGCTGGGAGTGCTGGTAACGAAGGGCCTGAGGAGGGAGTCTACATAGCCAGACAATCCTGCTGTCAGGGTGCCAATGCCTGAGATGATCTGGCGTCCAGGATTTCCAGGTTTATGGATCTTGGGTAGCAGATAGAATACCCCAGGTCGGGGCTCCAGGGGTGTGTCTGTGCGGATTTGTTCTTGTGCTTTTTCAGGGAGTTTCAGAACTGTTTATAATAAATTTGTATTTAGGAACACCTTACTGTTTCGTTTCAGAGAGCTTAATGTCACTTTTTCTATTTACAGTCAGAAATGTTCCTTTGACTTTATGCCAACACTTGGATGAAATCTCCTGCTAAGTACATAATTAAAATGAAATACTTAATGCTGTAGATTTATTATCTTTTATAATCTGTGCTCCTGCGGTTGCTGGATTATCCCTGCATTTCGGTGCCATAAAGTCTCTTGACGTTTTATACAACTCCATTGATGTGAGTAGTACTTAGCTATGTGATAGTTCAATTAGGCCAACATGATTACTCACAGAAGTAAGGATTTCTCATATAAGAGTAGCAGGATCTGGCTGTTACTGCTTTGATGGAAAATGAAGGTGAGCCAGGTGGTGAGAAAAATGCTATTGGAAACCACAGACTTGCCAGGTAATTAGCTTTACAAAACAGTTGTTTCCCCTTCTGTGGGCTGTCGTATACATATGAGGCCATGGATTCTAGTAGTGGTTCGTAAGTGATACTGCTGTTTTTAGAGGTAGACCTGAGCTGTGATGTTCAGATGCATATCTAAATCTCACTTGGATCTGAAGTTTCTCAAAGCTGGGGAGGCGGGGTTAGATAATGTGTTCCACTTTAACCCCATCTTTATTTGTATGAAAATATTTTATTAATGAGTTATTTATTTTTCCCTGGTGTGGTAGTTGGAGTGATTTGGTGTCTCTGGATATAATGTATGGTAAAGAGAGACAGCTTTCTTTCATTCCTGTCTGTGCAATGAGAATAGATATATATGGCTCATTAATCACTTCCTAGTTTACACCCATTTTAAAATAAAATTAAAATTGGGATGTAATGTGGCCACGAACAAAGTTCTGTTGAAAGCTTCAGCCACACAAATAAATTGAGAGAAGTCTGAAATACTAGGGAAAATCCAATAAGCCAGTGGCTCTCAACCAGGGGTCTGGGGCCACGAGCCGGTTTCTGGGGGTCCTCCAAGCAGGGCTAGCATTAGACTCGCTGGAGCCCAGGTCAGAAAGCCGAAGCCACCCCTTCAGCATGGGGCTGAAGCCCAGGGCCCTAAGCCCTGCTACCTAGGGCTGAAGCCAAAGCCTGAGCAACTTAGCTACCCACTAACACCAGCCCTGGCTTTTATATGCAGAAAACCAGTTGTGGCACAGGTGGGTCATGGAGTTTTTATATCTTGTGGGGGGCTCAGAAAGAAAAAGGTTTAGAACTCCTGCAATAAGCAATAACTGTGTTATCGATTTACAGTGGATAGAAATAATATCTTTATTATATAGAGAGAATACTTGTGTAACTTGTGCCGCCTGTTATTAATTGTCTTCCTTAGGGAGCAGACCCCGATCGTGTATTATTGACTGTACCATTGAAAGAAGCAGAAGAGATACAGGGAGCCACTGGTATTCTTTGTCCTTTTGTAATAGCTCTAGGTCTGACAATTTACAGAAATTAAAGCACTGGTATGTAACTTTCTAAGTACAGCTGAATTGGAACAATAAGTTGAAATTTCAATATTTCCCTCTAACGAACATTCTAAAATTTTTTTTGAACTATCAAAGCAATGTTATTAAAGAGCTTCATTTCATTAAGGTTGAAGCACCCTATCCAACCCCCCCCTGCTCCCTGTCTCCTGACCGCCTCCCCCCTGAACCTCTGCCTCATCCAATGGCCCGTCCCTGACTACCCCCGGGACCTCCTGCCCTTATCCAACACCACCCCCGCCATGCCCTTACCATGCCGCTCAGAGTGGCAGGACAGACTTATTGGAAAGCCTGGGAGGTGGGCGGGCGCAAGCTGCGCTGCCCATGCAGCGAGCTGAAGCTGCGGGGGAGGGAGGACAGCAGAGAAGGGGCCAGGGACTAGTCTCCCTGGCCAGGAGCTCAGGGGCCAGGCAGGACAGTCCCATGGGCCAGATGTGGCCCATGGGCCATAGTTTGCCCACCTCTGGTATAAAGCATGCCTTGTAAGGTATCAGGGGAAAGGTTATGATCTTCTGAAAGTCATTTCTTGATCCATATATGTGTATAATTAATGCATATGAAGTTATGAGAATTGTGTAGTATGGCTGTCACTAAAACATACTGTAAGTTGTGGGAATCAACCACCTATTAGCTCCGTAGAGGCAACAGCAAGGAAAATAACCAACACCTGGGTGGGGTACCAAACAACCCATCAACAGCCATTGCCCACCCAGGTGCTACAATGCAATGACTCACCTGCATGAGGCCACACCAGGGGAATTGCTCAACCTTGTTTGGAGAGACTCAGTAATGCTCACCTGACTTTGAAGGGATGAAGGCAAAGCCAAGAGGGAGGAAAGGACATCATAAAAGGATGAGATGTATGCCATGCTCTTCCTCTCTCTTACACTTACATCTACAGACACCACCAACACCAAGTGACTGAAGCATTGATCAAAAGGGAGAACCTGACTGAAGAGTAGCCAGTCAGCCTGTGGTGAGAAGCATCTAAGTTTGTAAGGACACTGAAAGTGTTAAGATCAGCTTAAAACGTGTTTTGCTTTATTTCATTTGACCAAATCTGACTTGTTATGCTTTGACTTATAATCACTTAAAATCTATCTTTATAGTTAATAAATGTGTTTGTTTATTCTACCTGAAGCAGTGCATTTGGTTTGAAGTGTGTCAGAGGCTCCCCTTGGGATAACAAGCATGGTACATATCAATTTCTTTGTTAAATTGATGAACTCATATAAGTTTGCAGCGTCCAGTGGGCATAACTGTACACTGCAAGTCGAAGGTTCCTAAGGTTGTGTCTGGGACTAGAGATATTGGCTAGTGTCATTCGCTTACAAATAGCTGGGAGCAGCTTACATGTCAGAGGCTGTACGTGGGGGTTCTTATAGCAGAGCAGGGTAAGGCTCGTTCCCAAAGTCAAGGATTGGACAGGCCTAGCAGATCACCGGTCCAGATAATACCAAAGGGGAACATCACAAAGGGGTTCAATAATGTTTCATTAAAAATTTCAACCAAATTAAAACATTTAGAATTTGTCAAATTCATGCTTTCTTATGGAAAACTGTGCAGTCACAAAAATTGTGACAGGAGGATCTTGCTGGCGTAATGGGATCTATGAGTGGCCTAAAACTGCCAGAGAGGCTAAACCATGCCACCTCCCCACCACCGGCTTAGGGAGGATGGCTGGGGAAAGAAGTACGGCCATGGAAAAGGTGTATGGCTGGAGTGTAGCTTTCAGGCTGCTCCACATGCATGGAAACTGGACCAGTGGCTCCAGGATCAGGGGAACACAAAGGTGGCTTGAAGTTACCTTTGCAACATCCCTCTTGAGTTACATTGGGTGCTCCTCTGCTAGAGCCAGGGACTAAGGCCTCTGTTTATAATTAAACTTCCAAAATATTAAAAATGTATTTTCTCCATTATCTTCTGTGTACATCACCTAATTTCAGTGAGATCTGACAATCCTACATTCTTATGTGCCATTGCCTTTCCACTGCAGATGATTTGAAACAGTAACAGGACCTTCTCCTTTTGGGGCTGTCTCTACAGAGAAATGGTCAAATTATACAATAGTTTGGCATTCTGTTTCACTTTTAGAAAGCATCAAACATTAAGAGATTCTGGCTATGTATCACTGGGTACAGTTTTAATGACATAAAACTAAGAAAACACCAATCTAAACTGGCAAATCATTTCTTTTCTCCAATTTTATTAAAAAACAAATAAAAACAAACAAAAAAACCCCTAAATAAAACAAAACAGCAAGACAGTTCAAATTAATCAGAAGGGTTACTCCCCAGATTTTCAGTAATTTGCATCATTATGTTTCCCATTAGGCTTGGAGCTAGAAATTCCAAACAAAACAGGTATAATTAAATCGCAAAAAAAAGTCATTAATGCAGAGTTAAGATTGCCTGGGGATAGCTTGTGCCTTTCCATAACATCGAGGTCAGTAAACCATGAAATACCAGATAAATGCCCATACAATCTTAAGTCTGTCCCATGGGAGCTGGCAGCCAATGGGAACTATCTGCATGTACTCCAGCTGCATTCACTGTATTAGGTGGAACTGAATTGAATGGTGAGGGAATAAGTTGGAGCATCTTGGAAGAACTGGGATTGGTGTCATGAGGAGATCTGGGTCTGATTCCCACCCCCCAAGTGTGTTATCAAAGGAAAGAGGAGAATATGTACTTTGAGGTTTCAGTCTGCATCATTGCAGTACAGAATTGTGTAGATTGTGTCAGTAGCAAAGCATTGGGATCTTCTTGCCATGTGTATTGTCAATGGTGAGGTGGGATATGAGAGCAGTCTGTGGATTCCAAGGCCAGAAGGGAATATTGTGTTCCTCTAGTCTAACATCCTATGTAACACAGGCCTGATAACTTCCCCCAAATATTTCCTAGAGCAGATCTTTTAGAAAAATATCCAATCTTGATTTTAAAATGGTCAGTGATAGAGAATCCACCATGATCCTTGGTAAATTGTTCCAATCGTCAGTTGTCCTTGCTGTTAAAAAAAAATTATGCCTTATTTCCAGTCTGAATTTATCTAGTTTCAGCTTCCAGCCACTGGATCGTGTTATACCATTCTCTTCTGGATTGAAGTCTGTTGTTAAATATTTGTACCCTATGTAGATACTTATAGACTGTAATCAAATCACCCTTTAACCTTCTTTGATAAACTAAATAGATTCAAAGAGCTCAATTATTATAAGGCATGTTTTCTAATTCTTTAATCATTCTCATGGCTCTTTTCGGAACCTTCTTGAATTTATCAACATTCTTCTTCAGTTGTGGGCATTAGAATTGGATACAGTATTCCAGCAATAGTTACACCATTGCCAAATACAGAGATAAAATAACCTCTCTGTTCTTATTCAAGGTTCTCCTGTTTATGCACTTAGGATAACTATAACCTAATTATAATATTTAATGTGACTACTCACAAGTTTCTGTTAAGCATGCGCTTTCCTGGATTGGGACCTATGTGTATAATTGGGATTGCCATTAAAAGTCAACATTTCTCTGCAGATGCTACATAGTTAAGACAGGTATTTTGAAGTAAATGGAATATGGTAAGGACCAGCTTCCCCTTCCTTCTTCATAGTGCTCCAGGGTAGTCTACACTGCAGAGCAAGTTCACCCAGGATGCCTCTCTGATTTAGGTCAGTTCTGTTAGCTGCTCCGTAGCGAGGGCAGGAGGAGCAATGACCTTATCCTTACTTGCAGTGCCTGCTGTTTTCAAACCCTTGCAGTGCTCAGCATTGGTTTAACACTGCTCCTATTGAAGTCAATGGGAATTTTACCATTGATTTCAACAGGAGCTAAGTTAGGTCAATGCATACTGAGTGCTTTGGAAGATCCCACCCATTGTGGCTGGTCCCTGCATAGGAGGAAGTCTCCTCATGACCTCTTCCCTACCTTATACACCTTGCAGGGCCAGACATCATCTGACCTTAAACTTCTTTTGTAATTTAGATATTTTTTAGCTATTGGCAACTTGGCTTTACAGGCAGAGGGGAAAGATAGTACTAATAAAAATGTCTAAAGCGCTCTAAAAATATCAAAAATAGTTTGTATCTATAGTAATATAGATGGCATAAATACAATATATGATGTGTGATAGTATAAAGGTTTTATTGGGGATAACTTGATTACCTCACAAGTTTAGGATGACTGCAGTATTCAGATGAGTTATAAATCCGGTATGTGTGCCAATAAAGCCATAGAACAAATGGAAAATGGGTGCACAGCAACAATTAATTACAACTGTTGGTCTTGTTCAAGGGATCAAATAATGATGCGCTCAAAAACAGATGCGGTAGCATAGATAAAGAGTGAAATGTACCCTTTCTGTAGGGTGCAAAAGAAGAGAAGAAACACTACTACTAATAAAAAGTAGAGGACTGATACCAATAGAATTCTGAGATATGAACAAGGGGAACAAGTGGTCCTTTGTACCCATCTAGTTAAGATCCACTTTCGGAAACAAAAGATGTTTATGTATCCATCTTCAGTTCTAGGAGGAGGACTACATAGCTAATTGTTTGAAACTGAAGACATGGCTGTGGAGCCAATTGTATTTACTGAATATAACAGAAAGAACTGTTAGATGGAATGGTAAGGCCTATTGTTTGAACTTTCCTCAACAGGTTGAGTTTTAATTTGTTGGAAGTACTTTGTCTATGGGAAACTATACCATAAAGTACCACCAACAAATTAAAATCTATATGTATCAATGTCTGTATATCTCCTATTCTAGGAGGAGGACTACATATCCAATTGTTTGAAACTTTATAGTCTGGTAATCTTTTCAATGTAACATTCTTTATTTCTTGAGACTACTTGGTTGCACTGAAAAGATTACCTGACTAGGAACACTTTGAGGCTTTACTAGCCATTCCATGGATGGAGTTCATACACCGTAGGCGATCCTTTCTCCGCCTCACAGGAGAACAAAAGTTTTCCTGTGATTTAAATTTGATAAACAGATCACACGTAATTATTTTGTCCAGGAAATGAAAGAAGACCTAGAAAGCTTAACATCTTGTCTAGCTTTTTATAGTTATCAAAAGCAAAGTATATTGATATTCTTAGATGGAAGGCACTATGCAAGTTCTTGTTGTTGTTTTATTTTATTTTATTATTACTATGTAACAAGTTTTTGGTTTTTTGAAACAATCTTTTTTAGACTGCTGGATGAGACATTAGTCAGCCTTCAGCAATATTATCATTCAATTTCTTATGCTAGTCTCATGCAATCTAATCAATAATTCTCCTTGTCATAAAAATGCAGACCCAGCAACAAGCAATTCATGAATTTTATGACATAGCTAAATTTGCATTAGTCTTAGAATTTATAGACTGCACACACATCCCCTTTCATGCTCCTGCACAGAACAAAACCATATTTAGAATATGAAAGCTATTAACTTCCTGAATATTGCAGATGATGTAAAATGCCAAGGATAAAAGATTCAGCAGGGACTGGTGTTGGGCTTAGTTTTATTTCAAATTCTTATTCATGATCTGGAAGAAAAAGAAAAAAGCCCAATATTTAAGGCCCCTATTCCTGCAACACAGGAAATACTTACTCATATATGACAGGTTTCAGAGTAGCAGCCGTGTTAGTCTGTATTCACAAAAAGAAAAGGAGTATTTGTGGCACCTTAGAGACTAACACATTTATTTGAGCATAAGCTTTCGTGAGCTCCTTTTCTTTTTACTCATATACGTAGTCCCATTGACCTCAAGTGGGCTACCGGTGTGAGTAAGGATTGAGTCCTAAATTTGGCAATGATACTAACAATGGGAAACATTTCAACATTTTAAATACCAGCATGGGAAGTGAAATGATACGGACTATTTAAGACAGGCCAGACATATGGTTAGGGAATAGAGAGGCAAAGTATATTAGACATGGGTCTGAAAAAAAGGGAATCCTACATTCTAATTCTGACTCTGGCAATAGACTTCTTCTGTAGCTTTTGTTAGGACTTAACCTTTCTGCCTTGGTACCCCCATCTTACAGGAGTGTTATGGTATTTAAGCAGTTTGTAAAGCACTATTTATGTGCCAAAATTAATCAGAAAGCACAAAAAGAAAAAAAGCTCTGGTGATCAGGAATCTAGCTTCTTCCTTCTTCCCATTCCCAGTTTGTTTGGACAATTTTCCTTTGCAAAACTCATTTAAATGTTGGCAATGATGCACAGGCCCCTGGACAAGCAGTTGGGCTCTACTTCTGCAGCAGAATCTAAGGAGTGCGGGAGATATCTCCACTGTAGCGCGCACTGTGTGTAACATGAGTCAGTTAAGTTTGTCAGTTAAGGTTGGCATGTATCCCACAGAATCCTCTTGCTTCCCCTATGGTGTGTATAAGTTGCTTATGCATTTTACAGGCTTGATCAAAATGATAAGGCTGGCTCTTCCTTTAATATTAATTATTTTTTATGAATCTTGGTCTAAGGAGAATTGTTCCTAACCTGGATATGGTAACATCTGATAAAAGATTCTCCAGTGGCTATACCTGCAGGTGAAACATGAAAAATAAGATTAGTCTAAATTGATATATCTGGCTAATTAAATGATGTGCACCGCTTCAAAAAACATCTGATTGATATAGGTACATTTTCAGCATATTTCAAAAGAAATTATCTTTAGCACTGTCCCTTAGCAGTAACAGTTATATTGTACCTAAATTTGTAGTAGTGGCTGGCTTTAGAAAAAGCTCATTAAAGTAATTGGACTTAGGAAAGTTAATTGCTAAATATTTATTGCATTTCTGAATAATTTCCTCTTTAAGCTATGAAATGCCTACAGTTGATAGGCATACTACACTAATCCTTGGTCATAAATTGATAGCTACAGAATAGGAATTAAAGGGGTAATAGGTGTTTCAGGAAGACTTGTGCTTTAAATGAAAGGTAAAAATAAAATAAGACAAAGCAAACAGAAATAATGCTTATGTCAGTTAAATCATGCTCAATGAAGGATTAAGCTAACAAGCTTTCATATTAATCACACAGCCAAAGTGCTATAGGCAACAAAGTCTGCTTTTTGAACCAGAGTGCTGGTTAGCAATTATACAGAAAAATGACTTATCAGAGCATACAGTTACTGACAAGCTTCCATGGCAACATTTGTGAAAAAGAACCTTAACCTAAACAGAACTTACTTATACAAATGAAACATTTCCAATGTTTATGGAACTGAGGTAGCCTCCGAAGCAAGGACGGAAACTAGTGGCAACCATAGTTATTTTTGTTGCTACTGCGACATGAGATGAAAAATCTAATGGTGATGACAAGTACTTATAAGCTTTTTTTTTTTCCATGGCACTTTCAGAAACTCAGCAAAATGGCTCTTTAGGAGAACAAATAATGCAATCTTAGGGCTCATTCCAGCTCTTATTGAAGACAAAGTGGTCTGAGCAGGGGCTGCTATCTGATTTGATCTATTTGCAGTACATTCACCACTGTATTATTCAGGTAACATACTGAATGTAGAGTAGTATCACTTGTTTGGAAAAGGATCAGACTCTTTACTTCTCCCTCATTCTACTTTGTATTCTTAAAGGGGATTATTCTTGGTGTTGTCTTGCAATTTTCAGGCCATTCTGTAGTCACCATTATTGAGGCAAGGCTTATGCAAAAAGATGTCTTGCATTGTTCCCTAACACTGGTGAGAAAAAGACGCATTCTGATATCTCAGTGGTCCCCAAACATTTCAGGATCACCACCCCCCCCCTTACTCCTGTCTGCGCCTCTCCCCGGGAGCCAGAGCCGGAGCAGGGCCACGGCTCCTGGGGGCGGGGGGGGGGGGGAGGGAAGGGAGAATGTGGACGGGGTAAGGGGGCTGAAGCTGGGGCCACACCTGGGGATGGGTCTGGAGCTATGGCCAGGAGCAGAGTCCCAGCCAAGGCTGGGGGCAGTGCTGGGGCTGGAGCAGAACTGGGGACAGAGCGGGGCTGGGTGGCGCTTCCTCCCTGCCCCTCCAAACCTTCCTCCAAGCCCCCCCGGGGAATGCACCCCACAGTTTGGGGACCATTGTGATATCTGGTAGTACAGGGAATTCCACAGGTAAGGTTCTAAAATGAAGATATTTATGCTCTCTGGCACCCAGAATTTACCTTGAGGATCCTCAGTCACAATCTCCCAACAAATTTCTGTTAATATGCTGGGTGTGGAAGTAGTAGCAGCTTCTGAAATGACTAGTTTGTAGGTCACTGAGGGCTTTGAAGGTGAGAACTGGTACCCTGTGTTGCCAATTCTCATGATTTTGTCATGAGTCTCATGATAATTATTGTTTTCCTTACAGTCCCTGCTCCTGGAATCAAGTGGATATGAAATGATTTTAACCTTCATTCTGACAGAAAAAGAAACTTTCTAGTCCTTGTGGTTGTGGAGAAAGCTTCAGAATGTGATCCCAGTGGACCCTAAAGCCTGAAAAAACAGAAGGCAAATAAAAAGAACACCAAATCTATTATTTTTACATCATCTCATTATTTTAAAGCCAGTCTCATGATTTTTGGTGAGCCTGACTCTTGATTTTTGAATGTTTGGGGTTGGCAATACTGGGTACCAGAAGTGTAATGAGAATTAGATAAGTAGGCAGAAGGATGCTCCTTTCCATTTAGATAGGTCAAAGATTTTACGTTGCTCAAGAAATATTTTGCTGTTGTTTTTAACCCAATAGAGGGTCTTAGATTCATCAGCATGACCAGATTCACCAGTGTGGCTCTAGTTATCTCAGAGACATTCTCTGCTCTATTATGACTCCTGCCCTGTTACATTTTTATTTAACATCATAAATAATAAATATAGTACTTAAAAGTATGATAATTGTGTCGGGATTTATTGCTGCTGATAGCTCAGCAGAGCAAATTTAATCCAAATAGGTTTTGAAGCTGGATACACCTTGATAAGCTTAAAACTGACTAATTACTCTAAAACTGCCATATGAATTTATATAATTGAACAGAACTTTAACATTTAGCAAAATTGACAGTAAACGCTATTTAAAAAACGCAGCCAAAATTTTCACATTTGGATGCCTAACAGACGACACCCAAATCCATGATTAAGCACTTAAATAAATAGCTTGTTAGTATCATCTCTTAAATTGAAACTGTTAAAATTTTCTCACGGTTTACTGAGTCTGTCAACAATCTAGTCTGCGACACTAAGCCCTTTGAGGAAGGAACCTTATCTTTATCTGTGCCTGTAAAGTATCAGAAAATTTCACTATATTTTTAATAAATAACATTAATCTTCAGGGAATAAACTATTAGAATTTTATTGCCTTCTCAAATAATTGTCTGTTTGGTATATCACATCTGCAAATAAATAGTTTTCATAGAATCATAGAAGATTAGGGTTGAAAGAGACCTCAGGAGGTCATCTAGTCCAACCCCGTGCTCAAAGCAGGACCAACCCCAACTAAATCATCCCAGCCAAGCCTTTGTCAAGCCGGGCTTTAAAAACCTCTAAGGATGGAGATTCCACCAGCTCTGTAGGTAACCCATTCTAATGCTTTACCACCTTCCCAGTGAATAGTGTTTCCTAATAGCCAACCTAGACTTCCTGCACTGCAACTTGAGACCATTGTTCCTTGTTCTGTCATCTGCCACCACTGAGAACAGCCTAGCTCTAGCCTCTTTGGACCCCCCACCTTGAGATAGTTGAAGGCTGCTATAAAATCCCTCCCTCACTCTTCTCTTCTGCAGACTAAATAAGCCCAGTTCCTTCAGCCTCTCCTCCTAAGTCATGTGCCCCAGCCCCCTAATCATGTTTGCTGCCCTCTGCTGGACTCTCTCCAATTTGTCCACATTTTATCTGTAGTGGAGGACCCAAAACTGGACGCAGTACTCCAGATGTGGCCTCACCGGTGCTGACATCACTGGCAAGCTGATATGGGACTCTCTTAATAAAGAATTTAAGGAGGGTATTGAATAAGTTAATACAAATTAACATGGGTTTGTGGAAATTAAATCCTGTCAAGCTAATTTATCAATCCCAACTGTAGTAAAGTTTGTCATACAAGACAGGGGGTCACTGTGTTAGTCTGTATCCACAAAAACAACAAGGAGTCAAATAAATCTGTTAGTCTTTAAGGTGCCACCAGATTCCTTGTTGTTCATACAAGACAGTGTCTTTTGGCAGCCTATCACTAGAGAATCCAAATGAACTTGTTTATGTAATGTGCAATATTGTTTGGAGTTATCAGATGGTACTGTTACACAGAGGCTTCTGTTTAACTGAATGTGTAGACATGTCTTGAAAGAAATGCTATCTTGTTAGCTGTGTTGCAGCTCTTTATAGAAACTGTGCATGTCATTGCTGAACATTTATTCCATGCCTCAGTCCGTCTGAGTAGAATCTCTCCTAGTTGCAGAACTTCTGTCTACAGGATTCCTATGCAAGCAAAACAAATACATTACATGGTATCAGAAACACTATGTACTATATGAATATCACATGTTATCTCTTGGCTTGTTTGCACCATATGAGTATAAACATTTTTATCTCCTTTAATATATTTCAATTTTATGGCCTGTTTGTGGCAGAAGTGGAGCTGCTCTGTGGTAATGTAAGACTACTATCTGTGACCTGGTTATTGGGAGGTTTACTATATGGATATGTTGGCTTAGTTTAATAGCAGGCTTCTGGAAAAAACAAGCAGGAAACAGGACAGTGACTCAAGATAACCACTGATCTGCCAATGCATAAGGAACCACGCAAGAACCCTTTGCTTTGATGTCCTGTCTGTAAACTCCTATGGAGCTCACCAAACTATTTTTGGACAGCAAGGTCTAAGATTTTGAATACAGGAGGAAAAAAAACCCAAATAATTGTGAAAAGGTCCCTCTCTCAGCAGGGAAGAGACATAGTTGAGGGAAACAGACTGATACCCAGACCCAAGAGGTTTAAAATATCTAAGAATGAGAGGCCTGCTTAGGGTCTCCTTCCCCTGCACATCTACCAATGTGATATATGCCATGATGTGCCAGCAATGCCCCTCTGCCATGTACATTGGTCAAACTGGACAGTCTCTACGTAAAAGAATAAATGGACACAAATCAGACGTTAAGAATTATAACATTCAAAAACCAGTCTGAGAACACTTCAATCTCTCCAGTCACTCGATTACAGACCTGAGAGTGGCAATTCTTCAACAAAAAAAAACCTTCAAAAACAGACTCCAACGAGAGACTGCTGAATTGGAATTAATTTGCAAACTGGATACAATTAACTTAGGCTTGAATAGAGACTGGGAGTGGATGGGTCATTACACAAAGTAAAACTATTTCCCCATGTTATTTTCCCCCACCCTCCACTGTTCCTCAGACGTTCTTGTCAACCGCTGGAAATGGCCCTCCTTGATTATCACTACTAAAGGTTTTCTTCCTCTCCCCGCCCCTCCTGCTGGTAATAGCTCATCTTAAGTGATCACTCTCCTTAGAGTGTGTATGATAACACCCATTGTTTCATGTTCTCTGTGTGTGTATATAAATCTCCCCACTGTATTTTCCACTAAATGCATCCGATGAAGTGAGCTGTAGCTCACAAAAGCTTATGCTCAAATAAATTTGTTAGTCTCTAAGGTGCCACAAGTACTCCTTTTCTTTTTGCAAATACAGACTATGTATTTGCTATTCTGAATCCTAATGGATGGTAAACCTCTAGGTAAGATAGGTATGAATGTAGACTTTTGTTATTTTAACAATTCATTTTCTCAAGTTTTGCTTTATTCCTACTGTTAAGATTAAACGATACTTTGGTTTAAGAAGGCTGTCTGATCACAGTATTCACCATTGATCACAAGCTCCTGAAGGCAAGAACCACAGGTGCTAAACCCAGTCAGGCTTGCTTGGGCAATATGATCGAGACACAAGGTACAGTATGTAGCCCAGGGCCCAGTGTAAGAGTGGGAGAATCATGGGACTCCTACCAGGAGAGGTAAGGGCACAAGGTCTGAGACCTGAGTAGGTGCACTGGGAGAGAAGTCGTAAACTGTAACACTGCCATTTTAGCTCATTTTACAAAAGTAACTTTTCAGTCAGTGAACATCTCTCCAATAGTATTTCTTGTTTGATTTTTTTTTTTATTTTGAAAGTTTAATACTAAGGAATACATGATTCCCTATTGCCTCCTTTGGGCACTGACTACCTGACAGGCAGCTGGACTGATGAGGTTCTGCTGAACTGGGAGTGAGAGGCAGACTTTAGAGAGCATATGGTAGAGATGGAGGTGGGGAATGCAGTGGTTAGCTTTTAAATTAGATGGGGCTTGACCTTCTTGGCTATAATGTATATATTTTTATATAATGAAAACCATTTATTTTCTTTTTCTTCATGCAAATAACAAATTATAAATGAAGTTTGCTTTACTTTGGCAACCGTTTCCACTTTTGTGGCATGATTTTCTTCTGCTTGAGTTGCCCATACAATTTTCTATAGTTTTGTTAATATGAAGTTTCCCATTATCTCTTTCAGAACCTTACTGCAAACTTACAGCCAAATTCAGCCCTATACAGTAGTACCTTACATCATGATGAGCACCATTTGATTTAATGATACTACTCATCAAGTAAGGTACTACTCGGAGTGAGTAATGGTGGCATAATTTGGCTTTAGTAATTTATATGATCCATTTAGTTGCTTGCTCCAGCATACACAAATGTCGTTTTTAGCTTTTCTTTAAGTGATTGACAAATTGATCATAGTCCCATTTTCTTCTTGCATCGTTTGTCTAAACAAATGTCTGTCACATTGGCATATTTACATATGCTGAAAACCAGTAATATGCTTTTCCAACTCGTTTCCATAATTACAGTTAATTTCAGTATCCGTAATAGGATCAAATATATCTTTAATAGGCAAACTTCACAGTGTAACACTGCACACTCCAGCAGTTTTCTGTGGCTCATATACAGAGTTGAAATATCTCCTTCTATGTTTTTTCATCTTCTGATGTTGCCAATTCACATGTATAATCAAACAGCTCCATTACTACAAGGCCACAGTGTTTGTAGATAGATATTAAGGTTTGAGCATAAGCCTGTCTGTCACTTACTATTGGAGTACTTAAAATATAATTAGGCACACAATTAATGACCAGTATTCATTTGCAGATTGTCGTCTTATTTATGGTTAGCATCCATATGATAGATACCATGTTGTAGCACCTACACCCTCTGCTGTTTGTATTGAATATAGCTATTAAAATGATTAAATTTATTTTGCTTTCTTTATTCTTCACTTCAGAGGGTGAATTGGAGTAGCTTTGTTACAGTATTTGTGTGCATGAGGACAATGAGAATTATGATTTCAGGACTAAGCCCCGTGTGGTTAGCAGATCCTAACATCTTTTTCTCATTTGGTGGTATTCCTCAAATACTGCAGTTTTCCCCTGCATGCTAAAGTTTCAGTTACACGTTTTCCTTCCCTTAAACAATACTTGTTTTGCATATTGTGTGTTGCTGCAGTTTTAGAAAACCTTGGCATTCAGTTTGAGTTGTATGTTTGAAGTACCAGTGATTGCAAAGTCACACTGAACCTTAGTTCTTTACAGATGGCACTACTTGTAGGGTTTTTGTTTTGGTAACACTGATTTTTTTTAAAAAAGTAATTCTCTCACAATTTCTCCTCATCCCAACACTTCATCAAAGTCTCAATATCTTGGCCCTACATTGGTGATCCTGCTTGATTCCATTCCCTCTTAGAATCAAGCATGTTTTTTGTTGTGTCAAGTGAACAATTTTGTTGTTGTGTATATATCATTAATTAGTTAAGAATTAAAATGTAAAGAGCAAGGCAATGGCACAAGAGAACAAGAAAGTGAGAGAAGCTGAGGCTCTGAGTTGTGAGTTGCCTACGCAGAGTCAATGTATTTTTCATGTAACCAACAGATGGTGATTGAGTAAAATTGCTATTTCTTAGTAGTCTCTTTTTTTTTCAGCATCTGGTATACTCACTTCATCTTATCTGTTCCTTATTCCTGTCAGACATTGGAAAAACAAGTAAACAATCTAAGCCTGATGAAAAAGAGATGAAGAAGCACACCGATGACACAGTAGTCTAAAACACCCAAAATCTCTTTTGTGGGTTTCTGTTTAAACATTCAACAAGAAAAGAAACAAGACTGAGTCTTCTGGAGTCCAATAGCTGAAATCCATCTGGGAAGAATAGTAGTCATTTTAGTAGACAGCCAACACAACTCAGGGATCTTTCCAAAAGAAATTAACAGAACTACTTTAAGGTGATTTTTGTCTGTTCCTGTGAAGCACAGCAGTGACTTCTACAGCATCTCAAGTTCTACAATACAGAAGTCTGCTGAGAGATCAAATAGTATCGGCACCAGCAGGTGACCTTTCTCTGTTCTCCTGAACCACTGTCACTAACATTATTGCCATATCTTGTCCAGGTCTATATCCTGGAATTGGAAGATATCAGATGCTATTGGATTTGGTCAAACATTAGCTTCCCAAAGGCCTTCCTCAAAAGGAGTGGTTAGATATGAGACAATAATTAGGAGAACATTAAGGACAAGAAATGGTTTTCTGAGTATCCTTGACCACAGGTTGAGAAGTTGCTGTCTTTAAGGAAGGCCCTAAAAATCTCTGCCTATAAAGGATTCAGGTATTCTCAGTAGGCTTCCAGCAGCCATGAAGATATTGGATCAAAATCACAGGTGGCTGACTGCAGATCTTCTGGAGCATTAGAACCTCTAGTGGCAGAAATTGGATGAAAGTCAATCAGGGAAGGAGGTGCATTTGCTCCCTCCTGCTTTCATATTGTTACCATAGATTCTGTGAGATTGTCTTGAATCTGGTTAATATTATGAGACAAATAGACTAAAACTCCTCACAATGAGAAAGTGCCCACTGGGAAATTGCCTGAAGGTAATCTGGATTGATTGCATGGACCGCCATCTCCAACAGTTTTACTGGTTGTGACTTCGAAAAGATTATCACAGAGGAGAAGGACCTCTCTATCCATTTGATTTAGGAATTAAATCCTTGTGTTGCGGTTAGTCAGATTTGGTGCCCAAATCTTTATCCTCCCCCTCCTTTATTGACTCAGCATCTTTAGCACTCTTCATTCAGAAAATATTTGGCAGGTACTCTGTCATTGTACTTGTAAACTCCTTAGTTGGTTATGTTTCACTGTGGAGGGTCCATCCTCTATACATCTTTCTGCTGGAGGAATTCTGGGTTCTGAAAAGAGAAGAGGAAGGTGACCCAATGTTTGGTTGAGCTTTTTTCCTGAAGAAGCAATGGATGGCTATACCAATGACATACTTTTTAAAATAGAATTTGAACATCCTTCATTGGCAGGTAAAAATGAAGCCTCCTGGGAATGAAATTTAAGGGTTTACAATACAATATATCTATCTACATGCACATGAACCATGTAGGAATAATTATTTTATGTTCTTCCACCCCCCACCCCCCGTAACAGGATAAAATATAAATTCCTGACAGCTAGATTTCGCACAGACAGCTATAATTTCTGAATGCATATAGACAGGAGAACTTGGTTCCCTTAGCAACCAAAGCCACTTGAAAGCTCTTTAAATTGTCTCTCATTATTCAGGTTCTCTTTTATTGTAGCGGTTGGTCAATCAGGTAGCAAAGAGAAAAATAATTATCAGGTGGACTAAAATGGAACAAGCTAGCAGATTTTTTTGGGGGGGAGGCTAAGGGGGGAGTGTAACTACGTACTATTTCCCAGAAGACTAAAAAGAGGCTTGCAAATGATCACAGCCCCCACACCAAAGCTCATGGCTGAACCTCAAATTTTCAGCTTTCTTCAGAGTTTAATTTACAAACCTCAAAAGGCTATTTCATCTTTGGGGAAGGATAATCGAAACTCTAGCAGAAAATGAGAAGGTTTTTTCATTCAGGAGGGCTTCACAGCCTAATCATCTGGCATCTGGCAAAATGACAGAGACAGCAAGTAGCCTGCAGAAAGACCACTATCTGCCATGATCCAGTCAGCTCTCAGAAGATGGATAGGGTTAGCACTTAGATGGGAGAACTTAAGACACCTAATCTTCTGAGATGGTGACATCAGTCCCTTGTTGCAGCCTGGCACATAGGTGCTAGAGAACGTAATGCTGGAGATTCAGTAGGTTTTACTCTTACATCTGAATCTGTACTGAATTAATGTCCTAGTATGTGGTTAGAGGGCATTGTGCTTCTGGATATGCCTTTTTGTTTTGTTTTTTTCTAATGAGATGATGAATCTGAGGCCCTGCCTACTTGTTTTCATTAAAGATCCTAGTACATACAGGACAACTATATGTTAGTGAGGTTACAAAGTCAAGCATTTGACAGGAAGTGCCAGATATATAGTTACCTGTGCAATCACATTTATGTTGCATAGGCAACCTTGCATTTTGATACCTTGTGTGTCCAATGTGTGCAGTGCAGGAGGTAGGGGTCCTGTGGAAAAATATGATCATGTAATTATAGAATACCATAGCACATATGCATAAAGGGGGCCAAATCTGGCATTTTAAAACTTTTTGATTGCTTGAATTTGCAACCTAAATAATAATCTTTTAATATACTATTTTGTATGTATTCTCCTATTTTTAATGGAAAAAAGTAAAAACAAATTCCACTATGTATATCAACCGTGTATCCTCACCCCCATCATCATCAGGTCTGGAACCCTTTATTTTCATTACTGTAGAACAAACTATTACTCAAGCTGTAAGACTAACAACTGGCACTATCTGCTGGGTACAGAGTCGTGGCCTGGCTTGGATTTCTCTCTCCCCACCCCCCCACCACCCAGGGAGCAGGGGGATTTTCAGCAACATATGGTGTCCCCAGAGAAGGGCATGGGCGGCTGGGTGGACTGTTAACCTCTTTTTTTCTCTCTCCCTTTACCCATGTGAGTTGAAGGATCTCCTGCCCCTTGTGATGACCTCTGGAGGCTGGGAGGGGAATGGGACAGGGTATCTATCCCTATGCTGATTGTGGGAGGGAGAGTTTTGGCTCTCTCCCTGTTTCTGATTCTTTGGTAGTTCCCAACATTCCCAGCGCAGTGCAGGCTGCTTCCACAGTGGTGGTGTTTGGGTGACATGAGCCTGGCTCTTTAGCATATGTGTTCAGTTGTTATTTTGGCAAGCTGCCAAAATTTTCCTCAGGCATGCAAGCAAGAGAAGGGAACTGGTGAATTCTGGCAGTTTATAACTCAGCTAAATCCAAATGTAATTTCATGAGTTAAAGAAAAGGCACTTTTGTAGCCTGAAGGCTTTTTCCCTTCTGAATTTCAAAGGCCTGCAGCAAAGAATGGATGGGGTAGAGCTCTTAAAAGCAGTTGCAAGAATCTTTTGTAATGGAAAGTGTTAGCCTAAATATAGAGGTTATCGCTAGTTCCCTCTATAAATGATATTCTTTATAAGAGAAGGGGAGAGCCACAGTGGCCTGGCCAAACTCCATCTCATTTAATTGCCATTCCACAGTAGGGGACAGTTACTCTATTCAGTCGAGGATAGGGTTGCCAATGTTGGTTGGAGATATTCCTGGAGGTTTCATCACATGACATAATCTTTAATTCCTGGAAATTCCAGGACAATCCTGGAGGATTGGCAGCCCTAGTTGAGGATGAGCATATCTGTTTGCATACACTTTTAGTACTTGAAGATTCTTTGAGATTTATAAGCCATAACCATACTCAGTACTTGCAGCTTAGATGGAGAATGGAAGTTGGGAAGAGAGAGGGTTGTTCCTTATCTAAACCTGAACACTTTAAAAAGTTTGGGGTCAGTTATTAATTAATCTAACTCTATTTATTCACCCTCTTCATTTTAGATTTGTCTGGAACATCCAAAATAGCAGGGTTTTTTTTCTCCATAAGAACATTTCTGATCCAGCTAGAGTAACTGGAGAACAGCAAACCACTTCCTCCTCATCAATCCTACCTTCAACTTAACAATCATAAGTCTCACTTTACTGATAAATTGACCAGAATGCAGCCTCAATCTTGTCTGAGTGAAATAATTGTTTATTATAAAACACACAATGAAATGGTTAGCCAATGAGTGTTAAAGATGCTGCTACACTCTGGCTCCTGTGTGTGTGTGTATATGTATGTGTATACATACATAGATGTGTATAAAAAACATCTGTAATGTGGAAAACTTCAAATAAAATGTTAAAAGTAATTGAAAATTAATGAATTAAATTATAGATTAAAAGTGACAGCCAGTAAATCCCCCCCTAGCCAATACTTCAATCTAGAGTGACTTCCGGATTTTATAGGACAATCCTGATATTCAGGGTTTTGTATCATATAGGAGCCTATTACCCCCCACCCTGTCCACTTGCTCTTTGGTCACCCTACTTCAGTCACCCTATTTCAGTCAGGCCCAGATTAAAGAAGGTCATGTCTCTGTGCACTATGGAAATTGGGGAGCCCCCACTTTTCATAAACTAGACAGCAAAGGTGCCCCCGTTCCATACATACTCCACCCAACACAGACCCCAGAATTCCCCTCTCCTCACCCCACACATAGAAACCTGAATGCCTCTCCCACCCCACATATATCCCACCAACTCTCCACCAGCCCCCACCAACATCCCAGAAACCCTGACATAAATCACACTAATTGCAGCCCCCAACATCTCAGCTCCACCAGCCACAGCCCCCAACATTCCAGACCTCAACCCCACTGCTACCCCACCCACAACTTACCCCTCTCCCTGAAACAGCTGCTTGCTTCCAAATTGCCCCCACTCACGCCATAGCCCACCAGCAACTCACCTGCAGCTCCTCAGCTGCTGCCCCCAGGACCCATCTGGTCAGTCACTGGCGCTTCTCTGGGTCAGTGCTTTGCTCCCATCCCAGGCCAGGGTGGCTCCTCTCGATCCTGGTGACCCAGTTCTACTCATTCCCATCACCTGCCCTGCACTTACACAACCCCCGCACCACTTAGATTTAGCACAGCTGCCCCTCTGTCCTGGAGGGACAGCCAGGCCAAATGTGAGCAGTGCTACTCAATTTTTTTTCCCTCTAGGTTGTCAGGGGCCTCCCTCAGATGAGGTGTCTGTGCAAGTGCATATTGGTTAATCCAGGTCTGACTTCCATATGTTAAAACTGGCCTATGGGCTGCAGCTGGAGGAAGAAGAGGCAGTGGGGAGCAGCTTTTTTCATGGCAGTCCATAGGTCATTGCTACATCTTTAAAATGTGTATGACTCACTCAGAGGCATTTCTGTCATGTTGCATCTGTTGTTTTTAATAGTTTCAAATTTATTTAAAACACTACAGCTACTTCTACGTATTGGAGAGCTGAGAAGTATGCTATGACACATGGTTTGGTTTTGGCAAAACGTCAAGCATTGTGATTGGGTTTTCAAACCACATCGGCCTGTGGGTTTGGAGCCCCTTTCTAAGATGTAACTCTTCAACTGAAATCAGAGCATGGACTAAAGTCTCTGTATTACAAAAGGAGCAAGAGGAACACACCCCACCCTGCTGAACTCCACCAAAATGCATAGAAGCACATTACACTCAGTCACCGGCTGTTGTCTTCTTGGGGGAAGCTCTACTTACCCATTGTGCATCCTTACAAAGTCAGCTAGTCTGTTTCCTCTCTCTGCTGCAGTGTGTGGGCCCAGAGGATCTTGTTTCACTCATCAATTTGGCATTTAGAGGGAAACATAGTGGAGCTCTCCATCCCCATCTGGGGTCAGATGAATTAAATAGCATCCAGAATGATGTTCAGGAGCCAAATACCTGCATGACTGAATATTTTCATCTGATATTCAACTTTTAGGGATTTGGGTTATGTACGCCCTTTTCCCTGGGGGGTTAGTTTCTGATGGAATGTAATATTATGGAGTCATGTGACAATGGCAAAGAATCACAAAAGAGCTGCATTCTTTTAATACTGTACAAGGAAACGTATGAGAAAAAGAACAAGGATATTAGATCTAAATCTACTTTCTCACTCTCTCTGCTTTATGGCAGAGCTTCTGCCTATAACTTTCCCTAGACCCATCCTAACTGACTTCTTGCTATAGATATAATGAAATACTACACGACCTCCGAGTGAGGAACCATTTGGATTCAGTTTCATGAATCTACATTTTGTCCTCCCCATAATATATTATGAGACACAATGTGCAAACTTTCCATTAATAAGGAAATGGGGGGAAGTCAAAGGGGTTTCATTCTAATGTCTTCTAGTTAGCAAAATTTGGAATATTCAGTAAGGGAGCAAGTACCATTGCTTGAAGGCCTTAAAACTGCCTAGGAGGAAAAAAAAGGGAAAGACAACTTGGAAAAGTGTATAGAAATGATGCATTCATTTAATGTAGAACTTACTGTCTGTCTTTCCTTTCAACTTGTCTGCCTGTCAGTGTTTAGACAGAAGTCATGTGAGCTTTTGAGCTGCAGGGACTGAGATCGAGGAGAATGTGTGCGTTAATGCAGAGTGCTGCTGGAGACCTGGCAGAGTGAGAGTGAGATACACAGAGAGAGAGAGAGAGAGAGAGAGAGTGAGTGTAAAAGGGGGAAGTGCTGGGAGTTGTAGCAGCAGCAGCAGCTGCTGCCACCTCGGAGCTAAAGACTGGGATTCAGCTCCATCTCCAGCACGTTTTCGGCTCTCCAGAGGCATAGATGCTCCAGGTTCAAAAGTCCTAGAAGATCAGTGACACCTCCCAGAGCTGAAAGGATGCTTCTCTGCTACTCCTAAAAGCATCCGAGGACTCTGCTCCTTTTTCAGGACTGAAAGAGGTAATTTTTGAAATTTTGTTGCTCTCATTTAAAGGTGTCACATCTGAATGTGGAAAAAACTCAGGGCAGAAAGGCACACAGTTGTGGTGAAGGGGGTGGATTCTCCCCCCCCCCCATTGTAGTCAAGGCAGTAAGAACGACCAGAGATTAGGATACTGTTTGACTTAAAAAAAATGTGATGGGAGGGGGAAACCAGTAGAGTGGAGCTGAGCTGTCTCTAAATTGTTATGGTCTCTCTTCTGTTTTGTTTCTAACATGTAATCTCTAAATGGAGAAACTTTAGCCATGCATCTCATAGAGCATTTTCCAGCACTTACCTGTTACATTAAACGATGAAGAGATTTTAAAATATTGCATTACTTAAATGGGATTTATTTAAACCTCTGCTTATTAAAATATCTCCCCTCCCCACCATTGACCCTCCCATCCCCCCCCCACAAGATTTTGAAATGCAGCTCTGAATAGAAAGTTTGCACATTGTGTTTCATTCTCTCTCTTCTCTTCTCTATTGGCCTTCTGCTGTCTCCATCCTTGTCCCGTTCTCCTCTCTGATTGTGGTAGCAATGGACCCCATGGAGCCCCCCGTACACATTTTCCGTGAGGAGCCACCCTCCACCTGCTCTCCAGGCCCCTGCCTCCTCCCCAGCAGCAGCAGCTGGCTCCTAGGCTGGGCCGAATATGGCAACAATGCCAGTGGTGGCTTTGAAGACTTGCAGCAGAACCACACCAACATTTCCCCAGCTATCCCTATTATCATCACTGCTGTCTACTCTGTGGTCTTTGTGGTCGGCTTGGTGGGCAACTCTCTGGTCATGTTTGTCATCATAAGGTAATGGATCTTGGAGAGAACTGTTTGGCTTTTGAGTATCACACTAAGGAGGCTTCCAATGATACCCCATTGGAAGGGACGTAAGAGAAGGAGTGAGGAGAAAGCTCTTTGGGAGATATAAGGTGCATATCCTAGGAGCCATAGGGAAGTGACTGAGCTGTGTCCAAGTGCTGGTTGGTAGCTATTCACATTTTTGACTTTTGCCTGGGAGTACCACTAGAAACCCAAAGGAGAAATGGATTAGAAAGTTATAAATTCTGTAGCCTGTGAATTGGAGGAGAGGAGGTGCTGCCTGAAAATATGTGGATAGAGCCCCCCCCCCCCAAGGATCAGAAGCAGTTAATGTTATAGAAAAAGATGAACTAGAATAAGGAAACTTCTTCTGCAAGGCATCCTTTTCCTGGGCTAGGCACCATAAAAGAAGTGAATTGTTTATGGTTCCAGTTTGCATTATTGTATTATCAAGTTATCTTTTACTGACTTTTTTTTAGCTAAAGTCTTTATAGAAATTTGGAAATTCTGAATATAAAGATGGGAGTAATTTTTCTTTAAATTAGGCTATTATGGTAGTTTCCAGGATTAAATGCCAATATTGATTTTAGGCCTGATAAAATCAAAGTAAGCATTGATAGGGGATGCTTTTCATGTTACAAATAACAGGAGAAAAGAAATATTTATTTGCACTAATTGGTGTTCACGCTAAACAGCTCATTTAAATGCACTCTCATTTACACTTATATATTGATGTATATCTTTAATCCCCAGGAAACGATGGGGTGTGACTTTTTCTATCTATTTTTATAATTTCCCTGTGTAATTACTGTATCAAAGTATGCCGTATAGTGCCTCTCAGAAGGTTTATAGCTCACTTCTTGGTTTATAGCTCAACCTTTTGGTCTCCTGCTTCATAATGTGTTTGAATCCTACAATAAACACTGCGAAATTCACTTTCTGGAGTGTTTTAGTGCTTGAGTAAAAGAAGTCCATATATGAAAATTAAACTGACATGAATTCAAAAGGTTCTGGTGAACAAAACTGGCCTCGTTTAGGTCAAGCAGCTCTAAAATGAGGAAAATATGTCAAGATTGATTCAGATTGGAAGACAGTGTAGTTGTTGTTTACAATGTACTTTAGGAGGAACACTTACAATCAGGTGAAGCCCCTTGAAAATAAAAATAAAATCCCTTTAGTAAATCAACACAGTAAATAAGATGCCTGTGTGTCAATGTGAAATAATTAGTTTGCTCCAGCCTGAAAATTGTATACTCCTACCTGCTATCTACTCTGTCCTTTATATACAGTAGGAAATAAAATCCCTAATGTATAGGGAGGACCGAGTCTTTCCCTGACACACCCTCAGTTGTAAGGGGAGAGCTTCTTTAAGCTGTCAGTCTAATAGTGACAATTAACTAGATGGGCAGCCAAAATACACCAGCCATCAACCCTGAAAGCAAGCTAATATGTATTATACTGGCTTGTGTGTATTTCCTTTTTCTCTTTTACTTCTTCCCTCCTGAGGTTTCTTTGGGGGGGGGCATCCTTTGCTAGTTATGCAGTTCTTTCTCTTCTCCACCCCATCGTTTTTGTTGCTCTTTCCTCTTTGTGTCTCCCCTACCTATATTTCTACATGGAAAAGCCTGAGATTGCTCACAATATCTTTCCACTTCCCCTCCCCTTATTTCTCTGTGGCAAATGATTTAAATGTTCTGACATCATTAGAATTTATAAAATATACAATAAACTCTCATTTGAAATATTCCAATTGATGTTGCACTGAGTGTCGCTATCTGATTTTTCATAATCCAGTGAAAAATATATTATATATGTTGCAACAAACTCCTTTTCTCCACAAACACCAGCTTGGTGGGAAGCTTTGGAGAAAGTGGCGTAGGAGAGTCATTTCCTTCTGCCATTTAATTTCTTTATTCTTCTCCTTTCCCTGCTGCCCCTAGCAGTCTTGAGGGGGAGGATGATGACACACAGTTACTCCTCCTTTCTTTTTTTTAAACTCCCCAGACATGTGGGGGAATTTATGTGATGTCCCTCACTGTTGTTTCTACTCCGTACAATCCCTTCAGGCTAATGCTGTTGTTCCCTTCCTAACATCAGTACTGTTGCTAAGCATTGATGTTGGGATGGGGAGACTCTGGCTTACGACTTTTTTAGCTCTTTGGATAATCAGTTGCCTAAAGGAGGCGGAGCTTTAAATAAGGCACCTAATGTCATGAGACTCGTGATAAGATTGTGAAAGTTGACAATCTTGTATCACATGCAGGAGACCCACAGAAGCATCGGGGAACCTGCAGAAGAAATGAGGAGCAGTCTGGAGGGCTACATAAACCAAAAAGCCTAAACCAATACAAAAAGCTGTAGATGAGGCAGGTCTGCCTTATTCCTCACCCCTCTTGGAGCTGTTAAAACAGCTTTTTTGCTAAACCACAAAGAAAAGGAGGTGTCTTTCAAGCTGCTTTTCCTGACCCAAAAAGACTGACTTAATTGGCTTATGAGCAGACTGGGGGGAACCGAGACCTTGATTCACTAGCTGTCTTCTCCCCAGCCCTTCTAGATGGCCAAATGGGGAAGAATATCTAGTCGAGCTCTCCAGAAAATGTCCATTCTGTTTCATGCAAACTTCTGAGGTTTTGAAATTTGTCTTTGTGACAATGTGGAACAAAACCAAAACCTTTCAAAAGTTTTAGTGAAGTGGAATTTTGTTTAAAAGTCCATTGTTGGATCAAAAAGTTCAGGTTTTCGATTTGAATTTCTCTTTCATACGCATCCACCCTGGACCTGAGATACTTTCTCATTTAAAATTTTGTAAAAATGCTTCTGTGAAATATATATATATATATATTTAAATGTTGGCATTTTCCATCGATAACAACAACAAAAAGACAAAGTTTTGTCAAAAATTTTTCCAGGCAGCTCTAATATGTAGCCATTGTCCCTGACTAAGACCTGTAGTGTCTGAGCTGACTGGTGGTCTGGATTAGGCCTCTGGTCAGTAAATTCAGACTTTCACAGACTTCTGCCTGAGCCCCAGCTTATCAGAGGGCTATAGTAACACTGGAGGGAAGTGAAGTTTACCTCTCTAGAGCAGAGACGTGGAGAGAGAGCAAGTCCCCACCTGGGGACTACATCCCCCCATGAGGGAAAAGGGAAGAATCAGAAGAGAACTCTTGAACTGCACCCCCTCGGAGATGGGACCAAAGATGAAGAGAAAAGATGAAGACAGAAATAGAGAAGAGCCTTACCTCAAGAGACAACAATGAGCTAGGAAAAAAGAATTAAGGCACAAAGACAGAGTGAGGAGAAAACACCTACCACCTGGGGGATTCTAACTCTATGGGAAGAGAGTGGGAGAAAGAAAAAAGAACCCCTGATGGTGGGGAGGAGGAAAGGGGAGAAATGAGAACCCACACCTGCAGGCCCATCACCAGGTAGAATAAAAGAGAGAGCTTCTGTTCTATGGTGAAGGTGATTGGGGAAAAGAAAGGGTGGGGGAAAGAAGGTAGATAGGAGTGAGAGAAAGCAGACATTCAATGAGGCCCTTATCAATGGGGGAGGCTGTAGAAGAAAGGGGAGAAGAGGTAGGTGGTGAGAATCAATGGGGAGGGAAAGAGGAGTGAATCTCCACTTCAATAGATAAGGAAGGGACAGTGGAGAAAAAGGTGGAAGAAAAGGCAGTATCAAGAAGGGGTGAAGAGAAAACCTATACCTGTAGGGAGTACAACTGGGAACAGGAGGTTGAGGATAAAGATGCCCAGGCTTCCTCAATAATATTACATTCAAAGGGGAGGTATGGGCACGGAATGCACAAAATAAGTGAAGTTCACTGGTGACTAAAGGGGAGAGAGAGAGAAAGGAGGCTGTCTTCTGGGACTGGCTCTGAAGGGAGAGGGCAGTAGGAGAAAAGGAGATGTCTGTGGCAGGCTCTAAAGATGGCTAAACCCCAATTAGTCTGCCTGGAGATAGACTGGGAATAAGGATCCAGCCTATGGAGAACCAAATTAGGGGAACACCTCTAAGGAGGAAGCCCTAAGAATCAGTGACTTGGGTTGGAGCTGGGCCTCCAGGAAGAAAGTACAGAGAGTCAGTACTCTGAGAGAGCATGGTGGAAGGGTAGAAGACTCATTTATTTTACATGTTGTTTAAATTTATCAGCACCATGTTCTGAGAGAGATGGTGGGCAAGGTGTTCTGGGCAGGCTGACCCTGCCACAGAGCCATATCAGAGGCTACATAGCGGAGTAAAGAGAGATGCTTCATGACCATTGGAGGACTTTATACCCTACTGGTGGGAGGTTAGAAGAGGGAGAACGCCAACTCAGCGATTCCATCCCTGGTGGGGTGGGGGATAGAAGTGAGGTAGAAGATAGAAGAGGGAGCAAGAAGTCAGTGGTACTAGTGGAGGGATGTGGCCTGGTGGATTGGGACTACAGAATCGAGCTGGGTGACATTTTTCTACAAATAGTTTTAGTTAAAAAATGCACTTTTGGGTCAACTAAAACTATTAGTGAATTCATGCTGAGTTGCTGATTAGTTTTAACTGAAGTTGAAATGGTCAAAATATTTCAGTAATGTTGAACCAAAACATTTCATTTCAACCCAACTGTTTCTTTTTTACTTCCATTTTGACAAAAACAAAGGAAAGGATTCATAAAATGACTGAGGCAGAGGAAGCAGCTGCTCTCCCCTTATACCCTTTAGCCTTGTCCCTTATAAGCTTAGGGGTAGGTAGCTGGGTTGTGGATGACCCAGGTGCAATTCCCTCTTCTGCCTGATGAGGAGGAAGGGTTTGAATATGGGTCGCCTACATTGCAGAATAATGCCCTAACCACTTGCCTACAGGATATTCTGACATGAGGATTTCTCAATCTCTCCTCTTGAAGCTGTTCTGCTTTTTATAAATGATTAGTCACTGGAGCAGAGATTTAAACTGGGATCTTCCCAGGTGAGTGCCCTAACCACTGGGCTAAAGCTTATGAGGGAGTGGGTGGCACCATCACTGCCTCCTCTTCCTCCAGTCGTTTTATGAATCCTTTCCTTGATTTTGTCAAAATGCCTGAGGGTGAAACAACATGAAATGTTTCCTTTTAACATTACCAAAACATTTTGTTTTGACTCAAAACTTTTCAATTTGTCGAAAAATGTCATTTTTGGTACGACCCAAAATTAAACTTTTGATTTTTTTAAATTGCCAGCAAACTGGAAAATCCATTATCGGCCCATCTCTACTCTGGAGACCTGGTTCCTATTCTTGGCTCTGCCACTGACCTGGATCCTCAGCAAGTCATTTCACTGCATTTTGCCTCAGTTTTCCCATTCATAAAAGGGGGCTACTGATATTTTTCTCCTGTGTAAAGTATTTTGAGATCAATGGACAAAAAGTGATGGACAAAATGGACAAAAGCTTGGTGGTATTATAAATTGTTAGGGTTCCCCCGAGAACTCTTTCACTCAGCTGCCTGAGAACTCAGTTCAACTTCAATCTTGTCACTCAGAATCATTTATCAGGCATACAGCTAATACAGCAACACAGCTTTTGGCATACAGCAAAGCTATGCTAAATTGATTAGACTCTAGCATAGGGGGTGGGAATAGGGTGTACCACACATCCAAAGTTACACAGAAAACATCTTCCTATATATGTATTTACACATTACCTGACATATACTATATATTGCATTACACTTTTGGGGATTGACTTGGTTACTTTATAGGAAAGAATCCCTGTACAGGATGCTCTGCTACACACAACTTAGTTTTTACCTCATCAGAAACTTTTCTGACTGGCAGTTTAAGCTGGTGTTTCATTTATTTTTTTCCTTTAATTTAGCACTACAATTTATTACCTCCCTTTTCTGTGCCCCTGTTACATCCCTACTAGTACATTCGGAAGCAAGTAAACCCTATTTCCTTTTAAGTGATTTTAATTAAATCACCCAGAATTAAACAATTTAAATTGGATTGTCTCTGTGCCTGCAGCAGTCAGCATAACTGATCATTTACAAACACGTCCTTTAGAAAGGCGGTAAACTCTTAGTGGGGGCAGGGGAAAACATGGTAAACTCTTAGTGGGGGGAAAACACATAGTCGTGGTAGCTGTCATCACTTAAACTCCTATTTGCATAATTTGTTTGGTTACTAAGGATTTTACCAGGCATGATGGCATCAAGTTATACTGTTGTAACTGGGTTTAATTATCAAACTAACCGTTCTCTTCCTTAAAAAAACCATTCAACATCCTCTTTAACACTTTATTACGGCTATGTCTACACTACAAAATTAGGTCGAATTTATAGCAGTTGGTTTTGTAGAAAGCGTTTTTATACAGTCAATTGTATGTGTCCCCACACACATGGTCTTAGTGCATTTATCCGGCAATTAGTTGGCGAAGTGCATTCACAGTACTGAGCGTTGCACTGTGGGTAGCTATCCCACAATTCCTGCAGTCTCTGCCACACATTTGAATTCTGGGTAGAAATCCAAATGCCTGATGGGGCAAAAACATTGTTGCGAGTGGTTCTGGGTACATATTGTCAGGCACCCCTTCCCTCTCTCCCTCCGTGCAAGCAACGGAAGACAATCGTTTCACACCCTTTTTCCTGGGTTACCCAAGCAGACGCCATACCACGGCAAGCATGGAGCCCGCTCAGCTCACCGTCACCGTATGTTTCCTGGGTGTTGGCAGACACAGTATTGCATAGCTACAAAGCAGCCGCTCATTGCCTTTTGGCAGCAAATAGTGCAGTATGACTGGTAGCCATACTCCAGGATGCTCTTTTAACCTACCTCGGTGAGGTCAGGGGCACCTGGGAAAACATGGGAGTGACTCAGCCAGGTCAATACCCTTTTAAGTTTTGTCTCATGGCGATTCAGTCCTGCCGGCAGTCCTACTGCACTGTCTTTTAATGAGCAGCCAGGAGATGACAATGGCCAGCAGTAATATGCACCGTCTTCTGACGAGCACCCAGGAGATGACAATGGCCAGCAGTCGTATTGCACAGTCTGCTGCCAGCAAGATGTATAAAGATAGATGAAGTGGATCAAAACAAGAAATACATCAAATTTGTTTGTATTCATTTTCTCCTCCCTCCCTCCGTGAAATCAACGGCCTGCTAAACCCAGGGTTTTGAGTTTTATCCTTGGGGGGGGGCATTCTGTTTCTCCTTGATGCAAAGCCAACCCCTTTGTTGATTTTAATTCCCTGTAAGCCAAACCTGTAAACCATGTTGTCAGTCGCCCCTCCCTCCCTCAGAGCAACAGCCGACAATCGTTTCACACCTTTTTTCAGCGCAGATGCCATAGCACTGGGAACATGGAGCCCGCTCAGATCACCGTGGCAATTATGAGCACTATAAACACCATGCGTGTTATCCATCAGGATATGCAGAACCATAACCTGCAAGAAAAGCAAAACCAGGCGAGGAGGAGGCGACTGCAGCGCGGTGACGAGAGTGATGAGGACATGGACGCAGACTTCTCACAAAGTATGGGCCCCTGCAATGTGCACATCATGGTGTCAATTGCGAAGGTTCATGGCGTGGAACACTGAATCTGGGCCTGGTAAACAAGCACAGAGTGGTGGGACCGCATAGTGTTGCAGGTCTGGGACGATTCTTAGTGGCTGCGAAACTTTTGCATGCATAAGGGCACTTTCATGGAACTTTGTGACTTGCTTTCCCCTGCCCTGAATACAAGAATACAAAGATGAGAGCAGCCCTCACAGTTCACAAGTGAGTGGCGATAGCCCTGTGGAAGCTTGCAATGCCAGACAGCTACCGGTCAGTCGGGAATCAATTTGGAGTGGGCAAATCTACTGTGGGGGCTGCTGTGATGCAAGTAGCCAACGCAATCACTGAGCTGCTGCTATCAAGGGTAGTGACTCTGGGAAATGTGCAGGTCATAATGGATGGCCTTGCTGCAATGGGATTCCCTAACTGTTGTGGGGCGATAGACGGAACTCATATTCCTATCTTGGCACCGGAGCACCAAGCCAGCGAGTACATAAACCGCAAGGGGTACTTTTCAATAGTGCTGCAAGCACTGGTGGATCACAAGGGACGTTTCATCAACATCAATGTGGGATGGCTGGGAAAGGTACATGACGCTTGCATCTTCAGGAACTCTGGTCTGTCTCAAAAGTTGCAGCAAGGGACTTTCTTTCCAGATCAGAAAATTACTGTTGGGGTTGTTGAAATGTCTATAGTTATCCTTGGGGACCCAGCTTACCCCTTAATGCCATGGCTCATGAAGCCATACACAGGCACCTGGACAGTAGTCAGGAGCTGTTCAATTATAGGCTGAGCAAGTGCAGAATGGTGGTAGAATGTGCATTTGGGAGTTTAGAAGTGCACTGGTGCAGTTTCCTGACTCAGTTAGACCTCAGCAAAACCAATATTCCCGTTGTTATTACTGCCTGCTGTGTGCTCCACAATATCTGTGATAGTAAGGGGGAGACATTTATGGTGGGGTGGGTAGTTGAGAAAAATTGCCTGGCCGCTGATTACATGCAGCCAGACACAAGGGCGGTTAGAAGACTATAGGAGGGCGCGATGCGCATCAGAGAAGCTTTGAAAACCAGTTACATGATTGGCCAGGCTACGGTGTCAAAGTTCTGTTTATTTCTCCATGATGGAACCCCCTGTGCCCCCAGGTTCACTCTACTTTCCTGTAAGATAAGCACCCTCCCCTCCCCCCCGATCACCGCTTGCAGAGGCAATAATGTCGTTGCTTCACATTCATGCATTCTTTATTTATTCATCACACAATTAGGGAGATAACTGCCAAGGTAGCCCGGGAGGGGTAGTGGAAGAGGGAAGCACCAGGTGGGGTGGTGGAGGAGGGAAGGACAAGGCCACACACCACTTTAAAACTTGAAAACTTATTGAATGTCAGCCTTTTGTTGCTTGGGCAATCCTCTGGAGTGGAGTGGCTGGGTGGCTGGAAACCGCCCCACCGCGTTCTTCAGTGTCTGGGTGAGGAGGCTATGGAATTTGGGGAGGAGGGCTGTTGGTTACACAGGGGCTGTAGCGGCAGTCTGTGCTCCTGCTGCCTTTCCTGTAGCTCAACCATACACTGGAGCATATGAGTTTGATCCTCCAGCAGCCTGAGCATTGACTCCTGCCTTCTTTCAGTTGGCTGACGCCACCTACCATCTTCAGTTTGCCATCTCTCCTCGCGGTCATACTGTTTTTCCTGCACTCTGAGATTGTCTGCCTCCACGTATTTTGCTGTGCTCTGTCAGTGTGGGAGGACAGCATGAGGTCAGAGAACATTTCATCACGAGTGCGTTTTTTTCTCCTTCTAATCTTCGCTAGCCTCTGGGAAGGAGAAACATATGCAGCTGATGGAGGGTGAAAAAAGGGAGAATGGTAGTTAAAAAGACACATTTTATAGAAAAATGGGTACACTCGTTCACAGTAAACCTTGCTGTTAACATTACATAGCACATGTGCTCTCATTACAAGATCACATTTTGCCTCTTATTGAGGATATGCTGGTTTGGTGTGAGAGATCTCATGCAGGGCTGGGCAGCAGAATTCAGTTTGCAGGCAGCCCTGGTAAGCCACAGTCTTTTGGCTTCTTTAACCTTCATAACATGTGGGAATGGTTTCAAACAGCAGCGCCCGCATTTCCCATACGAAGTAGCCTTTGGGTTGGCCATTTAAAATGGGTTGGCAATTTAAAAGGAGGGGCTGCAGTTTCCGGGTTCACATGCAGCAGAAACCCAACTACCCTTCCCCCCGCCCCAAAATTCTCTGGGATGATGGCTTCACCGCTCCCCCCACCGCGTGGCTAACAGCGGGGAACATTTCTGTTCAGCCACAGGCAAACAGCCCAGCAGGAATGGGCAACTCTGAATGTCCGCTTACTAAAACCACCCTATTTCAACCAGGTGACCATGAATGATATCACTCTCCTGAGGGTAACACAGAGAGATAAAGAACAGATGTTGTTTGAATGCCAGCAAACACTGGGACCATACGCTGCAATGCTTTGTTCTGCAATGATTCCCAACTATGTGCTACTGGCCTGGCGTGGTAAAGTGTCCTACTATGGAGGACGGACCTTCTGCAAAGGCTTTGGGAGTACATCCGGAGAGCTTTATGGAGATGTCCCTGGAGGATTTCCGCTCCATCCCCAGACATGTTAACAGACTTTTCCAGTAGCTGTACTGGCCACGAATACCAGGGAAAATTAATCATTAAACACGCTTGCTTTTAAATGATGTATAATATTTACAAAGGTACACTCACCAGAGGTCCCATCTCTGTCTTCAGGGTCCGGGAGCCCATCTGGGGTGGGTTTTGGGGGTACTGGTTCCAGGTCCAGGGTGATAAACAGATCCTGACTGTTGGGGAAACCAGTTTCTCTGCTTCCTTGCTGTGAGCTATCTACAACCTCCTCCTCATCATCATCTTCCTCACCCCAAAACCAGTTTTCGGGTTGCCTGCCACTCCTTGGACGGAGTCAAAGCACACAGTTGGGGTAATGATGGCTGAACCCCCTAAAATGACATGCTGCTCATCATAGAAGCGGCATGTCTGGGGCTCTGAACCGGAGCAGCCGTTTGCCTCTCTGTTTTTTTGGTAGGCTTGCCTGAGCTCCTTAATTTTCATGCGGCACTGCTGCGGGTTCCTGTTATAGCCTCTGTCCTTCATGTCATTGGAGATTTTTTTCAAATATTTTGGCATTTTGTCTTTTCAAACGGAGTTCTGCCAGCACGGATTCATCTCCCCATACAGCAATCAGATCCCGTACCTCCCGTTCAGTCCATGCTGGAGCTCTTCAGCGATTCTGGGACTGCATGGTCTCCTGTGATGATGAACTCTGCATGGTGACCTGTGCAGGTGAGCTCACCTCGCTGGCCAAACAGGAAATGAGATTCAAAAGTTTGTGGGCCTTTTCCTGCTTACCTGGCCAGTACATCTGAGTTGAGAGCACAGTCACAACTGAGCACTCTGGGATTGCTCCCAGAGGCCAATATCATCGAATTGCGTCCAGAGTACCCCAAATTCGACCCAGCAAGGCCGATTTCAGCGCTAATCCCCTCATCAGGGGTGGAGTAAAGAAATCGATTTTAAGAGCCCTTTAAGTCGAAAAAAAGGGCTTTGTCTTGTGGATAGGTGCTGGGTTAAATTGAGATAACGCTGCTAAATTCAACCTAAACTCGTAGTGTAGACCAGGTCTTGCACTACCCCCAACTATCTAGTCTCCTCCAAGCTCTGCAGTGTCAATTTGTGCAAAAGCTCCTTTTAACTCCTTATCCTTTTTCCTCAAATCACTGACTTATTTTTCAAAGTGACACATTACTCAGCTGATTATTTTCAGTGTCTCTGAACTTATCTTTTATGTTTTTTTGCACTTATCCTTTAACTTAATACACTTTGCCTGAAAAGCTGTACTCACTAAATACAGTCCTTGAAGGATGGCTACTTTTTACTTTGGATTTATGCAGAAAGGTAACAGACGCTGTTTTCTCTCGGTCCTCTCTGGAATCTTTTCCATTTAGTCTATTTCCTCCTCTACAACTCTGGTTTCTTCTTTGTGCTTTTTTACATTCACCCTTCTGGGTAGCACATTTCATTTGTAAAGTTTTAGCCGCCAGAAATCATCTTTGTAAAATTGCTGCTGCATCAATCTGGACTCAGGATTAAAAACAAAACAAAAGAAAACAAACAAAAAACCTAGATACTATTTTTCCATGGCTACCAATGGATCCTATTTTTTAAAAAAATTTCAAGAGACCTTTGCTGTGCTCTGCAAATAATTTATTTATTTATGCATTCAACAGAGCTCCGCTCTGTTCTGCTAAGCATTCTTTTTTTTTTTTTTTTAAATCTAATACCACTCTCTGGATTTCCTTTTTCACCTGAATACTTTTCTAGGGTTTGCCTTTATATTTAACCCACTTCTTCAGCGTGGTGCTAAAGAAATGTGGTGCCTCATATTTAAACCTTTAAACCCTTCCAATGCATTTCCCTTAATGCTAGGTTGCAACCCTCACACTAAGGGATGTATACATTACCTGCTCCAGATGAGGGGATATGAGTCACTGTACCACTGTGTTGGAGTTCCCCCGAGACTTCTTGCACTCAGTTGTCCAAGAACTCCATTTTACTCCAGTCTCTTCACTTAGATTCCTTTATTTAGCATACAGCAAAGCTAAACTGATTTACTTAGACTCCAGCATGGGGGGAGGCGGTATGGGGCATACCACACATTCATAGTTAAACAGAAAATCTCTTTCTTTATATACATTTACACATATTACATTGCATTTACTATATATTGCATTACACATTTTGGAATTGGCTTGGTTACTTTGGAGAAACCAATCCCTTTACAGCATGCTCTGTCCACATACGATTTACTTTTTACCTCATCTTCTGTTCCAGGCCTTTTTTGTCCATTGTTATCTTGTCCATTGTGAATGATTCCATGGGGGTTCCCCCTTATCTTAGGTAGTACACACATTGTTTCCAATCTACTGATCCATTAACCTTCCTGATACTGTCTCCCAAGAAATGAGGCTTCACGTATGTCCAATTACTCATGTCAGGCCAGGCCTACATAAATCTCTTGAGCAATGTCTATATTACAAGTGTCTATATTACATTTCTACAGCAAGCCATTTTTGAGATATGACAACATCAAAGAACTTTAGAATATGCTTCTAAAAGGGAAAAACACATTTTTAAAATTTCATATGAAAACATGCCTTGTCCCCTTACACCAAAACTTTTCCTGCCCCCTGCAAATTCGACTCTGACTAGGGACTTCACAGGAAAAATTTCAGGCAAAATGGTGCTTTCTTGAGACAGCTTAGAGGGGATGAAAAGGTGTATTTGTAACAGAAACTGAGTTACAACTTTAGTTATGGAATTGCTATCACAATGTTGTACACAGCCACCATGGGAGCTATGTGTCTGTTGTTTCACTCATTCTCGATTCACCTCTTCAATGTGCTCCGTCTTGATTGCCCCAGGAGGTCACCTACTCGGAAGAACTGCTGTCGTCAAGCTCCAAGACAGCCAATCCTGTATTTCTATGAAAATTATTTTGCAAGCCTCCAGTGGTCTGAATAATTCTCTAGGATTAAAAACAGTTTTAACAATAGGCAGTGTCACAGCTGTGTGTGTTCATTCCTAAGGGAAAAGAGGAGCTTGTATGCCTCTGGTTTGTCTAATGTCTTAGGGAAAAAAAATAAGCATAATTGAATTTAATGGCATCCTGTGTAACAGGAATACTCTATTAAGAAATGTCATAATGTAGTCAACTCTTTCTCAGATTACTTTTATGTACTACTGCTGTAAAAATATTCTTTGTCCCATGTCAGTCTCTTACTACTTTTTTGTACTTTCATTAACTTGCGTTCCCCCCAAAAATGTTTCTCCATGCCTCCTGGGGGGGGGGGGTGTACGAGCATGCCCCACACTTTGGGGACCACTGTCCTAGGAGGTGAATCCCATTTCACAGATGGGGAATTGGGGCCCAGAGAAGCTAAATTACTTGTCCAAGGACACACACAATGTCCATGGTGGAGCAGGGACTTGAGCCAAGTCTCCCACATCCTAGTTTAATGATCTAACCACTGGCTCCTTGGTGGAAATGGGTGACACGTGGACTTCCGGTTTGGAAATGTTTCCATTAAAAAAAAAAATTATCAGTTGTAGGCCAACTGAAACATTCCATTGATGAATGATGAAATTTGATGAAATTTAAGTGTTTTCTTCCAAGTTTCTTTTAAATTTTATTTTATTTTATTATGATTTATGACAGAATATAAAATTTGAAACAAAAATAATTTTGAAATGCAAAATCAAGATGTTCCATTCCATCAAGGTCGACCTTATTGAAATGCCAAGTTTCAACTTTTTCTATGTGAAATTTTGTTGAAATTGACATGTTGCCATGGAAAGTTTAGATATTCGATGAAATGACACTTTCTGATAGAAATTTTTTCTTCTGGAAAACTTTTGACCAGCTCTACTCCTTGGCAAGTTACTTAAACCCTCTGTGTCACAGTTTCCCCATCTATAACATGGGGATAATTCTTATTTATTTGCCTAATTGTGGTGTGCAGCCCATTGCCTTATTGTTTCAAACAAAGCTAACACTCCATTTACTAGCACTTTAATTTGTTGAGTTGGAGAGGTGCCTCCCAACAAACACATGCATCAGGTGTCAGCCTAGTGGCATACGTGAGTGTACCAACTGAATTAGCTTTGAGAGAAGAAACTTGGGCAAGAAAAGGATTTGATTCTTAGGCTATATACATTGAATGAAGATAAGGAAGGGGGGTCTTTTACAAAAGTGATTTCTGCACAAAGAAAATGATTTAAAAAGGAAAGGAGGGCGAGAGCAAAAAGAGTCACAATGGATCTTTATAGCCCTGCTGGAAAGCCTTGCTTACTGCTCTAACCATCAAGTTTGGAATATTCTTCCTGGAGTCACAGATTCAAATCTAGTCAGGTTCAGCCTTTCATTCTCCAGGAAGGTAAAATGAGTTCCATATAGTTTACTATTTGCACTGTTCAGACAGGTCAACATGCCCCCCCCCAAATGATGCCCATGTTTCCAATACTTAAACATACCCCTTTCCCAGCACTCCACCCCAAAAGTATGAAGCTTCTGGTTTATGGTTTAACTCTCTCAGGGGCATGCACCAGTGTGAAGCAGTCAACAACCCCCCCACACACACACACACACCCACAGATGCACACACTTTGACAGCCTAACATCTTTAAGCTTTTTATATTTAATCATGAATAGCACAGGAGAGTACAGAACACACAAAACAATAAACCATCCTAAATGTAATGTTCTTCACTAGCTCACCCTTCCCTTGGGAGTCCATGGGGAAATCGCCTGTGTTCTGTCAGTTAGGCAGGCAGGGTCCTCTGCCCCTTGCCCACCCACCCTACAGCAGCCTCCCTTATCTTAATTTGGTGCAAAATGGCTCTCCCCCAGTTCCGCTGTGAGTCTCTTTATATACTCCTCCTGAGGTCACCTGCTTCTTCAGTTCTGCCATTTGGTACTTTTTTCATTACTCCTAACCCCCATCCCTCAGAGCAGAGGAGAAGGTATCTTGTCCTATGTACAGCAAACCTATGGTCCGAAGGTGCTCTACTTTGTCGAGTGCTGATTGCTCACCATTGTCTCTGGCCTGGCAGAGACCTGACACAAACCTTGTAGTACAGTGGATCCACATACATGACAGGCTTTCCTTTACACAGTAATTTCATCACACAATTCATATAATCATTTCCAATTCAGAAGTGGTACAGACAGAATCCCCAATTTGTCACAGCACACACTGCGGGATTCTCAAAACCTAGCCTGGATTCTCAAAACCTACAACTAGACTGATAGATAGGAGCATAAATATCTATATGTAGTTTTGGTTGGGAATTTTCAAAGGTCCTTTTAAGTGCCTATCTGAAAAATCATAGAATATCAGGGTTGGAAGGGATCTCAGGAGATCTAGTCCAACCCCCTGCTCAAAGTAGGACCAGTCCCCAATATTTTGCCACAGATCCCTAAATGGCCCCCTCAAGGATTGAACTCACAACCCTGGGTTTAGCAGGCCAATGTTCAATCCCTCCCCCCATATCTGACTACATAGTTAAGTGCACAGACAATGGGAGCTTCAGACGCTCAGCACCTCAGAAAAGCAGACCCTAGTTATTGCACGCTGGACACAAGAGCTGGCATTGAAAATTGTGGCTTAAGTTACCAATCACATAGTTAAGTGCACAGACATTGAAGGCTAGTTTGGTCAGAAGTTGAGTATACAAGAACGAGTGCCTGACGAGTTAATGATGGGGTAGTTTGGTGGCACTCTGTTTCACTGCATAACTTACAGCTTTGTTTCCTGCTACATGGATGCACTACAAAATGTATTATGCCTTCCTCTGTGTCACATGGTTTGTTGCATGTGTAGGAAAATGTCCACAGTTTTGCTTTTCTTAATTCTTATATATTTAATCAGAAATGCTTAATGTCTTCAAAGTATTTTGTCCCAAATCTTGTGGAAGAGCTGCAGAAGACACCCCGAATCTGCTCTTGGATCAAGCACTCTTGGACAATGGTGAGCACCCTATCTATTATTACATTCCTGACCTTTGCTAAATGATTTGTATTGACAGTGGGAAAAGGGGGGCATTGCATACTGTTTGCTAGGCAGGTCATACAGTGATACACATTATGTTACCTTGCAGGTTGAGAGAGACGACAAAAATCTTCATTTCCCCTGAAGTCATCAGTGCATTCCTCAACATAACAGTGATGTTCTTCAATAACTTTTATGGAAGATCTGCAAAATATTCACTGGAACTATTCAAAAGAATATGTCCTGGTGTTATCACCACTTGGAGAGGGATAGTGTCAAATAGTGGGGGCAGACAATACCAGGATCTGGCAAGGAATGTGGGCACTCGTCTGGAGGATTTGCTTCTGAAAATAGTTGCTCCTTTAATACCAGAAGTTTGGAGACATTTCAAAATCTGGATCAATGATCTGCCACTCAGTAGCTGATTCACTTTCCCCCTTCTTCCTTCCTCTTTCATCTATCCCACCTTGTCTTCAGCTGTCAGGGAAAACTCCAGATGCCGTGTAAGCAGCTGATTGTGACTATTCTACACAGCTGTTTCCATGGGTCTCATAAAGTCCAACTTTTCTTTCTTAAATGAATTGTTTGTGAGGAGCCATTCCTGGATGGAATACCCTGTCTTTATGGACTGGAATGATGTGGTATTAATAGTCAAAGGGATAATAGAATCATGCTGGGAAGAGTCACCAAGCTCTGTTGGAGAAAGTTTTCCTCCAAATCTTGTTGAGTATTGGAGGAAACCAGTGTCATCAAGTATATGCAAGATTATGTATAGTCCCAACAACAAACTGGTTAAACAAGGCCAAATATTTACCAGTTCATCTACTTAATCTTTTGGCTCCTTTTCTGTTACAGCCCCATCTCGACTGTGTCAAGAAATTTCTGGCTCAGGCCAAACCCAGTGAGGCTGTATTTCTTGGCTTATAACTGCATTCCACACAGAATTATGTGTGAGAGAGAGGCAGATTATGAAACTGTTTTATCTGAAAGGATTTTACCATATGCTCTGAAGGGAGTAAGAATGGAGGGAGTTGCAATGTAGAGTTGCAGTCTCAAGTAGAGGAAAAGGGTCCGAGGAGGTCTGTACTAATCAGGAATAAAAATGGGAAATGGGAATATTGTATTCTAAACATAGAAGTCAGTTCCTGGCCCCGCTAAGTCGTCTTTGTGCTGTTCTGGCATGAGAGTGCTGGGGAGGAAAGGGGAGATGGCCAGAACATCGTAAGTTCTGACAAACATGTAAGGCCATGGGAAGGCATTATAAGTCTCCATAAATTAGAGCAGTCCCAGGGCTGCTCAAGCTTGTGTGGGGCCAAACTGTCCCCCAGCATCCTCAAGGATGAGGAGGATGTGATGGTCCTGTACATCCACTATTGCCCTTCTTACCTCTATGCCAAGTAGAGCTTTAGCCAAGCCCCAGACAGTTTAAGTGCACTCACTGAACTACGCTTTCAAACCCTACTTTATTCTTCAGAAGGCCATAGCTATAATGACTGCTAAGGGCATTTCAGCCAGGCAGGGCCTCCACCAGTGCTGGTTCATGGTGTGTGACATGGTGTGTGGGGGTGGGGGAGGGAATGTTCAGTTCTGACCTAGTACAACATTTTATGTTACAATTAGCTATTCAAATACGCCCATTCAATTTCCTCACCCAAAGCAGGATTTTTTTAAAATCTCTCAGTTGATGCTCACTGAATGTGAGAATCAGCTGCTGTTGAGATGTCAGGACCTTCTTCTAGAGGTATTCCCAGAATAACTGGCTTGTCAAACACTGTCCAGAAGAGGAAGGCTAATTAGTCTCCAGAGAAGATCTGAATTTTGACTATGCTATATCTGCCACTTCAGACCTGACCCTGAAGTGTCCCATAAGGAAAGATTGTGCTTGATGCAGTGAATGCTATGGGAGATGACTGGAGAGATATGGAGAATATTAAGAAGTGGATGCATGCAACAATGAAGTGAGGAAGATGGAGGAATGCATAAAGGCCAGAGGTAGATCCCACATGATCTCTCCCAAGTGGAGACACTAGAGCTGTAGCCCACCCAGACCATCAACAGCCTATGGGGACTTGAGACCATCCTAATGAACCAGATCTCCCCAGATAAATACACTTGGGAAGTGTACGTCATACAGTATGATTTTTATTTCTCACAGCTTCTGAGCTGTATAGCGTCTTACCCTTACTGCTCGGAATGTTCCCTGATACCCCAGTGAGCATTAACGGAATGCTTGTTTAAGATGCAACTCCCCTGTGTCCTAATTTTCAGCTGCACAGTTATCGGATAGAGCATACCTAACGTCAGCTACCAGTGCTCTCTTCTATCTCCACGGTAAGGCAGAGGCCATGTGCCTTGTTCTGAGAACAGGCTGAAGGTGTTTCCCCATGAGTTGTATTCATGCAGTGTACTCGCAGAGCCTCTGTTTGTGTGTATTGAATTTCGACCCCGCTTTTACTTTCCCACAGAAACAGCCTGACAAACACAGTTTGTCTTAAAAACCCTTAAAAAGATTTGGCTGCCACTAGCCAGGATCTTCAGAGGTAACCATTCCCTAGCCCTTCAGATGCCACAGCCCTTGCAAAGGAAGAAAGGGGGAAATGGCACTCTGACAACCTTCTACTGGAGCCATTATCGCTTCTCCACATGAGCAATGAGACCTGTGCCCTCCACCAGGTGACACCTGGCCCACAGCATCCATCGGCACAGACAACTCCATTCAAGTGAAGGATAGAGTCCCTCCTTGTTGGACCAACAACTGACGCGTATGACACACCTGGTTCTTCAGGAACTGCCAGGCAGAACCTGGAACCTTTTGTTCCAGAGCCATTGACACATACCAAGGGAGGTTATGGTGTCCTGCAAGAAAACCTCACTGCAGGAAAGAGGAACGTTGAGGCTGAAGAATGCTACATTGACAGAGGAGCAGCATTCACTAGGAAAGTAATGTAACTTCTAATGTAAGGCAAAATAGGGGCTCTTGGAAACATCCACGCTAGTCAGAAATTCTGTATATAGGGAGCTGGACAACCCACTCTGATGCTCTGCACTCACGTGGGACCCATGCAGAGCATCCGAGTGGGTTGTTCAGCTCCCTATATACAGAGTTCCTCACTAGTGTGGCTGTTTCCAAGAGCCCCTATTTTGCCTTACATTAGAAATTCTCATCCTGTCTAAGCTAGAAGACTGTGCAGTGAAATGACAACATCTCAAGATCTGAGCAAGAGAAAGTTCAGCTATTGCAAGAGAAAGAGATTTGCAACCAGATGATTTAAAATTGTAATTTTTGTCTATTTTTATTAAACCTATTTAACTTAAATTTAAGTTTTAAATTTAACTTTAAAAATTAAAAACTAAGTTTTTTGGATAGAGGAAGGAAGTATTTAAGGAAGTATTTCTTAAAATCTAATATCTTTCTCCTTTCAAGTGTGAGAAGTCACAATATCCTCGAGTCTGGTTGCTTTCTCAGCAAAACCATGGGACACCAAACTTGACATTATTGCTATTTGTAAGGTAAAACAGAAGCTTTCTTCTTAATTAAAAACAAACAACTCCTTTGAATCTTCTTTATCCAAAGAGGAAAAAAATGGATTCATAATGCAATGTGGCTTTGTTCTCAGTGAGTGACTAGATCATGTTTGGAGTTTTATGAGTCTTGTCCTGCCCTTGAATTTTCAAATCCAGTACTTTAGCTCAAGCATAGAAACTCAAACTTTTTGACCTGAGTTCAGGCCCCATAGATGTCTCATTCAGGGGTGTAAGAAATGGAGGCCCATGTAAGGATTTTAATTCTTGTTGACCTTTGAAAGTTGGGATGAATTTCTACAATCAGGGATATGCGTAATTCATACCAGCATGGTGTGGCTCTTTATCCTCCTCTAGGGCTAAACCATGTATACGGTTTAAGGCTATTATTCCATTTAAGCTATTAGACCTAGTCCTTTAGCTGTAGCAGCTGAGGTTCATGCTTTTTGATCCAGAGTTCCCAGTTTGACTCCCTGCAGATAACCCAGCCAGCACTGATATTGCAAGGGAACTGACCTATTTAAAAAATCCTTTGCAATTCATGTTTAATATTTTAATATCAATTTTTGTACAATTTTTAACTAGTTATAATAATATTTATAATCAAGTAAATATTATAGCAAAGATATTAAAAATTAGCATCTCAGGTTTTGCTCCCAAATCCATATTAAGGCAGCTAAATAAGTGGCCTGATTTTTCAGAAGTGCTGTATCAGTGGGAGCTGTTGGGCACTCACCACTCTTGAAAATCAAGCCACTTATTGTGTTAAAGCTAATTCAGTGACAGACAATTCTTGAATTTGTGTGATAACAATAATAATGATTACTATGAAAGTGTGAATTTGTTTTCTGGGGTCCCCGCTAATATAAATTCAAGACTGCCATGAATTCAGAATGTAGTGATAACACATGACCTAAAATGTGAGTGTGGAGGTTGCAACATACTGACTTTTACACTCTATGCTGGCACTGTGTTAAGTTTCATATTGATGTAAACTTTTAAAATGACTTTTAAGACTATAAAAACATTAGATTCATTCTACTTCATATGTCTCCAGTCTTTCACTCTGTTCTGATTCAATTGGTATTGAGTTTACCCTAAATATAACCTTGATATCTGGGGCCTTTCCCAGTTATGCCCTTTGTCTTTGCAACACTTGCTGCTGCTATCCATGGGAATTTCACACAAGGGAGCCTAGCATGATAGTGTCCATCTGTAGTTTAAAGAAATGTTTGACATTTGTTTTTGTATGTTTTAATTCATTGCGACAACTGTCCTCCTATACCACTTCTTTGCTATGCTTCATTCTATTTAATGCATTTGTACTTTACATATTAACCACTATCATAGAATGTTGTCGAGGTATATTTGTCATTCTTGCAAAACAAATTGATCTCATACTGAAGTAGAACATTTCAGCATGAAAATGTTATTTTATCAAAGTTATATCTGGATGAAAAATGATTTGGAACCACCTTTCTAACTTTAACTAAAATAATTAATGCAAGACTATAATTTCTAAATACTCATTCTCTTTGTCGCAGCTTGCAATAGTATTGTCAAAGAATCCTTACATATTGATACTTTTCTGGAATGTGTACCAATTTGTTAATAACACTGTGCCTACCAAACCTCAAATTTCCCTGTAGGTTTATGTTAGCTGTGATTCCCGCCTCCCCCTTACTTGCTGTCTTGGACAGATGTGTAAGTGTTGATGTGTCCTGTTAAATAGTTGCTACATCCTATTCCAGAAGTGAGTGCATTGCAGTGATGGGTGAAATAAGAAGTGAGGAAAGTTTTTCAAAAGTGCCTAAGTGACTTAGGAGCCAAAGTTCATTTAAAGTCATTGGAAGTCAGTAGGCCTTAGGCTTCCAAGTGCTGAAGTTGCTTAGATGCTTTTGAGAATTTTACCCATAATTTGTAAGCAGACAAATGACATTTCCACTCTGCTCCTTACAAAGTGGACACACTTTAAGATCACGTTTCTTCCTGGGGTTTGGTAACTTAAACAATAATATCCAAACATAATTTTAAGCCAAAGTTTTTCCTGTGGGATATCTCTTTTCCTCCCAGGTATGTTAGTACCTGAGAGGCTCCAGCCACCTCTTTTGTATGCTAGCTGGAGATAACAAGATCCACCTACAAACATAAGACAGCAGAAATTATTCTGCATATTCATACAACCTTCTAGCACTGAGCTTAGGTTGACTAAGGAGAGGAGCCTTTCACTTTTATGTAGGATCGTCAAAACTGCCACTCTGTTACATTTCCCATTATATAATGGGCTATATTTGACCCTCTTTCTGTGCACAGAACTTCCACTGAAGTTAATGGGGGAAGGGGGCCAGGGTTGTACAAAGACTGAGGGTAAAATATGATCCATAGTTTATAAATATTTTGTAAAGCTCTTTGAGAACTTTAGATGAAAGACGTAAATGTGAGTCATCTTATATGTGCTGCATTAAATCCAACTCTGCTCTTAGTCCCGTACTTGAGATTTAAAAACAGATACTGATATTTTCCTCATAACTGAAGTTAAATTATTGGATCAATAATTTTAATTTTCTGCAACATCCCTGAACTTTTTTATTAGGAAGATTTGAGGTTTTAAGTCAATACTTTCACCCTGTACAAGTGCAGGCCTGTGCAAAGCCAGGTACTTAGAAAACTAGGCTTCCCATATACCACTGAATTCCATTGTCTGAGGTCATAAAAAATCAGGGGAGAAAGAGGACGGCTAGTCAACCAGATATCTGTTCGCTCTTTTGTCATGTGTTGGAGAGTACAAGTAATACGTGATTTTTGAAAACTGGATCATCACATTATGGCATCTTTCTGGTTGCTTCTACAGTGCACTTACTAATTGTCTGTCAAAATGTCTTCCCAAGAAGCTGTCTGATTCCAAGTCAGACTCCATAGCTGCTAATAGAAGTATTTGTGAATCTAACCACCAGGCAGCCTCAGCAACAAAAATGAACCTAACTCCATTCCATGTTTTTTGCTGGTAACTGATCATATGGCATCAATAATGATAAAGCAAAAAAGGATAAGGTGCTAGGCCAGGATGTGTGTGTGGAGGAAGTCCAGCCCTGACTGGTGCTTTCACCCCCCCTCCCATCTTTCTCCTGCTCCTGGTGTTGGGAGAACTCTAGGGGGTGGAAGAGAATTGACAACTGGGGTCATGCGGTGGGTTAAGGGGCTTATGTGGGGGCGCTTGGGTTGGCTGTCTGTTCCCCCCACCCCCAGCTCTCTGCTCCAATGGCTTTCAGGTATTCTCACGGCAGCATGGGCTGCTTTGGTGGAGACATGAGCCTGACTTTTGAATGTTCAGTGACTTTGGCAGGCTGCCAAACTTTTTTTTGTGGGTGCAAGTGAGAGAATGACAATGGCAATTTTAACACTTTCTATCTCTGAATCTGAATGGAATTTCATGGGATAAAGAAAAGGCACTTTTGTAGCTCAAGGGGATTCCTTTTGCTGAGTATCAAAGGCTTCTTGTCAACAATGATGACAAAGAAAAAGTCACAAGAATTCCCTATAATGTAAAGTGTTAGGCAACTACTAGCAGCTCCCTATATTGGTCACGTATAGGTTATTGCTAGGCTACAATGAAGCCAGATGCCCTCTCACCCAACGTCACTAGTGCTTCTGCATTGTTGTTCCCTCAACTTGCAGGTTCAGGAGACTAACAGAAAAGACAATTTTTCCTTCTAATGTATGAGGGTCTTTGGACACCAGTAAACAGTCTGATCCCCCATTGGGCAGGGGATCTGTGAAAGACACCTGCTACTGCAACCTGATTGGACACTGATCCTAGGGCTATAATGCCCATAAGCCTTAGCTTAAGGGAGCACTTGTGGAGAGGTAATTGTGTGGGAGGCTCATGAAAGTCTTCTCATTACTAGACTTTGTATATTTACTTTTATATTAAAAATTAAGATTTCAGGAGTAAGTGGCTGTGTTACAAAGTGTGATGCTCACAAATCCTAGGTTTTCAGGTACAAGTCAATTAATTAGACACCCAAACAGGTAGTTAGGAACATTAATGCCTGTTTGCACACACATTTGAGATCTGTGGGTAGAACAAAGTTTAATAAGGAAAAGTTGTTGTGACTCTTATAATACTTTCAGATCTAGAGAGGGAAAAGTACTCTCGAAAAGAAAAGTAGTAGAGTCAAAAGCAGATCCAGGTTTCCTGAGATCCAGTCTCTTGTACAATCAGCAAGACCACAACTGCCCTAGAATAATAGTGCCTGACTAGTGTTTATCAGCATATTCACATTGACAATGTTGAGCAACAATCAATATTGTGTTGTGTGCCACCTCAGAAATTTTAAAGGCCCACAGTTGAAAATGTGGCCCCCATAGTTTTGTACGCTATTGCTGGCCACATTTCTTAATTGGTGTTACACAAACCAATAAAATCAGTTTTGCTTGAATGTATATAGAGAAAATAGTGTAAGGGTTAATGTAATTTTTATGGACTCTAGTAGCCTATTTAACCAGGTATCTTATTCTACACTCTACAGGTCACTCAGCTGGTGTAAATTGGCATAGCTTCAGTGAAATCAATTGAGATGCTAATTTACATCAGCTAAGGATTTGGCCCTGCAAGAGTAATGATTAATGATTTATTCATGATGTAGCATGGTGAGTTGAGGATACCCATTACTTCTGTAAAAAAACCCCCAATAACAGGCAGTAAGGGTACATCTATTCTGCAATAAAAAAGCCATGGCACCAAATCTCAGAGCCCAGGTCAATTGACTCAGGCTCATGGGATTCAGGCTGTGGGGCTAAAATTTTTAGTGTAGCTGTTTGGGCTCAAGCTGGAGCCTAGATTCTGAGACCTGACTCCCACATGGGGCTTCAGAGCTTGGGCTCCAGCCCAACCTGGAACATCTACACTGCAATTTTTAGTCCCACACTTTGAGCCCCACCAGTCCAAGTCAGCTGACCTGGGCCAACCACATCCATGCTATGGATCTTTTATTGCAGTGTAGATGTATTCTCAGATGCTTGTAAGGAAAGGAACTGCTAGAATTTTCTATCACTTGCCAATGAAGCAAATTATATTCTGATTTATTTGTAGTTGGATTTTAGAGGATGAAACTAAATCTAGTATTTTTATAATGGCTTGACTAATTTATATGATCCCATTAAAATTACTCAAAAATCTATTTCTGTCTCTGGCAAGTAAATCTAATTGGTGATACAGCAGCAGCAACATAGCTGAGAGACTAAATGTAACATATTTAAAATAATCCCTAAGTCTTGAACATGCTTGCATTTTTGTCCAAAAGATTGTTACAACACAGTTTCCCTAATACACTAGCTTCATATGTGAATGTGTTGCTATAATTAAGATTTATTTTTCTTGTACTTCAGGTATACAAAGATGAAGACGGCAACAAACATTTATATTTTCAATCTGGCTATGGCAGATGCTTTAGTTACTACGACTATGCCTTTTCAAAGCACTGAATACCTGATGAACTCTTGGCCATTTGGGGATGTGCTGTGTAAAATAGTTATTTCAATTGACTATTATAACATGTTTACCAGCATATTCACATTGACCATGATGAGTGTTGATCGATACATTGCTGTGTGTCACCCTGTGAAAGCCCTGGACTTCCGCACTCCTCTCAAGGCAAAGATAATCAATATCTGTATCTGGCTATTGTCCTCATCTGTTGGTATATCTGCCATAGTCCTTGGAGGCACTAAAGTCAGAGAAGGTGAGTATAGTTTTGATCACTTAAACTCAAATTCTTTTGCTTCTAAAATAATATAAATGTAACTTGGAATACTGAGTAGAGTGGAAACTTATTGAATCACACTTCACTAATTTGTGCATCATTTAATTTGTACATAAAAAACTCGGTCACATTTTCTCAGCAAAATTGAAATAGTGGAATACTTCTCTAAGAACTCATATTTCTAAGACTTCAATATTTAAATATGCTACAGAATATTATAGTATGAAATATTATAGTTAAAGATAAGATACACTGGTCAACTAAATGAACAAAGGACATTTTATGATGCATTATCCTTGATAGGTCAAGGACGAAGAGGTCAGGATAAAGGTCTAAGATTTGGCTGGAGAACTTCATAAGAGAAGTTTCAGTGGAGATCAGAAAATGGAAGCCAGATTGGTGTTTGAAGAGTGTCAAGCAGAATTAGAAGTCAAAGGCTGGTTGTAAATAACCAATTCAAGGCGCTTAGAGAAGAAGAGGGGAAAGAAGATAGGTCATAGTAGCTGGAGAGAAAAATATGTCAAGGGAGGAGTTGGGAGTAGGAGCAAGATAGGGCAACAGAGAGGCATAGGGTCTATGGGACAGGTATCCCAAGCTCCCATTGCCTGTCATAGGAACTGGCATTCTGAGTAAGGACTGCAGGATTAGCCCTTAGAAGCAGAGTTTCACTGTAACTGGACATGCATACACAAATGAGTTTCAGTGAATTGGAGTACTCTGTTGGCCCAATAGATCAGTGCTTTAAACCCGTGCCAAGTGGGTGTAAAGCACAACCATCCTGATGAGGTAGAGTTGAACATTTAATTTGCACAAGCTACAAAGTAGAAGCCAGCAGAGAATTAGGCCCTATAAAGCAGAAATCTTTGTAGTCCAAATGGAGGAACATCTGAGGAGAAAGTGGAAACATTTTGATGCCATGCTTCTTCAATGAAAGGTTTAAATGCATAAGATTAGTAGCTCTTGACTTTTTTAGGCAGAGTCAGAATAAGTACTACTTAGAAGACCAAAAAGCCATGTATTGTAATCTGTATCTGCTTTCCTCTAAATATTTGTGTCACTTGGAAGATTATGAATTCCAGTGCATATTCAGTGACTTCAGATTCCATTTTAAGTAAATGTAAACCAGATTATGAAATCCCCTCCCCCCCAAGAAGATGAGGACAATTGTAGCTCTTGTGCTCTCTCATATTCAAGAACTTCATTGGGTTAGCACTTTGAGCCACCCAAAAAGCGGGGTGAAGATGGAGCAGCAATGTGGTGTGGCCATGTCTCCATTGCTATGGCATCAATCATCACACCTGGCCAGCTGCGAAGTGGAGCCTCTTATGGGGCATAATAGTGGCTGCATATCTCTAAGCACTGTGGAACTCCAGCAGACATGAATCTACGAACTTTATGGAAGACTGCTCTACCCATTTATGAAAGCAGCAGCTACTGATTTCACTTTCTGTTAAATCGTTTGGCATAGAGCAATGTAAACAAAACATTAAGGCTCATTAGCAAGTGCAGAGAGGAAACTTGTTGGCTATTGGTCTGCACTGATGTGCAAAACATGTGGATTTTGTTCCTGATCTTCATCTCAGGTTGGCTGGGGTTGCAGACAGAGTGCTCTGGGAACAATGCATTCAGATCTTTGGAAAGAAAGTGAGTATTTGTGGCACCTTAGAGACGAACAAATTTATTTGAGCATAAGCTTTCGTGAGTTACAGCTCACTTCATCGGATGCATTCGGTGGAAAAAACAGAGGAGAGATTTATATACACTAACAGAGAACATGAAACAATGGGTTTTATCATACACACTGTAAGGAGAGTTATCACTTAAGATGAGCTATTACCAGCAGGAAGGGGTGGGGGGAAGGAGGAAAACCTTTTATGGTGATAATCAAGGTGGGCCATTTCCAGCAGTTAACAAGAACGTCTGAGGAACAGTGGGGGGTGGGGTGGGGGGGAGAAATAACATGGGGAAATAGTTTTACTTTGTGGAATGACCCATCCACTCCCAGTCTCTATTCAAGCCTAAGATAATTGTATCCAGTTTGCAAATTAATTCCAATTCAGAAGTCTCTTGTTGGAGTCTGTTTTTGTTGAAGGATAGCCACACTCAGGTCTGTAATCGAGTGACCGGAGAGACTGAAGTGTTCTCCAACTGGTTTTTGAATGTTATAATTCTTCACGTCTGATTTGTGTCCATTTATTCTTTTATGTAGAGACTGTCCAGTTTGACCAATGTACATGGCAGAGGGGCATTGCTGGCCCATGATGGCATATATCACATTGGTAGATGCGCAGGTGAATGAGCCTCTGATAGTGTGGCTGATGTGATTTGGCCCTATGATGGTGTCCCCTGTATAGATATGTGGACAGAGTTGGCAACGGGCTTTGTTGCAAGGATAGGTTCCTGGCTTAGTGGTTCTGTTGTGTGGTGTGTGGTTGCTGGTGAGTATTTGCTTTAGGTTGGGGGGCTGTCTGTAAGCAAGGACTGGTCTGTCTCCCAGGATCTGTGAGAGTGATGAGTTGTCCTTCAGTATAGGTTGTAGATCCTTGATGATGCACTGGAGAGGTTTTAGTTGGAGGCTGAAGGTGATGGCTAGTGGCGTTCTGTTATTTTCTTTGTTGGGCCTGTCCTGTAGTAGGTGACTTCTGGGTACTCTTCTGGCTCTGTCCATCTGTTTCTTCACTTCAGCAGGTGGGTATTGTAGTTGTAAGAATGCATGATAGAGATCTTGTAGGTGTTTGTCTGTGTCTGAGGGGTTGGAGCAAATGCGGTTATATCGTAGAGCTTGGCTGTAGACAATGGATCGTGTGGTGTGATCTGGATGAAAGCTAGAGGCATATAGGTAGGCATAGCGGTCAGTAGGTTTCCGATATGGGGTGGTGTTTATGTGACCATCGCTTATTAGCACTGCAGTATCCAGGAGGTGGATCTCTTGTGTGGACTGGTCCAGGCTGAGGTTGATGGTGGGATGGAAATTGTTGAAATCCTGGTGGAATGACCTTGCCCATCTCTAAAAATTATTCTCTTAGATTGTCTAGCCCATCTAGTTCTCCTAATGCAGGAGTATTCCCAACAGTGTGTTTGCTAACACTTTCTTCCTGAAGCATAAGTTTGGTATGTCTGACCTTAATAGAGTTTCTCCTTTACTGACAGACCAATCTCTTAAAAAATGTGGATTCTAGTTTCTTCCAAGGCCCTGATCCTGCAAACTGGCCATGAATGAATTCAGGCTGGAAATTAGAAAAAGGTTTCTAACCATCACAGAGGTGAGGTTCTGGAACAGCTTCTCACTAGGAATTGTCAGGGCAAACAACTTAATTAGTTTTGAGAGAGAGCTGGACATATTTATGAGTGTTTTTGTGCAATGGGGTTTCTTGTGATGGTGGGGGCTCAACAGCCCTGAGGCTCACTTCCAGATTTTGTCTTGAGTTCCCAATAACTCATTCTTCAGGGATTAAGCGGCCACCTGCAGGGGGTCAGAAAGGGATTTATCCTCCCGCCCATATATTCTGTTTTTTAAAAAACCTCCTTTTTCTGAAGCATCAGGGATGGCCACAGTTGGAGATGGGACATGGGCTCGGGGAGGGATTCGGGGGAGGCAAGGCTCTGAAGTGGCACTGAGCATTCTCTTTCTCAGTTGCTTGTAGGTTGGCCAAGTGCCCAGTTTTTGACCAGAAAGTCCAGTTGAAAAGTGGACCTGACAGTGTCCAGTCAGATCTACTGACTGGACACCCAAAGTCTGGTTACTGAGAGTTGGGAAGGTGGAGAGGTGCCAAGTCATCACCCACGCCAGCCCCTAGTCAACCGGGGCTTACTGGCTCTTACCTTCATTGGGTGGCTGCAGCTCTCAGCCCCAGCTCCGCAGGCAATTCCCTCCTGATCTGGGTGGCGGGAGGGGAAAATCAGCAAGCGACATGGGGGAGGGAAGAAGGGGAGTGGATGGGAGCAGGGCCTCAGGGGCATAGGTGGGGCAGGAGTGTGGCCTTGAGGGGAAGAGGCAGGGCAAGGAAGTTCCAGCATTCCTCCTGAGTTTCTGGTTTTTAAATATTACCAAGTTGGCAACCCTAGTTGCTTGGCTGGCTGATCCTTGCTCACATGCTCAGGGTCTAACTGCTAGCCATATGTGGGGTCAGGAAGGAATTTTCCCCCAGGTCAGTCTGGCAGTGACCATGGGGGATTTTCACCTTCCTCTGCAGGATGTGCGTGTGGGTCATTTGCCAGGATTTTCTGGGTTTATTTTACTTTGCCATTTCCCTGCCATTGGGGGGGCCTTGGGTAAATTATAGTAAATATTTTACTAAAATATATTTAGCTAAGGTGGAATCTGAGTCAATTCCAACAGTTTCTTATTATGAAATTGAAAAATATAAAAGAAGGTACTGGACCTAAATCCACAGCAATGACAATATTCTGCACTTTAAGTATTTGAAGTAATTTTTAATTTAAAATTAAAGGAATGTGTATTACTGATAAATGTACATGTTCTTACTGAACTACTTTGTCTATATATTCAAAGCTAATTTGATAAGTAATTGGTTTCACCAGTTCTTTAAATTTCCAACCTAGAAGACTTTAACTTATTAGAAGTTCAAAGATCTGAGAATGGCAGCTATGAAATTCACATGCACAAAACTCATCTAAAACTCATAAAAACATGAAAAAGAAAATGAGTAAATTGAATATCTTCCAAATATTGCTCTAATAGGTTTTGTTAATGTGCAGGAACTGGATTTTTTTTTTGAGCGAGAGAGAGAGAGAGAGAGAGAGAGTTTTATGACTTTTAAATTTGTTTTGTTCCAGGAAAAAAAGAAATGTTTTTGAATACCATTGGCGTTAACAGGGAATTTTAAGTATGAAAGAAAAATAGAAGCAACATTTCTTATTTCTCTCAAAATGTAAATCATGTGCTATACAAATATAAAATCTTTTGTGTGAGAGTCTAATAACATTAAGTAACTTTTGCACTGTAGCCTTTAAACAGGGCCAGTCTTAGTATGTTTCCAAGTTAAAAAAAATATTTTGCTTCCACCTTCTTTCTCAGCCTCCTCCCCCTGCAATAATATATTAACTATGATACTGCTTCAAAATAACAAATCCAGGGACTTGCTATGGTTTTCCAGACCCCACAATGACAGCTTTGGATGACCATGAGGACATTGTGAATAATCTGAGATCATTAGGAAATGCAGTGATATGTTTTCAAGGGTAATGACCATTTTAACATCATTTTGCTCTTTTGCTACAGGGAGGTCTAGAAACTTTTCAAAATAATGAAAGCTAAATCTAATATCAAATTCTCCTTTGCATTTTTTGTTCCTTTGGGGAACCACAGAGACCACCCCTTTCTTTAAATACAGACAGTATGAAGGAAGTCTATATTGTGCTTTCTGCTACTTAGGAAATGCATTAACTGCATTGCACAAGAATGAGATAGCTAAAGAATATAGACACTTGTTCCCAGACTCCATAAAGCTGTCACATTTATTAATTGAGAGTGTAAAAAGAAATGAGTTGACATCTAAATCAAATATTTGCCGTAATTTATCTTGCAAAAACATGCAATACAGTATCAAAAATTTGGTGAATACTAGAGCTGAGAGGACAAAGGAATAGCTGTTTCACAAAGGATTTTGAAATTTGGCTTCATTAGAATTGGAACAAAACCTAAAAAATTTAAAATTCTCCATGAAGGAAAATTCTGAAAAAAGTTAGTTTCAGATCAATCAAATAAATTGAATATTTTATATTTATATATCTATTTTTGTACATATTATAGAATATATAACACAATACAAGATAACTAATTTTGAAAAAAGTCATTTCAAAATGAAAAAATCAAAAAGTTTCATCCAAAAATCTTAAAATAGGATGTATCAGCACTTTCAGAAGTTTTTTCCCTTCAGTTTGGATGGGCTAGAGTTCACTTCATTGACCTTCTCCAATGCCTAAAACCCCCCAACTCCCACAGAAAAGCAGCTGGAGACCCAGAATTAGTCTCTAAGGATTTTCAGGAAGGATTGCATAGAGTCAACCTCCCCACATTCAAGTCCCCAAAAGAAATGAACTTAATTAAGTACCAACTGTATAAAATCTTATGATAAAGAAACAAATAATAATAACAATGTTAATAACATGGCTATTTTATAATCCACAAACATTATCTTCACTATTATACATACATGTAAATAAAGAAAACAAATTAAATCTAAACAGGTCAGTTCCTGCAGAAACACAGTGAGAAGAAACTCAGAGTTCCCAAAAAGCTTAGGTTTCAGAGTAGTAGCCGTGTTAGTCTGTATTTGCAAAAAGAAAAGGAGTACTTGTGGCACCTTAGAGACTAACAAATTTATTTGAGCATAAGCTTTCGTGAGCTACAGCTCACTTCATCGGATGCATTTGGTGGAAAATACAGAGGGGAGATTTATATACACACACAGAGAACATGAAACAATGGGTTTTATCATACACACTGTAAGGAGAATGATCACTTAAGATGAGGTGATGGCTCATCTTAAATGATCACTCTTCTTACAGTGTGTATGATAAAACCCATTTTTTCATGTTCTCTGTGTGTGTATATAAATCTCCCCACTGTATTTTCCACCAACTGCATCCGATGAAGTGAGCTGTAGCTCACGAAAGCTTATGCTCAAATAAATTTGTTAGTCTCTAAGGTGCCACAAGTACTCCTTTTCTTTTTGCAAAAAGCTTAGGTTGAGTTCACCCAAGTCTCAGAGTCTTTGATTATCAAATCTATACAATCTGCTGAGTCAAAAGCAACATCTTCCCTCCACTTGCTTGTAGTAATCTTCAGCTGGAATCCATGCAGACTGTTCCCCTTCTTCTGCTGAAATCACAGTTAGCCAGTCAGCTAACTGATTAACCAACCACTCAGTTAAGTATCTAGATTTAAAAAAAAAACCTGTTACAAGAAAAATGCAAAAAAAAATGAGAATAGCAAAATAAATGACTTTCTCCATCATCACATTTAAATAAAAGAAAAGTTAGTGACTCATACTAGTTGAGACAATTTAACAACATTCAAAATTTGAACAATGTTCAAAGTATTCAATTAAAATAAAAGAAATGAGTTTTCCCTCATGATTTTCCCTTTCTATAATTAACATTGCCCATGCTTCTCTTTTGGAGGGTTAACAATATCACTAACCTGCTGCAAAATAATTCAGAGCTAGGGAAAACACCCTGCTTCCTTCTCCTGGGCTCAACTCCTCCCAGCCCACACAGGACACATGGCCTTTTGTATAGCAGTTGCCCTGACTTCTTGCCCTCATGGAGTCTGACTCCAGCAGCTAGGGATCCTATTGAGCATACCCCAACTCCAACTACTACACCCAACTCCAGAAACGTCTGGATGTGGAGTGCTAATTGTTCATCTGCCTAGCAACAGTGACACAGACACAGCTCACTCCTACTCACCCCTCAATAGATCTCTTAAAGAGATATCTCCCTAGTAGGCACATGGGTTCCACAGACAGGAATGAAAGCCAAACTACCAGTCATAGTAAAAAAAAAATGCCCAGTAAACACTAGTGGAGAATCTGACCCTTTGTCTTGTTTTGCCATTTATCTTGTGTCTTGTTTTTCCTTGTGCCTGGTGTATATGATAGAATACTACACTGAGGTAAGCAAATGAACCCAAGAATATCACACTGTCTACAAGCCTCCTGTATGATGGAGTAAGACTAGAACATAAAATAAAATGTCAGCATGTGACCCCCATTCATAATATTGCAGCAAGAAACAAAGTGAACTGATGTCAATGGGGTCAAATCCTGCAGTCCCTACTCAGACAGGATTCTCAATGAAGTGTTCTGCCAAAGGAGCAGCTCAGTAAGACTCTGTGTATACCAGTTTGCTTTACCTAAAATTCATTAAAAAAAAGATATTTCCAAGGGAATGTAGCACTTAGACTGCATAGCGTTTGCACTCAAGAAAGCATGTGGGAAAACATTTCTGCAAAGTAATTGTCTCATTGCAAGATTGTTTCATGATGGCAGAAATCTCACGAGATCAGCTAACCTGATGAGATTTCCACCGTTCAGGATGGCGGAAATTTACCTTTTTTTGGTTAAAATAGCATGAAAGCAGCTACAAGATTTCAACTCAATTAAACCAGTGGTGGAGCTAATAAGGAGGGGTAGGGGTGTGTGTGTGTGTGTGACTCCCCCACCCCAGCTAGCCTTTGGATGTATGTGTATTGGCTTTCACACAGGGCTTATGGTTGAGTCCACCCCACTCTCACCCGGCAGAGGCGGCTCCTGTCCTGCGGAGCTGGGCCCAGCTCCCCACTCCAGGTGCTGTGACACAGTTTGTAGGCTTGTGCGGTGCTGAGACCCTATGTGCAATGTCGCAATGCCACTCACTTAAATTTGGCCCACACAAACCTCCATCATGATGGAGAGGTGTCCCGGCTAAACCTGAATGGCGCTGTGATCCCCATGCTCCAAGTCATAACACCATTCATTAAAATTTGCCCTGGCTGCCCTTCTTTCATGATGGAGAGGTGGCCAGGCCAAACCTGAATGTTGCTGTGGCCTCATGCACCAGGCTCCAATGGTTGGAGTGAAGAGCCAGACCTAGTCCTGTGGGACAGGACTGTTGCTTCCTAGTGAGTGTCAAGCCTCCAGCTCACCAACAACCCATCGCCCCTCCCCCAAAAACAAAACCTGGCTCTGCCACTGCATGGAACATGGCCTCAAATCAAACTGAGATCCGGAGCCTAACAACTGTTCAGTGCATCTCTATATATTGTATTTTTGTGCCTTTGTAGGTTTTATGCCGCTCTTGTGCACAAAAGTTTGTAATATAATACATTTTAAAATATTCTCCAACTAGTCCTGAAAGACAGCAGTGGAAAACCAGTTTCAATGACAACTGAAAGTAATTATTGGAGTGATTTAATGATGACTCCATTTATTTTTATCACATTACATGCTAATCACTTTTGCAAGCTTATACTGTAATGCAGATATAGGTTTGAATGCCTAATAATAAAACAATTTTCTTCTTCTTCTTGCCTCTTCCATTTATAGATACTGATACTACTGAATGTTCTTTGCAGTTTCCAGACACTGATTATATGTGGTGGGACATCTTCATGAAAATCTGCGTCTTTGTCTTTGCGTTTGTTATTCCAGTTCTCATTATAATTGTTTGCTATACCCTGATGATCCTGCGCTTGAAGAGCGTACGACTTCTCTCAGGGTCTCGAGAAAAAGACCGAAACCTTCGTCGGATCACCAGATTGGTTCTTGTAGTTGTGGCAGTTTTCATTATCTGTTGGACTCCCATTCACATTTTTGTGCTGGTTGAGGCACTAGGGGATGTGCCCCATAGCACTGCAGCAATCTCCAGCTATTATTTCTGTATTGCTTTGGGTTACACCAATAGCAGTCTAAATCCTATCCTGTATGCTTTTTTGGATGAAAACTTCAAGCGCTGTTTCAAAGACTTCTGCTTTCCCTTTAAGATGAGGATGGATAGGCAGAGCACCAGCAGAATCAGAAACACAGTTCAAGACCCTGCTTACCTGAGGGAAGTGGATGGGACAAACAAACCAGTATGACTAGTCGTGGAGATGTCATCTTACTGTCCTCAAGAAATAGGAGAATCAAATGATCTTGGACTAACTCAAATAACCACTGTGGTTTGAGACTTTTTTGATATTTGGGAGTTCTCATAGTTTGAACTTAAATACGTTAATCGCTTAGGAAAGGGAATTCCCCAAAATAAGCTCAAAGGAAAAAGGTGACTGACTGCCAGATTTTCGAACCATATTTACAATGGAGCTGAGCAAATGGTAAAATACTTGCTGTACTTTCAGCAAGGTAGAAAGTGCGTCGTACTGTATTAGGTGACTCTGGACAAGAAAAAAATTGAACTGTTCTTCTTATAGTACATATCTGCCACCTTCTAGTCTATACCAAGCAACATTTGGTGATAACACTAAATCAGATTATGGCAGAAACTCTGTTTTGACCTAAAAATCTTTGCTTCAGAAACAAAAAGAAGGCATCTTAACTTATTTTGCTGCTTTACAATGAATAGTATCAGTTCTGAGACTACAAAACATGGCAGAGCTATGTAATCAAAATTCTCATTAATTACTTTGTGTGGAATAACATACGTTTGTCTGTATTGTGGAGATCCAGTTTAAGCATGATCTGCCTTCAGACCAAAATGATTTTATTGTGTCTGTGTATTGTGAAAACTTTTCAATGCTTAAAAAAATCAAGACTTAAAGATAATCCTTAATATATTTTAGTACATGTTAAGTCACATACGATGCTTACTGTCTTTATATGTGATTCTCCAAAAGATATATATCTATTGATTGTGGATATTCCAGTATGCCTTTCAACAACTTGTTGTTCAGCAAAATACTAGAAAAATGCAGAAGATTCTTGGCTGGTCACTAAATCATTAAAAAGAACAGTATAACAAAAGACACAACAGTAAAAGAGCAAATGGGCATGGGTAAAATTAATGTTATATTAGCTGTCCTTGATTATACACAATTTCAGAAAAATTTAAAAAGTAAAGAATGTATACGGGGACTGGTTACTAAAAATGTAGTAAATTGACACAAAAATCAATGAGAGTTAATTGCATTTATAAGTACACACTATGGCACTGGCTAGACTAGAGAAAGCTCTCATTGCATATTTAGTCACATTGATACATTTAGCCTCAAAAGAGTCTTACAAATTGAGTAAGTAGTATTACCTCCATTTTTCAATAAAGTTGTGGAAGCCAAGGCAAAGAGAATGTAAGTGACTTGCCTAAGGTTAAAGGTAAGTTTATTGCAGAGCTGAGACTAAACTACGGAACATCAGTCTCCCACCCCTGTGCTTTTAACTACTAGAATAACCCCACCATCTAGGATCTTAATCTTACTCCCATTGAAGTTAATGGGAGTTTTGCTGTTGTGTTCATTGGGAGCAGAATTAGACACCAAGCGAACACCAACCGTTTGATCATTTTCATCACTCATAGTAAAGACATGAGGTCTCCATCATAGTTTACATTGCAATTCAACTGGGGGCTGATTTGTTGGTGCCTTAAGCTGCCTCTTAAGTCCAAGCAGACATGTATGATTTTAAATAAAGATACATGTGCCAATATTTTCAGTAATGGGTGCCTAAATGTAGGCTACTAAGTTCATATTTAGGTACCTAAGTGAGTGCAGAGTCCATAGACTGCTGGGTGCCCAGCACTTTTGAAATTCATGCCACTTACTTAGGCACTTAAGCATTTAGGACCCTAACTTTAGGGACCTATTCTTGAAAATATTGGCCACAGTATCTGGTTAAATCTAGCACTTTCTGATTGTGCCTATAGGGCCAAAATTTAATCATTTTTGTTGCTCTCCTCTGGACTTTCTCCAATTTGTCCTCATCTTTCCTGAAATGTGGCATCCAGAACTGGACCCAATACTCCAGCTAAGGCCTTATCAGCATGGAGTAGAGTGGAAGAATTACTTCTTGTGTCTTGCTTACAAAACTCCTGTTAATACATCCCAGAATGATGTTTGCTTTTTTTGCAAGAGTATTACACTGTTGACTCGTATTTAGTCTGTGATCCACTCTGACCTCCAGATCCCTTTCCGCAGTACTCTTTCCTAGGCAGTCATTTCCCATTTTGTATGTATGCAATTGATTGTGCCTTCCTAAGTGGAGTGCTTTGCATTTGTCCGTATTGAATTTCATCCTATTTACTTCAGACCTTTTCTCCAGTTTATCCAGATCATTTTGAATTTTAATCCTATCAGCCAAAGTACTTGCAATCCCTCTTGGCTTGGTGTCCTCGGCAAACATTATAAGTGTACTCTCTGTGCCATTATCTAAATCACCAATGAAGATATTGAACAGAACCGGACCCAGAATTGATTCCTGTGGGACACCACTTGATATGTCCTTCCAATTTGACTGTGAGCCACTGATAGGACACTTTCTAGGAATGGTTTTCCAACCAGTTATGCATGCACCTTATAGTAGCTCCATCTAGGCTATATTTTCCTAGTTTGTTTATGAGACTGTCACACATGACAGTATCAAAAGCCTTACTAAAATCAAGATATACCCCATTTACTGCTTCCCCCCTATCCACAAGGCTTATTACTCTGTCAAAGAAAGCTATTAGGTTGGTGTGACATGATTTGTTCTTGACAAATCCATGTTGACTGTTACTTATAATCTTATTATTTTCTAGGGGGTTGCGAATTGGTTGCTTGATTATTCACTCCGTTATGTTTCTGGGTACTGAAGTTAAAATGGCTGGTCTATAATTCCCCAGGTTGTCCTTATTTCCCTTTTTATAGATGGGCACTATATTTGCCATCTTCCAGTCCTCTGGAATCTCTCCTGTCTTTGATGAGTTTTCAAAGATAATCACTAATGGTTCAGGTATCTCCTCAGTGAGTTTCTTGAGTATTCTTGGATGTATTTCATCAGGTCCTGCCAACTTGAAGATATCTAACTTGTCTAAATAATGTTTAGCTTGTTCTTTCCCTATTTAAGCCTCAGATCCTACCTCATTGGTGGTCACTATGTTAGATGTCTGATCACTACTAACCTGAAACAAATAAGTCATTTAGCACTTTTGAGATTTCCACATTTTCTGTTATTGTCTTTCCCTGCTCACTGAGTAATGGGCCTACCCTGTCCTTGGTCTTCCCCTTCTAATATATTTGTAGAATTATTTTTTGTTACCCTTTATGTCTCTAGCTAGTTTAATCTCATTTTGTGCCTTAATTTTAATTTTGTTCCTACATGCTTGAGTTGTTTATTTATATTCATCCTTCCTAATTTGAGAGAGTTTCCACTTTTTGTAGACTCTTTTCTGAGTTTCAGATCATTGAAGATTTCCTGATTAAGCCAGGGTGGTCTCTTGCCATACTTCTTATCTTTCCTGTGCAGTGGGATAGTTTACTCTTGTGCCCGTAACAATGTCTTTTTTCAAAAAACTGCCAACTCTCTTAAACTGTTTCTCCTCTTAGGTAAGATCCGATGGGAAGGAAGTCTATCAGCTCCCTGAGTTTGCTAAAGTCTTTCTTCTTGAAATCTATTATCTTTATTCTACTGTTTTCCCTCCTACCATTCCTTAGAATCATGAACTGTATCATTTAATGATCACTTTCACCCAAGCTGCCTTCCACTTTTTAATTCACAACCAGTTCCTTCCTATTTGTCAAAAATCAAGTCTAGAACACCTCTCCTCTGGTTGCTTTCTCCACCTTCTGTAATCAAAATTTGTCTCCAATGCATGCCAAGGACTTTTTGGATAATCTGTGTCCTGCTATATTATTTTCCCAACAGATGTCTGGGTAGTTGAAGTCCCCCATCAGCACCAAGTCCCGTGCTTTGGATGATTGTTAGTTGTTTAAAAAAGTCTCATCCACCTCTTCCTGGTTAGGTGGTCTATAGTAGACCCCTACCATGCTATCACCCTGTTTTTTCCAACTTTTATCCTTACCTAGAAGAAGAATTGAAAAAATTGGGTTTGTTTAGTCTGGGGAAGAGAAGACTAAGGGGGGAACATAAGTTTTCAAGTACATAAAAGGTGGTCACAAAAAGGAGGGTGAAAAATTGTTTTATTTAACCTTTCACAATAGGACAAGAAGCAATGGGCTTAAATTGCAGCAAGAGAGGTTTAGGTTGGACATTAGGAAAATCTTCCTAACTGTCAGGGTAGTTAAGTAATGGAACAAATTGCCTAGACATTGTGGAATCTCAGTCATTGGAATTTTTTAAGTACAGGTTAGACAAACACCTGTTAGGAATGGTCTAGTTATTACCTAGTCCTGCTTTGAGTGCAGGCTACTGGAGTAGATGATCTATTGAGGTCCTTTCCAGTCCTACACTTCTGTGATTTGATTTGCATGTGCACATATGTGATTTGCGGACGCAAGTCAGGCAGCTGCAAAGACTGCACATTCTCAACTCTGAAAACCTGGCTCATAATTCTTTAGTTAAACTTTGCCTAAATGGCTGTACTCCTTTCTAAATAATCTAACATTCAAAGAGATAGTGAATTTTACCCTGAGCTATCAGATGTGCCTAATGTACGAAGGGCAAAATTCTAGTCTCTAAATCTAAATGTGGATCTACATTCTACTGCATATCTGCCCTCCTCTATGAAGAATTCTTGAGAGAGACATAGGGTAGATAGGAAACAGGTTTCATCCTTAACATGGTCATTAACAATGTATAAACGATATATTTTTTAATTTAAATAATATGGTATGACAAGAGATGACACATGAAATGTTTGGAAAGCAATCCAAAAACCTTGTTCAAAGAAGAAAATTATACATGAATGGTAAAGCATCTTCCAGTTATTTAAAATAAACTTAGGGTTATTCAGTAACTTCATAGTATCATGTGGAGAAATGTTGAAAAAGAGGAGTGAATGGACTTGACCCCATGAGTTCTTCTCATTCTAAAAAAAAAGTGTATTGTGTTCACATTTTGCTAGTGTACTGTATATATGTATGTGTTTAAATAGAGGTGTTGTTCTCTGCATTATGTACATTGCCCTGCCTTGTAATGAAAAATCAATGTAGCCCTTAAGTTGTAAAATAGAACTCTAATAATCAAATTTGTGTTTTGACTTGGTTATTTATTTAAATCACCTGACCTGTCTTAGTGGGGAAAAGTATCAGCTCCTAGTAATTTCTATATGATATGCAAATGTTATACTTGCTGAAGAATCATACAAATGTTCTTAAGGTTGTTTTTTCCCTGGGAAGATTCATGGATGAATCAGTCTGGATAAAGCAGCAGGGGGTGAGAAAGTCATCTAAGCTAATTTGCAACAGCTGAGGATGTGACCCTGCAACGTTTACTTCACCCTATTAGCAAGCCTAAAACATTTCTTAGAGGAAACATGAAAAAAGTGGATTATGCAGAAAAGACATTGCACTAGTTGCAAGGTTTTGGCAATGCTGCCAAAAAACACAATTCCAAGAGATTATTACTGAATTGTATTGAAACTTGTACACTTAGGCTATGTCTGTGCTACCACTTAGAGGAAAAAAACCACATTCCTGAGCAACATAATTTACACTAACATAAGCGCCGGTGTGGACAGGGCTATGTTGGCAGGAGAGAGCTTCTCCCACCGACATAGCTACTGCTGCTTTTTGGGGGTGATTTAATTATGTCCATGGGAGAGCTCTCTCCTGTCAGCATAGAGCAGCTACATGAGAGATCTTACAGCAGCTAATGCATCCGTACAGCGGTGCTGCTGTAAGGTCTCTAGTGTAGACATAGCCTTAGTCTCTTTTTTTGAAATCTCATCTAAACCTCTGTGTCATAATGGGTGATAGCAACTGGATAGATAGGTCTGACTGCGTGGTATTCCATATTTATATCTTCTAGGTCCAACCCTTCTCTGATATCATGGTTAGCTCTCCCAGTGACCTGTCGGGGTGGGGGAGGTTGCCTTTTCTGCAGTGGGGGGGGGGCTGGGTTGCTGGCTAGGATCACCTGGGTATATCTCATTTAATCAAATTCTTCTGGGCATTGAGTATCAGAGGGATAGCCTTGTTAGCCTATTTCCACAAAAACAATGAGGAGTCCAGTGGCACCTTAAGGACTAACAGATTTATTTGGGCATAAGCTTTCATGGGTAAAAAACCCACTTCAGATGCACTTCTTCCTTGGGCATGGTGCCACCTCATTCCCTCCTATTCTCTCCTGTGGCACACAACAGTTTAGTCTCCTGAGGATCATAATACCTTGGTCTAATGCCAGTTCTTGGGTTAAGGTGTAGATGGCTGGGTAATGTTGGTGGCCTGTGCTGTACGGGAGGTCAAACATCGCTAGCTGATCTGGTGGTCCCTTTTGGCCTTAAAATCTGTGATTTTTTCTTTGGTTAACCTAATGCTTTGGTTTAAAATGATCTCACCCACAGGATTGATTGAAATGACTAACAGTAATTGAACAGTCATGTACTGAAAGCATTATAAGCACTAGCCAACACTTATTGCTCACGCAAGCTGTAGTCATTTTTGTGCACACTGTGAAGAATAGACACATGCAAAGAATCCTTAAAGATGCCGCTTACACCACCCTTGATTTCCATACCTTTACTCAGCTCAACCTTCTTTTTGGATAAAGATTAACTTCTCTTCTCATGATGTTTTGAATTCCCCAAGAAATAATCATTAACAAAAAGAATTAAAATCCAGGTATGTCACAGTTCCAGTGATATGTTGCTTCATTTTACTTACTGCCATGTATTTTACATAGATTGGACATAGTGACCAACATTACTGGAAACACCTCGATACCTAGACTTAGTCCTCTCCTAATTTCATTCCCAAACTGGAAACAAGGGGGCTATCATTGGTCCTGTTGCCTTCGGTAATAATTGTTAGATGGGCTACAGTTTCTTATTATCTATGAATAAATTATGCCAGAAGACTTTTTGTTTTGTTTTTTCAGCCACAGTTATGTTTTCTTATTAATCTAATGAAGGCAGAGAGAGAGAGAGAGCAAGAGAGAAATTATTTAGCTAATTTACAGCCAGTTGTAACTCAGAGACAGAAAGAAAACATTATTCGATTACAACCAGTCTCTACTAACACATACAGCGCAAGAAGATCTCACTTATGGAAGTGCATTTGAGTGAGTGAGGGAAAGTTTCCCCTCACAGATTAAAGAAGCCACTTTAGTGCATTATTTTTGATACCTTAAATAAATAAAATGTAAGAAGAAACAAGTTTCAGGCATTATGCTATCTGGTCATCTGCTCAAAGAAAATTTTAAAGAATGACTATACATTATTCCTAATAAACAATCCAACATGTTCTGTCAGCATCAGTGAATAACAACATTGAGCACACTAGTTTGAGGTGATTAGTTTGGTAGATAGGGTTAAAAAAAGAACTAGATAAATTCATGGAGGATAGGTCCATCAATGGCTATGAGCCAGGATGGGCAGGGATGTTGTCCCTAGCCTCTGTTTGCCAGAAGCTGGGAATGGGCGACGGGGCATGGATCACTTGGTGATGACCTGTTCTGTTCGTTCCCTCTGGGGCCACTGTCAGAAGACAGGATACTGGGCAAGATGAACCTTTGGTCTGACCCAGTATGACTGTTCTTATGTTACCATCTGATTAAATTCCAAAAGAGCCAACTTTTGCAGCATTTCTAGTCTACCCAATACCAGAATCAATGAAAATCCCAAGGGGAAAACCACTTCTTAGGAGCTATGTAGCCCACTTTGGCAAACCTAAAACGGTCAGATACTGTCAGAAAAAAGTGCAAAAGCATTATAGTTACCTTTTTCAGAAATAGTAACACCATTCATTAAGCATATTTCTAAGGATGAATGCAGTGTTTTATCCAAACTGCTGATATAATCATTTTTACATGTTGCCCAACCAATTTTCAAAGTAGGGTAGTGAGACATATCTTCTCAAAATTAGCCAATAAAAATTCTCATATTCAAGTAAAATTTCAAATCCCAAGGAACAGGGAAGAGATTTGTAAAAACACAAAGGGGACTTAGATGCCCAATTGCCATTGAAAATCAGTGGGCCTTAGGTGCCTAATTTCCATTTGTGCCTTAGAAAATCTCCTTCCAAAATGATAAGAAATATGGCACTTCATTCCAAACTTGGGAGATGAGATTCAAACAATCTGGCCCAGATCCTCAAATCAATGGGACTTAGGTGCCTAAATATCCTTGAGGCTCTGGGCCCCAATGTTTTTCTATGTCTAGCTTCAGGAAGAGATAGGGATAGTTATGATTTTCAAAGAAGTGTCTTAGAATTTCATGAAACAAAAAATTAAAAAAGGTCACTGGAGCTATATTGATTTAAACCTGGTAAAAGTCTGGCTCCTGATGTTGACTTTACAACTGTTAAAGAGTTGTCCAGCATCCTGATCATATTGCTTGCTCAGAGAGAACTGACATCCAAAAATGGATGGCATTAAGAAAACCGGACATGCATATCCCTATCAATTAGAACACTTAAAGTTATAGATGTAAATAGGTTACTGCTGAAATGGAAGGATTGCTTGATGGAAACATTTTGCTATTAATTCCACCCAGCCTCTCTCCTAATACAGGGGTTTGGAAATATTACTCCTGGGGGAATTCTTCACCAATGCGCAAGGACAGCATTCATGACCCTCACAGATTGTACTCTTTCCCTGCTGAAAAAATGGATTAACGTGCCCCTTCCGGGCAGTAATCAGGGGTGTGTGTGTGTGTGTGTCTGGTTCGAGCGGCGGGAGCAACCAGGGGAGATTTAGATCACTGCCTTGCAGGGTGGAGCTGGGCTCTCTCTGTCTTTTCACTTGCTAACATGGTGTGCCCAGGGCTGGGGATGCCGTGGCTCCTAGTATGTGCTAGGATCCAGATGCTTCTGGCTGGACTGGGAGAGGGGAGACAGGACTGCCTCTTCCCCTTCACAGGCCGCTCCTGGGGCTGGGGCTTAGTCAAACTCACCTCCAGAAACTCCCCCCCCGGTGCAGAAAGTTCTGTACCCCCTCCTGCTTCCTGCCCCCATTGCTCCCCAGCCGTGGGGAGAGGGGTCACTCTATGGAGAGCTGCCCCCCCATCTGCCTCATGTCCCTGAATCCAGACTTCCTGCACCCACACTCCCGCACCAAGCCCACCCTGCCAAACCCACCCACATTCTCCCTCGGCACCCACCATTTTTTCCCCATGGGTACTCCAGCTCCATGGTTCCAGTCCTGCTAAAGACTCATGTGGGTGTCAGTGCAATACCACAGAATGGGTTTTTTTTTCATATCTAAGGCCGTACCCCTCTCTTAAGCATTTCCTATTGGCTAGCTCAGATGGCTCCCCATTCAGCTTGCTGGCTTCTGTGAATTCTATTCTTAGGTGCCTAACTCTTCCCATGCATTGTATGGGGAACCTGGGCACCTAACCAGGGTCTTAGGATTCCATTGGGTGGCAGGGTACCCAGAGTTAAGCATTGAAATGCTGAGTCTAGATCCTCTTTGTGAATCTAATCCTAAGTGTCTTGACCCAAAGTTAGAAAGACTTGGTATCAGACTTGCACCCTAAGACCTCCCGGCCTTTAGTCAGACACAGACTGAGGCTAGAGGAAAACTGAGTACCAGCAAGGGCACACCATGCCAATATAACATACATTTAGTTTAAAAATTACACAAGTTTTTTTCCAAATGTCTTTTTTTCTCCTTGCAGGTGGCATGAGGAGCATGGGACACCTTCTGATCATTTGCTGTTTGGCTTCCTGCAAAACAATTGTGGTCACCTAGTAAGAATGCTAGTTACACACTTGTTCACATTATTAACCACAATAAGGGAAAATACAGCTGAACAAAGCTAATTTATCTCAGAGTGGATAAAGAGTTTGTTCTTCCAAAAAAAAAAAGTTAGTTGTTCATCTGTTTTCTCTCTTTGCTGTTTTTATGAAAGATTAAATGTAAACCTTTTGTAACAAAGGAGCTGTGTAGACTATGGCTCTTTTGTGACTATTTGATGTTTGTAGCATGCAGCTATAAGTCCTCTTCCAAGTTAGACATGGGGCTCTGGTAATGAAAGAAGATCTAATTATCTTGCAATGGTAACTTCAAAGCACTAATCTTAAAGTTAAGTTTTAGTTTTGTTCTCTGATTCAGTCCAATTATCGATTATGCACAAAAACAAAAGGTTGAAGCTACTTAAAAATGACTTTTTATTTGCAATAGCCTTTTTTCTGTTCTACCTACCTACAAAGATATAACGTTTCTGAACTTCTAGGGTTCTGCTACATATCAGAAACTGACGAAGAAAGCAAAGAGAAAGAATAATGGGTCCAGGGGGACCTAACCAAGCTAGGCCATTGTATTCCACCATTAGGTTGGTCAAAGAGTGAAATGCTGGTCCCATTAAAGGCAATTCAATACTCCCATTGACTTCAAAGGGACTAGTATTCCACCCAGTGTTGAAAAATGAATGCAATGTATTTTGGGAGGAATATTTTCAACTACTCAGATGCCTTACTGGATTCTAATTTAACTATAACATCTCAGTAGCTGGTTGAAAATTCAACAAAAACTGAAGCACTTCATGAGAATGTATTTATTTTTGTTGAAAATTTTAAGGGGAATTATCACAAGGTTTCATTTTGCGAAGGTTGAAATGTTTCATTTTGACTTATGTTATAATATTTGAAACATTTATATTGAGTGCATATGATAAAATTTAAACAAATGTTGATAAGGTCAAAACAAAATATTTTGAATTTTTTTTCATGGAAAAACTGAGACTTTGACTTTGTCCCAATTTGGAGCAAAACCCAAATTTTGAAATCTCAAGATTTCTAACTGGATAGAAATTTCTGTTTTTTGACTATCCCTGCCACATAGGAGAAAGACAGAGGTATTGGTATGGACAGTTTGATGTAAACCTCTACTTCATATGCAGTGGCAGTCAATAAAGAAAATAAAATGTTAGCATAGGCCTGTCTTGACATGCAAACACCTTAAGCACCAAGTGATCGCTGAACACCACAAGCAGTATTCAGAAAAGGATTAATCATTTAGGTTGGATAATAAAGGGAATAGAAATCTTCATGCTTCAGGGCATAAGTCAACAACTAACTGACAAAGCAGAAACTTCACCTATGGGATGTGTTGCTGTAAGGGTAAGCATAGTGTTATTGGCACACACCTTTACTTTTCCATGGGCTCAAGGCGTAACCCAGTTAATCTAGGCACCCTTTCCCTTACCCAGTTCCTAGGGCTCAGGGTGTAACCTTATGTGGGTTTGTGGGGCCTTTTACCAGTGAAAGAGCCTTACACAGTAATATCTTTAACTTCTATTTATTAACAGTTACCAAAACAGAATACATATGCTAAGCATTCTATTCCCAATAAGGCAGATGAACTTTTCTTTGTGGCCAGTCAAGATTAGATCATCTGAGAACTCTAGCTTCTGCACAGTATGATTGGCAGGGTGTTGATGTCTGGCAGCTCTGACCTTGGACTGTGTCCTGGAGTTAGGTTCCAAAGAACTTCCTTTTTGACCCCAGTTTATAAAGTTAAAGTTTTGTCCTTCATAGCTATACCTTAACCAATCATTTAAAACTACAAAACCGTATTTTTCACCAATCCTAGCTCATTATGAAACAGTTCTTTAACCAATCATACCCCACCATCTTAGCTGATTTACACCTTGCAAAATTTGTTATGCAACAGACAGAAACAATTAAGAATCAGAGACCATAAAAATAATCAATAGAGAAGTAGGGACCATAAGAGCAAAACAATAAAGTAGAGATTTCACAACACAGCTGTTGATAAGTATCAGGGGGTAGCTGTGTTAGTCTGTATCCACAAAACAAGGAGCTCTGTGACACCTTAAAGATTAACAGATTTGTAGTTAAGTTGATAAGTGACTCCTTGCCAGACAGAATACAATCAAACAAAGTTGTCTTTAAACATCTTAAGAGCTGTTTCTGTTTCTGGTGATGGTGGGAAGTATTAGGACAGGAGCGCCTACTTAAGAGCCCTGATATTATATTGTTTTGCTATAGTTTAGATGGAATGTGAGGATGCGACTTGCTGCTGTCCTAGTGTGGCTGCTGTTTACTGCAGAAAAAGGCCTCACACTGTACAATGGGTCCAATTAGCTCTGTTCCAAGTTCCAGTTCAGAACAGCAGGGTATTCTGGGAATTGTAGGCTAAGCTGCAATGCATGCTGGAAAAGAAAGCATAAGTTATAAGAGGCAGCTGCTTATAAGCTGTTTTCTTTTCCAGCATGCATTATTAAATATTTTCCTTTGGCTTGATCCTAGAACTCCAGGTGGAACTCCTCTTCACTTCAAAGTAGGGTTTGCAAGATCATTCCCCAAGTGTATCAAATGGAGATCTTCATGTATTATAAATAGAAGGTCTTCAGTCACTGGGTATGGTAAAAAAAAGCTACTATTTGTAGTGTCAGGACTCTCTCATTTCTGTTTTGTTATACGACACTTGTGTTTGGTACTTATTTTGTGGTGTATCTTTTTATTGTGCATATAGAGTCAAATCAATGTGAGACTTGTGAGAGCAAGGTGTGCAGGGTTTGTCATTCCTCCTTCAAATAGGAACACAACTTAATGTGATAAGGTGATGATTCCATCAAGTGGGTCTAGTGGCATCCAACGAAAACACAACTCATTTTGTACTGTCTTTCTGAGAAACTCTGCTCCAAAATGACTTATAGAATTCACCATTACAAAAGTAAAACAAAAAGTGAAAGCTGAGACATTAGGATGCATGGGCCAGCAGGAAGAGAGGAGTTTCAGACCCAGGAAGTCTATTTTAGATAGCACAAGCTGCAGAGAAGAAGGTTCTCATCCTCCTCCCCCTAACACCCAATTTTCTCCCAAAGGAATGAGATTGTGTACAAGGAGAGAGAGGAGAGTTCTGCTTGGCAAATAGGGAAGAAAGGAAAGGCTAGACAAGGATTTTAAAATAAAGATACCAATTTTGAACTAAAACCCAAAATGAATGGGTAGCCAGAGAGATTGTTATGGTTGGGACTAATGTTCTATATTTTTGAGCATGTGAGATTAGAGGCATTATGTACATGCTGGATAATGGAGAGCTGGTATTTGGGAAAATTACAAAGATAGAAAATGGTGTTTTCATTTTATTTTTTAAAAAGAACAGTTTATTGTCTGGCTAATTTTGCAGGAGGTACTTTACATTTGTATATATTGTGATACACTTTAATGTAGAGACCAGAGTTTTTAAAAACACACATTACCAAAACCATTCATGTTGTCATTTCTACTTACTACAAAAAATGGTGTTTAGGTGAAAGAAGCAGATGACAACCATGTCTTCTCTTTCAATACTTGTCCTTGTGTCACAGATGCTTAGTAATATCACAATTAACTTAATAATTAAGACTCATTCTCAAAATAGCTTAAATTCAGATAACAGCATTTGCATATGCAAACAGTATTTATTTGTAAACCTGTCATGCAAAAATACTTTCATGTACTTGAAAACTCTGTTTTTGTATGTAAATGATTAAGTATGCAAAATGCAGGCCTTGATCAACAAGGTACTTAAGCATGTGCTTATCTCTAACTACATGAATAGTTCCAAAAATTAGGCATATGTAAGCAACTTGCTGAACTGGGACCCCAGATAAAAATTTTGTATTACTATATTCAAAAAGCAATTTTTTGTCTACATCTTCAAAATGATTGAAACACATTTTCACACCAAAACACTCAAATGATCATATACCATTTGCAATATGAAATCTAGACATGTTACTCCTTCTATGACATATGTGCTCCGTGCTAACTAATACCATACTCTAATCTTGAAGATATTTTGATATAGTAAATAGATGGAAGCTTCTTATTCTGACATCAGGTAAAGTGCTGAAGCTCAAACTTAAAAAATAAATGTTAACACAGGCAATGCAATGCCACAAAATAGCATTAAAAAGAGAAACATTTTTATGTCTCCATTTGTTACAGTATTTGCAACCCCAATTAGCAGTGCTACGAGCCTTGTTATGCTACCTAAATCAGAATTTGGCAGCTTCAAGAACTTCCTTGGGCTAGCTCAGAATTGTATAGCATCTGGTAATTAGAAAGATTAAATGTTTATCATGGGTTTCAGAGACTTCTATGCATATTATTATTTGCTCCTAATGACGTATTACTTTGCTAACAAGGAAGTAAACATTCTCCTCTTTTACAGTTGAATCTAAAATTCTGAGCAAAAGGGGAGCGATTTTTGGCAATCCTGAGGATTAGCAATGTTTTTTGTTATAAACAAACAGCATTTGCTGTAATGTTTGCTTAATGCTGACATCCCTGGTTGAGTCATCATCAGCAGGGATCAAATGTGGGACCTCTGGATCTTCATACATCAGTGTCTATTGCCCGTGTTAAAGGCCCAGCTGTCTTAGCCAATGCTGTAACCTCTATGTGGCCTATCCACCACCAGAAGTGATAGTTGCCTACACTAAACAGACATGGCTTACATTCCATGGGCTGGAGGTTTTTTTAGTTGAATTCCCCACACAGGGCACCACGGTAACAGACTTTCTTCTTTGGCTAGCCATCGCTATAAGGATGATGTCTGCCAAAGAGGTTGATTGATGGGTTTTTAGGTGGCTCAGAAGCCCAATTCGTGCCCTGCCGATTTTCCCACAGAAGTGACAGTGACAGGTGTGATCTCGGAGGAGACATAGTTGTGGGCTGGAGTGTTGTGCCCTTTCTTTCCTCCTTTGTTGCTTCTCTGTCTCTTGAGCATGTCTGTGTTCCTCAAAGTGGGCTGTGGCTTGGTGTTCGTGGCACTGTGTTCTGTTCTGCACCAAGTCGTCCTAGTTTGTTGGGCTGATGCCTCCCTTTTTAAGGTATACTTTCAGTATGTTCTTGAAGTGCTTCTGCTTCCCTCCATGAATGCATCTTCCCTGACTTAACTGAGAGACGAGTACTTGCTTCAGGAGGCCAGTGTCAGGCATATGTACACAGTTACCAGACCAGTGGAGTTGGTATTTCATGACCTGCGCTTCTATACTGCTAACGTTGGCTGCACAGAGAATGCTGATGTTCATGCGTTGGTCTTCCCAGCTGATCCTGAGAATCCTTCTGAGGCAGCACTGCTGGAACCACTCCAGCTGCTTGAGATATTGTCTGTAGGTTACCTAGGTCTCACACCATAGAGAAGGGTGGGGATGACAACTGCCTTGTAAACCAAGTGATCATCAGCAGCAGAGAGTTAAACTGGGACCTCTGGATCTTAAGGCATCAGCCTCTACTGCCTAAGCTAGTGGTCCCCAAACTGTTGGGTGTGCCTCCCTAGGGAGGTGTGGAGGAACGTTTGTGTGGGAGGGCGTCAGCACCTGGGCCAGCCCCCATGAGGGGTGGGGAGGGAATGCTACCCAGCCCGTTAGAAAAAAATGTTGTGTTAGTATTGTTTAAATGTGTTTAATTAGTTGTTTTAATAATGTATATAAGATAAAGGTTATGTAATCACTGGCTCTAATGAAATCCAATATGGAGTATATCATCTGTGACCCTTGGACTCCATCTTTGTAAGCAAATTTGTTGACAACTTAGACACTGGAGTCCCCTGGCTGAAACCGGAGAGAACCAGTTTTTCCCGTCAAAACCAACCCCCAACACTCTATTCCATCAGAACTTTTCCCGCCTTAAAGATTATATAAGATCTTGCTCAGGGCCTGAGCGAGGCTGTCAATTCCAGCGGCAGCGCGTGCATAGTCGGGTCTTCCCAATGTTCCAGAGCTAGTGAGAAGAACATCATTTATCTCGAAGTGAGACAGAGGAAGGAGAGGCCTGTCATCGTCATCATTCCCGCCATAGCGAAACCATCTTACCTGGGAGGGAATCCTGCAGTTTTCCTGGTGGTCATCATCTTAGAGCATCTCCCCGCCTCCGACAAAGTCCACCAGTTGTCAGGACTCCCCAGTGCTCCTCCTCGAAGGCTCCCAATCAGCCAAAGAGTTGAAGATCCTGGGCCTCACATCTGTGCATAGCATCCACTGTGCCTGAATATAGTAGAAGTTTCTGTATTGGGGTTTCATTTATTATTTTTCTGAACACAAAGGGAGGTTTTGTGGGTCTGAGCTTCAAGCTCCTAAAGCCAGTCACTATTTCATTGTATTGGTTAGGTTTGTGTTTCTTCTTCCCCACCCCATTTCTCCCCGTTTTCTGTACCTTTACCCTGAATACACTTACCTTTGTTTGTACCATATCACCTGGTCTTCTCTTTATTTTATTTACATTAAACAAGGAGGGAGGGACACCCTTACTGTAAGCTAAATCCACTGGTAACAGATACAGGAGGGAGTCAAGTCTGCACATTCTGAGAAAAGGGGCTTTCCTTTTATCTCTCCTTTACCATTTCTAAAGTTTTCCTTCCTGAAGCATTGCCTTATTCCCCTTGAGGTAACCCCCTGATCTGACCCCAGCTCAGCTCCGGTCCCACCTCCAGCTCCCTGCCCCATGCCCGGCCCTGCCCCCAGCCTTGGCCCCCGACTGTGGCTTGGCTTCAGCTCTGCACCTGGCTGTGGCCCTGGCTGCTGGAGCTCACCTCAGCTCTGCTCCTGGCCCTGCCCCCAGCCTTGGCCCAGGCCGGGGCTCCGCTCTCAGCCCCAGTCCCCAGACCTGCCGCTAGCTGCAGTCCTCTTACCTCTGTCTGCACCCGCCCCCAGGATCTGTGGCACCTCTCCCAGCCCCAGCTCCTCGGGTGTGTGTGGAAAGGAGTAAGCGGGAGGTGTACAACCCTGAAAAGTTTGTGGACCACTGGCCTAAGCTAAAAGATGCAGCTTTCTTACAGCGTCTGCTCTCATTGGCAGGTGAGCTAACTTCTTCACAAGTTGTTCCACTAACTGGAACCAATTGTTAGTTGTGGATGCAGGGGAAATATCCCTGGACATCAAGTCTTTCAAATCCCTTAGGGTATTTCCTTCCTGTGCCAGGAAAGGCTGTAACTTGGCATTAAAATCCATAGGTGCAAGGCCATTCTTGCTCCACCCTGAACCACTCTCCTGGAGGATGGCTATACTTCAGATGCTAGTGTCTCCTTTGGTACTCTAGTTGCCATTCAGTGCTGCAGAGCACTATATCAAGGAACTGGGGCCCCCTGTTGTGGCGCTGGTGCTGTGGTATGACTCTTCCCCAGACCTTCACAGTGTTGACAACACTCAATCTGTTCCTTTGGAGTTTCACAGAGGATTCATGTTCCCATAAAGGGTTTGTAGGGCTCCAAGCCTCCTGCTTTGCTCCACTCACAAAGCAAGGTGCTCCCCATCTTCTACTGTAACGCCTGATTCTCTAGGTGATGCTGGACTCGTTGCTCCCAGGCAGAGCAACGACTTTTGAACTGACACTACTTGCCTATTAAAATCTTCTAGTAAATTAAATCCTAGCAGTGCAGCCATCTATGGCCCCTCTCCTGAATTATGGCTCTAGCCACTCCCTGCTGCTTGCTATGGGGAATGGCTTCTTCCATCTCCTCACATTGGTTGGGTTCTGGGTTCTTTTTCAGACACCTGCTGCCTCCACCCAAGGTGTTTCCTCATTGTGCCTGAGACACAAGGGGTGCTGTCCCCTGGGAAAATGAATAACACTACTACTTGGCACCGAGTATAAAATACAGAACTTAAGAAACAATAAAGCACATCATTGCAACACGAGCAAAGAAATGATACACCCCAAAATAAGTATATCAAGGGACTTTACTGAGAACAGGCAAATAGGGGGCTGGCAAAGGAAAGGGTTAGAGGTTAACTAACAAGCATTAAGCATTAATATATCAACACATGCCCTCAGCCCCCTTCCGAAGTGGGTGGTACTCTGATTATGAGTCTGGAGACAAGTGTTGCAACACTGTGAAGGTTGGCTAGCTTAAACAAAAGGAAGGAATCTCCTTAGTGAGCTTTTGCCCTTAGGGGGGGTAGGGTTCCCCTCCTGTCTCCCTGGTCTGCAGTCCTGTGGGGGTCTCAGCTGGCTCTCACTAGCTGATGCAGGGGAAGATCTCTGTCCCTCTTGATGAAGGTCGCTGCAGGGCTGGAACTGCCTGACCCATGCACTAAACCCCACAGCAGTTCAAAGACTCCCTTTGTAGAGAGGGGGCGTTAATCAGAGACTCCCTGTGCTGTACTGCTTCTGTCTGAGGTCTCAAACTCAAACCTCAACACTCAAACCAAAACTAGTTTTTTGTCTCTAAGTCAGGCTGTCCCCGCCCACTGAGAGGCTGAGCAGCCCTGGCTCATCATTGGCCCAGCAAACTGCTTGCCCATATCAGCCCACACAGAAGCCTCCCTACTGGTATCAGCAGGAGTTTCCAGTCTATTCTGTCCCCCGCGCCCCTCCACCTGACTCCAAGCATGCAGGGAAATGGCGTCAGAGGGCTCTGGGAGCCATTGCTGTTGTCCATAAGGTAAGACCCTCCCCCCACCCACAACCTGAGGCTCAGTTCAGAATTCCAGGAGCTGATAAATACATTTAGGTCATTTTATTGCCTGTCCAGACCTTTCTCTTCAGATAATAATGTAGCTCTGTACCAAATGTCAGAAGGCCGTCAGTGTCCGAGGAGCTGACACTGTAAACATGCCCATAATTAATTTCACTGAAAGACATCGTAAGCTCCAAGTGTGGGTTTGCACCTGTTAATGAAAAGTGCCAAGTTGAGCAGGAGCCATCTAACCACTTGTTAATTTTGACAAAAGTGGCATGTTAACATGTTCTTTCTTTGCAGAGAAGTGGCAGGACAGATAACTGGCTGTATTAACTTAAATTTGCTGCATGAAAAACAGAAGTTCTAAAACCATTACTGTGTCATGTGACTTGCTCTAATGAGCTATAATAATGTGCTGTGTAAATAAACAAGATCTGCACCTAGTATCCATATGCATGTGGCAGAGTTGGGGATGATGGTGGGTTTACTTTAGTTTAGATAATTGTCATATGCCTGGTGGATCTTACTGACTTATCTACAGGAATCCTGTATGACACCAATCAAAACAATTAATGTTTACTCATCCTGTTAGGACCTGATCTGGGCCCATTTAATTCAGTGGAAATCCTTCTATTGATTTCAGCGAGTTTTGGATTAGGTCCATAGATGGTAATGCATACCTCCTCCATATTGTGAAATACTGAGATGAGTGCACTTTTTTTCTTATTGAGTAAATTAGTGTCATAAAATAGTCCTGGGGACCAAAGTTTTCTACTTTTCCACCAACAAGAACAACATCCACATTAGTCATATATGTTTCCCCAGACTCCTCTGCAATGTCTAAATCCAAATCTGAAATTTCGTGAAGATTGGGTGAAAACCTTGTTGAAATGGGTAAGTATGACAGCCACCTTCCCTTCAGGATAAATGTAAGAAGCAGTTAAGCTCTTTCTGGGTAGGATGACTGAAACAATATATAGTCCACATGCAAGGCTGGTCAGAAATTGAGCTTTGTGGGCAAAGGAGTTTTTGATGGGCATTGTTTGATGGAGGGGTATGTCTGCAGTCAGAAATAGGCAGAAAAAAGTAGCCTAACCCAAGCAGACAGCATGACAAGGACTGGAAAGGTGGTCCTGAGAGAAGGTAAAGAGAGGAAGATTTTTGGGTAGAGTGCTGGCTGGAAAAAAGTTCAGAATTGCAAGCAAAGAAACAGTCTCCTGCTGTTTGATTCCAACAGTATTCAGGGAAACAGGACTTTATGTAAATTATTTGTAAATAAACAGGATTGCATCAAAGAAATACTTGACTCTAGCACCTATTTTTCTTCCTTATGTAAACAAACAGCAAGACCCCAAATATTAGTTAATCCCTTGGGCCAAAATGGCTGACGGTGTATGAATCCAGACTTTATTTTGCCCTAACATAGAGAGAAGAATTGGATTTATATCCATATTTCCCTAAGTACAAGGATGTTCACATCTGAGTTTGGTTTAGCTCCATCTGTAACGTAAACATTGACTTTGATTGTTAGCAAATGAAGTCTTCCCTAGCACAAGCTGAAAATGTTTGGTTTCAGATTTTACTTCATACGTAATAGGTCTAAAACCTGCTCAGCTCTCCATCAGCATTGGAATGGCCAGTACAAGTCATAAAAACACAGCCTCATGATTTCAGAGTTGTAGGTCACTGGATATCATGAGACTTCCAATAGCCTTTGGAAAGTAGAAAATTATTGGTAGTTACTAAAACCGATAGATTTGGAGCCCCCGGGCACTATAAAAATGCCAGCTGAATTGGTATCCCTTGGATTTATAAAAACAATGGAAGGCAGAAGCTGCAGCAATGGAATCCCCTGGAGTTATAAATAAACTATTTATGTGTCCTAATCCTCTTAAAAATGATAGGGGTAAGAAAAATTTGATTGTCATGTGTTCTAGTGCCAATACTCTTGTAAGTTCTACTAATAAAACAATTTTGTCTGAACTGAAATATTGGTGGTTCAAGTTGCTACTTTGTGGAAGACTCAGAAATTGGACTTAATTTTCAAAAATATTGTGGAGAAACTTTATTTAATAGTTCTCAGCACAGGGATTGGTTTAAATAGTCAGAGCATTGAAGATCTGGCATTTCTTCATGTCTGCCTAGGTTCAGTTTCAATGTGAAAATTTGAGTAAAATATAAAGACAAACTTTTTGTTTTTTTTAAGACAGTTTCAAAGTTTTCCATATGGCCTAGCTAGCAGGACTTGGAGATCAAATGTCTTATGTGCTATTCATCTATGGCACTGAATGGCTTTAATAATACAGCTGGTTGAAACACTTTTCTGTCAGACAATACCATTTAATCAAAATTTTCCAAGAGAACATGTCAATTTTGTCAAAATTGACTAGAAAAAAATGAAATAAAGTATTTTTAAAAAAAACACAAACCAGTGTTTCAGCCTTATTGATGAAGTGAGCTGTAGCTCACGAAAGCTTATGCTCTAATAAATTTGTTAGTCTCTAAGGTGCCACAAGTACTCCTTTTCTTTTTGCGAATACAGACTAACATGGCTGCTACTCTGAAACCAGCCTTATTGAAATGGAACATTTGGGTTTTTCTTATTTCAACAAAAACAAGGAACAGTCCTTGTGACACCTTAGAGACTAAAAAATTTACTGGGTTCTAGCCCACAAAAGCTTATGCCCAAATAAATGTATTAGTCTCTAAGGTGCCACAAGGACTCCTCCTTGTTTTTGCTGATACAGACTAACACGGCTACCAATCTGAAACCTTTTATTTCAACAATGGCTTTTCACTTTGAAACTTTTATATTATCAATTATAAAATTAAAAAGGTAAAACTGGAACAAACCATTTCAATTTAATCAAAACAGAACATTTTGATTGACCCACAATCATTTTTTTAAACTTCACCTAGTGGGAAAACTATGACATTTTGTTTTTGTTCCTATTCATAATAGAAACAAATTTTGAAATTGCAGAATATCCAACCTAGACCTCCCCTACTGCAACTTGAGACCATTGCTGTCATCTGCCACCACTGAGAACAGCCTAGCTACATCCTCTTTTGAACCCCCCCTTCAGGTAGTTGAAGGCTGCTATCAAATCCCCCTCACTCTTCTCTTCTGCAGACTAAATAACCCCAGTTCCCTCAGCCTCTCCTCGTAAATCATGGGGGGATTTCTAATAATTTTTGTTGCCCTCCGCTGGACTCCCTCCAATTTGTCCACATCTCTTCTGTAGTGGGGGGAACCAAAACTGGACGCAATACTCCCGGTGTGGCCTCACCAGTGCCGAACAGAGGGGAATAATCACTTCCCTCAATCTGCTAGCAATGCTCCTATTAATACAGCCCAATATGCCGTTGGCCTTCTTGGTAACGAGGGCACACTGCTGACTCATATCCAGCTTCTCGTCCATTGTAACCCTCGGGTCCTTTTCTGCAGGACTGCTGCTTAGCCAGTTGGTCCCCAGCCTGCAACAGTGCATGGGATTCTTCCTTCCTCAATGCAAGACTCTGCACTTGTCCTCGTTGAACCTCATCAGATTTTTTTTTGGCCCAATCCTCCAATTTGTCTAGGTCACTCTGGTCCCTATCCATACCCTCCAGTGTATCTACCTCTTCCCCCAGTTTAGAGTCATCTGCAAACTTGCTGATGGTGCAATTAATCCCATCATCCAGATCATTGATAAAGAGATGTTGAACAAAACTGGCCCCAGGCCTGACCCTGGGGCAATCCGCTTGATACCGGCTGCCAGCTAGACATCGAGCCATTGATCACTACTAGATGAGCCTGACAATCTAGCCAGCTTTCTATCCATCTTATAGTCTGTTCATCCAACACATACTTTTTAAACTTGCTGGCAAGAATACGTGGGAGACTGTATCAAAAGTTTTGCTAAACTCAAGATATATCACATCCACCGCTTTCCCCATAACCACAGAGCCAGTTATCTTATCATAGAAGGCAATCAGGTGGTCAGGCATGATTTGCCCTTGGTGAATCCATGTTGACTGTTCCTGATTACCTTCCTCTCCTCCAAGTGCTTCAAAATGGATTCCTTGAATTGAAATTCCTGCTCCATGAATTTGCTGGGGACTGAAGTGAGGCTAACTGGTCTGTAGTTCCCCAGGTTCTCTTTCTTCCCTTTTTAAAATATGGGCACTATATTTGCCTTTTTCCAATCATCTGGGACCTCCCCTGATCACCATGAATTTTCAAAGCTAATGGCCAATGACTCTGCAATCACATCAGCCAACTCCCTCAGCACCCTTGGATACATTAGATCTGGACCCATGGACTTGTGTATGTCCAGCTTTTCTAAATAGTCCTTAACCTTTTCTTTCACCACTGAGGGCTGCTCACCTCCTCCCCATACTGTGTTGCCCAGTGCAGCAGTCTGGGAGCTGCCCTTGTCTGTGAACACCGAGGGAAAAAAATTGAATACTTCAGCTTTTTCCACATCATCTGTCATTTTGTTGTTTCCCCCATTCAGTAAGGGTCCCACACATTCCCTGACCTTCTTGTTGCTAACATACCTGTAGAAACCCTTCCCATCCCTTGCTAGCTACAATTCCAATTGTACCTTGGCCTTCCTGATTACACTCCTGCATACTCTAGCAATATTTTTATACTCCTCCCTAGTCATCTGTCCACATTTCCACTTATTGTAAGCTTCCTTTTTGAGTTTAAGATCACCGAAGATTTCACTGTTAAGCCAATCTGGTCGCCTATCATATTTGCTATTCTTTCTGCACATGGGGATGGTTTGTTCCTGCTCCCTCAATAAGGCTTCTTTAAAATACAGCCAGCTCTCCTGGATTCCTTGTCCCCTCATATTAGCTTCCCAGGGGATCCTGCCCATCAGTTCCCTAAGGGAGTCTAAGTCTGCTTTTCTGAAGTTCAGGGTCTGTATTTGCTACTCTCCTTTCTTCCTTTTCTGAGGATACTGAACTCAACCATCTCATCATCACTGCTGCCTAGGTTGTCACCCACTTCTACTCCCCCTACCAATTCTTCCCTGTTTGTAAGCAGCGGGTCAAGAGGAGCACGGCCCCTAGTCGATTGCTCCAGCACTTGTACCAGGAAGTTGTCCCCAACACTCTCCAAAAACTTCCTGGATTGTCTGTGCATTGCTGTATTGCTCTCCCAACAGATGTCAGGGTGATTGAAGTCCCCCATTAGTATCAGGGCCTGTGATCTGGAAACTTCTGCTAGAAACTTCACAGAGGTAATCTTGACAGAAAGTAGCTCATTAGTCATTCTGCTTTTGTGGATAAGGATTGTAAAACTATCAAGTATATAGTTTTCACTACTTCTAAAAATCTGACCAAGCTCCAGTCTGAGCTGCAATATCTACACAGCTATTCTTAGAGTGCTAGCACAAGTCTGTGGCCCAAGGCAGGTTTCCGGATTCAGTGTAGCCCTGAAGGATTTGGGAAGGACAAAATGATTGCGAGGTATGTGCATACTATGGTGATATGGGCCATATAAATACAAACATAGATATTTACTTATGGCAGAGGAGCTGAATTCCAGATACCGCCTGTCAAAATCGAATGTGGAAAATTAAGACTAAAAGAATGTATTGGTAACTGACTGACACAGCGCAAGAAAAGCGTTGCTCATATGTGCTTTGAAGCTATTTTTTAACCTATTTAATCACTAATATCAAGATATAACTTTGCTGCCAGAGCAATGCAATAAAGCAATAGATCTTGCTGCTCTATCTCTATAGTGTCTAGCTTATCCACAGCCGAACTTTCAAGACACACTGAAGCATTTCATCAATTTTTTTTTCAATCTAACATTCTGTGGCACCCTTATGCCAAGTTATAAATGATATATGCTAAACCATTCTCCCCTAGTGAAAAATTTCTGCTTCCCCAGCATACACAGAGTGGAATTCAGCCAGCTTGGCTCAGAGGCAACAAAAAGAGCAATTGAACCTAGGCCAAAAAATGTTCTCCCTCCACCACCTTCCCCTCGACAAAACTTTGTGACTTAGGGGATACTTAAAATGCTCTTCTTCTGGCAGGTCTACATTAGAAGAGCTACATTGGCGCAGCTGCACAAATTTAGCTGTGCTGCTGTAGTGTGTCTGGTGAAGACTCTCTATGCCGACGGGAGAGAGTTCTCCCATCAGCATAATAAATCCACCTCCTCAAGAGGCGGTAGCTATGTCAGCAGGAGAAGCTCTCCCACTGACAGCGCCGTGCACACCAGCGCTTAGGTCAGTGTAACTGCTGTCACTCAGCGGGGTGGCTTATTCACACCCCTGAGTAATTTATACTGAAATAAGTGGTAGTGTAGACCTGGCATTAGTCACTCCCCCATTCTTTACTGTCCTTCCCCTTTTCTAACAAGTTGTTCATAGCTGTAGCTTTGGAAAGATGCCTTGGAACTGAATACAGTCTCTCCTCAGTAACTTAGGCTCTGACGTCTCTCATTCCTGCCATGAGGATAGATTGCTGTTAATGAAATGTTTCCCTTTTCTACTCTTTTCCTACCTGACTCTGGCTCATGGAAATCTTTATTTTAGGAATTTTAATTTACAGTAAATGCTGCTTATGAGCCCAGCCCCCAGAATATCTGCCCTGCTTTTACTTCTTTAACAAGCCTCTGATGAGGCCAGCCTGGGGGCTAAGGAAAAGTCTTTCTGAGAGCAGGATTTTTAAATGAATGGGCCCCATCCTGTTAGCACAAATAGAGATTTGAGCCTGGGGAGCTAAGGGAAGGATATCTGTGGATTGCTGCGATATGAATATCTTCCACTGAAATCCACAGACTATGTTGCACTGTTGTAGGTCTGATCTAGGGAGAAAAGGCAAATCAACCTGCAGGAAAATAATGAAAAGAAGGGGATGCTTTTTGGCCAGTAGGAAATGAAAGAAAAAGTTTGCTTGGCTACCAGCTAATCCTTCAGTTGCTAGCACTTACTTTGTTGTAACTTCTAGAGGCTGGCTCACTCCCCTGTCACAAACCCTTCCTTCCCACTACCACCAAAATGTCTTTCAAAAACATAATTTCTGAAATTGTTTTAAATAAGCCGGGTCCTATCACACTCTTCAGGAAATAGGTTTGCAGTTTAAGAGGAGCTAGAGGACAACCTAACACTATAAAACTTATTTTAAATAGTCTATCCCACAGCTGTCAAGGGAGCCTGGAAACTTAGGATATCTCACTGACAAAAGTTATGTAGCTAATTCTTAACCCCAGATGAAGCCTTGTTCCAGTTTTAGTGCCAGGTTAGGTACTCAGCTTTCCCTTGCATCATAGGTTGGTCGTCCCATGTTTTATTCTGCACAGTCTTTTCTGAAGCAAGGAGTCCAATCATTATTAAGGCCTGGTCTACACTACGGGGTTAGGTCAAATTTAGCCACGTTAGGTCGATTTAAAAATGACTGTGTCCACATAACCAACCCTGTTTCATTGACCTAAAGGGCTCTTAAAATTGACTTCTATACTCCTCCCTGGTGAGGGGAGTAGTGCTAAAATCAACCTTGCTGGCTTGAATTTGGGATAGTGAGGACACAAATCGATGGTATTGGCCTCCAGGAGCTATCCCAGAGTGCTCCATTGTGACCGCTCTGGACAGCACTTTGAACTCCGATGCACTATCCAGGTACACAGGAAAAGCCCCAGGGACTTTTGAATTTCATTTCCTGTTTGGTCAGCGTGGCGAACTCAGCAACACTGGTGACCATGCAGTCCCTCCAGAATCTCAAACGAGCTCCAGCATGGACTGAAAGGGAGACACTGGATCTGATTGCTGTATGGGGAGAAGCATCTGTGCAAGCTGAACTCCAATCAAAAAGAAGAAATGCAAATATATTTGCAAAAATCTCACAGGGCATGTTGGACAGAGGCTACAACAGGGACACACAGCAGTGCCACTTGAAAGTTAAGGAGCTCAGGCAAGCCTACCAAAAGACAAAGGAGGCAAACAGTCACTCCGGGTCAGAGCCCTATACATGCCGCTTCTATGATCAGCTGCATGGCATTCTGGGGGGGACCCTACCACTACCCCATCACTGTCCATGGACACCTGCAAGGGGGGAGTCTCATGCAACAGGGAGGAGGATTTTGGGGATGAGGAAGAGGAGGAGGAGGAATGCACAGCAGGCAAGTGGTGAATCCATTCTCCCTGGCAGCCAGGACCTTTTCATCACCCTGGAGCCAATACCCTCCCAAAGCGGGATCCCTGACCCTGAAGGCGGAGAAGGCACCTCTGATGAGTGCACATTTGTAACTACAGTACAGGGTTTAACAGCAATTGTGTTTAATGTTTGATTTGCCCTGACGAATTGGGATGCTCTCCTGGAGGTACTCTGAAAGCCTTTGCAGAAGGTTTCTGGGGAGGGCTGTCTTATTTCATCTTCCACGGTAGGACACTTTACCACGCCAAGCAAGTAGCATGTATTCCGGAATCACTGCAGCACAAACCATGGCAGCGAATGGTTCTGGGTTTTGGTCACATTCAAGCAACATTCAATCTATATCTTTCTGTGTTAGCCTCAATAGAGTGATATCATTCATGGGCACCTGATTGAAATAGGGGAATTTTTGTAAGGGAACTGTAAAAGGACCCTGTTCACGCTGGGCTGTTTGTGCCTGGTTAAAAGGAATCAACCAAGAGAATAGCCACACCGGGGGGGGGGGGGGGGGGGCTAGGTGCGTGCTGCACATCCATCCGAAAACTGCAGCCCCTCCTTTTAAATTGAAATCCAACCCATTGCTTGCTCTGGGAAAGGAGGGCGCTGCAGTTTGAAAACATTGCCACATGTTATGAAGGCATAAAAAGCCAACCCTGCATACTAAAAGGTTTACCATGGCTGCCTGGAAACCGAATTCTGTTGCCCCGCCCTGTGTGATGTGTCACCATACCAGCAGGCGCTCAATATAAAAGGCAAAATGCGACCTTGTACATAAAGTACACGTGCTGTCTGCTGTGAATTGCTTGATTCACTGTGAAAGAGTCTCCCTTTTGTTCTCAGAAATGTATCATCTTAAATTTTATTCTCTCTTATCTCCCCCCAGGTGCAAATGTTTCTATACTCCCCCATCATCTCCGTCCCTGATGTTATCACAGATTAGAAGGTGAAAAAAACCACACTCACAATGACATGTTTTCTGAGCTCATGCAGTCACCCCACACTAATAGGGAACAGCTTAATGCATGGAGGCATTCAGTGGCAGAGGCCAGGAAAGAATTAAGTGAGCACGAAGAGTGGAGGCAGTATGTGATGCTGAGGCCAATGGGGGAGCAAACGGACATGATGAAGCATCTGTTGGAGCTGTAGGAAAGCAAACAAGAGCACAGACCCCCGCTGCATCCACTGTATAACTACATGCCCTCCTCCCCTAGTTCCACTTCCGCCTCACCCAGCTGCCCAAGAATGCAGTGGGGGGAAGCTCTGGGCACCCAACCACTCCAGAGGATGGCCCAAGCAACAGAAGGCTGTCATTCAAACAGTTTGATTTTTAGTGTGGCTACAAAAAACAATGTGGCCTTGTCCTTCCTTCCTCCCCCACCCGGGCTACCTTGTCGATTATCTCATTTTTAAAAAAAATTAATAAAGAATGCATGGTTTCAAAACAATAGTTACTTTATTTCAAAAAGGGGGAAGGGTGATTGGCTTAAAATTCAACAAATGGGGTGGGTTTGCACCAAGGAGAAACACACAGAACTGTCACACCGAAGCCTGGCCAGTCATGAAACTGGTTTTCAAAACCTCTCTGATGTGCAGCTCACCTTGCTGTGCTCTTCTAATTGCCCTGCTGTCTGGCTGCTCAAAATCAGATGCCAGGTGATTTGGCTCAACCTCCCACCCCACCATAAATGTCTCCCCCTTGCTCTCACAGATATTATTGCAAGCAGCAATAACAATTTTCAGAGTAGCAGCCATGTTAGTCTGTATTCGCAAAAAGAAAAGGAGTACTTGTGGCAGCTTAGAGACTAACAAATTTATTTGAGCATAAGCTTTCGTGAGCTACAGCTCACTTCATCAGATGCTTCGGTGGGAAAAAAAATTTTTCCTCACCGAATGCATCCGATGAAGTGAGCTGTAGCTCACGAAAGCTTATGCTCAAATAAATTTGTTAGTCTCTAAAGTGCCACAAGCAATAACAATGGGAATGTTCGTTGTGCTGAGGTCTGACCTAGTCAGCAAACAGTGCCTGCTAGTTTTTAAATGTCCAAAGGCACATTCTACCACCATTCTGCACTTGCTCAGCCTATAGTTGAACTGCTCCTTACTACTGTCCAGGCTGCCTGTGTAAGGCTTCATGAGCCATGGGAGCAAGGGATAGGCTGGGTCCCCAAGGATAACTATTGGCATTTCAACATCCCCAGCGGTAATTTTCTGGTCTGGGAAGTAAGTGATCTTGCAGCTGCTTGAACAGCCCGGAGATCCTAAATATGTGAGTGTCATGCACCTTTCCTGGCCATCCCACGTTGATGTTGGTGAAATGTCCCTTGTGATCCACCAGTGCTTGCGGCACCATTGAGAGGTACCCCTTGCGGGTCACGTATCGTTTGGCAGGGGGTCCAGTGCCAAGATGGGGATATGCATTCCTATTGCCCCACCACAATTAGGGAACCCCATTGCAGCAAAGCCATCCAGTATGACCTGCACATTTCCCAGAGTCATACCCTTGATAACAGAACGTCAATGATTGCATTGGCTACTTGGATCACAGCAGCCCCCACAGTAGACTTGCCCACTCCAAACTGAGGCCTGACTGGCCGGTAGCAGTCGGCGTTGTAAGCTTTTACAGGGCTATCGCCACTCACTTCTCAACTGTCAGGGCAGCTCTCATCTTGGTATTCCTGTGCTTCAAGGCAGGAGAAAGCAACTCACACAGTTCCAGGAAAATGGCCTTAAGCAGCGAAAGTTTCTCAGCCACTGTGAATCATCCCGTACCTGCAACACTATGCGGTTCCACCACTCTGTGCTTGTTTGCCGGGCCCAGAATCGGCGTTCCACTGTATCAACCAGCCCCACTGCCGCCATGATGTCCCAATTGCCACAGCCCATGCTTTCAGGAACGTCTGTGTCCATGTCCTCATCAAAATCCTCCTTGTGCTGGCATTTCTTAGCCTGGTTCTGCATATACTCCAGGATAACATGCAAGGTGCTTACAATGCTCACAACAGCAGCGGTGAGGGTGAGCTGAGCAGGCTCCATACTTGCTATGGTATGCATGGGTAACCCAGGAAAAAAGGCGGGAAATGATTGTCTGCCATTGCTTTCACAGAGGGAGAGGCGACTGACAACATGTACCTGAAACCACCCGCAACAAAGTTTTTGCCCCCTCAGGCATTGGGAGCTTAACCCAGAATTCCAATGGGCAGTGTAGACTGCGGAAACTGTGGGATAGCTACCTACAGTGCACCGCTATGTAAGTCAATGCTAGCCACAGTAATGAGGACGCACTGTGATGACTTAATTCGCTTAGTGGGGACGTATGCAATCGACTGTATAAAATTGATTTCTAAAAATCAACTTTATAAAATCGACCTAAAGTTTGTAGTGTAGACATACCCTAAGAAGGCAGACTTGGAGGGGGCAGGGATCAGTTTAGTGCAGACTAAATGGGGACTTCTGACCCTCACAGTATCTCGTTAGTGACTTGTATCTGTAAGCATTACAGGCACTTGGATGCTGTTTTTCCACAGAGCAGAAATAAAAATGACATACGTTAGTGATGTATATTATGGTGCCAGTATATAGAGCTAAACTAGATTAATGCAAACTCTTAAATAGTACTGATTTAATTAAGTGTGACCAAGCCAATTCTTAGAAAATTATAAAAGATGGGATTGGAAGTATATTTGTTTATATATTTATTTATTTTTGTGGTAACTGCATGTAAAATTTTTCACTCTTTTCTGACAGGTTCCATTTAATAAGTCTTGCCACAAATTCCTGCTTCCTTTTACCAGGGCTTCTATACCACTGCTTTATTTAGAATCTTAATAAAGAAAAGAGGAATGTTTCTGTTCTTTAAGCACACTTAACCATTTACACGCATCTATTCACTACTTTTATTTGGGGTAACCATACCAGCCTACTACTTTTTCCTCATGATCGTCTCCAAACTTTTTTCCACTTTTCTGTTTGTCTTGCATCTGAGGTTGACTTTATCATGGATATAAAGCTGCCATCATGCTGCCTTTTTATGTGCACAGTGTATACAGTCGTGAAAAATTGTCAGCACTCTTGGTTGCAGTGTGGATTTTTGTCCAAAAATGAGCTTGTGCCTCTGGTTCTGGCTGTTCAGGTTACACGTTTCAACACTTGTTTCAAGGGAAACATTCATTCAAGTCCCAAAGTGACACAAGTCTGGACACAAACGTGTGTCCCCTTGCTTTTCTTGTTTAAAAAGTATTTACATCAGAAATAAAGAAACATGAAACTGAGGCTTATAGAAAGTTCATAGAATAGAATATACTGAGTTTACAGGAAATTCTAAGGAATTAATATAGCTTTTTAAATGTCCTTCCTGAATAATTTTGTCTCTTTATCATACATTGTACATCTTGTTTGGCTCTTGACAGGTTGAAAGATTTGGTTCAAGTGTGTGTGTACACACACACACCTTTACTTGTAACAGTTTAATGGAGGTTATATACTTGTGACAGCGTTTACCATAAGCAAGATAGCAAAGTTTCTAAACAGGTGCATAAAAGTGGAACCCATTCACAGAATCATCATTTGAAGCCTTTTTTCTAAAGTGCTACTACCAAACTCAACCAAACATTTAAAATGTATTTTACATGCCCTCTATTAAATGGTCACATACAATGCTGTCCTTGTATTGCCTTTCCCACCATCAATAGCTACCAAAATATATGGGCCTGATGACCTTTCTCCTTTAAAGGAGCGTGATGGGGTATTTATGCCCCACACTAGCAGGAAAGGGTTAATCCCACACTATGGAGGAAGTTCTGCCCCTCAGACTCTGCTGGGCATGCGCCAACTGCTGTGCTAGTATAAAGGAGAGCAGCCTAGCTGAGTCTGGGCTGATTGCCAAGAAGGAAGGATGCTTGGTGGAGGCTCCAGTCCAGGAGCTGTTACAGTCCTTGCCTGTGGGAGCTGGAGATCCTGAGATCCAGACCGGAGACCTGTTGCCTACAGCTGACCAGCTGGAGTTGGAGTCCCAGGGAGTTACTTGCACCAAGAAGCCCAAAGACCCTGACCTCATTTGAACTGCAGCTTCAGGAAGCCCAGTAGGAAGTGACCCTGGGAGGTGGAGTGAGTGGTATCTTCCACTCATGTAAGGTCAGCGTGTTGCAGTTGGATTCCCCACTGACGGACCATTCTGCCACTGTTAGAACCAGAACATGGTGGAGTCAGGTGGGCCTAGGTCCCCCTACCCCAGTCACCACCCCTTTTGGTGGCAGACCCCCAATCAGACCACTAGGCCATGCTGCCTTGCACTCATGGGCTGCTGAATTGACTCTGGCCACTAGGCCACACCGCTCCATACTTGTGGCTGGGCCGGTTGTCTCAGGCCATTAGACCACGTAGTCCAGAACCTAAGGGCCACAACTTTTACTCTGGCCATTAGGCCCACTGTTGTGAGGTCCAGGGCAATCTGGTAGACTGTAGCCATCATGTCAGCACACCCACAATCCACCCTGAAGGGGAACGGGGTGTGCATACACCTCTACAGGAGCCTATTCCTTTGCTAGGTTTATTACAGTGTTGCTATGACAGCAGAGTCCTACAAAGCACTTAGGTGCTGTGGTTGTTCCAATGTCCACAGAAAATTATGTGGAAGAAAAGCTGTGTGAGCTAGGCCAGAAGGAAGTAGTGTAGCTTGCTTCCATCTCTATCAAATGTAATTCATAACTGTGGAGAGAGAAGTGAGACAGAGGATTTGAAGCTCCCAGTGATGATGCAAGATCATGAGTACCAACCTCCAGGCAGAGTATTAAAAACCAGGGCACAAACTCCAAATTGACTGAGCATTCTACATTTAGATTCCACCAACTAAGTGCAAACTCCTTAGGTGCTTTAACAACCTTAACACAAAGTCATAGTCCTCTGAGGTATTCTGGTCTGCCTTGCCATCACATGAACATGTGTCTGTGAGAGATAGCCCCTTACACCAAGAATCACAAATATTCACATTACTCCTAATCTAAAAGGGACCAGTCAGTTACCCCAGGTAATTTTGTCTTTGGTGCGAGACCTAAAGTAAACACTTGTAAACTACATGAACATTTATTAATTAGGAAAAAGGAAGTTAGGGAGTTATTTCCTAGGTTAAAGCAATCAAATATACACAAAATGAGTCAGTATTGGGTTTCAAAAGTAACAGGCTTCTATAATCAGCAAGCTCTATTTGTCCTGTCACCTAGGGGTGACCCATGCTAAGCAGTTGGGGGGGTCTCTTGCTTATGCCTAGAAACACCCTGCCCCCCCAAAGTCCAAACAGCATAGAGATCTTTAGTTTCTTTATTTGAGAGGTTTTATTCTCCTCCTGCCATGTGCTCTGAGCTCCAATCTCAGTTGATGGAGACCACTTGCATGACTCATGTTCTGCTCTCCCCTTCCCTGCCTGCTCTACCCCCATGAACAACAAGTCTTTAGTCCTTTTGTTGACAGTTTATCCAGATGTAGGAAGTTTCCAGCTGTAATATCCAACCACAGCCTGTCTGATACTGATGGGTCTCCTCTTTCAGGATGGGGAGGAATTCATACTAGTGTCCCTCTCTTGTACAGTGATCCCTATGGTCACAGAGGCTCACAATACAACCAATCAAATATTACATTACAATATGGAACACATATTACAGGTAAAATAAGTGCATGCAGCATCTCACAAGCAGTCAATAGTCTAAACACTTTCTGATAGTTCTAATACCGGTTTTATCAATATTAGCCCACAAGTGAGCCAGACAGATTCCAGCTATATATCTGTCAGTATCCAACTGAGACAGGGGGACCTTGGCATGAGCTAGCACCCGGCTGGCCAGTGTCAGAGCACATAGCTAAAATTCCCATGTGAAATATCCCATCTAGGCACTACTGACAGCAGAGAAAATGCAGACACCATAACTACCAAATATTTTATAACCTGAAAAAGGATAATCAGGTCAACATTTTCACTTGATGATAGGAGGTGGGTACGGTGGCTATTGAAGTCTTGAGACTCACTTAGATAGATCCCAATCTCCTCACCCTGCTCATATTGGGAATCACAGACCTACATCTGAGTTGGGGCAGTTCCCCTCCATCCCTATCGTACACTGCCCAACTGGAACTCTTCATCCTATCTGCAGTTGACAAGGAGACTGCCCCATGCTGAAGGATGATGGCTTGGCCTCAGTTCATGGGTGTATATTTTTTTGGGGGGGCATTGCCCCTCCAAACTGCAAGCGTGGAATTCCCCCTGCCCCACCACCATGTGTTGGCCTGACTGGAGCTGCCTCCCCCCACAAATATAGAAGTCAGTCTATGCTTATGCCTCAGTTATACATGTCCAGAGATGAGGTGACACTATAACAATGCAATATACCTGGGCATGAAGCCATCTGCTCTTAGGACACTCCAATTACTACAGAATGCTGCAGGATGTCTTCTACCACAAGCACATCAGACTTGCCCTTCATTCAGTGCACTAGCTTCCCATAGAATGAGTTAAGGTCTTGGTCCTTATAGTCAAGGACCTCAATGGTCTGGGCCCAGGCTACTTGAAAGATCTGTAGCTCTGGGATAAGGTCTGTGGTCAATAGCTCCTCTCCTTAGGCACAATGGAACTTTCTACCACAAGCATAAAGTGCATCGGTGCAGGGAGCAGAGCTTTTTCAGGGTCTGCTCTGAGACAGTAGAGCAAAATCCCTCAGGAAACTAAGGCTCATCATAAATCACATCCCCTTGTGCTCCAAGCGCAAGGTGCTCTTCAACTTTTTCCTTCTCCTGGGGAAAGAATGAGAGAGGACATGAACCACACATGACAGATGTTAGTCATGTTGGTTGTTGCACTACTGGAAAGCACTTTGATACTATGGTGATGAGGATGATACAAGAACCTGAATAGAAAAGAATAATCTTCAGGATTTGACATTTTAGTATGGAATTCTCATGTAGCCTTTATTTCATCAAGAACTGGTGTTAGGATGTAGCCCATAAGTGATGAAATATCACTTTTAAGGATGCAAGAGTGAGTATCTGAGAAACTCTGGCCAGATAATACAAGAAAAATTAAACCCCGAAACACATGTTTAGATTTCAGAAGCATGTGAATTAGAGCAGAAATTCCTCAGTGTCTCCTATCTGGGATTAGAAGGATACATTGGAATAAACTAGCAATCAGTTTTTTTTGTTTTGTTTTTTGAGATTTCACATAGGAAAAGGTTTGTGATAAATGACAAATCTCTTAATCTTTATAGGGTGTTCTTATTCATACAGGATTATATCCTATGATTTCAACTACTAAGACATTTGTTATGTTTTTTTTTTAAAAAGAAACAATGAGGCATGTGTTTCCTAAAAACTCCTTATGGTGTTCATTCTGTTGGTGATGAGCTTTTTAGTTTGGAACAATTCTTTTCTGTCAACCTTCAAATGTTAATAGTTTTTAGTTATTTATTTTCTCTGGGGACTGAGTGAAAATCCCCAAAGAGGCACAGCACAGAACTCTCAGCCCATGAGGTGGGTGGGCTAAGTTGTCTTTAAGCACACTTTGTGCCCTTTTGATTTTTAGGCTGCTACCAGGGTTGGAGTGGCCCCTGACATAACAGACAACTGTCTAGGAATGCCTGAGTTACTGCAGTTTTTTGCACTGCCAGAATCTTGGCAGCTTCACCCCCCACACATCCAGCTCTGTCCCTTAGAAGTTTTGTCTGATAAATGTAATAGTATTGATATAGTCAACTTAGACTTCTGTAAGGTATTTATTCAAAATGTCACAGTAGCAAGTTAAAACCACTAGAATATAAAAATATGGCACACATTAAGTGGATTAAAAACTGGCTAACTGATAGGTCTCAAAAGGTAACTGTAAAAAGGGAATAATCATCGAGTAGGTGTGTTTCCAGTGGGGTCCCCAAGAGATTGATTATTGGCACTATGCAACTTATGCATCCTTCCAGGTCACTGATAATGTTAGCAGATGATACACAAATTGGGGGAGCGGTAAAAAATGAAGAGGACAGGTCACTGGCTCAGAGCAATCTTGATCACTTAGTAAACTGGATGCAAGCAAACAATATGCATTTTAATACAGCTAAATGTACATCTGGGAACAAAGAATGTAGGTCATATTTACAGAATGGGTGACTACCATGAGAAGCAGTGACTCCAAAAAAAGATTTGGAGGTCATACTGGATAATCAGCTGAACATGAGCTCCCAGTATGATGCTGTGACCAATCAAACTAATGCAATCCTGGGATGCATTCAAGGACAATCTTGAGTAGGAGTAGAAAAGGTATTTTACCTTTGAAATTGGCTCTGGTGCAACTGTTGCTGGAATACTGTGTCCAGTTCTGGTGCCCATAATTGAAGGATGCTGGTAATTGGAGAGGATTCAGAACTGAGCTACAAGAAGGATTAAAGTATTAGAAAAAATGTCTTATAGTGATTGAGCTCTTGGAGTCTATCTACTTAGTTTAACAAAGATAAGGTTAAAGAGTGACTTGATTAGTCTTAAGTACCTACAGTGGGAATGGGCTCTGTCTAGCAGAGAAATGTATAAACATGAAACAGGCAGGAAGTTGAACCTCAACAAATTCAGACTGGAATTAAATGTTTAGTGGTGAGAGTAATTAACCATTGGAACAATTTACTAATAGTTGTGGTGAATTCTCCAACACTGGAAATTTTTAAATAAAGATTGGATGTTTTTCCAAAATATAGTCTAGAAATTACTTCAAGTTCCATGGCTTATGCTATAGAAGAGATTTAACTAGGTGATCACAAGAGTCCCTTCTGGCCATGATATCTATGAGGTGAGCCCTTTATCAGGATTTCAGAAGCAGTGCTCTGAAGATAGCCACAAGCTATCCCCTTCAGCTCCTGTGTGGGTGGAATCCTTTCTTGGATGGATCTAGGACTCTTAAAGATCCTTTCTGCTGCTCTGGCCCTTCTGTCTAGTATACAGGGGCTGGAGTAGGAGTGAAAAATCTTATCCTTTTTATCTTGAGGCCTTGGTTTGCAATGAGAGCAGTTTACAGGTGCTGCAAGTATTTATAACAAGTGGAATAATAAAATAAAGGTTTCCTTAGTTGCATAGAAGACATCTTTATGATCCAAAAAGTGAAGATTGCAACAAAAGCTGAATCCATGTTGGGTCTAATTGATATTTCAATACAAAATTGATATTAAATGTTTTTTTAAAAAATTATAGCTTACCACAAGCATTTGCTTGTGGAACAATTTACTTTCTGACTACTACTTTTAGCCAAACTGATCTCAGCCCACTGACAGGGTATAGAGGAAAAGTTGTGTTTCTAAAAAAGGGGAAAAGAAGATGGAATATACTTAATTTTCCTTCATTATAAGGGATCTCAGACTCCAAATCCAAACTTACCTCCATTCCCAATAACCCTAGCATTTCTCCACCTGCCCCGCCCCAGGTTTTACTTCTAATTCTTTACCCTTTAATAATACACTTGATCTGAGGATTCCAAAACATTATACAAACACTAATTTAATAAAGCTCCACAGCAGCCCACCAGGTACGTAGTGTGAACTGGGAAACAGATACTAAAAAACGTGCACAAGACCATATAGTGTCAATGGCAGAGTCGGAATAAAATACAGGATCTTTGACCCAATGTCATGGTCTAACCACTAGGCAGCCTTTCCCAGTCATGAAAGTGGGGTTAATCAAAATTAATTCTATGCCATTTTAAGCTTTCTTCCCTAATTTCCTTGTGTGCTTATTATGCATTTGAGGTACTTTCAGACTGAATCTAGTTTAAATTTATGTGGAGAAGCTTCCAAGAAAGGGAGACTGAAAATAAATGTTTGACCATTTCGGTTCTGCCATCCATCTTACAAATTTTATATTCATCAATGGCCCTTGGTACATACTGGAAAAAGTTCTAACTTTATATTTTTTATCTTGCACTTCTAAGTCATCTTTCTCTGAAAGACATTTTCAAATGAGCCATACTTTGCCACTGCAATGACATTAACTGACTTTCTGCATGCATCATCCATGCCAGAAGTCAAAGTCCTATTATTTACATCCTGTATGATGATCTTTCCTGGCATGTATTTGCAATACAATTTCTTTGACAATGCAGAATGACCAATAGCTCAGTCCTTAAATTCTAGGCTATCATTCAGCAATATACAGGGTAAGTAATTTGAGTTCCCCATCAAACTGAAACAATTTCTTCTTAACAATGTAGTATCTCATAGTATAGTAAAATTAATGGAAAAGCTCTATTATGTTTGCTCTCCTTGCAGAAATTTTCATTTATTAATAGAACAAGTTCTCTCCTTCCAGTCAGTAATGTATTTGCTCACTATATTAGTTCTTTAGATAATGCTCTGTTACTTGAAACAGGTCAGTTGGAATAAGTACTTAACCAAACACTTATTCATTCCTTGATCTTAAGTCCCCCCCCCCGCCTCCCTGTAAATCTCCCACACCACCTCTTCTCTTCCACCAGGAGGCCTCATTCCCAAGATGGCCAGTGTTCCCTCTTGATACTCCAATAGTTCCTCCATAATCTTCATCATTAAAGTTCTGATTTTGGGGGGCTCAGGAGCTGTCAAATTCTCTGCTTAGTCTTCACTAAGAATGAAATGAAATCCTTGCATATTCCAAGAGGCAGAGTCAACCAGTAGAGGCATTTTTACATAATGTCTGTAGAGCCCCTCAGGGAAGTTGCAGGGGGACTGTAGAAACCTTGGCAGGACCGGGACCTCAGTTTCACTTCTCTCATTCCCACATTTGAGCTAGTCAGTTTATTCTTAATCCCTAGTTATAAAAAACCCATTCAACATAACTTCTTTATCCTCGCTCTAGATTTGACCTCTGCCCTGGAAATATTTGTGATATTAATTCAATTGCATTAAAATAATTTATCATAAAATAAAGGGCTATTTTAAATCAGTGTAATGCAGCATGAAATCTATTATATCTATATCTGTGTAGCAGCACAGCTGTGTTGCTAAAAGGTGCATAGTGTAGACATAGCTTAAGTTTTCACCCTTTCTTACTCCAATTAACACTGCAGAGCTAAGAAATGAGCTGGGTTCTAGTCTTCCTTTTGCAAAAATCACTTCTTTACTGAGTTCCATCACAGACCCAATTAGTTTAATTTGTGAAACACTCAGGCAATGGAATTGTAAAGACCAATGCAAAAATGGAAGACCTGAAAGTTGAACAGCTGTAACATAGGATAGAATTTGGCCTGCAGATAAGAAAATAACTCAGCTTGACTTTGACTGTAGGTCATTTGCAGGTCTGGAAGTTAGAAAAAAAGCTCTCTTTACTCGTAAACTGAGCCCAGCTGATATGGAAGATATTAACAATAAACAGAGCTACAGCACCAGTTTTATGGCATCACTTTTCAGATAAAAACTGCATTTTAAGCATGTACAATCACATGTACTTAATGTATCCTCAATTCAGATACCCCTTCCAATGTCATTTTCTTATGGACACTTGTCAGAAGTTAGCTTTTTGAGGTTCATGCAAAGCTGGCAATGGCTTTTAAAATGACACCCCTAGACTGATCAGACCATGTGGAAAGGACACCGTGTCTCCTGCCTCAGGATAAGAATGGGTTATGAAAATTTGGTTGGAAAGAGTCAAGGACTCAGCTCTGGAGAAATGGAAAGTAATCAGATATCCCCCAGCCATTGAACACCTTCTAAAAAAAAATCAGTATTAATCCACTAGCTAGGTTCTGAGCACAAGAAGCCCACGGAGCTTTTAGTAGTTAGCTGATTTGGAAGTTAAATTTGGCTACCTATACTATATGGCGACATCATTAATGGAGCATCAGAAACCACTTCATGGTGTGCAGGGTTTAGCCAACATAACTGAATTCTAAGCCAAGTCAGGCACAGCTTCAGATACTACGGACATGGGGGCTTGTAACGATGCATGACTCGCCCATGCAGCACCTCCTGCTGGCTTTCTGAGAATTAGCTTGTTTTCCAGCTCTGGAGCACCCTCTGCAGGCTGATGTTATCACCACCTCAGGCCCTCATGTCCCTTCCAGACCCTGGTGCCTCTTTGTCTGGGGGTTCTGCCCCAGCAGTATCCCCTCAGTCTCTGGGTCTCCCCTCCCTGGGGAGCCCCCAACCCCACCTTGCCACAGTGCCTACTGCCAGTCATCATTTAGCCCCCACTCACTAGGTCCAACTGCAGCCTGTAATGTCCACTCATCATTGGCAAGGGGAGGGTAGGACCTGCTGCCTTTACCTATCCCCAGGCTGCCCCTTTGCAGCCCCAGCACTTGGTTTAGGCCCCACATAAGGCCCTGGAGCGGGAGGGTTGTCAGGCTGGAGCTCCCCTTGCCTTTCCCCCAAGACTACCCTACCTCAGGTCTCTGCTCAGCTCCCAGGCAGCCAAGCCCTTCCCTCTCAAAATCTAGAGAGAGAGTATTTTAAGCACCTGGCTACTGGCCTTTTATAGGGCCAGCTGCAACATAATTTGGGCGTAGCCCCAGCTGTGGCTGCCTTCCCAGTCAGCCTTTGCCTCTAGCTCTCCAGTGGCAGCCCTTTCTCAGACAGATTTTAACCCTTTCTGGTCTGGAGACAAGGGGCAAGGACTCCATGCTGGTCATGGCTAAAGGAGAAGACAATGTTGATTCAGAGTAAGTTTCTCACATCCACATCTTTGGATGACATTTTGTGACTTGTCTGCCCTGCCCTGCCCTGAAAGCAAAACAGGAAGGGAAAGATCTCTTAAGAGGTGCCACAGTGCTATCTAGAATATTCCCATGCAAAAGCAGAATGTTCTTCACAGCATCATCTTTTAAGGCAAACTGAGAACCAAAGTGAAGAGGATGGGAAGGCACTGTGACGAATCAACACTTCAAATAGATTAATAACTAAACACTTGAAAAAGAATTCAGGGAGGCACATGAAGATTTTCCAATCCCTCCACCTCAGATTCATTGAAAGGAGCTATGCTGCTTTACATCAGCAGAGGTTCTGGTCCTTGAAGTGCAAGTGAAGTTGCAATAGTAAACACATACAACAGGAAAAACAAAATGGTTGCTGGAGGAATTCTGAATGTGTACTGGTAGTACAACAGAGAAAGGGTAGAATTGGGAAGATAAATACATCCTGATTTCCCCATTCTGGGTCTTTCACCAAAGAAAGAAAATAATCACATGTTCTCTGAGGAAAGCCACACAAAATGTATCCAAGAAAACTTTTGATGGTAAAATGATTCCATATTCAGAGTGATCCCTTAGAAACCTTTGCAAAGCCGATCTTCTTTAGCAACAGATCAGATAAAGGAGAATAAGCAACCTTTTGAATATCACCAGAGGCTGAAGATGTCAGGGGTAGAAAGCTTGCAAGTTTGTATGAGAATAAAATTATCCAGGCTTACTTTTACTAATCCTTGGAGGGACTATAAAGCATAGTGGGAGCGTGTAACTGTATCCTTTTTAAGGTCAAAATATTGTAATCTAAGAATCCCAGCACTGCTGGAAGTTAGTATGAGCTGTTAATGTGGTGCAAGCTGCTTGAGCTCTCCTAGTAGAAGGGTTTCAGAGTAGCAGCCGTGTTAGTCTGTATTCGCAAAAAGAAAAGGAGTACTTGTGGCACCTTAGAGACTAACAAATTTATTAGAGCATAAGCTTTCGTGAGCTACAGCTCACTTCATCGGATGCATCCGATGAAGTGAGCTGTAGCTCACGAAAGCTTATGCTCTAATAAATTTGTTAGTCTCTAAGGTGCCACAAGTACTCCTTTTCTTTTTCCTAGTAGAAGAGCATTACTGCTGTCATAAACCTACAGCTAAGGGTAGCATATAATCCCTCCTTTACCTGTAAAGGGTTAAGAAGCTCAGATAACCTGGTTGGCACCTGACCAAAAGGACCAATAAGGGGAGATGATACTTTCAAATCTGTGGGGGAAGGCTTTAGTTTTGGGCTTGGATGTTTTCTCCGGAGACAAAGAGAGAGACCAAGCAAATAATCTAGCTCCTACTGAATGATACATTTAAACTTACAGAAATAGTAAGTAATAGCAAGGAAATGAGTATCTTTTGTTTCAGCTTGTGAATTTTCCCCTGTGCTAAGAGGGAGGTTTATCCCTGTTTTTTGTAACTTTGAAGTTTTGCCTAGCGGGGAATCCTCTATGTTTTAAATTTTATTACCCTGAAAAATTACCTTCCATCCTAATTTTACAGAGGTGTTTCTTTTACTTTTTTCCCCTTTATAATAAAGTTCTGTTTTTTAAGAATCTGATTGGTTTTTACTGTCCTAAAAACCCAAGGGGCTGGTCTGTGCTCACCTGGTTTACCTATTTGGTTGGTAGATTATTCTCAAACCTCCCCAGGAAAGGGGGTGAAGGGGTTTGGGGAGATATTTTAGGGAAACTGGAACTCCAAGTGGTCCTTTTCCTGAATCTTTGTCTAACTCACTTGGTGATGGCAGCAGTACCCATCCAAGGGCAAGGAAGGATTTGTGCCTTGGGGAAGTTTTTAAGCTAAGATGGTAGAAATAAGCTTAGGGGGTCTTTCCCCACATCTGTACCCCAGAGTTCAGAGGGGGATGGAACCTTGACAACCACACTACCTATATGTTTGTGTGGATTTACTTCCAGAAGACACTGCACTAAATGTCTCCTTGTACACCAAGCAAACTCCTTTGCTTCAATAAATCTTCTTGAAAATCCACTTCTTCCTCAAAGTAATAATTTATTTTCTAGTCTGCATGCTGTTATTTACATCAAAGCCAATCTGAAATTAATTTGGAATGTAAAAAGCCATAACAAAACAATGTGACTCAAAACGCAAAGACTAATTGAAAAAAGTTCAACCCTTTATAATAATATTCAGCTTTTAAAGAAACCAGTGTGTTTAACCTGAGTAGTTAGGTAGGTTGCTTAGGCAATTTTCAGTTACAATATTTATAGCCACAGCTTGCACTGCAGAGACAAAAGATGTAGCTTTAAATTATGCAGTTATTTTATTACTCCCTGGAAGCGTTGAGTGGTAACATATGCATTTATCAAGTTCAAAATAAAAATATCCTTCTACATAAAATGAAGAGGAAGAACAAGAAGGTGGTTATATATTCTCCCACTAAATGGCCTGGTGTATTCCTGTCCTCCTTGTAATGCTGCATTTTTAAGACTGAGGGCAGGTCTACACTAGAAGCACTATACTGGCCCAACTGCACCGCTGTAGCGCGTCTTCTGAAGACGCTCTATGCCGATGGACAGCACTCTCCTATTGGCATAATTACTCCACTTCTGTGACAGGTTTCAGAGTAGCAGCCGTGTTAGTCTGTATTCACAAAAAGAAAAGGAGTACCCGTGGCACCTTAGAGACTAACAAATTTATTAGAGCATAAGCTTTCGTGAACTACAGCTCACTTCATCGGATGCATTTGGTGGAAAATACAGAGGGGAGATTTATATACACACACAGAGAACATGAAACAATGGGTTTATCATACACACTGTAAGGAGAGTGATCACTTAAGATAAGCCATCACCAGCAGCGGGGGGGGGGGGGTGGGAAAGGAGGAAAACCTTTCATGGTGACAAGCAAGGTAGGCTAATTCCAGCAGTTAACAAGAATATCAGAGGAACAGTGGGGGGTGGGGTGGGAGGGAGAAATACCATGGGGAAATAGTTTTACTTTGTGTAATGACTCATCCATTCCCAGTCTCTACCAATCTACCAATGTGCACATCTACCAATGTGATATATGCCATTATGTGCCAGCAATGCCCCTCTGCCATGTACATTGGCCAAACTGGACAGTCTCTACGTAAAAGAATGAATGGACACAAATCAGACGTCAAGAATTATAACATTCAAAAACCAGTTGGAGAACACTTCAATCTCTCTGGTCACTCGATCACAGACCTAAGAGTGGCTATACTTCAACAAAAAAGCTTCAAAAACAGACTCCAACGAGAGACTGCTGAATTGGAATTAAATTAATTTAGGCTTGAATAGAGACTGGGAATGGATGAGTCATTACACAAAGTAAAACTATTTCCCCATGGTATTTCTCCCTCCCACCCCACCCCCCCACTGTTCCTCTGATATTCTTGTTAACTGCTGGAATTAGCCTACCTTGCTTGTCACCATGAAAGGTTTTCCTCCTTCCCCCCCCCCCCCCCCCCGCTGCTGGTGATGGCTTATCTTAAGTGATCACTCTCTTTACAGTGTGTATGATAAACCCATTGTTTCATGTTCTGTGTGTGTGTGTGTGTATATAAATCTCTCCTCTGCTTTTTCCACCAAATGCATCCGATGAAGTGAGCTGTAGCTCATGAAAGCTTATGCTCTAATAAATTTGTTAGTCTCTAAGGTGCCACGGGTACTCCTTTTCTCTTTCCACTGCTGTGAGAGGCAGAAGCTGTGTCGGCAGGAGGGCATCTCCTGCTGACATAATGCAGGATTGGACAGGGCTTAGGTCACTGTAACTTGCGTTGCTCAGGGGAGTCTCTTTTTCATACCCCAGAGCAACATAAGTTAGATTGACTCAAGTGGTAGTATAAGACTGCCCTATTATAGGACAGGAATATCTTCCTTGAGCAGAGGTAATATTTATTCAAGCAACAGGTAATGCAGAAAGGAATCACCAACCCTTTCTAGCTGATGGAGAGCTTGAACTGCTTTGTCTCAAGAACTAGAATGGAATTTTTTACAGTTAGGCACTAAACTTTAAAAATCTAAGTGAACTGAATTCCAGACGTACTAAGAATTTACAGCTCCCACTGAGGCCAAGGGGAGTTCTCAGTGCTCTTGACTTCTGAAAATGAGGTATTTATTTTGGGGACCAAACATTGATGTTGGTGTTTGATTTTGACAAATAAGTCTGGAAATTTTGACTTTAAAAGCCAAAATGAGCACTTCAACAGGGGAAAAAAATATTATAGGCAACTTTCTGGTTTTTCCCTTGAAGAAAAACTTGAAATAATTTAAAATAAAAAAATTCCCCATAAAAATATTCACATTTTATTTGGTCAATACATGAATAAAATGTTATGAGAAACTTAGAAGAAAACAAACTAGCAAAATTCCCTATGGGGGATCAGGGTGGGGGGAACATTGCTATTTTCTAATTAGTTTGTATTGATCATCTTAAGAAGAGGAATATAGACATTATGAACTAGAAAAAATAGCCAGTTCACTTTTAATTGAACCATCTTGGGAACCATTAATCCGACACTGAACAATATCAGATGATCAGGTTTTAAGCAAAGCTTCCCATTGCAATTTATTGACAGAACAGATCTTTAGCAGGTGTAAATCTGTGTAGCTTCAGAGTTACATTGATTTACCCTGGCTGAGGGCATGGTCTGAAGAATTTTGATTTAAAAATACAACGAATAGTTCATTGTAAGTTACTTTGGACAAGAAATCAGTGCAAAATTAGGATAAATGATGAATTTAAGATGTTATGACAACACTAACTTTTGCTCTATTTACTCTCAATTCTTGGCAATGGTAATCCAGATGCACTAATGCTAACCTTAAATTAAATCACAGTAACTATGAAAGCCTCATCATGACAACGGCTTAAGTATCAACATATTTAATAATGCACTTTTTATTACTGCAAAGATTTTGATGTGTAGTACAACCGTTAACTGGTTCAATTACGAGCCAGGCTGATCCTGATTTGCATACATTAGTGTAAAATGGGAATAATTACACCAGTGTCAATGGAGTCATATTGTTACAGCAATGTAAGTGAGATAAAAATTGACCCTCATAGCTGATTGTAAGTTTTATGGTCTGATATTAAACTGAACTGGTCTTAGATTTTTGTAAAACAATTGTGTATTAACAGATGCAGTCTCCACAAAGGAGGTAAGTAGTGCACAGAGAGAAGCTAAATTAGTTTTTCCAGAGATATCCAAGCAATGTAAAAATTAGTCTGAGAATGAACAGCTAAAGTCACAGAATCATTATTCTCTAGCTAAGGTGCCAAATGATTGAGCCACAAGGTATGCTCAGAGCAGTTGAAGGATTATGGTAAAATATCCTCACAATGGAAGAATACCTCTCTGTCTTACTCCATGCCACCCACCAATTTATAAACCTTCTCTTACCAATACTGGTGTCTCTAGGAACAGACATTGCAGCTTCTTTGAAGCACTTATTAATTAATGCTACTTCCAATATTTTATACTTTTGGGAACAGTTATAGCTCAGATTGGTTGACTGCCCTCGTAAAAATGGGGGAAGTTCATGGCTTTGTCACAGAAGAAAACTCAGATTCATAATTTTATTTTTAATAGAGAAAGTGGTGACACACGATAGTTTAACTCATATTAATTTGTTTTTATAGGAGATTGAAAGAAAAGTCAAACATTTATCTTCATATTTAATAATACATAACAGATAGTTCAAGACCATTTTAGACTGATTGTCACTTGACGTTTTGCTTGTGTAAAGAATGCTGGATCTGGCTCAAAGCATTTGATGTTTCATTGCAGTTCTTTTGCATTCACTTAACTTTTTCACTCTTAAACCTGATCTGTACTTCATTGACAAGAAAAAGTCAGCAAAGGTTTCTGCAGAAATTGCAGAGAATAATATAAATCAGTGTATGCTCTTTAAGGAACTTGGAAATGCCTTTTTTAATCTCCTGGAAGTTATCACAGCATTTGTCACTGCACTCTGTCAGCTATCTTTTCTTCCTAGTCTGACTGATATGAGCCTTTACTAGAATGTGAACTGAAATCTTTTTCTAACATATTTGATTGTTATACATTTTACATTCATTTTCTCTATTATCCCCCAGACTCTTTCTATCTGAACTTAAACACTTCTAGATATGATACCCAAATCTATAAAACCTTTTATTTTTCAGCCTTTTTAAATTTTTGCCTGCCTTGACCTCATCAATTCCAGTTTCTACCATTACTTCCTTTAACTCAAAACTAATGTTCTCATAACTCATAAGAGCACAGTCAGCCAGAACTCTACCTATGCCTTTTCCATCTTCTTCTACCATCTTCCAAGTCTGTAAAAATGCCTACTGTTACTTCTAAAACATTGCCCCTATAAGATAACATGAGCTTGACTATCTTGCTTACACTATGTAGGCCCACTTACTTCAACTATGTTGTTCCTGATTTATATCAGTATAAATGAAAGGAGAATTGGGCCTTATCTGAACAAATATGCTGAAACTGCCATTCATGGCTTTACCACGCCAAGTCTCAACTTTCCAAACTAACTTGTCACAAGTGTTGGCACCTTTATTTCTTAATCTACATTCAAAAATCTCACCCTAGTCCTTGGAAATCTTCACTATCTTCAGTTCATCTCAGAATCTTGCACAAAATCTATTTCCTGTCATTGAGATCTTTAGATGACTTGCTCCCCCCATCTCTCTAACTTCACATTTCCATTCTGCTGTCAAAGATCCAGACTACTTTTGTCTTCCTATCCCTGTACGTCCAGACTAGATAGAAGATCCTTCTTCTAAATTGCACTCACCAGGCCAGATCCTTAGCTGGTGTAAATTGACTTGAAAGGCGCTACCTCAGTCCACACAAATTGAGGGACTGGCCCATCATCTGCAATGGTCTTTTTCTGCCTATTAGACTTCCTACATTTCAACTTGGTGTTGTCCAGTTTGAGGGGGGGAAGAAGACACAAAAAATACTTAAATTTACAATTACATGCCATTGCAAACAATGGTACATAGTAGAAATATGAAAATTAAATGCAGTACTGTATTAAATCTGTCACTGTGTTCTTCTTTAACATTGTAAATTAAGCTAACCAGTTGCTTCAGTATTTGAGGCATCCAGCTTTAATTTATTTATACGCATCATTTAAAAATACCAGTATGTTTGGCTCAGAAAATAAATTAAAAATTGGCATGTGTGCCTCATAAAAGGAATTAATATATATAATAATAAATCATATAGCATGGGCTCTAGAAATTCCACTAGCAATAATAGTGTTTTCTAGTTAGCTGTCGTAGTTTTTTTCCTCAGATGATTCATAGTTCTGCTTACTTACTATCTGGCAGCATTATAAATCAACATGATGATTCAGATCTCGCTTAGCTTTTGATTTAATACAAAGTCCAGTATATCTCAGGCTGAAAGTTTCATCCTCTGAAATATGTTTTGAGTTTACATTTTCCTTGGTGTATGGATCATATAACTTTTTTCAGCCTGTACGGATAGAAAGAAGATCAGGTAGGTCGTGGTGGAGGCTCGGAAATAGAAAAGAGCATGAATGCCATGTCTGTGGAAGGCCTTGTAAGGAGACATGAAGGGTTAGGTTTCCCATACTAAAACAATTATCTTCAGATGCACATTCAGTTGACAAACCAGTTAGTTTTTCCCTCTTATAGGGAACTGACAACAGCCTAGAATAAATATCTTGCAGTTGAATATTCCTATAAACTTTGGAAATTCACAAAACAAAATTTAGTAACTATAATCCTTTTTCACAGACTGGGATTGCCACATTGTATATCTATCCCTCAGGAAAAGTCAGAGCATTATTAATGTTAATAAGGAGAATAGACTAAAGGGCATTCTCACTCTGGCATGCATTGTACCAGACAGTAATTAGTTGGGACTGGGATCTTCATTGTTCTTCTGCCATATATCAGATCTCTATTCCAAGTGATGGGTCAGTATGATCTAGAGATTAATTTGTGAGATTGAGTTCCAGAATTGCTCAATTCTAATCCTAACTCCACCAATCATTGACTTGCTATGTGGTATTTGGCACGTCAACGAGAGACTGATCCAATGCCAAATGACGTCAGTGGGAGTCTTTCATGCATCAGGACCTCATAATCCTTCTGTTTTCAGCATCCCCATCTGTAAAATTGGAATGCGAATGCTTTCCTACTTCACAAAGGTTTTTTGAGGATTTGTTAATGTTTGTACATCATGTTGAAGATATAAAGGATCTGAATTTTCTAAAGCAGCCAAATACTCTTAAATGGTGCCAAATTGGCAGTGTCTCTTGTCCTCTGTTGTAAATATGAACTTCCAAATGCAGAAGGTAAATGAATGCAGAACTGTAGTGGGGTGGGCACCCCGCTCCTGCCCTGAAGGGGTTAAAACAGCCCTGGGAGAGGGCTTTCCTGGGGGAGCCAATAGTATAAGCAACCCTGGAGAGGGCTGTGGCTGGAAATAAGGGGAATGAGAACAGCTGGGGGAAGCTGACTGTGTGTGGCCAGCTCAATCAGGGCCCAACTGGCCCTTATAAGAGGGCTGTGGGCCAGGACCAAAGGAGTCTCACTCTAGTCCTAGAGTAGGAAAGGCTCACTGCCTGAGAGCAAGGTACCTGAAGTGTAGCAGTGCTAGGGAACCCCAGGCCACAGGCCTTGGTAAAGGCCCAGAAAGGTACTGGGGCTGCAGTGGGGCAGCTTAGGAATAGGCAGAGGCTGCTGGTCCTAACCCCTTACCAATGATGAGTGGCCATTACACTGCAGTCTGCCACAGTGAGGGGGGGCTAGATGACTGGCAGTAGCCTCTGAGGCAAGGTGGGTTTGAAGGGTTAGGGGGTTCCCCAGGGAGGGGAGACCTAGAATGTGGGGTACTGCTGGGACAGAACCCCAGGGTAAAGGGCACCAGGGTCTGGGAGGGAATGCCAGTGGCAGGCGAGACACTGGCCTGCAGAGGGCCCTCTGAAGGCTGGAAAGAGCTAATTCCTGAGATGACCATCAGGAGGTGCTATGGCAGTGAGTTGTTGCCTTGCTAGAAGAACACTTAAGTATTTGCATATGGATAAAAAGCTTGCTCCGTGCAAGAGCTATAGTGTGCATGCTTGGTGCTTGGGCACCTGTCATGTCTCTTGGCTACCAAATTCTTATGATCTGCTAGGCTCATTTTCCCCATAGTCTTGTGTTATGATTTTGGGTTTTGTATTGTTTGTAGGAATTTATATTTGCCTGATAATGTAGCCTCTCTACCTTAGTTTGACTAGAGGAAAAAAATCTCCTTTTCTTTCCTGTTTAAGGATCACCTGCATACGTCTTTGCTTAGTATCATTAACACCCCCATGTGGCCTCACCATACCTTATTAATGGTTGGGCAGTCTGCCTCAATTATCTGTCTAGTAGAGCCCGCAATGTATTGGAGGCCTTAAAAACATAGGAGGTATGATCCTTTTCCTGGGAGCAAGCAGCCTGAAAGACAGACAAGTAAATAGACAAAGTGAAGGAGGAAGTGGAGCAGGAAATACACCTTGTGATTCCAAATATAAGTAGGCCAGGTAAATCACACCTAGGCTACTCCTAGAGTGTCACAATGTCAGTAAATTTCTCATTGGCACCACAACAGAAAGGTCTTCTGAGGTGATTTTTGAAAGTGCTGAGGAAAGGCGACTTGCAGGTGAGCTTAGGAAAGTCCCTCCCACAGAAGGAGGAGCAGTGGCACAGAGAAGATGACAAATAGTTTGACAAAGCCCTAGGTGGTGTAAAGTGGGCACATGGTTCAAAACTTGACAAAGGTAGATAAGTAGAGTCATGATTACATATACACACACATGATTTATCAGGATTCCATCCCTTATTCTGGGCATGTTACCACTGTAGCACTTGAGTCTAATCTTCAAAGTCAATACAAATGGATTCACCCACACATCCCTTATGAATGCAAATGTAGTGTGTGATAATGTGAACCTTTAAATCTGTATGTATTTATAGCTTGTTTTTACTTTGACCTTATGTTCTCCATTGCCTTACATTAAATGAGACTGCACATTATTTATTGTATTACAGTGGTACACAGAGGCCCCTAGCAGCGTTAGGGCCATGTTTTGTTGGATGTTGTGCAAACATGAAATGAAACAGAGCCCATGCTCCTCAGAGTTTACAGTCTAGATCAGGGTAATCAATTATTTTTTGTCAAGGTCCAAATTTTTTGGTCAAGGCATAGTCATGGTCCAGACACCAGAGAAACAGTTTTCACACCGCAAGTGCCCTTGTTCAACAAACACACACAATGCTGTGTAATATACCCAAGGCTTATATTTTTAGTGCATTGAATGAAAATAAAATCAAACCACTGTATAACCTAAAAATAACCTCCAAGAAATTACATCTGAGACTTTGAGAAAGTAAGTGGATAAAATGGCAAATATGAGCATGAAAACACTTTCAGACAACTTTTACATTTTGAATTTGTTTTGAGTTTACAACAAGTATTAACTTTGGCTTTTGTCAAAATTATTGTAGTCACATAACTTCCCAATTGCCCCCCCTCCCCCAGCTTAGGGTTGCCATATTTCAAGTTCCCCAAAAGAGGCCACTGTTAGGGGTGGGAAGGGGGACTTGAGGATGTGGTACAGTTGGGGCATGCTGAGAGGGGGTATTTTGGGGTGCTGATAGGGGTAACTGCAGCCCCTCTCTTGAGGGGGAGGCAGTGTTACTCCTTGTCACTGTGGCAGCTGGTGCATATCCAGGACACACTGCCAGCCCGTCAGTTGGCTCCTCCCTGTGGGCCTCTCCCCCTCCCCGGGGTGGGGACCTTGGGCCTGGCTCTGTCACCCCGGCTGGGCTCCAGGGTTCCATAGCTGGGCAGGTGCCCTGGCTGAGAGGTGCTTGGCAGTTCTGCTTATCTGGTGGGCTAGGTGGCCCAGCTTCCCCTAGCCCCCGATTGCCTGCTAGCTGCCCCCAGCTCTGTCTGCAGAGGCTCCCATGACCCAGATGAGGTCACTGAGCCCAGATACCAGCACCTGCTCGTTTGCCCACATGGCTCACTCTCCCCATCCGTGAGCTGCTGCCTGCCGGCGGAGAATGGAGCTGGAGCTGGTGGGGCTGCAGCTACACAAGCAGCCGCCTGGGGGGACACTGTGTCTCACTCTGGTCCAGCTGCCTGCCCCTTACTAGGGGGCCCTGTACCAGGACACAGGCATGGCTCTGCATAGCTCCTGCCCTGGCTTGGCTTCAGCCCATTTGACTTTTGCGATCCACTCAAAAGCTTCTGGCAGTCTGGATTTGGCCCATGGTCTGCCCATTGACTATCCCTGGTCTACATAATCTCTGAAACACTTTAAAAAGCTGTGTGAAAATGTGCCTCTGCATGTATAGGTAGAAGCCCTCCTAACAGGAGAACCTTCCTTGCTTTTAAGGAAAACAAATTTTAATAAAAAGTAAATGAAAAGAAAATATTTATACTTCTCTTGGAAGTCTATTACTAAGAAGCAAAGTCTGACCCCCCCCCATTCCTTATCTTGCTCTGCCTCCTAAAATCACTTATTATTCAACCACTTTTGTTACATTAAAATCAATCGGGGGGGCCTTTCCATTTGCTTCAATGGGTTTTGAATCAAGGTCCTCTGCATTAGGGATTTTCAGTGGCTACATTTATATAAGTAGCAATGGAGTATTTGATAATGGCCTTCAAAAATTAATTTAGCTGATTGTCTACATTGTTTGTACCTAAAAGGATGATGATAATCCATGATCAGAGGTATTGAAATTTCTACTTGAATTTCCTGGAAACCTGTAAAGGAATGGGTTTATTTTCAGTATTATCCCAACACATTATAAAAAGACTTTCAAAAGAAGAAAATACCTGCCCACTGTTGTTGTTCTAGCAAGTAACGCATTATGTTCTCACAAAGCATTGAAAGCTTTCAGTGATTATCAAAAGCTATTCTTTCCTCAAGGCTATGTAGAGTAAAAGAACTTAAATGATTGTCTTATGCTTTACCTCCAATGTATGGGTGTCAATCATGACTTTAGTAAGTATTATAAACATGGGAAGCTAAAACATTCAAAAATATTAATTCATCTGTTGCTGGGAGATGAAGACATGGTCATATGGAATTTACATAATCCTATTTGCATACATATTTGTATTCTAGCTCTAACCTCAGAAGAAGCTTTTGTTCGGAATGTTATTAAAAATCTAACTAAAAAGAAATATTAGATCTGATCCAGGTGCATTGTGGCTGCTTTTCTAAGTTTCTCCGATCCATTGAGCATCATTCCTAGTATATGCATTTGACTGCTTACAACCTAGAATTTGAAACTCTAGAGTTTGCAACTCAAAAATATTGTGATTTTGTTTTCTGATAAAAATAAAAAATTTCCATTAATTTCAGGGACCGTTTAAGCATCCCAATCATTATTTTAAAAAAGAACTCAAAATAATCCCATTGCTCTGACAATGTTTCTTTGTTTAGGGTTAAAATGTAAATTGGTGAATTAAAAATGGATAGTACCAAAAGTGCTGGGGAGGAAAGAGTAGATTTTATTTAATAGACTTGTGCTCGCCCCCCCCGCCAATCCTTATTAAGAAATAATCACTGTGGATTTGCTTATTTACCTTCCACAGAAATCTGAGTAAAGCTGGTCAGAAATCTTCTACCAAAGGGCTTTTGTGATGGAAAATGTAGTTTCTGCAAATTGAAATTTTCTGCTGGAAAGTTTTGATTTTTGCTGAATTTTCTGTTTCCAGCCCTTTGTGAAAACTTAAAAGAAATATTTTGTTTTGGGTCAGTGGTGCTCAATATTCATCTGAGATACTGTCCTCCTCTCTGTTCTCCTCTCTAGGGCTGGCTTCCTAAGTGGACTACAGCTCGTGATGCACCAGTTTCCTCTCTGGTGCATCATGGGAGTCACATGGCCACAATGCGTCAGGGAGATGTAGTCTATTGCGGGAGCTCAGCCCACAGAGGAAAATGTTGCCATGAGACATCAGAACGACACTCCAAAGAGACATGGTGGCAGTTCAGAGGGAGACTGGTTAATACTGAACTGGAAAGAAACATTTTGAGAATTGCACATTGAAAACTTTTTGAACTTTCCACTTCTTGAAGAAATTTGATATTTCAATTATCCATCCAGTTTCCAGCCATCTCTACTTTTTAGCTATAACTTTATTTATTTTTGGACTTCAAACTGGATGTGTGGTTTGGAGTGTTTTTTTTTGTTTTTGTTTGGGTTTTTTGCAGGTAAGTTAGAATACAAAAGTGGAACCTACTCTAGGTATCAATTGCTATGGCCAATCTCATCTTCATGTTAGGAAATCTGAGTTTTTATGTAGAGGAAATATCAATAATGTATAGGCACAATAGTGATTTAATTAGCAGCTGGAGAGGAAGATGTAATTGATACCTTTATTTACAACACAGCAGGATATTATTAAAATGCTTAGTATTTAGAAATACTGAAGATTAAAAATCTTAAATAAAACTTTATTTGGCTTGGTGTTCTCTGAAACAAAAAAACAATGTTTTAATACATTTGAAGACAGCAAGTTTATTCTCATATTGCCATTTTGTAAAGAGTTTATTATCCTTAAAAACTAATATACTGCAAAGTTAATGAATTTTGCTGTATGAAGAATCTGATACAGAAAAATTATCATGTGTTTACTGACCCCCTATGCCCCTTCCCATAGAAATAATACTGAGATGTGGCTCTGATGTGGGGCGGAAGGGAAGGGAAACTCCAGCAAGGGTGCCCTGCTGCTTGTTTCCTGTGGTTGTTGTGGGTGCTGGTGGGGATTGCATCCATGTAATAAGCCCCAGTTCCACCCTCCGAGCCTGATTATCCCCGGGAAGGCTGACAGAGTATGTGTGCTGTTTCTTTAGCTCTGTAGCAAGAAGGCATCTGGGAAGAGTTCCAGGACGAAGAAGGGAGACACAGAGTAGCATTAGGGATAATAGTGTTTACCTTGTTCTGATATTGAACAAAGTGACTCTTTGTTTGTTACTGTGAAGGCGGGGGGGGGAAGGGGCACTACCCTCAGGAGACAGGCTGAAGACTGCAGCCTGGGGATAATCAATGAGGCTCTGCCCTGCACTAGGGCCTGAGTGATATAAAACAGGAAGAGGAAGCAAAGCGAGGGGAGCGAGAAGGGAGTAAAAGCCAGGATGGTGGCAGTTGCTATGTGAAGTATCTGGAAACAAGTCTAATCTAATTCAAAGGCTTGGGTGAGGACTGTAAGTTTGGGTGCCATGAAACTAGGCCTCATGAAGTGATGATTGTAATGCTTCCTCCGCTGATGAACAATTTGCTGTAATGATTCTTAGGCTGAAGCCTTATTAAAAGGGACATGGCATCTGATGAACACATGTTGGCTTCTGCTTACCTGTGGGCTGTTAAACTGAAATCTTTGTTTCTCCTCTTGGAGAATGACAAATGGGGTACACCTGCAGCACCACAACGGCCTGCAAGGGAGTGGTCAGGGACAGTTGTCACCTTTACAGTTGTCATGACAATGTCCTGTGCTTCCATGCTGCCTTTGGAGCCCTATGCCTTCCTCCTTGAATTGCACCTCCATAGGCACCATGCAGTCAGGAAATCTTTATTAATCTTTATAAATTCCAGAGAGGCCATGGAAATATCAATAAAAACTTAAACTGCATGATCATAGCTTTTTCATGGGGCAGATGGCTGGTGAGTGGAGGAGGAAAGTACTTTCTGCAGTTGAGGACAGGCAAACTCTGAGGATTCCTTCAATATAGAGAGCTCTTTGAGATCCAGGCCAGCTGGGAATGATGCTGCAGATACCCTCAAAATTAGGAATACTAGGATGTGGGATTTGCATTTTGCTCTCATTAGAGGTGGAGCATTTGCTAGAATATTTTCTTTTCAATTTATTATGAGATTCCATGTTAGTTTATTCCATGGTTGCTTCAATGCACAAATGAAATTCCACACAAAATGCCCTTGAAATAAGACACAAATGGCTTCATTTGGCAAGTAGCTCAAAACATTCTTCTTTCACCTTGTTAGTTTGCATTGTTCTAATTGTAAGGGCTCTTCTGTAAATAATACCTTACTAATACATTCACGTGGGCTTTTGAAATACTTATATTTAAGGGAAACACTTATATTTGTTAACTGGTGCAACACTTCCCCTTTGGCTATAGAAAGACAGGCCCCTATGCACCACTTTTGTGGAGGTTGGAGGGATATAGTCTCAGTGAAGATATAAATACCCACAAGCTGTTGTACTTCCCCTAATTGAGGTTAATTGTTGAATTTAGTCTCTTAGGTCTTGTCTACACTAAAACAATTTACAGGTATAAGTATTCCAATATAGCTGTACTGGCAAACTCTCCTGATGTTCTTTTGCTGGTATAGCTTATACCAGTTCTCAGAACAAAATAAACTATATTGACAGAAGCACTTTTGTACACTAGGGTTTTTGTCAGTCTAAAAATGTCATTGTAAAAAACCAAACACACCCTTAGTCATTGTTGTTTATCGACCAAGTTTCTTGTGTATACGAGATCTTAATCACCAACCAAGGCCCTTGGAAGAGACATTGAATGATACTATATTTACTAGGATAGGCTTGAAAAAAATTAAGAGAAATTTAGTCTGAAAAATTTTCATTTTAAATTTCAGATGTTCCAAAAACTTAAATTATTAAAAACAAGAGCCTTTTGTTTCAAATGGAAATATTTCAAATTGTTTTGAAATGAAACACATGTTTAGTTTGTTTCAATTTAAATGGTCATTTCGGGTTCCTTACTGAAATACAACAACATTTATGTCTGAATGAAATGCTTCCGTTTGCTTTGAAATGTTTTGGAAAAAAATGTTTTTGTGTTCAATTTTTCCTGGGAATTGAATTGTTTTTTTCCATCAGAATGGCTGTTTTACCACAAATAATGAGGCTTCTGAGGGAAAATGTTCTACACAAAACAATTTAACCAGCTCTGGTATTTATGAAAAAAGCTGTAATTCTCAAAGGAAAAAATTGTGAGGAAAGTTTAAGGTCTTGATCCTATAATGTGTTGTACACTTTGTACCATTGACTTGAATAGTGCTTTGTGCAGTTATAGGCACTTGCCAGGTCACTATGTTGCAGTATCAGTTGTTCAAATATAAAAGTGATAGCTGAAATGGAGTTTGAAGACAGATTTTTCACTTCCCTTCCTTGCACCTGTCAACTGTTTTACTTTTTGCATCATTATTCATGTAGCCACCTTTTTTTTTCTCCTCCTCCCCTTCCCAAAGTATCTACTTCTGATTCCTATTGATCTGGGGTTGCTTTTCCTGTAGGATATACAAACTGTTAGATTTTAAAATGTATATCACTAATAAACTGATTTTTCAGAACTCAGACTGTTCCATCACTCATATCCAGATTTTCTAGCTATTCCTTCTGACAATGACTACTATGGCCCTTTGCTCACAGAAATGTGTTTAGGAATAGTTTTCTTTGCTTATGTCAAGGAAGCATAAAATGAGGCATTTTAGCATCCCTTTCTCTCCTCTTCTTCCCATTCATGTCCACATCTCACCAGTTATGAGAAAACTATCATGGTATAAAATGTCTTCTTTTTTCTAGTTATCAGTTGTAATTCTGCTGCACAAGCAATTATTCTGTCAGAGATGGGAATTTTTTTCTGATTACAGCTGAAGCTGTCCCTCCATCAAGAAATTTTCCAGACAACCAAGTTATATGGGGCCACGTTTGGAATGCAGCTGCTCTCATTTACGCCTGCTTTCAATCTGGCCTTTGTGTCTGTATTAGACAGAAGATGTGGTTCTTCTTATTGCTGTCCTATCTAGTTCATTTGAGTCCTCAGTTATTCTTGACATGAGATTGGCAGCTAATGAAGGGGATAAGGAAGTACAATCGTGCTATTTTAAATAGAGACCAGACTATTTTAAGTAGTATTATTGACACCTCTGCAAGGAGTGAGACATAGGATAATAACATGAGTTAAAATAAAATTTTGTTTTTGTAGTAATGGCACAATAGCACAAGAAACCTGCATTAAATGGTCATTTAAATCTCCTAAACTCATCATCAGCATATTATACAATCTTGACTTATTAGAATGTGGTCTCTCATCTGTCTGTATCCATCTGTGACCTCTTATTTTACAATTAGACAGTAAGCTCTTTGGAGAAGGGAGAATGCCTTTATGTCTGTACAGAGCCTAGCACAAAGGCGCTGCTGACTTTAGATACTACTGCAGTCCACATAGTTAATACATTTGCTTATGCTCTCAGTAGTATGATTCCTGGCCAGGATTAAGACTATCCATTTAATAGTTTTTATCTTCTGGTTCCTTTAAGGGACAGGAATCCCTAAAATATAGTTTGAGGTCACAGAAATGTGGATATTGTTTAGTCATCGCTGATGGACATATTGTGACTATTACTGAGTGGAGCTGCACTGGCCCAGCAGGAGCACTGGGGTGCACTGTGCCTCCAAGAAACACAGTTCTTCCCTGAGCTCTCCCACATACAGAACTGGGTCCTTAAAGATGAGTTGAATTAGCTATGGAAAAAGTCCACACTTGGCTGTACAGAAGTCTACAGGCTGGTATATAGCAAGTTTTTGAGCATCATTATCAGAAATATGACCCCTGCCCCTGCTACTCCTGGGAGCATCACTTCCAAGAAACAGTGCTGGAAATGCTGATTAGCTGGTATTGAGAAGGATTTCTGTGGTGTATACTTAAGAATTAGCATATAGTATTAACTATTCCTTCCAGGGGCAATAGAATCCTAAAAATGTTTGCCTCTTGCATGGCCTGTGGGGCCCCAGAAACTGCATATAGTACCCATCATTCCTGTGCCAGGGAAGGTATAATTAAGGCAACAGGCTCATCATGTAACAATCAGCCTGTAAAGTAATGACCTCATGAGCACCTAAGAAGCAGTGTCGTCCCAACATCCAATCACTGCTCTTTCTGAAAGTGCATTGTTCTGGAGTGGTATATTGAAGAATGCTACAAAATCATGTTGTGTCAGAGTGCCTGTGAGAATGTATGTAGAGTTGCTGTAGCCATGTCAGTCCCAGAATATTAGAGATATAAGGTGAGTGAGGTAATATCTTTTATTGGACCAACTTCTGTTGGTGTAGCTCTTCTTCAGGTCTCAGAGAATGTAGTTATTCCTAGGTCAGAAAACAAGAATTGTGCTTCATGAAAAATTTAGACTGTTCATATTTGTTTTCATTCCACTTTGGAATGGCACTGGGACTATTCAAAATGAAGAGACATACCCCCAAAATAGCCAATAATCTAGTGATTAGGGCACTCAGCTGGAATGTAGCACACTCAGGTTCAAGTATCTGCTCAGCTGACATCTCGTGTGGGTACCCTGACCACCAAGTTATAGAGGTGGGCTCTGTGAGTCTCTCCTAATGAATCTGTTTCATGTTGTATAAATAATCATTGGGCTAGAGACTGGCTCTATAGCAAAGTATTTGTTTAGGGCACTCGTGGTACATTTCCATGAACAGTTTTTGTCAAATAAGCTTTGTCTAACAAAACATAATTGAAAAATTCCTGACCAGCTCTAGTTATTTTAGGCAGTGGGTACTGTGTCTGTGACAGGCCATCTCTGGTAAGAATGACAAATTAACATCTTATCTTTTATTCTGTAACATCTTTAATTTGTATACAGGTTCTTTTTATAACTAAAGAACATTCCAATTAACATTGGTTATTTGCCTTGTAACTACTTCATGATGTAAAGGCCTAATATAGACAGCAGGATGAGTAGGAAAACCTTTTCAAAGAGGTTGACAGATAAGAAAAAGTAGTTTCTTGAAATCATTCAATAGTCATTAATTAAATTTTTGGACTGAATAACTAAATGGGGAATTCGTAAACTTTTTTTGATCTTTGAATGTTGAATTAGATCATTACTGTATTATACAACAGATTAAAAATATTTTAAAGGTGGTTAATATCTGATGTTACGTTACTTACCTGAGATACTTGTAAACTTTCCATATGACTTAAACTGTGACAAATCATGCAGGTTGTTTATATGAATAGTGGTGACTTTTGTGCATTGACATCTTGAGTGTTGGCCTTAGCTCTATCTTTGCTACCCTGGTGGAGGTTAGTGGAAGTGTGGAAAAAATATTGCCTCTGTCATTAACAAATATGACACTTTATTGCTGATTAATAAAAAGTAGTGTGTTGCTTGTAAGGTCTCTTCAGTCAGTAGTAACAAGTTGACTGAACTTGAGATTTGCACAGCATCCTAGCAAAAGCTTAGGATCATTGGCAACAGGTTTATTCAAGCAACCTGACCAGTTACGGCCCATCAGGCTAACAGTATTATTGGACCCTCAGTTCAGCCACACATGTAACTACAGAAACACAAAGCAAATATGAAGACTATCCCAGACAATTCTACTCTAAAATGTTGTGGAGTCAATTCAGAAGATTTTTAGCACAAACATAAAGACTTCTCTAAACCCATTTGCATATCTATCATTTTTTCCCACTCTGTAAAATATACATTAAACTAAAGAAATACTTCAAGCAATATTAATGGATTAAGAATAAATTTACTTCATGTGTACACAGTGTAAGAAAAGTCTTTTAAAGGAGTATTTCTCTATATAGTTTATGGTAAAGTCAACATGTATCCCCCTAGAGCACAGTACCACAACTAGATAATGTAGAATTTTGAGAGCTATGCACAGTAATAGTGTGTGTCCTCATCATTTTCACAATGAATCCAAATTTGGATTTAAGTCCAGATTTAAGTCATCACAAAGGGCCTTTTGTGGTGCTCCAGGAGCACAACTTAAATCTATCTTAATCAGGCAGCCCAGGTTTCCCCAGTGCAGGGGAAATCCTTTGGCATAAAGCTAGCACAGCTGGCTTTACACCATGCACTCCTCCCCTCTTGGAATGGGGTGCATGTGAGAGACAAAAAGGAGGTGGTCAGGGTGGCTCATGGGGGGGCTGCTGTATCTTACACAATTTGGAGGAGACTTTAGGCTGCTCTAAGTTACACTGGGTGATAAGATTTGGTAGAGGGATAGAGATGGCTGTGCTGCCTCTGCCACCAGAGTGATGCAGTTCAGTAGTTAGCCCATAATGTTGAGCACAGCTGTTTCTGTCCTCACACTGATATCTTCCTGGGATTCAGGCCTAGTGCCAAAACACCATCTTGGGCTATAAAACATGCATTGTAGAACTGCAGACTGGTGACCAGACACAGGATTTATTACACTTTGTGCGATATAGATTTTGTGTATTCGGTTCTAGTGAATGAATTATTGGAAGCACAATATGCCCTTTAATGCTGTCGGTTGGGCTAAATCAAAAATCTCTTATACAGGAACAAATACAAAAGGCTAACTCTGCAGCCTGTAATAAATTGAATTCTGATACTCCAGATATAGAACTAAACTGATTTTTTTTATCAAAACTGAATTCCACAATTTCTGAGTCGTGGCACAGTCTCCTGGGATTAAAGATGGGGCCTGATTCCGAAAGCTGCTGAGCATCTAAAGGCAATGGAAGCAGCAGGATTTAGAATCTGTGGAAGCAGGTCCTTTGAAAATACACAGATTCCATTCCTCTCAATTATTAACATCTTGGTGCAATGGAAGAGGGGGAATAGCACCTGTAAGAATGTGCTTGTGGGGGGAATTGGGAGGGGTGTGGTCTTGATTGCAATGTAGTGTACTTATGAATGACATGATGAATAATAAATGGGGGGAGGGAAGGGGAGCGAATCACAGTATGGGTTCATATAAGGAAGTTACTGAAGTGTCTATTGCTATACCTAACTGCATAGAGGAATAGTGTTGATTAGTAATGTATAATTGTTCCTGATTTATCTCAAATCATCATTGTATGATGTGATGCAGTGGAAAGCAATAGACTTTTTCTTGATGACATAAAAGCTATATTTGTAAATATGTGTCAAAACAGTACAACAGTCAGGCCAGCTGCCATTACAATACCCCAAAACAAACTACAGAAGAATATTAACAAAACAAAGTGCAGGAAACAGTTTAAAAATGAGACAACCCTCCCCTTTACTGCTGCATGTCTCCTGGACCCAAGTTGTTCTTGCCCCATTTCCTGCTCAGCTGGCACTAGAGGGAAGGGTCTGAAGGTATCCACAGGAGAAGAGTTTAAGAAGGAAGGCTTCATGGGGTTTGTTTGCCCTGCTCAGCTGCTCATGGGGCTTGAATGCATGGGCTCACTGACATGGAGTTGTCCAAGCTACTTCTGGACTGAGGATATGTTGCAGGGGGGATCAGACCATGGTGTGGGAGAGGCAGCGAAGAACTGGTGCTCTACCAGCCATGATGGAGACGAGTCGCTCAAACAGTTCTCTCTAAGCTCTGTCCAGCCCCCGTGGACACAATTCTTGTTCCAGGAACTGCATTGCAAGTGCCTGCTACCTTGCTGAAACCCAGGCCTCCAGCTGCATGGAGAGCCTCTGCCTTTCCTTCTGCCACTCGGCAGGCCATTGCACCTCTGCTTCTGGATCTGTACCTGCTTATTGGCCTTCTTAAGAACTTCAAACATAACTTCATCATGGAAATGCTTCTGCTTGGAATGGTCCATGAAGGCACATTGGGCTGGGGTCAAATTCTGGATGTACAGTAGCCAGCAGAGGTCAAGGGGCCTGAAATAGGACAAGATACAGAGGGTTAATGTCTAAAATAGCTCAGCGGAGGAGCACAGAATTAATTCTTGTGGAACTTCAAGGATTTAAAACGTTACATTTCAAAACTGAACCAAAGTATATTGTAAAAAGAAAAGGAGTACTTGTGGCACCTTAGAGACTAACAAATTTATTAGAGCATAAGCTTTCGTGAGCTACAGCTCACTTCATCGGATGCATTTGGTGGAAAAAACAGAGGAGAGATTTATATACACACACACAGAGAACATGAAACAATGGGTTTATCATACACACTGTAAGGAGAGTGATCACTTAAGATAAGCCATCACCAGCAGCAGGGGGGGGAAAGGAGGAAAACCTTCCATGGTGACAAGCAAGGTAGGCTAATTTCAGCAGTTAACAAGAATATCAGAGGAACAGTGGGGGGTGGGGTGGGGGGGAGAAATACCATGGGGAAATAGTTTTACTTTGTGTAATGACTCATCCATTCCCAGTCTCTATTCAAGCCTAAGTTAATTGTATCCAGTTTGCAAATTAATTCCAATTCAGCAGTCTCTCGTTGGAGTCTGTTTTTGAAGCTTTTTTGTTGAAGTATAGCCACTCTTAGGTCTGTGATCGAGTGACCAGAAAGATTGAAGTGTTCTCCAACTGGTTTTTGAATGTTATAATTCTTGACGTCTGATTTGTGTCCATTCATTCTTTTACGTAGAGACTGTCCAGTTTGGCCAATGTACATGGCAGAGGGGCATTGCTGGCACATGATGGCATATATCACATTGGTAGATGCGCAGGTGAACGAGCCTCTGATAGTGTGGCTGATGTGATTAGGCCCTATGATGGTATCCCCTGAATAGATATGTGGACAGAGTTGGCAACGGGCTTTGTTGCAAGGATAGGTTCCTGGGTTAGTGGTTCTGTTGTGTGGTGTGTGGTTGCTGGTGAGTATTTGCTTCAGATTGGGGGGCTGTCTGTAAGCAAGGACTGGTCTATCTCCCAAGATCTGAGAGAGCGATGGCTTCAACAAAAAAGCTTCAAAAACAGACTCCAACGAGAGACTGCTGAATTGGAATTAATTTGCAAACTGGATACAATTAACTTAGGCTTGAATAGAGACTGGGAATGGATGAGTCATTACACAAAGTAAAACTATTTCCCCATGGTATTTCTCCCCCCCACCCCACCCCCCACTGTTCCTCTGATATTCTTGTTAACTGCTGAAATTAGCCTACATTGCTTGTCACCATGGAAGGTTTTCCTCCTTTCCCCCCCCTGCTGTGGGTGATGGCTTATCTTAAGTGATCACTCTCCTTACAGTGTGTATGATAAACCCATTGTTTCATGTTCTCTGTGTGTGTGTATATAAATCTCTCCTCTGTTTTTTCCACCAAATGCATCCGATGAAGTGAGCTGTAGCTCACGAAAGCTTATGCTCTAATAAATTTGTTAGTCTCTAAGGTGCCACAAGTACTCCTTTTCTTTTTGCGAATACAGACTAACACGGCTGCTACTCTGAAACCTGTCAAAGTATATTGTGAAAGGGATGCTTTCGTCTTTAGCATCTCTCTGGACATAGCCTGATTAATTGTAGCTGCAGAAGTGCAGAGCAATGGTAAGTTTTCAAATACAAACTTTTTTGTTTTATAAAAATTGCATAACTACTTGTGTTGCTGAAGGTGGGTGGGGGAGGTGGGAGATTGCAAGTGGGTCTTGTGACAAAGTGCTTTTTCTATCATTTCAGGCCTTTCATGCTTTGGAGGATGTAACTGTTCTGGTGGTGCCTTATTGGAAAAGGGAGATGTTATTCCAAGCTGCTGGTGGGAAACCTGCGGTATGTGCAGCCAAAGTAGTCAAACATAGTGACTGCACAGCACATCTGAGAGGAGTGGGCTAGTCGGCTAAACGAGGCCTTTCACTGCAATGTGACTACCTATTCCTGCTTCAGGAAAAGTTTGCAGCCATCAGCAAGCCCGACTGGATCAGAATCCATGAGGGAATTAACTGGATACTGTGTTAGCTGACACACAGCTTACTCTGTTGTGGCTACATGCGAACACACAGAACTCCACAGCCTTCCTCCTCCCTCTCACAGCACATCTTTGGACAAAAATTGACACCCCAGTCATTAGGAGAAACAATTTTGTCACCCAGGAACAGCAGGGACTACCTCTAACTGAAATGGACTAGATTTAGAAATGGAACACCATTTCCCAAAGACACATAATGCATTCGCTGTTTACAGGCAGCTCCATAGACTGCTGAGTGGTTACAGAATGGCAGATGAAGAGATGTGGCAATGTAAGATTATTTAAGAAACAGAAATGGCTATTTAAAAATGCTCTTTAAAGGTATTCTTTACTAGTTGCAATTTTGAACTCCACATGGTGGGAGGGAGAAGGGATGCCAAGGAGTTGGGATACAATCTGCCATTAGTGGATACACAGTGGTAGCTTGGGCCTCTCATCAGTGGCAGTGGATGGAGCTCCCCTTTGGGGAGGTTATCCCCCCCCCCAAGAGGCATCCTGGGCTGGCTGGCTGGAGCACCCTCCGCACCATCCCTCCACTCCTGAGACCCCAAGCCTCCTCATGGGAAAAGCATGTTTCTTCCTGGAGAACTTGAGCTTTTTATATGTGCCATGCAGGTTTTGGAGTGGCTGAGGAGGTGGTATGAGCTATTTAGCTTCCCCTGTCACAGGGTCCCAGAGCTCAGTCTCCAGACCAAACCCAGAAGTCTACATGGCAATGAGGCAGCCCCGCAGCCCAAGCTCTGCAAACCCAAGTTGGGTTTTTCTTTGCTGTATACTCATAACCTTAGAGGCCCTAACTGAGATTGTACAGTGCCTAGGACGATGGGGTTCCACCCAAGGAGAGACAGTTCCTGGCCCTGCCTACAGTCTGACAAAGGAAGGGAGAGTGAGGAACAGAAGCATAGTGATTGATTTGACCAAACCCACACTGCAGGTCGTAGACAAGAACAGAACGTGTCTCCTGACTCGCTGTGCCAGAGTCATACATTATTTAGCAAATGAAAGGGGAATGCCTATTCATTTATTGTGATGAACAAATCTGAAATCTATCATTAAAAATAGAAAATGGTAAATCTGGCAAATGAGTAGATCTCTATGTAGATTCTGAAGTCTCCTTTACAAAGGAAGTCAAAGAAGAAGAATACAAATGGTACAAAGGTGTCCTTATTAATTCTGCATCTTGGATAATTAGAAGAATGTTATCAGTGATAACAAAATCCTGTATAGAACATTAAAAAAAAAGATAAGACTAGTGTATTACATTAATGGAAACATTTAAAACTAGGAAACAGGATTCTTCCTTTGCAGAGTGAGCCCATTCTGTTACAGGTTTCAGAGTAGCAGCCGTGTTAGTCTGTATTCGCAAAAAGAAAAGGAGTACTTGTGGCACCTTAGAGACTAACAAATTTATTAGAGCATAAGCTTTCGTGAGCTACAGCTAGTGTATGCTGTTCTTTAATCTTTTTGAAATCCAGGTTCAAGAGCATTTTATAAAAATATAGCTAGCCTGCTTTAGCAGAAACATGTTCTGAAAAGACTTCTCTACAGAAACATTACCATCATTTAGTCAAAAATTCTTTTGTAGATTACATGTTTTATTTGCTAGTATTGAAATAGTGCAGAGAGATTAAAAAGGGGCTGACAGCCTTCAGAAGGTGATGGGTTCTTGTACATGGGACAGTTCAGTTAATGATGTTAAAGCCTCACCTTTCTGTTTGTGAGAAGAATGTTTTCTGAAATCAACAGACGTTTTAGGGTATATCCAAAGAGAGAACATAAGAACAGCCATACTGTGTCATATCAAAGAGCCTCGCGAACCAGCTGAGCGGCAGCGAACCAGCGGAGCAGCTCACAGCAGGAGTTTGCCTGGACTGGTAAGTATCCGAGTGTGTGTGTTTGCTTGCTGAGGAAGTATCCGAGCGTGTGTTTGCTGGGAGGGCAGGGAGAGAGCCTGAGTGAGTGTCTGATTGGCTGCTAGCCTGCAGGGGGCGGGCATTAGGGTGTCTGTGTGTTTGCGTCAGGGAAGCCTGGCTGTTTAAAAATAGCCAGAGCCTCGCGAACCAGCTGAGCGGCAGCGGAGCAGCGGAGCAGCGGGGACAGCAGAGCAGCTCACAGCAGGAGTTTGCCTGGGAGTTCGCCTGGAGTGAGCCCAGTGAGGCTTACATCTTGCCAACGTCTCTGAGGAAGCTCATAGTAGGTAGGTGATATGGAAGGGGGGGGTTCAGCTGTTGTGACCTGCACTGGATGTGCCATGTTTGTCTTTCTTCCACAGGACAGAAGCGACTTTGTCTGTACAAAGTGCAAGCTGGTCTCCATATTGGAAGAGAAGATTGAAGGTCTGGAGCAACAGGTAACGACCCTGCGTTGTATACGAGAGACTGAGGATTTTCTGGACCAAACTCAGGATAGCCTTCTAGGGGCACAAAGCTCTAAAGATATAGAGCAGGTTGCACAGAGGAGCCAAGAGGCCAGTGAAGAAGCTTGGCAACATGTGACCTCCAGAAGAGGTAAGCGGAATGTCCGGGTTCCAGTAACACAGACACAGGTAACTAACCGCTTTCATGTTCTCTCCACAGGTACCAATGCGGAGAGTGGACCAGATGATATGTCTGGGGGGAGAAAGCGGAAGGAGACTCCGCTGGTTGGGAGGCATGAGATGCGATGTCCTGAGGTTGGGGGTTCCACGACCACCACTCCCAAGAGGAGAAGGCGGGTGGTGGTGGTCGGGGACTCTCTCCTCCGGGGGACTGAGTCATCTATCTGCCGCCCTGACCGGGAAAACCGAGAAGTCTGCTGCTTGCCAGGGGCTAAGATTCATGATGTGACGGAGAGACTGCCGAGACTCATCAAGCCCTCGGATCGCTACCCCTTCCTGCTTCTCCACGTGGGCACCAATGATACTGCCAAGAATGACCTTGAGCGGATCACTGCGGACTACGTGGCTCTGGGAAGAAGGATAAAGGAGTTGGAGGCGCAAGTGGTGTTCTCGTCCATCCTCCCCGTGGAAGGAAAAGGCCTGGGTAGGGACCGTCGAATCGTGGAGGTCAACGAATGGCTACGCAGGTGGTGTCGGAGAGAAGGCTTTGGATTCTTTGACCATGGGATGGTGTTCCATGAAGGAGGAGTGCTGGGCAGAGATGGGCTCCATCTTACGAAGAGAGGGAAGAACATCTTTGCCAGCAGGCTGGCTAACCTAGTGAGGAGGGCTTTAAACTAGGTTCACCGGGGGAAGGAGACCAAAGCCCTGAGGTAAGTGGGGAAGCGGGATACCGGGAGGAAGCACAGACAGGAATGTCTGTGAGGGGAGGGCTCCTGCCTCATACTGGGAATGAGGGGCGATCAACAGGTTATCTCAAGTGCTTATATACAAATGCACAAAGCCTTGGAAACAAGCAGGGAGAACTGGAGGTCCTGGTGATGTCAAGGAATTATGACGTGATTGGAATAACAGAGACTTGGTGGGATAACTCACATGACTGGAGTACAGTCATGGATGGTTATAAACTGTTCAGGAAGGACAGGCAGGGCAGAAAAGGTGGGGGAGTAGCACTGTATGTAAGGGAGCAGTATGACTGCTCAGAGCTCCGGTACGAAACTGTGGAAAAACCTGAGTGTCTCTGGATTAAGTTTAGAAGTGTGTGCAACAAGAGTGATGTCATGGTGGGAGTCTGCTATAGACCACCGGACCAGGGGGATGAGGTGGATGAGGCTTTCTTCCGGCAACTCACGGAAGCTACTAGATCGCATGCCCTGATTCTCATGGGTGACTTTAATTTTCCTGATATCTGCTGGGAGAGCAATACAGCGGTGCATAGACAATCCAGGAAGTTTTTGGAAAGCGTAGGGGACAATTTCCTGGTGCAAGTGCTAGGGGAGCCAACTAGGGGGAGCGCTTTTCTTGACCTGCTGCTCACAAACCGGGTAGAATTAGTGGGGGAAGCAAAAGTGGATGGGAATCTGGGAGGCAGTGACCATGAGTTGGTTGAGTTCAGGATCCTGACGCAGGGAAGAAAGGTAAGCAGCAGGATACGGACCCTGGACTTCAGGAAAGCAGACTTTGACTCCCTCAGGGAACAGATGGCCAGGATCCCCTGGGGGACTAACATGAAAGGGAAGGGAGTCCAGGAGAGCTGGCTGTATTTCAAGGAATCCCTGTTGAGGTTACAGGGACAAACCATCCCGATGAGTCGAAAGAATAGTAAATATGGCAGGCGACCAGCTTGGCTTAATGGTGAAATCCTAGCGGATCTTAAACATAAAAAAGAAGCTTACAAGAAGTGGAAGGTTGGACATATGACCAGGGAAGAGTATAAAAATATTGCTCGGGCATGTAGGAAAGATATCAGGAGGGCCAAATCGCACCTGGAGCTGCAGCTAGCAAGAGATGTCAAGAGTAACAAGAAGGGTTTCTTCAGGTATGTTGGCAACAAGAAGAAAGCCAAGGAAAGTGTGGGCCCCTTACTGAATGAGGGAGGCAAGCTAGTGACAGAGGATGTGGAAAAAGCTAATGTACTCAATGCTTTTTTTGCCTCTGTTTTCACTAACAAGGTCAGCTCCCAGACTGCTGTGCTGGGCATCACAAAATGGGGAAGAGATGGCCAGCCCTCTGTAGAGATAGAGGTGGTTAGGGACTATTTAGAAAAGCTGGACGTGCACAAGTCCATGGGGCCGGACGAATTGCATCCGAGAGTGCTGAGGGAATTGGCGGCTGTGATTGCAGAGCCCTTGGCCATTATCTTTGAAAACTCGTGGCGAATGGGGGAAGTCCCGGATGACTGGAAAAAGGCTAATGTAGTGCCCATCTTTAAAAAAGGGAAGAAGGAGGATCCTGGGAACTACAGGCCGGTCAGCCTCACCTCAGTCCCTGGAAAAATCATGGAGCAGGTCCTCAAAGAATCAATCCTGAAGCACTTAGAGGAGAGGAAAGTGATCAGGAACAGTCAGCATGGATTCACCAAGGGAAGGTCATGCCTGACTAATCTAATCGCCTTTTATGATGAGATTACTGGTTCTGTGGATGAAGGGAAAGCAGTGGATGTATTGTTTCTTGACTTTAGCAAAGCTTTTGACACGGTCTCCCACAGCATTCTTGTCAGCAAGTTAAGGAAGTATGGGCTGGATGAATGCACTATAAGGTGGGTAGAAAGCTGGCTAGATTGTCGGGCTCAACGGGTAGTGATCAATGGCTCCATGTCTAGTTGGCAGCCGGTGTCAAGTGGAGTGCCCCAGGGGTCGGTCCTGGGGCCCGTTTTGTTCAATATCTTCATAAATAATCTGGAGGATGGTGTGGATTGCACTCTCAGCAAATTTGCGGATGATACTAAACTGGGAGGAGTGGTAGATACGCTGGAGGGGAGGGATAGGATACAGAAGGACCTAGACAAATTGGAAGATTGGGCCAAAAGAAATCTAATGAGGTTCAATAAGGATAAGTGCAGGGTCCTGCACTTAGGATGGAAGAATCCAATGCACCACTACAGACTAGGGACCGAATGGCTCGGCAGCAGTTCTGCGGAAAAGGACCTAGGGGTGACAGTGGACGAGAAGCTGGATATGAGTCAGCAGTGTGCCCTTGTTGCCAAGAAGGCCAATGGCATTTTGGGATGTATAAGTAGGGGCATAGCGAGCAGATCGAGGGACGTGATCGTTCCCCTCTATTCGACACTGGTGAGGCCTCATCTGGAGTACTGTGTCCAGTTTTGGGCCCCACACTACAAGAAGGATGTGGATAAATTGGAAAGAGTACAGCGAAGGGCAACAAAAATGATTAGGGGTCTAGAGCACATGACTTACGAGGAGAGGCTGAGGGAGCTGGGATTGTTTAGTCTGCAGAAGAGAAGAATGAGGGGGGATTTGATAGCTGCTTTCAACTACCTGAAAGGGGGTTTCAAAGAGGATGGCTCTAGACTGTTCTCAATGGTAGCAGATGACAGAACGAGGAGTAATGGTCTCAAGTTGCAATGGGGGAGGTTTAGATTGGATATTAGGAAAAACTTTTTCACTAAGAGGGTGGTGAAACACTGGAATGCGTTACCTAGGGAGGTGGTAGAATCTCCTTCCTTAGAGGTTTTTAAGGTCAGGCTTGACAAAGCCCTGGCTAGGATGATTTAACTGGGACTTGGTCCTGCTTTGAGCAGGGGGTTGGACTAGATGACCTTCTGGGGTCCCTTCCAACCCTGATATTCTATGATTCTATGATTCTATGATCCATCTAGCCAGTATTCTTCCAACAGTGGCCGATGCCAGGTGCCCCAGAGGGAATGAACAGAACAGGTAATCATCAAGTGATTCATCCTCTGTTGCCCATTCCCAGCTTCTGGCAAACAGAGACAGCACTTACTATAAGGCAGTGGTTCTCAACCTGTTTACCATTGTGGGCCGCATATACAGCTCTCTGTTATGTGGGCTGCATCCATACACTATAGATACTACCTGTATGGCCCTAAGGGTGTCACATGGGCCACAGCTGTGTGCTGATTGGGCCGCAAGCAGCCCACCGGCCACGGGTTGAGAACCACTGCTATAAGGTATGGGAGATACCACTTTTTTTTAAACCCATTTTCATTGATTCTCACTCCTTCATGCTTTCCTCTCTTACCCCCCTCCATCTTCCCTGCCCATAGTCTTATCCAACTCTAGCCGCCCCATTCTCTTCCACTTTGCCACATCTCTCCCAGTCTGTGTCCCTTTTCTTCTGGTGGCTTTTTCTTGAGCCTTGCTGACTCTCACCAGTCTTTTACCAGGAGACTGGCTCACATCATGACAATAGTTCTTCTTAGTCTTTCTCCAGTAGAGTAGCTCTGCTTGGCCATATGGGGGACCATAGTATTCTTGGTTTCTCATTCCCCATTTCAGGCAGGGAAAAGGGACTCTTCTTGTCACTCAGTATTTGCAATTCCTATGGCCAAATAAAAAACACCATTTATTAATCCCAGTCGGTCATTGGGTGGAGCAATGATTGCTACAACGGAAATTCTGGACAAGTGATTGAAAATTATTGGGGGAAGGGAGTGGAAGGACTGATCCATTTAAGCACAAAAATGCATGTCCCAAATATCTAGACATATTTAGATGTGCTCCTTCTGATTTCTGATGTTATAGCAGATTAGGATATTACACTTTCTTGCTCAGGGGTGAAAGTAAGTTAGAGGACTTACCGGTAGGCTGGAGTCCTGAGCAGGGGACGTGGCCTCAATCGGAAGAGGCAGGGCCTTAAATCCCCAGGCCCTTTAAATCTTGATTTAAAGGACCAGGGCTTCAACTGCAGTAGTGGCATCTGGAAGCCTGAGGCCCTTTAAATCACCCCCGAGCTACCAGCTGCAGAGGCGTCTGGAAGCCCCGGGGCTTGGGGGAGATTTAAAAGGCCCAGGGCTCCAGCTGCTGCTACTGCAGCAGAGCCCCAGGCCCTTTAAATCACTGAGAAGCCCTGGGGGCTCCCAGCTGCCACTGCTACCCCGGGGCTCTGGGCTCTGGCACAGCTTTAAAGGGCCTGGGGCTCAGCTGTGGTAACAGCTGCCGAAGCCCTGAGCCCTTTAAATCCCAGCCTGAGCCCTGCTGCCCAAGCCCTGGGGTAGTGGTGGCTGGGCTCCATCGGGGATTTAAAGGGCCCTGGAGCTCCAGCTGCCGCTACCACCCCAGCCCTTTAAATGCCCGCTGGAGCCCCACCGCTGCTACCTCAGGGCTTTGGGGCCGGGGGCAGTAGCAGTGGCTGGAGCCCCGGGGCCGTTTAAGTCCCTGCCAGAGCCCCGCCGCCACTACCCCAGGCCTCAGGCAGCAGGGCTCAGGCCAGGATTTAAAGGAGCCCGGGGGGGAGGTAGCAGTGGTTGGAGCTCCGGGGCCCTTTAAATTCCTGCCGCTACTACCCCAGGGCTTTAAATTGCCCTCTCGGAAAGCCGGTCCTGTTACCGCGCACTGGCTCTTACCGGTACACCGTACTGGCTTACTTTCACCTCTGTTCTTGCTGCTCGTGAAATTATCTCTGTGTTACTGTTTTATTGCAAGGCTAGATGAGGTGTTAGCTAAGAAGTAGTGCACAACTGAAGCTTGTGATATAGCTGGGAGATTTAACTTGATTTTGCTTATATAAAATCATTCAGTAATTATTGACCTTACTTTCAGCACACCTAGAGAGCAGAGTAAAATGTCATTCATTTTCAAATTGAATGATTGAACCCATATAGTGTAGAAGCCTGAATTCCTAGGAGAGCACTCTTTAGTGAAGAGAGAAAGTAATTTACATTATTTATGACTGTGTCACATGCAGCACATATTAAACCAGGTGTTAAAGAAGGATTTTTAAAAGATACAGTGTTAGACCAAATTCATATCTGGTATAATTCCATTAACTCAATGGAGTTACATCAGGAATTCATTTGGCCAAAAATGTTCAATATTAATGCACAATTTTTATTTAAGAACTGCTGTTAAAGATTAAAGCTATTAGTCATACATAGTTTTTAAAATTAATGAATCGCATTAGACACAATGATTCTGGCAAAAGTCAGTGGTATTGTGCTCTTACACCAGCAATGAATTTGGCCCAATGGCTCATTAGTAGAGCTAGCTGAATAGTGGGGAAGAAATATTTGGAGTCTTGTTGTCAGATTGAATTAGGACTGAAAACTCACAATATAAGCGATTGATCATATTGGGTCAACAGAGGTATATGTCATTGAATTAGCTTCAAAACACATCATGACACCATGTGAGGTATGTAGAGCTTCATGTTCTACTAATCCAACGGAGTACAGTTTTTGGGCTATCCATACAGTTTTAGGACTCCAAAAGAGTCCTGAAACCACTGAAATATTTTTTTTGCAAATACACTAAAATTCAGGGTTTTTGTTTATCTAGTCTGACCTCCGGCATGACACAGACCCGTAATTTCAAAGAAAGTTCATAGTAATTTCTGCTTCAAGCCCCTAACTTCTGTTTAAGCTATTACATATGCAAATACTTATCTAGGCTCCTGAAAGTTTGATTTGGAATAAAAATGACATGAACTAGATATAAAGAGAATGGTGGGGTGTTCACACAGATATAGCTTTGGTGGTTCATCATAGGCCTTTAGCATTGGGAAGCTTCTGAACATAACCCATTTGACTCTGCTTCTTCTGTCCTGTGATGAGGTGGTTTACAGATCTTGGGTCTGAGGCAGACAGGATATAGTGGGGAGGCAGCCTTAGAAGCAGCCATGTTTAGGCAGGGCTGGTGTAACTGTTAGGCGAACTAGGCGGCCGCTGAGGGAGCCAAGATTTTGGGGTGCCAAAAAGCGGTGCCCCAAATTGTTTTTTACACTATTGCTGGTCACTTCTGAGTTCAGTCGCAGCCCAGCCTCTCCAAATGGAGCTGTTGGGAGATTTACTTAGTTTGTGTAACGCTGTTGAAACTGCCTTTATGGCGCATTTTTCTCTGGGACAGGTTTGCTCAGTGGCGCGCCCAGGTAGCCTGGAGTGCAGTGCGGCAGCGAGCCCAGCTCCAGAGAGCCAGCAGGGTCTCCTGGGGCATGGCCGCCAAGGTCACCCAGAAAGCGCCTGACGGGGATCTCCCTGTCAGCAGCGGCGCGGAGCCTCACGCTTTTCCAAAGGAACAGGTGTGTGGTGGCCATGACCTGCCCAGGTGGGCCTTGGAGAACCCACCTGCGTGATGGGATGATACCCCAGTGGGAGTTGGTGACAACCTGTAGCATGGGGCTCGCTGTGGAATAAGGCAACACACATCCTGGCACCACGCCCCACTGCATTTCCAGCTCCGGCCGTGCTGTGCCATGCAGGCCATGAGCCACCAGGTGGGAGAGGCCTGGCTGGGTCGGTCCTTCTGCCTCATTTCCAAATACAAGCAGAGCCGTGCCATGGGCATCGCACCTGCTGAAGCAACCCCGTGCCTAAGTCGAACAAGGACCAAGCCTGGCCGCATTCCCCCAGGGCTGGAGGCACACCAGGGCTGAGCAGACAGGACCCTGGGGAGGGGTCTTTGCCCAGCTGCAGTGACAGGGAACCAACAGGGAACACACCCAGGCTACCAGGTGGCTCTCCTTCCCCTAAACAGTGTCTGGGGTGAGCGAACTGGAGCAAATCCGGGCACAAGGAGCCTGTGCAAGGGGCAGCAAAAACACATGTGCAGCTCGGTGTGTGTGGGGGGGGGGGACCAGGAGCAGGAGCCCGCCCTTGCAGCGCCTTCCTTTGGCCGAGAAATTATCCCCCATTCTTATAAGTTTATAAAGAAGTTAATCCTTCTTTATAATAAGCGATGCTACACGGGGGGCACAAGGTGGAAGTTTCGCCAAGGGCGCAAAATATCCTTGCACTGGCCCTGCATTTAGGGAACAAGCTTGAATTGGACTGGATTATGTCTTGTTGTTCATTTGTTTGGTAATAGAATCACACCAGTAGAGGGCTACATTTAGACCCTGATCAAGAAATATGAGCTGTCCTGTAGAGCGGATGGGAAAGTCCTCTGCTTGGGCACAGCACAGTGACTTCCTATTCACTTCTTCCCCAGTGATTCCATAGCTCCTGTTCAGACCTGCAATAGACACTCCTCCTCTTCCCACCCTTTTTAAAATGCAGAAAAAGGAGAAATAGCCATAGCATTAATGGCATTTTAAAATGCACAACTTTAATTTTTATCTCTTTCTTTAAATGGAGAATGGAAAGTAGTAGCTTCTAACATAAGTATCATGAAAGAAGGGACAATTCCTGAGGAAAATAACAGAAGGCAGTGGTCAAAAATGCTTTGCACAGCTCCAAGTTTTTCAGTACCAGTGTAAAAAGCTGCTACCTGCCACTGAAACCTGAAGCTGTTTCAATTTCCTGAATCAAACAAGTAATTGATGAAATTGATGTTTGTTATTGGCTGCTAGAATTATGATAGCCTCTTTTGTCAGCAACAGGCTTTCTCTCGGACTGGAGTGGGAGAGAATAGAACCAGTAAATGTTCCAGTTTCTCTCTATTCAGTATATTTACTTTTGGGGCGGGGGGGGGGGAAAGACCTCTGGCATTATAGTGTTAAAAATGATTTAGCCCGAGTAGTTTAAGAATGAAAGTGCTGTTCAAGCTCCCCAAAGGGTGAGTCAGAATACTAAGGGCATTTTACTGATCAGCGATTTATGTGTATTCATACTAAGTCACTAAATGAAAGTTGTTTCGAGGGGGGAAATCAATGACTCCTAAAGATTTAAAATATCATAAGAGACCAATTGCAGTTTGCTGGAAGCATATGTAGGTATTGAATTGGACCATTAAATGTAAGTATTTTCTACTGGGATCTTCAAACAAACTCCAGGGAGCTGAGTGCTTAACTTCCATAGGTTCCTTTGAAAACTCCAACTCTTGTGTTGATGTAGCAGTGTATTTTGTATTTGCCTGCTGCAAACAATTACTTACTAGTATAATGAATTAGGTGTCACAGGTGTAAAGAGGGAGAGAGAAGATAATGCTATTTACTGTATGACAACTAACACTAGCTGAGGATCTGCCCCTATCTCAACCTCAGATAATTGTTACTATGCTACAAAATAAGGTGACCCTGAATGGCTGGTATTTGTGAGTGTGAATCTTTCTCCTTTCCCCATGAACTGAGTTGAGGAGCTATTTTAAAAAAATTGAAGGAAATGAGGGTGAGGCCTAAGGAGAAGAAAAAACTTCAAATAGGATGATGTCACTCAGGCGCTTAAAGAGAAACTTGGGATACCAAAGTGCATTTTTTTTCCTATTGATGAGTGAGATACTTTGTTACAATTACTACTGAAGAACAGGAAAGACTCCCACAGCTTGTGTGAAACTTTTTTTAATAATAATTGACTCCTGGAACTGTCTGATCTCTAGGATTTACAAATATATCAGCTCCCCAGATTTCAAACTACTACCCACAGATAATACAGCATAAGCAGAGAGGAAGCATGGTTCTGGGCATGAGCATTTTGACTGAGTCTGTTGCTGATTCGGCATCCAAACTTGCAAACAACTGTGCATAGGCAATTTGTTGTGCCTATATGGAGCCCTGTTGACCTAAGTGGGGCCAGAATATAAAGGTCAGGCAACCAAAATCCCAATCTCAAAGCAAGACTGCTCTGCTCTGTTGCACAAAGACTTTCTAGTAATACTTAAAGGTGACTAAGGACCAGATTCTTAAACAACACCTTACTCCATAAACAGGCTGGCTGATGCCAGTGGGGCTACTGGCAAAGTAAGGTACTATCCAACAAGAATAGGGGTACAGAAACTTGACCAGTGTAGCATTAGATTCAGAAGGATACTCTAACATTAGTGCACTTTATTAGTTTAATGTTTTTGTTCTCTAAATTCTTGATAAATTCAGGGAAATTAAGTTTCATTGTCATGTAAAACAAATGAAAAAGGCAAAATTACAAAGGGGAGAGGATTGAGTTCTGCTCTGTTAAACCAGTGCAGATCTGGTGGTGGTGGTCAGTAATTGCATCACAAACTTGATTTGGTTCCCAAATCAGCCGGGATTCTATCTCTAATATACTCTAATCAGGTAGCTTCAGTTGATTGGATTATAGGCTTCTACTATTGTGTCTCACTAAATAGTGACATTATCATTTTTTATTACTGGGGGAAAACAAAGTGTTTTTCAGATGTGTGTTGCAGGCTGATATTTCTGATTATTATTTGCTTTCTCTATTTGAAAATGTCTTCTGACATCTGTGGGAAATATGGCACTGAGCCATTACACATAATGCTAATAACACTGAAAGATTGCAGTACGTTCAGCATATCGCCCCAGTACAGTATGTCTAGCATCACTGCAAAGTTCTATAGAAAGAGACAATAGTACCTGGCAGCAAAAGCTCCAAACATCTGTTGCGTGGCATTATCTCTTTATCCAGATAGTGAGATAAATTAATCCCGATTGACACTTTAATCAGTGGAGTTACCCAAGGCATGAATTTGTCTCAATGAATTCAGGCTATTTGCTGTATCCCCAGTAGAATAAGTACCATGGCTGGAACTGCTGTTGATGCATCCAGTGTAAAAAAATATGTGCTTGTACCTTTACATTTATAGCAGGAATATCAGTGGAAGAGGGGGGGGGGAATATGGAGAAGGCTCTAGGCAGAAGATTTGTAGTGAAACAAAGAACATAGGGTTAACGTTGTTCCAATTCTAATAAAGTTCCTTGCTCGGAGTTGGAAGTGACTTGTCTGTGAGTCTTTATCATTATCATGTGACAATAGTCAAGTATCACTTAGAAACAGTGTGTTCATGGGAATATGGCAGTGGTTTCTCACCATGGAAAAGCAGGCAACATCTTTCCATAACAGTGAGGGCAGTTTGTCCTTCACTCTTTCTCCTTTCCTGCTGAAACCCAAACAAACAGTTTCTCCTAAAGTAGGTTGTTGCAGAGATTACAGAAAAAATATCTTAGCATTCTTATTAGAGGCCAAAAATTTCAACAGCTGCTTCAGAATCCTCTAGAAGAGGGGAAAGAAAATGTTTAATCTTTGATTAAAGAACTGCAGGAGAAGTTCCTGAATAACAGTGGGATGAGTTTAAAAAGTGCTATGAGAAAGTAAATAAAATTGGAAATGTGCTGGTGAATCACTTGATAGACAGCAAATCCTCAACGGAGGCAGTATGTATGTCCAGGACTATTTGCTATAAACAAATGAGCTGTGAAAAAGTTTAATCACTGTTAATAGCTCTACCTGGCTAAAATCTATCTACAATTGGATTTGTAATGGACAGATTCTGGTATCCTTAATCAAGCAGACTAACATCTCATTTGGCATGAAGTCCCACTGATTTCAATGTAATTGCTAGTCAAAGTAAGAAAGGATGTCAGGATGTTGCCCTAAGCTTGAACAGTCCACGTTAGAGTCTGATTTTGGAAATCAATGGTACTGCTCAAGATGAGTACAGATTGAAGACTATTTTGGTTTAAATTTAAATTTGTTCTAAGTGGACTCAAGATAGCCTAAAAATGTTCCTCTTAAACCAAAGTGAGTGCCCACACAGGGGTTTGTACCAATGTAACTATATTGGTTTAAGTTCAGACATTAGGTTATACCAGTGCAATGGTCTTATGTAGACAAGCCTTAAGTAAGGACAAAGTAAACACTGAGTAAGAACCTCAGGACTGGCCTTCTGTGCCTTTCATCCCAAAGGCTTGCTTTGCGCTTTACATAGCAGGTATCTCAAGCACTTGGGTAGCATGATGGGGGAGTGTGTGATATAAATACCTAGATAGAGGTTCACTGGAAGTCAAATCCAACAGTCAGATACCAGATTGTAATAAAGTAATCTGCTGCGTAAAATATAGTTAGTGGATAAATCAGACCCTCAGCCCTGGGGAGCCCAGACCGGAATGCTTGCCTACAAGCCAAGATCTCTAAAATGAGCTGTAGCTCACGAAAGCTTATGCTCAAATAAATTCGTTAGTTTCTAAGGTGCCACAAGTACTCTCTTTCTTTTTGCGGATACAGACTAACACGGCTGCTACTCTGAAACAATACATGAATTGACAGATTTTCTGTTTACCTAGAGTAGGTTCATTAGCCTTGCTGGGCTAGATTAACTTGAACTACACACCTCAGCCTGGGCTATCTAGACATTGGCTCTGAGTATGAAAGAATAAGTTGCTATATTACCCATTTTGGAGCAGGTGGAGATAGCAGGAAAGGGGAAACCTTGGCTCCAGGCTTCAATGCATTTGTCAGGACAGATGAGCTAATGTATGGGGAAGTGTCAGGCTGGCAGCCTTTGGAACAGAGAAGCAGGAAGTGAATTGTAGCTCAGAGGGGTATCTCTGAGAGACAGTCCCTCCAGTGGGTTTGTTCTGGAGTGGAGCACAGCACCTTTTGCCTTACAGTGCAATCTAGGCCTCAGTGAGTGCTCACAGAACCTGAAGTGCAACACCACATCCCCCTAAAGGCAGTACTCTATAATACCAGTTTGTGTATGTAAGTTACAGGAGTGTTGAAGGGCCTAATTGTGTTTGTAAAATATGTTGAGAAATTTGGATGAAAGATGCTGTATTAAGCACACATAGATGAATTGCAAATAGTTTGATTTATATACAATCATTGTAAATCTCTATGGCAGTAAACGTGCATTTAATAATAGGGACAGCCCACAACATTTTGGTACCTGAGGCTTGGGCCAAAACTTTGAAAGGTCTCAATTCTGCCTTCTGCCTGTTCTACAACTCATAGTACAGCTCTGCTACCTACCCCAATAAAGGAGAACTAACGACTTAAAATGCCTTGTTCAAAAATTTTAAGTAACATTTAACTTTCAAACGCCTGAACAGCAAATGTAACTTTTCTTGTCTGCATAGTATACACTGGCATTTTATCTGTTTGAATAATCAAAGTGGTGCTTTCTGTGCTGCTTTGGTTGCAAAGATTTGAACTGCTTCCTGCTGAAGGTCCACAGTCTGGGCCAGCTCATGCTCTATTGAGATGGTTGCAAGGCCGACCAGCCTCTCCTATGTCATTGTGGAGCATAGATGTGTTTTTATTAATTTCAGCTTGGAGAAGCTGTGTTCTCCACTGGCAACTGTTCCAGGAAGTGTTAGAAGTATGCGCAGAGCAGCAAAAGCATTTGGAAAGAGGGTGGTCATCTTATTTGCGCACATATATTCCAGAACAGCCTTTGGAGTTGATCCTTTCAAGATACATTTCAGCAGGGCTTTCAGTTCATCACCTAAATCACTTGCATCAATATCACACATGTCATCATGTGTCAACACTGTCTCTAGTGCCCTGCATTGCTGTTGTAGGTCATCTTCAGGTATATTGAGGAATTTTGGAATATCCTACAACATCCCAAATATACTGCTGTGTACCTTGAGCTGCATGAAACGTTCTTCAACTGATTGTATTGCACAATCTAGCACCTGGTTAAATAATTCAACTTTGAATTGTTGTTTGGGGTCTCTTAATGGATTATTTCATGCCTCGTAATCAAAATGTTGTCTTCGGTGACTCTTGTATTCTTGAATGGGTGGGAAAATAGCTTCAGTGTGAAGTTCCTCTGCTAACTTCTGTGCACTCTTCAGAATACTTTGAAATCCCTCATCTGACCGGTAAGATTGTAGGTATGACTTTGCTTTGTCCAGTTGTACCATTGCTCCAGATATATCAAGGTCAAGACCTTGGAGTCTCTTGCTTACAACATTGATTTCAAACAGTATGTCATGCCACAATTCTAAGCCATACAGAAATTTGAAGTTACGTATGTTTCTGGTGGTTCCATTTCCCTCTGCCATTGTTCTCCCATGAACAGTTCCTGTCATAGATGATGCCATAGTAGCATTGCCATTATAGAGGATAATCTTCCCAATTTGGTGTGTGTTAGGCTTTATCGCCTCCACTCGACTTTCCCATTGTGTGGCACTCAGTGGTTTCACTGTCAGAGGATGTTCCCAGATGTAGCTTCAAAATTTGCCATCATGAGTTGATGCAGAGGAAAAATACATAGATTCTTTGAATTGCATTTAAAAATTCAGCAGCCTCACTAGAAGCTGATGTTGCATCACTGACCACCAAGTTCAATGAATGAGAACTGCATGGGACAAACAAATCTCGAGGGTTTAACTTTGGGATCCGTGCCTGCACTCCTCTGTTCTTTCCTCTCATGTTGGCACCAGTAGCATAGCCCTCTCATGTCAGCTATCACAATTCCCGTATCTTCCAGCTTTTTTAAGAAGCACATTTGTCATACCAGCTACTGTAGTATCATCAATGTCAAGAAATTCTAGAAAATGCTCTCTGTCAGTTACCATTGCATGGACATTTTCACACTAGGTTCTGTTACAAAATGCACCATTAAAGTCATTTGTTCTGTATGGCTGATGTCAGGTGTGCAGTCAAGAAGAACAGAGTAATATCTTGCTGACTTCTGATCTGCCACAATCTTCTGTTTGACTTTTGTTGCCAGTAACTGTATGATCTCATTTTGAATTGTTTTTCCAAGGTAGTGATGTGTGTACATTTCTTGGGTGGTGACTCTTCTCAGATGCTCCTAGAGTACAGCATCAAACTCAGAGGTCAGCTCCACAATGTTAAGGAAGTTTCCATTGTTTGGCACATACGGCTGATCTGAAGTGCCACGCAGTGCTAGGTTTTGGGTTGCAAGCGTTCTCACAATGGCAGTGAGCCTTTTCAGAACACTTTGCCAGTAAAGAGACTCTAATGCAATCTTCTCTTGATGCTGATCATCTATGGAGGCCTTTAACCTTAGTCTCATCTCAAGCTTTTTCCACCTATGGAATGTTCTCTGCTGATTTGCTGCCTTCTCATGGCATGCCAGATTTCTAGCCAGATTTTTCCAGTCCTTTGTTCCTGTAGAACCCAATGTGGCTGGAACATTAGACTGGAAGAGTTTGCAACAAAAACAGTATGCAGCTTTCTGGGTTTTTGAGTATGTAAGCCATGGCCTCTCCACTTTGTCACCATTGGGGATTTCACGTCAGTAATGTGTTGGATGGAAACTTCTGTTTTCATTGTCTTTGGGGTACATGAAGTTTTTCACTTGCTGTTTCCCATGCAGTACAAAGAAATCCCTCTGGCTACTGCTCAAGTGGGTCCATAGTCTTGGATCATCTAGACTTAAGGAACTAAACTCAGCAAAAGCTGTTTCTTGCACCTCCACCACACTCTTCTCTGATCTACGCTTTTTTCTTCGGGAACGTGCATGGTTACATCCATTTGAGATGGAGATATGGATGCTGCAGTAGCTGCCAGGTCACCTGCACTCTGACTAACTGGAAGATCAGGCATCTCGTCACCACTCACCTCCTCACTGGGGCCAGAAGGCTCACTGTGAACATTTGTGTCTATGTATCTCAGGAGAGCTCCTTCCTGCTTAGACAGAAAAGCTTCCTTTGCTTGCTTTCTTTTTCTGAATTCTGCCCCAGAGGGGCATTTTCTTTTTTTTCCCACTTATGACTGCTGTTCTGTGCCAGCTATAGTGGCTGTCAACACTCAAATAAGGGGACAAATAAGCAGGCTGGTAGCAGGGCCTGAGTGAGGGAAGATATCAGCATCTTAAGGGCCTAACTGGCTCCTACTACTTCAGTTGACTGCCTGTTCTCCTCAATGGGCTCAGGGAAGCAGCAGGGAAACAGGAAACTCCCTCAGAAGCTGGTATTAATCAGCCCAGGCTCCTGGGGATGCTAGAGGGGTACATAAGAGGCTCCTCTCTCTCTCCGCAGTTCCTGCTGCTTTCTGTTATTTCCTCTCACCTTTTCTCTTGCCTGCCAGTTATGTCTCTTGTGCCCTCCTTCCTCCAGCACAGCACTCCGATGTCTCTATGCATCTAGAATAGAGAGAATACATATGCACCGGCAGCAGACACAATTTTCTACACTCTGGATCCCAGTGGTGCAGGCCCCCCCCCCCCACAGTCTGGCACCTGAGGCGGCCACCTCAGTTCACCTCATGGTATGGCCTGCTCTGTTTGTTAAACTTCCCCGTAGGAGCATTTTTAAAATGTTTGAAAGTACCAGCTAGAATTGTATTCTTCCTAAATTTGTAAAGCAGTGAGAACATAGATTACATAAAGGATTAGATTCACAAATGACAGTTGGGTCATTGCTAAAAGGTTGGCCCCTTATTATTTTATATTAATTTCAATTCCTATTACATTGCTTGTCTCTTTCAGAAAAGACAATGAATTGTTGCTCCCCAAATAATAAGCCAGGGGAAATATGCTATTACTGTACAATAGATTTGTCACCAAGTGTTCTGAGGAAAATATTGTTGTGGTGGAGAGGGAATGGATTTTTTTTCAGTGGAAATAACCTTGTAACCATTGTTTGCGGTATTGTTTCCCTGACCTAAAGAAGAGCTATATGTAGCTTGAAAGCTTCTATCTTTCACCAATGGAAGTTGGTCCAATAAAAGATATTGCCTCAACCACCTTGTCCCTGTAATCACTGTCATTTTGCACCCCAAAAAGAACATGTTTGTCTCTGTACTGAGCTCGCTGTTTACTGACAATACTTTTGGAACCAGCAGTGGGTTACAGGGCATTAATATCACAGAGCTCTAGGCATTGTACACAACATGTGGTAACACAGTTTTCTGTGAATGGCTTTTTCTCTCTTGCTTCTTAAAACAAATCTTTCCTTCCAGTTTATACAGTATACAGAACAATTCCACCTGCAGCTCCTTCACCTCTTCATAATTTCAAAAGCAAAAGACATGGTTTGTAGAAGAATCTCACATTTCTAACTGTTTCTTTCTCTCTTGTTGTTTTTAGTATAATTCACTCTATCTAAAGCTTCTACAGGGCAGCCAGGATTTTGGGCTATGTGGTCCTTTCTCATATTGTAGAGACACAAGAAATAGAAGCCCAAATTTTTGTTCTTTATCTCAAAATCAGGTTTCACTCTATTGAAGAGTACTATTGATTTGTAACACGTGATGATGATGGGAGGGATCCATGATGGTACTTAGGCATGAATTCTGGCTCCATTGCTATCCACAAAACTGCTGAATCGTGAAGGTGACTAAACTCAGTTGGGGTATTCGTATGTTACAATTAGACACCCATGGCTGGCCCATGCCAGCTGACTCAGACTTGTGGCTCAGGCTAGACTTTTGGGCTCGCGTTGCAGCCAAATGCTATACTGCAATTAAACAGCTCTTCTGCAGCCTGAGCCTTAGTCAGCTGGCTTGGGCCACCTATGGGTGTCTAATTGCAGGGTAGACATACCGTTGGTAGCTCTGGTTTTTTCAGACTAAAAGTCCCTTTAGTGCCTAAGTTTCTGGCTCTAAGCATGCACGCTGCTGCCTCATTCTAGGCATCTGGATTCCTGTCTCCTGCCTGAGCTGTGACCTACCTTTTCCTCATTCTCCTCCTCCTGCTCTTGCTGCTACCATTTTGTTGCCATCATTTCCTCAAAAACCAGTGTAGGCACCGAAGCCTTCTGACTCCAGGCAGCAGATTCCCATTTGTGGATTGCTAAGATGACATAGGTACCTCTCTGCCCCAACCCAGAGCCCAGAGTTAAGTGCCTAGCTCCATGAGAGGGGTGGAGCTTAGCATATGTTCCTCTCCCTAGCCTCCCTCATTAGCTAGTTTAGGTATCTTCCAGCCTAGCATGCTGGCTTTTGTGGACCAAATTCTCATTTCTAGGGAGCCTACGGGCCTAAGTCAGCCTTTTGTGGATCACAATGTCATTCCTAAAAATAAAAGGAGTACTTGTGGCACCTTTAGAGACTAACAAATTTATTTGAGCATAAGTTTTCATGAGCTACAGCTCACTTCATCGGATGCATTCAATGGAAAATACAGTGGGGAGATTTATATACATAGAGAACATGAAACAATGAGTGTTGCCATACACACTGTAACGAGAGTCATTCCTGTGATTTTTCTAGGCACATCAAAGTTAGGTGCTGTGAGGCTCAGTGTTGCAGTGCTTAGGTCCACCTTATGTGCTGATCGTTTGGAGAAATATTCTGGTTCTTTTGCCTTCTATATTGGGCTTTTAATTTATGGAAAGTGATCCTTATCTAGATAGGGTGACCAGAGTCTCATTTTTAATGGGGCAGTCCTGTATTTAAGCCCTCCTGTGTCCTGACTTTTTCTTAAAAATGGGCATATTGTCCCATATTTTCTGCCTCTCCTCCCCCCATCATCAGTACTGGCAGGTCCTGCTGCTAGCCAGATCCCTGCTCTCCATCCACCCTCCCACCAGTGGTGAGTGGGGGGAATCCAGGGACCGATGATGGAGGTGAGTGTGCAAGGCTGGGAGTGGGGCAAAGCTGCAGCATGCAGCACCAGGTCACTCCTCCTGCAGACCATCAGCGCAACCCCTGCTACGTGTTGGCTCCGGAGTGGGGGTGGGGAGCGACTTCCAGCCTTGCCCCAAACTTGCAGCCCCCACAGCAGCCCCCCAGGAAGGGGCTTAACACCCTCTTTGCCTACCCCTTCCCCTCACTGCCCTGAGTCCTGCCTGCAGAGAGCACAGGGCTGCTCCATCCCCTAAGCACCCTCCCCTGCTGAGCCACCTCTCTGGCCAGGCTCTGTGGCCACTGAAGCCACTGCAGTCAGGTTCCCTGGGCCCTGGTGCACAATGCATCCTTAGGGCTTAACCCCTTCCTACCCGAATTGTAGCCAGGGTACAGGAGGCAACTGGGTTATGTTGGTGGCCAGCAGCAGCCTGGAGGTGTTAGCTACTTTTCAACACTGTGCAGGCAGGAAGGGATGAACTCTGAAAAGACAAGGGCCAATTCATCCCTCCCCCACACCCCCTCCTCCTCTGTGGATGGAAGTAGGAATTTACACTCATTACATGTGTGACGGGTTCCCCCCCTTTAGGGTGCCACTTGGAACTGGGGTACCAGTGAGCCTGCCTGACCCACAAGCCTGGGCTTCCTTTAACTGTACTGCTGTGACAAGCTTCAGAGATGCTCTCTGTCTCACATTTTCACCAGCACACATACAGGTAGGGATACACCCAGCTGTTGTAACATGCAAACAGGCTTTCTGACTAGCCCCTGCATGGGAAGGCTTCAGCTAAGGAACTATCCAGATACTCAAGTGCACACCCCTTTCTAGAGCATAAACCCAAAATTATCTTGCACTGCACAGAGAACTATACAGCTTAAGCTCATGAAATTTGCCCCTTTCCTCAATGTGGAGAGAGATAAGCAACAGCTTTTTGCCCCCCAGTTATGAATTCCATATACAGGGTTTTAGACAAAATAAAAACCAGTTTATTAACTACAAAAGATAGATTTTAAGTGATTATAAGGGATAGCAAACAGCTCAAAGCAGATTATCCAGCAAATATAATAAAAACACAATCTAAACTTAAGATACTAAAGAAACTGGTTACAAGTATCAGAGTAGCAGCCGTGTTAGTCTGTATACACAAAAAGAAAAGGAGGACTTGTGGCACCTTAGAGACTAGCAAATTTATTTTAGCATAAGCTTTCGTGAGCTATGATGAAGTGAGCTGTAGCTCACAAAAGCTTATGCTCAAATAAATTTGCTAGTCTCTAAGGTGCCACACGTCCTCCTTTTCTTTTTGTGGTTACAAGTAGTAATTTCTCACCCTAATTGTTGTCTTAGGCAGATTGCAGAGATTCTTGAAGACCAGCTGCACTTGCCTGTAGCTTAAAACTTCAGATATTTCACTCACAGGCTAAACAGCCTGCCAGCCTGGGGTCAGTCCTCCTCCCCTCATTCAGTCTTTGTTTCTTAGGGCACGTCTTCACTAGCAACTTTAAAGTGCTGCCATGGCAGCACTTTAACATGGCTGTATAGTTGCGGCACCAGCGCAGGGAGAGAACTCTCCCAGTTCTATTAAAAAACACACCCCTGAGTGCTGCAAGTTTCAGCGCTGTAAACTGTCAGTGTAGACAAGGCCTTAGGTGTTTACAACAGTCATCTTGGGAGGGAATGCATTGAAGAATGAATCCTGATTATGTCACTCCCCTGCTTTAAATAGGTTTTGCATATGGCGGGAATCCTTTGTCGTCTTATGTGATTCCCACCCCTGGTCAGGAAAAATACTAGTATTATGGTGTCCAGTATCAGGTGACTTGATCACATGACCCTGCATCCATAACTCAAAGGCTGTTTGTAGCATCCCCAGGAAGGCTTCTCGTGGGTGATTAGTATCTTCAAAGATCTATTGTTTTCTGTAATGGCTCTTCCCAGCGAGACACAGACTGATTGCATTCTGCCTAGTGGGCATTCCCTCCGTGTAAACACATTTGTAATAGATGCATAATCAGTATTCCTAACTTCAGATCCCAAAATGATACATGCATATGGATAGGATAATCATATTCAGTAAATCATAACCTTTCCAATGATATCTCACATGCCTTATCTTGTATCAAATACATCATAGTTATGCCGTGATCATATCATAACAATATCTCTATGAAGAATATGGGGCATAGTGACATAACATGGTTGGTGAAATCTAAGTATACAACTCTCAATCATTTGGGAGTTTATGCCCTGCTTCTTAACAATCTGCCCTGAGGCTGATATTCAGGCTCATGAACCACTCCAGACAGTGTATGGATTTTGTTGATACTTACAGTGAGCAGCATGATGACAGTGCTTTGGTGGCATTTAACCTTATGGGAGAGATCAGGTGGATCTCCCAAATCGGTTTGGTAATAGTAGTGCCAGAAAGGTAGGTCAAATGCCTTTCTTTCCCAGCTACCAGGACTTCTGTTTAGATTAAGGTATTTATTTCACATTTTGTTTTTATTAATTTTGCATGTTCAGTGACATGTTAATCAAGGAGAAATATGCATAGGAAGGACCTAAAGTTTCATTTTCTGAAAAATGTTGCTTTTTTCCCCTCATGAAACTTCCCTTGTAGTTGAGTTTCATTTTCTTTTACCTTTTAGCTTTAGCTAATTTGTTACTGGCCAAATGAGAGAGAATTTATTCTCAGTGCAGTTTCACTTGACATTTGTGCTTTATTGCTAGACATAGATCAATGAGACCCCTCTCTCTCCATGCTTCATCAATGTTCATTACTAAACATACTAAATCAACACTGGCTTCCTGGGAAATTTTATTGCAATTAGGCTCTGTACAGGTGCCCCTTTCAGTTAGAAACAGTAAAATATTCTCTAAGAGAATCAGGCCACCTGTTTTAGTCAGGTGGAAATAATTCATCCTTCCCCATAATTTGTGTAGAGAACACCACAGGCTATGGGGAGGGCAAAATGGTTGATCTCTCACCCCTCTGACACAGAGGTAGACACAATCTTGCGCCAAATAACTAAGATCTCTAATCCCATGCCCCCTTCTCCCTTTAATCACACACCTCTGCACCATATTGTAGTAACACTAGACATGGTTGAGTTATAGGTTACAAATATATTATCCAAGTGACATAATATCTTATTCTGTTCTTAAAAACCAAACCTGAGTTCTGAAAAGATATTCATTTATTTGTAAGATTCCACCAAGTATTTTAGATCAACAGTTTTCAATCTATAAATTGTTCCTGAACAGGTAATTTCAACTATTCAATATTTTTTGGTGTGTGATTGGTCGCGTGTGTCACATGATTCTGTTTCTGCTGATTGCTTGGTCTAATGTGCATAAAATGATTGCCTTAAAGGAAATAACTGAGTGAAGGGATTGTCCTATGTCCTTAATTATCATGCAAGTACAGATCCAATATTTTTTAATGTCATATCTCCTGAAAACCCTTACTATGTAACCAACACTCACTTCATTATTGTTGTATTCTTTAAGTGTTGGAAACTATTTAATACATTTTCAGGCAAAAATATAAATGGAACAAACTAAAGATCATTACTAATGGTGAGTTTAAAATCTGAGATCACAGAAACAAAAATTGCTTGGGTGTAGATCAAATCATGCAGCCTTTACTCAGGTAAAACTCCCATTGATATTAATGTGAGGACTGCAAAATTTTGCTCTGGAATGCTGGGACAGATACTTGTATTAGAATGGAAAGGACTGATGAGTAATGCTGTGTTGTGGCGATCAAGTCTTTGTGATGTATCAGAGTACTGAATATTCAGAAAAGGGCAGCCTGCATGGACGCTGTTGTCTTAGTCACAGAAAAATGTTGTGTGTTGTTCATAGCTGTGAACTTAAAAAGTGAAAGCCATAAGCTATTGAATCTTCAGAAAGGTTTCTATGATGGTGATGTAGCTGAAAAGAGCTGATAGTAAGTCAGCTATGAAGAATTTAAGGCTCTGAAGCTTTCCTAATAGGTCCTTCAAGAAGTGCTTTCAAAACATATTTTTGTATGAAACTATTATGTATTTGGGCCCATTCCTATGAGAGGCTGAACACCATTAATTTCTTTTAACGTCAATCGGAGTTGAAAATACCCATCGTGTAGCAAGTTTGAGCATCTTATTACATCACCTAAACGAATCAACAATCTCCTTCCCCTCCCCCACCCCCATGCTGAAGCCTCCTGATCTTGCCATAGTTGCACAGAATTATTAAGAAATCTACAGAACTGGCTGCTTCACTCTGTAAACCCCAAGGGAAAAACTTTAATCACATTCATACAGCATTCCAGTCTCGTATTTTGTGAAAAGGGGGTTGTTAGTTTTGATCATAACAAACAAATTACATTTAAATTCAAATAAATGTTTGGTACTGTAGTAATTCTACCCACAAGGGAAAACCTATTTCTGTTATTATGACAACTTGATTGCTAGTCAATGGTCGTGTTGATCAAAAATGGATATTTATGGGAAAAAGAACACTTCATAAAAGTGAATTTTGCCTTTATATAGTGCTTCAATGTCCATTATTTAATATTTGAAAGAAGATTAATAAATAGAAATGCCAACTGTTTCTTGGAAAAAAATAGATCTGTGATAGCCTTTAATTGCAGCACAGAAAATCAAAGCTTTTTTGGGGGGGTTAGGACAAAACTGAAATTGAAGTGTGTGCCTGAGGAGTTCTCACATTTCAGACTGAAGAACTTCAAATCTTCACAATAGTCTACAGGAATGTATGGCTTGTTTTTTCTCTCCCCCCCTACCATGTTACCCCGTTCCCCCGCTGCCCCATATAGTATATATTGTACCTATAGTACAATATGGAGAGCTTAGCAGATTTAATGCTTAAGGAGTGTTTGGTTGTTTTTTTGTGTGTGTCTTTGAGAGCAATGAAGAATGGTGGGAAAACACTAGCAAACTTTCTTTTTTTTCCAAATTCTAGATCCCATTTCCATTTGTCAATTCTTGCATCCCTTTTTATTTGCTCCCCCCATAAAGAGTTGTTCACAGATGCATAGTTTTCTATGGGTGTTTGACAGGAAGCTGTATTCACTTGAATATATGCATAAACATCTTTTTTAAAATTATAATTGTGTGGATGTGTGTTTGAAATGTCATTTAGTCATTCTGCACATATTATCAATGTAGGGTTGGAAGAGAAGATGGTAGGGATGGAATGGGAAGAGAAAGCAACTGATTATACAAAACACCCCACAAAACAACCTGATTGGTGATCACAACAGAAGATGGGGAAAGAGAGGGTACTGTGCTCTAGAAGCAGAAAAGTTGTTTGCCTATAGATACTTTGGCTGGATCCTCAGTTAGTATATATCTGCACACTTCACTGCAGTCAACAGACGCTATCGTGATTCACACAAGATGAGGATCTGGCTCACTGCCTATCTTTCAGCTCAAGCATGGAGCAAGGAATCATAAGTGTGGACAAAAGTTGGTGATGGGAGGGGGGGATCTAAACAAATAGGCAACTGGACCCAAACTGACATTCAGAGGTGCATCAGCCTATTAGCATCACTGGGGAAAAGGAGGACAGCCAACAGCACCATTCACAGAGGAACAGGGACCACAGCTATTTGCTGAACAATTACAAATAAAGAATGCATTATGAATTATCAAAAAAATAGAGCATGAGTTTATTTAGTTTTTATTTCTTTAATCTGAGATACAAATTGTTCTCCATAAATTGGAACTGGTCATATAATTCATCACTAGAACAGCATAGCAACAGTAATATCAGTGCAAATTTTCCTACACCAACTCCCCTAAGGTACGTGTGCCAGATCATACCTGGAAGGGCCACAGCCCAAACCAAACTAGGTTAATCATTTTGTCTTGCTGAGTTTGACAGCAATCATCAGGATCATTCCTGTGATTTGGATAAGTGACCATGTCACTGAACAGTTATCTAATCCAAGATATATCTATGCATTTCTAATGTATCATCACCATAAAGAGGAGCAAATTACAAAGCTTTGTATCAGATGCTATTCTGAAGTTATCATTTTTAGTTTTTTAGAAATCAGGTTGGACGTGTTGGCAATATGCGTTAGGGATTTTGGTGCTTCCTGTTTCTAAGCAGATTGTGAGTGTGTGTGTCTCTCTCTCTTTCTCATGCTAATTCATTACTTCTGGTTCCAGTCTCAGTTGGTACCAGGTAGTGCAGCCAAGTGCAAAAATGAGGGGGAATGTGGGGAATTAAAAAATGCAAGTGAAGTCTTCTGACCTTCATAAAGGAGTTGGGTGAGGGTTCAAAGTGAGTGTTTTATCCAGACTGGTTCACTCATGCCTATGTAGTATTTACCTAGCTCAGATTAGAATCCAAGATCTTGAGAAAAGAAACTCCTTGCTGTAGTATCAAGCCTCTACAAGTCAGCAGTATTAGGCGATATAGGATTTGGACCCAATTCTGTAGTCCTTACTCAGGCAAATCTCTCTTTAAATCAATGGAAAACTGGTTTGAGTAAGGACTGCAGTACTAGGCTGGGCACTAAGGATCTGATTCAAAAGACTGTTGAGGTCACTGGAAATACTAGTGACTTGTGTGAGTTATATGAAACACTTAGGGATGACGGTTCCTTTTAATCATGAGCAATACTTTTTGACTCAACTAGTCCCATTAAGATCAATGAGGCTGCTTACATAGGTCAGGGTTATACACACTGAGAGGGGTATAGGACTTGGTGTCTACCTTTTATTCCAATTCCTTTTCTTCGCTAAAATGTCTGGGTTTCAGTGGTTGGTGAGGTGTCTCCAGGCTCTTTTCATTTTGCTTAGCCCTATGTCTCTCTGCCTTTCATAAAACACACTTTTGCAAATATTAATGTATTTGAACTTGAGCCGCAAAAAGTTTAACTTTATTTTATTATCTGACAGTAAAGCCTGCAAAAACTTGACTGTAAAAATTAAACTCACTCATCCTTAATAGTAGCTAGTTCAATTTTCCTGTCAAACTGGAACAGTCATTTCCCTTAGAGAAATCAAATATCCTTTTTTCCAGCTCCCAGGTAAAAAAGACAAGACACTGTTCTCCTCTTACAATTTCTGAGAAGTGCATTAATACCAATTAAGCTATAATTTTAACTTAAACTATCTTTCAGTGCTACTGAAATAGTTAATGTGGAAAACAGTCTATGAAGTTCAGCACCGTAGAAGGTTTTTTGAATTGTGTACACTTTATTTTTCATACTTCCAAAAGTATCTTGTCAGTATAACACGTTTTCTTAACAAAAAAAACTTAAACAGTAGTTTTGTTTCCAAGTCTCTATTTTCCAAGTAATTATTTGCATTCAAACTTGCATATTAGTTGGAAACATATCTAGTAACAAGGTAAAGACAATTTTAGTCATAATTTCTGGGGGCGGGGTATTTACTGTTGGTAAATTGTGGTGTGTTTGGGTTTTTTTTTTAAGAATATCCTTGATGTATTTTCATAGTTAAAGAAAATCTACAATGTTACAAACTGTGCACATACTGAGTGGCGTAGGTACATATTTTGAATATTTATCCTATTGGCCCTAATCCAGCAAAGCACTTATCTAGCTTTGAGTTCATGAGTAGTTCCAATTTCTTTGTTTGATTGGGGCCTAAAAGGGAAGACTTCTTTCTTCTACCCTAAGTTATGAGGACTGCCTAGTTTTGTACCTCAAGGGATTCTAAATGTCATATGGAGCACTGAATTTTCCTGTGTAATTCCTTCAGTTCAGTCAGGTAACACAGACAACTGAGGGAACAATTTGGCACAGAGGTTTAAAGTAGAACTATAGCCCAGATACCTAATTCAGAATATTCTGGTTTGGTTGGAAAAATTCTTTGTTAGCAATTTTTTTAAATTGCTTTTTTGGACTATCTGTTTTAAAGCTCCAATGGGCTGACTTGGTGCAACGGACCAAAACAGTATGACCCAATCTTCAGGTGACTCAGGACAGAGTCACTTAGTGTATACTTGAACTTCCTACAGGCAGCAATTGAAAACTCTTTATTTCAATAGGATTTGTGATGAAGCTGCCTAGCTTGTTACTTCATTCCCTCTCCGGCCACATTAGCAGATTCTTAAGGAACATGGTTACTGGAATTCAAGGTAAACAGAGATTGAGAGGGCCCCTCCACCCTATTTCTTTTCTTTTGCTGGTCTTGACATTTGTATCTAATATTTTAATGTAAAGAAGAAAAGGGGAAAGAAGATCAATCAATCAATCAATCCCAAACCATGCACTATCACACCTCCTGATTTCCTGCTTCTCTATCCCTTCTTTTTCTTGGGCATGCACACACATGCCCTCTCCTCTCTTTTACCTAGGCCAGTGTAGTTTTTTCCTATTGTTAACTGTTGACCCCCAACTTGATCTTATGACCTATAACCCTGTCTTATGTCTTGTGAATGATTTTATACTTGCTGGAGGTAGAATGATATTATAGGACTATAAAATTTGACTTCTCAGTTTGGAATGCGCATGGGGGCAAGTAGAAGAACAAATAACTTGGTTATTAGGTTTGTTATGATTAAGGGCCTGTTATAGTAGCATGAGACCTTGCGTGAGTAGTTATGCTAAAAGCTGGGATTTCGCTGAACTATTGTAGGCCTAAGGAGAGAACCCTCACCTAAGTCAGATTCTGCACTCTCCTCCTAGAAAACAACCAAGTAACCACAACGGGTACAGTACACTGCAGAATTCTGCAAGAAGGATGTTTTGAGGGGACTTTAGCAATCTGGTTACTAGGCAATTAGTCTGCAATAAAGTATAGGAATTATTAAGAAATGAGAGATATGGGCTATTAATATTAATGATTAGAGATGTAGTTGTGACCCCCAGAAATGTCACCTATGGATAATGGGCAGGTATCACGGTCAGAGAAGGTGGTCAAATGTGGTTAGATATCCAACAGATTTACATGATACACTGTATACACAATTCAAGAAACCACTTTCCTGTACTACTTGTATTTATGTATATTGCTTTCCTATTACTTCAGTTGTAGATGTCCATATCAAATAAGGCTCTGTATGTGCTTCACCAGATTTTGTCTTCAGATAACTCTAAGTAGCCATTTAGAAAAAGAACCTGTTTTTGACAAGTACATGTTGCACCTTAATAAATAATCACATAAGTGTACTAATTGATCTGGCTATACTACCTTTTGGGGCAACACTTAAAAATTGCCAGTTGTGTGTTTTTATATATATGGGTCAAAAGGGGCTAAATAGATCTAATTAGAACCCTAACTTTCTATCACACTGATATCTTTACTGTGTGGTATCCCATTACCTTTCTCCTCCTCTGCTTTTATCTTTCTAGATTGTAAATTCATTGGAGGCAGAGACTGTCTCTTACTATCTGTTTGTAAAGTGCATCTCCTAGGGAGTTACCAGGATAGTAATAATAATAGCTATACATCTTTATGTGTAAACTGGAATTCACAATTCACAACTGAAACTTCTGGCATAATTTTTTCCTACACAGTTACCACAGAGCAGGATTATAGAAGACTTTTTAAAATTTTGGTGGGGGCGGGGGATGAGATAGAATTTAATATAATAGCTGTTGAATATAATGTTTGCACTATCTAGTTATTAAAGCAAGGACAGTCCCCCTGATAACTCAGTTTGTTCTCTTCAGCTCCAGAAGTACATAATCCTCTGGTCTCAGCTGCTTGAAGTCCCCCCTATTTCCCCTAGAGTCTTAGCTGACTCTTAATATCTAGAACTGGGTTGAAGGTCTCCCCTGCAACAGGCTCTGGCTCTCTTCTTCCCTGACTGGGAAATGGCTCAGCAAGCAGTTTGTCCTCTCAATAAATTCATGGAGGCTAGGTCTATCAATGGCTATTAGCCAGGATAGGCAGGGATGGTGTCCCTAGCCTGTTTGCTAGAAGCTGGGAATGGGTGACAAGGGATGGATCACTTGATTACTGGTTCCGTTCATTCCCTCTGAAGCACCTGGCATTGGCCACTGTTGGAAGACAGGATGCTGGGCTAGATGGAGATTTGGTCTGACCCTATGTTCTTTTTTGAGAAGGGAAATGCTACCTACTGGAATGAGACTCACCGGTTTGCTTTTCCCACTCTTTCTGCAGTCCGGCTATCTGTTTCCATCCTTCTCCCACAAAGACTATTGATCCACTCTCTCTCTGGGCAAGCAAGAGGACTTCTGATCCCCTCTCTATTGGGAGACCTGGCATAGATCCAGCCAGCTGCCACTTCTGCTCTGAGGCTGATTCCAAGAGCCTTCAGGTTGGCTTTTCTCTTCCCCTTCTCCCTTCCTGCTGTAACCCTTCTGCCAGTCAGATTTGGCAGCAACAAGGGTCAGGCTCAATATCTAGAGGTCCCTTTTCAACAATACAACACAAAACTGGCTTGAGCCACCACCCAGTGACTTGGGAAAATTACACACCACCCCCTAGGTGCCTCTAAGAGGCAATACTTCCCCACTCACAAGCACAGAATCTGAGTGTAGGAAAAAACTTTTAATAAAAGGAGGGAAGTAGCTCAGCATTAATTTTGGAGAACCACCACAAATAGGGTGAGCAAAAGTCCCATCCCCAAGTAAATTGGGCAGTGTCCTTTTCCCCTCAGGTTCTTAAGTCCAGCAACCCAAAAGTCCCTTTAACATGCCCATCCCTTCTCTGCACCCCACTCACAATTGCTGTCCTTGGACAATACAGACCCAGAGTTCAGAGGTGCGTCTGCAGAGTTTGCCTCCTACCCTGGGTGGAGTGGGGGAAGGAGGTATCTTACTCACTCAATTACTTAGGCACTCGCTAGCCTAAATTAACTCTGTTAGTATACAGTGGAGAGAAAAAGGATCAGCATGTACAAGTATCTGACCCCACCCTCTCTCAACTCACTGTACTTTGGAACCCATGTCCCCTGCCTAGTGAGTGCCATTTAGTTGAGGGTGAGTCCCTCAGTCAGGGTATGCCAAGTACAGTTCTGTTGCCCTCGATTCACACAAGAAGGATAACAATGCTTTTACTCCTGCCCCAATAACAAGGAGACTGGGTATCCAACACCAGCCAAAAGTGATCATTTGGGCAAGCAATCCCATAACGCTGAGCATGTAGGCAGGGTGGGTATGCCAATGCAAATAAGATCAGCTCCTGAAGTCCTCTTCCACAGCCCATCACTAGATGTCAGCAGAGAGATCATTCAAGACTCTACTTACACTACTTAAGTTCCATATTCTGTTTTCACAAAGGGAACGGGGAGGCCAGACATGACGCCATGATTATTTGGCTGTCTTTTCACACAGATTCTGACACTAGTTCCATCATGTCTGGGAGTCAAAGGGTTTCCAACTGCAGTCCTATTTGTAATCATTTCTTTGACAGAGTCTCTGGGTCGGAGAAGAACGAAGGGGTCTCATAAGCAAAACATAAAAAGGAATTGTTTTCCAGTGTAATCAACAGACCACGTATTCCTTTTCTTCATTCTGACACATTCTAGACTGCGATGACTATATAAAACCAAGATGTTTAGTGGCTCCATTATTCTGAACGTAGTGACAGCATACTTTGTTTCTACCATTGTATAGGTGTTTTGGGGCACACACTACTTTTGAGTAAATATACAGCTGAAGCTTTCACACAGTCTGGATTCTGTAACTGGAAAATGACTTGAGACAAATTTGAGAGGTGCCGATCATCTCTGTGGTGCCACAAATCAATTAATAGTCTTCAAAAGCCAATAAAGAATATTGTTGACATACTGAGTTCTCAGTACTCTCAAGAGGAAAAAAAGAAAACAGGAAGATCTTAATGAAAATGCTACGTAGTATGCGTTATCTTGTTAGACAAGGAAGTGCACTGTGGAAGCCATTATACTTAAGAAGCTGAAAATACATTCTTAAGTGGAGAGGTTGACTTTATTCTATTGTTTGTTTGCAGGCAGAATATGATCCTGATGCATCAAAGTGGCTGACAAAGTTGGGACAAATCCAGTTATTCAGAATAAGATAATGGAAATCATGATTCTCTGAATCATGAGGGATTTCTGAAAAGTGGTATATAATTATGTTAGATGAAGCAGACTTTTCCAAAGAGCAAGTGATTGTATACTTGCAGTGTCTAGCTGATGACATGAATGGTCATAAAGAGTTAATTGGATTGTTCAATGTAGCCTGTACATCAGCAGAGGTAATCGTGTCGATAATAAGTTGCATCTATATCTAAGGATCAACAACTGTCATGGACAATGCTATGATGGTGCTGCTGAGGTTCCAGAACAGTAGTAGTTACTGTTTGCATTATCATAGTGCTTAGGAGCCCGAGATATGGCCAAGGACCCCATTGTGCTAGGGTCTGTAAAAACACAGAACAAAAAGATGATCCCTGCCCCAAAGAGTTTACAATATAAGTATAAAACAAGGGACAACAGATGGATACAGACAGAGGGGGAAGTACTAGGAAACAATAGTATTAGGTGTAGCAACCAGACTGCAACAGGATGAACCATGAACTACATGTATACTAATTGTTATGGGTATGCTTTGACTTTGGATGTCAGGATGTTAAGATGCTAAGAGATGCTCTTGAAACAGTTCATGAATGCAAAACATTAAATTTAAAAATCACCCAAATAAGATGCTATATATTCAGGACTTGAAATATGAAGTGTTAAGCACATCAGTCATCTGTGTTCTCTGTCCAACAAGACAGACAGCCTGTGCAGAAGAATTAGCTCTATTTCTGAGAACTTCCTTGCACTGTGTGCGCCTTAGAAGCATAAGGACACAACAGAAGATCCTGATTTAAGAGCTCAAAGTTCATAGATACTAAGGTCAGAAGGGACTATTCTGATCATCTAGTCCGACCTCCTGCACAATGCAGGCCACAGAATCTCACCCACCCACTCCTACGAAAAACCTCACCTATGTCTGAGCTATTGAAGTCCTCAAATCATGGTTTAAATACTTCAAGGAGCAGAGAAGCCTCCCTCAAGTGACCCGTGCCCCATGCTACAGAGGAAGACGAAAAACCTCCAGGGCCTCTTCCAATCTGCCCTGGAGGAAAATTCCTTCCCGACCCCAAATATGGCCATCAGCTAAACCCTGAGCATATAGGCAAGATTCACCAGCCAGATACTACAAGAAAATTCTTTCCTAGGTAACTCAGATCCCATCCATCTAATATCCCATCTCAGGGGATTAGGCCTATTTACCCTGAATATTTAAAGATCAATTACTTACCAAAATCACATTATCCCATCATACCATCTCCTCCATAAACTTATCGAGTAGAATCTTAAAACCAGATAGATCTTTTGCCCCCACTGCTTCCCTTGGAAGGCTATTCCAAAACTTCACTCCTCTGATGGTTAGAAACCTTCGTCTAATTTCAAGTCTAAACTTCCTGGTGGCCAGTTTATACCCATTTGTTCTTGTGTCTACATTGGTGCTGAGCTGAAATAATTCCTCTCCCTCTCCTGTATTTATCCCTCTGATATATTTATAGAGAGCAATCATATCTCCCCTCAACCTTCTTTTAGTTAGGCTAAACAAGCCAAGCTCCTTAAGTCTCCTTTCATAAGACAAGTTTTCCATTCCTCGGATCATCCCAGTAGCCCTTCTCTGTACCTGCTCCAGTTTGAATTCATCCTTTTTAAACATGGGAGACCAGAACTGCACACAGTATTCCAGGTGAGGTCTCACCAGTACCTTGTATAATGGTACTAAAACCTCCTTATCCCTACTGGAAATACCTCTCCTGATGCATCCCAAAATCGCATTAGCTTTTTTCACAGCCATATCACATTGGCAGCTCATAGTCATCTTATGATCAACCAATACTTCAAGGTCCTTCTCCTCTTCCGTTACTTCTAATTGATGCATCCCCAGCTTATAACTAAAATTCTTGTTATTAATCCCTAAATGCATAACCCTACACTTCTCACTATTAAATTTCATCCTATTACTATTACTCCAGTTTAATTAGTTGTGGCATAGCTGCTCAAGTGGAAAAGTTTAACTTCCTCTTTGATGTTGAACTGGGTTGAGAAATCCTAAACATAAGACAATCTATCCAAAACCCTGCAAGGGTCAAACATTTCAGCAACAGAAGGCCAATTTCTTAGGAAAATAGCGCTCAATTCACTTCAGTTTGTCCAATCAGATGAAAGCTACTACTCATTCCAGGAGCTAATCTACCAGAAAAGTTAAAAGTTGGAGATATTCAGAATGCCTGAGCTTCCACAGAAGAGAAGGTCCCAAGAAAACTTAAGTTGGGAGAGGTGAACCCAGCTACCCAAGTGAGTTTTATAAGAACATCTACTTCAAAGTAATTAATTTTACAATGTCTGGCATTCAATCAAGATTTGACAGAGGCTACAAAATTATTCACAATCTTAAAACTCTCCTAACTCGCATCTGTTATGTTTGGAGTTCAAAATGTACATCAGCTGTGTGACTCTGATTTCAGTCATGATCAACTGATTACTCAGCCATGCCTTGCAACCCAACTGTCTGCTTACAGAAAAATTGTTGAAGTCAGTTCAGGAATATCTCCATTTGCTCAAGCATACTGCATATCAGCTGTTTTCCCAAGTGGTGAAATAGAAAAAAAAATTTCGGTGGAATTAGCAGCTAATGCTGTGTAAGTGAACATGGCTTGTGCTCTGCCACTTTAAAACATGGCTTTGATCCACAGTGGGACCATTACAACTCAACTGGTATATGCTCTACACATGCACAAGGACAAACCTGCTGATAACTAGCTTACAGAAGTTGCCTAAGAATTCATTTCAAGAAACCCAGGGAGAAGATCATTGTTTGAAACTTTGCTCACAAATGTGAAATGTTCCCCAAACTGCATGCATGTTTGACTGTGTAACAAACTTGTATATACGGCACTGTCCAGAAGGCATGTTGCTCATGTTTCCTCTGTGCAGCCCCAGCAGGGACATGGTGTGGCCCTTGAAGAATCTGCTGTTCTCTGCTTCCCCTTATGACAGGGCATGTGTGGCCCTGTTCCCTTGCTGGGGAGTGAGCATTACTGGTCTCAGGGACATGCCCAACCTGGCTCGGAAGTATGGTAGCTCCAGGACACCCCTTGAGGCGGAGCTCAAATGAGGGGCCTGGCTGGGCTCTGTGGTGCCAACCCAGGTCAGAGGAAGCTCCAGAGCTGCAGCTTGACTAAGCCAAAGCATATCTCCCCACCCATCCTGCTGGCTGGCTGTTGATTTCCAGGGATGTGGCCGTTTGTGCCACCAAGAGATGGAAGGGGAGGGAGCTGTAGCCTGGGTCCCTTCCTGGGAGTACTCAGCAGGAGGAGTCTGAAACTCCTAGCCTGGGGGGTGACAACCTGCCCCCCTCCCACCCACACACACTTCCCACACCCTGCACAGGTTCCTTTCTGGGCCCCTGAAGCTGCACTTGATGGGAACAGGGACTGGAGCCCCTCCAGACACCCCCCATCACATGTTCCCCCCCCCACTGGATTGTCAGAAACTGAGATGTGGAGGGTCATGCCTAGTGGCTGAACCACTGGCACAGGCCTAGTGATCAGTGCAGTGACAGCCAGGCCAGGAACCGAAGTTGGACTCAGGAATCAAGAGCGGGCTTAGAACAAAGACCAGGAGCTAGTTGGAGGAAGGGCAGGGCTGGAGCAGGACTGGGAATAACTCTGGAGTCAGAGCAGAGCTGGAGCAAGCTAAAACCTGTGCACTCTGTCACCACTATCACACAGGGGAGAGTTCCAAGCCATGAAGTGATTTTTGATAGATTGAATTGTTTCTTCTCTGAGGTTTATATACATGCCCTGAGAGTCACCAGAGCAGTTCCTGGCTTGTGGATTGGCTGGAACCTAGGACAGGAATGACTCATCCCTAGATGTGGCTTAATCAAACTCCTAATTCAAGGATGACTCATCACCTCTCACAGACATCCCTCTCTCACATGTGTAACCTCTCCATTTTGTCCTCTGGCCCAAGGACAAAAACAAAGTGCTCAGTGGAGTTTGTAGCTTGCTCAGTACAAAGACCAGTAATGTTCCCTCTAAATTTTAAGTTCATCTCTTTACTCATGTTTTAAAAAGTAACATTTTTAAAAAAGTGGTTTTGTACCATGGTTATCATGATGCTGGCATACCAGGTGCTAACTCATGCCAAAGCCGGAGGCCAATTCACTGTGTATTAGTACAGATAAAAGTGATTTGTTAAAAGTGTAAGAGTATTTGGTGTCTAAACTTCATGAAAACTAATGGGATGTTACATGCTTTGTTTTTACTTATTTGTATCCTATTATAAGGTAGTAGCAAACATTTACTTTGTGTGTACCCCTGTAACTTAATAACCCACCAAACAAGAAAGCAGCCTTGTGGAATGCAAATGAAGAACTTTAACAGAAGATAGCTATCCCCAGAGTTATTTGAGTAGCTGAGTGACTTTTGGGAAACTGGCAGATTACTACATATCTGCTACCATTTGGAATTTTAGAATGACTCACCTAAATATATATTATACCCACTTTAACCTCTAACTTTTTTTTTTATTTCCTTTTCTTAGGTAATAAACCTTTAATTAGTTTACTATAGAATTTGGCTACCAGCATTGTCTTTGGTGTAAGATCTACGGATACCAGTTGATGTGGGATAAGTGACTGGGCTCTTGGGCCTGGGAGCAACCTGAATGTGGTGTGATTTTTGGTGTAAGTGATGATTTTTCACATAGTCCAGCTTGCCTACGCAGCAAGATAGACTGGAGTGTCTAAGAGGACTGTATGTGACTCCATTGTAAGACTATAGTAGTACTTTGGGAGTTCACATTTGGTACTCGGTTCGTGAAATCTAATTATAGGCCACACCACCAGGTTGGAGTGTCCATCCTGTTTTCTAACAGTCTGCCCTGAGTATGGTGACTAGATCGCAAGTGTGAAAAATTGGGACAGTGTGTGGGGGTAATAGGTTATATACGACAAAGACCTGAATATCAGGACTGTCCCTATAAAATCAGGATAATCTGGTCACCTGAGCCCTGAGGTAGGCACTCATGGTCCTGGGTCACTCCAGGCAGAGTGAAAAGGAGTACTTGTGGCACCTTTGTTAGTCTAAGGTGCCACAAGTACTCCTTTTCTTTTTGCGAATACTGAGTAACACGGCTGCTACTCTGAATCCAGGCAGTGTGACAGCTATATTTGTCCACATTTTTAACAGTGTGAGATAAGAGCTTTTTGTTCCAAATTCAGTGTCTCCTTTATTCAATAATGCAATTCCTAATTTTGGGAGGGGTGGGGGGATAAAGCCCTGTCAAGCCCTCAAATAGTTGTAGCCCCATCTTTTCTGTAAAAACAATATTTTGCCCTTTCTCTGAATCACAAGCACAAAGTATCATGCTGTAAACATTGTGTTGAACAGCCAGGCTAGCACACCAGTACTGTTGTGAGAATCTAATCTTGCAGAATCATAGAAGATTAAAGTTGGAAGAGACCTCAGGAGGTCATCTAATCCAACCCCCTGCTCAAAGCAGGACCAATACCAACTAAATCATCTCAGCTGGGCCTTAAAAACCTCTAAGAATGAAGATTCCACCACCTCCCTAGGTAACCCATTCCAGTACTTCACCACCCTCCTACTGAAATTGTTTCCTAATTCCAACCTAGACCTCCCCAACTGCAACTTGAGACCCTTGCTCCTTATTCTGTCATCTGCCACCACTGGGAACAGCCTAGCTTCATCCTCTTTGGAACCCCCCTTCAGGTACTTGAAGGCTGCTATCAAATACCCCCTCACTCTTCTCTTCTGCAGACTAAACAAGCCCAGTTCCCTCAGCCTCTTCTCGTTAGTCATGTGCCGCAGCCCCCTGATCATTTTTGTTGCCCGCCGCTGGACTCTCTCCAATTTGCCCACAACCTTTCTGTAGTGGGGGGTCCAAAACAGATGTGGCCTCACCAGTGCCGAATAGAGGGAAATAATCACTTCCCTCAATCTGCTGGCAATGCTCCTACTAATGCAGCCCAATACGTCATTAGCCTTCTTGGCAACAAAGGCACACTGCTGACTCGTATCCAGCTTCTCATTCACTGTAATCCCCAGGTCCTTTTCTGCAGAACTGCTACTTAGCCAGTATGACCCCAGCCAATAGCAGTTCATAGGATTCTTCCATCCTAAGTGCAGGACTCTGCATTTGTCTTTGTTGAACCTCATCAGATTTCTTTTGTCCCAATCCTCCAAGAACTATTATTTCCCCTCTCACCTTTTTGTCTTCGGAGCATGTTTTCTCTTACTATGTGTCTGTACAGTGCCTGACACAATCTAGATTGGGGCTACTAGATGCTACTGCAATGTAAATAACATTTCAAATGCATTAGATGTGTATATACTTATTTTCTCATACATTATCTTCCCATTGTGGTGCATTATTATAAATTGTTTTATGGTAGCTTTGTTATTTCCCACCTTCTCCTTTTAATTTCCTGGAGAGGTAATATCTTTTATTGCAGTGGTTCTCAGCCAGGGGTCCAGGGCCCCGGGGAGCCATGAGCAGGTTTCAGGGAGGCTACCAAGCAGGGCCAGTATTTGACTCGCTAGGGCCCGGGGCAGAAAGCTGAAGCCCAGGGCCCTGAGACCCGCCATCTGGGGCTGAAGCCTGATCAATATAGCTTCACGGGGCTCCCTGTGGTATGGGCCCCAGGCAATTGCCCAGCTTTCTACCTGCTAATGCCAGCCCTGACTTTTTTATGCAGAAAAATAGTTGTTGTGACACAGGTGGGCCATGGAAATTTTATAGCATGTTGCGGGGTGGGGCTCAGAAAGAAGAAGGTTGAGAACCCCTGCTTTATTGGACCAACTTCTACTGGTGAAAGAGATGAGCGTTCGAGCTCAGAGCTGATGAAATTAGTCCAATAATGGGTATTACGTCACCCACCTTATTTCTCTAGCTACTGAAAATGTCCATTAAGAGATTTCATCTCTCTCATTCATCTCCTCCAGTGAAATTTTAATGTAGTCACAGTTTCTATGGCAAAAGAGAGATTTCAAAACAGACGTATGACAAATTCAGTAAAAGATAAGGTAGAGGGGAAGATGGGCTGTGAGGGGGCAAGCTGTCTTTGCAACTCAAATACCTTAAATAAAGACTCTCCGCCCAGCAGAAATAGCAGCAGGATGAAAGGGACGGGCAGATGGAACTCTTGCTAAACGCTTGAGGTTTAGTATTTTGTAATGTTTCCATGGAAACCATGTGTAAGATTCCACTAAATTACTGTAAGTGCAAATATATTTTGTAGATTTGAACCTCGGCACTAGCAGAATGAAATGACACAGCTGCCAGTCTGTACCATCAAATGGTGTTGCCTCAGGCACTGTACCCTATCCTAAACGAAGTTCCAGTTTCTGGGGTAGGGCAAGATTCAGCTCTGAGGCTGAAGGTGTTTATAACTACTCCCTAAATCATGCTATTGCCTTGGACACAACAGAGGGGCAGCATGTTGAGTTCCTTGTATGATAAATATTGTAATGCTGTTTTAACATGCCATGTTTTACTAGCTCCTATGAACAAACATAGGACTGGTTTTGTAGTGTAGAGCTAGCTGTGTCCCTACAGCATCTGCAGTAGAACACACAGACACTGAGTTAGGGCCTTATAAGAATCTCATTGAAGGTGAATCAAAGATACCTGTTGATTTCTATAGGCTTGGGTCCTTATGGTATGTCTAGACTGCAATTAACTACCCATGGCTGGCTCATGTCACCTGACTCAGGCTGACAGGGTTCAGGCTACAGAGCTGTATAATTGCTGTGGAGATGTTTGGGCTCAAGCTGAAACCCCATAGGGTGGGGGCATCTGAGCCCAAACATCTGCAATTACACACCTGCAGCTGTGTAGTATAGATTGTGACAAAGCTCTGTCCTTGCCTCCGTGGGTCTCGTGTTTCCTGGTGGATTTTGCTAGCCTCAGAGGCTCACTGTGACCCTCCATATAACCCTTCTCTCTCTAGAGACAAGGGTCACAGTCTACTGAGCCATTTTCATCATAAGCCAGCGAGGAAGGTGAGGAGAAGTTATCCTTCCTTGCACAATCTCTGTTGTCTCCCAATCTCAGTGAGTAATCGGGGGCAAAGGTGTGTGGGGAGGAGCCCAGGCCCACCCTCTACTCTGGGCTCCAGCCTAGGGACCCTAATAGTACCAGCTATGGTAGCTGGCCTTTTAGAAACATGACCTATACAATTCCCTGGGCTACTTCCCCCACAGCAGCCCTCACTTTCTCAAGCTCTACTTCACCCTTACCTCAGGCCCTCCTTCCTTGTGCCTGATCTGGTGTGTACTACTCAGCCACTCCAACAACACAACTTCCTCCACAGCTCCTGACATGCACCCCCACCTGACTAACTGGGAGGCTTTTAACTAGTTTCAGCCAACGCCTGATTGGCTTCAGGTGTCCCAATCAACCTAGCATTCTCCCTGCCTTCTGGAAAGTTCTTAATTGGCCCCAGGTGTCTTAATTGACCTGGAGCAGCTTCCATTTCACTTATACTGGTACCAGGGATTTGTTTAGTCTGGAGCTAATATATCTATCTCCCACTACTTTTCTATAGCCATCTGACCTTGCCCCGACACATATTCCCCCCACCCCCCCTGCTCAACACCATAGAGTTGGGCATCTGGGACGCCAGGCAGTATGCTCATGACAGACCATCAGCATTGCCATGGTGGCATCCAGCCCTGTGCCGTATGCGGAACTGGAATGGTTGGAGGGATAAGAACCACCTGGTGACCCTTGCATTCTTTTTCTTATTCCGCTGCATCCACTGGAGGGGTGCATGGTCTGTCACGAGTAAATCGCCGGCCTAAGAGGTAATAACGCAGTGTCTCCATAGCCCATTTGACAGCAAGGCATTCTCTCTCGACTACTGCGTATTTCTGTTCTCTTGGGAGAAGCTTTCTACTTAGGTAGAGGATTGGGTGTTTCTCTTCTCCCACCATTTGTGACAGAACTGCTCCCAACCCCACCTCGGAAGCGTCTGCTTGTAAAATAAATTCCCTGTTAAAGTCCGGGGCTATGAGTAGGGGGTCATTACAGAGGGCTGTCCGAAGGTCTGTAAATGCACCCTCTGCTGCGTTGGTCCACTTTACCATGTCTGGACCTTGGGCCTTCACCAGGTCTGTTAGGGGACTTACCCTAGTGGTGAAGTGGGGAATAAATGGTCGGTAGTAGCCTACCACGTCTAGGAACTCACGGACCTGCTTTTTTCGGGTCGGCCGGGGCCAGTTTTGAATTGCCTCTAGCTTATTCGTTTGGGGCTTCACTATGCCCCTTCCCACAATATATCCCAGGTACCTAGCCTCTGCTAGCCCTATGGCACATTTAGTGGAATTAGCAGTGAGGCCAGCCCGCCTTAAGGTGCGCAGTACTGCCTCAACTTTCTCCAAGTGGGTCCCCAGTCTGGCATATGGATGATATCATCATCTAGGTATGCAGCTGCATAACTAGTATGCGGGCGCAGCAGATTATCCATGAGGCACTGGAATGTGGCTGGGGCCCCATGTAGCCCAAAAGGGAGGACAGTGTACTGGAATAGCCCATCCGGGGTGGAGAATGCTGTCTTTTCTTTAGCTTCTTTGGTCAGAGGAATCTGCCAGTACCTTTTTGTCAGATCCAGTGTAGTCAAGAATTGGGCACTACCCAGTCGGTCAACCAGTTCGTCGATGCATGGTATGCATCAAACTGGGATATTTCATTCAGTCGGCGAAAGCCATTACAGAATCTCATGGTACCGTCAGGTTTAGGCACAAGAACAATTGGACTGGACCACTGACTGCAAGATTCTTCAATAACCCTTAATTCTAACATTTTCTTTACTTCGGCCTTGATTTCCTCTCTTTTGGCTGCTGGGATTCGGTAGGATCTCAATGTTACCTTGGCTCCGGGGATCGTGTGGATATGGTGATAGGTCTCAGTTGTCTGCCCTGGTTTTGAGGAGAACACATCTCAGTTGCGATTAATCATGTTGGCTGCCTCTATCTATCGGATCGGCGTCAAGTCGGATGATATCCTCACTTGCTTGTGTAAGTTATCCTCCTGGGGAAGGATCCGATGCATGACTAAGCATGCCTCTCGATCATGCCAAGGTTTTAGAAGATTGATGTGGTAAATTTGCTCCAATTTCCGACAGGTGGCTGCCACACCTTTATAGTTCACCTCTCCCATGGCTTCGATTATTTTGTAGGATCCCTGCCACTGGGCCAACAGTTTGCTTTCTGCTGTGGGTACCAGTACCATCACCCGATCCCCTGGTTGGAACTGCCGAAGCTTCGCTTGGTGGTTATAATGGGTTCGTTGGAGTCTCCTGTGCTCTCCAAGTGCTCCCATACAATGGGTGTAACTCGGGCTATCCGATCTCTCATCTGCAGTACATGCTCAACTATGTTCCTTCCAGGATTTGGCTCCTCTTCCCAGGCTTCTCTGGCTATATCCAATATGCCCTGAGGGTGGCACCCATATAGTAGTTCGAATGGAGAGAAACCCGTGGAGGCTTGTGGAACCTCTCGGATGGCGAACATGAGGTAAGGCAATAGGGTATCCCAATCTTTCCCATCCTGGCTCACCACTTTCCTGATAATGGCCTTGAGGGTCCTATTGAACTTTTCCACAAGGCCATCTGTTTGCGAGTGGTATACGGAGATCCATAGGGCTTGTACATGGAGCAATGAACAGAGATCTTTCATCAACTTGTACATGAAAGGTGTCCCTTGATCTGTCAATATCTCCTTGGGTAGCCCAACCTGGGCAAAGATCTGTACTAGCTCCTTAGCTATTGTCTTGAAAGCTGTGTTGCACAGCTGCCGGGTACCGAGTTGCATAGTCCAGTACAACAAGCACATGTTGGTGGCCCTGAGCTGTCTTCTCTAGGGGCCCTACCAGATCCATGGCTATCTGTTCGAAAGGAACCTCTATTATTGGAAGAGGTATCAAAGGAGCCTGCAAGTGCAAGCGAGGGCTATGTAACTGACACTCCGGACATCTTCATCTACTCCTGGCCAGAAGAACCTCCACAGGATCCGTGCCTGGGTTTTCTTTACCCCTAGGTGTCCTCCAAACAGGTGACTGTGGACAAGACTCAATATGGCTTTTTGATGTTTTTGTGGCACCAGAAATTGTTGTATCTCTTGCTCCTGCATTTGCACCACGTGGTACAGGAGATCTTTCTTCACTATAAAGTAAGGTCCAGAACCCCGGACCTTCCCATCCATGGGTATCCCATCGATCTCTGCCACCTCTTTCCTGGCGTTATCATAGCTGGGGTCTTCGGTCTGGTCCCGCCCAAAAGTCTCTCTCCCGGGACTAACCTGCCCAATATCCCAGGGGTCGGCTTCTGCTTCTTCCAATGGCTCGCCACTGTCATGGCTGGGGGCAGCTTGTGGCTCACCTTCTGTGGTGGAAGTTTCTCTGTTGGCTGCTCGCATCCATCTGCCTACTAGGGAGGTCTTCTGGCGCTGGGTCAGGATCCGGGTTCTCAAGGCCTTCATGGCCTTCCTTTCTTTTTTGTCTTCTGGATCTTTCGGGGGGCTGAGAACAGTTTCTGAGAAATCTCAGCAAACAGCGGGGGTTGACATTCCCCTTGTGACGAGTTGCTGTCCTCAGAGTCCCCACCCCCCTCCAGCCTCTCTGTGGGGAGTAAATTTTCAAACCCTGGATAGTCCCTCCCAATGACTACAGGCTATGGAAGTTTAGGAACTACACCCATGGTCAGCTCAATGGGGTTTCCCTGAACCTCTATCTCCACTGGGATGGTGGGGTAATGGCTCACGGCCCCATGAACGCACGTCACTGCTATGCGTTTGGCTTGTAGCAGCTCACTATTTTTTACCAGCTTACCTGATATGAGGGTGATAGCACTCCCAGAGTCCACAAGCGCTGTAGTCTCTGCTCCATTTATCCTCACTGGCCTGGTGTAATTATGCGGGGCTAATGCGACCCCCGTGAGGTGGATAAAGGAGCATGGGACCTCCCAATCCCCCAAGTTACATGGCATAGGCTCCTCGGTGCTGGGACACTGTGCTGCTATGTGTCCCCACTCCCCATATGCACAACATCTATAGTTGCTTTTAATCATTCCCCTATCCTGGGGGATGGGGGTTTAGTCCCGGGATTCCCCCCACTCAGGCCAATCCCTTCCTTCTGGGGTCCCTATTGGTTTTCGGGCCCCCCCTTCTTCCACCTAGGACTCCCCAGAGGTTTGGCTGCCCAACCTTTCAGGGTTGGGGGCGGGTGCTTGCTTCAAAAGGGGCCTTCCTTGGGTAGTCGGGTCAGTTCCCTGGCTGTCATCCGTCTTTCTACCAGTGTTATCTTGTCGTACGTGGACGGATCATTCTGGCCTACCCATTTGTGGAGATCTGGCGGCAGTCCCCACATGTAATGGTCTATGACCAGGGTCTCCAAAATCTCCTCCGGCCTGCACACCTCAGGCTGTAACCACTTCCGTGCGAGGTGTAAGAGGTTGAATAGCTGGGACCTCAGGGGTTTATTCTCCTGGTATTTCCACTCATGGAACCTCTGGGCCTTTACCACTGCAACTACCCCATATCATGCTAGGATCTCTGCCTTCAGATGGGTACAGTCAGTGGCATGTGTGGCAGGCAAGTCAAAGTAGGTCTTCTGGGCCTCTCCATGCAAAAAAGGGGCGAGAATGCTGGCCCACTGCTCCTGGGGCCGCGCCTCACACTGAGCAGTCTTTTCGAATGAGAGGAGAAATGCCTCTACATCACCTCCTGACGTCATCTTTGGCAGACAACCAGTGGCCCTCCGGGTTTGCATCCTGTCGGACCCCCTGGTCTGGGTGGTGAGGATCTTCAGCTGGTCCACCACCTCTCTCAGAGGGCACGATCTTGGGTCGCCTGGCTCATCAATAATTCATTGGTTTCCCGCTGTAGCCGCATAGACTCCTGTTGTGTCATTGCCTGAACCCGGGTGTCCTTCTGCTGGGCTGCCGTGGCTTGTATCAGAGCTCTTACACCTCCTCCATTGTGGTACAAAGCAAACAAACAAACCAAAACAAAAAAAAATCCAAAACCCCGGTACACTTTTTTTTTTAAAACCTTTTTCTTCCGCCACGCTGTGAATGAAGTCCCACTTCTGACACGAGTTGTGACAAAGCTCTGTCCTTGCCTCCATGGGTCCCGCATTTCCTGGCAGATTTTGCTAGCCTTAGAGGCTCACTGTGACCCTCCATATAACCCTTCTCTCTCTAGAGACAAGGGTCACAGTCTACTGCGCCATTTTCATCATAAGCCAGTGAGGGAGGTGAGGAGAAGTTATCCTTCCTTTCACAGTCTCTGTTGTCTCCCAGTCTCAGTGATTAATCAGGGGGCAAAGGTGGGGGTGTGGAGCCTAGGCTCACCCTCTACTCCGGGTTCCAACCCAGGGACCCCAATAGTACCAGCTATGGTAGCTGACCGTTTAGAAACATGACTTACAATTCCCTGGGCTACTTCCCCCACAGCAGCCCTCACTTCCTCAAGCTCCACTTCACCCTTATCTCAGGGCCTCCTTCCTTGTGCCTGATCTGGTGTGTACTACTCAGCCGCTCCAACAACGCAACTTCCTCCCACAGCTCCTGACATTCACCCCACCCGACTAACTGGGAGGCTTTTAACTAGTTTCAGCCAGCTTCTGATTGGCTTCAGGTGTCCCAATCAACCTAGCCTTCTCCCTGCCTTCTGGAAAGTTCTTAATTGGCCCCAGGTGTCTTAATTGACCTGGAGCAGCTGCCATTTCACTTATCCTGGTACCAGGGATTTGTTTAGTCTGGAGCTAATATACCTATCTGGCCTTGCCCCATCACAAGATATATCCTTTATGTCTACCTTCATTTCCTTCCTGAGACTCAGAAACAATACAATCAGAATCAGTTGATTTGTCACTCAAGATCATTCTTTATCCAAACCTGGCCTTGACAGCTTCCCACTGATTTCAATTCCCACTGATTTCAATATTAGCATGACCTGGTTCTATGTCATTTAGATAACTATATGTCTTTCTGACTTTTGCATTCAATAGAAGAAATTATCAAATCATGTAAAAGAAACATCCCAAACAAACACAACTCTGCAAATGCAAGAATAAAGCAGATAAAACTACCTCCCCAGCAGCCAGACATTTTAAAGACATGAAGCACACTATATTGTCAGTAACTTATGATTAGAGCTGTTCAAAACTCAGAATTTCATTTCAGGGAGAAATCTGACATTTTGAAATTCATGTTCATTCTGAATTGGAACAAAAGCAAATATTTTCAATGTTTGCCAAAAAATGAAAATTCTGAAAAAAAAATCCATTTGGAAATTTTTTTATTTTCAAAACAATTTTTGAAATGTACAGCTTTTTCAATTTTTATTACATTTCATTATGTCAGTAGTAGTAGTAGTAGTGTATACAGACATAGCTTCACATATCAATGATATTATGTAGTAAAAATATTCTATTAACTTATTTTTTAAATAATTACTGGCAGCTGTTACTTAGTACTGAATGAAACATCTTATTTTCTCGATCAGTGTCTCCTGTTCCATTACAACACAAACAGAAGACTCTTTGATCTAGAGAAAAAGATGGTCTTCATCAGTACTACGTAGCAGTGACCTTAATGATTTCAAAAATTAATTAATAGAATATTTTTACTATTATATTATGACATATCAATTCATGTCATATTATGCACTAGTACTGATGGGTCATGTAATAATGTAAAATAATAAAAATGAAGAAGAAATTTTGTATTTTTTTAAATAAAGTTTTATCATAATGAAAAAAAATCTTTAAAATATTTTCCACAGGAAATTTTGTCAAAGTACACAATTCCCCACAAAAATATCAGAACAGTATTTTCACATCAAAACCTGTTTTTTGACAAAAACCTTTTGATTAGCTCTACCAGTGATAGATGGAAATGGACACATTTTATAATTCGTGGAAGGCAACAAAAGAGATTTCATTAAAGAGGAAAAAGTTGGTGGTTGGTTGTTTCCCTTTTCACTTGACTGAAATACTATTTTCTAGGAAAACAATGATATTGCAATTCAGCATGAACTATGGGCTTAATTCTACTCCTACTGAATTCAGTGGGGCAAAGCAATACTACATTATGACATCAGAAATGCTATAGTCTGCTTAGAGTTATAGGAACACCTGGGAGAAGAATCTGCCCTTCCTTTTAACTGGGCGTTACTTCTTTATATATATCTACGGGAGATCTCTCTTCTCTTGTACTGTAGTACTAGTTAAGTGGTGTGGGTACTAGTGCCAAGAAAGGGGTTTGGGGGTAAAATCCTGGCTCTACTGAAGTCAATGGTAACATAAAATGGGACTCAGGCTTTTCTGAAAATTTTACCATGAGTGTCAGCATTAAGTATTCAGACTTGAGAGAACAAAAATTAAAACTATTTCCAGGTGTCTTATGCAGATTTTCTATTTTCATACAAATTTTTCAAATACAAAAGATGCTGTAATTAAACTGTGGTTCTGGTGTTAAGATTATATCCAGACCCTTGCAGGAGCCAGTATAGAATGGGGATGGTGATCATATGGGATGTGGTCTGGCAGGGAGGAGAAATGGGGACAGTTGGGAATTGAATGACAGACAGAGAGGGAAGAAGCAAATGGTCAGAGATGGTCAGGGTCAGAGATTAACAGGGTCTGTGTATGACAGCAGAAAACAACATGAAATAAAAGCCTTATTAAAAGATAAAATGCTGTGTGAAGCTCCACCTTAAACAAGTTCTGGAGGCTGTGTGTGTGTGTGTGTGTGTGCGCGCATATATATTGCCCGATCCTGAAGTACTTAGACAAAACTCCTGCAGAAGTAAATGTGAGTGTAGCCTAAGTAAGGACTGTGCAACTTGACCTACTCGGCAGTTTTTTGTTTTGTTTTTTAGACTCCATGCCATTATGCACATACTAAACAGTTTGAGACGCATTTAAACAGTCTCATTCAATTCAATGGGATGGTGCTTGGGCACTCAATAGCACTGAAGTCAATGGAACTAAGGGGCTACTCGCGGACAAAGTTAAGTATATGCATAGGGGTTTTCAAGCTCTAGGCGTTAGCTGTTGTTTTTTTTTTAAAATGCACTGCTATTGACATTGACTAAGCACTTTTCCTGTCCCCACAGATGAGGGAATATTTTTTGCTTCCCAACCACTATGCTCTGAGAAATGATGCCCCCTTGCTACTGTCCTATTTAATGTTAGGTTTCCTTTCCTTAAGCAGAGTATAACGAGAAATGGAAAGACAGGTAATACAGATATAAGACTGCCATGATACCTCAGGGTATACCATTTTGACAACCTTGGAAAAATATTTTTCCCCCCACATTGGGGTTTTGGAATATCAGATAACATAAACACTGAAGCACTTAAGCACAGTAGGGTGACAATGAAATACCTTTGCACCATAATTGTAGCTAAAACAATTGAATTGTCAGAATCTAGGCTGGATTCTAGTGTTCTCAGTCAGGCAGAATTCCCCCCTTAAGTTCATTTGAGTAAAGATAGCAGTTTCAAGCCAAAGCATTGGACATAATTCAACCAAAATAATTTGCAGATCGGCATTGGTTCATTCACTCCAATGACATTAACCCTGAGCAATAGTTCAACTTTGAGATGCCCTGGAACATGAATATAATTTTAGAAAATACACTACCTTAGCATTTCAGACATGCATAACTCATTTCTCATCTCATGCATTATTTTACTAGGAGCATTTCTGAAACCTGGAGCAGTATAAATGAGTGAAAATGACCTATTCGATTGTATTCTGAGAAGAATTTGTTTAGTCATGTTAGCTGCCTTTAAAAAAAATAGCATAAATTGAAAGTACCTAGTCTGTATAGGAGGGGGAAAAATCAATACATGGTTTGCCTTGGCTCCCACAAGGAAAAGAAAGATATTCAGGGGATTGGCTCACAAATAAAATTCTTTCCTCTTCTGAGATTTTAGCTGCTTCTAGCTGGAAAGGTGTTAATGTAGTGTATAGGAATAGTTTGTGAGCCCCCCTCGTGGCACTCGCTGTTTCAGAAGCCAACAGAAAGCAGCCAAAGAAGTATCAGAATGTAGGCCTTGTATGATTTCTTATGTAACCCACTGGTGAGAGTGTGTTACTGATCCCCCTCTCTATGCCAGTCTACAGAGGAATGAGTCTGCTACCTTTATATTTAGTAAGCCTGATTATTTGGGACTCAATTGTGTTCATGTGGGTCTTTATATTTTCTTTCTGTTGTTGTATAAAAACCAAAAGATATAAGAGTCTTCTGTGACAAGATTATGTAAAGGAGATGCAAAGGATTATCAAATTTGCACATGATGCCAGACCTACCTTGATTAGCTGCAATGCTAGACAGGATTTTCTATGACCGCTCATTTCCCAAATGCTAGATGGTAAATGATTACATTTCTATTTGCGGAGAAGCTTCAACTTCAGTCGCCACATTCATTAGATCCCTGTAATGTCTATTGGTTGTTAGTTAGTTATATTAGGCAATCATCAGAGTTCAGTGTTTTCAATCAGCCATCATTATTCTCCCAGGATAAAATTCACCTCTTGTGTATAGAGCCCTCAGAAGACTTATCCACACACCACTTAATTCTGACTTAAACCTCATAGCACAAGTTCACTGTGTGGAGGTATGTTTCTCCAACTGAAAATGTATTGGTATTTCATTAATCCCCAGCTGGTGTATCTGAGGAATTACAGCTGTGCCAATTGCATGAAATTAGTTCCCCCTTCAGAGAGCCAGTGCAGGCTTCTGCACCACTTAAATTCCAGTAGCATTCCCCTTAAATGGTGCTGCCATGGTTACAGGACAAACTACAAGATATGACCCTTTTAGTCCCTCTCAAATGTTCCCCTTAGGTGACAGGCCTGGCTTTCTGCATCTGACTCTGGATGCAGTCACACAGTCCAACCACTATTAGACTGAATCTCCGAAAAACAGCTCCTCAGTTTCCCAACTGTGTTTAATGTGATGGGATTCACTGTGTTGGGCACCTTTACACTCTGGGCACTTGTGAACAGCGAAGTGGCTAAAGTGACTCAAAACCAACTTCCTAATATATATCGTTCACCCAAAGGTACAAAGCGCACAGAAAGAAGGGTAAAAACAATACACACATTTCCGTTTACGTAATCCTTAATTTTCCCTTGCAAGTGTTCCTGCATTTCAGCTCGCCCAGTTACTGTCGTCTCCAGGTTATGAGAAGCAGATGGCCCCTGCTACTGTTTCTGCCTCTTTCTCTTTGGGTACATCTGCATTTGAGCTGGGAGGTGTGATTCCCTGCTAGAGGAGAGATGCTTACTAGCTGTACTTGAGCTAGTGTGCTCAATAGAGCAGTACAACTGGGGTAGCACAGGTGGCAGGTTGGACTAGCTGCTTGAGTACATACCCAGCTGGGTTCCCATGGACGTACTCAGCTTGGCAAGCCCAAACCCCAACCTGTGCTAGCCCAGCTATGCTGCTATTTTTAGTGTGCTGGTTCAAGCAGAGATAACCTGGGTACACCTAGTCTGGAGTCACACCTCCCAGCTCAAAATGTAGACATACTCTTTATCTCCTTTCCAGCCTGCCAGCTCTTGCTGACACTCCCTATGCAATCCTCTGGACATTCAGGACATGGCTACACTGCAGTTAAACACCTCTGGCTGGCCCATGTCAGTTGACTCAGGCTCAGGCTGTGGGACATATAATTGTGGTGTAGATGTTGTTGTTTGTCCTTCAAGTTTGAAGATGACTCTGACATCACTGGTAGGTTAGGTTAGGTTTCTGTGAACACGTGAGTGGCTGATCAGGTCAATTTGATCCTTGAACTGTCTCTGGCACATTGAACAGGAGATGCCGCTATGGGTTACTTGATTAACAGCAGACCTGCTGCTGTTGTGAGATTTACGCTGCTGGCGCTTCTGCTCTGCCTCAGTAGTTTTCCTCTGCTCATAGACTGTAGCTCCAGTATGGATGAGACTTCGGCAGGTAGAATGGTCATGAGCAAGAGCTTCCCAAAACTCTGGGTCAACTTTGAAACACTCAAGGATAACTTGAAGGAGTTTTTGAAATGTTTCTTCTGGCTTCCCTGAAAGTGTTTACCCTCCTTACCTCACCATAAAAGATCTTCTTTGGCAGTCACTTGTCTGACATTCTGGTGACATGGCCTGCCCATCTCATCTGTGATTTCATCAACAGACTATGGATGCTTGGAATGCCTGCCTGTATGAGAATCCCGGTATCTGGAACCTTGTCTTGCCTTCTTATTCTCATCAGTTTCCTCAGACAGACCATGTGAAAGCAATACAGTTTCATAACATGACGTCTGTACACAGTCAGAGTTGGCAACATGAAGGTTTTGTAGACCTTCAGTTTTGTTTGCTGACAAATGGCTCTACACTCCCACGCATATTTCTGCCAAAGACCACACTTGCTTTGGCAAATCTGATGTTGATTTCATCATCAGTGTGAACTGCATGTGATAGTGTACTGCTGAGGTAGGTGAACTTGTCCACTGCCTGGAGGGTTTGGCCATTCACTGTGATAGTAGGCTCTATGTAAGGCTTTCCTGGTGCAGGCTGATACCTCACTTCTCTCTTATTGATGTTGATTGTGAGACCAAAATTGTCACAAGCCGAAGAGAAATAATTCCTACTCTCCTGCCTGTCAGACTCAGATTTGGCATTCAGGAAACAGCCATCAGCAAACAAAAGATCATGAACAGTCATTTTCTGTACCTTTGTCTTTGCCTGTAGTCTCCTCTGATTGAAAAACTTGCCATCAGTCCGATATTTGATGCTAATCCTGTCATGGAATTGTCACAGTCATGAAAAGCATCTGTAAACATGGCAGAAAACATCATACTTAAGAGGGCTGGGGCCAACACACACCCCTGCTTGACTCCATTGGTGACTGGGAATGGTGCAGATGACTCACTGTCATTCATAACGCAAGTGAGCATGCCATCATGGAACTGCTGAAGCATTGTGATGAATTTCTCCAGGGAGATGAATCCTCCAGGGAGATGGGATGAATTCCCCTCACTCAAACCCCACCCTTTTCTATGCCTGGGGTCCTCCACTTGTTTGGTATCTGCCTTTTGATCCTAGGCTTAGCTTTTGGAAGAGTGAACCCTTAACCTGGCTGGAGCCAGGTAGGGGGTATTTTCCCAATTAACGGCTTCCGCATTGTTTCCTCAAGGATTCTTATCTGTGTTATTACTTTTTCCTGCTTGGTTCTTTTTAACAATCCCTTTTGCACTAACTCCATAGCAAGTAACCCATCATAAATAAATGTGCATATACACACAAGGAGCCATGTTCATAAACAATGAAGATATTTCCCAATATGTCACAGGTACATTGACCTTTTGCTGACCCCCTGCACTGGGGAATATATCCTTCATTCAGAATTTTCTGTTTAAAGCTTTCTAGTGTTGTTATTGAGATTTCTAGTCTGCTTTATAAAGAGAACTATGTTTATGTTTGTAGTTGTATTTCTGTTCAGACCCATCTTTAATTTTAATGTACTATGAAGGATGGAAAATGCTGTGCTTACGGGACCATGGGCCTTCTGTTAGGAAGTCTTTAAACTCCATATTTTTGAAAAATAATGTTTTGCTATTTAATAATAGGAAGCTATTTTTCATATGGCTTGACATTTCCCTTCAGAAGAAATAAGGCATGTAATTTCTCACCATTCTCTGTCCTTTGCCTAAGATTCCCTGCAAGCAGCTTTTATGAGTTACCCACATCTTCATTACTGGCCCCAATCACATGCTGGATTTTGGAATATAATACTTTTTTTCATTACTGCACATACTTATTGCTAAGAAAAAATATGCCTCTAAACTATTCTTGGAAATGCATACCCCAACAGAACAAACATTGATGCCAAAGCTCTAGGCAAAACTCCAGTTGGAAAATGTGCTGATAACATACTGAACAGAGAAAGAAAACTGGCTCAGACTAAGCAATACTTAAAACAAAAGACATGGAAATAAAAGTATTGCACATTATAAAACAGACTATAACTGCAATTACAGTTTTTGTGTGACGATAATTACTACTACATTTATATATCCAGAAGGTTAACTATATAAATGAATCATTATTACTCTGTAGTTTCTTAGTTAATATACTCTGAAACCTATCTTTTAAAACATATACCTAATACAAACCTCTGCAATTGAAAATTACCAGAGTTGCCATTTTAAAATTATACTATGATTATAGTCTAATTTATAATATAACTACAGTCCTCTGGTTACATTTTATAGTATGCAGTGAGCAGTTATGGAATCCTGCACAGGCACACAGCTTTTATTAACTTTAAGGGGAGCAGTATTGGATTCACAATGGACCCAATTATTTCAGTTGCGAAAACTGGTGAAACACATTTGGAAAGTCCATTACCTATCAGGGTAGTTTTGTGACTTATCCATCTTGACTGTTTGGGAAAACATCAGGACTGGTTAAATCTTCCAACATTCTATTTCTTAATGCTGTTCTGGTTCTGCAATTTTATATATCAATGTTTTCACCATCAAATTGCTGTGGTTTAACTTCATAATCAGAATAATTATCCTTAGTAAACCAAACAAATTGCATGAAGGAACTATAAATAGCCTTCAAGATGTCCAGTACTTACAGTATTTTGCTGCCATTGTTTGGTGAGGAATTGTATGCCACATTAGTCGTCACTGCAGTTCCAAGTATCCTAAGCCTTGAATGAAGAGACCTAACTTCTGTTCAGTGCTTTTTCATCTCCTACTTCTATGGCATTAACTTCAGCTGACATTTTGTCCTCCCCACTCTTCTCAAATTACATATTTTGTTTCCCTTTAAGAGGGAGTTTTCATTGTGTGTACCCAGGAACAAAACTATTATGGACTCGAAGGCCATTGAAAATGAAAATGCATTGACGTGAAGTTCATCAACATGAGACTCAACTAAGTTGAGAGAATGGAGTCACCACAGAAAACAATTAGCTAGTAGTTTTATTGTTTTATTCCTTGCCTGAAAGCCAGTAACTTTTCTGCCATGCTGTAGGCATTGTCAGAGCTCTTGTTCCTGCAATCTGCAGGCTTAGTGACAAACCCCTTAAGTGGGGGGAAAAGTGACCATTTCAGCTAAACCATATGCATCATGTTCATATGTAGGGAAAAATGTCAACAAATGCTGGAAAGGTTCACCTACCTTATTTACCTATCTGCTGATGATATCTGAGAGCTGCTTTACTTTGGTGATGTCAGGCACTGAATCAACTATTAGGATAAAATTCACCCCCATGCAGAAATGCTGTACAAGGCCTACACATCACATAAGTAAAAGTTAAGTCCTGTTTGAGGCTTAAATTGTTACTCCTGGGGGAATTCTGCACCAAAAATTAAAAATTCTGTGCATGATATTTTAAAATTTTGCATATTTTATTTGTCAGAATAACACAATATAATCACACCAGTTTCAATTATTTTTGGTAATTTATTTCAAAATACCTGTCAGCAAGTATGTCTGTAACAATATAGACAACAAAAAAGATTCAGGAAACGTTGTTTGACAAATAAATTCCTTACTAGGCATATTAATACAGAACTCTGAGTAATAATTCATTTGAAGTACAATACAGAATCATACTTCCTGTACCCCTCTGAAGCAGTGCAAAGGCTTGGGGGGAGTCAGGGGTAACGGAGGAGCTGAGGGAGAGGGAAGTAAATTGTTGGGAAGGAGCCTGGGTGTGAACTTGGAGGGTTGTTGGACATGGGTGGGAAAAGTATGGAGCAAGTTTTTTGTGGGGGGTAGGGAGGGATTGTTAGGGAGCTTCCCCCATGCAGATCCTGGATGACCCCTAAGCTCTCCTATTCAGTCAAGCACATCTGCCCTTGTCCCCATGTGTTCCTGTACCCCCATGTGTCCTTGCACCCTCTGTCCACATGTATCCCTCCACCCCCACTCAGATACCCACTCCCCCATCCCCATGTGTCTCTGTTCCCCCACCCAGCCACTCCCTTGTCCCTGTGTAGCTCTGCACCCCCTTCCCTATCACTATGTGGCCCTGCATCTCCCTCCCTCCTGTGGCCCTGTGCCTCCACTACCATTCAGCCCCTGTCCCAGTCTGTCCTCCCCTATTTTATGAGCCCCTGTCTGTCCCCTCATAACCTCTGCCTCCTGATTTGGCTTGACAGGTGCTGTGAAGAAGATAGGCTCTTTCTCTTCCCTCGCAGGCCAGGAGCTGCTGCTGTGTTCCAGTGCCATAGTGCCCTCTGGTGGGAAAAAGATGGAACTGCAGCAACATTTCAGCAGAAACTTTTTTCTGCCAAAAAAAAATTAAAATATGTGTGGCTCATTAATTATGCCCACACATAGTAATGCAGAATTCCCTCAGGAGTAAACAGGTGTGTATAAGTCTTGTACTAGCTCTTCAGACAAAAGAGAATTTCCCCTTAGTGCACATCATTTAGCATACTTTACTTCTATAGCCATTTCTCTTCATTTAAGAATTTTCTCAGACATAAGTGAGATGAATTCATCAAAGGTGGCACATGATCAGTAATTTGATTTTTTCAATCCTAGGATTTCCATACTTGTACAGAAGTGTAGCAAAGAGTAGATCATAATGGGCTGTTAAGAAGCAACAAATGAACAGTTTAAAATGAACAAATCATTGAACAAATGCATAGTCAACCTATGGTACTCTTTGCCAGAGGATGTTGTGAAGGCTAAGACTATAATAGGGTTCAAAAAAAGAACTAGGTAAGTTCATGGAGGATAGGTCCATCAATGGCTATTAGCCAGGATGGGCAGGGATGGTGTCCCTAGCCTCTGTTTGTCAGAAGCTCAGGATGGGCGACAGGGGATGGATTGCTTGATTACTGGTTCTGATCATTCCCCCCGAAGCACCTGGCATTGGCCACTGTTGAAAGACAGGATCCTGAATTAGATGGACCTTTGGTCTGACCCAGTATGGCTGTTCTTATGTTCTTAACAGTCACGTTCTTCTTGGATATTTATAATTTTTAAAAACTGTTTTTATTCTGCATTTATGGCTTTTTGTAAGAAATGCTTACCCTAGTATTTAATGACTAGTAGGTTGGTTTGAAGTGCTAGATATCTGCCTTGCTCATGCTAACTTCTTAAAAATGAATTTTGTGTGTGTGAGAGAGAGAGAGACTCAGTTCTATGGCTAAAGAGAACTATGTAGCACTTTAAAAATGTGGGTGAGAAAAATCGTCCTATTCAGATTGGGAAACTGAGGTAGAAAGTTGAATTGATTTGCTCAAGATAATTCAATATATCAGTGGCAGAACTGGGAGTACATCACAAGCCTCTTGACTCCTAGTCCCTTGTCCTATGCACTGGAACATGCTGCCCCTCTTAAAACCAAGAAACCTGTAAACAGCCATCAACTAGGCAGAATGGTGTAGTGGAAACAGCCTGGGCCTATGATGTAGGCTACTTGGGCTCTATTCCTGGCTCTGCTAGTGGCCTGCTGGGTGACCATGACCTAGGTACTTCCTTTTCTGTGTCTCAGTTTTCAAAGCTGTAAAAGGGGTATAATGATCGGGGCCTCTTTTTATGTAAAGCACTTTGAGATCTATGGATGAAAAGTGCTATATCAGAGCTAGTAATTATAATGATTCTATAATAATTATTATATGAGAGCTGGTAATTATCTTATCAATGTTTTTGTTACCACTGTTGATTATCAAATGTTTGTGTGTAAGTGAAAGTTCTCTTTAAAATCATCCTTCCTGAGTCCTTCAGTCATGCCATAATCTAATATTTGTGACATCACAAGTCAAGAGCGGAAAGCAACTGTGGTGTCAAAACATTGGACTGTGTTGTGACTGAAGCAGTCAAGCAGGAAGGAGATAATTACTAAAGGACAAAGCTTTTTATGTACAGATGTCATGGCAATCATAGAAACTCAGGGAAAAATCTATAAATACTGGCATTTTGATGTTTTAATCAATTTCTATATTTCTTTGGTAGTTGTTCTTTAAGGACAAGGAGAGCTCAAGACAGGTAAAAGAAACTGGTGCAAGCAGTATATTAAACTGACACCATTTAAATACACATTTTTCATCTTGCATAAAATAGTAATATCCTTTTACCTGTAGAATAGGATGATGGATATAACCTGTCTGCTTCATCTCTGGTATCTCAGATTTCAGTCATCCTACATTCAACTGCCAAGCAGAACAGTTTTCTGTCTGGTACAGTAAAATCCTGCAAGCTGATACTATAGGTTTTACTTGCTCTGAGTTATGGATAACAGCATCATGAGCTCTAATCTCTGAAGAGCCTGGTTTCTAGCACAACGACATTACTAATCCCCCACCTGCTTGGTGACTGCTTTTTTGAACCTAAGTTTAAAACCACTATTTACTTTAGATTTAGAGAGTGACATTAAAAGATGGGATCTATGGAGAACATTGTGTTTGCATTTGCACGTAGTGATAGGTCTGTCGGGCTGTTCCCCAATGCAACCCAGGAGCCTACAATGTACGTTCAGCAAAGAGAGATGAGTCCAAGTCGTCTAGTACACAAAGGGTTTGAATTTAACAACGGGAGCTGCTCCTTTCTAACCACTCCTTATTCTTTTTCAGGCTAGGAATAAATCTTGAACATAGTGGGAGCAGCAGCTGCTCAGTAAATTTCACCCTACTGTTTTATTTTGGGTAAATTCTCCAGTTCCCCTTCTCCCTCCACAGAAATCCTGCAGAGTGGTGACTTGCCTTCTGATGGGCAGAGCTGAATATAGAACCCTATGGAGCCAGTCAGTGCCATTCCTACAGTACACTTGGATAATATTGGTTACTAGGGACCTGCTGCTCCTTCATCTGTTGAAGTTGAGAAGAGTTTTGCCATTGATTGCAGTGGGAGCAGGACCGACCTATTGAGAGTGTGGCGTATTGCTTTCTAACACCATGGATTCATCTTGGTGCTTCCACAGAGCTCTGCATTAAGCCTGGAGCCTGAACAGTGTGAGGTATTTTAAGAGTTAAGTAATATTATGCCAGGCTACTAAGGAAATTTTTTACATTCACGCTGTCTGTCACATGTTCTAATTACTAAAGCACTTCAGTTATTTTAGAATGTTTGACTAATTAAGAGTTATATGGAAAGAAACTTTCTTTAATAGCTGAGAAAAAGAAGAGTATGCAACAATGTGTATCCAGTGAGACTTTACACAAATCATAGCAGACAAATACAGATTTCATTTTGAAATGGTTTTTCACTTGTTTGATTTAGCCCCTTTGTCAAGTGATTGATGTTTCCTCTCCCCACCCTTATGAATTGTTTATGAATTGTTCAGCATGCTTTTGCTGCCATGTGATTCAGCTACTGACCAGAGTTGTCATAATTTAACTCTACTGCTGCTTGGCTGAGACACTGTTTGCAGAATCAATGAGTCAATGTTGCATTGGTTTACAGTTTGGAAGATTGACATTGCTATGCTTTGGATCAGGCCATATTAAAAAAATCTGATAATTGGGTAGCTTTAGCTCATCATAAAGAACACTAAGGTAATAGCCTCTATAGAAACTTAATAAAATGCTCACCAAAGCTTTTTATAGTACCTTGCTGCTGAATCACTATGCCAACCAGAAATTACCTTTCTTAAATATACAAGCAAGTTTCCATAAGCAAGGACCCAACTTTAACATTTTCATGATAATCAAGGAGTGAAAACAAACATACACCTTTTCAAGCCAAATTAATGTAACAATGCAAAGTGATCTTGGTGAAATTTGTTCCTGTAGTGAGATGGTGTGGCTCCCTGCTGCCCTAGAGCGTGACGAGCCCTTCCGGACACCCGAGTGGGCAGAGCTAGCGAGCCCTGAGCCTGCCCCTCAGAGGGTCAGGAGGTACCCTGGAAGTATCATAGAATATCAGGGTTGGAAGGGACCTCAGGAGGTCATCTAGTCCAACCCCCTGCTCAAAGCAGGACCAATCTCCAATTTTTGCCCCAGATCCCTAAATGCCCCCTCAAGGATTGAACTCACAACCCTGGGTTTAGCAGGCCAATGGTCAAACCAGTGAGCTGTCCCTCCCCCAGTATAAAGTATAAAGGCTTGACCTCAGAACTCACTAGGGAGACAGCCACCGGGGAGGCCAGATGCCTCTGACCTGTCCTGCGCCCGCCAACTGGAGGAGTTGCCAGGCCTGCCCCAAACCCGCTACCTGGAGGAGTTGCCAGGTCTGTCTCTCGCCACCTACCCGAGAAACCTATGGTGCTGGACCCCCCGGAGGACACCACCATGATCCAGGTACCAGCCAAGGGGGAGTCCGGAAGTAGCCTGGGGGCAGCCGACCCTAGTCTGGCTACAACACTGCCAGAACCCATGTCAGTGTGTTGCAGCCAGGATCCCACTGACACAGCAGCGGGTCTTCTGCCACTGCTTGGGCCCCACGCTGGGACACAGTGGAGTGGGAGGGCCTGCGTCTCCTCTGCCACCCAACTTGTGAGTGGCAGACTCCCCCTTTCTCAGGTCCTTTTGGGCCTGGGCTCATTGCTACCATTGTACTGCGACTGCTCAGCCCCTGCCTGAGGGTCTGAGCGCCTGACTCATTGTTGCCCCACCCTGACCTAGGGCCCAGGCTCACTGTGCTTATTTCAGTTACCGCAAGGGCCGCCGAGAGAGACTCCCGCAGCAGAACTAATTCCCCGTAAACATCAACAGTGTGTAGTGAGCTGGTGTGGCTCCCTGCCGCCCAGGAAAGGCTAGCTTGTTTGGCTAGCTTGTTTACAGTTCCCCTCTGTTCTGGTACACATCATCGGAGACTGCTATAACATGAAATATATGGCAGAATGCAGGTAAAACACAGAGCAACAAACATACAATTCTCCCTCAAGGAGTTCAGTCACAAATTTAATGAACACTTAATTTTTTTAACGAGCATCATCAGCACGGAAGCATGTCCTCTGGAATGGTGGCTGAACATGAAGGGGCATACGAATATTTAGCACATCAGGCACACAAATGCCTTGCAACACTAGCTGCAAAAGTTCCATGCAAACACCTGTTCTCACTTCCAGGTGACATTGTAAATAAGAAGCCAGCCGCATTATCTCCCATAAATGTAAACAAATTTGTTTGTCTTAGCGATTTGGCTGAACAAAAAGTAGGACTGAGTGGACCTGTAGGCTCTAAAGCGTCACATTGTTTTATTTTTGAAAGCAGTTACATAACAAAAAAAATCTACATTTGTAAATTGCACTTTCACAATAAAGAGATTTCACTACAGTACTTGTATGAGGCAAATTGAAAAATACTATTTATTTTGTTTATCATTTTTACAGTGCAAACATATTTAGTCAAAAATAATATAACATGAGCACTGTACACTTTGTATTCTGTGTTGTAATAGAAATCAATATATTTGAAAATGTAGAAAAACATCCACAAATATTTAATAAATTTCAATTGGTATTGGTATTCTATTATTGTTTAACAGTGTGATTAAAACTGCAATTAATCATGATTCATTTTTTAATTGTGATTAATTTTTTGAGTTGAGTTAACTGCGATTAATTGACAACCCTGTTCTTAACCTTTGAGACAATCTGAAAACAGCCCAAATTAACCAGGTTATTCACCCAGACTATTAACACTAGCAATTTTATTCAGATTCCATTTTTAATATTAGATCACCCACAAACCCTGTTATATTTATTAATTGTTACCCTTTCCTTAAGGAAAAAACTTAGATTCTCCTGAGTCCTTGTGTAGCCCACACAATTCCTGAGTGTGGTGCTCTGTCTCCTCTTGTGGCACTGAGACCACTTAAAGATTAATGAGCCTGCTTCAGCCTTAGCTAATAGCCATATGGCTCATGCACTAAACTTCAGAGGTCCCAGCTTTAATTCTGCCTGCTGACAACTGGGGTCTATTGGTGTTACACTGGCAGGGGTATTTTAACTTTTATTTTCTGTTAAACTAAAAATGAGGACTTCTGATGTACTTTCCTTAGAGACGGAATATATTTCATCTTCTAGTGTCTGAAATTGACTTGACCAAGTATCTTTCATTTTCCCTAATGCTCTGCCCAGTGTCCTAAATGACTGAAAATTGTCAGGAGAAAAAGGTAGCTGCCTTTAGAATGATATCATAATTGTGTCACCAGAGGAAAGAGATGCTTTAAAAGCAGTTCTCTTCTAGTTTTATAATGAAGATGCTCTGAGACTTTTTAGCAAACTTTACTCTCTCCCTCCAAAAATGCCTGCTAAAAATTAATGATCTCAAAGTTTTTAAAAATTTATTAATACTGGTCATGAGCTGCCCAGCCGAAGTATTACTTATGGAATTATGCTTAGTTGGGTGAGGTAGTAGGTTTGGCATAGGAAAGAAAACTTCTCCTGATTATTCCTTTGGTGGAGCTGGTATAGTTCCTATTAACATTATTGGAAGTTGCACATGCAACTGACAGAATAACCAGGTCCTTGAGTGGTAGCAAATCCTGCAGTCCTTTCTGTTTACTCAGGCAAAAATCCCATTGACTTTTTTATTATTATTGTTATTTATTACAGTGGCACCCAGAAGCCCTAACTGAGAGTGGGATTCCAGTGTACTTAACACTATGCAAACACATAGTGAGAGACAGTCCCTGTCACCAAGAGTGAACAGTAAATAGACAGGTGAAAACTCTTTCCCAAGGTCATGTAGCTCATCAGTGGCACAACCAGGAAGAGAAGCCAGGTCTCCTAACTACTGACTAGCAAGGTTAGTGACTAGAGTTAGTAACACCACCAATTATTTTTCATGGGAAATAATTTGTTAGTTTTTGTTGACATATCCCATCATTTTAAAATGTGTTTTTTTTTCCTCACTGAAACTCTCAAACAAATAAAAATGGGCCGGGGGGAGGATGCTAAAAACTGGTTTCCATTTAAAAACATTGGGGGTTTCAAATTCAATTTTTGGTTTAAAAAGAGTTTTCAGTTAAAAAAATAACAAAAATACAATGGGGTTGAGTTTCTGGTTTATCTTTGGAAAACAACATTTTTCTGTGTCAATTTTTGTTTTTACCAAAACCCTATCTCTTTCTTGACCAGCTCTCTTATGACCCATGTACTAGATCCTCCTGACTTCAATGGGAATTTTGCCTTAGTAAGAAATGAATAAGGACACTGCAGTATTGAAAGGGAGGGACCAACAGAAAGAGCCAGAGGGAATATGAGGGAGAGGCAAACTATTAAATGTTTGCCTTTTTTTAAATTGGAGGGATAGATTCATTCTTTGATCCTAAAAATGATATAGAAAAAGCAATCAAATTAATATTTACATCCTGTTGTGATTCTGGATCTAAAAATTTACCCCACCTGTAAGCTCAAATGTTAAAAGTATGTGCAAGTTCATAAAATGTCACAATAACCTACAGTTTTTGCCTGCTTGGAAATTAACCATGTAAAATAGCTCAAGTTGTTTTCAATAAATGAACGTTATGAGCAAGTGCTAGAAAACCGGACAGAGAGACTGAATCAGTCCGAACAAAAACACCCCATTAATCTAATACTAGGACTTTGTTAAAATCATGTTTGCTAAAAACAGAAGATGTGGAACTAGATGTTAATGAATCAAAATATGTGTGTCCAATATTAGACCTAATTACTGGACAAAATAATGAGGGGTTGGACTCTTGTACCCATCACTCCCTTTTGGGGTCTTGAAAAAAGGAGATCTTGGAGGGCAAATAAAAAAATAACACATGGAGGCTACTGGAGTGAGCGTCAGCATCATGGCTGCCACCTTCACCATTTCCTGGGACCCCAGACCTTCATCATCCTGATCTTGAGAGATGTCCTGACCAGACCAGGTCAGAGAGAGAAAGACGCAGGTGACACTGCCAGCCCTACCAGCTCCAGCTGAAACCCAAACACCATGTGGGATGAAACAGGAAAAAACGTTAACAATAGCTGCAACAACAACAGCTCCAACCCATCCTAACTTCTTCTCTTTTACTCAAAAGGACAGTTTTGCCATCTTTGAGACCATCTAACACACTGTCAAACAAGGGTATCGACCACACACAGGTGACAAGATTTGTACGGAGAGGAAATGACTATGTTCATTTTCACAATGTTCTACTGATACGGAGTTGGCAGTTGATATATGCTCTGATTCATCAAAGCTCTTGCACAGTTTTAGTTTCATTAAGGGCTGCCTTTTTTATGTATTCTGTCCTTGTGCGGCATCCAACACAATGAGGTCCTGCTCCATGGCTAGGGCTCCTAAGCATCATACAAATTATTTCAGTGGCTTCCTGGGGACTTAAGCATGTGTTCAAAGCTATGTGCTTACGTGCTGAGTCAGGTCCTTCATCACTAACTTTGTGCTCAGCCTTCCATGAGCTATCGACCTCCACCTACACTCACACATCTCTGTTTATAGAAATCTCCAAATTGTTCTACTGAGCACTTAAAACTTAGTTCTGCCCCCAGGGTTGGATTCACACTGAGAAAATAAATACCATTTATACCTTCTTTGTATGTTTATATAATTTAAAGTTATTGAGATATTATGATTATATATGTTGTTTCCATAAGGGAGGATGAAGGCAAAATCCTATTTATATCAGTGTACCCTTTGAAGATGTGTGGAACTCTGCTGTTCTCAGATTTTTTTTTTCAAAGCAGCTGTTATGCGAAAATTGTAATTTTTCCTAAGGATAAATGTGTCATTAGGCAACCAGTGCCATCTGGTGGATATATTTAGCAAACTGAAAAAAAATTATTATACTTGTATAGTAAACTGCAATGTTACAAGATTACAATTCAGATCTTGGAATGCAAACATTGATTTTTTTTTCAAATCCTAGCTGAAAATAAATTCCTTTTCTGGGGGGGGGGCTAGTTAACAACAACAGCTGTGGCACTATTCCAAATTATACCAAATGACATGATTTTCATGCGTAGCAATTTTATTTAAGATCTGAATTAGGGCTGTCAAGTAATTAAAAATATTATTTGCACTGTTATTAATAGAATACAATTTATTTAAACATTTTGGATGTTCTACATTTGCAAATATATTGAATTCAATTACAACACAGAATGTGTACAGCACTCACATTTTTAAATAAATATTTGCACTGTAAAAAAGAAAAGAAATAGTATGTTTCAATTCACCTCATACAAGTACTGTAGTGCAATCTCTTTATTATGAAAGTTGAACTTACAAATCTAGAATTATGTACAAAAAATAACTGCATTCAAAAATAAAACCATGTAAAAACCAGTGTCTGGATATGAGTCAACAGTGTGCCATTGTTGCCAAGAAGGCCAATGGCATTTTGGGATGTATAAATATGGACATTGCCAGCAGATCGAGGGACGTGATCATTCCCCACTATTCGACATTGGTGAGGCCTCATCTGGAGTACTGTGTCCAGTTTTGGGCCCCACACTACAAGAAGGATGTGGAAAAATTGGAAAACATCCAGTGGAGGGCAACAAAAATGATTAGGGGACTGGAACACATGACTTATGAGGAGAGGCGAGGGAACTGAGATTGTTTAGTCTGCGAGACTAAAGAGAAGATGGGGGGGCGGGGTTTGATAGCTGCTTTCAACTACCTGAAAGGGGGTTCCAAAGAGGATGGATCTAGACTGTTCTCAGTGGTAGCAGATGACAGTATGAGGAGTAATGGTCTCAAGTTTTAGTGGGGGAGGTTTAGGTTGGAGATTAGGAAAAACTTTTTCACTAGGAGGGTGGTGAAACACTGGAATGCATTACCTAGGTGGTGGTGGATCTCCTTCCTTAGAAGTTTTTAAGGTCAGGCTTGACAAAGCCCTGGCTGGGATGATTTAGTTGGGGATTGGTCCTGCTTTGAGCAGGGGGTTGGACTAGATGACCTCCTGAGGTCCCTTCCAATCCTGATATTCTATGATTCTATGATTCTAAAACTTTAGAGCCTACACCTTCACTCAGTCCTACTTCTTGTTCAGCCAATTGCTCAAGCAAGTTTGTTTACATTTGCGGGAGAGAATGCTGCCTGCTTCTTATTTACAATGTCACCTGAAAGTGAGAATAGGTGTTTGCATGGCACTGTTGTAGCTGGCATCACAAGATATTTATGTGCCAGATGCGCTAAAGATTCATATGTCCCTTCATGCTTCAATCACTATACCAGTGGACATGCACCCATGCTGAAGATGGGTTCTGCTCAATAGTGATCCAAAGCAGTGTGTACCGATGCATGTTCATTTTCATCATCTGAGTCAGATGCCACCAGCAGAAGGTTGATTTTCTTTTTTGGTGGTTCAGGTTCTGTAGTTTCGGCATCTGAGTGTTGCTCTTTTAAGACTTCTGAAAGCCTGCTCCACACCTCGTCCCTCTCAGATTTTGGAAGGCACTTCAGATTCTTAAACCTTGGGTTGACTACTGTAGCTATCTTTAGAAATCTCACATCGGTACCTTCTTTGCATTTTGTCAAATCTGCAGTGAAAGTGTTCTTAAAATGAACAATATACGGTGGGTCATCATCGGAGACTGCCATAACTCAGTCACAAATTTAATTATTATTTTTTAACGAGAGTCATCTGCATGGAAGCATGTCCCCTAGAATGCTCGCCAAAGCACAAAGGGGCATATGAATGTTTAGCATATCTGGCACATAAATACCTTGCAATGCCAGCTACAGGAGTGTCATGCGAACTCCTGTTCTTACTTGCAGGTGACATAAATAAGAAATGGGCAGCATTATCCCCCGTAAATGTAAACAAACTTGTTTGTCTTAGCGATTGGCTGAACAAGAAGTAGGACTTAGTGGACCTGTAGGCTCTAAAATTTTACATTGTTTTGTTTTTGAGTTCAGTTATGTAACAAAAACACATTTTGTAAATTTCTCTTTCACGATAAAGAGCTTGCACTACAGTATTTGTATGAGGTAAATTGAAAAATACTATTTTGTTTATCATTTTAACAGTGCAAATATTTGTCATCAAAAATAATATAAAGTGAGCACTGTACACTGTATTCTGTGTTGTAACTGAAATCAATATATTTGAAAATGTAGAAAAACATCCAGAATATTTTAGACATTTCAATTGGTATTTTATTATTAACAGTGTGATTAAAACTGTGATTAATCACAATTAATTTTTTTGAGTTAATCGCATGAGTTAGCTGTGATTAATTAACAGCCCTAATTTGGATATTAAATTGAAATAAATGTAAGATGTATCAATGTTCAAGACAAACATTAGAAGATTTCTTACTTTAATAATATAACATCAGCCCACTCTGTTCCCACAGAAAGGAGATAGGTAGCTACATATTTTTAAGCTAGTCACTTTAACTTTTCTGACTCTCTGGTCTGCCTCTGCAGCAGCCATTAGGGCTCAGGACAAGTCTAACTGGACGTGTGCAAGCCCTGTGAGTTTCAGCTTATGAGAAGTTTACAAAATGAACTATGTAGGTTTGATTCACGAGGATTGGAAACTATCCAACCCCTGTACATTCACTTAGAATGAAAATGCAATTAATTTGAACGTGCAAGGGGAAAATGTTAACTTCATATTCAGTCCCTCCTGTCTTCCACAGACCCTAGTAGCCCTCCAGTTTAACAAAGATGTCTTCAAGGTCGCACTCATGGGCCTATCCACTCATCATCCTGGGGCCAGATGAGCCATTCTCCTGTCTTTGGGGGCTCCAGATGACTTCTCCAAATGTCCTAATGCAGGATAATGGGGGGGGTCACTTCCTCTAATTAGTAAAATGTGCTGCAGTGAGAAAAAAAGAAAATGAGTACTTGTGGCACCTTAGAGACTAACAAATTTATTTGAGCATAAGCTTTCGTGAGCTACAGCTCACTTCATCAGCATTATAGGGGACATGCTTCCATGCAGATGACTCTCATTGAGCTGTAGCTCACGAAAGCTTATGCTCAAATAAATTTGTTAGTCTCTAAGGTGCCACAAGTACTCCTTTTCTTTTTTGCGAATACAGACTAACACGGCTGCTATTCTGAAACCTGCAGTGAGAAAAGATTCCTCAAACGCTCTGGGATTTCAGTGGGAGCTGCTGAGTTCCCTGTATGTCTGAAAATCACACCACATACCTAAATACCTAAGTGTGGATTTAGGAACCTAACATTAATCTCCCTATTTTGGTTTTAAAATAGCCTTTGATCCTACTTTCATAGAAAAGTTAAGGGTTTTTTTCTAAGATCACCCCATCCTCTGAAACACCTTGGAAGAAAATTATTCTGTCCTAAACTCTGAATATCCTTGTTCTAAGAGGATATCAGACTCCCAATGTTATTGTGATATACTTTACACTGTTAACAGAAAATCAATTTTTGTTAATTAAGCTGATTAGTAAAATCTGAAAAAATAAGATTTTTTGTGGAAAAGAAAACTTGCAGTGGCATGACTGATAGTATTAACAAAAGTTTTGTATCCAGTATTTTCTCTGAAAAAATTCTCCTAACTCCCTCTGGTGGTATACATTTTCCCGAACTAGAGTGGACATTTGTGGATTGTTAAATTGGCCTTATTGTATAAAAGTTTGTTTCAGTTAAGACCTTTTTCATTCTTCTTCAGTCTTTCTTAAAATTGATATACAAGAGGAAATGATCAAAAAGGAAAATGTACAACTTAGGCAGAGGTTTAATTGTTTCCATATTAGAGAGAATGAAATTTTGGTTTCTTTCATTTGAATGACAGTTTGGTATTATCTTCCATTGTGATCATGTCTTTGTGACACTGACAGACTAGCTCAGGCTGGAGCCATAGGCCAATTTGCTTGTGCGTGAATATCAAAGGAGTTAAATGTATTAGTATATATATTCAGGCCAATTCACCTGTGTATTAATAGAGATCAAAGGAGATGTTAATTGAATTGGTTTTGCCTATCTCTATCCTGTTTACTATTACATTACATTATGCATGCCTGCTAATTAAATAACTCTACATCATGCATCTCATGAAGTGGGTTTTAGCCCACGAAAGCATATACCCAAATAAATTTGTTAGTCTCTAAGGTGCCACAAGGACTCCTCATTGTTTCTGCTGATACAAACTAACATGGCTACTACTCTGAAATCTATATCAAAGTGTGTGTTAATGTAAATGTGTATTCAGGTGTTAGAACTTCATGAAAACTAATGGAAAGTTACTTGTATTATTTTCACTTATTTATTCCTATTATAATGTAATGGCAGACATTTATACTATGTGTATCCCTGTGACTAAATACTCATTGTCTTCGAATGAAGAAGAGAGCTTAATTCAAAGCAATTGGCCATTGTGTGAGTAAAAACACTTATCAGACTGTTGTCTGAAGAAGAAGCTGTAAGTACTGATTCAAAGAAAGATCCTTTATCTCTGAACAGTCTTGGACTCTTACAGGGAAGTGTACCAGATGCAAAGCACAGAGTTATTGTGGGTAGCCCTGAAAAGACTTTTGGGAAACTGGAAGATTACTGGTTTCAGAGTAGCAGCCGTGTTAGTCTGTATTCGCAAAAAGAAAAGGAGTACTTGTGGCACCTTAGAGACTAACAAATTTATCTCTGCTATCATTTTGGACTTACAAACTTTGACTCAGATGTTGTTATATTTTACCTACTTTAACCTCTCAATAACTCTCATTTTCTTCTCTTAGCTAATAAACCTGTAGTTAGTTTACTATAGAATTGACTGCCAGCACTGTCTTTGGTGTAAGATCTGGAGTATCAGTTGATCTGGGGTAAGTGACTGGTCTCTCAGGACTGGAAGAAACCTGATGTGGTGTGATTTTTTTTGTGGGGAGGGTGTTAATAATCTTTTATCACAAAGTTCAGTTTGCCTGGGTGCCAAGGAGAGGCTAATGGGACTGTCTGTGACTCCATGGTAAGACTGGTATAGTGATCCAGGAGTTCATATTTTGTTAATGGTTTGGTGAAATCTAATTATAGACTATATCACAGTTTGGGGTGTCTGCCCTTCTTTTCTGACAGTCTGCCCTAAGATTGGCACTTGCAGTTGCCAATCCAGACAGCTTGACAGCCTTGTTTTGGGAAATAATAGGGTAAGAGAAGTTTTTCACAAGACACAACTGGATTATGATAATCTCATAAAATAGAGAGAAACTAGATGACCTAAAGAGTCAGGATATTACTGTCTCAACCTTTTATGGGCCAGTTTTGTGAGATCTTTCCTCACATTGGTGAACAGTTAAACAATGGGTGGTTGAATTTACATCAGTGAGTGCTTACCAATCTGAGTAATTATTGCCTCAGTGAAAATTTCTTATGCTGCACATGAAATTGAATGAACAGAGAGTTTGCCAGCTGGATGTACAATGAATAGTAGGTTCTAATCCTACAACATTATAATTAAATAATTTGACATTCAGATTTCAGTCTTATCTACAAACTTCAACTGTGGAAATGTATGTTCTGATTTGTGTTCTATCTTTGCTGATTTAAATCAGGTCCTGAATCTTCTTTCTTCTTTAGAAAGAAAAGAAGTACTTGTGGCACCTTAGAGACTAATAAATTTATTTGAGCATAAGCTTTCGTGAGCTACAGCTCACTAATCTAAACAGACCTGTTACTTCTAAGTTAGGGGATATTTTTTCTGCTCAATTATTTACGTAATAAAACAGTTTGTCTCATAAGATTGCTCACTGTGGAACTGGCATCCTTCTGTTTATACTCTGCAACCAGGCTTTGAGAAATCCGAAACCTCCTGATGAGAGAAACTCCATCCGGTTAGAAGTTTGAATTAAATTCCATATGCAAATGTCAAATGACAAGAATAATGTGAGGTCCATTTGACAAAAGATAAATCAGACAAAAATATGTGCCATCTTTCTTGTTTGGAAGTGTATCTAGAAAGATCTAATGTTTTCAGAAAGATTTAAGATAAACTATTCATAGAATCATAGAATCATAGAATATCAGGGTTGGAAGGGACCCCAGAAGGTCATCTAGTCCAACCCCCTGCTCAAAGCAGGACCAAGTCCCAGTTAAATCATCCTAGCCAGGGCTTTGTCAAGCCTGACCTTAAAAACCTCTAAGGAAGGAGATTCTACCACCTCCCTAGGTAACGCATTCCAGTGTTTCACCACCCTCTTAGTGAAAAAGTTTTTCCTAATATCCAATCTAAACCTCCCCCATTGCAACTTGAGACCATTACTCCTCGTTCTGTCATCTGCTACCATTGAGAACAGTCTAGAGCCATCCTCTTTGAAACCCCCTTTCAGGTAGTTGAAAGCAGCTATCAAATCCCCCCTCATTCTTCTCTTCTGCAGACTAAACAATCCCAGCTCCCTCAGCCTCTCCTCATAAGTCATGTGCTCTAGACCCCTAATCATTTTTGTTGCCCTTCGCTGTACTCTTTCCAATTTATCCACATCCTTCTTGTAGTGTGGGGCCCAAAACTGGACACAGTACTCCAGATGAGGCCTCACCAGTGTCGAATAGAGGGGAACGATCACGTCCCTCGATCTGCTCGCTATGCCCCTACTTATACATCCCAAAATGCCATTGGCCTTCTTGGCAACAAGGGCACACTGCTGACTCATATCCAGCTTCTCGTCCACTGTCACCCCTAGGTCCTTTTCCGCAGAACTGCTGCCGAGCCATTCGGTCCCTAGTCTGTAGCGGTGCATTGGATTCTTCCATCCTAAGTGCAGGACCCTGCACTTATCCTTATTGAACCTCATTAGATTTCTTTTGGCCCAATCTTCCAATTTGTCTAGGTCCTTCTGTATCCTATCCCTCCCCTCCAGCGTATCTACCACTCCTCCCAGTTTAGTATCATCCGCAAATTTGCTGAGAGTGCAATCCACACCATCCTCCAGATCATTTATGAAGATATTGAACAAAACGGGCCCCAGGACCGACCCCTGGGGCACTCCACTTGACACCGGCTGCCAACTAGACATGGAGCCATTGATCACTACCCGTTGAGCCCGACAATCTAGCCAGCTTTCTACCCACCTTATAGTTCATTCATCCAGCCCATACTTCCTTAACTTGCTGACAAGAATGCTGTGGGAGACCGTGTCAAAAGCTTTGCTAAAGTCAAGAAACAATACATCCACTGCTTTCCCTTCATCCACAGAACCAGTAATCTCATCATAAAAGGCGATTAGATTAGTCAGGCATGACCTTCCCTTGGTGAATCCATGCTGACTGTTCCTGATCACTTTCCTCTCCTCTAAGTGCTTCAGGATTGATTCTTTGAGGACCTGCTCCATGATTTTTCCAGGGACTGAGGTGAGGCTGACCGGCCTGTAGTTCCCAGGATCCTCCTTCTTCCCTTTTTTAAAGATGGGCACTACATTAGCCTTTTTCCAGTCATCCGGGACTTCCCCCGTTCGCCACGAGTTTTCAAAGATAATGGCCAAGGGCTCTGCAATCACAGCCGCCAATTCCCTCAGCACTCTCGGATGCAATTCGTCCGGCCCCATGGACTTGTGCACGTCCAGCTTTTCTAAATAGTCCCTAACCACCTCTATCTCTACAGAGGGCTGGCCATCTCTTCCCCATTTTGTGATGCCCAGCACAGCAGTCTGGGAGCTGACCTTGTTAGTGAAAACAGAGGCAAAAAAAGCATTGAGTACATTAGCTTTTTCCACATCCTCTGTCACTAGCTTGCCTCCCTCATTCAGTAAGGGGCCCACACTTTCCTTGGCTTTCTTCTTGTTGCCAACATACCTGAAGAAACCCTTCTTGTTACTCTTGACATCTCTTGCTAGCTGCAGCTCCAGGTGCGATTTGGCCCTCCTGATATCTTTCCTACATGCCCGAGCAATATTTTTATACTCTTCCCTGGTCATATGTCCAACCTTCCACTTCTTGTAAGCTTCTTTTTTATGTTTAAGATCCGCTAGGATTTCACCATTAAGCCAAGCTGGTCGCCTGCCATATTTACTATTCTTTCGACTCATCGGGATGGTTTGTCCCTGTAACCTCAACAGGGATTCCTTGAAATACAGCCAGCTCTCCTGGACTCCCTTCCCTTTCATGTTAGTCCCCCAGGGGATCCTGGCCATCTGTTCCCTGAGGGAGTCAAAGTCTGCTTTCCTGAAGTCCAGGGTCCGTATCCTGCTGCTTACCTTTCTTCCCTGCGTCAGGATCCTGAACTCAACCAACTCATGGTCACTGCCTCCCAGATTCCCATCCACTTTTGCTTCCCCCACTAATTCTACCCGGTTTGTGATCAGCAGGTCAAGAAAAGCGCTCCCCCTAGTTGGCTCCCCTAGCACTTGCACCAGGAAATTGTCCCCTACGCTTTCCAAAAACTTCCTGGATTGTCTATGCACCGCTGTATTGCTCTCCCAGCAGATATCAGGAAAATTAAAGTCACCCATGAGAATCAGGGCATGCGATCTAGTAGCTTCCGTGAGTTGCCGGAAGAAAGCCTCATCCACCTCATCCCCCTGGTCCGGTGGTCTATAGCAGACTCCCACCATGACATCACTCTTGTTGCACACACTTCTAAACTTAATCCAGAGACACTCAGGTTTTTCCACAGTTTCGTACCGGAGCTCTGAGCAGTCATACTGCTCCCTTACATACAGTGCTACTCCCCCACCTTTTCTGCCCTGCCTGTCCTTCCTGAACAGTTTATAACCATCCATGACTGTACTCCAGTCATGTGAGTTATCCCACCAAGTCTCTGTTATTCCAATCACGTCATAATTCCTTGACATCACCAGGACCTCCAGTTCTCCCTGCTTGTTTCCAAGGCTTTGTGCATTTGTATATAAGCACTTGAGATAACCTGTTGATCGCCCCTCATTCCCAGTATGAGGCAGGAGCCCTCCCCTCACAGACATTCCTGCCTGTGCTTCCTCCCGGTATCCCGCTTTCCCACTTACCTCAGGGCTTTGGTCTCCTTCCCCCGGTGAATCTAGTTTAAAGCCCTCCTCACTAGGTTAGCCAGCCTGCTGGCAAAGATGTTCTTCCCTCTCTTCGTAAGATGGAGCCCGTCTCTGCCCAGCACTCCTCCTTCATGGAACACCATCCCATGGTCAAAGAATCCAAAGCCTTCTCTCCGACACCACCTGCGTAGCCATTCGTTGACCTCCACGATTCGACGGTCCCTACCCAGGCCTTTTCCTTCCACGGGGAGAATGGACGAGAACACCACTTGCGCCTCCAACTCCTTTATCCTTCTTCCCAGAGCCACGTAGTCCGCAGTGATCCGCTCAAGGTCATTCTTGGCAGTATCATTGGTGCCCACGTGGAGAAGCAGGAAGGGGTAGCGATCCGAGGGCTTGATGAGTCTCGGCAGTCTCTCCGTCACATCACGAATCTTAGCCCCTGGCAAGCAGCAGACTTCTCGGTTTTCCCGGTCAGGGCGGCAGATAGATGACTCAGTCCCCCGGAGGAGAGAGTCCCCGACCACCACCACCCGTCTTCTCCTCTTGGGAGTGGTGGTCGTGGAACCCCCAACCTCAGGACATCGCATCTCATGCCTCCCAACCAGCGGAGTCTCCTTCCGCTTTCTCCCCCCAGACATATCATCTGGTCCACTCTCCGCATTGGTACCTGTGGAGAGAACATGAAAGCGGTTAGTTACCTGTGTCTGTGTTACTGGAACCCGGACATTCCGCTTACCTCTTCTGGAGGTCACATGTTGCCAAGCTTCTTCACTGGCCTCTTGGCTCCTCTGTGCAACCTGCTCTATATCTTTAGAGCTTTGTGCCCCTAGAAGGCTATCCTGAGTTTGGTCCAGAAAATCCTCAGTCTCTCGTATACAACGCAGGGTCGTTACCTGTTGCTCCAGACCTTCAATCTTCTCTTCCAATATGGAGACCAGCTTGCACTTTGTACAGACAAAGTCGCTTCTGTCCTGTGGAAGAAAGACAAACATGGCACATCCAGTGCAGGTCACAACAGCTGAACCCCCCCCTTCCATATCACCTACCTACTATGAGCTTCCTCAGAGACGTTGGCAAGATGTAAGCCTCACTGGGCTCACTCCAGGCGAACTCCCAGGCAAACTCCTGCTGTGAGCTGCTCTGCTGTCCCCGCTGCTCCGCTGCTCCGCTGCCGCTCAGCTGGTTCGCGAGGCTCTGGCTATTTTTAAACAGCCAGGCTTCCCTGACGCAAACACACAGACACCCTAATGCCCGCCCCCTGCAGGCTAGCAGCCAATCAGACACTCACTCAGGCTCTCTCCCTGCCCTCCCAGCAAACACACGCTCGGATACTTCCTCATCTCTCCTAACAAGGTGAATGACCCAGTAAAATTAAGCACCAGCAGGCTATGGATAAAATTTGCTCTCAAAAAGATTGATCTGCAAAAAATTGTGAGTTCACTCATTAAAGGGAGTAGCAATAAAAATGCTCTAATAGGCTATGTAGACTCCCTCCTCAGGCCCTACACTACCAGCACTCCTACCTATCTTCGAGACACCACTGTCTTCCTGAGGAAACTACAATCCATTGGTGATCTTCCAGAAAACACCATCCTGGCCACTATGGATGTAGAAGCCCTCTACACCAACATTCCACACAAAGATGGACTACAAGCCATCAGGAACAGTATCCCCGATAATGTCACGGCAAACTTGGGGGCTGAACTTTGTGACTTTGTCCTTACCCAAAACTATTTCACATTTCGGGACAATGTATACCTTCAAATCAGCAGCACTGCTATGGGTACCTGCATAGCCCCACAGTATGCCAACATTTTTATGGCTGACTTAGAACAATGCTTCCTCAGCTCTCATCCCCCAACGCCCCTACTCTACTTGTGCTACATTGATGACATCTTCACCATCTGGACGCATGGAAAAGAAGCCCTTGAGGAATTCCACCATGATTTCAACAATTTCCATCCCACCATCAACCTCAGCCTCGATCAGTCCACACAAGAGGTCCACTTCCTAGGCACTACAAAGCTAATAAGCGATGGTCACATAAACACCACCCTATGCCAGAAACCTACTGACCGCTATTCCTACCTACATGCCTCCAACTTTCATCCAGACCACACCATCCATTGTCTACAGCCAAGCTCTACGATACAACCGCATTTGCTCTAACCCCTCAGACAGAGACAAACACCTACAAGATCTCTATCAAGCATTCTTACAACTACAATACCCACCTGCTGAAGTGAAGAAATAGATTGACAGAGCCAGAAGAGTACCCAGAAGTCATCTACTACAGGACAGGCCCAACAAAGAAAATAACAGAATGCCACTAGCCATCACCTTCAGCCCCCAACTAAAACCTCTCTAACACATCATCAAGGATCTACTACCTATCCTGAAGGACGACCCATCACTCTCACAGATCTTGGGAGACAGGCCAGTCCTTGCTTACAGACAGCCCTCCAATCTGAAGCAAATACTCAGCAGCAACCACACACCACACAACAGAATCACTAACCCAGGAACCTATCCTTGCAACAAAGCCCATTGCCAAATGTGTCCACATATCTATTCAGGGGACACCATCATAGGGCCTAATCACATCAGCCACAATATCAGAGGTTTGTTCACCTGCACATCTACCAATGTGATATATGACATCATGTGCTAGCAATGCCCTCTGCTATGTACATTGGCCAAACTGGACAGTCTCTATGTAAAAGAATAAAAACAAATCAGACATCAAGAATTATAACATTCAAAAACCAGTCGGAGAACACTTCAATCTCTCCAGTCACACGATTACAGACCTGAGAGTGGCTATCCTTCAACAAAAAAACTTCAGAAACAGACTCCAACAAGAAACTGCTAAATTGGAATTAATTTGCAAACTGGACACCATTAAATTAGGCTTGAATAAAGGCTGAGAGTGGATGAGTCATTACAAAGAGTAAAACTATTTCCCCATGCTTATTTTTCCCCCTATTGTTACTCACACCTTCTTGTCAGTTGTTGGAAATGGGCCATCCTGATTATCACTTCAAAACCTTTTTTTTCCTCCTGCTGATAATAATTCATCTTAACTGATCACTTTTGTTATAGTGGGTAGGGAAACACCCATTTTTTCATGTTCTCTGTGTGCGTATATATATATCTTCCTACTGTATTTTCCACTGCATGCATCCGATGAAGTGGGTTTTAGCCCACAAAAGCTTATGCCAAATAAATGTGTTAGTCTCTAAGATGCCACAAGTACTCCTCGTTCTTTTTGCTGATACAGACCAACATGGCTACCACTCTGAAACCTATCCAGGAAAGGAAGTAGATTGGTTGTGGGAACTTTCAGATGATCAGGAGAATAAATTGGAAGCCTGCAGAGTAGATCTGGGCAAAATATTGCTCATGAAATTAAAAACATATGAAATTTGCCCACGTGATCCTGGCAACAGGCACCTATCAAGGAGCCATCTGGATATACCATGGGGATTAGAAGCTTGTCTACTGCCACCATGTGCACAGAACAGTTTCTGAGGCCACTGTCAAGACAATTATTCATTATAATTTCAACCGTAACTCCACCTCCCCCCCAACACAGGCAGCACCAACTGCAAGTCATGAGAGAGTTTCATGACATTGCACAGCTCCTATATGACCCAGTTGGTAATGATGTCACTCATGTCAACAATGTAACCCTCTTCATGGAATGAGGTGAAATATACTGGAACTCTTCCTGTTTTCATATCAAAATATAGGGCATCTGACATGTCAAATGCCTAATCACAGACACAGAGGCTCATTAACAGGAGAATGTCCCAAGTAATTCATTCTCAGCAAATCTGGCCAGGCAGGGGAGTTGGAATGCTGCCTGCCGGCTAATGAGTGGCTGTTGACTGACACTCTACTGTGGACAGAATTGCATTCTGTATGTTGCAGGTGACTGGACTTAAATACCGGATTCATGACTCCTGTTGCAAATACTCCCTCAGAAGGAACTCCTAATTCTGCACACCAGGCCACCATGCTGTATTTTTCCTCTGCAGGCTCTAATCCATCTTGATCAAATAGCTGGAAGTACAGGTGCAATTAAAACTGCTGTATCAGGACCAAATGTGATTGCTTAAACTTGCTAATTTTAAAAAAAGTGTTTAAGGTGCATATGCCCATATAAATAATCAGTGAACATGATAGTAACGGTTGTTAGGAAGTTTGCATGGTTCCCATTGCATTCCGCGCAAAAGACTGCACCCATGTTTTTGTGTTCACTTTATTGGTTTATCTATAAATTTTATATCTTTATCTTTTCTTATGAAAAAGTATGCCTGACCCCTGCAATTTTGGGATAGTGCTGCAGAAAAAAAGTTGGCTTTATTGATGTATATATTTTAATATTGGAAAACACAGAAGTAATGATCTTACAGCAGCCATAATGGCTCAGGCTGTGACCTTGTCAGATCTCCTACAAGCTATCCAAGGTTGAGTCCCCTTAGTTCTGCACTGAGTCAAGTAAAAAGGCTAGATCACCCCTTCTTATGGAAAAAACACACAGGAAAGGGTCTCAGGAGGGAATGTCTACGTGGAATTCCTCCCTTGTTGCTCCATTGGGAGGTCAGGGTTTGCTCTTTGTGGAATAGACCACCAAGTCCACTTCTGGTGATCCACATGCATTCCACAATAACCATTTCTGAAGCTCTTTCTGGATACTCTTTAGGAGTGCAGCTCCATTTGGTCCTCTCTTGGAATGTAGCTGTCCCTGAGAAAACAAAGTGGCTCTATAGAAAAGAGACCACATCCTATTTTTTGCTTAAGCTTCATGAGCCACCATGAGGACAATGTTTTGTCTCTCTGGCCTTGTCCCAGACCACCTTTTCTTTCCCTTCAACTTCCTCCCCTCTGCCCGCTCTCCCATCTGGTTCCCAGACCCATGGAGCACCCACTGTGGGGTCTGGAGGTGGGTGGAGGACAATGTTACAGACCTGACTCCAAAACACTCCTCCTGTATAGAAGAGATGAGAGCCAGGTCTGAGGGGTTCTTTCTCTGCATATGAGTTTAGGCCTGACTCGAGGCTTCAGGATTTTGCTCTAAATTCATGTTTCGGTATATAGCCTGTGAGTAGCTGAAACAAAGATTCTGGTGCATTGAGGAAAAATCTGTTTAATTCCAAGGCCTGCAAGAGAGGTTGCACGATACATGTACAAGAGACCTCCCTGTTGTGGTGAGATTTATTCTAGTGGTCAATGTTTAGTGTCCACAGTATCAGAATGAGAGAAATCTGCCACATATATATCTGCCATATAGTAGCAAAAATATATTAAATTTATTGCAAGACATAAACAAATGGAATTTACCCTCCAGTATTATGTGTTTGATAAATGCTGCTTGGAGGAGGCCAAGCAAGAATCCATTATTTGAATGCTAAAACCCAGTGCCTACTAATCTTTTTATTCCTTTCTTCCAAGTCATAGTTCCAAACTACTTAGTGAAGAGCAAATAAGAAAGATGGAGAAAAAATGGTTTTTATTCTTAGTGTTTTGCATACATCATGTAGAACTAGGCAGCTCAAGTTTCCTCCTACATGCATCCAGAAGGTGAATTGGGACAGGGTTGAGGCACACTAGTGTGACGCTGCCTGGCAAGCTCAACAGACCATTGCCACATACTTCTCTTGTGAGAAGGGTGGGTTTTGACCCCCTGTATCTCATGCACTAACTAAAAGCAACTGGGGAGAGCACCTGCAAGGTCAACACCTTTGGCCATGGTTTTATGTTAAGGAGAATTTGAATGCCATCATTGAGTATTGTTTTTGTTTCATGCTCTGTTTCAGGTTGGTTTATGGGGAGCACTTAAAAGCATTGTTATGATAAATCAAAACCAGTCCTGTAAGGCTTTGGGAGGGATTTAATAACAATCCTTACAATTCTGCCTGACGCAGCATCTCAGAGCTCTTATTAGGTGCTATGCATGATTTCACCCCTGACATGACTACTCCTGTGGTTGCCAGTGGTAACTGTTTGGTGAAGTGGGAGAGTCAGTAAAGCTCTCAGTGCCAGGTATCTTCACTGATACTTTTTGTTTCCTTTGTCTGTATTCTCACTTAATTATAAACAAAACCACAATGGTGTTTGGGTTAGCTTGTCTTCTGGTTTTCATGTTAGTGCTTTGGCCAACAACAGTTATTTCACAACATCCATCATTGCCATGATCATTTTAAAAAATATTACCAAATGCATGGCTGAAGCATTGGGGGAGAAGCGGTTGTGGGAGGGATGGTATTGTTAACATTTCCATGGCACCAGACTTTCACAGAAATCACACTGTCATGTGGTGTGTGAATCCTGCTACCTCATCCCAGACCTCTGGGAAGTATCAAATTGATCATACTCTGAAAAGAAGGTGCACATACAAGTGAAGTGATCAGTAAGTTTTGATTACATACATACGGGAAACATAGAGCTAGAACAGTTTGCAACAAGAACAAATGAATAAAAAAAGAAGGCCAAATTCCCTCAGAAGTGGGCTAACATTACTTTCTGTGGATACAACTCCTCGCTTTTCCCCCTCCTCCTCAACCTAAGAAGAAGGGAACTCCCACAGAATATTTTGTGGAGCAATTAACAAGTACATCTGCTATGTGGGGTTTCAGAGTAGCAGCCGTGTTAGTCTGTATTCGCAAAAAGATAAGGAGTACTTGTGGCACCTTAGAGACTAACAAATTTATTTGAGCATAAGCTTTCGTGAGCTACAGCTCACTTCATCGGATGCATTCAGTGGAAAATACAGTGGGGAGATTTATATACATAGAGAACATGAAACAATGGATGTTACCATACACACTGTAACCAGAGTGATCACTTAAGGTGAGCTATTACCAGCAGGAGAGCCGGTGGGGGGGACCTTTTGTAGTGATAATCAATGTGGGCCATTTCCAGCGGTTGACAAGAACATCTGAGGAACAGTGGGGGATGGGGGAGATAAACTTGGGGAAATAGTTTTACTTTGTGTAATGATCCATCCATTCCCAGTCTCTATTCAAGCCTAAGTTAATTGTATCCAGTTTGCAAATTAATTCCAATTCAGCAGTCTCTCGTTGGAGTCTGTTTTTGAAGTTTTTTTGTTGAAGTATTGCCACTTTTAGGTCTGTAATCGAGTGACCACAGAGATTGAAGTGTTCTCCAACTGGTTTTTGAATGCTATAATTCTTCACATCTGATTTGTGTCCATTTATTCTTTTACCTAGAGACTGTCCAGTTTGACCAATGTACATGGCAGAGGGGCATTGCTGGCACATAATGGCATATATCACATTGGTAGATGTGCAGGTGAACGAGCCTCTGATATTGTGGCTGATGTGATTAGGCCCTATGATGGTGTCCCCTGAATAGATATGTGGACAGAGTTGGCAACGGGCTTTGTTGCAAGGATAGGTTCCTGGGTTAGTGATTCTGTTGTGTGGTGTGTGGTTGCTGCTGAGTATTTGCTTCAGATTGGAGGGCTGTCTGTAAGCAAGGACTGGCCTGTCTCCCAAGATCTGTGAGAGTGATGGGTCGTCCTTCAGGATAGGTAGTAGATCCCTGATGATGTGTTAGAGAGGTTTTAGTTGGGGGCTGAAGGTGATGGCTAGTGGCATTCTGTTATTTTCTTTGTTGGGCCTGTCCTGTAGTAGTTGACTTCTGGGTACTCTTCTGGCTCTGTCAATCTGTTTCTTCGCTTCAGCAGGTGGGTATTGTAGTTGTAAGAATGCTTGATAGAGATCTTGTAGGTGTTTGTCTCTGTCTGAGGGGTTGGAGCAAATGCAGTTGTATTGTAGAGCTTGGCTGTAGACAATGGATCGTGTGGTGTGATCTGGATGAAAGCTGGAGGCATGTAGGTAGGAATAGCAGTCAGCAGGTTTCTCGTATAGGGTGGTGTTTATGTGACCATCGCTTATTAGCACCGTAGTGTCCAGGAAGTGGATCTCTTGTGTGGACTGGTCCAGGCTGAGGTTGATGGTGGGATGGAAATTGTTGAAATCATGGTGGAATTCCTCAAGGGCTTCTTTTCCATGCGTCCAGATGATGAAGATGTCATCAGTGTAGTGCAAGTAGAGTAGGGGCATTAGGGACGAGAGCTGAGGAAGCGTTGTTCTAAGTCAACCATAAAAATGTTGGCATACTGTGGGGCCATGTGGGTACCCGTAGCAGTGCCGCTGATTTGAAGGTATATATTGTCCCCAAATATGAAATAGTTATGGGTGAGGACAAAGTCACAAAGTTCAGCCACCAGGTTTTCCGTGACATTATCGGGGATACTGTTCCTGACGGCTTGTAGTCCATCTTTGTGTGGAATGTTGGTGTAGAGGGCTTCTACATCCATAGTGGCCAGGATGGTGTTTTCTGGAAGATCACCAATGGATTGTAGTTTCCTCAGGAAGTCAGTGGTGTCTCGAAGATAGCTGGGAGTGCTGGTAGCATAGGGCCTGAGGAGGGAATCTACATAGCCAGACAATCCTGCTGTCAGGGTGCCAATGCCTGAGATGATGGGGAGTCCAGGATTTCCATGTTTATGGCTCTTGGGTAGCAGATAGAATACCCCAGGTCGGGATTCCAGGGGTGTGTCTGTGCGGATTTGTTCTTGTGCTTTTTCAGGGAGTTTCTTGAGCAAATGCTGTAGTTTCTTTTGGTAACCCTCAGTGGGGTTTGGGGACTTAGCACAGTAGAGTATTTTGTGCTGGTAGTCCAGCATGCTCCTCCCTGCTGGGGCTAGGGGGATTCACTGGTTCAACAGCATGCAGTTGGAAGAGGAGAAGTCGGGGGACGACTTGCCTGTTCCAGGGATGAAGCAGCAGCAATGTTGATGGTCAAGCCTCAAAAGCATTCCGCCATCAGTTGGACTAGGGACTTCATGATCCCATTCCCTATATGCAGGCTCCCATTGCCTGTGCAGTCTCTCCGTTTGCAGGAATGCCTTATCCTGCCTAAGAGCCTGATCCTCCCTTGCCCTAAGAAAGTCCAACTGCTCCTGACTCTTTCTGTCTATGGCAACAAGCAAGTTTTCCAGAGTCCTTCGGTATCTTCTTCTGCTATCGCTGCAGTGCCTCTCCTGGTACAATGGGTTCTCCCTCAGCATCAGTGTCCTGCCAAGTCAAACACAAGAGTAACACTGTATTTCATTTTTTTTGGAAGGTACCTAAATCCTCCTACATAACTTGCTGCCAGAGGCCACAATACTGATACTATTTTAAATCCAAAGAATACAGCTGTTACAGCTTCCTTCTTTCAGACTACTTTTTTAGCACATGAGGAAGGAGCTGAGGTGAAAAAGGGTAAGATACCTGCATTAATTTTATTAAAATGTTGTAATGTTTACAGTGTACAGATGAACTGCTTGGGGTGGAGTTGGGTTCCTTCAGGGGTAAGGTTACCAATTCACCTTTCTGTTCTTTAAAGGCTGTTCATCACATGGAGAACATAGCCGTTGTAGACGTGTAAGCAGAGTCAGGATGAGCTGACCCTGACATTTTTGGGGGCTCATCTGGGATCCCTGGGTCTGTACCCCTCGCAAGCACCTGTTGAGTGATCCACTACATTGGGAAACAATTTATATTTTGTTTTGTTTGTTCTTATATTTTGAGGAAATTACTGTTTGTATAATGGCTAATATGTCAGGTTTGTTGGGCCCCAGCTCAGCAGCTTCTAGCTCAGAGGCTGCAGCCTCGGCCGATGATTGGACAAAAGCTCTGGGGCAAACATTGGAAAAGGTTATGCTGTCCCATGCTGTGTAATCTCTTGTCGTAAGTTACGGATATTTGCTGGGGAGGAGGAGTTTGAACCCTGGTTGGAGCATACCACTGAAATGCTGCAAGAGTGGGCCATACCTGATGCAGAAAAGCGAAGATGCCTCTTAGAGAGCCTTGGCGGCCCAGCATTAGATGTAATTCGCACCCTGATTCTTATTGACCCTGGGGTCAGCATGAAGGACTGCCTAGAGGCCCTTGAACATACTTTTGGGAGCGTAAAGGGCCCTGAAGACAGCTACTGTAAGTTCCTTAATTCCCGACAGCAAAAGGGTGAGAGGGCTTCAGCCTACATACAGAGACTGGAGAGACTGCTTCAGAGAGCTGTCATGAGGTGAGCATTGACTGCTGAGCAGATGGATCAGACCAGACTGGTTCAAATTGTAAGAGGAACTCAGTATCAGAACCCGATTCTACTTCATCTTCAGCTAAGAGAACGACAGGAACATCCCCCAAGTTACTCCCAGCTGATAAAAGAGGTCAGAGAGGAGGAAGAAAGGCAGGCTGCCAGTGGGTTTTGGGAAGCCGAAACATCGGAGCCAGCCAGCACAACATCACTGCCAGTGTACTGATGGTGAGCACGAGAGAGGAACTTGCCAACAAATGCAGGTCCTGACGGAATGGATAGCTGAGCTGCAAAGCACCATTGACCGAGTTAAGACTTCCAGGAATAAGGAGCCTCAAACTGTGGCAATGGAGAAGCCCGCACTTAGAGCCACCATCCCACTTAGGCGAAGGGGGAAAGGTCAATTCTTCTGCTACCGATGTGGTCAGGATGGATACAGTGCTGCCAAGTGCCTTAATGAAAAAAAACCCTCCTTACTGTATGGAAAGCTGAGGATCAGTTGGGAGAGATCCGGTAGCTGCCAGAGTGTTGGGGATGGGGACCCCCCAGGCCTGCAGGATTTGAAGATTCCCCCAGAAAAGACTGTCCAGCTGGGATCCCCGCAGGACTGATAGGGCCTCGAGCAAAAGTCACGGTGAGGATTGAAGGGGTGGAGTGTAAAGCAGTGCTTGATACTGGATCTCAAGTGACTATTTTATTTCAGTCATTCTACCAACAGATGCTCAGGCACCTGCCTATACAGCCACTGACTGGCCTTGGTCTGTGTGGCCTCCGCATGGATGAACACCCCAACCAAGGGTATGTCATAGTGCACCTGGAATTCTCAGAGGAGGTGGCTGGAGTAAGAGAAGAGGTAGACACAGCTACCTTAATATGACCTGACCCTAAAGGGACCTCTGATGTGTCTGTGCTGATAGGGACCAACTCCAGTCTCTTCAAGGTACTCGCGGATTACTGCAGAAGGCAGGCTGGGGACCAGTACCTGAATACCCTGATGATCCATACGCTTTGTGCTGAAGCCTATAGGAAAATTGAGAGCGCTAAAAGGGACACATCTGAGCTACCACTTGGGGCACTGAAGTACGTGGGCACGGCCCCCTTAGTAGTGCCTGCAAGGACGGAGCAAGAAGTGCTTGTCATGAATACCTGGCTGAAAGGCAGTAAAGGGAGGTTAGCAATGATAGAGCAGCCGATGGGAGGAGAGCTCCCGGAAGGAGTGCTGGTCCCCAGTGAGTCATAACCCTACCTGCTGAAGTCCAGGAAAGGGTCACTATACTGATTGCTAATGAAATGAGTTGTGATGTTGTTGTGAAGCAAGGACAAAAGATAGCAGACCTTTTTGAGCCTGAGTCGATTGTAAAATCCCAGTGTGAAACTTAAGTTCCGAGAATAGACCCAGCAAAGTTTGACTTTGGAGATTCACCAGTGTCCGAGGAGTGGAAAGATCACCTGAGGAAGAAACTTTGTGAAAGATCCAAGGTGTTCTCACTGCATGAGCGGGATGTGGGATGTGCAAAAGGAGTAAAGCACAATATCAGACTACATGACTCTCGACCTTTCAGGGAAAGATCTAGGAAGATTGCTCTCTCTGAGATGGAAGATGTGCGACATCATCTTCAGGAGCTGGCTGCGAATAGCATCATTACAGAGTCCCGCAGCCCATACGCCTCACCCATTGTGGTAGTCCGTAAAAAGAATGGGAAAATCCGGATGTGTATTGACTACTGCACCCTAAACAGCCATACTGTGGTTGACCAGTACAGTATGCCCGAGTCCAAGATGCCTTAGACTGTTTGCTGGGAAGCCAGTGGTTCTCTGTGTTGGATCTTCGAAATGGATACTACCAGATCCCTCTGGGAGAAGAAGATAAGGAGAAGACAGCCTTCATCTGCCCATTAGGGTTTTATCAGTTTGAATGCATGCCCCAAGGGATTTCTGGAGCACCTGCCACCTTTCCACGTCTCATGGAGAAAGTTGTGGGAGACATGAATTTACTGCAAGTGTTAGTTTATTTGGATGACCTGAATGTGTTTGGAAGAACTTTAGAGGAGCATAAAGAAAGACTTCTTAAAGTGCTTGATAGGTTGGAGGATTATGGTCTGAAGCTTTCAATTGACAAATGCCAGTTCTGCAGAACCTCAGTGAAGTATGTGGGTCACATTGTGTCCCAAGAGGGTGAGTACTGATCCCGATAAAATAGAAGCACTCACTACATGGCCATGTCCAAGTAACTACAGAGAACTCAAGATCTTTCTTGGATTTAGTGGCTACTACCGCAGATTTGTGAAAAACTATGCTACAATTGTAAAGCCTCTGAATGATCTTACCAGGGGACACCAGTCCAGCAAGAACAAATCTAAGACCAAGAATAAGGGGAGGTCCCCAAAGCCTCCTGTGCAGAGACACTATGGCCCCTTCAAACCATTTGGGCCACGGTGGGATGAGAGATGTGAAAGGGCTTTTCGAGAAATCATTACTTGCCTAACTCATGCTCCAGTCCTAGTTTTTGCTGACCCAAGCAAACCATTTATCCTGCATACTGATGCCATTTTGGAGGTTCTGGGAGCAGTCCTGTACCAGGAAGTGGAAGGCAAACATAAACCTGTAGCCGTTGCCAGCCGAGGATTGTCTGATAGTGAAACTCGCTATCCCACACACAAGCTGGAATTCTTGGCCTTGAAATGGGCCATCACTGAGAAATTTCGAGACTACTTGTATAGTGCTCAGTTCCAGGTGTGGACAGACAACACTCCACTGACTTATGTGTTAACAAGTGCTAAGCTGGATGCTACAGGGCAGAGATGGGTGGCCACCTTGGCTAGCTATGAGTTCAGCATTCAATACCGATCAGGGAGAAGCAATGTAAATGCAGATGCATTGTCCAGGCGTCCACAGGCACCAGAAGTTGCTGTGATACCCACAGATGGAGTGAGAGCTATTTGCAGTGTGAGTCGCCAAGAGCCAGAGGCCCATGAGAGCCTTCAGGGATGTGTTGCAGAAGTTTTGGGCCTGCCCCCTGAATGCATGCCTTCTGCTTCAGTGAACTATATTGCATTAGACCAATCTCCCTTGCCCATGCTCAATGCAGCTGACTGGCAAGAAGCCCAGCGGCAAGATATTGGCATTTGTGATACACTACTTGCCAAAAGGGAGGGGCTAAGCCCAGCTGCGGTTGTCCCAACTAATCCAGAGGGTAAACTACTATTGAGAGAATGGACCAATCTAAAACTGATTCAGGGAGTGCTACATCGAATGACCACCAACCCTTTACAGAAGCAACAAGCACAACTAGTACTGCCAGAAGAGTACAGAGCCCTGGCCATGAGGGCCCTGCATGATGACTTTGGACATTTAGGGATGGATTCCTGGTTTTATTCATAGTAGGTTCTATTGGCCCCGAATAGCTGAAGATGTTCGTAGGACATGTGAGACTTGCGCTCGATGTGTTCAAAGGAAAACTCTGCCCACGAGGGCTGCATATCTAAGAACATCACCAGCAACAAACCTTTGGAACTGGTATGCATAGATTTCTTGTCTGTAGAGGTAGACAAGAGGAATGTTGGGAACATTCTAGTAGTGACTGACCATTTTACACGGTATGCACAGGCATATCCCACATGTGATTAGAGGGCCACCACCGTCGCTCGAGTATTGTGGGACAAATATTTCTCAGTCTATGGATTCCCGGCTCAGATACACTCTGATCAGGGGCAGGATTTTGAGAGTCACCTTCTGAAAGAGGTGCTGAAGATAGCAGGAATTAAAAAGTCTAGGACAACACCTTATCACCCCCAAGGTGATCCTCAGCCAGAGAGGTTCAACCGAATCCTATTGGATATGTTGGGAACTTTGTGACCAGAGCAGAAGGCAACCTGGAGCCAGCATGTTGCATTTCTGGTGCATGCCTACAATGCCACAAATAACAATGTTACGGGAGTCACCCCATGTCTCTTGATGTTTGGGCAAGAACCAAGATTATCCATAGACTTGTGCTTTGGTGTATCAGAGGATGGAGATAGCTATGAAACTCATCAGCAATATGTATCCCGACAAAGAGAAAAGCTGTGGGATGCTTATCACTTAGCTACCACTGTGGCTCAGAAGAACGCAGACTGCAATGAACATTGATATGATGCTAGAGTGCATTCGCAGGAGCTCCAGCCGGGGGTTAGAGTCCTGCTGCGAAATTTGGATATTGCTGGAAAACACAAGATAGCTGACAGATGGAAGGCAATACCTTACCTGGTGATGGAAAAGCTGGGAGATCTGCCGGTCTACAAGATCAAACCTGAAGATGGTCCAGGGCAAATAAAGACGGTGCATAGAAACCTTTTGCTCCCTGTGGGGGAATTGGTAAGCACCCCTTATGAGATGGGCCACGACAGGGCAGCCGGGCAGAACAGAAGTGCAAGATCAAAGCCTTCATCCAACACGGACAACGGGCCCCCTGCAGCTAACCTACCCCTATTCAGCACATCTGAGAGTGAGTCTGAGGAGGAAGATACAACCATGGTGTATCCTGGAATGGAGACAAGATTTCAGTCTCGATCAGCTGAACCAAGAGAGAGCTCCCCCTCCTCCACCCTAAACCCCATGGCAAAGGTATTTAGGCTCGTTACTGGCACCCTTGTGCTGCCGATGGGACCCCCCTGTGATGATGCACACAGGTTATTGGACAGTGGAGACATCCAGGGGGAGGGGGCCCTAGTCACATTGGACCTTCCACGGTCAGAACCGGAGATGCAGGGACCTATGCCAGTAGCCGAGGGATCCTCAAAGGAAACCTCTCCATCCATCGCTCAAGAAGATGTCCTGCCTACCCCTGCAACAGAAATTCTCAATAGACGAGAAAGGGTAATAAGACCAGTAAAATGGTTAACTTATGAGGCACCTGGGGTGACTAGTGAGGAGCCAATACTCTTAGCACACAGGCTTGTGAAAGCTGAAGTGGGCTTTCTGAGGCCCTTTGGAGGGAACCAGTGAATTGGTTTAATAGGGAGTGTCATTTGTCGGGATGACAAATTCTCGGCTGGGGGGAGGATGTAAGCAGAGTCAGGATGAGCTTTACCCTGATATCTGGTGGCGTGTCATGGTGGGTTGTGGAAAAGAACTTCAGGGGCTGATCTCATTTGCATAGGCTCACCCACCCTGCCTAGATGGTCACTTTGGCTGCTGTAGGAGCCCCAGTTTCTCTGTTATAGGGGCAGGAATAAACTGTTATTATCCTGATTATGTGAATCAAGGACAGTGGAACTATATTCGGCCTTTTGTTATGACGGAGGGACTCACCATCAACTAAGCAGCACTTGCTAGGCAAGGGTCATGGGTTCCAAAACCCAGTGAATAGAGAGAGAGGCTGGGGACAGGTATTAATACTTGGTGGTATGGGCCCCCTGGTGAGGGCCTTACATGCTAATTTCACTTCCTCCTCTCTCCACTGTGGAATATTAGAGCTAATTTTGATTCTATTAGGAGTCTAGTTACAGGCTGCTGAGCTGAATTCATTTTGGGCTAATGGTGCACCAGCACTGAGGCTCCCTTACTAAAAGCTGAAATCACTGAGTGTTGTGTAGTGGGGGAGCCTGAAGATATATGGTAGAGCCGTTTGCGGGATGGTGAGCAGAGCGGCTGGTGGAGCAGAGCTGTGTGCGGGATGGCTGGCAGAGCAGAGCATTGCTGTTTGCAGGACAGCGAGCAGAACGGAGTGGCTGGTGGAGCAGAACAGTTTGTCAGATGCCTGGAGCAGCTCATGGGGGCGGCTGGCAGAGCAGAGCCCCATGGAGAGGTGGGACAATCAGTTTTGGACCACATAAGGTGCCCCTTAACCCCTTTCCCCCCATCTCCACGCAGGTTGGGAGTTAAAACTCTGCAGATAAACTTTCAAACTCTGGGGCTGCCCTGACCAGGGACAGAGACTTTTGGGTCGTTGGACTTTTGGGACTTTGGGTGATTTTGGGTTGCTAGACTCAAGAACCAAAGGGAAACGACATGCCCCAATTTGCTTGGGGGTAGGTTTTTTTTGCTCATGGGTTGTGTTAAGAATCCTGTTGGTGGTGTTTCCCCAACATAATGCCACATTGTTTCTCTCTGTTATTAAAAGGCTTTCTGCTACACTCGGACTATGTGCTTGCGAGAGGGGAAGTATTGCCTCTTGGAGGCCCCCAGCAGGGGTGGTATATATTTGTCCCAGGTCACTGGGTGGGGGCTCGAGATGGTTTTGCATTGTGTTATTGGAATGGAACCCCTAGATCCTGAACCCGGCCCTTGTTGCTGCCAACTCTGATGGGCAGAAGGGTTACAGAGGTACAGGGACGGAAAAAAGAAGTGGCTTTCCAGTACCTCAGAGGATATCTGGCCACCTGGGGCAGAGACAGATTACTGATAATGGTGACCCCTCTACATATAGTTGAGTGGAGGGATGTGGTAAGCTGTGAAAGTTGATCAACCACATTTGCCCCGCTGTTAAACTTGAAGAGCAAGCTTGAATTTCTGCTACACCAAAAATTTGCTGACTTGTGCTTACAGGACTTGGTGGCAATTCAAGAGGAAGTTGATTGTATTCTATGTTAACAGATGGAGTTTCTGTGGAAGAGGAACAGAGAACTGTAGACAAAATCTACCCACCTGCTAAACCCCAGTGCATTGCCAGAAAGTCTCAGATTCTGAGAATTAGGGAAAATAATGCTTCCCTGCGGCACAGGGTTGATGTGAGAAAAATATGTTATAAACGTATTTGAGGCATTAATGGTTTGGAGGGGGGCATTCATGTACCCTCAAAACCAGACAGAAATGTTATTCCTGGTAACCTGAACATTCCATCTTGAATATCAAATCTATATGTTGTGTACTTTTGTGCCAGCATTCAGACCATGACAAGGGGGTTGCTACTGCACATAAAGGGAGCTCTCATTGGATGGTTATCTTGATGCTTAGGAGAGGTAAGAAATAGATTCAGCATGGCAGAGGTAGCAAAGAAGGCATTGGTGGATTGTATGTGCTACAGGTAATAGTGTTTTTCTGAATGAATGTTTACATTCCAGCACAATGACAGACAAGCCAAATGATATTTCTGCAACTGTTGAACATGCATAATATGGAGTGTGAAATAATGTTTATCTGGTGACAGATGCCATGGTGTATCCCATTGTGTCCCCACAGGCAGTTAGAAATGTGTTCAGAGGAAGGGAAAGGGGGAAACACAAGTCTCCTAGGGAAGGAAATGCCTCAAAATGTTTTTTTTAGTTATTCCTCAAACAGAAGCACCTAAATAGAAATAGTCACAGGATTTTTCCTTCTGATTCAAATCACACTGCCCCAGAAATTGGTTAAGATTCAGGCATCCAAAACTGGATAAAAATGGGGTTGAATACATATTTTAACCTATTGTTAGTATAAACTGAGCGGTTGACTAGGGCATTTGCTCTACAGAACCAGGTCAAACTTCACAGAAGCGCTGCACAGCTTTTTGTATCCAAGTCACATTGCCAAGGTTTATAGAAGTCCCAACAGGGGATGAGACAAGTATCACTGCATATCAGTTTAAACAAAATCCTCCGGCAACTAGCATCATAGACAACACTCATATTCATGTCTTAAACTCGCCTGCTGTTTTTGTGACTTTATTAACCAGAAAGGATGTTCCTCTTGTGTTCTTAAAGCCACACTTGATGATCATTAAGTAAAACATGACTTTTCTTTGAATCATGTTGTTTACTTACAAAGCTGTCTTTTTCTTCACTTTTCCTGGAACATAAATTGCACCATGCCATGAAATGGATTTGACACTAATTTGCTGAGGCACTCAAGTCTATTTGTAACATTTCCTAAAGATAAATGTAATCACAATTTACAAATGTAGTTGAGATGACATGTTCTTGGTACTAAATTTACATGCCATTCCACTTATATTTTGTTTCAGGAAGCAAGACTAATTGATAACGGCAAGTTCTTATGTATTTTGTATAGAGATGGGTACTCCATACCTCCTGGGAGGCTGGTAGATGGCCAGTGAAGTCAGTCATGAATCCCCCATTGGCTTGAATGAAGCAGAATCAGGCTCTAAGAGATGTCTTCTCCCCAAAGACGAATTCCTTCAGTGTCTATCTTAACTGTACTAGAATGGCTGTTCAAATGGACTTTGAATGTCTCAGCAATCATTGAGAAAGTCTTAAGGGGAAATGCTTTTAAAATAGGCCTAGTAAAATATGAATTTTCTCTGAATGATGATGTTTACTTAAAAAGCTGTTTTATCAAAATTGAAATGTCTTGTGGGACTCTCTTGATTTTCAGGTTTCAGAGTAGCAGCCGTGTTAGTCTGTATTCGCAAAAAGAAAAGGAGTACTTGTGGCACCTTAGAGACTAACAAATTTATTAGAGCATAAGCTTTCGTGAGCTACAGCTCACTTCATCGGATGCATTTGGTGGAAAAAGCAGAGGAGAGATTTATATATACACACACACACACAGAACATGAAACAATGGGTTTATCATACACACTGTAAGGAGAGTGATCACTTAAGATAAGCCATCACCAGCAGCGGGGGGGGGGGGGGAAAGGAGGAAAACCTTTCATGGTGACAAGCAAGGTAGGCTAATTCCAGCAGTTAACAAGAATATCAGAGGAACAGTGGGGGGTGGGATGGGAGGGAGAAATATCATAGGGAAATAGTTTTACTTTGTGTAATGACTCATCCATTCCCAGTCTCTATTCAAGATTTTTCTATGGGGAAAAAGCCTAAATTAATTGTTTTCACTTTCTGATTTCATCTGGACTTTTAAAATATTATTTTAATTATATTTATATCATAATGTTTGTTATACAGTATTAATTATGATAGAGTATATATAATGTGCTGACATTATCTATCTATACAAAAATTACCCTATCAAAATCCTCCTCTGCTAGCCCAGCACCAGCCCAGGTAACCAAGCCAGATCATGCCATGGTAGAAGAGTAGCTTCAAAAGGGGCACTTCATGACAATGGTTGAATTAGCATATAAGGCCCATATTGTGTCCTGCTCACAGGGGGAAGATTGAAGGTCTCCATCAGTGGCAGATACTCCAGCCCTCAATTAGACCACCCAATTACCTGTTCCCACTCACTTTTTAGTGCTAGGTTGGAGGCGGCCCCTTTGCACTGCCATACAGGGGGCATTTGCAGACCTGAGCTCTTCTCTGTGCAAGTCTTGCACAGACCTCTGCATGGCCCCTGGAAACCAGACCTGCCTTATTGCACAGTGGTAATGTATCACTTCTGCTGTCAGAGGCACCTGGGGAGGCAGCAGCTAGATTTAGGCCTGAATTTGTACTACACTGATTAAACTATATATGTGCTAATGTTATACACGATTACATTTAAGAAGTTGGAGCATCTTTAAACTGTACAATACCATGATTTTTAATGAGTGTATCATTTGAAAGCAGTGCACATACAAAATAATTTCTTAATACATCAGTAGCAATGACACAATTGTAACCAGCTAATCCTTCCAGCTCTGTTACACTGCCAACTAACAGGAAAATGTATATAAATGCTGTACTGTAACTTTAACTGAGCTTTGTTATTAGTATATCTTAGTCACTAAGCATATGGAAAAAGTGTGACCAGGTCTTGTAAATACGAACTTCAGAAGATTTGACTCAACATGTTTTCAAAACTGTCAGCTTTTGAAGTGTAACCATTTTTTTTCATTAGGGCTATTAAAAAAGAAGTTATATCTCCACTCCTATTCACAACAAGAAAAACGATCGTCTTCACCATTCCTCAGAGAAAGAGTGTTATTGATTGATGTTTGTCTAATGAGAATCTACATCAATTTATTTATCCTAGTTTTAGAAACAAAAGATGATATGGATATTTGATATTTGACTATTTTATATTTTTATATAGTAAGTTTCATCCGCATAAAAATCAAGCAGACAAGACTGTGTTTGTGCAGTGCCTAGACAGGAGTGGGCAAACTTTTTGGCCCAAGGGCCTCATCGGGGTGCTAAACTGTATGGAGGGCCAGGTAGGGAAGGCTGTGACTCCCCAAATAGCCTGACCTCCTCCGCCTCTCCACCCCTCCCACTTCCTGCCCCTGACTGCCCCCCTCAGAACCTCCGACCCATCCAACCCCCCTGCTCTTTGTCCCCTGACAGCCCCCTTCCAGGATCCCCCCAAACTGTCCCTCAGGACCCCATCCCCTATCCAATCCCCCCTGCTCCCTGTCCCCTGACTGCCCCCTGGAACGCCTTGACCCTCATCCAACACGCCCCCGCCCCCGCCACTGCCAGAGGGGACAGCAGGGTAGGGACCAGGAGGCTAGTCTCCCAGGCCAGGAGCTCAAGGGCTGGGCAGGACAGTCCTGTGGGCCGGATGTGGCCTGTGGGCCATAGTTTGCCCACCTCTGGCCTAGCACAGTGGGCTCCTAAGCGCTACTGCAATATGAATTAATAATAGTAGACAAGACCACAAAGTTTTGCAGTTTCAAAATCTTATGTGCCTGGATATATTTTTACAAACTATATTTCAAGTCTGTCAATTTTCCCTGTGGGGTAGGAGAGAAGTGAAATGGGGAAAAATGCAATCTTCCCCTGAACTGCGTAGGCATATGAACAAAGGTGAAACTGAAAAGAACCAAATTCATCTTTTTAGTCTCATTGTCCAAGTTAAGATAAAGAGGATTTTTTAAGGCAAAATAGTGAATAATAGGTTAGCTTTTTATTTTGAAAATAGTATTAAGCTAACATATGACTGGTAAGGGGTGGAAGTAGGGTTTTTGTTTGTTTGTTTGTTTTTGACAGAACCCCCTTTAAAACTATTAACTCTGAAGTGAGGATTTATAGTGAAATAACATCTGATCCTTAAGTAGCTACAAGGGGGAAAAGAAGTCTGAGCATTTTTTGAGAAGATGTAGGACACTATCTTAAATATATGTATTGCACATAAAACTAACCATATATTCTGTTACTAATAGGAACTGAGAACTTTATATTATAGAATAGTTTGCTGGGCTGAAAATGCCAGTTCCTACAGAAAGTGGCTCCAAACACACATCCATATTTCTACACACTATGGTTCCTCTTTTCTTCTTTCTTAAAGCCAGTCCAAGGGCTCCTTGCTATGTGCATAGAAAACAATGGGATTTCAGGAGACTTTAATAGGCATATTTAGGTCCCATATAAAAGGAAATAATCTTAGCAGTGTTACTAATGCTCTCCCTTTTTCCTGCTCCTTGGGAGATCTGTCTTTTGAAGGTTGTTAAAGATGTAGAATTATAGCCTAATCTACAAGATCTAAAGCTAGATGTGATTTCTTTTCAAATGTGTTCAGAAAGATCAGGCTAATTTTATCCAGCAGGATCATATTCCATGCAAAACGATTTTAACAACAATAATTCATGTGTAGGGAAGGAGATTTATACATGGCAGTCTCTGAGCATTTACAGGTTTCAGAGTAGCAGCCGTGTTAGTCTGTATTCGCAGACTGTATTTTTTGAGCATTTACAGTGAGTACTGCATTATTTCTGCTGCTTTTGGACTGAAATATGAGATCTGATTCTGACTCACAAAGTGCCTCTGACCAGAGGGCGAGGGGGGAATATCAGGTTGCTATGAAAGCATAGGCTCTTTTAATTATGGTTTATTTATTTAGAATGGAGTAAGGGAGTGAAGCTGAGCTACAAAGTAAGTACTGCAGATATAAAACGAGCAGGCTTAAGATTCATTAAGCAAGGCACCCAGTAAAATATCTTTATTTGGCTTTACAGATCTCCAGTAATATATGTAGATGTCAAAGTACTTAGCTATTCTTCACTAAAATCTTGTAAAATTTGGATTTGCTCCTGCTCCATACAACCCCAGAAATCTAGAGCACCCTACTGAAGGAAAAAGAATGAGCGTGATGGGTAAGGCTAGGCCCAGGAGCTAGTGTGGATTTAAAAAGCCCCATTCCTCCCGTCTGAACACTGTGCCACTGGCTGCAAGACAAACTGAAAAGAATTGGACCCTGCCTGTCCTTGGATTTCACGGGTGCATTGGATTCTAAAACTTGATCAAGGCTGGTTCACAACCGGCGCCCAAGTATTGTCCCCCGGGATGCTCTTTCCCCTTTGAAAATGACAGAGGAGAGCAGCCGCGGCTGGGGGCTCTAGGGGGATGCCCTGCATTCAACCAGCTTGCGAAAGCTCTTCCGGAAATTGTCGTCCAAGAAGGCATACAGGAAAGGGTTGAGGCAGCTGTTGGCGTAGCTGAGGCTGGTGATGAAATAGGAGATGCCGATGATCAGGGGGGTCTGCGGGAGGTCCGCGGTGAGGGCCACCACCGTGCTGAGGTGGTAGGGGGTCCAGCAGAAGAGGCACACGGCCAGGATGACCAGCACCATCAGCGACACTTTCTTTTTGGCTTTGTCCAGGGCTTTGGCGTTGCTGTGGAGGCGCACGCGTCTCAGCTTGGCCAACAGGGCGGCGTAGAGGACGCAGATGGTGGAGACGGGGATGACGAAACCCATCAGGAGGGTGTAGAGGCGGCTGACTTTCCACCAGAAGCTCTCCGGGCTGGGGAAGACGAAGACGCACTGGGAGCGCCCCTGCTCCCGGTGGAGCTTGGCGAACACCGCGAAGGGCGAGATGACGATGGAGACCAAGGCCCAGACGGCCAGGCTGGCCAGCTTGGCAGCGCGGTAGGTGCGGTAGGACACCTTCCCGGACCGGAGCGTGGCCACCACCACCAGGTAGCGGTCGATGCTCATGACGGTGAGGAAGTAGATGCTGGAGAAGGTGTTGTACTGGTCGATGGAGATGATCAGCTTGCACATGAACTCGCCGAAGGGCCACTGCCGCAGCAGGTGGTCGGCGATGTTGATGGGCAGTACCAGGGTGAAGAGCTCGTCGGCCACGGCCAGGTTGAGGATGAAGAGGTTGGTGACCGTCTTCATCTTGGGGGCCCGCAGGATCACGTAGATGACGGCGGTGTTGCCCGTCAGCCCCACGGCGCAGATGAGGGAGTAGATGATGGGCACGGCCAGGTAGAAGTCGGGGAGCAGCTGCGGGGCGGAGGCGTTGGGCCAGGGGGCCCCTCTGCCCGCGCAGGACGCGTTGGGCTCGGAGTGCGAGGAGAGGTTAGCCATGGGCTGCGCGGGTGGGAAAGAAAGACCGGCCGCGGCTCCCCCAGTGTGTGAAGTGGTGGCTGAATCCGGTAGCCCAGCTCGGCTCAAACACCAGGTCCAGGGATATGTCACCGGAGCCCGCTTCAGATCTCCGGCCTGGGGCTGCCCCGGGGTGAACCTGGAAGGCGCTGCTTCTTTGGCTTGGATTTAGACCTTTAATTCCGGCACTACGCCGGACAGGTCTCTCCTTATCCCCCTCTTGCCCATCACTCCTCTTCTCCTCACCGGAGCTCCTTGTAGGGACAATGGAAAACACACACTTAAGTTCGGGCTTCCTCACCAAGAGAAATGCCCATTTTCAGAAAACATGGAAATAGGCACCTCACAGCCCAAGCACCCTCCACGTGCTCCGTCTCACCTCTTGGGGTGGGTTGCGTTGTCACTAAGCGCCACGCACACACACACAAAATATAGTTATGAAGCACATTTACAAAGAGACAATGCAGAACCAGTAGACCTCAGGGACATGTCATTTAAAGGGGATCCGACCAGGATTCCTTTCTCTTCCCCCTCAACCCTTCTCATCACCCAAATCTAACTCACACACTCCTGGAATTGCGGATCTGCTTCTGTGTTGTTGAGCTGTGAAATTCCTTCTTTTCCCTTACCTTAGAGCAGAGGGTCGCTTTCCTTCTGCGGTCCTTCTGCAGGACAGTGGAGGCTTAAGGCGGCCCGGGAAGCTAGCGATCCCGAAAGCGCCTAGGTGCTGAAATGCTGGACAGCTCCCCGGCAACTGACTCGATGAACAGCTCTCTACATACTTGAGTCCTGCACAGCTCCTTTTGGATCGCTAGTCACCCCCTATCGCCGCCTGCAAACGAGGAACAGAGCGCAGGTCAGCGAATGCGCACCAGGGCTTCCTGCTAACAGGTCAAACTGAGCGTAGGGCAAGGACACAAATATATTCATTCCCCTGACAGGTTCGCTAACGTCCCTTGTTGCAAATAAGCCCACTTCGGGAGCACAAACAAACAAACACAGACCTGTTTACGCCTTTTGTATTGTAATTGATCAGTTATTTGTTTTAATCATCTGCAGCAGAGTTCAAATACGGAAAGCCAGTTCGAAAATACAGGGAAGAAATCCAACTTTCTCCTCTTCTTCTCCAGCCTGGTTCCTTGCAAAGTACACCCTTTGAAAAGTTGCATGGTACTTTACATTCCAAAGGAAGTGGCTCAGCCCCGGAGCTCTGCCCAGTGAGTCACAGTGGTGATAGGGAACCTGTAAATATGCAGCAAACGACTTTACAAGGAAGACTAGAGATGCCTCTGGCTTTGCCAATTCCTTGTCTATTTAAATCTGAAGGGGAAGAGTCTGGCTCATACTCTCTTTCAACAGTTCCTAGCACAATAGGGACCCATACTCATTTGGGACCTAAACGGACTTCTGTAATGCAAATAAATAATAAGAGATTGACCCAAACTAAAATCCCAGATGAGAAGTTTGAAGTAGTTGAAATCTGATCTGAGATACATGTAACTCCTGTCCTTTTAATGAGCCACACAAAAGCCTGGGATCCAAGTATCTTTGAACTTCGGTTTCAGGGTATTCAAAATCAGGATCCAGTCACTTTTAAGCCCTTCACTAACAAACAAACAAACAAACAAACAAACAAACAAACAAACCACCCATTGTTTTATTCCTCTGTCTTGGATTTGTGAGATACTAGGATGTCTTCAGATGCTCAGGCTGAGAATTGGTGGAGTATTTTTACTATTTCCTATTAAAAACTATACAAAGGTATAATACCTTAAATTCCAGTGAAATGTATAAGCCTGAATTTCAAACAGGAGCACAGTCCATTCACATGGAAAAATACACAAACACCACTTGTCATGGGCAATGGTCCTTCAGAAGAATTAGGGCCTAACTGTCCCCGATGACCCTATAGGCTACACATGGGAGCATAAAGTACTCCAGCTGGTGCCCTTTAACTAATTAGTAATGGAACAACTGAGCTAGAAAGAGGTTGCTTGAACAATATAAAAGAAAAGTTTCTTAGCTAGAAGGGGGAAAGAAAAGCAGCTCCTTTCAGTGAAGTCCTGCAGTTTCTACAGGTTGGAAGGGGATGATGGCACAGAGTGGACAGTGGATTTTCCAAGGGTCCCTGGGGAGAGAAACAGTGATGCAATTCCTCTCATCAGGCTCTGGAAAGAGAGCTAGTGTAGGTCTCCAGAGCAGAGACTGCTAGAGGTGGAAACTGGTTTCAGGGAAAGGAGGAAGAATGAGAGTGGTTCTGGTAGAAAAAACCTACAGGGAGCAGAGTAGGCTCTTGTGGAGAAACCCTGAGTTAGGGCCTACATGATAGAAGAATCCACAGGAACCAGGTGAGGCTTCCCTGGAAGAAGTTCTGCAATGGGGCTCGTGAGTGGGGAACAGGGAAACCACAGAAGTAAACTTCTAGTATCCCTGGGGGAGGATATCCTGGTAATTCCTCCTTGATAAGTAGTTGGACAAGTATTGACCTGAGAGCAGTTGAAGAAGTATTATTACTATGGATTTCTTAGGCCTTTTGTTTGGACCTTTTTGTTACTCCAGAAATAACAGGGGTAAAGTTCAGGACTGAACTTTAGGTGACTTAGCTGGAGGCCTAAGCCATGGAAGAGGGTACTTGCTTATAGGTTGCAAGTACATCACCTCACACCACCTCTGTGCTTTAAACCCTGTATGTGCATGTAAATTAGGTAAATGCCTGCCTTAATATTTTCATAGATTTCACCCAACCAATATTTCACCCAACCAGCCAGCATTTCCAAAAAAGGCCCAGCACCATTCTCAGTACCCCCAGTCAATATCAAAGCTAGCTGAGGTTTCATGCTACAACTTTGATTTCACAGTCCATTATGCCACAAAAGTATACAGGGAAGCTAAAGCTCAAAGAAGACACATGGGGTGATCTCTGGCTGACTTATCACTGCTATATTAGATCATGAAACATAGAAACTTCTTATTATCATGACCAATATTGCTTTTAACTAGAGTGTATATAGAGAAGAGCCATTCCTAGAAGATAATGTAACTATCACTATCAAGTCATTTTACACTGGTGAAACCTGTCTGTCATCAACTCTGTCTTAGTGATAAAAAGCAAAAACCCTAACCACAGTAACATCTACTCCATGTTTTTATCTCACCTTCATGTTGTGGTAGTAATGCCAAATACGAATGCATCATCCTATGTGGTAAGTCCTGAGTGTCAAATATCCAATTACTCTTACAGCATAGGGAGCAGAGACAGAAAGTATTATGACTTGGAGATACTTTGGCTATCTGAAATAATATCTTCAATATTTGACTGAAATTATATAATGGTCAATGGTAGAATCAGATAACTTGCAGCTTTTCCAGATCAGCATTGAGAATGTTGCCTGCTGTATTATTCCAGTCCTTGTGTCTTGGTTGTTTGTTAGATGAAGATGCTAGTTACTGATGTAACAACATATTTAGCATTTTGCCAAAGGGAAATATTTCACATCCCTGATCCATCCAAATGTGTGCAGAGAGAGCTGTATTGAACAAAAGCTGTTTGACCTGAATTACCCCATGCTCTGCTAAGTAATGCAGCTAGAATGTTAGGATATCATAAATATGAACCTTCATGAAAAGCAAACAAACAAGCAAAAAACCAAATTAATGTTAAGATAAACTACCACTGCCTCATTGTGCTTATGCTTTTTAAGGTGTCCTATATTAATACAATATATAATATACAATAATATTATACAGAGTACATAGATTTGACTTGTTTATAGTTCTTATTGAGACTGAAAAATCAGTGAAGTTTGAGAAAAATGAGTACATTTACATATACAGTGACACTAAGTGGAGAACTACTCTGTGTGTTTGCTGCAACACCAGAGTTACATTTCTTCACAAGTCAGCAGACAGAAATGCCACCAAATTGACCTGAGCCAGAATCTAGGTTTCTTGACTCTCAGTTCTAAACTTCTACCCATTAATCAACTATGCCTATTTCATCTGTATCTTTGCCATCTACAGACAGGGAAAATGCTTTTTACCTAGTGTGGGAATAAAATTTCTTGGTATCAGTTCCTGTGCTCATTCCTCCATATCCTATGACTTCTGGAGCAGTGCATCCTCCTCCCATTGTCTCCTCTTTCTGATCTAATCAAGAGGGTCTGTTTGCAGGATCAGAACGTTCAATTAGGTTTTTGCACATTTTCTGTGCAGACTATATAACATAAAAGATTTTCTTTCTTCTTTTGTTTTGGGATTATTTCTTTCCTCATACAGACCTCAGAAATAGCCAGACTGACTGCTCACCCCTCCCATAAAATTTCATCACTATTCTGAGACCAAGCAAGAAAAATGTCACCAAAAAAGAACCAATGTTCAAAAACAATGAGCATGTCATAAAGGACAGTTATAGTGTAACTCAAACAGTCACTGATTTTGTCATGAAATCCAGGTGGGAAGATACTATTGACTTCACTCGGGTTCTTTGTGGGCACGGAGTTTGTCTGTGCAGAGTCAGGGCCTTAGTGTACAATAGTAACACACAGTGTAATAGAGTGGCTAGGTTGTGGTCTACAAATGCCTATGAATTTATCACTGAAAATATTACACACTTGATACTAGAGCACAGGAATTAATTATTGAATTGGAGATTATGTTAGACAATAGACATTCACATGTAATTACCAAAAATGAAGAAAAATGGAAATCTGTGCCACTGTAAATTGTTTCTAGTTATATTATGCCACTAAAGCGAGAGACTAAATTATAATACTATTTTTTTTAATTTACTGTTTCAGGGGACATAGTATAATCTTCTTAATTGCACTATATAAAATACTGGTTAAAATGATCCTTCATAAGGACAGTACATGGAACAGTAATTGTCTTTGAGACAGCCCAGAACCTCTGGTGAATAATGCATGGCTGAGCAAGTCATCCAACAAGCAGCTGAAAGATGGTGTTCAGGGCAAGATCATGCTGCATAATGTGATCATTATGAATGTGGTGATACTTAAAAAGATGTTGCTGTTTTCATGGACCTGCCTTCTGACTGATGGAATCGATAGGGTGATTTATGCATTTTTAGCATTTTCCATACTTCCAAAAGCCTGGTTATCCCAGCTTGTGGAAATACCAGCAGAGAGTGTCTGTCTGGGAAGATTTTTGGAAACTGCATAGGTAGCATGAATTAGAGAAAGCTTAGGGTATTTTTAAATCTCTTATGTACTTCTTAAAAGAGGTGCTTGACTTTAATTGAACCTGTGTGTTTGTTTAATATAATTATTGCTATATTGTAACTCCCGTGTTAGACACCAACTGAGTATTACTTTGATCCTGCAGACACTTATACACATGCTTAACTCTATGTATGAGTAGAGAACTACTTAAAGTTAAGATTGTGCATAAGCATTTTCAGGGTCAGGGGCTAAATTCTTCAAGAACATAATGGGATAAATGGTATAATTTTAGCACATTAAGTTTACTTGGAAATTCATGGAAATTGAGAGCTTCCTACTAATTCTAACAAGCTCAACAGAAAAACACCATTGGTGAAATCCTGTCCCCATTGACATGAATGGCAAAATTCCCAGGAGTGGGGCCATGATTTCACCCCATATGCATTTAGCTTGTTGGCCTGGCAAGACTTTATACAGCTAAGAGAGGAAAAAAAGATACCTTTGAAAGACCACAGTTCAGTCAGGTTATCCTCTCACTTCTCTACTTATCATCTTGTTGTTTGATGTACTTAACATGTGTTTTTTTAAAGAAAAATCCATCTTTTAGATATTTATGATAGTGATGTGTCACATTTTATTAAGGAGAAGCTGTTTTAGTCATCATGAAGGAATCTGGGGCCAGAAAGTTTCCTTCTGTAGTAGGAACAATCCATGGAATAGTACTGTGGTTAAATAAGTATGTTTTGCAGAGCTATCCATTGGCTTTTAAATTGTGTGGGGGTGTATATTAATGTTTGAGAATAGAGCATTATAATATCTGTGAGAGTTCCTCTTCTTCTCAACAAGATTTGTCTTGAAAATCCTCTAAACAATCCCAATACGTAGTATTACTACACAATAAAGTGCATTGAAACCTTTGGCCCAAATTGTGATAGTCTGACTCATACTGAATAGCAACTTACTCCACAATTAGTCCCACTGATTTCAGTGAGAGTACTTGTGGAGTAAGGTATTATGCGTATTGAGTAAGGCCATTATAATATTTCCCTTTAATAATAATATTATACTATAGTGTGTCTTTGGATATTAGTGTTTTAATAACAACAATCTGCAAAGAAAAACAATAGCAATAACAAGAGAGGCAGAACATTTCCCTGTAGTCTCTCCTCATCTAAGGGAATTAATCCTTAGTTTATTAAAGGACTTACCCTTTCAATACCTTGTCATAGATACTAATTGAAGAGAAAAGCGTTACTATGCACAGATTGGTGATCCAAGTATCATGGTTTGAATTTCCCTTTTAAAAAAACAACTACAAAAATACAAGTACAATGTAAAGAAAATGGTTCTTCATGGAGAAATTAGCCCTTGCGTTTTTGTACCTATTTAAGACTAAGTTAAACTATATTACCATAAACCATAGTACCAAACTATAGTACCATGCACTATAACGATGCACGGGACTTATCTAGAAGAACCTATGGGAAACTTTAAAACAAATCAGAGATATTTAGAATTATTTACACTTTAATTCTTTCCCATAGGCCACTTGGTACAACCCATTTTCAATCAGAATGCTTCATTGATCTCAGTGAGAAGCTCTGCTTGAAAACTGATGGCACGACTTACCCCCATACCTAGGAGCAGGATGCTGATTTAAGCAGGGGTCCCTCTGGATCAAGCCTGTCATCTCTTTTCTTTACTTTGTCATGTGACAAAGGTAAGTTTTAAAAGGGTGCTCACAGAGCATCTTGTCTGGCTCCCAAAATAATGTGATTTCTTGTTCCTCAAATGTGCACCATTGGAAGAATGCTACTGATTCACTTTTTGTTTCAGTGCACACCCACCCTGTTAAGAAAAGTGAAAAATGTCACTGTCTTTTAGACTTTTAATGAGTGATTCACTAAAAAGCTGTACATAATATTTTTAATAAAGGTATCAAAATCCACAAGGTAAGTGACAGAGAATTTACATAAAATTGGGTCACATTTTGAATAAAAAGGGGCCAAGCTGTTCTACCGTATATAAATACTTACAGTCACTGGGCCAGAGAGAGAGTATGACTCTGCTGTCTGATGAGTAGGACATCCACCTGGGAGGTAGGAGACCAGGGTCCAGTCCCCATGCTCCAATCACTCTTTAATTATTTATCCAAGCTAGAACAGGAGAGACTGAAGGAGCCCCACATCAGAATATCCCCTATCTCAATGTTAGGAGCACTTGCCTGAGAGGTGGTAGATGCCTGTCCAAACTCTCTGCCTAAGGGGTGAAATTGATCCTATGTTTTCCACATCCCCTGGGTGAGTCACTAGCCTGAAAGTTATAAGGTGGGCATCACCATCCCTTGCTACTCCAGTTGCCAGATTTTGAATGGGACCAGCAGGAGGCCTCTGAACATGTCTACTAGATCAGGCTCCACGTATGAGTGAGGCAGATGCAATTCTATTTTCTCTTGGTTTCTGAATCACTCTGGGGCTTAGGTGGGAGTTGGCACCCAGATGCCTAGAGTGAGGCAGCTGTGTCCATGCTCAGAGGCAGAAACGTATGTGCCTAGGGAACTCTGAAAATTTTTTACTCTGAAAATTAAGGCACAGAATGAGATTAGGCATCTACAGAGTTTGGTAAAAGTTTTATGAATTGCAGCAAAGCCAAACCTGGGGCATAGGCACTTAAACCCAGAGTTAGGTGCCTAAGTATCTTTGTGAATCTATGTCACATACCTTTAACGACAGTCCTGGTAGCGCTTGGTGAATGCATTGCTCTTCTACTCTGCTTGCTCTGTAACTGGCAACATGAGAGTCAGAGAGGGGCTTGTAGTTGAGGAGCTGGAACACTTGGACCAGCTCTAAGGGTAGAGTAAAGATGAGTGTCTGGTGCTAGTTGTGGGGATGAGAATCAGCCTTTCCATTGGCCCCATTACCTACAACCGCAGTGGCTCCTTCAAAGGTTATGCTGACTGCCAGATAGACAGTTAGAGCTTGGATTCAAATAAACACATGCCTAAGTGCTTTGCTAAATTACAGCCTTTATTAGGAATTTTTAAAAAGCGAATGCATTGTGCTGGCTGGATGAGTATTTCTTGGCATATGCACAGACAGCCCCCAAAGGGCATGGATACTTCTGCCTAGGAAAGGCCCCCGACTCAAGAAATTACAATTCTTTGTGGAAGTTCAGGAGGAGTATGTTTTTCATGACTTCGAGAGGAAAACTGAATGTAATAGTAACACTAGCAGCAGAAGGGGAACTGTCTGCATCTTCTCTTCTGGCATTAAAAGGCTGAGGATTTTGTGGGTTTTTGTTTGTTTGTTTTAGTTTAATAAAACTCATAGTGCTTAAACTTGAACTACTGTCAGGCCACAAGGCCATACAGGACATATTATTGTATTAAAGTAGTGCCTAGAGGCCCTCTGATGATCAGGGTCACGGCATGTGTAGCATTGTACAAAGAGATATTAAGAGACAGGCTGTGCCCTGAAGACATTAAGTTATAAGAAAACAAGACAAAGAAAAGGTGATCAGGGGAACAGAGCTCGAGTCAGTTGCCTGAGGCAGAAAAACTCATATTACAGGGGTCCCAGTTTAGTGCTTGATCTTGTGGAACAACTTGTCTCTTATATAAGATGGAACTTTGGAATCACTTGAAAAGTCTGGCAAACCTGCAAGCAAAACTGTTTGTTTTTGTAGTTTTTCACATGAAAATGAAACCTCCATTTTGGATTCCCTCCAGGCTGAAATGAGCATTTAAAAGCAAAAATGAAGCTTTAACACAGCTACTTGAACTTGCTTATAGCTACACATATTCAAGTCTCTGCGGATGCTTTTGAAGATTTGAAAGCTTTCCTTTTGTTTTATATGCCTACCTGAACATGCCAATATAATAACCATGCATTTAAACTTTCCAAGTGGTGCAGTGGATATTTTATCCCTAATGGAACATCTCAAAGCTGAGTCCTGGAACTAGTTTCAGGAATTTGATGGCTCCTTTGAAACAAATCTTTTAGGACCTGAAGTCACAACAAGCAATTATAGCAGCTCTGAAGACTCATTAAAGTCTGTTGGCCAAATTCAGCCATGGTGCAACGAGGCACAATTTAATGAAAATCAGTGGAGCTGTGAAACAGTTGCATCCAGCTGTAATGCCTGCATACTAATTCCCTATGCCTCAAACTCATGATGAGACAGTTATTTATAATAACTACTGTATATACATAATAAGTCTTACACCTCAAGAGCTCTGGACTATTTTTCTTCAAAATAGAAGAAATGGATTAGCTCAAACTGTCAGTGTTTGATCCCAAAGGAGGAATGTGAGATTTGTCAAGTTTGTAAAAACTGAAGGCCTTCTTCTCCTCTCAGACAAGCATAAATCAAGAATAATTCCACAGAAGTCAGTGGAGTTAGGGTAGTGTAAAAGAGAGGAGAGGTATGCAACTTGAATTATTACCAAAATAATTCTCTTTATTTACCTTTATGATGACAAGCAGGTAAGTCGCAGAGCTTCTCTGTTAGTTTTGTCTGTGTTTCAGCGTACCAGATTGTAACCCTTTATCCTAAAGTCCAAACTCAGTTGTCATATGTGGAAAGAATAACCAGAATTCCTCAAGCTGACATTTGCTTAATTATAAAAGACTCCTGACAAAAGCCACATATCGACTAATTTCATCCTCTCGCATTGTGGGGCAAATCCCACCTTCTTCTCTGGGAGTGTGGGAAATGCCCTGGCAATGGAACTAGCACAATTCTGCATGCAAGGAGGAGAGCTGGACTTGGAATGGGGACACTGCTAAAAGATATGCAGCATTTCTCCTCAGGGACACCTTGCTGCTCAATGCAGTAGATGAGGGCAGGTTCAGAGAATCCACCGCTCTTGTCATTCTCCTCTTTGTATATATTCCCAAATCCTCTCTTCTAGCACAGAAACTGAATGTTGGGTTATGCACTAAGTAGCTGTATAGGGAGATGGACTAGAGAGGAAGAAGCCCTGCTTCACACTGGAGGATAAAGAGGCTATGATAGCTATTACCCCTGCCTTAAGCTTTCTTCCACAGAGAGGAGGATGTGCATAGCCCTAAAGAGCCTTAAGTGAGACTGGCATAGTGTATAGGCCTCATGCAGCCCTCTGTAGAGGGAAGAGTTTCACCCACCATCAGGGACTAGAGGTCTCAAACCCTGGGCCATAGGGCTTTTAGGAGCCAGTAAGTTCCAACCTGCCAACCAGTGTGCCCAGCTAATAGTTGTCTGGACTAGAAGCTGAACTCCAACAGAGGACTTCAGTCCTGGGCTCTGATTGGTGGAACTATGCGGGTCCTGATTGGTTCCCTGCTGGTATTTCAACAGAGCATAGGAACAGAAAATTGTCCATGCAACTGGATTTTCCTTGCTTAGGGCTGCTTCCCTTATGCCACCTGCCTGACTTTGATCTCCTGGTATTCTGACCCGGCCTGTCTCCTGCCCTATGTCTGCCCTCTGGCATATCTCAGCCTCTGATCTCTTGGTATGTGACTCAGCCTGACTCCTGCTCTGACCAATAGGTCAGACTACTTACGTTCTGTTTGTGATACCCACTAAGAGCATCAAGGAACTTGTTAGCTCATTTAATGTCTGCTTAGCCTTTCCATTAAAGAGACCTCCTAAAAATGTATTTCTACTACAGACTGCAAAATGTATGTAACAGAACCCATTCACCCCAACATTCTCATCTAATTCCTTTCTTGATCTTATGGTTAAAGTCCAGACTTTGGGGGCTAAATGAATGAACCGTTAAACTAAACTTCTGTATTATTACATAGGTATTGCTTAACAATGGACATCATTTTTTTTTACCTTGTTTAAGAAAGTAATCAGACATATGCCCAGGCTGGGACCTTGCATGCCAACTGCATTATTACGGATGTTTTGTTACCATGGAAAGACAGATAGATTCCAAACCATGGAAAGGTTCAGTGTATCTCTATAATTTTGGCTTATTTATACTGCTATTCATTTGAAGCCATTTAAGACAGTAAAGGGGAAATAATAAAACAATTGTAAAATGCTTGGTTATGGGTGTTTCAGAATAGGTGTCTCCACTCATTTCCTTAAACATATGATAAAGATTTAGGCATTTTAGATGTATGTAAAAGGAAAATTCAGTTTGGGTGCAACTTGAGTAGGGTTATAAATAGATTTTCATATCATGGACTAGATTCTGATCTCAGTTACAACAGTACAAATTCTGCAGGACTATAGTAACATCAGGGGAGTTATTTGGGGTTTATACTCTGAGACCAGCGTGTGGTCCAATAGCTTTGGAAAACTTAATTTCTTTGGGGAGGCAGTTTATTTTTAAATAGCTTCACCGAGGAACAAATAAAAGAAGAAAGTTACAGGAAGAAGGAAATGGGAACTGGCGTATCAGAGCATAGATGTAGTAGGCCAGATCCTCAGCAGATGTGGATTGACATAACTCCATTGAAATCAGTCGTGCTAGTTTACATCAGATGAAGAGCTGGTCTAGTTTCTTTATTGCCATAAAAACATGAGCTGAGTCATATTTTCCAATTTGTCCTCTAGTCCTGTAAAATGTAGCCATATTTCTGTAATGCTGATGTTAATAATGATCTTGTATTTATTGTATAGTGCCTTTTACTCAAGTGTAAGTATGCAGGCAGGTACATCTAGAAATAATGTAAGCCTATGTCAGAGCCAGAGAGTGTTGCGATTTAGACAAGCGATGAACACATTGCCTCTTTTGCTTCTGTTTCTCTTTCCACTTCAGTAGTACTGGTTTGGCCCTCTCTCTGGTCTTGCTTGCTTCCATGTTTTGCATCTCCTCTCCATACCCCACTTCTGCTGCTTTCATTTCTGCATCTTACAGTTCCACTCACTCCACTGCTGTTGTTTTCAGTTTTGTATCTGCCACTTCAGCTACTAACAGCTAATACAGCCTAACATAACTGCCATGGTAGAGCAATATCTCAAATAAACAAAGCTGCTTGACTCTGACAGGTACTAGTGGTTGACTGCTATTTCTGCTTTTGTCAGATACTGTTGTCCCGGTGGTTTGCTCAATATGTATCAATCTGTAAAGGATTTTCAGAATGTCTTACTTTTCATGCTTTTATAGTCAGTGCGTCAAAGTCGGCTCTCACTTGCACCAAGGTAAGTCTGGAGTTTATAGCACTGCAATATGGTGTAAATGAAAGCATAGTCTGAACCAGCATTTTTAAATATAGCCAGCTAGTTACTAATGATAATAATATGAATTATAATAAATAATGAATTATAATAATATTATAATGAATTATAATACATAATTATGGTCCATGCCTGGGAACTCAAGTCATGGACCAGACCCACATTGTGATAGGTGCTGCACAAAACAGAACAAGTCCCTGCCCCAAAAAGTTTGTATTAAAGTTCCCAGGTTTTAGTCCTTATCCCTATGACAGGGTGGGCTGGCTCGTAGGCTGTGTCTCACTTGTACCTAGTTTAACTCCCTGACTGTGTGACCAACAGCTATTGTCTGCTGGGATATATAAGGGCAGCCTGTGTGTAATATGGGGGAGAGGCAGTAGAAGTGGTTATATGCTGAGGATAGGCTTTCTGCAGCCAGGGAAAGGACTCTGTGGATTCCAGCTAGAAGGGCATTAACTTTCTGGGAAATCACCTGAGTAGTAAGTGGTGGTTTGCTGTGGTGCAAAAGGTGGAAGGTGGTAGAAGATCACTCCAGAAGGAATCAGGATGATGCCTTAAGAGGCAAACTAGCCAATGTAGGAAGTATCCCTGGGGACAAGGAAAATGAGTGTGGAGGGAGGCTGAGATGGATGGTGATTTAATTTATTAGGGCCATGGGCTGGGATAGAGGGTGGGAATGGGGTCCCCTTTCCTCTATGGTGCTGCGTAGGGAGGTGGTATGGAAATTCCTGTAGTTAGAACTGTTGAGGCTGGTTGGAATTATTTTTAAACTGAATCTTATTTGGACTCTGTTCCTTGAAAAAGGGAAAGATTCAGGCTTGGCCAGAGGGCTAAACCTCTTCAAAACTCATATCCAATCAGAGGGAAATTGCCATTCACAGAGGGGAAGCTAAGGCAGCGGCCACGTTCCTGCTGGGGAAAGGTATGCTGCTATCACAGTCCCACAGAGTAAATGTCTGTCTGCATTTACAGCACATTGTCCTATAATCCTCATATTTTTCTGGCCTTGCTTGCAGTACTGAACAATGTGCACATAGTTTAACTAATACTGTAGAAAATGTCCATTTGGCTTAAATATTTCAGCTATTAAGGGCTAAGTATTACTGTATGTGCACATGCTTATCCATTGCCACAGTAAATCTGGAAAACATATGCTGGTTCAACGAGCAGTTACAGGATGAAGCAAGTAATGATAAATTGGAGCTTTTTGAAAATCTTAATGCTGATATCAATAGACTAGGGAAGTGCTGGAAGCATCTTTTCTTGAGATATGTAAAACGAGTCTAGACGAACCATCCAAAATAGATTTTGTACTGGCAATAACGTCCTCTTTCCCATGAACCTTTAAACCACTCTAATGGAGTCTGGATTCAAGGTTCACCACATTTTGAGAAACTGGAGGAGGCGCCCACCAAGATCCAGTACCACGAAGGAATAGGGATTAGAACTAAGAATCTGATTGTATTAGTACTGTGGAGTGACTTTTATTGTTGTTTTAATCTGCCGATGGATCTGTATCTATCAGGCGAACAACACATTAAGGGCCAGATTCTGCCCCTTCGCTCAGATTGAGTAGCATGTTACTCCTTGAGATTTCCCTTTGGAGAACATAGGACTCACAAAGTTAGGTGATATTCAGCATGAGTAAAGGTGGCAGAATCTGGCCCTACCTGAATTTTCTATTCTTATTGTGAAAATTGTAATTTTTGAATGTGCCTAGATCATGGGATAGCTGCTTATTAATGGCTTAATAAATAAGATGAGATGCTCTCTGAGAACTCACATCCCAGCTATCCTTGTCTTACACTAAGGAAAGGAAATGTTTGGATTATATCAAGCCCCTTCTCAGTATATTTCTTCCAAAAGGCTTGGCAGTTGTAGTCATCCCCTCAGAAAAGTGTTCCTCTTGGTATGCACTCAGTTCTGAAAAATAAATAAAATTCAGTAATATGTTTCAAGCTTTTATTGACTGTGTGGTGTGCCCCTTTTATATTATCTTTCCACTAATATTCTAGCAAGTGAGTTATATTCATACAAATATGTGTGGAAAGTGAATGTTAGGCTTAAATATTCACCAGAAACAAATTTAGAATGATATATGCTTGAAATGTTTTGTAACTAACAGACAGAGTGTTAATCTGAGCCATCTACTCAGGAAACAGAAGCAATATCACACATCTTATGCAACTATCTAGCACTGCAGACATTCCAATTTTTGAATATTTGCAGTGACTTCTTAGTGAATGACCTATCAACCAAAAACAAGTTGAAAATATTCATGAATTTTGAATAACAAATGTTGGAGAAAATCACAATCCAATATATCAGAATGATATATTTTGCTTCTAATTGTTAACAATGAACTCTTCCAACTGTATATTCTAACCATTGTAAAACCTTTACCCAAACAATAAAACTCAGAAGCTACCAAACTATATACTGAACTTCACTATTCAGTCATGCAGCCCTCCCCTTTTCCTGCATTTCTATGTGTTAGATCTAGATTGTAAAAGAGTTGCAATGGTATTTTGTCTCTATCCCCATCCCCTCCACAGCCTGCACAGGCATGTTGTCTAGAATGTAAGAGATTTTGTCTTTATATCTGTCTATAGTTCCCAGCATACTGTTGCCACTGTACAAATACTGAATAACTTACAGTGGTGGCTATTGCTCTGTAGTCTACGGATTCAGGCCCTATTTCAGCAATGAATGTGCTTAACTTTAAGCATGTGCTTCAGTGTTTTGCTGAACTGGATTCTCAATTAGGAATTAATATTCAGAAAACCAACTACCATAAATGTGTACAATGGTGATGTGCCTCCTTCCTAAAGTGAAAATGTATGCAATTAAATATACTGTACTGGAATTCAAGCAATCACTTCTATCTGAAATAATGATTGCTGCCTAAAACAGGGGAAAGAGTCAGACACTTCATTGTGCTAGGAAAATGAAGGAGGCCGTGCCAGTTCAGAAAACAGCAATCAGTACAGAATCAATAAAAGAGGTGTTATGACATGTGGCCAGGAAAGTCATTCAAGACCTCCCACACAGACCACGGTTCAGTTGTTCACAGTGCTCTATTGCAAACAGAGCCTAGAGGGTTTAGACATGTGGACATGTTTAAAACAAAACTTTTTTTTGGTGGGGGAGGAAATAAACTGAAGGCAGGGAGCAAGTTGAAATGCATAATACTGAAACGGGCATTGCTGCTGCTGCTGATGGACAGTAAATGAGACCTTAGTTTGGAATGTGATATGGGAGCAAAACCAGCCCATGAACAGTATGCTCCCAATTATCCAAATAGCATGGGGGACATGGATTTTGTTTGGGTAGTTGAGAGGGGAGGAGCCATTCAGCAGCAGGGTGGGCTCCCTTCAGTTATGGGCTTGTCAGTCATCCTCCTTCTCCTCGCAGTCCTGGCCAGGGATCTCTGCTCTGCCCTGCCCTGCTCACTCCCTCCCATAGAGCAGGACTGCAGAGGGCTCCCTGCACTGCTGCAGGGCTGGTGACAACCCATACCTACAGGAGCAAGGTGTAGCAGGGAGGCTGTGGTTCTGGTGGGGGGCAGGGCAGAGTACAGACCCCTGGCCAAGACTCTGCTTTGCCCAGCCAGGACCACAGTCTTCCTTGAACCTCCAGGGATTGGGTACCACTGGCCCTGTGGCAGTGCAGGGAACTCTCTGAAGCTCTGCTGTCATGGCCCCACTCACTCACTTCTGTGACAGCAGGGCTGCAGAGTGTCCTGCACTACCACTGGAGCCACTCATCAGCAAGGTGGCTTCCTCCTCAGCTGCGGGCTTGTCCTCCGCATGGTCCTGGCTGGGGCGTCTCTGCTCTATTATGTGAACTTCCACATTATCCGAATCCCTTCTGAATCCCCTGGCATGAGATGCATGTTGCAGAGGGTGTGTATCTCATGCTGGGGGAAAAGGAAGGGATTCTAACAATGTAGAGTCTAGGTTTGATAGGAGTACAGATAAAGGTGGGTAAACTGCATAATTGATTCTACAGGAAAAACATCAGAGCAGGGAGGTAAGTCTTGATATTGCTCTGATATAGTCTCACCTGTAATAATACACTTAGCTTGGTATTTAACTGCAAGCCCTATGCCTCAGACTCTAGAAGGGAAGGAACTCGGCTGTAGCACTGCATTTGCATAATATTTCTACCCAGAATTCCTTCAATGACATTTTGGGAGTCACCAACTCAGAATTGGTTGAGTAGTGGAACTGAACAGAGAGATGAAAGGAGAGCTATTTTGTACCAGTAGGGGATTTCTGGTGGTAAGGATGATGCTCAAGTATCCTGTATTCTACTTGCTGCCCTTCGCTGAGTATCCTGTAGCCTTTGGAGGACTCTTTGCTAACCCCTACACCTTACCCCATTCCTCTCCCAGAGCTGGGGAGAGAACCCAGGAGTCCTGACTCCCAGTCTGCCTGCCCCGACCACTGGACCTCACTCCCTTGCCAGAGCAAGACAAGTCTCTGTTCTGCCCCAACAGCATGAGTTGAGGTCTCTGGGTGCTAAGACATTCCATTTAGAAAAGGAAAAAATACAGCTTAAACTTTTATAGTCTGATATCATAGTTATGCAGTCATTGAATTGTTTGTGACTAATTTGCATAAAAAGCTAGAGAATTTGCTGTGGTTACTGAAGGATTGAATGACAATAATGTCCTTGATCCAAAATCAATTGAAGTAAAAGGCAAGAGTCCTGCTGACCCCAGTGGGCATTGACTTGAGCTCTTAAAGACATTTCAGTTCTATTTTAGAGCCATTATCATATTCTGTAGCTCTACTTTATCCAATCCAAAACAATTGCAGTTCTCCAAACCAGCCCTTACAGTATGTGTATTTTTAATGTTTTAGCCATAGAAGAGTACCCTGCAATCCTGTCAGTTAACAAGACTCTACTAGTCACATTGGACCTGATCAATGCTTGTTGAAGTCAATGGTAAAACTCCCATGCACTTATGAGTAGAGTGGGTGACTAATTGATTTTCACTTCAACCAAAAAACCAGAGCAGATACTCCAATCTTCCCTTTACCCAGGTGAGCATCTTAGCCACCAGGCTGTAAGCTATTCCGCTCTCACTCTTTCCTGTTGAAACTGTTCCATTTTGTATAAACATGTAAGTGTTCACTGCAAAACAGAGCATGTGTAAGAGAATGAGTAAACTATTTGCCTGGGAAAAATTTACCCAGCTCTACTTTTGAGGTTTGAGTGTCATATATATCCTTGTTTCTAGAGAAGGGTTTGAGTCAAAACCTTAGCGGTTAACTTTAGAGAAGTTCATGTCTAGAACTGAATGTTGTGGCTCACTACCATCCATATTCAGAGTTAATTTCCTTTCTGTGACAGCATCTGTGCTCATGTTCCCCTTAGTAGTACAGGAAATGGTTTGCTTGAAATTGCAATTTCAAGCCCTCCGGGGTGCAGTTCTCCCTCAAATATACCTGTGAGTGTCTATTGAAATCACTAGTGTACTTGCATATCCCAGGCCAGCTATGAAGCTATAAACCACTTTGCTTATAAAAAGGACTACTTGAAATAATAAGATTAGAGCTCCGAGGAACACTTGACTCAAGACCTGAATGCAATTAAAATCTTTCTCTGAATGCAATCTGTTCATGAATCAGCAATGGTTGATTCATATTTTTATGTAAACAAATTTTTCTCAGAAATGGATAATTAACTTTTTTGCTCTCAGGAAGTAGCCACAAACACTTTGTGGCAGCTGCTTATTGATGTATTTTGAGTTTAAACAGAGTTAACTGCCATAGTTATCACAGGGGAATTTACATGGCATCTCTCCTATACTCTGGCTAAATTTACTCCTTTTGTGGTCAGGAGAGTGAGCAGAGGCCATTTTGGGGGAGAGAGTAACTCACCTAGTTTTGACCAACTTTTTATCCTTATCTCTTGTGATAATTTGTCACAAAAACAAATTACTGGTTGTACACAGAGGGAGGGTTTTTTCCTTTTGGCAAAGTGCCAAAAGATGTATTATTTCATTTTGCAATGTAGTTGTAGCTGTGTTGGTCCGAGGATATTAGAGAAAGAAGGTGGTTGAAATAACAAAGAGGGTCTTGGAAACACCTGAAGAAGAGCTCCAAAGCTTGTCTCTCTCACCAACAGAAGTTGGTCCAATAAAAGATATTACCTCACCTCCACACAGCAAAGGGCCCTACATCAGACCCACTTCCTGAACCAGAAATGCAGCAGCAGGCTTTGCTTGTCTGAAATAACTTAAAAGTATTCTGTCAGTTTAGTAATTCTGTTAGCTAGGGGAAACTGGGTTAGCCTTCTGGTAATAATTTTGTCAATGTCAATTCTCAGTGCGGTTGCATTAGGATTTCCCCTTCCCCAGAGTGTGTTTTTGTCGGTGTTGGTGTTGGGGAAGAGGTAAAAAGGAGAAAACATAACACATATTGACCAAAACTTGTGTTTTGGTAAAATTTGCTGCTATTAACCTGTGATTCTCCCCTCCCCACAAACAAACAAAAGTGTAGTGTGGCCAAAGTACAGCGTTCATCCTGGGCTTTATCGCTTTTCCCATAGTAGTGGGCTAGAAGAGTAGGAAAGTTCCACGAGCTTCCCCTGGCAAAAGTTCCTGTGAAGCACCCCCTCTGCAGGCCCCAGATGTGTCAGGGAGTGACTCCTCCAAACCAAGCAGAGATTCATATGGAAAGGCATTCCAGATCTGCCAGGACAGGAGCTCATATATGGACAATTGACCCTTCTCCCTTTCCTTTGTTGCCTGACAGCAGAAATCATTCTCTCTACATAGTCTTTATACCTCCCTCGATATCATGGTAGCTACAAGACTTCAAAAGTGGGGGATGGAGAGATTTATTTGTATATCTTAGGCAGGTATAAGAGTTTTCAATTGTGCTCAGAATATGATGACTTTCATATTAATTCCTGTGTGCTGTGGAAATCACTCCAGAATACTATACCACCACTGGCTGGCTGGCTGGTTCCCCCTGCCACCCCAGAAAGCACAAGGGATCTGTTGGGCAGCTCATATGTATGCTCCAGTTTTCACAGGTACTAACTCCTGACTGGATTTTGTCAAGTAAGAAAGATCTGCACTGTGTTCCAGTGTCTCAAGACTCCAAAAAAGCTCAGTTGGGGCTTTGTGTGGATGAAGGGAAAGCCTGCACAGACCTTATTATAGGATTGGGGCCTAAAATAGTCACAGTTGCTAGGCTTTTTTTCTCTTCTCAGTGAGAATCAATCTAGTCAGTGGATAGTCCTGATCATGTTTTGTCAGCTAATCTGCTTAATGTTCCAAGTTCTTGTGATGTTGTTATATTGCCATTGCTGGTCTAGTTTGTGTGCATGCATGTTTCAAGTTCCTTTAGTTTAAAGGTCATCTTAGATAAAATAATAAGGCTATTATCTCATTCTCCTTCTGCTTTATTTTATGCCTGTTAGGAAAACCTGCAGAGATGGTTTAATCAGCTAAAGTATATTACAAATGTAGTCAAAATACTGAGGTACTGGTAACCAGGCTGGGCATGCCCATATAATACCTGTATCCACTATGTGTAACAACATGCATAGCTCTTTATCAGCCCAAGCTATAGCAAAAATTCCCAGGCTTGATTCAGTCTGGACAAGTTCCCAAAAATGTGGATGCTTTGAACTTGCTCTCTGAGCTTGTTGATATCTCCCACCTTCCTGCCATCTTTTTCTGTCAGCCTTCTCCCCTCTTCCTGTTACAAGTCACCAAATCCCAACCTTAACATGCTCCTAATTCTCTTTCTTTAATTCCAAGCCGGCTCTCTGCCCTTGATGATACTCCATTAACTGTTTCAGATCTGCCATACGCTGATGTGGTCTGCACAGCTGGTTGGAGAAGATTTATCATCTTTATCCAGCCAGTTGTCAGTATTAATTATTGCACTGAAGTAGCACATTTATTTTAAAGCTCTCTATATTATAATTCTTCTAATAAAGTTTTCAGACTTCAGCTGTAAATTATTTCTGATAACTGTGGATGGAAGTCTGAGCGGGAATATAAACCTTCTAAAATGGAGATGCTCATTTAACACATCAGTAATTGTTTAAATTTCATTTATGAAATTGTTGTAAGAGACAGAAGACTCTGTGACAACTTTACAGTTTACTACAATATCCAGTGTTTGCACTGAATTCTGTCTTATTATCCATAGCGGGTATTTCATTTGAGATCTTCACATTACTGATATTCCCTTTTTTCTTGTTTATCTATTATTCCAGGGTCTGCTATTTTTATCAAGGGCATGATGGGGTAGTGTTGAAGGGTGGACTAGGTCCAGAGGCCTCCTGCTGGAGGCCTCGCAGCCCTGCATCACCCTGTCCCAGAAAAAACTGTTTTAGTGTGGCAAGCTTTTAACTGTTTTACTGTGTGAGGTCAGAGCCAGAGGCTGAGGCCGAAGGAAGCCAGAGGCAGAGGCAAAACCAGTAAGACAATGAAGGCAGAGGCAGAGGCTGAAGGAGGGCCAGAGCCAGAGGCAGCCACAGAAACAGGCATGATTTTAATTATTTATTGGGCAGAGCCAGAGGCAGAGGTAGCCCAAGAGGAGTATGGGGGCATGACTGACGGGGGCATGAGAAAAGACTGGGGGGGAAGAACCAGCCCTGCTGGAGGCCTCATGGCCCTGCATCACCTGGTACCAGAATAGAGCAGCAGGAAGTCCTCCAGGCAGCCTGGAGTGGCTGCAGAAGAGCCGCCAATCAAAGGGGCTGCTAGAGCAACCAATAAGGGGCCAGATAAAAGGCAGGCAGCAGAGCAGAGCCTTCAGTTGAGGTGCAGAGCTTGATGAGGGAGTGAAGATTGGGTGACTGGCTGGCTGGAAGAGCAGCAGTATTATGGACAGCTCACTGTGGAGAGTTTACTGCAGGCAGGCCTGAAGCCCAGGGAAGGCTGCTGAAGATCGGGTGCCTGGCTGGTGGGAAGAGCAGCAGGACCCGCGGAAGGTCAGTGTGGTCAGGCTGAAGCCCAAGGGGACCGAGCACACAACCTGACTAGGCCAGTGAGGGTACTGAGATGGGCTGTGCTGGTTTGGTTGAACACAGCACAGGGAGGCCTGATGAAACACCACCAACTGTGGGTACTGAGATGGGCCCTGGCTGAGAAGGCAGTGCCTCTGGGACAAGCCTTAGAGCTATGGCCCCATACCAGGACCGAGATAAGAATATGGACTGTATACCCTGGAAGGGGGGAATAGTGTATGCGGCTCTGCCAGAGGGCCAAGTCACTGAAGACCTACCAAGAAAACCATCAGCTGGGGGTGCTTGTGAGAGGCAGGTGCTACCCTGATATAAGAACTAAAACCAAAAGCAGGCTCATACCCAAACAAACAAAGGGGACTGTCCATAAGAGGTGGGTGCCACCCTCAAAAAAGTCTGTGATTACAGGTTTATTGGACCCCAAAAAAGAGGTGGGTGCTGACCCCGTTACAGATAGTGGAAAAGTGCAGCCTTGATCAAACATATGTGTTAAAAACATATGTGTGAAAAACAACAATGGTGTCAATTGGTATAGTACATTTATTTCTGTCAGACTGACTTCCATGTAAAGGATAGGTTAAGAGACAAAATATTAAGGTGTTCTTTTGGGGTGATGGAACAAATCTGAGACATCCTAGTTAAGTGTATAATTGGACTGATAACACAAGGATTATTCTAACATAATAATCCAGAGGAAACACCCAGACTACAGCTCATCCATTCTGGGGGAAATTCCATGATTTCAAAATTTGTTTCTGTTTTGAATTGGAATGAATTGAAATTAAAAATTTCCTACAAAACACACATTTCAGATCAGGTCACTCACAATTTTTCAGTTTTTACCAGTTTCATTTTATTTCTATTTTTATTATTTTAATCACTGTATCTGTTTTATTTATATAACTTGTAATACAGAACAATAACTTGTTTTGAAATGAAAAATCAAAATAGCTCATTCCATTACAACCTTATTGAATCACTGTTTCAATTTTTTTTAAAAGAAGTTTTGTCAAAATTGTCATGTTCCACTGGAATGTGTCCCATTCCATGAATCTGCATTTTCTGGTGGGGAAAAAAAAATGTTCCTGTCTAGCTGAGACCGATTTTTTTTATCTGTTTTATCATTACAGTTCTCTTTGTTGGATTATAATGTCTCTATTGTCCACCAGAATTGGATTAATTGAGCTAATCCACACAGAACTGACTAAATGTGCAATCTATATTGATCAGATCATACCATGATTATTCTAAGAGAGCCTAGTTATATTAATTTAGATGGAATAAATGGGCCAAAGGTGTTATAATGCAGTCACTGTTCAACATTAAACAGTTCTAAACAAGGTTTGGGATTTGGTATCCAGAGACCTCAGCCTCCTTAGTACCATGGGAGACACCATTTACAAATCCTTTTAACCCTTTATTAAAGATAAAGAAAAGAAGGAAAAGCTGTTAAAATATTACATTCAGTATTCATTTTAACAGATTCTCTTCTCTCATTTTATCCCAGGTGGTGTTTGGGATTCAGCTGGAGCCAGTAGAGGTGGTGATGTTATCTGGGTTCCTCTCTATGGGCCAATACGGTCAGGACATCTCTCAGGATTTGGATGATAAAAGCCTAGGGTCCCAGGAGATGGTGGGGGTGGCAGCTGTGGTGATGAAGCTTGCTTCAGTAGCCTCCATCTGTTTTGTGTTTTTCCCCTCCAAAGTCTCCTTTAAAGACCCACAATAGCTCATCCCCTCATTATTTTGTCCATTGATTAGGCTGACTATCCAACACACCCATTAATCTCTGGTTCCACGTCTTCTATTATTACTGAGCATGATTTCAACTTCGAATCATATCAAAGTGGCCTTTTTTTAGTTTGGACTAACTTAGTCTTTATCTAGTTTTCTTGCACCTGTTTATAACATTCTTCACAGAAAGCAACTTGACATATTTTTCCATCAACATTTGTTATAGATTATTGCAACATCTTATGAACTACAAGATCTTATGGACTATCAGACTTTTTACAATTGATCTTACAATTAGGGTAAATTTGTTGGCTCAAATATCACACCAGCCCTATTGTGGGAAATGCTGAGTATCAGATGTTTTAGAAATGTGTGCCAAGTAATGGAAAATAACAGTACAAGAGATAAAGGACAAGGCCAGAAGATTTTGGCTGGACTGAGGACTAAACTTTGGCTGAACTAAGGACTAATGATATAAGCAGCACCTGAGAGTCTTTATTACCACAAGATAATGGAACCCAAAGATAAGAATGATGAGAACATTGGGTGATAAACAACAGAAAAGGAATAAACTAGTGCTGTATATATATTGCTGTGGGAAGGGAAATAAAGTGCTTTTTACCAGCAACTGTGTCAGTTGTCCTGTAAGCCAGCCTGCTAGCAGCAACACCCTATCTTAAGGGAACTATTTTGAAATCTCTTAATGATGACTGTGCTGTCCAGCAGAAATACAAGTTACAAGCCAGTGGTTCAAATAAGGGACAGGTGAATTTAATCACCTAATGATGAAATCACCAAATGCACACCAAGATTATATGTCCTAACTGCTTTTGAATATCTCAGATGATGTGATGTAAAGTAATCACAAACTGGGGAAAACTCCAAGAACCCAACTGAGTGATTAAAAAAGTCGAAAACAGGCTATGGCTTATTTGTCTTATATTTATTTTCTCCTTGTACCTGTCCAAAACTCTGTGGGGCAAATCTTCAACTGATAAAAAGTGTCATAGCTCCATTGATTTTAATCACTACTCTAATCCTCACTTTCACCAGATGAGGATCTGCACCATTAACTTACAAGGAATGAAAAATACATTTTTGTTTGGATTTGTATCAATATAATGAAAACATTGTATGATCATGAACAGTCATGCTGACAAGCAGGGACTTATTTATTTTTATTCCCTGTCACTTTCCTCCTGGACTACTGAATGAGAAGCCATCTAAGCAGTCTTTTCTTCCTTTGAAGGTGGGGCTAGATTAATAATGAAAATGATGCTCAAAAGATGTGAGGCTCAGAATGAGAACAGACATGAATCTCAAACCATCACCAGCCTTTAAGGTTTGGATAAGTCCAGAGTAGAGTTGGCCAGCAAAAGATATATCTGGGCCATGAACATTTTTGAGATTTCCATTTTTCCTCCCTTTTACACTAGAATGAAACAGACTTTCTGATCTTTTTGCAAAAAAAAGAAGAGGAAAAAAAAGGGGGGGGGGAGGAGGAGAGAGAAAGAGACAGATCTATCCCTCCCAAGCATAACCAATAGCCCAGTGGTTAGGGCACTCACCTTAGACGTAGGAGACCCAGATTCAAGTCCCTGTTGTGAATCAGACTGTTAGCTATTCTGGGTATGTATGATCTCTCTCTTTGGTTTTGACCAAAATTCCTTCCTGATTCTGAGAAACCTTTTTGAAGCTGATTCATTACCATGAAAAGTTCTGGTTTTGACATATTGGCACTTTCTGATGAAACAATTCTCCAAAAAATTCCTGACCAGCTCTAGTCAAGACGACCTTCCCTCTCCATTTGCTCAATTTTATCTCTCTTTGGGATTTCAGAGAAATTCTTTACCTTCAAACCAAAAGAGTCTCTCCGCAGCCTGTCTCTTTTCTTTCCTTCTTACCAGACCACATACTCCACCCTAGTCATTATCACCCATGCCCCCAAACAGGCTTTCCACATGAACTTATGTCTTCCTGCACTTCTTTCAGCAGGCTTTCCTGTCCAAGCAACAGTCTTCCCAGGCTATCTCCAGTTTTCTGATCCCCTTTGAAGATGCTTATAGGATATAATGGATCTGTAGTGTGTCTAATGAACTGACTGACCACTTGTAGAGTTAGACTTCATACTACTGAAAATGCCTACAATCGCTTGCTACTGGGTGAAAATACTACTGCCATGAGTAGTGTCACTGAAGGCAATGCATTAAAACTCACAGTAAAAGATGCCTTGTTTACAAGATGGGGCCATTATGGCATATCTTTATGTAACAGGAATACTGTATAAAACCTGAATATGCAATGTATGGTACTCATACAGCAAGCCCCACTACAGAATCTTTTTGACGTAGTTTTGAATATTATCCCTCCACAGTTGGCTGACTTTTCGTTATCCCCCTTCAGTGCTCTGACCGTTGTTAGCTCTTTAGGATTTTTTAAAAATAATGAAGACTCATCCCCTGACTGAAAGCACTAATGGCTTCATTTAGTTCTGAATCAGCCACTGAGACACGTTTGACTGTGGTCTGCTGTCTGTGACTTGCAGCTACAGATCAGGTATTTTGTCTAGCTTAAGTCTGAGAGATAATGTCAGAATTCAGTCATTTTTAGAAATTAATATATTGATATATGTAGTTTAAAGTTGAATTGATCTGAAATGACATGGTTTGGTTCAGTTCAATAAATGAAAATGTTTCTATTTGGGTCACTTCCCAAATTAAATATTTTTTCATTTTTCCTGATTGAAAAATTACAAATCTAGCAACATTTTTTTTCCCCCATGGAAAACTCTGGTAATGCAGAAACTGAATTTTCTGTTTATAACAACTTCAAACTACACTTGGAATATTATAAGTGTAAAAAAATTAACAGTTGAATACACATTGCAGGTTAGACTGATCAAGATTCATTTGAATGAAAACAAATGAAAAATACTGGTCTACTCTAAATCAAGTAAGAGGTAGAATAGTAAAGGCCATAAAATCTCTCATTTAATTTCCCTAATGTGAAGATTAAGCCAAGCATACCTTGCCGAAACAAAAACTGAGAGAGAGAGTGTATGTGTGTGAAGTAAAATAGATTAAAAAATGGAGGCTTAGCAATTTATAAGCGTTCCCCCCCCCCACTGGCTCAGACTTCTCGTTAGCAAATAGGCACCTGACATCTAACTCACTAACCTTAGTGCATACTTGGAGAAAATTTCTGACATACTCCTGCCCTCAGCATGTCTCCTACACAGGGCTTGCAAAGAGTTCTCAGAAAACAACTTTAAAGTTGTCTGTCTCAGTTTCTGCTGGAGGGGGAAACTTGCCTCAACTGGAACTGAGGCTTTCAAAGGTGTATGTTGTTTTTTAACACTATTCTTTTTACTCCATGTAAGAGACTGGAGAAAGGGATAAGCACTTCACCCAGAATGTACTGAATGCAGATCATTCTGAACAGCTTGCAACACTGACATCTGTGGAACACAGGTGACAAATGATCTCCTTCCTTTTCTCTCACTCCAAGTCTACAACTATAATCATTCTTAATGCAAAACAGCATGTGTGTTCTCAGCCCATATGGGTGCCATTGTGAATTATATCTCATTATAACCTACTGACCGGCAGGGTAAATAAGTAGAAATACATCGTTACACATGTCAGTGGTGTCCAGCCTGAGGGCTCTACATTGTGGCCCTCCAGGGTGACTGGGCTAAAATGAAAATGTATGTTTGCGTATGAACAGAAAATGTTTCCTAAGCCCTGCCCTGTGATTTTTAAATCTATTTGCATCAGCTCCATTGCAATGGGAAGGAGGCCGATAGCTCCTGGAGCAGCTCTGGTGTGAGCCAGGAGCACTCTGATCTGTTCCTGTCCTTTCCCTTCATTATCTGCTCAGCAGCCCTTTTGCTGGCTGCCAGCTACATCACAGAACAGAATAATTTTGGCTACTCCATTGCCTGTTTCCATATGAGGCTGTGTGGAGCTTCAGTGAGAGCAGGACAGGAACTTCCTAGAGAATGCCTCCCCTCCCTCACACAGCCACTCAGGACAGTGCAGGAGATGGGAAGGAGGAGAAACTGATAACCAATTAAAGTTCCTTGATTCTCTGTCCCAGTGCAGATAACTATGTTCCAGGTTTCCTCCAGCCTGACTCTCCCTCTGTAGTTCAGCCCTGGGGCACCATGTAACAGGAGTTCATTCCCTTAAATCCTCACACCAAAGAAGGTGGCAGCAGCATCTCCTGCAGCCCAAGGAGCTAACTACAAGCCCTGTGAGGGCCAGGACATGCAGATTAGGGGAATGGGTTGAATGAGGGAGAGCACAGAGTTTGAGGGGTCATTTCTTAGGGCCAGTGTAGGAAAGGAGGGAGACATTTCAGAGGATTCTTGTGAAGATGGGGGCAGGAAGATTCCTGTGAAGGGATGGTGACTCCGGGACTCCTTCCATTGGCTTGCTGCCCCCAGGAACAGCACTTCCAATACCCAGCTCATCTCTCTCCACTTCTCAAACACCAAATGAGCTTTAGAGCTGGGAGCCCCATCACCTCATTCTCCAGATTACATGCAGCAATGCTTCAGTGGCACTCTGCCCCTTATTCCACACTTTGGCAGTCCCTGCTATCTGCTTGATGTTTAGGAAGCTAAAAGCAACCTGTTTGTCCCCTTACAGCCCTTTCAGATATTAAACAGTTAGAACAAAGGATTAACATAGTAGCCATGGTGATGTGATGGCATTATGAGCTTGTGAGCTGACAGATAGTTGGTCAGTGTCAAATGGAGTTTTCCACAGAGACAATAGAATATAAAGGTCTGTTTATTGTCACAATTATTCATAGATTAAAACTCTTGTTTATAGATGCGCAGGATTCAATATTGACACTAGGCTTATTTACAGTCCCTCATCTTAGTGCGATTAGCTGTCGAGCCCCTGTAGCACCTAGCTTTTATTTGGGTATTGTGGCCCTCCACAAGTCTTTGCCAATTGGAGCCATCAGACACAAACAATTGTACTGCGACGTGTTGTGATGCCAGGGTCTCATGCCTCGTAACATCCAACAACTTTGCTTACAGCAGAGCTGGTTGGAAAATAGAAAGTCTGTCCCACAGGAAATACTGATATTTTGACATTTTTTATTCTCAATAAGGACTGAAAAGTCCGCTTGAAATTTTTGGAGTATTTCATTCCATTAAAAAAACTGAACAGTCTGAAATAAAATACTTAGACATTTTTGATGGAAACAAACTTGCCTTTCAAATCAACATTTTGACTTCAAATAACATTAAATAGTCTTAAATCAGAGAGACAATTAAAATTATTTTTCCATGAAAATTGAAAAAAATCATAATTGAGGATATCAAGAAAACCACACTTTGAAAGAAAAAATTTTCATGTGAATCATTTAAACCAGCTCTAGCTAAGGAAGTCTTTCTCTATCCCATATCTTGTCTCTGAGCTGGTAGTCACTAATTAGTCCCATAGAGATTTCATAGAATGCTGCTTCATCCCCTGGTATTATAGCTATATTACAGCCAACTAATTTTGGAGCATCTATATCTCATCCAGTAGAGACTCTCCTCAATGATTCAGGGAGAGCTGCCATCAGAAATACTGAAAGGTTACCAGCATGCGAACCATGGTGGTTTGAAGTGTCCCGTCTACAATGAGTCATCCTGCACTCAGAAATGTGGAACTTTGTAGGTCAGCCCACAAATTTTAGAGGAATAATTTAGGCAACCAGTCTGAAAATTTGGTTTTTAATGTGCATGTGTTTAAGTCTTGCAAATATACAGCTTGATTTCATGCTATTTGGTCCCAATTTTGCTCTCATTACATAGCTGTGTCCTTGTGGCACCTTAGAGACTCACAAATTTATTTGGGCATAAGCATTTGTGGGCTAAAACCCACTTCATTAGATGCATGGAGTGAAAAATACAGTAAGCAAGATATATACTATGAAAAGATGGGAGTTGCCTTACCAAGTGGGGGGTCAGTGCTAACGAGGCCAATTCAATTAAGATGGAAGTGGCCTATTCTCAACAGTTGACAAAAAGGTGTGAGTATCAGCAGAGGGAAAATTACTTTTTATAGTGACCCATCCACTCCCAGCCTTTATTCGGGGCTAATTTGATGGTGTCCAGTTTGCAAATTAATACCAGTTTCTTGTTGAAGTCTGGGCATAAAGCCCAAATATATCTGTTAGTCTTTAAGGTGTCACTGGACTCTTTGTTGTTTTTGTGGATACAGACTAACACTGCTACTCCCTGATACTTGTTGAAGTCTGTCTTTGAAATTTTGTTGTTGAAGAATTGCCACTTTTAAGTCTGTTATTTAGTGTCCAGGAAGATTGAAGTGCTCTCCTACTGGTTTTTGAATGTTACAATACTTGATGTCTGATTTGTGTGCTGATACAGATTAACACAGCTACCACTCTGAAACCTGTTACATAGATGTATATCCCATGAACTTCAATCAGTTACAATGAAGACAGAATTAGGCCCCAAGTCTGTCTATATGTAGATAAATAAAATACACAGTCTGAAGTAGGAACCATACCAATGGTGACAAAAGAAAGTAAAATCAAAATTTTAAAAGGGATTATAATAGATACTAGATAAGTAAAATACTTGCAGCACTGCAAGTCATGTTGCCTCTCATATTAGTGTTTTGTTAGGATGAGGAAAGGGAGACGTACATTTAAAACAGTGTCAATTTCTTACACATAAACAAATAGCTTCTGTGCAAAAAACAACCAGATTTCTTTATTCAGTAACTAAATTTACAGCCATTATAACAAATACTGCTCTGTCTTGTTTTTCCATTTATAAAGGAAACAGCAGTAGATAATTTAGGACAATTTCTGCATAAGCCTCCTGCTCAATGCAAGTGATTCCATCCTGAGAGCCTAAAGGGTGTGTATTGGCTCTACCATATTCCCCTTCTCTGGTTGGGATAATGAATCTCCTAGACAAGTCTCAGTGTTCAGCATCTGACAGTTTATAGGGATGATGCAAAGGATGGAACTGGGAAATAGCTTCATTCAGACACCTTCTTTTGCTGTGAGACCATGAACAGTTGTTTATATAATGGATCTGGTATTCACATTTCAAGCTGTTGTTCATGCTTCAAGTGACATTCATAGCCACAGGCCTCCACAACCCCTCCTCAGCCACCGAGGGAGTCAGCCAATAGTAATATGGCTTCTTTATGAGTTTTCTCAGTTGCTCATCCATCAGCTGTTAACTTATACCTATAGCACTGCTTACTACTGAGGAAGATCTTTTGACTGCTATTAAGATTTATGCTCAAGAGGTTTTGAAATGGCTCAGATTATATGGCTAGCTTTATTACCCTTGTGAAGCTTGTACTCCTGTATTTACCACCTTGAATGGCCATTTTCTGATCAGTATTTGTCCATATACACAATGATGATTAGTCAGACGCTGGAAATATTGAGGCTGAGGGAATGAGTGACAGGACTTATGAGTGACCATTCAAGAGTTAGAATGACTCAATGAAATATCCAGCACTTATCCTCCTTTGATGAGATGTTCCTGGAGGGGTATCATTGTTGAGGCTATTTGAAATGGCAAGGAAGGGAATCTGGGGGTGGGGGCTGATTTAGTGCTAGAACTGGGTAAATACTGAAACATTTGGAAACAAATGATTAGTGTTTAGATAAATCCAGGGCCGGATTAACCTTTAATGGGCCTGGCGCCAAACATATTTGTAGGCCCCCATGGGGGCACTGGAACATAGCACGAGGAGGTTGGTCCCTGGAGAGAGTGGCTGACCAGGGGCATGGCAGGGACAGCCCCGCTTGGCCCAGCCCAGTGTGAGGCCACTGTTTATAAATCAGCAGTTGCCAGATGCACACTGGCTGGCCTGGCCCTGTGCTGCCAGAGTGCCCCTTTCCCTCGGGGTGGGCCCATGCCAGTCACACAGCCCCCTCACCCAATACCCCCTGACTAGCTATGCCCAGCACCCCCCGCAATCTCCCCACCACAAATACACAGGACCCTGCCCATCACCATCCCTGCCCAGTGCTCCCCCCACAACCTCACCACAATTACCCAGCCCCCACAACTGTCCAGCACCTCAGACTGCACCCCCACTCCTAGCACCCCAACACAAACAGACCTCCCACACTGCCCAGCTTCCACCCAACAGACCCACCTTTTTGTTTTCTCTCAATTCTATGCCGCTCTATCAGTCACAGTGTTTCCTGGCATAACTGGAGGTCTGTCTAGGATCTCCACACCTCTGTGTCCTGTGACCACAAACCTGACATCCCTCTCCCACCTGGCACACTTGCGAAGCCAGGGCTTGTGAGGGAGTGATCAGAAGGCAGACTTACAGTTGTCTTCCTTAGTTCCTGCCCCTGGGAAATTTTCCCCCAGCTAGAAAGCTAGAACCAGGCATTTATGGCCCCTTTACACTATCCCAGTCCTTTTAGCCAATGTAAAGGGGTCCAATCAGAAGTGAAGATCTCACCCAAGCTATTTTCCTCCTTATCTCCCCCACTCACTTTCTAAAGTAATAAAACAAAATATCTTGTGTGGCAAAGTGCATTAAAATGTGTAAACAAAACTAGCCTGTGTTGAAAAATGTGCCTAGTTTTTAACAGTGTCCACTGTCCTTGTATGGTAGCGGCGTTCTAGCATTCAGCATCCTAAATAACTGACAGATTTTCTGCAGGCCATTTGGTCTCATTCCCAGCAGAGCTATTGCTCTAACTGCTCTTCACAAATATTTAAGTCTATCTGTCTGAGCACAACAGCTGTAGAATAGCACATGCAATGTTTTAGCAGAATGTGAAGGAGAAGCTGTTTTGGTTCAATACCTTTCCTTTTTTATAATGAGCCGCTTAGCATAGCAATTATCTTAATCAAGTCATCGTTAATGCCAAACTGCTGCATTGTTTAGACAACTTTAATTGCAAATGTTTTATTAAGCTCACTTGATGAGGAGTTCAGATGAGTGGGATGAAAACTATATAACGAGCAGTTAATGACAGTAGTACAGGAGTTTAAGGGCCTGTACTGTGTGGAACATGCAGTAGTTCAGCTTTAATCAGCTGATTTGGAGGGATCAATGTGGTTGCTGTTGGCCCATGACACAAGAGGCAGAGTTTGTTTCACTCTTTGTAGAAAGTAAACAAGTCGGTTACATGGAGGCAGCCATAACTACAAAATGGATACCAAAACAGAGGGGAGGATTATAGGGAAGGAATGGGATGAAGCACAGTTTAACTGATATTTTTATTACAGAGATTGCTATATAATAGGCTATGTACTTCAAAGCGGCCTTGGCAATAGGATTTTGATAGTTTTCTTTTTAGTGTGTCCAGATGAACCCATCCCAATAGATTGATGTCTGTGCATGTCTTGTCCCTCTGTCACACAACATGTCTTGATATATTTGCCATTATCTCACCTCTTCCTGTCCTCTCTGCTCTCAGTCCTCTTCTTCTGGGATTTTTTTTTCTTTCCAGCATTGTTTTATTCTTTAGTGTATTTGCTGCTCCTCTCTGTATCTCCCCTATATCTTAGCTCCTCCATTCTCTCTCTTCCTTCTGTTGAACCTGGCAGACCTCCAATATAACATGTTCCCTCTCACTTTCCCTGACCACCTGTGCTTCAAATTCTTCTCTCTAGTATTGCAATTTGCCATGGAGACAGCAGATGGTGCTGGATATAGAAACGTTGAGTAAATCTGCTGGGGGAGTGGAAGGAACACATGACTGATAGCAGCAGCCAGTATCATCTGGTGACATGGAGAAGTCTCCCTCCGTCCTCCCAGCTATCAGGAACCTAGGTGTATAGCATGATTTCCCTATCAGGACCACAAACAGAGGTCTGGTGGTTGTGATTACCCTTTCTTCCTAGATTGGGGTATGGGGTGGTGGTGATTACATGGTACCAGCAGTGTGTAGCTGTGACAGATGGGAGACCTGGGAAGTGTAAGTTCAAATGACCATACTGAAATATATCAGACACTGATTGAGACAATCAGTGCATAGTGGGTTTTCTATGGAATAGCTGGGGAATGATTAATGCAAATTCCACAAACCAGTTATGCCAAAGCCCAGCCTCTTGAACCTATGCCCTGAGGAATGGGCTGTTGACCAGTGATTACCTGTTCCAAGAGACCCCTGGTAAGCTTTTAGCATATGTATAGGCTCTTTTATAAGTTTTTTAGAAATATGTTTTCTCTGTAATGCTTTTGCCCTTAGAATAAATGCAATTTGATTTTTGAAGGCTGGTTGGTAACTGGTGTACACTTTTAGTCTCTGGAGAAAGAGTTAACCACAGGTGCTGGCCCCCAGGCTGAAGTGTGAGACACAGATCTCTGCCCCAAGAGAGGTGATGTCTAGGAAGCCTGAAACCTTAAGTGGGTGCCCTCAAGGAAGACCAGGAGGGGAGTATCAAAGGTGCTGTTAACCCTGGAACTGTGACAACCACCTGAACTAATAGACAATATTTCAATATTACTGGTTTGAAAAATAATTGAAAGCTTTTTTTGCCTGATTGACTGAACTCTATTTTGTCACAAACATAAATTGTGTATGTAAATATGAAGAAAAAGTAGACACCATCAGTTGGTCATGACACAATCTCAGTTTACTACTTACTACTGTACACTCACTGATGTAACTAGGGGATCTGCAAAGCAATGGCGGTCAGGTGCTAAAAAGAGGAAAAGATTTGAAAAAAAAATCTTTATTATTTATAAAATCTAATTTCCCTTCAGATTGCTCAGCTCATCTCCATGGGCATAGGGACTGTGCTAGTCTAGACCCTGCACTACCCTCAAAGTAGGTCAGTGGCAGAAATACCACAGTCTAGCTCTGTATATATAACAAATAAGAAATAGCTTTTGAACTTCCTCTGTTGTTCAGCAACATTTCTGTGGGCTTCAAAGAGACATGCAGTTTTCCATTCTGACTGGAATTTTAATCCCAGTTTGTTACCCTATTGTTTTTAGAAGTCAGACATGTAGCATCCTTCTATTATGATGTGGCACTTGAGATGTATAAACAGTGTATTAATTTGGGGGAGTCCTGTACGATTATATTCTGTTTAGTTTATTACACTGCACTTACCACTGTGGTATCTGTAAATGTACCAACAGAATCTGTCTTTATGCAATTTATCTTTGGGTCTTATAAAAAGGCATTTTCCCCATGTTGCATGTGCACCCCAGAGCACCTATTTCAAGATTCAGCCTTTAAAGGAGTTGAGCTCAGCCTTACCTGTCTAGGACTCAGGTCTCCTACAGGACTACAGTTTATAAGGAGTCTGTTTATAAGGACTCAAAGGATTATTCTCTAGGGCAGTGGTTCTCAACCAGGGGTGCATGTACCCCTGGGGGTATGTAGAGGTCTTCCAGGGGTACATCAACTCAGCTAGATAGTTGCCTAGTTTTACAACAGGCTACATAAAAAGCACTAGCAAAGTCAGTACAAACTAAAATTTCATACAGACAAATGACTTGTTTATTGTACTTGCAGTATATTTATATTCCAATTGATTTATTTTATAATTGCATGGTAAAAATGAGCAAGTAAGCAAATTTTTCAGTAGTAGTCTGCTGTGACACTTTTGTATTTTTGTCTGATTTTGTAAGCAAGTTTTAAGTGAGGTGAAATTCAGGGGTACACAAGAAAAAAAATCAGACTCCTGCATGGGGTACAGTACTCTGGGAAGGTTGAGAGCCACTGGTCTAGGGCAAGAGACCTGGAGGGAGCAGGAGCCTGGGAAAAGCCTCAGAGATATCAGCTGAGAAGGAGCCTCAGCAGGAAGGGCTAAAATGGACTGTTAGGTACAAGCAAGGAGGAGGGCAGTGGACACCCTACACATAGAGGTCGATAAAGGTTTCCTGGGGCCTTTGGCCAAAGTGGGGGGGCTCTCCCCACCTCTTTCACCTGTGGCACCACCCCCATGCTGCCCCTTCTGCCTGAAGCCCTTCCCACAGCCCCACCCCTTTCTGACTCTGTCAAGGTTCCTTCCCCACTCTGAACTCTAGGGTACAGATGTGGGGACCTGCACGAAAGACCCCCTAAGCTTCTTCTTCCCAGATTAGGTTAAAAACGTCCCCAAGGTACAAGCTTTGCCTTGTCCTTGAACAGTATGTTACCACCACCAACCGTTTTAAACAAAGAACAGGGAAAGAGACCACTTGGAGATGTCTTCCCCCAAAATCTCCCCCCCCCCCAAGCCCTACACCCCCTTTCCTGGGGAAGGCTTGGTAATAATCCTCACCAACTGATACAGGTAAACACAGACCCAAACCCTTGGATCTTAAGATCCATGAAAAAGTAATCAAGTTCTTAAAAGAAGAATTTTAATTAAAGAAAAGGTAAAAGAATCACCTCTGTAAAATCAGGAGGGTAAATACCTTACAGGGTAATCAGATTCAAAACAGAGAATCCCTCTAGGCAAAACCTTAAGTTACAAAAAGACAAAAACAGGAATATACATTCCCTCCAGCACAGCTTATTTTACAAGTCATTAAACAAAAGAAAATCTAGCACATTTTCAAGGTAGCTTACTTACTAACTTTACAGGAGTTGCAAGGTGATCTGTTCCTGGCAAAAGCGTCACACAGACAGACCAAACCCTTTGTTCCCCCCTCCAGCTTTGAAAGAATCTTGTCCCCTCATTGGCCATTTTGAGTCAGGTGCCAGCGGGGTTACCTTAGCTTCTTAAGCCTTTACAGGTGAAAGGATTGCGCCTCTGGCCAAGAGGGATTTTATAGTACTGTATATAGAAAGGTGGTTACCCTTTCCCTTATATTTATGACATGCCTCCCAAATCACAGATAGGGTGAAACACTGGCTGGGATTTCTTCCTGGAGCTCTAGGAGAAAACAAACAGAGTTAATAAGACACATGCATATCTAAATATACTACTAATATTATTTTCCACCTCTTAAGGACTATTTGGACCAGTTGATTCTGGGAAACTTTCATGGGAGAGTGCATCAGCCAATTTGTTAGAAGCTCCTGAAATGTGTTGTATGTCAAAATCAAAATCTTGGAGAGCTAAACTCCACTGAATAAGTTTGTTATTTCCCTTGGTGGTATGAAGCCACTGTAGCACAGCATGGTCAGTTGCAGGTGGAAACACCATCCCCAAACATATTTGGGGTAGCTTTTCCAGAGCTTAGACAATGGTGTAACATTCCTGTTCACTGATTGACCTGTGGCCTTCCCTCTCAGACAGCTTCTTGCTGAGAAGCACAACAGGATGGAACTCTTGATTCAGTCCTTCCTTCATAAAGACTGCTCCCACATCATGCTCTGACGCATCTGTGGTTACTAGGAACGGTTTGTCAAAGTCTGGGGCCCTTAGCACAAAGTCAGACATGAGTGTCGCTTTAAGCTGGTTAAAGGCCTTTTGACACTCTTCAGTCCACTGAATGGCATTTGGCTATTTCTTTTTGGTTAGGTCTGTCAGTGGGGCGGCGATTTGGCTGTATTGCAGGACAAATTGCCTGTAATATCCGGCCAAGCCTAAGAAGGATTGGACCTGTTTCTTTGATTTTGGGACAGGCCACTTTTGGATACCATCCACTTTGGTTTGTAGGGGGTTGATAGTTCCTTGACCCACCTGGATAAGTCACACTGTTTAGGCCTATTTGACACTTCTTAGCCTTAACAGTTAGTCCTGCCTCCCTTATGCGCTCAAACACTTTTTGTAGATGTTCCAGGTGTTCTGCCCAGGAATCCGAAAATATGGCCACATCGTCAAGGTAGGTGGCTGCATATTCTCCCAATCCTGCTAGGAGACCATCTACAAGTCTTTGGAAGATGGCGGAGGCATTCCGCAGCCCAAAAGGGATCACATTAAATTCATACAGCCTGATGTGTGATGAAGGCGGACCTTTCCTGGATGGATTCATCTAGCGGTACCTGCCAGTACCCCTTGGTTAAGTCCAAGGTAGAGATGAACTGGGCCCATCCCAGTTTCTCCAATAGTTCATCTGTGCGTGGCATTGGATAGTTGTCTGGGTGACTCACAGCATTTAGCTTACAGTAGTCCATGCAAAAACGTATCTCCCCATCTGGATTGGGAACTAGAACCATTGGAAATGCCCATGCACTGCCAGAGGGGCAGATTACACCCATCTGAAGCATATCCTGGATCTCCTGTTCTATAGCAGTTTTAGCTTGAGGAGACACCTGGTAAGGTTGGGCTCCAATTGGGTGAGCATTACCTGTGTCAATGGAGTGGTATGCCCGTTCAGTCAGTCCTGGGGTGGTTGAGAATGTCAGCGTGTAGCTTGTGCACAGTTCCTTGATCCGCTGTTGCTGCATACGCCCAAGGGTCATGGTGAGGTTCACCTCTTCCACACCACCATCACTGTTCCCTTCATAGTAGACACCTTCAGGCCACTCAGCGTCATCTTCTCCCTGGGTTGTAAACTGACAAACCTTTAATTCTCTTGAATAAAAGGGCTTTAGAGAATTAATATGCTACACCTTAGGCTTTCAGTTGGAGGTGGGGAATGCTATGGAGATAATTAACAGCTCCCAGGTGCTTTTGGACCGTGAATGGTCCTTCCCATGACTCTTACATTTTATGGGCCTGGAGCACCTTTAAGACCATGACCTTGTCCCCTACTTTGAAGGGCTGCTCTCTGGCATGGTTTATCATACCAGGCTTTTTGCTCTTTCTGAGCATCCTTTAGGTTTTCTTTAGCAAGGGCTAAAGAGTTTAGGAGGGTGGTTTGTAGGTTGGTTACTAAATGTTACAGAATGTTAGTTCCTGGAGAAGGTATAAACCCCTCTCATTGCTGCTTCACCAGCTGTAATGGCCCCTTAAATTCATGGCCATATACAAGTTCAAATGGTGAAAACCCTAAACTGGGACGGGGTACAACTCTGTAGGCAAAAAGCAATTGCTGCAACACTAGGTCCCAATCAGTGGAGTGCTCATTTATGAATTTACGTATCATGGCCCCCAAAGTTCCATTAAACTTCTCCACCAGGCCATTTGTTTGATGATGGTAAGGGGTGGCAACTAAGGGATTTACCCCATGAGCTTCCCAAAGGCTTTCCATAGTTCCTGCCAGGAAATTAGTTCCTGCATCTATAAGGATGTCAGAGGGCCAACCTACCCTGGCAAAAGTGTTTGTTAGTGCCTGGCACACACTTTTAGCTCTGGTGTGGCTTAAAGCTACTGCTTCCAGCTATTGGGTGGCAAAATCCATGAAAGTCATTATGTACTGCTTTCCTCTGGGTGTCTTTTTTGGAAAAGGACCCAGAATATCCAGAGCTACTCGCTGAAATGGAACCTCAATGATAGGGAGTGACTGTAGAGGGGCTTTGACCTGGAGTTGGGGTTTTCCAACTCTTTGGCACACCTCACAAGACTGGACATAGGTAGAAATATCCTTGCCCGTTCTCTCACAGTGGAATGACTTTCCCAAATGGTCTTTGGTTCTGTTCTCCCCAGCATGGCCACTAGGATGATCGTGGGATAAGCTTAATAGCTTTACCTGGTACTTAGTTGGAAATAGCAACTGTCTTTGAGGATGCCAGTCTTCCTGGTGTCCACCAGAAAGAGTATCCTTGTATAAAAGTCCTCTTTCTACAACAAACCTCAATTGATTAGAAGAGCTGAGAGGCAGTTGGTTGCTCCATGCTGCCGTTCAAGCTGGAGGTTTTCATCTGCTTCCTGTTGGGTCTGGAACTGTTCCCTTGATGCTGGAGACATCAGTTCCTCATGGGATTGTGGAGCTAGGCTTGGTCCCTCTGGAAGTGATGCAGGTGATGGAGCTGTTTCCATTGACTGTGAACCGCTCTCTGCTGGTGCACTATGTTGGGGTTCAGGCTCTGGCTGAGCCTCTTGTGTAGGGTTATCTGCTGCTCCCAGTGTAGGTTCGGTAGGGCCCTCTGGTGTTAGGGTTGCAAGCACTGGATTCAGTGCTGCTGGCACTGGTTCTGGTTCTGGTTGTTTCACCAGTTCCTGTTATGGGACTGGCTCTGTCTGGGTCTCTGGGACTGGATCCACTACTGCTGTTGCAGACGATGGCATGAGGTCCAGTTCTATCACCTCTGACCAGGTCCTGGTACAAGTTTCCAGAACAGAGCTAGGCATGATGGCTTGCTTAGCCTGGCTACGGATGACCATTCCCACCCTCTTGGCTAGCTTTACACGATTGGCCAAGTCTTCCCCCAACAGCTTGGAGATGGGATAATCATCGTACACTGCAAAAGTCCATGTTCCTGACCAGCCCTTGTACTGGACCGGCAACTTGGCAGTAGGCAAGTCAAAAGAGTTTGACTTGAAGGGCTGAATCATCACTTGGACCTCTGGGTTGATTAAATTGGGGTCCACTAAGGAAGCATGTGTTTCAGAGTAGCAGCTGTGTTAGTCTGTAAGCGATGGTCACATAAACACCACCCTATATCGGAAACCTACTGACCGCTATTCCTACCTACATGCCTCTAGCTTTCATCCAGATCATACCACTCGATCCATTGTCTACAGCCAAGCGCTACGATATAACCGCATTTGCTCCAACCCCTCAGACAGAGACAAACACCTACAAGATCTCTATCATGCATTCCTACAACTACAATACCCACCTGCTGAAGTGAAGAAACAGATTGACAGAGCCAGAAGAGTACCCAGAAGTCACCTACTACAGGACAGGCCCAACAAAGAAAACAACAGAACGCCACTAGCCATCACCTTCAGCCCCCAACTAAAACCTCTCCAACGCATCATCAAGGATCTACAACCTATCCTGAAGGACGAGCCATCGCTCTCTCAGATCTTGGGAGACAGACCAGTCCTTGCTTACAGACAGCCCCCCAATCTGAAGCAAATACTCACCAGCAACCACACACCACACAACAGAACCACTAACCCAGGAACCTATCCTTGCAACAAAGCCCGTTGCCAACTCTGTCCACATATCTATTCAGGGGATACCATCATAGGGCCTAATCACATCAGCCACACCATCAGAGGCTCGTTCACCTGCGCATCTACCAATGTGATATATGCCATCATGTGCCAGCAATGCCCCTCTGCCATGTACATTGGCCAAACTGGACAGTCTCTACGTAAAAGAATGAATGGACACAAATCAGACGTCAAGAATTATAACATTCAAAAACCAGTTGGAGAACACTTCAATCTCTCTGGTCACTCGATCACAGACCTAAGAGTGGCTATACTTCAACAAAAAAGCTTCAAAAACAGACTCCAACGAGAGACTGCTGAATTGGAATTAATTTGCAAACTGGATACAATTAACTTAGGCTTGAATAGAGACTGGGAATGGATGAGTCATTACACAAAGTAAAACTATTTCCCCATGGTATTTCTCCCCCCCACCCCACCCCCCACTGTTCCTCTGATATTCTTGTTAACTGCTGGAATTAGCCTACCTGCTTGTCACCATGAAAGGTTTTCCTCCTTCCCCCCCCTGCTGTTGGTGATGGCTTATTTTAAGTGATCACTCTCCTTACAGTGTGTATGATAAACCCATTGTTTCATGTTCTCTGTGTGTGTGTGTATATAAATCTCTCCTCTGTTTTTTCCACCAAATGCATCCGATGAAGTGAGCTGTAGCTCACGAAAGCTTATGCTCTAATAAATTTGTTAGTCTCTAAGGTGCCACAAGTACTCCTTTTCTTTTTAAGGAAGCACGGATAGCCGACACTTGTGCTCCGGTGTCCCTCCACGCTGTGACATGCTTCCTGCCCACACTCACAGTTTTCCTCTGCTGTGAGGGTATCTGGGAGTCATCTGGGCCTGAGGACCTCTGTTGTGATTCCAGTGAAATGATCTGTAGTCTTTTGGGGTTCTTGGGGCAGTTGGCCTTTACATGCCACGGCTCATTACATTTAAAACATCATCCAGCTGACTGGTCACTGGGGTGAGGTTGGTTGCTGGAGAATGGTGTGGCGGGACGATAAGGTGTCTGGAGTGTTCCTTAGGGTCTAGTTGGGGCCTTGGGCTGCCCCTGGTAGTAGGGTGTGGTCTGAGGGTATCCCTTCTGGTATACACTCCAACTGCAACCAGGGTTGTTTCTCTATCCTCCCTCCACCTGTTTTGTTCCAGTTTGGGACTGCTCATATTGATCAGCATAAGCAGCATGACATCCTGCAGAGTCCATTTTCTTATCCCATAAACACTATTTTATATCATCCTTGGACATATTCAGGAATTGCTCCTGTATCATCAAATCTCGCATTCCTCCAAAGTTAGTTACAGCCCATCCATTGAGCCATTTATCAAACAGATCAGTCATCTGGTTTATATAAACCAGATTGCTTAGTCCAGACCCTCTCTTAAGGGCTCTAAAGTTTACTCCGCAAGTTTCAGGTGTAACTTGAAATTGCTTTAAAACCAAATCCTTGAATTTATTATAGTCAGAAGCCTCATCAATATGCCTCTTATTGAATATGTCCAGAGCTCTTCCATTCAATTTCGTGACCAATGTAGTCATCTTGTGAGCTTCAGCAATTTTATGGAGAGTGCACAGACTCTCAAAGGGGAGAAAATATTCAGCAATATCACTGGATTCATGATTCTGTGGATATAGTTGCTCCCATTTGTGGATTGTTGGGTAAGGATTGTTAGGGTTATCCAGTATATTCTGCTGAGCCTTTGCCTTCTCGGTCTCCAATGCATGCTTCCTCACTTTTTCCCCTCTCCTCCATTTCTTTTTTCTTTGCCTCCATAGCTCTCATGTGGGCAGCCTCTTGGGCTTTTTCTGCCTCTTTCGCTGCCTCCATTTCTTTTTCTTTGGCTTCTAGTCTGGCTAACTCCAGCCTCTGTTTGGTCTTGCTTTCTGTCATCCTAGTTCCTCTGTTTTTAACCTAGCTTTTCCCAAGAGACTTGGAAAGAAAAAAAAAATCCTGGCTTGTAAAATTTTGCTGCGCTGTAACCTGATACTTTTGTCTCAGATAGCTTACAGAAAAATCCTCTTGTTATGGAGATGCTCTGTCCCCAGGCAGAGACAAAAAAAAAAAACAAACACTAACTGCTTTCAGCTTAAAACCTGCTTCCAGGCAGCCCAAAGGAAAAAAAAATTGTCTTTTTAAAATCCTACTCTGCTTCTGGTTCAAAATGATCGCGCTGCTCTGCCACCATGTCAAGGTTCCTTCCCCATTCTGAACTCTAGGGTACAGATGTGGGGACCTGCATGAAAGACCCCCTAAGCTTATTCTTACCAGCTTAGGTTAAAAACTTCCCCAAGGTACAAACTTTGCCTTGTTCTTGAACCATATGCTGCCACCACCAAGCGTGTTAAACAAAGAACAGGGAAAGAGCCCACTTGGAGACGTCTTCATCCTTTGCCCCCACATTTAATTCTAAATCAGGTAGCTTTCCTACATGCATTTTCAAAAGTGACTAGCAATTTGGGGTGTCTTCATTTTGGGGGAACTCTGAAGCTCTGGAAAGGAATTTGATTCATAAAATGCTGAGCATCTGCCCAGTAAAAATCTTGATGCGTCAGTGACACAGACACAGAAAATGTCCAGGACAGTAATCCTAAGCGACTCTGAAACCAAGCCAGTTCAGAAGACCATTAGCTTGGATAGTAAATTTGCATTGCTAAGGGGTGGTTAGCACAGTTGGTCAGAAATTTTTTGATGAAATGGTTTTTCGTCAGAAAATGCTGATTTGCTGAAAGCCAAAACTTTTCACTGAAACATTAATTGAGAGAGGTTTCTTGGGTTCAGGATGAGAATTTATGGTCACAGAGAGCTCCCCCTCCCACCACCTGCCCTCACCTTATAACACCCAATAGCTTGATGGTTAGTACACTCACTTGAGATGTGAGATCCAAGTTCAAATCCTCACTCTGCTTGATTGGAATAGGGACTGGAAGCTGGGGCTATTCTGGGTAGAGCTTTCGCTCAAAAAGTCTCAGTTTCATCCTGATGCAGAATGAGAGGAAAATTCCAAAATCTCAAATTGGTACATCCGTATTATTCCCAATTGGCGTCTAATTGAAGACTTGCACATTTGTTTAATGAGCAGGGCACATCTTAAACCTGGGATCATGCAAAAAGCACAGCTAACTCCAACCTCCCTTGTCGCCATTTACAAACCAGAGGGACAGATAGAACAGCTGGATCCAGATCAACAGAGATGGGGGGAGGGGGAGGGTCTAATTGGGGTGAAGTAATAAAAGGGCTAAGATACCTTGGGTTGTTTATATTTGATTTGCAATTACAAAAACCTTATTTGGGGAATTTAGGAAGAGAGATGCTATATCCACACTACTGCAGCTACAGTCATTTCCTACGTCAATGGAAGGGATTTTACCATCAGTGTAGTTAATCCTCCTCTCCAAGACACACTAGCTAGGCCAATGGAAGAATTTATAATTTACCTAGCTGCGTCTCAACCTGGAATTAGTTTTGCCAAACCACAGCAGTCAGGGTATAAATTTTTTGCAGGCTTGAGTGACATAGCTAGGTCAATCTAAGTCCTGGTTTACACTATAGAGTTAGATCGACATAAGGCAACTTACATCAACCTAATTATGTTATCTACATTACAATGTTCCTCCCGTTGATGTAATTTGCATGCTATGTCGATTTAATAACTCCACCTCTGTGAGAGATGTAACAATTAAGTTGACATTTTTAAGTCAATGCAGTGGCAGTGGAGGCACTGCTTTGCTTACATTGACTTAAGTGACCTCTAGGAGGTGTCCCACAATGCCCCATTGTGACCGCTCTGGGCACTTTTTTTGAACTCCATGACCCAGAGGCCAGGTACGCAGGAACAAGCCCATCCCCTTTTAAAGGCATGGGAATTTTTGAAATTTCATTTCCTGTTTGCTTGGCATGTAGAGCACCTAGCAACTGCCCAGCTGAGCATGCCAGCCACATGCTTCAAACACGCTCCTACCTGGATTGCACAGGAGATGGTGGGTCTAATTAGTCCGCGGGGAGAAGAGACTGTGCAGGCACAGCTCTGATCCAGCCATAGAAATGTGGATCTATAGAAGCAGACTGCTCGGGCCATGGGGGAGAAAGGCTTTTCTACACGCACTGAAATGTATAAGTACAGTTTTGCCCATTATGAAGACAGTTACAGGGCTCCTTTTTTATTTGGGATCCTCCTGCCTGAATTAAGTTGTTTAGGTTCCTCAGGTACTGTGTGCAAATCACCTGCTGCAGAATTTGCTCTGCTCACCTGACTTATTTCTCTCGGGAATACACTTAATTCTTAAATTTTTATTTCCAGCATGATTCACAAGTAAATCTTGTGTATTGGGCATCATTTTATTGTGCTTCAAAACTTCCTTTGCAATGGTGTGTTAATCTGAGGGTTAATTCTTTTGAAAATTACTTTGTTGTTTTAATCACTTAAGCTTATTGATTCCTGTACTGCAGAAGTATCTGAATGCTGCATTTCCAGATTGCAAATCATATATTTGAAAATCAGCATGTGTACCCTCTAAACCATCCTACTGCTGTCAGTTCCTACAGTAGAGAAGAAAATACCATTTATGCTTCCCTGTGAACTAAGATGTCATACATATAAAGGGAAGGGTACCCACCCTTCTGTATACAGTGCTATAAAATCCCTTTTGGCCTGAGGAAAAACCCTTTCACCTGTAAAGGGTTAAGAAGCTAAGATAACCTCAGTGGCACCTGACCAAAATGACCAATGAGGAGACAAGATACTTTCAAAGCTGGAGGGGGTGGGGACAAAGGGTCTGTCTATGTGTCTGTGTGATGCTTTTGCCGGGAACAGATCAGGAATGCAGCTCAGAACTCCTGTAAAAAGTTAGTAAATAATCTAGCTAGAAATGCATTAGATTTCCTTTTGTTTAATGGCTGGTAAAATAGGCTGTGCTGAATGGAATGTATATTCCTGTTTTTGTGTCTTTTTGTAACTTAAGGTTTTGCCTAGAGGGATTCTCTGTTTTGAATCTGATTACCCTGTAAGGTGTTTACCATACTGATTTTACAGAGGTGATTCTTTTACCTTTTCTTTAATTAAAATTCTTCTTCTAAGAACCCGATTGCTTTTTCATTATTCTTAAGATCCAAGGGTTTGGGTCTGTGTTCACCTGTACCAATTGGTGAGGATTTTTAATCAAGCCTTCCCCAGGAAAGGGGGTGTAGGGCTTGGGGGGGATATTTTGGGGGAAGACATCTCCAAGTGGTCTCTTTCCCTGTTCTTTGTTTAAAACGCTTGGTGGTGGCAGCATACGGTTCAAGAACAAGGCAGTTTGTAACTTGAGAAAGTTTTTAACCTAAGTTGGTAAGAATAATCTTAGGGGGTCTTTCATGCAGGTCCCCATATCTGTACCCTAGAGTTCAGAGTGAGGCAGGAACCTTGACATGGTGGCAGAGCGGTGGGAGCATTTTGAGATTTTTTTGAGATAATTTTGAACCAGAAGCACAGCAGGATTTTAAAAGGTTTTGTAAATTCTGTGTCTCTGCCTGGGGGACTGAGCAGTAGGCATAACAAAAGGGATCTTTCTTTTTTGAGCTGGAGTTTTCTCTACCTAAAAGCAGGGTAATTAACCTCCTGCAGGGAAAAATCACAAGTTTTTCACAGACCTGAAGAGGTGGGGTTTTTTTGTTTTTTTTTTTTTTATTGAAGCTAAGAGCAGCTAGAGGGTTTTTCTATCTATTTGCCTGGAGACAGACGTGTTAGTTTTTCAAGGATTTTTCTGTAGGCTGAGAATAGCTATCAGAGAACATAGGTATCAGATTACAGCACAGCAAAATTTTACAAGCCAGGTTTTTCTGTTTGTTTGTTTGTTTTGTGGTTTTATTTCTAGCTCTCGGGTATAAAGTTAGTTAAAAACAGAGAGGCTAAGATGACAGAAACCAAGGCACAACACAAACTGAAGTTAACCAGACTGGAGGCAGTGAAAGAGGCAGAAAAATCCCAAGACGCTGCCCACAGGAGAGCTATGGAGGCAAAGGAAAAAGAAATGGAGGCAAAGGAAAAAAAAAAAAAAGAGTGGAAGCATGCACTGGAGATAGAGAAAGCAAAGGCTCAGCAGAATATACTGGATAACCCTAACAATCCTTACCCAACAATCCACAAATGGGAGTGACTATGTCCACAGTATGATGAATCCAGTGATATTGCTGAATATTTTCTCACCTTTGAGAGACTGTGCACACTCCATAAAATTCCTGATGCTCACAAGATGACCACATTGGTCGCAAAATTGGCTGGAAGAGCTCTGGACATATTCAATAAGATGCCTATTGATGAGGCTTCTGACTATAATAAATTCAAGCTTTGGTTTTAAAGCAATTTCAAGTTACATCTGACACTTGCAGAGTAAAATTTAGAGCCCTTAAGAGAGGATATGGACTAAGTAATGTGGCTTATCTAAACCATATGAAGGATCTGTTAGATAAATGGGTCAAAGGAAGGGGTATAACTAGCTTTGAAGGAATGTGTGATTTGATGGCTCAGGAGCAATTCCTGAATATGTCCAAGGAGGAAATAAAACAGTGTTTATGGGATAAGAAAATGGACTCAGCAGAAAGTCTAGTTTCTTATGCTGATCAATATGAGAAGTCCCAGACTGCCTGAGAGGCGGGGCAAAACAGAACAAAATGGGTGGAGGGAGGATAGAGAAACAACCCTGGTTGCAGTTGGAGTGGATACCAGAAGGGACACCCTCAGACCACACACTACTACCAGGGGCAGCCCAAGGCCCTAACTACACACCAAAACACTCCAGACATCTTATTGTCCTGCCACCCCATTCTCCAGCAACTCACCTTGCCCCAGTGACCCATCAGTTGGACGATGTTTTAAATGTAACCAGCTGGAGCATGTAAAGGCCAACTGCCCCAAGAACCAACAGATTAAAGTTCATTGCACCGGGATCACATCAGAGGTCCTCAGGCCCAGATACCTCCCAGATACCCTCGGAGTGGAGGAAAACTGTGAGCGTGGGAAGAAGATCATCGTGTGGAGGGACACTGGAGCACAAATGTCGGCTATGCATGCTTCCTTAGTGGACCCCAATTTAATCGGCCCAGAGGTCCAAGGGATGACTCAACCCGTCAAGTCAAACTCTTTTGACTTGCCTATTGCCAAGTTGCCAGTCCAGTACAAGGGCTGGTCAGGAACATTGACTTTTGCAGTTTGAGGATTATCCCATCCCCATGCTGTTGGAGGAAGACTTGGCCAATTGTGTGAAGCTAGCCAAGAGGGTGGGAATGGTCATCCGCAGCCAGGCTAAGCAAGCCATCATGCCTAGCTCTGTTCTGGAAACTTGTACCAGGACCTGGTCAGAGGTGATAGAACTGGACCTCATGCCAACGTCTGCAACAGCAGTAGTGGATCCAGTCCCAGAGACCCAGACAGAGCCAGTCCCATAACAGGAACTGGTGAAACAACCAGAACCAGAACCAGTGCCAGCAGCACTGAATCCAGTGCTTGCAACCCTAACACCAGAGGGCCCTACCGAACCTACACTGGGAGCAGCAGATAACCCTACACAAGAGGCTCAGCCAGAGCCTGAACCCCAACATAGTGCACCAGCAGAGAGCGGTTCACAGTCAATGGAAACAGCTCCATCACCTGCATCACTTCCACATCCCTTGGAGAGGGACCAAGCCTAGCTCCACAATCCCATGAGGAACTGATGTCTCCAGCATCAAGGGAACAGTTCCAGACCAAACAGGAAGCAGATGAAAGCCTCCAGAGAGCTTGGACGGCAGCATGGAGCAACCAACTGCCTCTGAGCTCTTCTAATCAATTGAGGTTTGTTGTAGAAAGAGGACTTTTATACAAGGAAACTCTTTCTGATGGACACCAGGAAGACTGGCATCCTCAGAGACAGTTGGTAGTTCCAACTAAGTACCAAGTAAAGCTATTAAGCTTATCCCATGATCATCCTAGTGGCCATGCTGGGGAGAACAGAACCAAAGACCATTTGGGAAAGTCATTCCATTGGGAGGGAATGGGCAAGGATGTTTCTACCTATGTCTGATCTTGTGAGGTGTGCCAAAAAGAGTGGGAAAACCCCAAGACCAGGTCAAAGCCCCTCTACAGTCACTCCCTATCATTGAGGTTCCATTTCAGTGAGTAGCTGTGGATATTCTGGGTCCTTTTCCAAAAAAGACACCCAGAGGAAAGCAGTACATAATGACTTTCATGGATTTTGCCACCCTATGGCCGGAAGCAGTAGCTCTAAGCAACACTAGAGTTAAAAGTGAGTGTCAGGCACTAGCAGACATTTTTGCCAGGGTAGGTTGGCCCTCTGACATCCTCACAGATGCAGGAACTAATTTCCTGGCAGGAACTATGGAAAGCCTTTGGGAAGCTCATGGGGTAAATCCCTTAGTTGCCACCCCTTACCATCATCAAACAAATGGCCTGGTGGAGAAGTTTAATGGAACTTTGGGGGCCATGATACGTAAATTCATAAATGAGCACTCCACTGATTGGGACCTAGTGTTGCAGCAATTGCTCTTTGCCTACAGAGTTGTACCCCGTCCCAGTTTAGGGTTTTCACCATTTGAACTTGTATATGGCCATGAATTTAAGGGGCCATTACAGCTGGTGAAGCAGCAATGAGAGGGGTTTATACCTTCTCCAGGAACTAACGTTCTGTAACATTTAGTAACCAACCTACAAACCACCCTCCTAAACTCTTTAGCCCTTGCTAAAGAAAACCTAAAGGATGCTCAAAAAGAGCAAAAAGCCTGGTATGATAAACATGCCAGAGAGAGTTCCTTCAAAGTAGGGGACCAGGTCATGGTCTTAAAGGTACTCCAAGCCCATAAAAGGGAAGCATCGTGGGAAGGGCCATTCACAGTCCAAGAGTACCTGGGAGCTGTTAATTATCTCATAGCATTCTCCACCTCAAATCGAAAGCTTAAAGTGTACCATATTAAATCTCTAAATCCCTTTTATTCGAGAGAATTAAAGGTTTGTCAGTTTACAATCCAGGGAGAAGATGATGCTGAGTGGCCTGAAGGTGTCTACTATGAAGGGAAAAGTGCTGGTGGCATGGAAGAGGTGAACCTCTCCATGACCCTTGGGCGTATGCAGCAACAGCAGATTAATGAGCTATGTGCTGACTGAACGGACATACCACTCCATTGACACAGGTAATGCTTACCCAATTAGAGCCCAACCTTACCAGGTGTCTCCTCAGGCTGAAACTGCTATAGGATGGGACATCCAGGATATGCTATAGATGGGGGTAATCCGCCCCTCTGGCAGTGAATGGGCATATCCAGTGGTTCTAGTTTCCTGTTCTTTGTTTAACACACTTGATTGTGGCAGCATAGGGTTCAAGGACAAGACAAAGTTTGTACCTTGAGGAAGTTTTTAACCTAATCTGGTAAGAATAAGCTTAGGGGGTCTTTCATGCAGGTCCCCACCTCTGTACCCTATAATTCAAGGTCGGGAAGAAACCTTGACATAAGCTAAGAAAAATAAACTTTTACATGAAGTAGATTTGGAGTGAGTAAGCAACTGCATGGATAATTATCTGGTATTTCACTGCTTTTCCAGTTGGATCACTGTGGTGATCTGACACTTTCATGTTTAATTTTTTTCCTAATTGGCATCTAGTTCTCCAGAAGCTCTCCTGGTTTGTTTTCTTCTCTCATAAAATAGTAAAATTCTAGCTCTTATGATGTGAAGAAACACTTGGTTAAATTTTGCAAGGTTAATTGATGCAGCAATATTTCAGCATGCAGCTAGTGTAGAAGAATAGCAAGCATTGGTTAGAGCTGTGGGAGGAAAAATAAGTAGGAAATAATATTTCTCTCCATGTTAAATTGACACAAATTAGTTTAGAGTAAATTCTTTTACTAAACCTGCATACTCACAAATAGATTCAGACACCTTTACTAATTTCAGTGTCACTTAAATACTTATGTAGTCCCACTGATTATAAGATCAGTTGTTTGGGACTGCTCACATAAGGTTCTAAATAGGAAGGACGAATAAGGTGTATCAGAATCTAGCCTGACATGACGCATTTACGCTGTCATATTTAAATACCAAATTAGAGTAGGGAAGGAAATTGGTTTCCTATGCCACAAATATTTTTAAGATTAAAGAAATAAAAAATGTGAAAGAGACATACACTGGCCTCCCCAGAATATCCACTCTGGTGATTAGAGCCATAGGCGCCGACTCCAAGGTGCTCCAAGGCTGGAGCACCCACGGAAAAAAATTAGCAGGTGCTTAGGACCCACTGGCAGCCAAGCTCCAACCTCCCTCCCAGCGCATCCCACCCACCAGGATCAGCTGTTCCGCAGCATGCAGGGAGGTGCTGGGGGCAGGGGGAGGAGCCCGGATGGGGTGCACTTGGGGGAAGAGGATGGAAAGGGGCGAGATCTTGGGAGAAAGGGTGGAGTGGGAATGGGAGCAGGATCAGGGATGGGAAGAGGTGGGATGGGGGTGGGGCCGAGCACGCACTGGGTAGATAGGAAGTCAGTGCCTATGGTTAGAGCACTCACCTGGAATTTGGGAGATCCACATTTGAATGCCCGATTTGGAGCATGGGCTTGAATCTAGGTCTCCCCTATAGAACTGTGTGAATAGCTGAGTTTTCAGTTCATTGGCAAATAAAAAAAATGTATCCCAGTTCAAATGGAAACAGATTTCTCAAAATTCAGTGAACTGTAAAGCAAAAAGAAAAACTATATTTAAGTCAAATGAAACACTTTTGGTTTTTAACAACATTAAGGAAATTTTGAAAGAAAATTGTTTCTAACTGAAAAATCTAAATGTGACATTTTCAAAATGTCAAACAAACAAACAAACATGTTTGATTTTTCTGGAATTTTTTCAGGTCCCTCCCCAACTGAAACAATTTGGTGTAACAAAAGTTACAAAACATTTTGATATTAGACATTTTGCGCCAAAAAAAAATATTGGCTGAAAAACTTTGTCCAGCTCTGCTCCATATCTCAGATGAGTGCCCCAATCAGGAGACTATTGGCTATTCTGGGGTAAGTCTTTCAATCTTTCCAAATGAGCTGTTCTACTTTGTATAAATAAATATTCATTGGGTCAGAAAGAGAGACTCTATAGCCCAGTGATTAGGGAACTCATCTGAAAGTTCGGAGACCAAATTCAAATCCCTATTCCAATGAATATGTCATTATTTATCAAAAGTGGAACAGCTTCAAACAGGATTGAGAGATGTGCCCAAAATATCTCATAGCCGTTTGGCTAGGGCACTTTCCTGCAATGTGGGAGACCCAATACAAATACCTTCTCCACTTCAGGGAGAGAGGGAATTGAACCCGGGTGAGTGCACTAACCACTGCGCTGAAGATTATAAAGGAGGCCACCACCAGGGAAAATTCATTTAGGGTCAAATTCAACAAGTCTAATTCAATCTTAATGGATTTTACTTATTTTGATTAGCAATTTTCTGATGCAGTTTAACTGAAACCAAAAAATTTTCAATTTTTTTTTAACTGCGAGAACTGAAAAAAAAAATCAGTTATTTCCCCTCCTCTGCTCCTCACTAAGCTTGGATGTTCAAATAGCATCAAACAAGACCCCAAGGTGGAGATAACACCTTGGCCATCTCTTTGAAACCTTTCCCTTTTCCAAACAGCATCACTTCAGCCTTGCCTAGGTTCAGTTTGACCCATCCACTCTTCATCTAAGATTTGTAAGCATTCGGACAGGTTAGTAATGGTTAGCATCAGTTGGGAATGAGCTATATAGCCAAGTGTCATTGGCATACTGTTGGCAGCTGAACCTGTAGTTTTATTATCTTTCCCACTGGTTTCATGTAGATTTTGAAGAAAAAAGAGGGGATAACATGGATCCCTGCAGTACCCTGCAGGTGAGGGTCTTTGGAGGGACATTACCCTGCTGAGTTCTGTTGGATAGGAATAATTGGAGACACTGTACTACTGGGAATTTACTCTTTATAAATCATGTAGGAGGCGTAGAAGTACTTTGTGGTCAGCTTTGTCAAAGCTGCAAGGAGGTCCAGCAGTATGAGCATGGAGGTCTTACCTGACCTTCATTGCCATTCAGCAGTTGTCTTTTCGTGTCATCAGAGCCATCTCTGTGCTGTTTCCTGGTTTGAAGCCTGACTGTGAGTCCTATGTTATTAGAGCTTGGTGGTTGCCGTTACAACCTGGCCCAGTAGTGGGTGTCACAGCTTCAGAGTAACTGCATCTGCAGTTCCTCTCCATGATCCACCAAGAGCACCCACTTTTAGGCTGCCAGTCTGCAGCCATTACCTCTCTTAGGCTGAGATCCACATTTCTCTCCTTCCTGGGTTTCCAAGGCTGAATAGCTCCCTGCCTTACACTATGATATTTCTAGCAAGCCAGCTGCCTAAACAGGCCAGTGCCTGCACTGTGATTTCTCTCCAAAGGCTATGAACAGCACAACTGCCTGCAGTTATAAGTTACAACATAGTTGTTTAGTAACTAGCACGCTTACTCTTAAGGTGAAAACATTACAGAGAAAACATATTAAACCTTAAAAGAACCTACATGCACACTGAAAAGCGTATCAGAGGTCACCCCAACTCCAACCTCAGGCTCTGGCAGGTGTCAGTCCTTCAACCCAAAATTGGGTTTTCTGTGTGGTTACAAGTTCATAAGTGTCTCAGATTCACTACCCCAGCAGGCAGATCACTTTGCTTCTTTATACAGCTCAGGCCTTTGATCTCCAATCTCCAAGACCAGATAACCAGCCAGTAATTACCCTCTGCTCAAGGAATACGTTAAATAAACTGGATTTTTGCATAACCAGAATTAACTTTTCTTTAAATATTCCCCAGGAAATCCAGCTTCACACTCATTGTCTCAAAAGTCCATTCTTGTCTGGCACAATTTCATATAGTCCTTTTAATTCCCACATCTCACAACATCACCCCCCCCAGAGAGATTATATACAATCCTGGTCCACAATAATACATATGCTTAATACACCAGGTTTCAAGGATATTGCAGGTAATTGTTATATCTGTCACAGTAGCCCTAGTTGTCGGAAGACAGGATACTGGGCAAGATGGACCTTTGGTCTGACCCAGTATGGCCGTTCTTATGATGTTCACTGGCTTTTACCAGCTAGGAGTGGTGTGGATCCATTTCACAGGATGTGATTCTAATAATTTTTGAGGGCTTTTTAAGCTTTGCTGTGTGTGATTGGGTCAAGTTCAGTCTAGGTTGATTAGCTGGTTCACTCTGGAAAATAGCTCTGCTAGCCATGATTTTTTCCACATTGATGAGAGAGGAGTAGACAGCTTGTTTTGCCTCTTACTGCTGTGATTTAATCCTGTAAGTGTTTGTTCTGCTGGAGGATGGATTCAGAATTATTAATTATTGTACCATTGGTGTTCTCACGTTGTGTTATTCATCTGCTGCATTTCATCTGTGATCCCTGATGTTGTACAAACTCATTGGTGCTTTGGCCTCATATTTGGTGGCTTCACCTTTTCACCTAGGGAATACAGGAATCTTTGGGGACATACAAGCTTTGATTGCTCACTGCCATGTGGGGAAGGAGAAAAGGGTCTGATCTCTGCCTGGACGAGGTAGTGATCAGACCAGGAGAATGGTATATTGGTGACATCTCCAATACCCAGTCCTAGGCTGAAGATGGGATCCAACATGTGTCTGGGTGAATGTGTAGGTCCAGAGTCTGCCATGGATTTTACTGTATCTCTAATAGAAATAAATATACCAGGTAATAGCAGATTAATATCTCTATAGTGTCTGCTCAGCTATGAGGACTGGTGCATTGAGGTCATAGAGGCAAATCTCTGCCCACTCCCTCCACCTCTCCATCCATTTACTTGGGGAATGAGAGAGGAGTTGGCATGCAACAACTTCTTGCATGTATAAGCTTGGACCAAGGTCATGGGAGGTAACACATGCTTGTGATATTACTCCCAGTGTGGTCCTATATGGCCACGTTAGCTGTGCCATGATCTGGCTCTAAATATTTTAGAGAAAATCAGGCTGTAGTATTCCAGAGATGGTGACATGCAATTGGGATGCATACCAAAAAGGAAAACGGTCATGTGCCATAAGACAAGGTAAAAGGCTTGAATGTTTACTACATTGGAAGTGTGTTTTTGCAGTAGCGCTTAAATATTGTGGACTGGAATAAATCTGAGTGAATAGATGAGCCTGCATATAGGAACATTTCACTTAAATAAACAGCAGGGTGATTTGAAAAATGTGTGGTTATATTTTTTGGAAATCTGACCAATACGTTCTCATTAGTGTAACCTCTGTGAAGGTTTTGAAGATTATTTTAATCATATGCTATATCTCATATTTGATGCATCTTTGTACCATTTTGGAAATAAAAATCTTAAACAGAAAACAATATTTTGTATGATGGTTATACTCTCTGTACAGGGAAATTAGTCCCAGAAAACTAATTTTAAGGACACCAGCTTAAACTATACCACAGGGTACAACAATAAAATTCCAAAATTATCGAGGTTTCAGTTAAACAGGAGAGGAATTGTTGCAATTTCCATTGAAGTTTTATCTTGTGTGTGTGTGTGTGTACACACACACACACACACACAGAGGTAACAGGAAAGTTAAGTGTTAAAAGGACAAGTTTTGCTCAGTGACACTTGTAAGCTGATTGATATCTTTATAGTACCTTAATCTTCAAGTAGTCCCATTGAAATGAATGGAAGTACTTTTGGCAAAATACTTCTCAGCATGAACAATACTGGCCAAGTGAGACCACTCTTAGAATGAGGTGCTAATCCATAACAATAGCAGGATAAAGATCTCACACACGAGTTGTGCTCACATCTATAACAGGAAAAGACTGAAAGGGGAGAAAAAATGAACAAAATTCTCTAAGAGGCAGAACTACCCACTATGCATTTAGCATGAAATTCACTTCACTCCCTGTGATGCGCTGTTCACCCCACACAAGCCCTCAGAGGGTCTATGTGAGCCAGGAGGGGCCAATTAATTTAGGGGAAACCAGGGATTGATAGGCATTAATGGCAGATGAAGCCCAGCTGTGGAAGGAGCTGGAACAGAATGATGAAGCCAGGATGTGAGAACAGATAGGGACTGTAAGGTGGGGCCTGGGGCAGCTGATGGTCAGACTACAGGCTGGCTGTGTAGGCTGGGAGATACTTGGGTGGGCTACCTGGCAACAGGCTGAGGGGAAAAGGCTAGAAGTTGTTGAAACATGGAGAAGAAGCAGCAAGGGCTAAGAAAAAAAAGAACAGAAATATCAGTATTTGAAGAAGAGGGAGCAGAAAGGGATGGAAAAAAGAGTAAGGAAAAAGATCAACATCTTAAATTATCAAATCACCAGCTGGAGATGTAAAGATAGGAGATGTTAATCACTTGAAAACAGCAGAATGGGTTAGGCAAAAAGTATCGGAGATATTTTAAAAGCTAAAAAAATGCAAGGTAGAGATTTATTAGAGGCTGAGAAATTTCTCTTTTATTTTCTCTAAAATTGAAGTAAATTTGCCAGCCACCTAAATTTATAACAGAAGCAAAAGGGGTAATGTGGGGGGTTCCAGCAGGCATGATTAAGGATGAAATTTAAAATGGTATAGGCGATGACCAAGTGCTGTTTGTTAAGTGACTGATTAGCAGCAGAGGGGGAGAACACACACCATCTACGGCCATCCAAGTAACATTCAAAGGTGCAATGCTATCTGATGGGGTAATATAGATCAGCAGCTCTTCTGTGTTAAACCATATCCTGGCACTTTTTACATGTTATAAATATCAAAAGTTTAGACAGTTGCAACTGTCTAAAAGTGATGTGGTAAATGTGGAGGAGAGCGCTCATATGAGCGCTGTATAGAAGGAATAGAGCTAAAATGCATCAAGTGTGGGGAGAAGTACAGTAGCAGGGGTGATGGATTCTTCCTAAAAGTGAGGGGGCATGATGTCTTGCCCTTCTGGCTCTTCCCCAGCCAAGCCAGAAGCAGGAGCCAGGCTAGGGAGCCCAAGCCCCTCCACCTGTGCTGGGTGGCGAGCCCAGGGACACAGGCAGGGGCTGCTCTTAGGCCCCCCCACCCTGGCCAAGTGTAGGGTTCGTGGCTTCTCACAGCTGCCTAGGCTCACTGGGCCACTTTTACCCAGGCTGGGTTCCAGCTTCCGGCCGGGCTGGGGCCTTGGGGGAGGGAGGTGAAGGGGTAGTGGGCTGGGTCTGTGGCTAAAAGTGGATGGGCCAGATCCATCCACTTTCAAAAGTGGGAGTTGCATGGTCCCTTGTCCCCGCTGTTCCAGCACCCCTGCGGTGCAGCATACAAATGGTGCGTGGCAGCGGAATGAGCTAGAGAGAAACAGAAAATTAAAACTATTCATAAAGTATCCTATGCAGAAGTTATCAAAAAAGTTATTCACAGTGGAATGTGGAGAAGGAGGGAAATGTCAGTGGGGGAAAAGAGCTACATAGAACAACATGCAGTTCAGAGCAGGGAAGCAAACAGATGGGGAATAGATGAACATGTACTGTTTGCAGATAAAGAGAAATTTATAGCATTTATAATATAAGTGATTAATTATACTTTACACACATGGAAGAAGACAGAGAACAACAAATATAACAAAAGCAGCAGAAAAAATATTGGCATAAAGGAAATATCTTGATAAAACTGCATTCATGCAATTTTAAGTTAAGGTAATGGAGTTTAAACATGATGGTTCTAACTTAGTTGTTGTTGTTGTTTTTGTTGGAACACACAATTCCTGACCATGTGTTATTAAACTAAAGAAATGTTTTGAAATGGAAAACAAACCTGACATGATATGCATACAAGAAATATGGTTAGTGAGAGCTTATGTTTAGACTTCCATGGTATGATGTAATTAGATGCGACAGAGAAACAACAAGAGGATGAGGGGGTCTATACATTTATAAAGGCAGGTCTTAGTTATGTTGACATTGATGTACAGAACTTAAGTTTTGAGTACAATACTGTTGATGTTCCTCTGCAGAATAATATCCCCTTTATATGAATCTATATTTACATTTACAACCCATGTGGGGAAAAAAAAATAAACTAAACAAACTGGAATTGGAAGAGTTAGTTAAGCATGCCAAAGGCCTGCATATTATTTGAGGAAACCTTAATGGCAATAATGAAATACAGGGAAGCAGGAAAACTGATTATAATGGCAAAATGCCTGGAACAGTTCATTGACATGCACAATCTAGTATTGCTCATTTCTGGAGCACCTGCTAGGTTTAATTCAATGGATGGAACCTTTTCATGTTTTAGATCTAGGAATTGCAACAAGCAATATTGCAAGTAAATGCAACTGGGAAATCTATAAAGAAGTTGGAATAGGAAGTGATCACTTCCCTATGCTAATGACATATGAAGGCCAAGGTAATGTCTACACTTGCAGAGTTTTTGTGCTATAAGTTTCACCAGTGATAGGGAACCAGTGAAAGTAAAGTGCTGGTTTGTGTACTCACTTAATTCCTCAAGCATCAGAATGTGTTTACATTAGCAGCACTTCCATCACGGATGAGAGCAGCGCTCCAGGGCAGCTATCCCACAGTGGAGCTCTCTCCAGTTTGATGATAGGTCTTGTGGGAAAGGGGGGGGGGGTGATCAACGGGCATCTTGGGTCCCTGCCCAGTCTCCTCTCCCCAAACATTGATAAGCTCCACTAGCTCAGCATTGCTTTAAGCAGAGGATCATTTGCTCCCTGGAGCAGGCATTGTCACCTGGCCAGATAAGTGAGCACTTGCCAAGAAAACAGGAAGGGGAGTTTCAAAGTTCCCAGGCTTTACAGTGGGAGGGGTGGATGTCTGTTTACCTGGCAGCAGAGCTGCTGGCCAGAGTGGTCACCTAGACACTGTGGGATAGCCTCCGGAGGCTAAAAGCTGTGTAAACAGGAAGAACATGTCTTCACTTGCACATCACCGCAAAAGCATCACCAGTAAGAGCTGTACACCTCTTGTGAAGGTGGTTTTATTTTTGCAGTGAAACTCAGAAGTTTCACTGCAAAAAGTCATTGGCAAGTGGAGATGCTCCCATGGTTTCTGCACAAAAAAGGGACTTTTTCCGCTTTAAATGGCAAGTTTAGACATGCCTAAAGGAATTCCTTTCTGGAGCATTTGAAAAGCAAATTGGAGACTCTTTAAGAGTAAGCGTGCTGAGTATCTAAGTACCAATTGTATAAGTAATAATTTAGAGGAGTTGCATGATAATATAATAAAAGGTGTTGTAGTAGTAGCAGCAACCAGCCTAGTTATATGTAAGACATTGAATTGCCACAAACTCAAAATCCAGTTCCCTGGTGGAATGAAGATTGTAAAGCAGTGAAAGAAAGAAAGAAAGACAGACAGACAGACAAACAGTACAAATGAATAGCAAGGACTTAATGAACTATACAAGATGTAAAGCAGCGACAGAGAGAATTAAAAAGGCAAAGAAAGAGCTGGAGAAATACTATGGGAAAAATGAACAAAGATTATGAGGTTTCAGAGATATAAACAAGTATAAATGGGATATGGAGAAAAAACAGAGTTCATACCTAGTCTTGTAGTAAATGATAAAGTTGAAAGTTCTAACTCAGCAAAAGTGGATATTTTAGCAAAAGGGTTCCAAAAAGTTCGTAGGTTTCAGAGTGGTAGCTGTGTTAGTCTGTATCATCAAAAACAAAGAGAAAAGGAGTACTTGTGGCACCTTAGAGACTAATAAATTTATTTGGGCATAAGCTTTTGTGGGCTAGAACCTACTTCATCAGATGCATGGAGTGGAAAATACAGTAGCAGATATATTTATACCTAGTACATGAAAAGATGGGAGTTGCCTTACTAGGTTGGGGGGGGGGGGTCAGTCTAATAAGAATTCAATTAACAGTAGAATATCAAGGGAGGAAAAATAACTTTTGTAGTGATAATGAGGGTGGCCCATTTCAAACAAACAGTTGACAAGAAGGCGTCAGTAACAGTAGGGAGAAATTAGTATGGTAAGTTAGTAGTGATACAAATCAAACTAGGAGTTTTGTGAACAAAAAAGAAAGTTTGCTGAATAAAATTACAAGCTCTTACCTAGTTGGGTAGAATATAAAGGTAATGTCAGCATAAAGAAACTCTCAAAAGCTATCGACAACAGTAAAGTACAGCCCTAGGTAAAGAAAGCATGTATAATGCAATGCTTAGGCACCTAAAAGGAGGGAGTTTGAGTTTTATTGAAATTATATAATATAATATATGGGGCATGGGGGGAGGAGGAACACTAGAAGGAAGCAAGTGGAGGTTATACCAATATACAAATTATGCACTAGACCTGATGCATTATAGACCTATTGCCCTCACACTGTGTGTGCAAAATTATGGAAAGGACGATAAATGAGAGATTAGTAACATACTTGGAAAAAAATGAAATTAAACTGTGTACAAAGTTTTTCAGGAAAGGAAGAGGCACAGTAATGTTACAAATACAAAAAACCAACAAGGAACAGATAATTTGATTCCTGTCTTTTTGGACATTGTAAAAGTGTATGATATGCTATGGAGGGAAGGCTTGCTGTACAAACTGACCACAACTGGAACAAGGGGAAGAATGTACTGGTGAATAAGAGACTTCTTAAGTGATAGAATCATACAAGTCAGGATAGGGGAAGCTTTGTCGAATATTTTAAACTTACTAATGGCACTCCACCAGCGATATTATCAGCCCAATCCTGTTTAACATTATGACCAATGATCTCCTGCAGAGTATATTGGCAGCAATAGGTATTACTCTGTTTTGTGGAGGACTGTGCTATATGGGCCAAACATGGAAGACTTAAGATAGCTGTGGAGAGAACCAATGAGGTGCTCAGGGGGACTTCAGAATGGAAAGACTTGGGGGGATTTAAGTTCTCACTTATACAATAAAGGGAAAGATTGTCACAAAAAGGAAGATTCTGAAAGAATGGAATGTACATCTCTATACAGGAAAAATACTGGTAGGTCAAAATTTTACATTCTTAGAAGTTATGTTTGATAAACTAACTTGGAAGGGTCATATAGATAAAATCAAGACTAAATGTAAAGACAGGATGAATGTGATTCAAAGTATTGCTGGGAACAACTGGGGTGCAGCCAAGAACATGTTGTTGATGCTGTATAGGGCATTAATAAGATCAGTGTTAGATTATGGAGGCCAAGAGTTTAATTTAGCTTCTAAACCAACACTGAATAGCTGATCCAAGCCCAAGCTCTGTGAATTGCATGTGGTCCAAGTATTACTCCATTGTGTGTGCTGTAGATAGCAACTGGAGAAATGCCAATAAATGTAAGGATTAAATAGTTAGATTTAACTCTTTGGGCTAAGGTTAATGGGAATAGTGAAGATAAGAGTATTAACTGAATATATATGAGTAATGTTGGGAATTAAGTAGACAAGAAGAAATTGGGGGCCACAAATGCTCACCTGCTAACAAAGTCAAAAGGGGGGGGTAAAAGACTGGGGTGAAAAGGAAGATCTGGAAGAAATTGAAGTCTCTTGTCATGGGAAATCAAACTATAGCTGAACAGTTCTCTCTCCAGTGGTGCATTTGGAATTATATGATCAAACAAAGGGAACAAAACCATCAAATGTGACAACTAAGATTTATGAGTTTATTCATGGCAAATGGGGTCAGCATTGCCAAACCTACACTGATGGCTCTAGAGATGACAACACAGGAGTGTGAATGGCCTTTTGGGTCCCTGAATCTGGAATTAAGAGATCTGTAGGACTATCCAGTTCTGTGACAATTATGACGACCAAATTGATGGGCATACTTTGGCACTGACCTGGATGCTAACTAAAATGTGATGGCTGCCCTATCTGACTCTTTATCGGGTATAATGGTGATTAGAAAGGGAGCCTCAGAAAACAGGAATGATTTAATCAATGAAATATTGTTCTTCACTGAAGATAGTACAATTCGGTATACATACAATATTAGTGTGGATTCCAGTGCATGTTGGGATACTGGGCAATGAAATGTTAGCTAAAGCAGTGAAAAATGCTTTAAAAAAAAAAAAAAAAAAGAGGAAGGTTGATTTGATGCTGGTAAACCAGGTGCCAGCTCTTGCCAAGTCTGTAGCCATCAGCTGAGCACTGACAAAATTCTTAGCTGGAAAGACCAGCTCACCTATATGTTAATATTGTTCAAGATCGGTATTAGACTTGTAGAGATGTGTTTAGACTATAAAATGCTTGTAAGCTGCTGCATGCATTAATCTTACTTGTGATGTCTGTAGCCTATGCTACAAGGTAAAATACAAGTTTTTGTTTTGTAATTTTAAAAATGCCTGCTCTGAACTTGTGAACTCAAATGGGAAGAGTGGCTCCCCTCACCCATCCAGCAGGGCTATCAAAAATTAAGTGGACCATTGTAGGACAAAAGCTTTGTTGATTGCCCCATCCACCCATGGTGAAATACATGCAGAAGGCCTCATCCCATTGGCTTGAATGCTGGAAGAGGGGAAATAAAAATAGCTAACATGAAGATTTTTCATTTCTTTGCTGTTTGGACTCTCACAAGGGCTGGAGCTAAGAAACACTGCAGACATCCCCAGGGTCAACCTGGGCTAAGCCCTAAAAAGACATTCAGTGTTGGTAGATTACTACATCCGCCACCTTTTGAATCAGAGACTGAGATTCATTTGTGTATATATGCTTACTTGCTTTAACCTCTAAATAACACTTATTTATTTTTCCTAGCTAATAAACTTTTAGTTAGTTTATTATAGGATTGGCTAGAAGCATTGTTTTTGTTGTGAGATCTAAGGTACAAGTTGATCTGGGGTAGGTGACTGGTCTCTTTGGATTGGAAGCAAGCCATGATATTTTGGGGGGGGGGGGGGGACGGAGACACGAAGGTGTAAGTGACCATTTATCACTAAGTTCAGCTTACCTGGGTGGCAAGATAGACTGGACAGCCCAAGGTGACTTCTGTGACTCCGTGGTAAGAGTGTTACGGTGATCTAGGAGTCCACATTTGTTACTAGGTTGGTGAAATATAATTATTGAACATATCACTTTGGGGAGCCTGGTTGGTTTTTTTTTTGTTTTTTTTTGGACAGTCTGCTCTGAGATTGGCACTCTGTTGTGAGCCACTCCAGAGAGTATGACATTGATATAAGAATCCCTCTGAGTAAACAGGACTTCAAAAGTTTTGGTTTAGAGTTAACTTAAGAAGAAGTGGCAAGAACTATGGACCAAAGAGGAAAAAAATGAAGGTTCTATGAAATATGTCCTAAACGTGAGGATAATGGTATACTTAATAGTTATGACAGAAGAAGTGAAGTAACTATATTTAGAGTGCTAACAGATCACTTTGACCTAAATGGTAATTTGTATTTACTAAACAAGCACAAAGATGGGTTGTGTGACACATGCAAAGTCCAAGAGCATTTCCTGTGACAATGCCGGGAGAATTACACAGGAAGAAAAATTCTTTATGAAGAACTGAGGTGCCTCAAGGGAAAGAATATAGTCTGAAAGGACTAGTGAGACTACCAGGAAAGTAGGGTAGCATTAAAAAAGAACTAAGGATACAGGGCTGGATGAGAGAATACAGATTTTTACTTATGCAAAAACTGTAGTAGGTGGCAGTCCTAATCAGATGAGGCTGCTATGTCATAGAACAAGAAAAAAAGGAGAGGAAGGAAAGCACTGTAGGTAGGAGGTCTGCAGCCTCTCTCTAGAGGCAAATGGAGTTGGCCAGAAACAAGGAAAAGATCCTGGGATATAGTAAGACCTGGGGTCCTGTTCTGGACTAGGGAGCCTTACAAGAGGCCTAGAGGGGTAAAGTAACCATGGGAAATGGAGGAGAGCAAACCCAGTGATAGGAAAGGAGATAGAGAAGTGGGGTAGGAAGGAGCCAAGGCAAACAACAGGGTCTGAGACTGAGCAGACATGGATTGCTAGTCAGAGGGTCCCTGGGCCAGACTTTGAAGTAGTGGGAGAATCTGGGTTCCCCTACCAATCTCTGGGAAGTGGAATAGGAGGTGGAAGAGAAGACTGTTTAAGGCAGCATCTGGACAGCTTGTCTGGTTGGACTTGATTATTCCAGAAGGGGGGGGGGACTACATAGTGACCTGGCTGGAGGGCTGAATCACAAAGAAGGAGCACCTTGAGTCACTAAGAGAGGGGGAGGCCATAGTGTGAGCAACCAATGGAAGGGGTCATCAGATGGAACACGGCTAATTCTCAGACCCACCCACAAGGAGCACATTTGTGATGAGTGAACCCATTTACACTCCCCCATTAAGCCCATAATTGTGATTTATATTGGTAAAGTGGATGTGGGTTGAGAAGGCAGTAGTTCCTTGGAGTTAGTGTTCAGAACTGTAGTACAGCCCCTCTGCTTCTTAAGGGGCCAGATTGTGATCCCCTTACTTGCACTGAGTAGTACTATTTGATTTCAATGGTAAGGGTAAGGTATTACTCAATGTGATTAAATAGGTAGCACAATCTGCTCCATAGGATGACAGGGCCACTAAGTCTGCATAATCATAGATTCTCTAGACCCTCTTCTGATAACATCCACAATCTTGGAACACTGGGGCCAGTACAGATCTCCTTCCTCATTCCCACCAGTTGAGATGTTGTTCCTGAAAGCTGCCCCCCACCTCTGCTCCAAAGGATATGATCAAAGCATAAGCAAATGGAGGACATGAAACTATGGAGTTCCAGTTTTACATTCTGTTTCCTGTGGGAATCTCTAAACCAAAAGTCATTTGAGCCCAGCTGCCTCCATATATGTGGTGGGGCTAGCCATCCTATATGGTGGATGTCTGGTGCCTGGGTATATACTTTATGGAATTATGAAAAGCAGAAAATTCGAGTCTAGTATCACAGTTGGATCAGATGCAAATTCCCCTGCCTGCCTGACAAGACTTATTGCAAAATTATACAAAGGGGTGGGGTTGGGGGAGCAGAGGGAGGTGAAGCTATAATAGTAAAATGCACTGATCTGCAGCTACAGCATTAGAGTATTTCAAGTCAATTCACATAGATATGGGAAAGTTGAAAACAAAAATATCAGAATAAACAGTTAAAGATTCAGTGTAGCTGTACTTGTACATGAGGAAATAGGAAAAAAAAAATCTAAAATTCCAGTTGTTTATTTTAAATGTTTATGAAAGTATTTTAAAACTCAGATTTAGTGTAAAATCCAGATTAAAATATAATTGTGAATATAACATTTTACAGATAGAGATATTGGTAATAAAATGCTCCTCCCCAGTGAAAAATAGTTTCAAAACTTACCTTTCTCCAGATAGGAGTAACTAACAGGAAAATTGTGTCTTTAGAAATAATCCTTAAGCACTTAAGGAGTAATCTCTGTATCATGATGTAACACGGTAGTTTGTTCCTAGGCTAGAGAGCCTGAGGTTAAGACAGCCTTGATTACAGGATAAGCCCCACCTGAGTCAGGAAATTCCCTATAAAGGGATGCAAATGGCTGCAGTGAGTGGGAGGATACTCAGAAAAAAGAAGTTATAGCTAGCAGCAAACAGGGCTAGTTTTTGCAGAGACTTTAAACAGTGCCCAGTTCTGGGAAAGATGTCTATGAACCCCACAACTAAGGGGAGAGAGGGCCAGTGTATACTGAAATTGACTAACTTAGACCCCACTTGGGGAATGTTTTAATTGTTTTGAGTTTGGTTAAGGAACCCCAAGAAGGAGACACCAGGTGCAGAGCACTGAAGAGTGACATCTAGCCACAAGGGGTGCCTAAGTGGTAGCCAACCATGTTACACCCCCTACAGGGCAAAATCCTATCTGCCCTCTTCTACAAGGGGATACAAATTACAGAAAAATTGCAGCTATCTTATTGCTTCCACAATTCTGGCCAGCAAGTATGAGAGTGGAGCCTTGGCTCTGCTCATTCATCACATCTCCCTGCCCCCTTACTTGCAGAGGAGAGTGTTTGGAAAGAAGGGACCATGCTCTTCCCTAGACCTGGCCCCAAGATGTGAGGGTATCTTATTTGGCCAAGCAGGAGTTTGGAGGTGGGACTTTATGGCTCTGATTGACTAAGTAAAACAAGGACATAATCTAGCTCGAAACAGAGGGATGTTTTGAGGAGTAATAGTCACAAAAAGAGATAAAATCAAGGTCTATTGATATCAGCCAAAGCCAGTTCCCCAGTTCACATCATGCTCCCTGTGCCTGCAAAATGGCATAAATGTCACTCAACAATGTGAGGCATTTAATTAAAATGTAGTGGATACATATGTACCTATTGTATTGACAAATTTCAAGGCTCTCCTTATAAATGAAATACTGTTTTGGAGGGTGGGGGGGTTTGTTTGTTTTTTATGGGAAAAGAAACATACAGCTACTAAATGGAAAATGAGATAAATACTCATGTCCTTTGCATGAATTTACAGTGTAGCCTCAAACCCTGCCCCCAAAAGAAAGAAAAACCTGAAACACTCCGTAATATATAAACAATTCTATTGCATCATTCAGGAACCCCATCCTATATATCTATATCTAGATATATAGCTTCTTAGGGGGTAAATGAGATTATGATTATAATACTCAAAATGAGATGCAATATAATTAATATAATCTGTCATTTCCCCAGCCCTGGATCAATATTTGTCACCAGAATGCATTCATTTTGTCATTGTTTGTTCTTATTGTTTTGAATATAGATTAATAATAGTACTTTTCACTTCAAAATCTGATTCTCACTACACCATTTATCTACATTAAGAGCAGTCAAAATTGTAGTATCCCTTACTTGTAGTGATTTATAGTGGCATTTGTTTTGCTGTATTTCTGAGCACTTTTTAATATTTTCTAATTTGATTTAATGTCTATTTTATTTCATCTCCTATTTTCTTTATTATCACTTAGTAATGCGTTAAGGAAAGAAGTCAGAAGTCTCTATTCAGCAAAGGAAAGTAAATGATGGGGGAGACCAGTTGGCTTAGGGAACACATAATAGGTTTCCGAGCATAGCACTGGTTCAGATCCCACCCAGAAACTCTTATCTTTTGACATTATCTGCATTATTCAATATATCTGTCACTTTCAAAACTGTCTCAAATGTTAGACTTGACTTAATGCAGTTATAGAATATATAGTTACAGAGCTAAAGAATAGCAGAGAGAGGAAATTTAGGAGTATGCAGTAAGGGAGAATACATATATTTTCAGATGAGATTTGAGAAGAATGACACTCAGTGAGGGAAAGATACAGAAAGTCCTTTTCAAATGATAAGTGCTATAGAGAAGAAGATTCTCATGTCTTACACAGGGCAAGAGAGGGAGAAAGGGGGGAGAGGAAGCTGGCAATAAATGGAAAAACAGATCAGGAGACAGAGAATGAAGCTATGCTGGAAAAAGGTCTGATCTTCGAAGATAAGAACAATTTTGAACTGGATGCTGAATTTAACAAGGAGTTAGTGGAGGTACTCAAGGATAGGATGATTATTTGGGCTGTAAACTCTTTGGGGCAGGCAGTGTCTTTGTTCAGTGTTGTGCATCACTTAGCACAATGAAATTCTGGGCTTCTAGCTGGTACAGTAATATAAATTTTGCTTATTGGTATGTGTAAGGTAGATCATAGCTTCAGTTATTTAGTGGCCTACATTAAATGTATTGGTAACTTAGTTCAGTACCTTTTACATACATGTCTACATGATGAAACCAACAATCACAGTGAACACCTTTTTGGGCAATGTCAGCAGCAAGACCCAGGACTGAATAAACTTAGGAACCACGCTATCATCTCCCTATAGGTATGGTTCCTCCATCACATAGGTGAGGCCCATTGCTATGAAAAGGTGGGAAAGCTTTCACTGTTTCTCCCTGCTATACCTGTTCTATAAATAATGGAAGGCCATCTCCATCGCTGTCACTTCCAGGATATCACATTAATTTCCAAATGAACAAACTGCACATACTCTAGCACTCCCAAAGGACTATGTAGCACTACTGAACATTGAGGAGGAATTTTTCTTCATGGTTCTTCCATCTAAAATGCTCACAGAATAAGCCTACTAGAGCTACAAAAAACTTGCCTTTCCCTCTGCCTTCTGTTGGCATATTTTAAGATTAAAAGTGGTTCATGAATGAGGATTTTATATTTTTAAGGATTAGCAAACTGATTGTCAAACTCTGAACCATCTTATACGTTGATAGCTGTCAATGAACAGGTGTGTCTTTTTGGGGTGGGGGGGAATCCATATCCATTTAGGATATGATCCAAAGCCCATAGTAGTCAATGGGCTTTTGGATCAGGCTGGTAATATTTTGTTTGATTCTTATAAAAATAACTGTTGTATATTGTATGGTGTGATTATTACTTATTGGATATCTATTATTAATTATTATTATTATTATTATTTTATTTTGAATTGTAACTGTTTGCCAGGTACCCCAAGTAAGTAAATTGGCCTGGGAACACTGTACGAAATATGTCCCTGTACAGATGATCAGCACAAGACCTATAACTTTTTAAATCCCACTCTTGTTGTCTGTACTGGATTGAATTTCATCTTTTTTTGAATAAAATAATTATGAATTAGTACTATTAATCACAAACAACATATTGGCATTCACCTATCTCTAACATTCATTACACAGATTAACTTTTAACAATCATCCTACTTCAATCTACTGTTGAAAATGTTGCCAGCAGAACTGTCAATTGCTAAAAAATATATTAATCTTTATTCATCAGCACACACCTAGTAATGTTCACTGTAGACTGGGAGAAATCTTTTGCTTTTAGTGATTAAATATCTGGAATGTATTTGTCACTTATTATTATGCAGTCTTCTATAAAACCACGTTTGTTTGTTTGTTTGTTTGGCTTCCTAGCTTTGGAAAGGTCTTTTATGCCATGCGTGTAAATCTGAGAGCTGTTAAATTTCTGGATAATCTCAAGGCTCAGTTCATTTCTTAATTGAAGTGTTCTTGTTTCTTAAGATATTTGAAAGTAACCCTTTCCAAAGGAATAATACTCATTTCTGCTGGCATGACATGGCCAACCTTGGTCTTGAGCTCTGAGAGGCCAATTGAAATGAGGCAGCAACTAGCATAAGAAAGAAATAACATTTGTTGTGTTAGTCCTCATAAAAATGTTTGAATGGGAGTTAAGTACTGAATGAATGGAAATGTGTGATTAAGAGGAAAGCATTCAAAATGCAATAATCCTAACACTAATTTAGGGTCTAATTTATTGGGGTTTAGTAGCTGCAACTCACATTAATTTCTGTGAAAGTTACAGGAGCTCAACAGCTCCAGAATGTAGGACCTTAGATCCAGAACCCCCTCCCACTCAAGTTAACAACAAAATTCCAGTTGACATCAATGAAAGCAGAAAATTGTCCTGAACAGTGTTTATGAAAATATAAAACAAGGAGTTCTTAAAGGAGTTCATAAAAGAAAGAGAGTATTAAACTGGCTAGATCCTAACATGGCTTGGCAGAGGGTCTGCATATGTGTGTGGAAGACTTTCCAGTATATAACTGGACATGTTTGTAGTTTGTTAATTTTACAAGCCCTAGAGCTATGTTGATTTGTTTCAGTTGAAGATCTAGCCCAGTTGCTCCCACATCCACAAATTTGACTAACAGGTATGTTCCCAAAACCACATGCACACATCAAAACCTGTGTTAGTGCATTCAAACTAAAATTACAGTAATTTTGTATTTAGCAAAAGCCGACTTGTGTGAATGCAGCAGTTGCATTTCTGCCCAAGTTGTGCCCAAGTTTGAACATTCGATTCAGACTAGCTAGCAAAGGGACCAGACTGTCTGATGTGGATGACGTAACACAGTGTTATGATTTCTCACTCATTTCTGCTTCTCTTTAGTCAACTATGCTGCAATTCATATTTTGGAGGAAGGATTGTCTTGTGGTTACACAGTGGATGGGGCTCAAGAGCTATTGGTTCAGTTCCCAGATCTGCCATATTCTTTTTCTGTGTAAGTTTGGACAAGCCCCTTATCTCTCTCTCTGCTTTGGTACCCCAGCTGTCTGCCTTGACTGTGAACTGTTTGGAACAGAGAATGCACAGCGCCTTGAACAGAACGACTCTAATTTCATTTGGAACCTGTTAGCACTACCGTAGTACAAATAATGAATAGCATACAAAGAGTCCAATTACTCTATCAGTTAGCATCCTGGTTTGTACTGAGAGTTTTGCAAACCGTATCAGGAATGATGTGTAGCTTAGTAACAGGACTGTCCATCTTTATTGTAATAATAATAATATTGACTTTATAAACAACTAAGCCTAGTCGAACAAAGAAGAAATTGCCAAATGATCAACAGAATTTAAAAATACAGGGTAAAGTTCTGACTCCATTATAGTCAATGGGAGTTCTGCATAGACTTTAATGGGGCCAGGATTTTATTCACAGCTTCTGGAGACTAACGGGTGTTTTTCAAGGGGTAAATCTCTAACAGATGGGTTGAACCTTTTGCTTCAAAGCATCTTATAAAAGCAGGTAACCATGACAACCAGCACCAGTGTATCTGAAGTGAGAATGGAAGCTGAAAGCAGAGGATGGCAAAGTACAATAATGAGTCCTTATGTTTCGCTGCTTATCATGTCTTATTAAAATCTAGCCGTTAGACAAGATAAGAGCTGGGTTATAATTGCTTCCTAAACCTACTGAGCTAAATTCATCTCTGGCATGACACTGTCTTTAATGGAGTTACACCAGGGATCAATTTGTACTTACAAACAAATTCATATGCTACTAAATGTTTTACATACAGGTGGGTAAATTCACTTTGTGTCTAATCCAATTTGGGCAAGATTGTGTCTCGGGCTATGTGCTCACACAGGTGGATAAGGGATTGTCTGTACATGGAGTTGGTCCTGAGTAATTAAGTGTGTGGACACTGTTTTAGGGCTTATCTACATGGCTAGTTAGTGAGTGTCGAGCCACGGTGTGAATGTACTGTGCATGAGCATGCCACATTACTAACTCGCCACATTGACAAGCCTCTATTCTGGAATTAAGGGAGGGTGTGAATTTAAAACACAATAGCACACATTCTGAAATACGTATTTCACACATGGAGTTATTCAAAACAACTATTGCACTTTAAATCCACACCCTATCTTAATTCACTTGGGTTTTCAAGTGTGAACAAGCCCTAAAAAAAATCTGTTGAACCTGCATATTTTCCTCAGACTGTTACCACAGAGACTATTAATGATACCACCTTAGGGCTAAGTTTTAGCTCTTCTGCTCCAGTCCTTATAATGTGAAACCAAAGCTCATAGCTAATACCACAGCTGTGTAAGTATCGAGAGTACACATATATCTTTGTCCTATTAAGATTATACTTATGTTTTTATAAAATAAGCATGTAATCTATGTATATTTCTGAAAAATGTAATTTTTCTTTGAATGAGATCCAGGTGCCTTCCTGCCCATGATGAATGTGCAACAAAGTTTAAAAACTAGTTAATCTTATAAAACACTGCAAATATTTGGCATCAGGCAAATTTGGAGGACTTCCCTTTGCTCTACTACCACACAGACATGGAGAATTTCTCAGTGAACTAAAACTGGAAATAAGAAGCAAATTCTTAACAGCAAGGGTAATTAACCTTTGGAACATATTGCCAAGAAATCTTAAACCACAGCTGGATCACTTCTAAAGGATATGTACGAATTAAATCCCAATTTATTGGCTTGGTGCAGAAATTATTGGATTCTGTGTCTTGCATTGTGCAAGAATTCAGAGTAGATGAGCTTAATGGTCCCTTCCAGCCTTTAAAATCCTGAGCTAATATAAATTAGTGTGAGTAATTTACCCCAAATGATGATCTGGCCTTCCAAACCTATGTGAATTCCTTCTGATTAAAATATATGCTGGCCATGTACTATACTGTGCTGTATGGTAGTTATGAAAAGTGGGATACCTTTTTTTTTCTGTGCACTGCGCCTTCAAATTTCCAAATTTCCAAATTTCCTCTGCCCATGTGCAGTGACAGCAACTGTTTTGTTCTGAGTTGCTGCTGCATTGTCTTGTGAATTCAGAAGATGGGGAAACACTCTGGTCTCCTAGGAGTAAGCCTTCATTAGAACTAGAACAGGGTTACGAAAGCTAAAGGTGAGCCAGGAGTTTCTCCCAGCTGAGTGTCTGGTGAAGCTGCTGCTGGGTGTCTTCCAACCAGTTCTTCCAGTGCTCTGCTCTTAAAGGCACAGTACATACTCCTAACAACTCCACCTCATAAAGAGACTAGAGCTGCATGAAAAATTTTGACTAATTTTTGCCAAAAAATGCAGTTTCAGGTTATCTGAAACTATTCACAAATTCAACACTAATTCTACAAATAGTTTCAGAGACTTTTTTGGGGGGAGGAGGTGGATGATAGTTTTGCCAGGGGATTTAGACACCATTCACAAAACCAGAGGGTGTCATCACAGTCCCCCATAACCTTTACTCTAGTTCAATCTTTTTATCGTGAAAGTGCAGCTTACAAATGTAGACTTTTTTATTACATAACTGCACTCAAAATCAAAACAATGCAAAACTTTAGAGCCTACAAGTCCACTCAGTCCTACTTCTCGTTAAGCCATAGCTAAGACAAACAATTTTGTTTACATTTACAGGAGATAATGTTGACCACTTCTTATTTACAATGTCACCAGAAAGTGAGAACAGGCATTCACATGGGATTTTTGTAGCAGGCATTGCAAGGTATTTACATGCCAGATATGCTAAACATTTATATGCCACTTCATGCTTCAGCCATCATTCCAGAGGACTTGCTTCCATGCTGATGACACTCCTTAAAAAATAATGCGTTAATTACATTTATGACTGAACTCCTTGGGGGAGAACTGTATGTCCCCTGCTCTGTTTTACCCACATTCTGCCATATATTTCCATGATATTGCAGTCTCGGATGATGACCCAGCACACGTTGTTCATTCTAAGAACACTTTCACTGCAGATATGATAAAACGCAAAGAAGGTACCAATGTGAGATTTCAAAAGATAGCTACAGCACTTGACCCAAGGTTTAAGAATCTGAAGTGCCTTCCAAAATCTGAGAGAGATGAGGTGAAGAACATGCTTTCAAAGGTCTTAAAAGAGCAACACTCCTATGAGGAAACTACAGAACCCAAACTACCAAAAAAGAAAATCAGCCTTCTGATGGTGGCATCTTACTCAGATGATGAAAATGGACATGTGTTAGTCTGCACTGCTTTGGATTGTTATTGAGCAGAACCCATCATCAGCATGGATGCATGTCCTCTGGAAAGGTGGTTGAAGCATGAAGGGACATATGAATCTTTAGAGCATCTGGCATGTAAATATCTTGTGACGCCGGCTACAACAGGGCCATGAGAACACCTGTTGTTGCTTTCAGGTGACATTGTGAACAAGAAGCGGGCGGCATTATCTCCTGCAAATGTAAATAAACTTGTTTGTGTGAGCAATTGGCTGAACAAGAAACAGGACTGAATGGCCTTGTAGGTGCTAAAGTTTTACATTGTTTTATTTTTGAGTGCAGTTATTTTTTGTACATAATTCTACATTTGTAAGTTCAACTTTCATGATAAAGAGATTGCACTGCAGTACTTGTATTAAGTGAATTGAAACATACCATTTCTTTTCTTTTTTACAGTGCAAATATTCGTAATAAAAATAATATAAAGTGAGCACTGTACACTTTGTATTCTGTGTTATAACTGAAATCAGTATATTTGAAAATGTAGAAAACATCCAAAAATATTTAAATAAATGGTATTCTATTATTGTTTAACAGTGCAATTAATCACGATTAATTTTTTAATAACTTGACAGCCCTATTAATAAAATCTGGAAGCCTCTAAGAGTAGATGCAAAAAAAGGAAACTGTGCTAGTGCCATTTTTTTTTGCTTGAATATTCAGAACAGATGAAATAACCATCATTGTTTGTTAGGAGTTTAATCTTCTTGCCATGCAGGAAATTAAGATCCCCTTACTTACCATGCAACCTGGGTGACCAACTGCACAATATAATAACAACAAATAGAACATAAAAAAAATGAACTGTTGAAAATTATTTGTGAAAACTGTTATATGGATACAAACAGTTCATGAGAAAAAAGAGGATAGAATTGATAATGAATAGTTTTTGCAATAAACAGTTCAACTAGCTCTGTCATGTACTTCTGAGACACTTTTCTATACCTACCGGCAACATGCATTTGTGAAAAATTTAAATTAAAACTCTGTTCCCTGAAAGCATTGTACTGTTATAGCGTCTGATTCAAAGGCCTTTGACGCCAATAGGAGTCTTTCCATTGACTTCAGCAGGCTTTGGATCATCCCATACTGCTTGTGCTTCAGTGTTCTGTAAGTTTCTTTCATGGGGAAAAACAGGTGAATAGCCAGAGTAACAGTTTTTTAACATTTCCCCTTGTTTGGTCTCTTTCCTTTGCTAATAAATATAACTTAAAGACATTTAAAAAAACAGTACACTGTGGCAAGGAGATTAAAGGAAGTTTACACCTCTATCAACACATTATATACACATTGACAGCATTGATCTTAAACTTGAATTGCAATGGAACCAGCTTGAGGCTGCTTTATTTAAGAAGTGGTTTAATTTATCTTCTATATTTTCTTTAAGGGGGAAGATGGACTATGCAGAATAAAGGCTCTAATAAATGTATTGGAAGACTTTCCTCACAGCCTGTTGAAAACACAAAATTATGATAGCCTTTTATTTGGAGAGGAAGGGGGTGTTGGTGGGGAGAAAGAAATTTTAGGATGCCTGAAGTGAATGAATGGTGTATCTCCTCCAGCCTTGAAAGCAGAATAACAAGACAAGTAACTCTTCAAAACAATAAATTGTCAGATCTAGGCTTTTTATTGTCAAGAACAAAATGAAGTTTTGTTCTCTGGTTAAGAGTTGAGAATGAATATGATTTGCCAGGAAGCAATCATTGTATTATCATATCAAATGTCAGAGCTTTAGAAATATGGAAATGTGTCTCTAGCATTCTTTCTTTAACCAAAGAGCTCCACAAAGTATCGGAGGCTGAGTTTAAGACCTCAGGAAATGACGGGGGCAGGTCTATAGAAATAGATGCATGTACAATTACTGCCTCAAGCTCCAAGTGTTTGTATAATCTGGTCTCGGACTGTAGCAAAGCCACAGAAGCCTAGAACTCATAAGTATAGGAGTGGTTGGGAACCTAGCTCTGGGACTTCAAAGTACTATTTATTTTACTCATGAAAGAAAGCAAGATGAGAAGGGGTCAGCAAGTCTCAGATCTGGTCAGGTAGGGAAGGGAAATTCAGGTCAGTGCTATGCGAATGATAAGGCTAGTGAATGATTAGGAGCTAACTATGTAGTGCAGGACCCATAACACCTGTACAAAACCTAGTCACTATCCCTTACTACCCTTTTCAACTTCAAATACCTCTCCTTGACCTGTTCCTCAAGGTCCACAAATGATAACCATAGCAGTAAAAAGATGTTATTTTGTTAAGAAAGCCCTCTGAAGTGCCACTGGATCTCATCCGGTGTTTTCTGTGTACATAGACTAAGCTTTTCAGGACAGATAGACACTGTCGTCTCATGTGCTGGATGAGTATACTGGTAGATTAATAATCATAAAAATAACCCACATTACCCTCTGCTACATTTAAGTCTTGATATTTTGTCTAGCAGTTTATGATTCAGTGTTGCCAACTCTTGTGATTATATTATTACCTACATCAAGAAAAATGCCATTGAAATCAATGGGACTACTAGGAAAATAAGGTACTTCTCAGAGTGAGTAAGCCTATCACAATCTAGCCATTAGAAAAGTACTTTTAAAAAAGTTCCTCTCATTGGATCTTTGATATTAGTTTTGAAAAATTAGATATGCATGGAGTTTTCATCTTGATTTGGTGGAACAGACTGTATTAAGTGTTTTGAGAAACCAGAAATCATATAAAATGGGAGCAGGCCTAGGTAATTTAGGGAAAGGGTGAAAGATAAAATTTCCAGCTAAAGAATGTCCTTTATTACAAGAAAATCTCCATCAAATAATTCTCAGTAGAACAAGAGGCATGAATAAAGGCTGCAAAAATGTCATCTTATTTCTCAATGGTAAGCACCAGAAGAGCCAATTAAGTCCTTCCTCAAGGGGAGTGGTCCTCCACAGTGTTTATCAACCACTCACTGAAATGAGTTATAGAATGACTCGTATGCCATCGAGGAGTACAGTAATTGCTGGGGAAGATGATTTGTTGTGGTCATTTTTTCTGATGATTCAAAGGGCCCAATTTTGCTCTCATAAGTGTGCAGATCTGGAGTAACTCTATTGAAGTAAATATTCAGAACTGGGCTGAAGGTTTAAAAGTGAGAATACTTCCAGTGCTTGTTTTCTTCAGGGCCCAATTTACTGAACACTACATCCAGCCTTCAAACCTTGCAGATCAATTGGGTGGATGCTTGCATGATCTTGGAGGGCTGTGATAATGTAAGCTGGGGAGTTTTTATTGAATCTACTACTGAGACTCTAGCAAAATGAACATATGAAAAAATAAGAGCCTGTCTGTTGTCCTGAAAGGCTTGTTAATGTGTTTTTCTTTTTATGCTCACTTCACTGAACTTGTGGCTAAAAAAACAACCTTTTCTTGATATTATAACCAATTTCTCATGAAATACAACAGAAAGTCACTGAATTGTTTTATTATTCTTGGAGAGGAATAAAAAAAAAGGTCAGTCACTTAAATATTTCATGGGATTTAAATATATCTGCCTGTCTGTCTCAGATGTAGTGGATGAAGATGACTTCTGAAAATATGTATGCAAACTGTATTTGACATTAAGGATTTGCCATTCAAACACTACATATTGCCAGGAATCACAAGATAATTTCCTAACTGGACAAATATTGGAATGGAATTCTTGCAGTATTTACATTTAAACCTGTGGTGAGCTTAGAACTGACTATCACCAGCAGACATGTGAAAACATATTTTTTTCTGTTCTGTATAGGTCCTTATACCACATTCATCACTGGATATCTGAGCACTTTTCAGTAGTGCATTAAGCAACATTATACATCTGTCACATGGTGTTTGTTCTCACATCTTCTTCTTAGTGGGGAGAAGCATGTTCAGTGGTTTATTTCTTGTTTTGGAACAATTTTGTTTGATTTAAATATACATGTAGATTACAAGGCCTTTTTGATAATCTAGGCTGGCCTCCTGTATATCACAAGCTGTAGGCCTTCCCTTGAATTAATTCCCATTTGAGCTAGAACATATATTTTAGAAAAACATCCAATCTTGATTTAATAATATTCAGTAATGGAGAATCTACGACAGTCCTTGGTAAATTGCTCCAATGATTAATTACCCTCAATGTGTTTTAAAAAAACAAGGGTGGGGGCTTATTTCAGCTTTCAGCTGATGGAACTTGTTATATGTTTGTCTGCTGGATTCAAAAGCCCTCTATTATCAGATTTATGTTCCCCATGTAGATTATTATAGACTGTGATCAAGTCATCCCATAACCTTTTGAATCTTTCACTATCAGACATGTTTTCCAGTCCTTTACTCATTCTTATGGCTCTTCTCTGAATCCCTTCCAATTTACCAACATCCTCTTGAACTGTGGACACCAGAACTGGACACAGTATTCCAGTTGTGGTCACACCAGTGCCAAATACTCATAATTCCCTTGTTTGTTCATTCAAGGATTACATTAGCCCTTTTAGCCACAGCATTGCACTGGAAGCTCCTGTTGAGTTGATAATCCAGCATGAACCCCAATTCTTTTCCAGAGCCACTACCATCAACACTATTACCGTTATCTACCAAACTTATAATCTTATAAAATGATATCTAGTTTGACATCTATTTTCCATATGCCTGTGTTATGAGTGTTCTGAGCCTAATGATTCATCCCTGAGCATGAGTGTTCTGAGCCTGATGAATCATCTGAGGTAGTTCCCTGTGAGTCCTAATGGTCCAGCCAATCTACAAGCAGGGGACTAACTAGGTGACCCCAAGGCAGGCCCCTAATGACAGCATCCACTGCAGTCTGCTCAATGTTGCTACTTTCTTGGAGATACTCCCAGCTGCCTGGTAGTTCTAACAGACTGCCCATGTGCCTTGTCTCTGCCTGTTCTTGCTCCAACTATACCCTGTCAGCTGGCTATCCTGAAAGTTGATTACTATTAATTATATTATCCTTTTAAAATTATTTTTTAATCAAGTCCTGAATCAAGCATTCCATTATTGTGCCCAGGATAGATGTTAGGCTGACTGCCTATAATTCTCTGGAACATCCCATTTCCTTTTTAAAAAATATTGGCACATTAGCTTTCTTCCAGTCCTCTGGAACTTCCTTAGTGTTCCAAGACTTGTTGGAAATCAACATTAATAATTCAGCAAGCTCCCCAGCCAATGCTATTAAAACTGCTGGATGCAAGGTTTCCAGGCATGCTGATTTTAAAATGTCTAACTGTTGTAGCAGCTATCTAATATCCTTCTGAGTTACTACTGGAATGGAAAGTGTTTCATCATCATTATTTGATAGGAACACATCTGGCTTTTTCCCAGATACAGAACAGAAATATTTTTGAAGACTTTCAGCCATGTCTGCATTATTATTGACAATTCTACCATTTTGATCTCGTAATTGACCAATACCATTGTTAGGGGGAGAAACAATCCTAATATGTTTTTAAAACTCTGTATTCTCTTTAACTCTGCTGGTTCTTCTTCTGTCCTTTTGTTTCCCTTATACATTTTCTACAATTCCTAGCTTGTAACATATTCGTTGCTAAGCATAAGCAAGGGATCCCCAGCTGCTTAGCCTGGATTAGCCCTAAAGGACATGTAGAGCTTGCATATTACAGAAGCTTCTATTGCCTTTTGGAATTTAAGATTGTAACTAGTGTATGATTACCTGCTTTAACCTTAAAAAGAAAAGGAGGACTTGTGGCACCTTAGAGACTAACAAATTTATTTGAGCATAAGCTTTTGTGAGCTACAGCTCACTTCTGTAGCTCATGAAAGCTTATGCTCAAATAAATTTGTTAGTCTCTAAGGTGCCACAAGTCCTCCTTTTCTTTTTGTAGATACAGACTAACATGGCTGCTACTCTGAAACCTGCTTTAATCTTGTAAATAGCTCTTATTACTTTTTCTTAGTTAATAAATCTAAGTTAATTTATTATAGGATTGGCTACAACTTTTGTCTTTGGTGTAGGATCTAGAGTGAAGTTGACCTGGGGTAAATGACTGGTCCTTTGGGACTGGGAATAACCTGAATATTGTTGTGCTTTTTCGTGTAAGGGAACATCTATCACAAAGACAAGCTTACCCAGTGGCAAGGTAGGTTGGAGCATGCCAGGATACTTTCTGTGACTCCATGTTGAGGTAGCTAAGCACTTGAGGAGTTCATACTTGATGGTTGGTGAAATCTAAGTACAGAACTCAGAACTATTTTGCGGGTTGTGCCCTGTTTCTTAACAGTCTGCCGTGAGGTTGCTACTCACACTTGTGAGCCACTCCAGACAACTTGACAGATGTAACACTTTTTGAGTTAGGAAATTGTCATCTATAATTTTTAGAAATTCTGAGGATGTTTTAATGCTGGCAGCATGAGGCATACAGCATTGCCACTCAGATTGAAGTCCCCAAGTTAGAAATAGTTGCTTCAAGAGCTGGTCATCCTGTTCTTTTATGTGATTTGGTGGTCTGCTTCAGACACCAACTAGTATCCTATCTTGTACTTTATCTGTTAGGACATTGATCCGTAAGCATTCTAGAAAATTTCGTTCCAAGTTTCCAGTGATTCAGAAACAAGTAATGCCATTTTTGATGTAGAGTGCCACTTCCCCTCCTCTTTTCCCATTAGATCTTTTCTAACTAGTTTATGAGCATTGATTTTAACATTCCAATTACATGAATTGTCCCACCAAATTTCAGTAATACAAATTAGATCAAATGTATGGACATAGTCCATTTTTTCTTTATTAACCAGGTCTAAGCATTGGTGTAGAATTTATTTTCTTCATGTTCTTTGGTGCCTTGATTAATTTTGTCTCAGCATCTTGATTTTGTGCTAAATGGGTGCTCATTTGTTCCCTCTGTCACCCTCCTTTTGTTAGTTTAGCACTATCATTAATCTCTGGTTGCTGTTCACTTTTTTGGTGGCAGCAGGAGTCACGTATTTTCATTGATAGTTTCCCTTCCCAGAATTTTTCTTTTTAAATGGGCTTAAAGCTTTGCCCACCTGTCTTTTCTGCCTCTGAACTAAAGGGTGCCAGATCAGATGCAGTTAGGATTGTGGGGGGGCAGGGAGGGGAACAAAACAGTAGATCCACTGCATGCTTCTTTCCCTTTCCCTGATCTCATGGAAAAGCTTCCACAAGTTAACTGTGGATTAGAAGTGAAGGTGTGGATTATCAAGATTCATCTTGTCCAAGAAATGGGAGAGATCCGGAACCTTACTCACCTGCTTGGCTGAAAAGAACAAGAGAACTGTCCTGTTCTTTCTTTCACTGGGATCATTGAAGTGTCTACTCCAAGAGGGCTTGATGTTAGAGACCAGTGAGAAGAAACAGTAAACTGTATAGCAGTCATCCCTCTTCAGCAAGCAGACAAAAAAAAATCTTCCCTGCCTATTAAACTTCCTTTTCTAACTGTATGGATAACAGCAGAGAAGGTGACTAATGACTTGAGAATGTGTGAAACAGTACTATTAGCTCTATCATTCAAAGTTAGACATCCGTCTGATATATTTTGATGAATCTAGAGGTTACATTATTTATATTTAATATTTTGGAGATTTGAAAATCACCTAATTTAGACTTATTCACTTCACACATTCATTGAAAATATTGATATTATTTTCTCACACTTTACACACTCATAATTTCAGAAATAGTCTATTTGTTCAAAGAAGAACAAACTCCAACCCATGGACATTTGTGCTTGCTTTAATCTAAGTTGTCCTGAACATTGTTCTCTTCTTAGGGGTTGCTACATATTCTGGGGTGTTGACCATATTTTACTAGGATATAGCAGCATATCTGGAAATCCTTTCAGAAACCTTAATAGAGGCTTTTATGACAAGAGTGAAACCTGATTTGCCTTGCTTGTAACTGCTAGAAAAAAACAGGGACTCCTAAGTAGAAAATTTGAACATCAGGTGCAGAAATGGTTTAAGTTCCTTAGTACAGTGGATCGCAAACCGTGGTCCATCAAAGAATTGTGGTTCATGGAAAGCAGGCTGGTCCCATTGTGCTGGCTCCTTGACTTTGTTTCTGGCTACTAATCATATTGCAAGAAGATAAAATACCTCCGTTACTTTCTTAGTATTGCTTTTCTATGTAAACAATTGCTGAAGTAGCCAGAGGGATGTTCTCCTATTACCAATAGGTGATGGCCAAAGAATTTATGTTTAGGAGGCAAGGTGTTCACAAGGCAATTTCACCACCTGTACAAAATGTAGAAAACTATCCCCTTGTGTAAAGAAATATGAACCTACTTTTTCTGAAGCCTGACAGCGTAATTCACTACTAAAGATTTCCAATTTATTCATAGTTTCTTTTTAGTTCATTTTATAACTAGAAAGGTAAAAATTGTTCTCCTATTCATCCTTAACATAAGCTTAGTTTTGTCATAATTGCACAGTAGTTCTTATTGCTGTGGTAATTGTTAGTCTTATTCCTAAATGCCTCTTCCCAACAGATTGTTACTCATCAGTATCGATGGTCTTTTTATTATTAGAGTCATCTGGCAACCTGGAAAGTGATTTTAACACAGGAATCTGATAGCTTTAATTAATTAATTAAACTGATGAAGATGAGAGAGATGAAGAGAGAGACAGCAAGAAAAAATGTTTTAAATTAACCTCGAATCCTATTGACTGTCACCAAATTACTCAAAATATTCCTTAAGTATAAGTGTTTATTAATTAACTGTCCTTAATTCTTAAGGGAAGAATATTCATTGGTGTGATGTCACCTGTACACTCCCTTGTAAGTACATTTGAATGAGTTTTGAAGGATTAAATAAACATATGTGATCCCTGTACACATGGGAAATCAGTAATTACAAAATAAGCATTTTATTTTAGCTTGGATGTGAAAGAAGAGGCTGTGGGTCATTGAGTTTCTCTATTTACTTTTAGTACAAGATTTACATTGTTTCTTTAACTTGATAAGTGTTTTAGGAAAATTTAATCATTTGTCTACATTGCAAAGACTCTTGTACTTTACTGGTCTTCAATATAGCCAGCGATATAAACAAAGCTGCTAAACCATGTACTGAATCTGTGGGACTATGCACTTGTGCTGTACTACTTAGTGCACATTTTTATCATCTAGCTGCTGTGGTTGAATGTTGAAGATGTTCATGATAAATAATTAAGCTCTTGTTCTCCGTTAATGGTCTGAGCAACTCTCGTTGCAGTTAATAGAAGTCTTCTATTGGCCTAAGTGAGAGTTGGATCAGGTCCCATAGGATTAGGGGCTTGTGGGAATCTTTAAAGGTGAGAGTTCAAGTTTTCTGTTTGTACAGTTAAAGAAGCTGCCCATTGCTGAAAGGGCACAGACAAGGTTTTTTGCTGTGAATAGAGACTGCCTCAGTTTTCACACAAGAAATTTGCATATAAAATATATGTACCACCAAGATCCTTGGTTCAAAATATAAAGGCTACAAGAAGCTTATATATGAATATTATTATGCCCCTTTAAATTCTAAGGGCTCGTTTAGTCTCTGGTATAAGCAGGGGTGCTCTGGAGAATTCAGTATAGAATTTCACTTGATTATACAAAGTCTACATTTGCCTCCAAAGCTACAAATGTCACTATAATGGAGTTATTGCTACCACCAATGTTTGTTTGCTTTCTTCTCTGTTTTGTTTAAGAAGGTTAAGTGAACTAGCAAGTGTAAATTACATTGTGGAAAAGCTACTGAGTATTTTAAAATATTTTTAAATGCTACAGCTCATTAGTTAATACTAATGTTGAAACATGAATACAGTTTCTGTAGGAGGTCCCTGTACAGTGTCCTCTCTTTAGAGCAGACGGTGGTAATCTTACTTCACAGGGAGTCGCACTGAGTTCAGTGGGATTAATGACAAAGTAAGGGCCTAAAAAATGTGAGCAAGGGTGAAAAAGTCTTATCCTTAAAGACAGCTTTTAAATTTACTGAGGAGAAAACAGTTAACCAGATTAAGAAACTGCCTCCAGGAGCTTCAGCTTTTAAGTAAAACAACAAATATATCAACAAAACATAACACTAACAAACTATCACTTCCCTTGCCCTGACTCAGCTGTGCTGGTCAGAGCATGGCGGGATGGAGCCAAGCCTCAGCCCTCTTCCAGGCCACATATTCTCTGCACCCACGTACTTGTGCATGCCCAGATCCCAAATCGGATTTCTTACTCCCCTATGTGGGTGTGCAGTCCCACAATGTAGTCATAAAATCAAGACACTCCGTACTCTGCAACAAGAGGCACTTCACTTCTACAACTAAATCCCTAGATTCTGGAACAATTTGGTGGAAATTCTCAAAATTCTGTTACACCTTTCTTCTTCTTTTACGGCATCTCCATTACTGGAGATTTTCGACCATAGTACTCCTTCTGTACAATCCTCTGCTAATCTCTTCATGGATGAATAGTGCATTTGATTCCAGTATTCCACATCATCCAGGAAAGATATTCTTTTTTTGGCCTTGTGTTCTTCTGCCATCAACTTTCCCTTCCAATGCCCATGAACATGCATTGCTTGCTGAACCCCTTAAAATGTGCCCTTCAAATTGACTTTTTCTTTTAATAAGATATCTGACTAGAGTTTGAGTGATAGCTTCAGATAAATTTAAATAACAGAAGTGTTTGATTGTATTATTCATTTTCATATTTAATTCAACTCATAGAAGTATCCCCTATGTTATTTATTTTCGTACTGCATTTGTTATGCTATCCTTGCATTTGCAGTATGTCCTAGACTGTGATCTTTACTCTTTCTGACTCTTTGCAAACTTAAAAAGAAAAGGAGTACTTGTGGCACCTTAGAGACTAACAAATTTCACGAAAGCTTATGCTCTAATAAATTTGTTAGTCTCTAAGGTGCCACAAGTACTCCTTTTCTTTTTGCGAATACAGACTAACATGGCTGCTACTCTGAAACCTGTCATTTTGCAAACTTAGGAAGACAACACTGCATCAGCTCAGCTTTCAGAGGCTGCCTTCACAACAATAAGTGCTGGAGACATAATAATAAATAAAAACTAAATCTGCAACAAGAGTTGAATCCCTTAACAAATTACATGGCTAGGGAATTGCAGAATAGCTGGGACTCTGCACATGAGATACCTCTGGCTAGATTCTGCTCAGTTAATGCTGATGTGAGCCAAAGTAAATGGAGTTACTTTATAATCTGCAGCAGCACAACTGAGAACATATTTTGGCCCTTCAGTGTCAAAAGTGCTACATAAAAACAAATTAACTTATATTCTGTTAACATCTGTGACTTTTAATAATGGTAATTTTTCAAGTAGAATACTGAAATTTTCATGTATGACAAGTGGAGTTACTAGTCATATTGGCTTGTAATAATTTCTTCACTGCTTGTAGCAGCACAGAAAATTGTTTTACAGTCATTTTGCACTAACAAAGTTAAATTGGGTAAGTGTGTATAACAAACATGCTGAGTATGATACTACCACAGCTTGTGATGTTTTTAGTGTGAAAGACATTGAAAGAAATGGAGAGGAGAAAAATACATACAACAACAGAACAAAGAAAGACAAAGGCTAAAGAATACGAGACAAATTTTCTTTATTAACAAAAATGTAACACAGTTTTGCACAATCACTTTCATTGATCTATAACTGAATAGTTTGACCCTTCACACAATTTTGATTGAAACACAAAAAGAAAAAAGCTTATTCAGCTATTTGCTGTATATGACCTTTAAAATTTGACACAACTTTTAGCAAACACTTTGTAGAGGAACTCTAAATGTCAAAGGAAAAGATTTTCTCAACCAACACCAGTAAATTTTCATAATCTAAACCAAATCTAGGAGAGCTGCAGCCTGAAAATATAAAAAAAAAACAACTGGCTGGATCCTGAGGTCCTTACTCAGGTTTTCCTTAGACACATGCCTCAGTAAGCACTGAGAGAGCCAGGCTTTAATCCTTGCATTATAGAAGACATCCCCCTTGCCCACATGCATGTCTTGTGAAAGGGCCAGGGCCAAACACAGTTCCTCCCTGCACCCCTGAAAACACACGTTGAGCCATAGAAAGCATGGAGCAGTGGGGAAAAAGCAGAACCAATAGGGTAGCTCCCCAGAGGCAAGGCTGTTCTTCATCACTCTCAATGTGGTTTTGTGGCTAAATGCCACAATCTAGTCCTAAGTAAGGACTACATATGTTGGCTTTACATACTTTAAAAACAAGATGTTTCAAGGAAGAATTTCATCTTTATTTAATGAGCTGGCCTAGATATGACTGCAATCTTGTCTATAATTTCAGAGCAGTCACCCATCACATCAAAGAAACCCAAAGTTAGATTCTCTGCTGAACCTCAAGAGGTGCAATGCAGGATCCACAGCCCAGAAGAGGAGGGTTGGGGTGATAAATGCTACTTTGTCACTTTTGTGCCTCCCTAATTCTGACTATTCCAGGAGCCTATGTGACCCCTGGCCTAAATCAGGGTAGCCTTGCACTGCTACTTAGGGGCTGCTCTGCAGCCCAGAATAAAGTACTCTAACCACTCCCAATCCTGCCTCTGATCCATCTTCTCCCAGCATCTTCTGCAGCATGCACCTACGTTGAGGGCATCTTTTGTGGTTACTGGGTTCAGTGTATCTTGACCCCTTTTCAGTTTCTCCTGAGTACACTCTTTCAAGTGCCATCCCTGCTTTTGAGGATAGGTACAGTCTTCTCTGCAGGGGAATCCTGCATGTCTCCCCCTCTCACACCAGGTGCCTGGGCTACAGCACCCTAGTCTGTCATCTGTATTTCCTCAGCAGGTCCAACAGGGTTTGGCCCCTGCAAGGGACTTCTCTTTGGGAGCTGTGGGCAATAGGTAAATGCAGTGACATAGAACAGCTTCTTCAAAACCACATATAATGTATTTATTAATAGATATATGGCAATCAGAGAGGAAAGGGTTAAACAACTAAAAAGGCTACTCTCATGTCAGTTTCCCCTAATGGTTTAGGTAGGTCGAGTTTAACCCAGACACCCCGGCACCTGGGACTAGAGTAGGACTGGAAGAAAGCAGACTGCTGCCTCTCCCCCTCTGTTCCAAAGTTCTTTGTTTCAGGTTTCCTGCCAGAAAGCCACCTCCCAACCCATCCTAAGCCAGGAGCAGGTGAATGCAGCTTGGTCAAAGGCAAAACTTCAGAGGCATTGACACTCGTTGGTCAGTTAAGTACTTGGTCAGTTAAGTACCAGTGACTGGGTTCTCTAAAGCTACTGTCTGCCTTCCTGTAGAGGTGAGGAAGGCACCTGCAGAGGTACACCAAATATCCATAAAAATAATACAGATATCTCACACATTCTTCAGAGTAAAAAGAAAAGGAGTACTTGTGGCACCTTAGAGACTAACAAATTTATTAGAGCATAAGCTTTCGTGAGCTACAGCTCACTTCATCGGATGCATATCACTTAATAAGGCTGGTGATGGCTTATCTTAAGTGATATGCATCCGATGAAGTGAGCTGTAGCTCACGAAAGCTTATGCTCTAATAAATTTGTTAGTCTCTAAGGTGCCACAAGTACTCCTTTTCTTTTTGCGAATACAGACTAACACGGCTGCTACTCTGAAACCATTCTTCAGAGTGTCACAGAAATGCAGTCTGGATCTGCCTACATTAACTTTATGCTGCACCCTATGCTAGGGAAATTCCCCAGGAGGCCATTACGGCCTGTTTGTGCCACTGGAGATGCAAAAGGAGGCTGCAATATGTGCCAGAATTTGGCCAAGGGAGTTTATAATAATCGTGCTCCTTTCTCACAAAGAGTGAAAACTGGTTTATCCAGTAACAGTTAAGGATTTTAAACACATTGTAAAATCTACCATTGTTATTAATCCAGTTTTCAAGGTATTTCTTATAGCCCTGATCCTGCAAGGGCTTATGCACCTGCTTAACTTTACATACTGGAATAGTATCCTGGCCTTCAGTGGGACTAGTCACAGTGTGTAAAGTTAAGCACATCAGTAAATCTTTGCAAGACCTGGACCTATATTTGTAATTTAATTAATGTTCAGGTTTTTTTGAGAACATTAACCTCCACACCCACGAAACTTTAAAGGACAGTTAGTGTCTGTGGTATTGTGTTCAAAGTAAACAGCAGGAATATTTTAGCATTTTTGGAAACAGTCAGTCTGTGTCTCGATTTCCAACATTTTCACGAGTTTTTCAAGCCCAGAAAAATTTATAAACCTTTAAATACTTTGCTTCCGCAGAGTCTGATTTTTTTTCTTAATTACATTGATCACCCAAGGGCCTGAATTAGCTATTATGGTTATGGTTTTCTTCCTATGCTTGATTAAGGACCCCCACCCTTATCAAGAGCCGGACAAAAGATTTGCTTCTGATCTCTATTAAAGCTAAACAAGTATAACTGGTCCCTGTGGATCCTGAAGGCAGATTATTGATATTTTTTATTATACCGGAACAAATAAAGATACTTGGAATTTATTAAGTGTTGAATTCTCCAAACAGGTGAACTGGCAAATGATATAGCAAGGGCCAATATGTATACAATATAAAATTCTCAGAAAAACCTTGTGGAATGTCATAAGGTATTTTATTCTAGGCAAATCTTACACAAATGGAAAAGTTTAAATCTCATAGGTCCTGATGCTGTCGCCCATACTCAAGTAATTTTAGTTATCTCATTGACCTAGGTTACCACAGCCCTCACTTGGATGTGCAGAGAAGTAAGGCCCCCCTTATTTCCCTGCTCAGATTGTGTCTTCAACCACAGAGGAGAAAGAAAGGCTAATTGCCTGATATTCCCCACTGAGCTAGTGGGTGGGGGGGGGGATGGGAGGCATTCTGGCAGTTGTGCAATAAGTAATGCTCAGATTTTTGTCACGGATATTTTTAGTAAAAATCACAGACAGGTCATGGGCAATAAACAGAAATTCATGGAAGCCCGTGACCTATCTGTAATTTTTACTAAAATTGATATCCTTTACAAAATGGGGAGAGAGGAGGGTCCAGCACCCAGAGCAACTGGAAGCTCCGGCATCCCTCTGCTGCCCATCACGGCTGGGCACCTGCGGGGGGGGGGGGGCACCGACCGTGGGGAGTGTGAGCTCTATAGTCTCCTCCCCACCTGGAGCTGTGGGGTCTCCCCACCACCCTCTGGGGCTGGGAGTTCTGGGGTCCTCCTGCTGTCCAGAGGCTAGGAGCTGCCAGGGCCCCAACGCCAGCAGTGGCTGAGAGCTTTGCGGCCTGCCAGCTGACAGCTCCAGCCCCAGGTCAGAAAATGTCACAGAGGTCTCTGGAAGTCAGGGATTCCATGACTTCTGTGACAAAATCTTAGCCTTAGCAATAAGTAACCTATAAACTACAAAATCAAAGCAAGTGACAGTTGAAGAATTAGCACTGGAGATAGTAAAAGCAAATAAGAAAAGAAAAAATAACTTTATAAAAAAAAATTGAAGTGTTGACATTGGTTCTGTTTCTCAAGGTTTGAAATGCAGCAATTTTTGAATTTTTTCATTAAACTGTTTTTTGAAAAATTTTGAATCTTTCAAATTTCAGTTCCAACCTGCTCTCCACTGAGTGCAGCAAAGCAACACCCAGGGTTTTCTTCCTCTCCCTCCTCACCCTGCCTTTTTTTCCTTCCCTTTTCCACTCTAAATTTTTGAAACTTCCTCAACTTTTTAAAAAACTGCAAAGGGCAAGTTAATAGTTTTTCATTTTTGCCACTCTAACCTTTCCCAAACTAGAAGAAGTTATGAATACTTAGAGTGAAAAAAGAAATGTGACCACTGGACAATGTTCATTTTATTGCGCTCTGTGGTGAAAAAGGAAGAGTTGTGGACAAAAATAAATCCAAAGAGTCACCATACCCCAAAATTGGAAATTTATTGAACAAAAAATGTTGCCTTCAAAATGAATGGAAAGTAAAATTTACAAAGAAATTATGTTTTTCAGTTTGATATTAAAACTTCCATAGGGAAAAAAAATCACAAACATTCCCAACCCCCCAGAAAAACTGTTTGACAAAAAACTTTATTTTGGTGGGAATTCCACCAGTCACAAGCTACTAATCAGCTCTAATCAGTACTGAAAGATCAAGCTCAAAAGGATCTTCAGCAAGTTAAAATGGCAGGAAAGAGTCAACATTGGTAGCAGACTACTACAGCCTTTCCTATTTCTAACGACAAGAATATAGATTCCAAGGCCAGAAGGGATGACTGTGATCAACAAGTTTGACCTCTGGTATAACACAGGCCATAAAACCTCCTCAAAATAATTCCTAGAACATATCTTTTAGCAAAACATCCAGTCTTGATTTAAAAATTGTCAATTATGGAGAATCCATAATGAACCTTGGTCAGTTGTTCCAATGGTTAGTTACTTCCACTGTTAAAAATATAGGCCTTATTGCCAGTCTGAATTTGTCTAGCTTTATCTTCCAATAAATCAGCATTAATGTGGGTACCTATGGCATCAAAATTGAATTTTTATTGTTGCCAACTTTACTGACAGTATTATTGTATGTGTGAATTATTAGCCTAAAGTACTGTACATTATTTTAAAACAACATGGTCTTTTGTATACTTGTCTGTTGGGAAATTGACTCTGATAGGAAAATTCCTTCTAATATTACATGAATTTATTGGTAATGGCATCAGAAGGCAGAAACCAAACTCAGTTATTGCACAGTGTTGCAATGTCAGTAAACTAGATTTAACTGGGCCATTGTAATAAAAGGCTGCTTAGATATCATCCATTCAGATGATCACTGGGGGAAAGATTTTCCTTCAAGCTTAATTTTTGATTGTTTATTCTGAATTATTCTTCTATAAATGCAACAATATGTGATTAGATTCAGTGGCTCCTATATTTATTATCCACATATTTCATCCATTCTTATCTGACAATGTGTCAGGTTTATATAATAGATGACTGTCAGCGTCTTGTGAACTAGAGCTTTTCTATTAAGCTGTGAGTAAAGGAACATTAGTGAACCATTGGATGTTATTAGTCTCCAAAGTATACAAACTTTATTCTTTCCTGTATCTTATTACTAGCTGTAATTAGTAAGCATGTCATACATTTCATTTTATAGGAAAATGATCTTAAAGAATGCGCCTATTTCTACTCCTTACTTGCCTGGGTGTCTGCCACAAATTTAAAAATAAATCACATTTTCCCTGTGTGAAAATGAATTCAGTTCTGCAGAGAAAAGTCACCATTTTTGCAATACCAAGTTGAACAAATGTATGCAATACCTAGGAAACCAGCCAATTGGCCAGTGCTACCCATGTTAATTAGAATCAACATAAGACTGGTTAGCTATATTTTTGTGTTCTAACATCGTTATCACAATTTGAGCCATACTAACTGGGACCTTTATTGAAGATGAAGCAGGAAAAAAAATACAATGTTTTTCAACTTTTTACAGCCAAACTTGTTTCATATATGACTTTCTCCACTTGTTCTCACTTTCTCATAATCACTCTGATATATTTTCTTCAAAATCATTGCCTCCTTCCTCCCAGATATGTACTTTAAATAAGTTTTGAATAGCTGCTTTAAATTCAGGAAAAGCAAAAACATATCCCCATCTTCCAGTGTTTTCTCTGTAGTGTTGACAGCCCCATGCTTAGATCTTCCTGGAACATATTTGTGGATTAGCCATCCAGGAAAAACTTCAAGAAAAAAAAAATACTTGTTAACAATGCCAGTACCTAGCTTTATAAAATTTTCCCTTTAAAATACAGATAATTCCCAATAAGTCACTTTGCAAATTATTTTTAAATAGGCTTGGCAGAATTCAATTATTTTAAAATTGTTTAGATTAGATCAATGTTTATTTTGAAGCACTTTTCTGTTTTTGTCTCTCTAAGTTTTCACAGTTGTACAAAATGATGTGTTTTAAGTCTTTTTTAAAAAATATTTATTTAATTGTTCACAGTTGCAGGGGGTAGGGCAATAATTATTTAATGACAGTTGCTAAGATTCAAAAAGTTAAAGTTTTATAAGCCTTAACACAAATTGTCAACCCATAGGTCAAAATATATGAAGTACATATCCTTCAATCACAGTAATAACTTATCAAGCAGCATTTCCTTACTTTGTGTATCTGTATTTTTTTCATTGTTGATAGGAATATTTTGGGGGGTTTGTGGCTGTATGGTGAAATTGACATTTATTAACATTTACTGATAAAAATATAATTCTTCCAAGCCTATGTATAGAGATAGGAAAGTCAGATTATGTTTGATTTTCTGGGCCATTTTGGATGAATTAACTCAGTTCTTGAAAGTCTGAATCTATATTCAAACTTTGAGAGACTGCTCAACACAATTATTATGTTTGCATTTGTTATAAAAGCTATTTGAGACTGAGTAACTGACCCCGATGGAGACATTCTTTTCCAAGAGATATTGCTTTCCCATATGTTTTACTCAGATAAATGAAGTCCAATGGGCCCTGAGCTGTTGTCTTTTGGATATTACATTTTTATTTTAATGGTCCCACTGGTTCTTCCCAAAAAAAAAGGCTAATCCACTTAATCGTCAGCCAATTTAATCTGTTGGATAATAATTCATTATGGGTTATTTATGGTTATCTTGCTGAAAACAGATTTCCTGTTTTGTTTTTTCTAATGTCCTTCAACAATTTTATGCCCCTTAAAACAGCAGATGACTCTGATGAAGGTTAAAACTTCTCTTATAAGGCCTCCCTTTAATGAGTAAAGACACATACAAAGTGTAAGTGTGATGTTGCAATCTAATAGCTGGCCCAAATAGAGGATAGAGAATCTACTGTTATCAACTATGGAAGATCTCTTTAAGTTCTTTCAACTTTAGATTTGTAAAGCTGAGGAAAGGCATTGTTTTCCCAGTGAGTGCTGTACTTTTTGGTTTTAGTGCCTGAAGTCCGAAGATATGTGTCTATGACATCAGTATTGGACAGTACTCTGTGAACAAAGGGTATTTATGGTCAGCATACACTATTCAAAAAGGGATGGAATGAAAGGGTAGAGGAGCAGGAGAACTGGGTATTCAGGCAAGAGTTAAATGGCTATAATTTTTATCTTCATTCAACAGATTGTGCTGCTGCTAACCTTCTCCTGAAGGCATTTCAATTTTAGCGAAGATTTATTGTTTCATGGAATGAATTCACTAAATACATTTTCTTATTTATCTCCATGTGTCTAAACTATTAAGTTCTAACCCTCAAGGCTGAATTAAAACATATGGTAATAATAGCTGGAAGCAACAATAAAACTATGTATTAAGTTAGAATGCTAATGCGAATGCTAGAGTAGCCTAGAAGATACCTCAGTGGTTTGAGCATTGGCCTGCTAAACTCAGGGTTGTGAGTTCAATCCTTGAGGGGGCCATTTATGGATCTGGAGCAAAAATTGGGAATTGGTCCTGCTCTGAGCAGGGGGTTGGACTAGATGACCTCCTGAGGTCCCTTCCAACCCTGATATTCTATGATTCTATGATATTAAACAAACATTTTTGGATAATTTCTATAGGCATGTATACATTGAAGCATTGTTGGATTAAAGAGTCATCTTTTAATAAATGCTTTACATCACCTGTCACAATACTAAGTGGCACAAACGATGTCATTTTATAATTGGGAATCTTTACTTGACACATGTTTTTTCACATTCAGGATTAGTGGGGGGGGTTTAAACAAAAAATATGTATCTAAAATGCTCTGAAACTATATTAACCCTGCAGCTCCTTTCTTTCTATCACATGACAGTGTAGGTGTCTCAGAGCTAGAGAAGCAGCTCAGGGCTACTAACAGTCATTATTCAAAAACTTCTTAATCATTCAGCCTGAAAACAATTACAATATTGCAAGCACATCAAGCAGGTCCTCCAGTAATATGCGCCACATATATGATAATGCATCAGACCTGAGGTTTATGTTTTTGGAATTATAATCTTCAATGAATGACAGATAATGTTGGCAAACATGGAAAATGGGAATGCATAGCATTTAGCACATGGCAGGGATAATTGATTTTGCTTCTATATAATACTGTACTGTTTCCCTCTCTCCAGCTGTTTACATTGATGAATATGGCATCAGTCAAGATCCTGAAAGCTACAGAAGAGCTAAGTTCTAGCAGTAAGTGTGACAGCTTATACCATCAGTTTGATATAAACCCTTATCTATCGTGTAATGATCTTGGGGTTCATTAAATAACAAAGTAGTGAATGAGGAAGGAATAAAACTTTAGTAAAACAAACTGGAAAGCATCTCTGGTGAACTGCTGCACACAACCACATGGTGCTCCCAACCCCCACCTGCAAGGCACATTTCCAAATTCACACACATTTTCAACACAGTCCCTTACAAGGGAGCATCTCCAAATCACAGTCTTTCATAAAGATATCTCTACCTATGGATTGCAGTTTGGATTATTCCACCACATACAACTTGTACTCAGAACTCTTTGAAATGGCAACACTAACCAGATCATTCATGTGCCAGGAATTTGTGCTACTTTGTGTTTTGATTGCAGTTCTATGCATTCAGCTGCTAAAAATATTTAGTACCACCCTGAGTGAAGGAAAATCAAAACTCATTAATAACCAACAACCCCACTCCCCTTTTAACCAGGAACAGCAAGATATTGCATGAAACTGCAACCATAAAACTGTTAGAAAGAGATTGAGTGAACACATCTGTTGTGGTAAAAATTCTCTCCAGTGGATAGGGTCCTGGACTGAGAGTCGGGAGACCTGACTGCTATGTGATCTATGGGAAATCACTTTATCTCTTATGCCTCAGTCTCCCCATCTGTACAGTTTTTCCTTTATAAGGCACTTTGAGTTAAATGGATGGAATTCACTATATAAGAGCTAAGCATTTTCATGCCAATTTAATATATATTTTAAGTGAGCGTTTATCAGTATTTGGGCTTTTTATATGGCTTGTGCTGAATACAAGTCATTTTCAACAACGGTTCCAAGCTGCTTCCCAACAACTTGAAATGATGAAAGGAGGAATATTAAAATATAGTTAAAACAGGATACTATAATAGCATGCAATTTTCTGTTCTGCACTTATGTACTGTGGATGACTGTTAAGAGACCAGGGAAATTGTTTTGACAGGAACTAGATGACCACCATAACAGATATACCAGCAGAGCAAACTTTCAAGAGTTCTGATGCTCAATCCAATTCACTTCACCAGGGGCTGCCAAACTGACTGTAGAGGTGGTCTCATGGACCTCTCTCCCAATCACAGTCGTATAGGCCACTTTGCATATTGTTTGCAATCAAACAACCAAGTGACAACAGCAGCAATTAAAAAAAACCCCATACGTACATAGAAGGTATAACTAGTGACCCCTTAATGCGATTTAGCAAGTGGAAACAAGGAGGAAAGTCAGCACCATGTGATTCACCATTTTTCCAAAGATCATGAGCAAGAGTTCCACGGACCACAGTTTGAAAGTCACTGTCCTACATGTTACAATGGAGGTCAGGAAAGGGAGAGGGAGAACAAGAAAAGTGATCTGATCTGTGGGTGGTGCAATACCACTGATTGGGGAAGCAGGCCAATTTCCCCCTGCCTCCTTCCCTAAATTGGTCATTCTGAGCTAGAGAGAAGCTTAATGGACAGTTTGGAGACTGAGGTGTTTACTAACCATAGAACAGAGTTAGACATGTAAGTGTTCTATAAATATCGTTTTCTTCAAGTGACATCTGTTATAGAAGATGTTGACCACCACTTTCCATCTTTTATAATCATGACAGTTGTAAAACTTCCACTCTTCTTTGGATACCAGTAGACTGGGTGATGTTTGCAACATAGCTGGCTCATTCTGTTTCTCTTGGTTTGCCTGCAATCTTGCCTGACAGTATAAGTGCTGGAATCAAGTTCCTCTATAATCAGCGAGCAATGTCTCCATGGAGAGGTGCCATTCTTGAATAACTGCTCTTAAAATTCATCCTTCTCATCACCTCATTGTTCATAGTTTTGGGTATTCAGCTAATTTTTAATGTTCTTCTGTAACATCAAAATATGAATGTTCTGAGTCACTCAGAGCCCTTTTAAAGTGTCCAGTTCTCATTTCCATACAGGAGGCTTGACCACATGTAGCACTTCAGCATTCTAGTGCTGATGTGTAGTTTTAACTTTTGACAACACAGAAGACTTTGTAAGTTGCCAGATGCATTTTTTATATCCTTCTCTTGATTTCTTCATTGTATCTTCCATCTGATGTTGTTAGACTCCCTAAATAGGGGAGACTATTCACTCATTTCACCACTTGACCATAAAGAAATAAGTGTTGCCTACCGTGGGAATTACTGTTTTTACCTATCATTTTGTCTTCCTAACATTAACCATTCCTTACTTCTTCCTAGCATTATTCATGTTCTGAAGTTCTTCCCTAGTCAAAGCAATGCAAACTAGGTTGTCAGCATCTTATGTTGTTGATATCAACGTCTTTTCAAAAGATCAAAGAACATAAGTTTGCTGTTGTACTTCTATTGCACACTCACATAAGATCCTCAACACAAAAATTACCTCCTTCATGCCTATTCGTGGGCAGAAACCCAACTGACTTTTGCTAATTCTTGGCTTGAGATGTTGCCGTGTGCATGTTGAAAATTGTCAGTACTGTACAAGTCTTTGAGTGCATTGTTTAATCAGGCTTAGTTTTATGTTATTCATTCTCTACCATTAGAAACCTTTGGTTGAGGAAAGAAAATTGACATCTTGAAGTTCTCCTTGTGTATATATCTGATTGAAGAGTTTCAGCAGGAAATTTTTGCCTCTTCATTCAAGGATTGTAGAATTTACACCACACCTAGTCATCCTCCCCAGCTGCTTTGCACTTTTTAGTATTCTTTCTAGCTCCCACATTGTAATATGTAAAACATGAAAAATAGTCTAATTAAATCTGCAAAGAAGCTTCACAATCCAATATGCAATCAATGCTGCTTTGTACCCAGTGTTAAATGGACTACTAGGTGCAGTTATCCTGTATAAAAATCTACTACTGGAAAATTGAAAAAAAAATAACTTGGAAGTGATGAAAGTAGCAACATGGATTTAAGTATACTATCAAGGCAGCAAACTTCAAAACATATGAGAAGAAGCTAAGTATTTGAAATTTTATGTCCTCAGAATTATTGAAGTGAGGTGGATAGGTATTGGGCATATGCAGTTATAGGATGAATATGACCTGATTTATTCAGGTGGTGAGAGGTACAAAAAGAATTGCAACAATATTAAAGAAAAACCTAGCCAGTAGTACAAATTTGGCTATCTGACAGAATATGGTGGGTGAGAACACCTCACCAATCAATATTTGCATGCTAATGTTTACACCCCCATGACAGGTAGTAGAGAAGATGTGTTGGACATTTTTAATGATGAATTGAAAAAATTTTTTTTTAAAAAGCAGAGATATCTTGATAGTGATGGGTGACTTCAACACAAAGATAGGAAAAGGCTGAGTAGCTGACGTAGCTGGAGACCATGGTTAGGATGTAGGAATGAAAGTGGAGACAGAGGGATTGAATTTGCAAACAGGAATGATCTAGTCATCTGAAATATGTGATTTCAGCATCGCCTGAGAAGATTATATACAAATGTGATGGCATGTACAAAGCCCCCTATCCTGGAGATGAATGGATAAAGAGCTACTTGGGTCCATGCAGCACCACTCCAACACACTTGCAAGTCATACATTATTTGAGGAGAAACCTAGAAGGGAGCAAAGGAGGTCAGAAGCAGGCATCCAGTGAAGTGAACAGATGTATGCTTTTAGCTCTTTAGAGGAAGCATTACTGGAGATCCAGCTACCTGGGGCACCTACCTGACTTACAGAGGGGACTGATTCTAGACATCTTATGAGGTCTAGGATGCATTATTTTTTATTTTGTTTATATATCTTGCTTTGCATAAGGAGACTTGTAGGAAGCAATCCAGGGGAGCAGGGTACAGATCACAGGACCCTAGATTGGAACCAAGAGAGAGGGTGGGCCTGAGTTCCCCAACCATTCCCTGGACAGAGCTGAAAGTGAAGGAGTCTACCCAAATACATAGGAATATGGACTAGGAAGACCCTAAAACTCAGAGTCAAGAGTCTGGGACCTTGGCCTAGTGAGGTCTGGAACCCCTTCCCTGACAATGAAGATATCCATTGTGGGAATTTTTGTATGTCCTGAGAAAGGTGAACACAATTAGTGGCCTGGCCACAGGATCAAGTCACAGAAGGGGCAGACCATTGCATTACCAGAACTATCAGGGTACATCAGACTGAGAGACAATTGCTATGCCATCCCTCGACACAAGGAGGTCCTCCAGTGGTGTTGTGAATCCCTTCACGAAATGGTGAAGCCCTGGAGACAACTTGGGACACTAAGGCATCAGATTATATTTTAATATTAAATTGATTTCATGAAGTCATTTTTGATACTAGAATGTTCCCACCAATAGACTGTAATAGTGATAAACTGTTTGCCATACAGTTGAGTCAAAAGTTTTTTTGTTTTTGTTTTTTTTAAAAACCTACTTACACTACCTAAAAAAGGCGACAGACTGAGGAGGACAAACGATATGCATGAAATACACTTCCAAAGTCTTAATGTCTCCCATGAGTACAAAAATGGAGACACTTTAGAGGAAAACTGGAAAGAGTTTAAGACAGCAATACATATAGCCACTATGTCGATGTAAAGAGAGAAAGGACCTGATGCCAAGCAGCCCATGGATGACTGATGAAATTGTAAGCTAAATGCAAGACGATAATGCAAAGATAGACATGAGGGATAATGAAAGTTACACAAATTCACAGAGCATGCAAAGAGGTAAAAAAAGGCTAGAACAAGCAGTAACTGGACAGTGGAAGCCAGGGTGTGACCTGCATGCAGGCTGTCCGTGTCCAGGCTGTCAGACACAGCAGCATAGCTTTTAAGTCACCCAGAGTTGCAGGTCAGGCAGTGACTCAGTCCCTTACTGGTTTGGGTTGAACCCCAAAACATCACATGAGAAACTTGTAGAAAGACATGAGTAAAGACGAAGCATCTATATTGTGCATAACTAGCACACAGACATGGCAATACTACAGTATTATTTTAACTTTGTGCAGCTGTCCGGATGGACATACATATACTTTTAAAAACAGCAAATATTTACCTTTAAGTTCTAATACTGTAATGCCAACCAGCAGGGCAACCTTACTGTTTGCTAAGTGATTCTAAGCCTTTGGCAATAAAAGTTACTCCAAACTTAATAGGTACAATATAGTGTATGTGTGTTATGAAGCTATTGTCTCCTGCAGTTCAACCAGGACCACTTTCAATAAGCCACAGGTTAAATGAAGAAGTCCATGTCATTGCAGCATCAACAGGATGCAATTATAATCACACACAACATGAGGTGAGAGAGAAATGGATATGCCTCTGGTCTAAGAAACAAATTGCTGTAAAGTTTATCTCAGATTTCATTTTATGAAGTAGTTTATTGACCTGATATTCAACACCCTCCCTGGGAGGGACCTGTGACCCCCCCCCATCTGATCTTAGGGTACAATATTAAAATGATATCTCATGTTCTAAGGCATATTAAAATACATGAAGATAGTAAATCTATTTGACCTATAAGGCAAGGAAGGGGGGAAAATAATCTGAATAACAGCTAAGGTAGTCCTGGCAATAAGTTGAGATCTAGGAGGCACATCATTTGATAGTTAGCATGACTGCTTAACTTAAGGTTGTAAGATTTAGCAATATTTTGCAATATGTAGCGTGTAACTAACAAATACATTACAGAAGCTTGAAATAAATTTCTAGGCGATTTTGGCAACGTATGCATTGAAATTATTGGGAAATGTAGTGACACAATTAATTTATGCTATCAAGCAGAACCTTAATTATGGTGCCCTGGAATGACAAACCTGGGCTGAGTCATAAATCAAATCTGGTCCTGGATGTGTGTAGGACATAAGGAAAAAGGGTATAAGAGAATGGTCAGACCAGTCCCTAACTGAAATACCAGGGATGATTGAATGGTGGAAGCCTGAAAACAAACAAGTCCTCTTCTGGTGATCTCCACTTTCTTTTTCTGGTATCTTTGCTGTTCCCTATCTTTATAAGGATGTAAGTATATATGATCCAGCGGGACATTTTGCTATACTTTTTTACCATCTTATTTTCTATTATGTCAATTATACTTGTCTGTAGTAAACTTAAAATGGGTGGGACCCACCAATTTCATCTTATTTTTTACATAACAGATCCCCTTAATCAGCACCTATTTGTGACAAATCGCACCACAAATTAATCCAGTCTAAAATGGGTTAGGACCTACTTACACAATAAATCACCTTTCCCTCAGCAACCAAATGACTTTCCACAGAAATATTTCACTGAAATCTTGCAACTCATCTCCATTCTCACAAGTGTGGGAGATGGCCATTCATTGAATGTGGAACTTCCCATACATGCTGGAGTATCTGCCTTGCTCCCGCATTCAGCCCCAAGAACAAAAATTCAGTGTGGAAAAGATGAACACATGGATCACTGGATAGATATTTCTCATACAGTAAGGAGCAAAGTTTCCTAGGTAGTTAGAGGTAGATATTTGTTTGGGTTTCCCCCTCACTGATACCTGAACTCTTAGGCTTAATGATTAGTTGAATAGGACTATGAGCTTTGAACTGCTTTGATGAACTGGGCCTAAGCATGGGAAGAAGCCCTTTGATACAAAGGGAGGACTGGGTCCCAGTTAGTTCATCAAAGCACTTCCCCCCCCCCACCAGCCAGCAATTACCAAAAGGAAGCTTGAGCCAGTTACTCTTCCCATATCTGCCTTTCTTCCAGGCTGTCACAGGCTAGCCTCTAGCTAGCCCCACAGGCATTCTCCCTTTCTACATGCAAATCCCACCCAATGAAAGCTTTCCCCTTCAAATATAGCAGCCAGTTCAAAATAACACTTTCAGATAAACAATCTTACTATTCAAAGATCTGTGCTGTGAGCCACAATCTTCTCCTGATCTGAGGATTGCCTGTTTCCACCTGCTCTGGGGCCTGTAAGGCAGCTGACCCTGACTGTCCTGTGGTTCCAGCCATTGCCCTTTTCTAAATGGATTTCTGCAGAGTAGCAGAGGTGGAAGAGAGATTTTGCTCTTTACCTCTCCCACAACCCAGTGTCTTCCTGGCATCCCACTGTGTGGTGAACTCCAATAAACAAGCATTGGAACATACTGGTGATGTGGCATTTTTTCAACTGAAGAGGTATATCTGTGTGCCAGCTGTATATTTTGAATATTAACATCCATTGTATCTCACAATCGGATTGATTTCAGCGGGAGTCAGGTGACTAGAGGTACTTTAAAAATCTGGCCCTTAGGAACTTTTGAAAATCTCACTCTGAAATATTTGGCCCTGAAGCATTTGATAGGATGAACAGTTTGCTTTAGTTTCCTCACAGAATTGTTACACTAATGTCAAACTATTTTATAGCTATTCCCTTTGCGCTGTGTGTGTGAAGCTTGTTGCATCTCTCTACATATCAAATGGAGCACTTTAGGGGTCCTAGGGAGTTTTCTCCACTCCTGAAAACTATGTCCATTGCCTCTAGCCCTGTAGATGTCAGGTGCATGCTAGTGTGCCTATAACCAATACCACTCGTGTCTCTACTGAACGAGTTTCTAGGAAATGCAAGCTGTCAGGCAAGTGTTCATAAATGTTAAACTCCAAAATGCAGCTATGAATCTATAAAACCTAATCATAGCATTACTTTCCTTTGATGGTGTATTGCCTAAAAAGATTAAAATGAAAGCCTATTATCTGGTATGTATAGACTGTAAACAATCACTATTTATAGTCCTTCCTATGGTTCTCATTAGTGTAATATCTGTACATATTGCTAGCATTAATAATGCAATGCTGACAATACTCCTGTTAGGTATGGAGAAATATTATCCCTAATTTACAGATGGGGAAAGTTTAAGCACAAAAAGGTTAAGTGACTTGGCCGAGGTCACACATGAAACTTGTAGCAGAGCCAGGAATATACTTCCAATTTCCTGCCTCACAACCCTCTCATCTAACTACAGCACCTTTATCAGTTCCAAGACTATAGCATCCATTTCCATACAAGAGCAGCACAATGACATGGAGATGGGTATGATTCAGTCCATTGAAAGGATTGAGGTTTTGTTAAAGCATATGACAATGTCTTAGTAGAAGATAACTTGTTGGGGTCCAGAATTTGGGTATTGATGGGGTGCAGGTATGGTAAGAAGAGAAGGAGTAATGAAGGTCAGATTCCTATCTATTGAAAGTTCTTAAGAGACTGCAGTAAGGACAAAGGGAAAGGTCAAGCGAGAATATATGATTCTATGTAACTGGTTAGAGCCATTAATAAGTGATTATTTCCAAAATGAAAGATTCACAAAGTGATGTTATCAATAAAATAAACTGCACATTTTTCCAGACATCTCCTTTATAGTAGTGGAAGAAAAAGAATGATCATTTACCTTAATGTGATCAGACATATTGGACAGAGAAGACCAACAAAAATGGCTAAATGCTTAGGAGAGTTACATATGCATAGCTGGGCTAAATAATTAGTTTGGGGAAGAGTGTACAACAATGTAGGAGTATTTTTTAAAATGTCTTTAATTTAAGCCATGTAGCTGTCATTGACTTTAATGAAATGATGCATATGAATCTCCTATGCAACAATCTGAGTAACAACAATTTTGTGTGTACAAAAATAAAAAAAAGATTTTCTTCATAAAGGGCACAATCCAACGCACATGAAGACACTAAACTGGGAGCAGAGGTAGATACGCTGGAGGGTAGGGATAGGATACTGAGGGACCTAGACAAATTAGAGGGCTGGGCCAAAAGAAATCTGATGAGGTTCAACAAGGACAAGTGCAGAGTCCTGCACTTAGGAGAGAAGAATCCCATGCACCGCTACAGACTAGGGACCGAATGGCTAGACAGCAGTTCTGCAGAAAAGGACCTAAGGGTTAGAGTGGATGAGAAGCTGGATATGAGTCAATAGTGTGCTGTTGTTGCCAAGAAGGCCAATGGCAGTTTGGGATGTATAAGTAGGGGCATTGCCAGCGGATCAAGGGACGTGATCATTCCCCTTTATTCGACATTGGTGAGGCCTCATCTAGAGTACTGTGTCCAGTTTTGGGCCCCACACTACAAGAAGGATGTGGAAAAATTGGAAAGAGTCCAGTGGAGGGCAACAAAAATGATTAGGGAACTGGAACACATGACTTCTGAGGAGAGGCTGAGGGAACTGGGATTGTTTAGTCTGCGGAAGAGAAGAATGAGGGGGGATTTGATAGCTGCTTTCAACTACCTGAAGGGGGGTTCCAGAGAGGATGGATCTAGACTGTTCTCAGTGGTAGCAGATGACAGAACAAGGAGTAATGGTCTCAAGTTGCAGTGGGGGAGGTTTAGGTTGGATATTAGGAAAAACTTTTTCACTAGGAGGGTGGTGAAGCACTGGAATGCATTACCTAGGGAGGTGGTGGAATCTCCTTCCTTTGAGGTTTTTAAGGTCAGGCTTGATGAAGCCCTGGCTGGGATGATTTAGTTGGGGATTGGTCCTGCTTTGTGCGGGGGTTGGACTAGATGACCTCCTGAGGTCCCTTCCAACCCTGATATTCTATGATTCAGTTGAAAGGCTCAGATTGATTTCAATAGAAGCTGTATTTTAAATCCCAAAAGACTCCTATGAAACTAATAAATCCCAACTTTATGTGAAATATTTTATTTGAGAAGCATGACATTAATTACATTGACATTGACAGGAAAATACTCTCTTGCTGAAATAATTTTGATTTGGAGAAGGCTCATGAGATTTACACAAGGAAGAAATAAGCAAAGCATATTTGTGAAACAGGTAACTATTTCTTGCTGCATATTCTCTAAACATTGAGATGAAATGTTAAAAGTGCAAGACAATTGAATTTTTAAAATTAAAAATAAAGTATAAAAAATTGTTCAGACTGGGGCATGCACAAGAATAAAAATTTGGATGCTTTTGGAAGGAGACTTTCTGTGCACCCCATAGCCGGAGGAGCTAGCTCCTCCCCATCCATGGCCTTGGGGCCAGAGGAGCTGGCTCTCCTCCTTAACCACCGGGGCTGGTGGAGCTCACTCTTCCCTGGCAGCCAGAGGAGCTGGCTCTCCCCTGGCAATCCCAGAGCTCGAGGAGCTGTCATCTCCTGCCCAGGGCTGGAGGAGCTCACTTTCCCTGCCAAGCCCTGGAGGAGTTCTGTGCCCCAACTGACTGAGGGAGCCTGTGCCCCTGTTTGTCCACCTTGCACATGCGCCTGATTCAGACATAAAGCATGTGCATTCCAGGTATTATTTCTGCTAAAACTCTTTGTCATGTGTTGTTAGGGAGATACTGAACAGACTTTATGATGTACAACTTTAAAAATGAGCTAGGAAAAAGACACACAGCCAGATCCTCAGCCCTTGTTGAGGTCTCTTTGCAGAACTAGAGTGGCCCAGAAGGATCTCACAACAGCCCTAACAGGAGTCCCCTTGTGTGGGAGGCTACTGAGCTAGTGTAAAGCCAGGTACACCCGCTTTATACCACCCACTCACACCTTTGGTTTTCTACTTCTTCCTACCACTGCCAACTTCCTTCCCAGGTATGGGAGTGGGCAGAAGCAGAGAGTCCAGCCTTCACCTGGCCCTTGGACCAATCCCACCGGTGCAATTTATAGCTACCCAGTTCTAAATGATGCCAAGGGCAATTTCAGCCTCTGGCATCCAGAGGATTGACAGAGGCAGAAAGGGGACTGTTAGACACCTTCCCCTCATATACTCTCCTGGCTGACCCAATTGTGAGTTTGATAAAGCTGAGGAGCAGGTCCAAAATCTCCAAAGCTCCCCTTTCATTACCACACTGCAAATATAAACCTCATTGCCAGGCTCATTTTTGTTGAGCTATTTGGTAGCTTTCTTACCATCTGCATTATGAAACTATGCAGCACTATAGCAGATGGCTCCACTTTGCTAAAGAACTGATTACAAGAGAAACATGTTTTGTTTGACATGAGTAAGTGGAAAAAGACACAAGACAAGATTTGTGAAGTGATTAAAATTGCTGCAATGCCAGTCACAATTCATTTGCATAATAGTGAACATTATAATTGCCAGGAAGAAATAGCACTCCTAACATTAACAATGAAAGAAAATAGTTCTATTGCTGGGAAACTTTGTGACAAATGGTGTACTGGGAATGACTTAAAGGACTGGTAATATGGATCCTTTAACTCATAGGCTATTGATTTGAATATAGCTGTCAAGGTTCCTTCCCCACTCTGAATTGTAGGGTACAGATGTGGGAACCTGCATGAAAGACCCCTAATAACCTAAGCTTATTCTTACCAGTTTAGGTTAAAAATTTCCTCAAGGTACAAACTTTGCCTTGTCCTTGAACCCTATGCTACCACCACCAAGTGTGTTAAACAAAGAACAGGGAAAGAGACCACTTGGAGATGTCTTCCCACAAAATATCCCCCTAAGCCCTACACCCTCTTGCCTGGGGAAGGCTTGATAAAAATCCTCACCAATTGGTTCAGGTGAACACAGATCCAAACCCTTGGATCTTAAGAACAATGAAAAAGCAATCAAGTTCTTAAAAGAAGAATTTTAATTAAAGAAAAGGTAAAAGAATCACCTCTGTAAAATCAGGATGGTAAATATCTTACAGGGTAATCAAATTCAAAACATAGAGAATCCCTCTAGGCAAAACCTTAAGTTACAAAAAGACACAAAAACAGAATATACATTCCATTCAGCACAGCTATTTTACCAGCCATTAAACAAAAGGAAATCTAATGCATTTCTAGCTAGATTACTTACTAACTTTTTACAGGAGTTCTGAGCTGCATTCCTGATCTGTTCCTGGCAAAAGCATCACACAGACAGCCAGACCCTTTGTCCCCCCCCCCAGCTTTGAAAGTATCTTGTCTCCTCATTGGTCATTTTGGTCAGGTGCCAGCAATGTTATCTTAGCTTCTTAACCCTTTACAGGTAAAAGGCTTTTGCCTCTGGCCAGGGGGATTTTATAGCACTGTGGACAGAAAGGTGGTTACCCTTCCCTTTATATTTATGACAAGAGCCTAGTTCAAAAACTTGGTTCAAATCTGAGAACTAGGCTGCCTACACTATAGGAATAGAGCTAGAGGTCCAGGCCTGGTGTCCATAGCACAACCAGTGTCTTTATAATGATCACCCTCGTTGACTGCCTCAGTCATGAGACCAAAAGTTAAATAGACCTGGAAAATCTTTCATCCCTAGAAGGAATCCTCCGAGTCACACTGACTAAGTGAGGTGGAGACATTTCTACTGCTACTACTCTTGTATCCCTTGTTTGAATAAATAGTGAACATCACTGCTCAGTATAGTCAGGTCCTTTCCTTTCCTTTTATGAATGTAAGTTGGCTGTCCACCTCCTGAGCACTCCCTTGTGGTCTACGGTTGCCTTGCAAACAGCATGCCTCAGTTGCCCCACTTCTCAGGGTCCAAGTTCTTGTTTCCAACTATTTCCTCAAACAGCCAGACATTTTATCTATCACGCCTCTCCCATTCCTACTCCCTTAGCTTCTCCATGTTCCTCTCTCCAACCTTCTTCCTCACATTAAAACAATGTCACTTTTCCTCCCAAGTCCTCTCCAGTCTGTCAGACCAAGCCTTCCAGGATCCTCTTATCCTTACTTTTGTTGCAGATCATCCTCACCATGATCCCTCCTTTTCTTTTAGTTTTGGGCCTGGAGTGGTTCCTCTGAACGCTTGCCTATACAGAAGGAAAAAGAAGAGCCTGGGATTTTCCTCTTGGCTGACCGGTCCCATTCAGAAAAAAGATAGGCACTTAGTTTTATTTATTGTTTTTAATCAGGGAAATAATCTCTCCCCAGCTTTAAGTGAATGCTGCTAAGTATGGTGCTCAATGGCTGAGGAGCTGTCTTCTTTGCAACCCGCCCTGACAGGGCCTCTCTCTCTCTCTCTAGTCCCTATTTGATTCCAATTTCTTCACTGTGGCCATTATAGGTATGATACCTGCAACAATGAAGGACATACCAAAAGTCCTGCTCTTTTGCAACCAGTCCTGTATGGCTGTGGAATCCTCCAAAAACCTGAGCCCTCAGGCTAAAATCCTGAGATTAGGTAGGCTTGGTCCTGTGTTACCACATGCCATTCATGTGCTCTGGACTTCCCCTTCTAGTTTTCTCTGTCTCCCCTCCCCAAGGCAGATGTTACATTGCAAGTCCTCAGCCAGCCACCAGCAGAGATAGTCTGTAAAATACAAGTCAGATATCTGAGTCACACACATTTTGCTATTTACCTCACATCTCCTGGGCAAGTCAAGTGACTTGATTTGAAGGGTCACCTGTGTAGGCACACACTCCACCAAATCCTCTCCTCAATCTACCAATTCTTTCTAACTCCTACACTGCATTCCAGCCTACCTAACAGCTAATTACCAGTTCTGCACATAATGTCTCCCTGTTCTGCCGCTACATAACCTTATGAGATCTAAGCTTCATCTGCCACTATCCACAAACTTTCACTCATGTTGATAAAGTAATTTAAATTGAATCTCCTTTATGACTTTGAATCTTTGCAAAAGTGTTTTACTTCCAGTTTCCATCAGGGATTGGAAGTGCCAAAAAATTGTGAGGGTAAATGTCTTACAGAGCGAAATCCAGCTGTTGTTTCTTAGGCCAAACTCTCAATGCCTTCAAATGAGGAAGAAGTGGAATAGCAAAAATCTCATTAGAAAGCAATTACGGGTATGATTTCCAGGTTGGTTTTACAGACATGAGGTTTGGATAGGATGCTTCTCAAACCTGAACCTTTGAATCTCTCTCAGTCTTTAGCATAGCAGAGGTAGTAATGAGAAGAAATGTAAGGAAGGTGTTTGGAGGATAATGGTGCTGGAGTAAAAAATAGAAGGGGATGAGAAGAACAATAACTAGGTATATAGTTTTAGAAATAGAACTGAACGGAACCCCAGTGAATTTAAATGAACTGCTAAAGCCCCTCCAGGCTTTCCTATCTTTGGTGCTAAAGTTGTGGGCCTCAGAATTGTAATAGCTTCTCTAAGAGCCCTGATAGTATTCTCAATGTCAACACCCAATGCACTTTGGGTGATCCCTGCCCAAAGCAGCCCTGATATAAATAGCACAAGATTGCCAAACCCAATCCAAATGAAAATCTGTAAGAGTGTCAAGAGTTTTTCTAGGTTTGATTTTTTTGTTAGCCATAATCTGTTCCCCCCTACTATCTGTTAATATCTCTACTCAGTCCAATCTGTAGCATTTCACAAACTGCATATTTTTAAAAGTATGTCTGCATATTTTTGGATTTTTGCATATGCAATCTATTTACTATTTACAGGTGGTAATGAAAGAAATGCTCAACTATCAAATTTTCCTCTTATTTTCCCAGCTTGTGATCAATAGGTCTTTTCAACCAGGAAAATCAGTATTGATTGTGTTGGCTTGAGATTAAAATAAGCATTAGCATTTTCAACAGTTTTAACTGGTTAATCATTTAATCTTATATTTTCCACGGGCTGACAGGCTGATGTGACAGGCTGAGTGACAAAAACAGATAAAGCAATTAAAAAATGCAATACCTTACACTCACGTGTTGGTATAGAAAGCCATTCCTAATAAAGACTTGTGGTTTTTTTGTCTGAAATAAAGTATATAAAATCTATGTCTAACTGCAAAACATGAGCTAGACTATCTAAGAAGCTGTACTTTTTAGTGCTGAACAGTGACTGCAGACATGGATACCCTCTTTGGAGTTACAAGAAGAAATGCTAAGATTTCTGTATCACTATAAGATGAGGTGTGATATGATTCTTACCCTTCCCCACAAGACCAGCAGAATCAAAATTCTCACATTTCAGAGAAGTGAGCTCCAGAAGGAATAAATAACCAGTCTCATTTTTAATCAACATTTGGCATATAGTTTATCAACTCTGAAACTAATCAAGAAAACTTAAATTGCTGCTGAAAGTCTTAATTATCAGAAAAATTCTCGTCTGATTGACCTAATGTGCCCTGACCTTCAAAATAATCATTCTCTAAGGAATGAGATCTGTAGTGATCATGTTTTGAATCTGCTGTTTGCTACAATTTTAAGTTCCCCTTTGCTCAGTGGCTTAGTTTTCTGCAGGCGTGGCTTCCTAGTGGTCTGAATTATTGTGATGAATAACTTGCCTACCATGAAAATGGCAGAGATCACACAAGTCCGTGAGTGTTGTTCTTTGTTTGTTTCACAGAGAATAGTTGCCTGTAACCTCATTAATGTGTGTTTTACTTGACTGAATTGCTTACTCAACAGCAGGTGTAATGATTTTTAATTGTCATGGTGAAAGCATGCATATGAGGAATGTAATACTCACATTAGATTTCTTCATCTTTCTTATTGCTCATAATGAAAGTAATTGCAAATAATTGAATGAAATGTCCAGCATCATAAAAATTTGCGATTGCAGTACAACACAGCAAAATGTTCTCTTTGGATATGGTATAAAAGAAATGAGATGGCACTCTTGAAAAACATAATAATTCAACAACCATAACTAAATAGCTCAGCTCTATTATACTTGTCATTAATCAACAGTTTTACCAAAAAACCTTTCAGCTACCAGATATCTGAACAGGATCCTGTCTCAGTTATTGTGTCTTTTTGAACCACCACCTTTCTGAGAACCTCACTCCTCCCATCTATATTTAATGCTGCCTATCATTGTAGCCTGCTCCAAAAGTAGGTATCAAGTTATTAGCATGTGACTTGTAAATGAAGTGGTGTAATGTTACTATGGAAATGTGCACACGAATGCTTGGGTTATGTTTTTGAGCATGCCGAGATGTTTTCAGAAGCCTGAGGATATTCAGAAAGAGCTGATTATTCGTGCAAGTAATATAAATACTGTTTCTTATCTTCTGACAAACCCATCTCTCTGGATTTCTTGGTAACCATTGCATCTGTTGCTACCTTGAAAGCTGAACATCTTCAGGTGTGATAGTCAACATTTTGTTGGGAGCACTCTTGGACACACTTTAGCATTCTTTCTATTAGTCTCTATGGCAGCTGTAGTATGGCATGAAACTCTCTGCTGAGTGATAACTTGTCTTCATACGGGGGTAAGTTGACCAAAGTTCACTCCAGCTGTGTGAATAACATGCTAGAGTCGACATAGCTTAGGTCGACTTACGCAGGTGTCTTCACTGCACTGTGTCGATGGGAGACGCTCTCCGGTCAACTTCCCTTACTCTTTTTGGAGAGTTGGTGTACCGGTCGCCCAGAGAGTGCTCTGCCATCGATTTAGATTGATCCCTGCTGTATCAATTGCAGCAATATCGATCTCCCCATAGTGAAGACAGGCCATGAGTCTGACTGCTGTTTCTGTGACTCATGGGAGAAGTGAAAACAAGATGAGATTCCTTCTTAGAAGTACTTCTTCAATTTTCCTCTTATACCTCGAGATAAAAGTTGTCAGGGTTCTGAAAGGTTCCAGGATCCATAGCAGTGCATGTCTTTAGAACATATCAAAATATGTTGAACAGACTTTAGGGTACTGTACTTCTTGGAGTAAAAGATTGGGAAAAAATACTTATAAAATGGTGAATATTCTTTCTAAATAGGGACAGGATTAGTGAGGCCCTCTCCTTACCTTGTTATGATTCTACCATTTGAAGATCCACAGTATAGCTACTTTTCTGATGGCAGAATGTATCACATGTATCTTAGCTGGTAAACTCGGCCATGCTATATTGTCTGTGGTATGTCAAGCCACAGTAACAAATTTCTAAGGTAAATACTGATCATCTGAGTTATCCTGGATAATTTTCCTCTACAAACAAATACCATGTTGTCTTTTTATTTCTTTAGATATCAGGGTTGCTCTTTGGATACCGTGTCAAATTGTTTCTAGTTAATCTGAAAATTCAACTTTATTTCAGCCTACAGCCAAACAAAGAGGCATCATTAATTAAGCTTTCTAATGATGAAGTTCTGGTTTTAGCAATTTATCAATACTTGTCCTATTAGACCTCAGTATCATGTCTGATAGGCCAGAAAATGCCATGCTTGAGATTATCTTGTAAGTAATTTCAGCCTACAGGCTTAATGCTTGTCTGAGTCAAATACCATTTTCCCAGATAGATCAGATTTATTACTTTTATGGGACTTTTCTCAAGCATTAGAAGGACACTATAATTTATCAGGATACCCTTTGGTTATCTTTTTCAGAGTTGGTATTTTATACTGCTTCTTCTGGGTATGTCAAGAACAACCTTGATATCATTTTTTATATTTTTATTCAGATGGTATAAAAATAAATTTCTGTAATTTCAGATTTCTGTATCTTGCTGCTTATAGAACATCATATCATATTTGATGGCTGTCCTTGAATGTTGTTAGTGTGAATAATTCAATAAATACTATGCTTAAAGTCAAATTCTTATAACACTTGATGTAAAAGGTTCTCTCCAAAAAAATAGACGGAATTAATTTAAAGCAACAGTTAAGAGTCCAAATTGTTGCATTTCATTATGGAAGATTCACATAAACGTGGGTGTAGAAGGGACTCAAGAAGTCATCTAGTCCATCCTTCCCTGCACTGAGGTAGAACCAAGTAATCCTAGACCATCCTTAACAATTGTTTGTCTAACCTGTTCTTAAAAATTTCCAATGACAGGAATTCCACAACCTCCCTTGGTAACCTATTCCAGTGTTTAACTATCTTTATTGTTAGAAAACTTTTCCTAATATCTAACCTAAAGCTTCCTTTCCCTCATTAAGCCAATTACTTCTTGTTCTTCCTTCAGTGGACATGGATAACAATTGATCGCTGTCCTCTTTATAGCAGCCCTTAATGTATTTGAAGACTTAGGCGACAGGTCCCCCTTCAGTCTTCTTTTCTCAAGGCTAAACATGCCCAGTTGTTCTTAACCTTACCTCATAGGTCATATCTTCTAAACCCTTTTATCATTTTTGTCACCTTCCTTTGGATTCTCTCTAGTTTGTCCACATCTTTCTTAGTGTGGCACCCAAAATTGGACATACTACTCCAGCTTCTAAACCCTTTTATCATTTTTGTCACCTTCCTTTGGATTCTCTCTAGTTTGTCCACATCTTTCTTAGTGTGGCACCCAAAATTGGACATACTACTCCAGCTGAAGCTTCACCAGTGCCAAGTAGAGTGGAACAGGTGCCTCCCATGTCTTACATATGATACTCCGATTAATATTACATATTTATATTCAAAGATATTATAGTTTATATATACACATATATGAAATGTGTGTGTATACACACACACACATATTTTGCTGATATGATATGAGATCCAGCTCATATGTGGTCCAGCTCCATTGATATTTTTGGATAATCATCCAAAATTTTGGAGACATAAGTGAAGCTCTCCCAGACTTGTTGAGACTATCCTATTCTGTCATGACTCCCTCAGAGGGAATTTAGAGGAAATATAACTGCAATATATTGGGCCCTGTGAGGAGAAGCTTTTTAAAAGCAGGCTTTTCAGTTGTAACCATTGTATAACTCTAATCGGCAGAGTATTAATGGCTGGACCAATGATGAGGATTGACTCCGCTAGTGTCTGCTAACTAGGGTTGCAATCCTTTAGCTCATGCAGCACAGGTTCAAACTTTTAGTTCCAGAAGACCTAGGTTCAAGTCTCATAGCCAACTCATCCAGGGGTCTTGTTGCATACTGTAAGCCATTTAATCAGAGCTTTCCTTTAGACTACATTAGATGGAAATTGTGCATCAAAATTGTTTTTCTACAGAAAATTGAATTTTAAACTAAACTAATTTTTTTCATGAAAAGTATCTGCTTTCCACAGAAAGCTTTGATTTTTATCATCAAAATAGCATACCCCTGAAAATGAGAAGCTTTTTTGCCAAAAACCAAAGTATTTCAGCCTTAAACTGAAAAACTTTGAGATATACTGCTGTGGTGCCTCATGGGAGTTGTAGTTCAGTTGCCCCATGTCTCGTCTATGGGCCAGGCTTCCCATCCAGACTTCATCTCCAGTGATGCATTGCCTCCCCTCCCAGAGAGAGGAGACAGTTATTGAACCAACAAGAGGTGATGCCATTTTTAGATTCAGTATTGGTGAGCAGAGAGGATATCACAGAAGAACTGGTTGTAGAGGACAATCTTGGTTCAAGTGATCATGAGCTAATTCAGTTTAAACTAAAGGAAAGATAAACAAAAATAGATCTGCAACTTCGGTTCTTGATTTTAAAAAGACAAACTTTAAAAAATTGAGGGAATTAATTAGGGAAGTGGACTGAACTGAAGAACTCAGAGATCTGAATATGGAGGAGGCTTGGAGTTAGTTTCTGCATCTTTGATTTAAAGTATCTGAAGTCTGCATCCCAAGCAAGGGGAAAATTTCATAGGGAAGGGTTGCAGACCAAGCAGAATGAGCAAGCATTTCAAACAGGTGATTAAGAAAAATCAGAAAGCCTACAAGGAATGGAAGATGGGATGAACTAGCAAGGAAAGCTACCTCTTGGAGGAGGCAGAACATGTAGGGATAAAGTCAGACCTGCCAGAAGACAAGCAGAGTTGGACCTTGCAAAGGAAATTAAAACCAATAGCAAAAGATTCTATAGCCATATAAATAAAAAGAAAACAAGGACAGAAGAAATGGGACTGCTGAGCACTGAGGATTGGGTGGAGATTAAAGATAATCTAGGCATGGCCGAACACCTAAACAAATACTTTGCCTCAGTTTTTAATGAGGGTAATTAAGAGCTTAGGGATAGTGGCAGGGTAGTTTAATGGGAACAAGGATATGGAAGTAGAAATTACCACATCTGAAATGAAAGTCAAACTCAAATAGCTTAATGGGATTAAATCAGGGAGCCCATATAATCTCCATCCAAAAATATTAAAGGAACTGGCACATGAAATTGCAAGCCCAAGAGCAAGGATTTTTAATGAATCTGTAAACTTGGGGGTCATGACCTATGACTGGAGAATTGCTCATATAGTTCCTATTTTTAAGAAAGGGAAAAAAGTGATCAAGGAATCTATAGGTTAGTTTGACCTTAATTGTATGGAAGGTCTTGGAATGAATTTTTAAAGTGAAAATAGTTAAGTACATAGAGGTAAATGGTAACTGGGATAAAATACAACATGGTTTTACAAAAGGTAGATCATGCCAGACAAATCTGATCTCCTTTGAGAAGACAACTGATTTTTTTTAGACAAAGGAAATGCAGTAGGTCTAATCTACCTGGATTTTAGCAAAGCATTAAATACAAATTCCACATGAAATATTATTAGTTAAATTGGAAAAGATGGGGATTAATATGAGAAATGAAAGCTGGATAAGGAAATAGTTAAAGGAGTGACTACAATGGGTCATATTGAAACAGGTGAACTGTCAAGCTGGAGGGAGACTACTAGTGGAGTTCCTCAGAGATCAGTCTTAACAAAAAATCCAGTTGAACTTTAAAAATATTTAAGATAGAAATATTAAGCTTTCAGGAATGACTATGAAAATAGACAGCAGAATAAACTACAATGTGAATGTATTCTATTAAAGCAATTTCTGAACTAAGTATCACTCTATAAACCACAGATGTTTATTTTTAGTACTATAGATACCATCAAAATATTAAGAATAGCATATTCAAAAGACTTAAGAAACAAATGTTATAAGACTTGCAGTCCGTTATTCAGCTGTTCATCAGCCATATTTTAAAATACCAAAAGGGCATCACCTCCATTATGTACTTACTAATGCTTTCCAATATTTCACTTTCAAAAGTTTACGTCATTTTTTCCTTACCTGGCAATAAAACATGTGCTTGAACACCCATTAGTGGCATACTCCTGAAGTATAAATTACATGGATTTTATTTTAATCTTTGAAACTGCTTGTATATAGGGACCTGAAATCTTTTGAGCTGAAAAAAGTTTATATGGATGAATTACAAACCCTTGCAAATGTGAGTTTGTGGTGTAGTGGCAAAACTACAAGGTTAACCTATAAAGCACTGGCAATGCTAACAAATGAATATATTACTAATTCTTATGCTTGTTCAGTTGTTACATTAAACATAAACAGTTACATCAGGGCCATCCCAATGAGAATAAGTGACAGGAGAATTTAGACCTGGAATCACAAAGAGCCTTATCTGGCATTCCTTGCACAACCAAAACTCCTTGCACAACCATAGACTCCAGGGGGAGTTTGGATGATCATGTAATGCAAGACAGGAATCAAAGCAAACAGACGGCAGGTTGGAGACACACAGGCAGAGTCGTTGCTGGCTCTGGGGAGCCCTAAGCAGGAATATTTCCCACACCCACACAAACAATGCATAAAACAAAGTGAATAGGGGGCCCCTTGAGCTGCTTGGGGCCATAAGCACTTGCTAAGTCTGCTTATGCCTAGCCCCACCTCTGCACACAGGCTAGTGAGGGCCAAACCCTTTCAAAAGAAAGGCATGAAAGCATCCTTCTGAAGTCCATTGGAGCCACTTGATTGTCTCCAAGCAATTAATTTGGCACTTCAGATGTTGCTAATTAATTAAATAACTTGTGCTAGATTGGCCTGTGGCTTTTTTCCTGTTTTCCATTGTTCCAATGATGTGGAGCATCTGTACACCTCTTTTTAAGTAGCTAGTTAAACTCTTTGTATGGTTGCTCTGTGTCTCCAGCATGGTACAAATCATTCAGAGCTTTTGAACAGACCTGGACCAATAATCTTTTCTCAATCCATGCACAACTTTTGTTTCCTAGACCATTAAAGAAAATTAGAAGAGCCAGATTACACACACCTTGATGCAGTAGAAGAGAATGAGACAACAAACATGAAAAGAGAAATATTTTAGCTGCCATATATAAAGTAATGAAATGTTACATCCTTTCTGAGTAATTCAATACCATACATGCTGTGGCATCATTGATTCTGGATTTCATGTACACTGCAGTAGTCCAGCACTTTAATGTGCTGATAATTTTATTTTAAATTTACAAATAGATCATTTTAATAAAGAGAAAAGTTGGCTAAACCACATATGTGAGGATAAATGTAGAGCTGGTCAGGAAATCTCCATCAACCATAGAATTAGAAATGTAGGGCTCAAAGGTCCAGCCCCCGAGTTTGGCAGGATCAAATAATTTTAGACCAACCCTGACTTGTTTTTACATGCTTCCAATGATGGGGACCCCACAACCTCCCATGAAAGCCTGTTCCAGGGCTTACCTACCCTTACAGTTAGAGTGTTTTTCCTATCAACTAAACTAAATCTCCCTTGCTGCAGATTAAGCCCATTATTTCTTGTTCTACCTTCAGTGGTCATGGAGAACAATTAATCACTATCTTCTTTACAACAACCCTTAACATATTGGAAGACTGTTATCAGGTCTCCCCTCAGTCTTCTTTTATCAAGACTAACATACCCAGTTTTTTTAACCTTTCCTCATAAGTCAGGTTTTCTAAACCTTTGATCATTTTTGTTGCTCTCCTCTGGACTCTTTCCAGTTTGTCCACATCTTTCCTAATGTGTGACACTCAGAATTATACACAGCTCTCTAGCTGGGGACTCACCAGTGCTGAGTAAAGTGGGACAATTACCTTCTGTGTCTCACATACAACACTCCTGTCAATATTCCCCAGAATCATATTATCCTTTTCTGCAGCTGTATCATACTCAGTTTGTGGTCCACTATAACCTCTAGATCCTTTTCAGCAGTATTACCACCTAGGCAGTTATTCCCCATTTTGAGTTGTGCATTTGATTTTTCCTTCCTAAGTGAAGTACTTTGCACTTTTCTTTATTGAATTTCATCTTGTTGAATTCAGACCAATTCGCCAATTTGTCAAGGTCCTTTTGAATTTTAAGCCTGTCCTCCAAAGTGCTTGAAACCCCTCCCAGCTTGGTGTCCTCTGCAAATTTTATAAGCATATTCTCTACTCTATTATCCAAGTCATTAATGAAAATATTGAATAGTACTGGAATCAGGACTGACCCCGCAGAACCCCACTAGATATGCCCTCCAAATTTGACAATAAACCATTGATAATTACTCATTGAGTACAGTCTTTCAACCTGTTGTTCACTCACCTTATAATAAATTCATCTAGACCACATTTCCCTAGTTTGCTTGTGAGAAACTCATGTAGAATTGTGTCAAAAATCTTACAAAAATCAAGGTACATCACATCTAACCGCCCCTACTCCCCCATCTACTAGGTCAGTAATCCTAAAAGGAAATTAAGTTGATTTGTCATGATGTGTTCTTAAAATTGATTGTTTAATAATTTTTCTCTGGTATCTTTCCATATATTGAGATTAGGCTGACTGGTCTATAATTCCCTGGGCCTTCTTTGTTCCCCTTTTTAAAGATAGGTACTATATTTGCCCTTCTCCAGTCTTCTGGGACCTCTCCCACCTTCCAGGAGTTCTCAAAAATAATTGCTAATGGCTTTGAGATTTCTTCAGCTAGTTCCTTACATACCCTAGGGTGAATTTCATCAGGCCCAGCTGACCTGAATACATCTATATTTGTCTAAATATTCTTTAACCTGTTCTTTCCCTATTTTGGCTTACATTCCCTTCCCATTATTATGTCATTATTGTGTTGAGGTCATCATTAACCTTTTTAGTGAAGACTGAAGCAAGATAGGCATTAACAAGTTGGGAAGAGAAAAAAGGCTGGAAGACAGGAAAAACTTATTTACACTAATTAGTTTTACAAGCTGCACTATCAATGTTATATGTTACCCACTAATGACATGAAACCTTAGTCTCTTTGGGGCAAACACTCTGGGCCAGATTTTTTTCCATGCACTGTGACAGCTGCATCTCCCACTACTAGTATAAAGTGGCCCTTACATTGGGATAGTCAGACATAATCAGTATTGAGATCATCTAGTGGCACAGAGCTGTCATAGCAACACCTATGCTGGCCACCTCCATCCTATTTGCAAGTGCATAGTGTGCGGTTAGGTAAAAGGGTAGTAGCTAGGGCTTCCCTTGACTCAGTGATTCCTGGGCATTCAGCACACAAATTGTCTAGGATCAGAGATGTGCAACAATGGCTTATAAACTTAAAGCCACCTATGTTCCTTGCTGTCCTGAGTTCTGCTGTCTCCTCAAATGCACTGGAGGAACTAGGTCCCTGACCATTTAATTGTCAGTGCCTACCCATTATAGACCATGATGCTCTCTCTCTCTCTGTAATATGTGAATTAAATGTAATTACAAATTTCTAAAGGTGGGGATGGAAGGCTTCTCAGAAAAACCAGAAAAAAAACAATCCTTTCTAATGTCACTGGGCTATGTGGGTACCTAAATGAGAAGGAGTGTACAAAGGGGCTTGTCTTCCTTCCATGGAGGTCAGTGGTTAAAATCCTTATGAAATTCAAGGGAACAGGCACAGGCCATGGTGGAGAAAAGGGAATTTGCTGTGAACAAAAGGTTCTAAAAGTGGAAAACAATGCAGACCACACATATATATTTCATGGAACAATTATGAGACTTCCCATTCACCCAAAGGCAAAAGAAAACAAAACCATTTTTCCAAATCATCTATTCATCTGAATTTAATAACAGGATGCCAACAGCCTCAAGTGAAGTAAGAATTTAAAGGAGGCATGTAAATAATTAAAAGTTTAATAAAATACAAGACAAATAAGTTATACTTTTTGGTCACTTTATTTAGCATCAACTCTTCTGAAGTGTTTCTATAATAGTAGCTTTCAAATTGTGTTCTGACTTCACACATAGAACAGCTCAGAAGCTCTTGAAGCAGTCGCTGCTCTCATGGACCTGGAAATTAACTTTTTGCTTTATTTGCAAACAAAAGGTATGTTTTTAAAGCAATCTAAAGTCAGAAATATATACACAAAATAATAGAAAGGTTAGGGGTACATAGAGGTTGTCATGGAGCAGGGCATGGGTGGTCAGGCTGAGTGCTCAGAGCCAAGACAGTCAAGAACTGAGAGTCAGAAACCAAGCAGGAGGGCAGGGTCTGAAACCTAGGCAAGAACAGGACTGGAGCAAGGCTGAGCATGAGAATGGGGAGGCACAGGAGCACTCACACCTGCAGTATAAACATTGAATAGGCACTGGCCAAGTCCTACTGCTGGGTTTAAGAGCAGTTCTGGCAACACTGAAAATCAGGTGACCTGGCCAATTAAGAGTTTCAGCTATGGTTAGCCAGCTGATCCCAGGCCAGCTGGAGACCTTCATTTCTGTCAGGGGTCAAGGACTAGTGCAGCTAAGGGGAAATGTAAGTAAACGGAGTTTATTCACTGCTCATTTGGGGAATATGGAGTTTAGGTTAGGTTAAGTTACCCACTTCTGGGGAAAAGGCACAGAATTGGGACACCTGGATTCTAATTCTAATCTTTGAGTAAGTCACTGAACCTGTCCCATTTGTAAAATGGAAGAAATATTACTTTTGTATATTATGAGGCTATGATATTTAATTCGTTATTGCTAGTTGAGCACTGTTATTATAATTGGCACAAAATATGGAAAAATATAAAGCAATGCAGAATAAAAATATAGCCATTTTAAGGCTTAGAGTTTTCAAGGCATTATTGGTATGTGTTCTGCATACAGGTTATATTTTAATGTTCCAGCTTCTATAAAGCAACAGATTTTAATTTGGGAATAATATATGTGTATATACAAGCCTTAATGATGATCATATTTTAAGTAGTTATCATTACTGCATCAAAATAACATTCCAGAGACTGATAATGAGGATTTAAAGCCATCCACTTCTAAATTTCTGGTTCAAAAGTGCATCTTAAATCTTTTCCATCTGACAGTGATTTGGGAATCCATATGAACTGGAAAAATAATTTGTAGAATAAACTATGGCCTCAAGAACTGAGTTATTGTTTTTATGTCAGTTCCTTATGTTCACCTCTACTTATTGGCTTAGTCAGAATGGGGACAAAGATTGAGCATATGGAATACATGACCCTAAGACTCCCAGATATGGTCCTTTCAAAACAGGTTTGAGGAAATCTGGTGAGGAGGTGTATGGATGTCTCAAATAACTTGCTTTGAGGATGTCTTTCACTTGATTTTTCAGAGAAAAATAATGGCTACAATCTGAGGCATTGTCAATTCAAGTTGAAAAAATGATTGTTTGGGTGTGTTAACTTTTTTAAAAAAATAGACATCACATTAATTTTCATTGTCATTTGTTTTTCATTTTCTGTCTGTGATGCAGGAGAAAAAGGACATCAATTTCTCTATTGAATATCATTTGTTGTAATTCTACAACTCCGCCAGTATGTTAAACATCTTGTAAATAAGCACCAGTTAGGAATGCAAAACAATGACATTTCTGATCTTAAGATGCCATTTTTCATTTATATTTATTGTCCCTTGTATTTTTGAGAGTGAGAATAATAAACTGGTATGTGACTATGCAAAAGCAGTTAGGGAACAAAACGGGAGGATCAGTTACAAATAAATAACACTGAAAATTTAATAAGGTAACTCAAGTAAATAGGATAAGCAAGGTTTTAAATTAGTGATACACAGGAGATTAATATACTAGGTTATTTAGCTAGGGTCCTAGATTTGTATGATTAAAAAGAGAAAATTAATTAGTGAAAAAATGATGATTTTTACAATATTCCCAATTAATTAGTTTTCGCTCCAGGATTTCTCACACCTAAGGAGGAAACAATGGAGTTGGGACTGAATTGGGCTGAAGCAGCAAGCTGTAGAGTAATCAATGTGAAGTGTAGTAGACAAAGCAACTCTCTTTTATATGTGCATTTTCTACCTCAAATAAAGATACAGCCATCTTGAGCCAAATCCTTAGAGCTAGCAGAGAGTTATGCATGGCACAAGACCAGAGGGTGAAGGTGGCTTAATGACACCTTTTTGTGCATGCCCAATTCTGAGGGCAAGTGGAGTCTTGTTCAATCCTAAAAGCAAGTTAAAGCAGCCTCAGGCTACAATTATTTGTTATAGAATTTAAGTGTTAGCACATACTGCTAGGATATAGATATTCAGGCCTGTCTGTAAAGGCCTATACTCTAAGAATTTAGGTGTATTTTTATCACTTAGCTAGTTCTAGAGATATAAAAGAAAGAATCAAAATCACTGTCTGCCGGTGTAAGGTCCTTTCTTACTGTGACAGTCTGAGGCCCTGTGCTTAGGCTAAGGCCTTTGGCTAAGCAGCAGAGGCAGCCATAAGCTGGGAAGCGACCGGTCACCTCCTCACATTCCAAACTAGTCACATTGAAATAAGGTGCTATTGGGTTGTTAGGATACAATCCTGTCCTGATAATGCCTATCACCTCCAGAGAAAGAGACGTAAAAGACGTCTAGAAGACGTAAAAGAAAACTTAGTTTGATAGCATCCTGTCTGGCAAGAACTCACTTATCAATAGCTGGGATGTGAAATCCTCATTTCTGTGTTGTTCTATCACTGTAGTCCCCATTTCCCCATTGTTTGTCTGTATAACCTCTGTCTGGTTCTGTGATTGCTTCTGTCTGCTGTGTAATTAATTTTGTTGGGTGTAAACTAATTAAGGTGGTGGGATAGAAGTGGTTAAAAAATCATGTTACAATATGTTAGGATTGATTAGTTTAAATGTCAGGAAAATGATTGGTTAAGATATAGCTAAGCAGAACTCAAGTTTTACTGTGTAGTCTGCAGTCAATCAGGAAGTAATGGGCAGGATGGGAACAGGGAATGGGGGTGGGGAAATTGGAATCATGTTTTGCTAAGGGGAGGAATGGGAACAGGGACACAGGTAAGGCTCTGTGGTGTCAGAGCTGGGAAGGGAGACACTAAGGAAGGAAACTGGAATCATGCTTGCTGGAAATTCACCCCAATAAACATTGAATTGTTTGCACCTTTGGACTTCGGGTATTGTTGCTCTCTGTTCATGAGAGAAGGACCAGGGAAGTAAGTGGGTGAAGGAATAAGCCCCCTAACACATACATGTTTGAAAGTCTCAACTGTCGAATAATGCAGCTAACATACATGTGTCACATTGTATATAACACTTTCAGATGTTGGATAAGAACTAGGTAGTGTTAGATACTGTACATTGAGGGAGCACATAAGGCAGAGGGACTGCAATTTTGCCTGGCCCTTATGCTGGCAGTGAAAGTGGGAAGGTAGGAATCGCTAGGACTTTTAATATGTGAGGGTTTGGGCATAGGGATATGCCTATTATGTATTCAGGAATACTTGACAAGTTGTGGGAGCTTATTGCATATTTGTTCTACGAATAGTGACAATGCCACATGAGAGAAACCCATAGTGGTTTGAAAAGTTCATCCAAAGTAATCATGACTTAAATGTAATGAATCACATTCACCTAGCCCAAATTATTGATCTTCACCAGCAAAAAATGCCTGATATTAAAAACTAACTGGCTACAATAAGTGACATGATCAATTATTTTTTATTCAGGTGACTGTCGTGAATGAGGAGGGATCTTGGACAGTTACAACTCTTGCTTCAAAAAGACAATGACACCTAGGCATCAGATAAACTTTAGCATTCTTGTGCCATGTTGTGCCAGAAAACTAAGCATTTCAAGAGTCAATGTGTTTCTATTAACTCAGTTTCCCAATTACTGTTTTACAAATTACAGCATATTTAGGTGAGATTCAAAGTCATGTAGCATTGACATTGGAAGATATGAAATAACTTGCTTTGAGGAAATTGGACTTGCCAAAGTTGAATCACTTGCAGACAAAGCCTTCGAGAGTCGTTAAAAAGAGTAGGCTCCATGTAAACCTATCGGAATATTTGTCTATCCACCCTCAGGGAATGATAGTCCAATTTTTTGTAAGCCCTTGAAGTATTGGCAAGTGACCGTAATTAAGGTAGTTTGGTAATTAAGTCCCTCAAAAATACCAAACCAGGAAAGTTTACATTTAAATAATGGGAGCTAAAAAGACACAAAAACCATACAAGAGCTGAAGAATTAGAAAATTTAATTGGCACTGCACCCACAGTGGGTGCTGATGTGTGCTCTGCATGTCTGAAAATTGGATTGCTGATTTGGAAGGCAGAATATTGTCTTGAATATCTAAATGTAAGCACCCACATAAATAAAAACCTCAGCCACAAGAAACAGTGGTATATTATATAACAGTGGTTCTCAGCTGGGGGTCCAGAGCCAGCTGGGGGTCCACAAACCCTTTCAAGGGGGCTGCGGGGCTCCACGGCTGAAATACGGTGCCCCAAGCCCAGCGCCCCCCATGGGGCTGAAGCTGGGAGCCCCGGCGTCCCGCTGCAGGGCTGAAACCAGCAAACCTCCCCTCCCCCCGAAAGCAGGGAGCAGTGCAGGGCTGAAGCTGATGGCGTTATCCTAAATTTTAGATGCCAATTATGTTACCTACAAATTGGTGTGGGGCTCTTAGTGCCTTGAGCACAAGCCTGCTAGTTATGTTAGCCTATGATAATGCTTCTAATTTAACAAAAGGATAACAAGGTTGTGGCCTGCACTAAAAGAATTACCAGGGTGTTACCAGGGGGCTTGTCTCTGACACGCATAGTCTTGCTAACCCCTTAAAGGCCATGGATACAGCCTTCTGCTCAAGGATTGATACACACAAGTAGAAATTCTTTGGAAACAAAAGAATTTTTCATTTAACAGAAATAAAAAAAATGCTGAGGGTTTAATAAAGCAAGAAAAGATACATAGGATTTAATAAAACAATAGAATTATATTTAAGAATAATACAATAAAGTGTCACAGCAAAATAAAAGACACAGCCTACATAAAGTACTCAGATACAGAGAATACAGTAGTTTCAATGTAACATGCATATAAAGATTCCGCATACACAAAGGCTTTTAGTCTTAGTGTTACAATCTAACCCTGTACTTAATACAATGTAGTATACATGGCCTCTATATACACATGAGAAATCATCATATTCACAGATTAGAAGGAAAATATTTACTTAACACTAACATTAATACTTAACACCAAACATTTAACACCTAATATCCTGTGAGTGGTGACCAGAGTAGCAACCAGAAGGACACCTGAAGGCAAGTAAAAACTAGGCCGCCCAAAAACATGGCGAAGAGCTGTGGAAGCCAGCTGAAAAGCCTGGGGCACAGCTGGGGAACCACTGAAAGACTTGCCAGAAACAGACAGGAGTGGAGGAGCTTCACCGCTGCCCTAAATACCAGAGGCATAATGGGAATATGATGATGAGTGGTGATCAGCCAGTCACAGGATGTGTAGGGGAGATCTCATTCAGAAGCAGGCATCCAACATTATTAACAGACACATCCCAGCACTCTTAAATAATAGGTGGAAAGACGATCAGATTTACATTGGTACCCAAATTCCCTATGACTCATCTGAGGGTCCTTCTGCTCTGTCAATGTTAAGGATGACAACATCAGTACCTGGAGATGATGGATGTTGTTGCTTCCCTGGAGCTGGTGCTGCTGCCTTAGAAGCTACTCCCTTTGTAGCAGTGGTTGCTGCTGGCAGGTAGCTGCTCTGAAGGTCATTGCTGAGGCAACCTCAGAGTTCTGCTTCTGCTCTCAGGAAAGTTCCACCTTTACTACTGCTTTCCTTCTTCGTTCTCCTCCTCCGATGTCTTGCCACTTCCGCTCTTCCAGACACCCCAAATCCACCACTACCCTCAGCCTGCTAACTATCGGCCTTATATACTGATTGCTTAACAGAACATAATGTATTAGCCTGGCTCAGCCAATCAGCTTCCAGATATTAGCATATTTCTAGAACCTTTCTATTACATCATACCTATTTTTAGATACAGAGCTCCTCCACCTGACACCATCTTGGGTAAAAGCTCCTCCCTCTAACCTATTTTTAGATAGCAGAGCTCCTCCCTCTGAGTTGCTGGAACCTTCTGGAATTTTCCACTCTCTAAATTTAAAGTAAGTCATTCCTGTCTCCACCATTTTAATCCACCATGTTGGATTTTCTAAATTTAAACTATCATCAATTTCTGTTTATTTAGAGCCTTAATTTTAAAATTAATGATTGTTTTATGCAAACCAAAGTATCCTGATAGTGTCACCACCTTCATTATGTTAATTGGGAGAGGTGAATTTTATGGTGTTTTTAAACCCCCTCCAAGATTTTTCTGTAAGCCTCTATTAAGGTGCTGCAAGGTATCTCAGAACATTCAGAGCAAAATCTCTCATTACTGTTCACCCCCCACCCCCAAAGCCGGGAGTGATGCAGGGCTGAAGCCGGGAGTGATGCAGGGCTGAAGCCAGTGACCTCCCCAAGCTGGAGGTGTCCCCCCCCCCAAAGCTGGGAGCAGCATGGGACTGAAGTTGGCAACCCCCCTGCCAAGCCAGGAGCCCCAGCGCCCCCCCAATTGAAACTGGGAGCCGCATGGGACTGAAGCTCAAGCCCTGGCACTCCCTGCAGGCAGAAGTCCTGAGCCCATGGGCAGAGTTGGGGGGGCACAATGGTGTTGGCCCCCCAAACTACATCTTACCGAGAATGGGGCTGCTCCATCCCTCCCATTTCCTCTTCTCCCCCAATCTGCCCCCCCTCAGGCCCAGCCCTCTGGCCAGGTTGTAGTTGGGAAGCCAGAGCCAGGCGGAGCAGGGCAGCTGCTCCTCTGGCTGGTGGTGCCCTGGAGCGGGCAGATGTGGCATTCCCCTGTCTGCTGCTCGTGCCCAGGGTTTGGCTGCTCCTCAGCTCCAAGCTCTCTTTGACTGCTCAAGCAGTGGTAAGAGACGCTCAGGTGGGGGGACCCGGTGGGGGGCTGGCAGAGCCCTCGGGGAGCAGCCAACTCAGAGGGAGCCCTCCTGGCACACAGCCCCTAGCTATCCTTCCCCTGGAATCCTGAGCGCCCCCCCCCACACTTTCACACACACAGCCCCTACCTATCCTGTTCCTGCACCCTGAGCTACCTCCATGCCTGCACACAGCACCTATCTACCCCCTGCTTGCATTCTGAGCTACTCCCCGGCCCGCACACAGCACCTGCACCCTGAGTGGTTTTCAAACTTTGAGTTATATTTTTGGTTGTAGCCCCCCCATAACCTAGACAGGTGGGTGGTCTGCTGAGGTGGCGCTCCCTCCCAGGACCCTGGTGCAGAGCTGGCCCAAGCCCGCCAGCCCTTGCCCCCCCCCAATAGAAGTCAAACTATGCCTATATCCAAGCATCTTCCCCCTGGCCAGAGCCCCAAGTACTCCCCCTCCTGTTCCCACTGGGCCCTGAAGTTTTTATAACATGTTGAAGGGGGCCTCAGCAAGAAGAAGGTTGAGAACCCATTATATAACACACACTCCATGCAAAACTGCAAAAGATTTAGATGTTCTGCTGAGTATAAATACATCCCTATATTTTTTTGGACTGCTTGACTGGTGAAGTCTCTTCTCTGCTTCCTCCTTCTGCCTTATCCTCTTTTCTTACCCTTCTCCCAGCACACCTATATCCTGTTCCCTTCCAGTATGATTCCACCAGCTCCCTGAACTTCAGAAATCTTTTAAGCAGCAGATGGGCTATCCTGAAGCCATTCAGTTTGGGCAAAGCATCCTGCAGCCCCAAGGTTGGTGGTCAGAGGGAGAATGGGTTCCCTTTCATGGTGGACTGACTGGTCAGATGAGGTTTGCATTGGCTTTAGCTCCTGAAGTGGGAAAATCTCTTCTAACTGCTGACAGGCTCATCTAGTTCATGTATAGAAGAGGTAACAGGCTGGTGTTTCCAACCAATTACTTCACCGTTACAGGATTTTATTATGCACCAGAGGAACCATTTTCTTTCAATAATGCACAAACCTATTTGACTGTCATATCAGAAGGCCTGATCACAAGGCCTGGGCATAAGCGCCATCTTTGTATTCTCCCAGGTCAGGGACTGGTGCCTGGGGTGCCCTTTAGTATTTTCTGGCAGAAGCCTCCCCAAAGGGGGTAGGAAATGGTGCAAAACAAGGTGGGGCCAGGATCATGACCTCCCCCCTACACCAGTCTGCAGGGCTGGCCAGGTGTAGAGAAGGGGGAGGGATAGCTCAGTAGTTTGAGCATTAGTCTGCTAAACCCAGGGTTGTGAGTTCAATCCTTGAGGGGGCCATTTAGGGATCTGGGGCAAAAATTGGGGATTAGTCCTGCTTTGAGTAGGGGGTTGGACTAGATGACCTCCTGAGGTCCCTTCCAACCCTGATATCCTATGATTCTAAGATTGCTCACAGTACCTTCTTAAGGGATGATACTTCCCCTGCAGAACTGGGAGATGTGAAATGCAATCCCTCCCAGTGCTTAGCATAGGTCAGGGCAGTTTTGCAGACCCCTCTGCAGACAGTTAGCAACTGCCAAAATCAAGCACTTAATTTCTCTGTGTTGCTGTCACCCCTCTTTTGAATGGAAATAATTTCTTTACCTCACAGGAATACCGAGAGACAAAGTCACTTAATAGTTGAAAAGGCATTGAAATCTCAGATGCCACATCCTATAAAAGTGCAACAAAATACTTATTTTTGCAACACTGAAATGGTAATGTTGTATTATAGTAGAACCTAAAAACTCCATCCAAGTCTGGGGCCCCATTGTGCTAGGCACTGTACAGATGCATAGTGACCTTACAGTCTAAATGCAGAAGACAGACAAAGGATGGTAGAGGAAATGGGAGGCACTGAAGTGAAATCACTTGCTGCACTGTTTTTAAGTCCCAGGAATAGAATGCAGGCCCCAGAAGTCCCAGTCCAGTGTCCTACACATTGGATCATACTGCCTCTCCTTTGGGTTATTCTTTGATTGGGCATGTTTTGTAATTTGCACATAGTATGTTGGTATGCACATAGTATGCACATAGTATGTCTCCTTGAAACATCTTGGACTCCTGATATGCACAGGAAGGTATGGAAGTTGTGAAATGCCAGGAAGGTATGGAAGTTGTGAAAAGACTTTGGCAATGTCTGTAGAACTCGTGTACTGTAACTACAAAGAAATAGAGTTGTTGTTGCTGAACTACTTTGAAGATGAGACACTTGAAAACCTCTACTATTCATATTACCAGTTTGTCAATTTTTAACTGTATCTTTAATGTTTTTCTCTGTCCTGGACATAATGTCAACATGAATCACAGAAATTAGAGCTAGCACAGATCCATTAGATAATCTGCATGCCACCTTCCACTAGTGTAGACTTGTTCCCCATGGTACATTTCTAATTGTTTTGTCCAGCCTACTTTAAATAGATCAGATGATGAAGCTTTCATTACTCCTGCTGGTGATCAGTTCCAAAGACTTTTAGCTTTTGCTATTAAGTAATTTGTTCTGCTATGCAGCTTAAATTGCCTTTTGTTTAATTTCATCCCATCACTCCTACTTATACCTTTTACCAATATAACCAATTCTCTCCCTCTTCTGTATTTATAGCCCTCATATACTTGCACACAATCAGAGTACCCTCTCTGTCAGCAATTTGCCAGGCTACGCTTACTGAGCCAAATTCATCCCTGCTGAAACACAATTCAGTTCATTTCCCATTCTGTAATCCAGTGTAATGGAGTCAATCCAAAACTGAATTTGCTCAAAGTCAAATGAACTACTTTGGAATTAGGTATTACACAGCATAATGAGAATCAATCTGTAATTATTAGAATGCTGTAGATAGCAATGAGAGAAAGAAACTGTTGGTAAAAAGGAATACAATTAGGAGTGATGGGATGAAACTCAGCAAAGGGTAATTCAGGCTGAATAAGGGAATAAACTATTTTATGGTAAGGTCTATCAGCCTTTGGAATAGCTCACAAAAAGTATTGAAAGTACCACCATTTGAATCATTTAAGGAGACTGGACAAGTTATTAGAAAATGTGCTGTAGGGAACAATTCTACAATGGTGCGTGGGATGGTGCCATTTTAGGTTACATTGGCAAAATCCATCTTTTTGAACAGTCTTGTTGAGCAGGTTGTACATGTAGGTTTATTTATTTGGTACAAAGCCTGAAGACTTTGTGTTCTGAAATGTAGGTGAGACATGCATACAGTCACAATAAGTAACTTAAAAAACCTAGTGTTGTGTGCAAAATAACTGAATCTTTATTGTTCAGATTTCAGGAAGGATAATAAACACTGGGGAAAAGAATTTTCAGAAGGACCCTTGAGAATGTTAGGACCTGGCCTAATATATGCAGGATGAGGTTTTGCTTTTAAAACAAGCTTATACACAGAAGTTCAAAGTATGAGAATGTGATTAGAAAATAACAATAACATAGGGAAGTGCCAAGAGAAAAAGTAGGGAAGGAAACTGGGGCATGATCTCATTATGCCACTTTCAGGGAGCATAATAGGAGGAGTGAACAATACACTGGGATGTATTAACAGGTATATTAGAACACGGAAGAGGAAAATGTAATATGGCCTCCTTTTAATAACCACATTTGAAATGCTTGGCCTCAGACTGATTTTGACTGTTACAGTAGCTCCTAGGGTGTATCTACACTGCAGCTGGGAGTGAGCACACCAGCATGGGAAGACGGATCTGCACTAGCAGGGCTCAGGCTAGCATGTTAAATATAGCAACATGAACATTCTAGTTCAGGCTGGAGCTTGGGCTTTGAACTGGGGGGGTCAGGCAAACTTGAGAGCCCATACTTTTGCTCCAGTCAGTACATCCACATTGTTATTTTTAGCTATCTTGAGCCCTGCTAGTGTGAGTCTGTCTACCCATGCTGGGAGACTTGCTTCCAGCCCAGTATAGATGCTCATAGAGAGGTCCCGTGGTGCTAGGTGCTGTGCAAACACATCTAGGACAATAGTCCCTGCTCTGTAGAGCTCAAAATTTATAATAGCAATGCCACGCAACAGTGGCAAACAGCAGGGGAAAGGGCAAGGTGGAATGATGGGAGGATGAAGTAACAGTAAAATGAATGTTTATGCATAATAGACAGCAATCCCAGATCATCACCAGCCTACCTCATTATATGTTATGGAGACAATACTTTGTCCATGGCCACATATTTGGTTTCAAGACAAAGCTTGATAAGTTTATGGAGGAGATGATATCATGGGATAATAATTGATCTTCGACTACTAGCGGTAGATATGCCCAATGTCCTGTGATGGGGTGTTAGATGGGGTGGGATCTGAATTATTACAGAGAATTCTTCCCTGGGTGTCTGGTTGGTGAGTCTTGCCCACATGCTCAGGGTTTAGCTGATCGCCATATTTGGGGTCGGGAAGGAATTTTCCCACAGGGCAGATTGGCAAAGACTCTGGGGGGTTTTCTCCTTCCTCTCCAGCGTGAGGCATGAGTCACTTGCTGGAGGATTCTCTGCACCTTGAAGTCTTTAAACCACAATTTGAGGACTTCAATAGCTCAGACATAAGTTAGGGGGTTGTTACAGGAGTTGGTGGATAGTATTTGCCCTATTCCTTGGAATACAACAGATGCTGAAGTAACCTTGTCTTGTTACCTAAGGCAAAGTTGACATAGTTATTAAGAACCTACGGTATACAAGCAAAGATGCTCAAGGCCTGTGCTTTGCACAAAGGGCTGTAAAGCACTTCTCACAAGCTCTATCCAACATTCTCCTCAGCATAAAGGGTAAACCAGGGGGACAGGGTTCAGCATGGAATTCTACACCCATTGTTTCACTTTTCCAAGAGTTTTTTAAACTCAAACTGTGTTGGGGGAGGAGGGGCGGGGGGTGTTTGTTTTTGGATGCCAAACTATGCATGATTCTTCAGCAGGCAGGAAAGGGAAATTTGAAACACCTGTTGAGAACCATTCAGTTGTGGGTCGTTGCTTAGCAACCCTCAGCAGGAAAGTACTTGGCTAATATGTTCAGAACTTAGGGGGAGATGGGGTTCTGCCTAGAAGTGTTGTTTACGTTAGAAAGTGAGGACAAAAATACTTTTTGAAAATTATCATTTTTGTTATACAGTGATTAGAGAGTAATGTTTTATTCATGCTAATGTGAACATTCCTGGAAATGTTGTGTGTGTACTTCTGAAGATGGTACAGACCCTTTAGGACCTGTGGTCTTAAATCCCCTTGCCTCAGTTTCTCTAGTAAAGTGAAGCAACATTCCTATGGAAGTGGGGAGCTTGGAAATGGAGAAAGCCTTTAAATAGTTCAGTGGGAAGAACGCTGCATCCAGTCAACAGAGTGGCTAGTGAAGTGAAAAATGTCAACTTTGCTCCCCTGGAGTAAAATCAACTGTCCATTCCTTTGAGAGGCTTCCTTCAGTATTGGTAATCTTTTGTTTCACTCCTTTTTGGGTTGAGACTTTGCTTCACTAAACAGCTCAGAGCTGAGAATCTTGTTTTGAAGCTTATTATACTGCTTGCCTAAATATAAGTCAGCAGATTTCTTTAGTAGGAAAAGCTAGGGTTTTGGAGTCTTGAGCTGCATCTGCTTGTTTTGTGAGAATATAAGAAAACATAGACAATACAGAGAGAAACAAAAAGGGTACAAGGTTAGAAGGTGAAGCATATGAAAGATGACTGAAAAGGTTAAATTTATAGGGTGGAAGTTTGCTCAGTTCACACAGATGGGGGTAAAAAGAGGAATGATGTTTTAAAGCTTAACAATAACCCAGAAAACCCCCAAACTGTTTGATGTACATTACAAAAAAAATTAACAATTAGAGGAATCTGCCAGCGGAAGAGGCTTCCAAATGAAGGTATCCCCAATGCAGATATTTGAGAACAGATCAGAAAAGCCGTTTATGAGTTGTGTTGCATCAATGTAGGGGCATAAGATTAGACTATTTGAGTTTGGCGTGAGGGATTATGATCCTACTTTCTGTCTCTATCTTTGATCAAAAGAGAAATAGTGCCAGAAATATAAAATGAGGGATTCACTTCTATGACATAAAAAACTTTGTCTATAAACTACACATTCAGATCCAGCATTTCTAATAAAAATCTACAATAGCAGTGACTACAGATTTATGAGGGACAGAGGTATTTTTCATTATCAATGTGAGATGGCCATGGGCATCCAAAATATTAAAGGATAATTTAGATCTCTGGTGGCTCTAAATGTAGTTTGCATAACTGAGCTGAGGACTTGATGTTGCCAAACAGATTGCTAGATGCCTTTCTAATTTATGAAGCCTAGAGGACCAAACAATGAATAACATTGCCATATGTTTTTTTAGGCAAGTTTTGCAATGCCATTTGTTTATATGCAAATTGTATTGCATCTGTTGAGCAAAGCTTTATGAATCAACTAGAATCTGAATACTATTGGAATGTTATTGATTTTGACTATCATGTTTCACAGGTCATTTGTAAAGCAGCAAAGCTACAAATTGAGGAGGATAATCAGGTAGTGAATTATATTTCTTGTGCCTCACATTTGTAGTGGCAACTGGGATAGTAAAGAATTCTCCTCTTGAGATGGGTCACTACCAACCATTTTACATATAAATAAGTGCAATCTGTCTCATTTTGAGATATCCTCAACATGTCAGCTACAATATTTAGTGTGTTCTCTTAATTCTATAAGCATTTTCTAAAGAATGAGGAATATTCTTTTCCCTTATAAATGACTTGTGCTTTGCATCAGAAAAAAGCTGACAAAAAAAATCCAAAATATACCAACCACATGTATAGGCCCCTAAATATGGGAAAAAATAGGTAAGATGGAACATTGTCCACACTCAACTTGGATAGGCAATGTCAGTCAGGAAAGAAACCTTTCTTCTGTAGCAGTTGATAATTTAACAAAGGGATGGTATAAATCCTGCTGCCCTAACTACGTCCAGATTATAGAGAAGAACTGTGAGAAATCAAGACATTTAGGCCCAAATCATATGGACACAGAGATTCTGTGCTCCTCCTGTGAGGAGCTATCCATCAACCTGACTCCTGCTCCAGACAGTTGGGGACTATAGGATTATGTGTTGTGGAGTAGCTGTTTAGTAGTCATGTAGTTTGGGTTCACAGTGATTCAGTGGAAGGCTCAGACAGAACTTTCTCCAAACAATATTAGGTGGCTGGAGGAATTGGAGTAGGGGGACTGTAGGGGCCATGAGTTCTCTCCTTAGATCCTGTATGCCCTGTGGGGTAGCTCTTTGGTCCAATGAGATCAATTGCTGGGTTAAAGTTCCATTTCAGAGTTGTCAGCTGATTCCAGTTCTATTACTACTACAAGAAGGCCACTCAGGTCTCTGACTGTGTTTCCAATTCTTATTCAGCTATGTGGCCATGTTGGAGGAGGCATCACTCTCCAGATAATTCATTGCTCTATATGTCATGGAGAGGTGGAGTCATAGACTCCACCTCTGAGAGAGCTAACTGGCTGCAAAAACTCTGTGGCCATTCCCTGAGGTTGATCCAGTCCCAAGATTCCATTACTACTTCCCTGAGCAGTGGGATGGTGGTTGGGATTCATGCTCATGCAGCCAGAGAGTCAAAATTTGATCCCTTTTGAACCTCACTAAAGGAGGAAGTATTGAAATCCACTAGAGTGAAAAGAGGCTGTGGGATCTATTGTGGTTACTGGGCCCACAAATTTACCCTAATTGTGACCACAGCTGTAAAAAGTATGTGAAAGTTCATAGGATCTTAGAATAATCTATAACAACAAATGTTGGTGGGGAAAGGGGAGACAGACTGAATTAGTCCAAACAAAAAAGGCCAACTGATATAACTCAAGGATTATGTTAAGATAAAACTTGATAAACAAGGAAATGTGGAACTGGAAATTAAAGAACCAAAATTGGTGTATCAGATATTAGGCCTAACTGGAAGACAAAATAATGAGGGCATAATAATAATTAATAGTGTGTTCCACCCATTACTCCCTTTCTTCCTTAAAGAAAGAGACTTGGGGGGGGGGAATGGCTACAAAAGCAAGCTTCACCATCATGGCAGCCACCCCCAAAATCTCCTGGGATCTCCTGCCATCTTCATCCTAATCCTGAGAGATATCCTGACCAGATTGGGCTAGAGAGGGGGACCCAGATGACATCACCTCTATTAGCTGCAGATGAAACCCAAACAACAGTTGGGTTATGAGACTTTGTCTTTCTCTCCCCTCCTGCCATGTGTCCTTTCTTTCCCCATCCTTATTTCTTTTCTTTTCTATTTTTCTCCTTTTTGCCTTCTGTCTGATAAGAGTCTGGTTAACTGTCCAAGACTGAATATTTTGCAATGTTGCTGTAAGCCTGTGAACAGAAAGAGGCAACTAAAAACCACATCCTAAATAGCCCAGTGCTGATACGAATTTGCCAGGTCTTACAGTGGCTGATCAGACAACGTGCTAGGCCTGTGTTTTTCCAGAAGTAAGGTTGTGGGTAAGAGTGAGCACCAGAGACATAAGCAGCATCTTGTGTCTTTGGTGTTTTTTCCTCTCCCTTTTTCTGTTTGCCTTGTTTTGTCACCTTAGGAAATGGGATCAGACCTTAACAGCAACAAAAACAGCTCCAGCCCATCTCAACTAACTTCTCTTTCCCACAAAAGGACTGTTATTACTATTTTAATAGCATCTAAGAGACTGTCAAACAAGGGGCTTTTCCTTCTAAAAATTCTCTCCAGCTAAAAGGAAAAGGAACAAGGAGTGTTATTAAAATGGATGACTTACGTAATACGTTACACTTTAACTGTTATTCCTTCTTTTCTGTATCTTTAATAAAAAGTCAAAAAAGGATTTTAATGGTGTGTTTGCCATGGTACAAAGCAGGCTGAGGTCTCTGTGCACCAGACCCCAAACCTTGTTGAACACTGTTTAATGTTGAAAATTGGGTTAACTGGGTTATGTTAACAGCTTTAACCCATTTAGTCTATTTAAATTAATACAATAGATTCTAAAAGACACAATCAAGATTCAACAGATTACAATTCCTCTGAAAAAGAAGTATATAAGAAAAAGATGATATGGCTTAATGAAAGATTGTTCAAAGATTTTGGTTTAAAAACAAACAAACAAACAAGACCCCCAAAATCCTGAGCCATAAAGAGAAAAGGAAGGAAGCAACCAAAAAAGAATAGAAAGTTAGTTAAGAAAAAGACAATCACATAAAGCAGGGAGAAATGAGCAGGTTGTTAATGCTAGCCAAAGGGCTTAAAGAAAATAACAAGGGCTCTTATATCAGTGGAAATAAGTACGAGAGAAAATGGACTGTAGCTCTATAAGTAAGATTAATTGAATTAAATCAAGGACTCAAAAATAGTTGAGGTGAATAGCTTTTAAAAATTTTTCCTTAACAAAAAAAGTCTGAGCAATTAGCAATCACTTTATATTGATTAAAAAGCAAGTGTGGGAGTACTTGGAAAAACTAAATATGTTCATAACAGAAATATTATGTCCAGAAAATATAGACCCTAGGGCACTGAGTGATACTACTGATATTATTTTGAAAAGTCATTGACCATACGGAAAGCCAGATGATCGTGATTTAGAATTTTAGGAACATTTAGAGATATTGTGGAAATTTTTCAGCTTGTGTTTTCTTATATCAAAAGAGCAAGCTATAGCCTTGTCACTTCTCTCTCCTTCCGAGCTTCTTTCATTGGAGGAAAAAAGAAAACATAAGGAAGTAAGACCACAAAATTAAATCCAATTCCTGCTACTTAATTACTTATTGAAATTTTTCTGTTTCGTGAGCCCTTAGGTGACTATGTGCTACCATCTTAATCTTCATTCTATTGCATAATTGAATACTCCTGATCACACTCTTGAGGTTCAGATCACAAAAAATATATTGTACCTGATGGATTATTTTTGTTCCCCAGCTGATATTTCATACACATTCAGGAACAGATTATCCCCTCCCATGTGAAGAGGCTCAATGCAGAGGAAATGTCCAGAATGAACCATTTATGCAGATCTTCTAACATCATTCCATGGGAAGCTAAGGGGTTTGCCCTCCCACGGAAAAAGTGGCAGAGCACATCTCCAAAACCTGGCTGATTTGGTGGATGGGCACAGAGATCTTGCTTTGGCCCCTGGTGAGGCCTACTTCTCTGACAGCATAGCTCTTTTGGCAGTACCTGGCAAGAACACTCTATGGAAATAGCATACATTTGGGCTGTTTTATCTTGTTGAGTAATCTGTGTGGTCCGAGGCAGATGATATACAGGTCACAGGGTCAAGTAACTCTTTCTTCTGGTCTACTCAGCCTACACTACTTCCCATTTATCTCATGCAGACACTAGATCCCTGGACAGCTCTTCACAGGCTCTGGAAGATGAAGTATAAGGGATAACACTAGCTAGGTACGACAGAAATGAGGCTGACTATTGTAGAAGCGTCTATGTAAAAATCTAAGAACATTGATGTGTCACCTTGCTATTGTGAGAGACCATGTAACTTGTATTGGGATAGTAGAATGTTTATGATATACCATAATGCTTGAATTCAATAGGGGCAGTGGGAAGAACAAACAGGGGAGCAACACAAATAAGTTGCTCACAACACAAACACAAACACAACTCCCCAAATAAGAACATCTATGTACACACAATGGTACAGAGAACATCTAGGTACACACTTGAAAGACAATGGACAAGCTGTTATCTTCAGAAAGCCTGGCTCCTGTTATAAACCTTATTTTGTGAGAGTTGGAATTACCTGATCAAAGGGTTACACACAATTAAAAAGTGTCTTGATTACTGCAAAGGGGAAGTCAATGGTGAGCAGCTGTCTAGAAAGACAAAAACAGACAGGTGTGTGGAGGAGTTTGAAGGAATTGGGACTTCCCCGGTCCAGAAGCAGCAACATCCCCCTGGCTTGGCTCCTAGGTGGAGGCATGGTCAGGCAGCTCTGCGCGCTGCCTCTGCCTGTAGGCACCACCCCCTGGCCAATGGGAGCTGCAAAGCCAGCATTCTGGGCAGAGACAGCATGCAGAGCTGCCTGGCCACGCCTCCACCTACGAGCTGAGCGAGGGGGATGTCACTGCTTCCAGGGAGCCCCCCAGATAAGCATTGCCCAGAGTCCGCCTCACCCCATCCCATGCCCCAAACCCCCTCCCACACCCAAACTCTGCCAGCCCTGCTACCAAGCACCAGCAGGGGTCCTGGGCTGCACGCCACCATCTGCCCACCCTCCAGCACCAGCAGAGGTCCCGGGCTGCATGCAGCTGCCTGCGTGCCCTGAGCACCAGCAGCATCCCCGGGCAGCACCCCCCCCTCCGGATTTAGTCATGGACAGGTCATGGGCTGTGAATTTTTCTTTACTGCCCGTGACCTGTCCATGACTTTTACTAAAAATACTCGTGACTAAAACATAGCCTTACTGATGACCACTGCCATTGCTCTGGAGGAACAGAACAGCAGGGTCTGAACATACCTCAGACCTGCTGAGGTGATCACAGTTGACATACTAGGGACTGCAACCCAGCGCCAGTCCTAGTCTGACAGTGAGAAATTGTATGATACCATCCCAACAGAAGAGATAGCCCGAGGCCTTAAATATTAGGGGGCACACACAGGAAGGTCAGAGATACAGTTTTCCCAGTAAATGTGATGTCATACCCAGAAGTTACTCTGTGCACTGCAATCAGGTGATGTGGGCCTTGGCTGTTATAAAACTAAAACTACCTGTACTAGTAAAAACTACTTCTAATTCAGAGCAGATTTAAGTAAAAATGCAGCTAGAAGTGACTTATTTTCCTGTCTTCTCTCCCTAAGATGGGCTTTAATTTATATATGGCAAGATGTACTATATACATATTACTGTAGAGGCTGAGATATAAAGCACTTAAAAATCAAGAAAGATAAAGTTAAGGCAAAAGCTGCATCATATTCACTCCATTCCCTTGTGCTTATACCAAGTTTCCTTCATATGGAAAAACTATTTACACAACTCTTTTAAAAAAAAAAAAGCCATCAAACCAATCAAAAGTATTTGGATAGCAATGTAAACAAGTAGTGGCCAGGAGAAAAACTCAGAATACTTTTGTTTGATTTAAATAAGCATGCAGAATTTTATCCCCACTTACCTGAAGCATATCCAGACCTCTTGACTGGAACTCATGAGAACATGGGCTCTTGAAGTTTAGAATATTTTCTGCTTCTTGTTAGATTACAAATACCTTGAGAAAGGGAGTTCTCATGGTATTTTTACACTTCCAATCCTTGCTAGAAATGGGAATTGTAGAGGATGTGTAACAATGAAAAATTATTCTATATTTTTAAAGTTATGCCTCAAAGGAACAATTGTTTGGATAGTGTCGGATATGGCTATAGGCAAAGGTTTCAAACATAGAGACTGCAGGCTAGATCTCACCCACCTGATGTATTCATGTGTCCCTTGTGACTTATTCAGGTTGTGCAGAATCTCACCTTTCATTGAAACTATAAAAGCAAGTTTCTAGCCTTGTGGCTGCAAAGAAAACCTTCCAAATGTGAACCTGGCATAAAGCAATACAGTGTTGTCTTTTGGAGTCTGTAGACAGTCTAAAACAAAGGCTCAGAGAGGCATGAACTATTCCTATTCAGCTCATTGGAATCTCTGCTACTTTAATGAACTATTGCATTGCTGATCATATTAGCAGAGGGAATGGAGAAGACGGTGGGAATGAAGTCCGGAGGGATGAGAATTGCTACAGGGAAGGAAATGCAGAGAGGGAAACCAAGACAAACACAAAGACAAAGAAGAAGTTGAGAAACCAAGGAACAAGGGTGGAGAAAGGAAGAAAAACAAAAGGTGAAAACAGGAGTTGCCTAAAGGGAGTGGAGTGCACATTTTCCATCTCAGTGATACTAAATGTGCCAATAAAGTACTAGGAGCAGTGACTAAAAATTTAGTTTCTATATAAAGGCCTGATTCTACCCTTAATTTCTGTGCAAACCTCCCATTGACATCAGTGGGCATTCTGCTGTGGATGGTGGGGGATTTCTGCCTGGGCCCACAAACCATAATTGAGAGTGGAATTCACCGCTCTTTACCGAATGAGTTAGACACCCCCAGTTAAAGCCCACTTAGGGGTTCTATATAGTCCCACACTTAAAGGGCCACCACTCTGTGGTTTGGGGCTCCTTTGTTTTGCTTTTACATTTACTCACTTTTGTGCAAACAAGAGAGGGGAAAATGAGGTGGCTAATGATGGAGCCAAACAGTTCAAGATATCGGGGGTAGGCCTGGTCTCAAGTGGTGCTCTCTGACTAGTAGATGAGCTGTGTCATATCACTTATTCCTGCCCTGTCAGGGCCTCCACTACTGCCTGATATCAAAGACACTGTCCTGTTCAGAATAGTTGCAGACAGATATAACTAAAGGATCCATGGGCAGGCCACTGGTGCTAAAGATCCCTTACTTTGGAGTGCAAAGTTGAGCAGAACAGCAGGAGGAGGAAGATCCATCCCTAGACTTCCTTCCTCTCAGGGAGTTGCAGAGTGATAGCCAGAGGCAGATTAGGGGGTTGTGGGGCCCTGGACCAGAGCAAGTGGAGGCCCCTCCCCACCCCTTCCATCTGCAGTCTCCCCTGCCCACCGGCACTCCTGACGAGGAAAATGGGGTCGGGGCATGGGGGTTTGTCCCACTCCACCTGCCTGGTGCTCCTCCTGGGGATCGGGGTCGGGGCATGGGGGCTTCCCCCACTCCCGAGCAGGAGTGCTGGGAAGGTGGGCAGAGTGGGGCAAGCCCCCGCTCCCCAACCCCATTTCCCCTGTAGGAGTGTCTAGCACCTGTTGATGACTTCTGATGAATATTTAAAATCCATCCTATTTAAAGACAAGTTCAGCATTTTATTTCCAGTTCTCTTGTTACTTAGGGAAATTTGCAGGACACCTCGAACTTTATTTCTTAAGAGTTTATCTGCCTCTGCTACTTATTTCTACTCTATTTATCAGAGATTTAGATTTAGTTACAAATGTTTTGTCCAATAGCTGTCTGTCCTCTAAAATGCAATCTTGACTGCTCTGTTGTCAGACTGGAAAATTTTGAAAGCAAATAGAGAGTGATTTTTTTAAAAAATTTTTTTGGCAGATTGTTCTTCCAGCTGTAGTTCTGACTCTTTCTTGTCTCCCTTTTTCTGCTGCCTCCAGTTATGAGCATGAGAGTCTCTTGAAAAGATACAATTTTGAAAAGCACATTTAAAAGCCAAAGGCTAACATGCTGAATCTAGAAGTAAAACAGGAACTTTAGTATCTCCCAGCCATTTGAATTGTTTTGTATCCCTGATACTTTTATCTGTGATTAAATATAATCAACTGAAATATAATTTACATAAAACTAAATTTTGATCCAATATAAAACAAATGTTATTTTTTTCAGTTTGCTCTCTGAATGTTACATTACCTATTGATTACTTCAGCTTAAAGATCTTGCATTTTCTTTGCCCTTCCATTGGGGATGGACAGGCTTCTCAGCGACTCTCTTCTATCAGACATCACATCTATTTTCCACTGGAATGGAACACTCCATACTTTATTATGTTCATTATGGTCGCATCTAGAGGCTCTAATTGGAGACCCATTGTGTTAGGCACTATACATGCACAGAGCCCTGAGATTCCTCTAATTCATTAGTTTGTGACCCTGGAGGTTGCAAATAGGTACCAAGGAGTTTCTCACAACTACCCTGCCTTTAACATATTGCTAAGTGGGAGAGGAGTCTTGGCTAGATACCAGCTACGTAGGAGGAGGATCCTAGTTTGATCTTAGCACAAAATGTTTGAGAGTCACCAATCTAATTTTCGGTGTATTCTTTTAGCTTTGTGTTGTGTCCACTATGCTTCAGATTCAGAAAACTGAAAGTGATTCCAAAGGAGCATATTACTGCAGTATCAAGGCTGAAAGTGGGATTAGGACCTGTACCAGTTGTGCTGGAATGGAAAAGTGTGCTGAGTGGAGCTGTCTATAAAATAAAATTGAAAAAAAAAATCAATTAAAAGGGACACATTTTTCTGCTGAGTTTTTTTCAAGAGGAATGTCAGCATCAGAAGGTGTGCAAGAGAAGCAGCATGTTACTGCAACAATCTGCCTTCTGCTCTTGGGAACTACTCTAAGGAGGAAGGGTATTAACCCTTAATCAGCAATACCAAGTATCTGTGTGGAACCCTTCACTTTGGCAACCTACTTTTGAAGGCTGAATTTCTGTAGCTCCAGCTGTCATGATTCCATAGGCATGGGGTTTATTTAGCCTGAAGCTGTATGCACAGGATTTGGCTAATCCTGAGGGGTGCTGAACATTTTCAACACATGTGGTGGATGTTGCAGATTCTCATTACCTCTTTGAATTTGTTCCAAAACATATATACCTCCAGAAAAAATGCAGATCTTAGTTTTGCAAAACACATTAAAAGAAAGCAGAGTATGTTCAATGCCAGGTGTTGCATTGTATTTATTCTGGTCTCTTGGGTGGTTTGAGCAATATAGTGTTTGGTAAGCTTTTATAAAAAAAAAAAGTAAAAGTCTGTGAATAATAACCTAAATACAGGTAGCACACAAACAGTGCATTGTTTCCATTCCCGTCAGTTGGGGCAATGATTAACCAACTACTGCAGATAGGTTACATCCCACAAGAAGCTGAAATGAAGCTAACTATTCAAAGAACATATTCTAATATTCACACACACCATGAACAGAATAGCCTGACAAAGAGGCATGACACATAAAATAATATATGCATTTTATGATGCTGAACTCTCTTGAACTAAGCATTTTAATATGAGCTCATCAAATGCTGGGGAAAACATTAGTTGAATAAATTATTAAACAAATAATGGCAGTATCTGCTAAACGTGTTCAATGAATGATATACAAACATCTCCAAATTATCATGTATTAAATTATATTTACACTTTGAAAATTAACTCTTATTAAATTTAAAAACACCTAGATCTTATATAGTGCACTTCATCCTAGATCTCAAAACACTTTATAATGAATTATTTTAATTAATATCTATACTGCCTGCTATCAGAGAGCTATTTTTAATTCCCATTATTTAAAAAGTAAAAAATGTATTTATGTCAATGTTCAAATATTCACTTAAACATGCAACTATTTTTGGTGTAAATGTTGGATTTGGGGATGTAAATCATAGATTCATAGAATATCAGCGTTGGAAGGGACCTCAGGAGGTCATCTAGTCCAACCCCCTGCTCAAAGCAGGACCAATCCCCAACTAAATCATCCCAGCCAGGGCTTTGTCAAGCCTGACCTTAAAAACTTCTAAGGAAGAAGATTCCACCACCTCGCTAGGTAACGCATTCCAGTGTTTCACCACCCTCCTAGTGAAAAAGTTTTTCCTAATATCCAACCGAAACCTCCCCCACTGCAACTTGAGACCATTACTCCTTGTTCTGTCATCTACTACCACTGAGAACATTCTAGATCCATCCTCTTTTGAACCCCCTTTCAGGTAATTGAAAGCAGCTATCAAATCCCCCCTCATTCTTCTCTTCCTCAGACTAAACAATCCCAGTTCCCTCAGCCTCTCCTCAGAAGTCATGTGTTCCAGTCCCCTAATCATTTTTGTTGTCCTCCGCTGGACTCTTTCCAATTTTTCCACATCCTTCTTGTAGTGTGGGGCCCAAAACTGGACACAGTACTCCAGATGAGGCCTCACCAATGTCGAATAAAGGGGAATAATCACATCCCTCGATCTGCTGGAAATGTCCCTACTTATACATCCCAAAATGCCATTGGCCTTCTTGGCAACAAGGGCACATTGTTGACTCATATCCAGCTTCTCGTCCACTGTAACCCATAGGTCCTTTTCTGCAGAACTGCTGCCGAGCCATTCGGTCCCTAGTCTGTAGCAGTGCATGGGATTCTTCCGTCCTAAGTGCAGGACTCTGCACTTGTCCTTGTTGAACCTCATCAGATTTCTTTTGGCTCAATCCTCTAATTTGTCTAGGGCCCTCTGTATCCTATCCCTATCCTCCAGCATATCTACCACTCCTCCCAGTTTAGTGTCATCTGCAAACTTGCCGAGGGTGCAATCCACACCATCCTCCAGATCATTTATGAAGATATTGAACAAAACCGGCCCAAGGACCGACCCTTGGGACACTCCACTTGACACCGGCTGCCAAGTAGACATGGAGCCATTGATCACTACCCGTTGAGCCCGACAATCTAGCCAACTTTCTATCCACCTTATAGTTCATTCATCCAGCCCATACTTCTTTAACTTGCTGGCAAGAATACTATGGGAGACCGTGTCAAAAGCTTTGCTAAAGTGAAGGAACAACATGTCCACTGCTTTCCCCTCATCCACAGAGCCAGTTATCTCATAATAGAAGGCAATTAGATTAGTCAGGCATGACTTGCCCTTGGTGAATCCATGCTGACTGTTCCTGATCACTTTCCTCTCCTCTAAGTGCTTCAGAATTGATTCCTTGAGGACCTGCTCCATGATTTTTCCAGGGACTGAGGTGAGGCTGACTGGCCTGTAGTTCCCAGGATCCTCCTTCTTCCCTTTTTTAAAGATGGGCACTACATTAGCCTTTTTCCAGTCATCCGGGATTTCCCCCGATCGCCATGAGTTTTCAAAGATAATGGCCAATGGCTCTGCAATCACATCCGCCAACTCCTTTAGCACTCTCGGATGCAGCACATCTGGCCCCACAGACTTGTGCTCATTCAGCTTTTCTAAATAGTCCCGAACCACTTCTTTCTCCACAGAGGGCTGGTCACCTCCTCCCCATGCTGTGCTGCCCAGTGCAGTAGTCTGGGAGCTGACCTTGTTCGTGAAGACAGAGGCAAAAAAAGTATTGAGTACACTAGCTTTTTCCACATCCTCTGTCACTATGTTGCCTCCCTCATTCAGTAAGGGGCCCACACTTTCCTTGACTTTCTTCTTGTTGCTAACATACCTGAAGAAACCCTTCTTGTTACTCTTAACATCTCTTGTTAGCTGCAACTCCAGGTGTGATTTGGTCTTCCTGATTTCACTTCTGCATGCCCAAGCAATATTTTTATACTCTTCCCTGGTCATTTGTCCAATATTCCACTTCTTGTAAGCTTCTTTTTTGTGTTTAAGATCAGCAAGAATTTCACTGTTAAACCAAGCTGGTCACCTGCCATATTTGCTATTCTTTCTACACATCGTGATGGTTTGTCCCTGTAACCTCAATACTGATTCTTTAAAATACAGCCAACTCTCCTGGACTCCTTTCCCCCTCATGTTATTCTCCCAGGGGATCCTGCCCATCAGTTCCCTGACGGAGTCAAAGTCTGCTTTTCTGAAGTCCAGGGTCCATATTCTGCTGCTCTCCTTTCTTCCCTGTGTCAGGATCCTGAACTTGACCATCTCATGGTCACTGCCTCCCAGGTTCCCATCCACTTTTGCTTCCCCTACTAATTCTTCCCGGTTTGTGAGCAGCAGGTCAAGAAGAGCTCTGCCCCTAGTTGGTTCCTCCAGCACTTGCACCAGGAAATTGTCCCCTACACTTTCCAAAAACTTCCTGGATTGTCTGTGCACTGCTGTATTGCTCTCCCAGCAGATATCAGGGTGACTGAAGTCTCCCATGAGAACCAGGGCCTGCAATCTAGTAACTTCCATGAGTTGCCGGAAGAAAGCCTCATCCACCTCATCCCACTGGTCCGGTGGTCTATAGCAGACTCCCACCATGACATCACCCTTGTTGCTCACACTTCTAAACTTAATCCAGAGACTCTCAGGTTTTTCTGCAGTTTCATACTTGAGCTCTGAGCAGTCATACTGCTCCCTTACATACAATGCAACTCCCCCACCTTTTCTGCCCTGCCTGTCCTTCCTGAACAGTTTATATCCATCCATGACAGTACTCCAGTCATGTGAGTTATCCCACCAAGTCTCTGTTATTCCAATCACATCATAATTCCTTGACTGTGCCAGGACTTCCAGTTCTCCCTGCTTGTTTCCCAGGCTCCTTGCATTTGTGAAAAGGCACTTGAGATAACTCGCTGATCGTCCCTCTTTCTCAGTATGAGGCAGGAGCCCTGCCCTCTCGCGCGCTCCTGCTCGTGCTTCCTCCTGGTATCCCACTTCCCCACTTACCTCAGGGCTTTGGTCTCCTTTCCCCGGTGAACCTAGTTTAAAGCCCTTCTCACTAGGTTAGCCAGGCTGCTTGCGAAGATGCTCTTCCCTCTCTTTGTTAGGTGGAGCCCGTCTCTGCCTAGCACTCCTCCTTCTTGGAACACCATCCCATGGTGAAAGAATCCAAAGCCTTCTCTCCAACACCACCTGCATAGCCATTCATTGACTTCCATGATTCAACGGTCTCTACCCAGGCCTTTTCCTCCCAGAGGGAGGATGAACGAGAAGACCACTTGCACCTCAAACTCCTTTATCCTTCTTCCCAAAGCCATGTAGTCTGCAGTGATCCGCTCAAGGTCATTCTTGGCAGTATCATTGGTGCCCACATGGAGAGGCAGGAAGGGGTAGCGATCCAAGGGCTTGATAAGTCTCGGCAGTCTCTCCATCACATTGTGAATCCTAGCTCCTGGCAAGCAGCAGACTTCTCGGTTTTCCCGGTCAGGGCGGCAGATAGATGACTCAGTCTCCCTGAGGAGAGAGTCCCCGACCACCACCACCCACCTCCTTCTCTTGGGAGCGGTAGTTGTAGAACCCCCAACCCTAGGACAGTGCATCTCATGCCTTCCAATCAGTGGAGTCTCCTGTTCCCTTCCCTCAGATGTGTCATCTAGTCCACTCTCCGCGTTAGTGGACATCCAGAAAATTCAAGAGGTTACTTTGAAAAGATAACCCTTAACATTGGAAAGATTGGTGTAGCAGGATCATTTTCTTTTTAAGAAGACCACAGTCTGCACATACAACCTTTTAAACGCCATCAAAAAATGCTCCAGAGTTTGTAAACTTAGCAGAGATCTCAAGCTTGGAAAAAACTTGTAGAAAGTGACTCTAAAATTAATGCACCAAAGTTTCTAAAATGATCAGAGGAACTAGTTCTCCTTCTAGACACATAAATAAACCATTTTTGAAGCTTTGAAGTCAACCTCTGTTTGAAACATGACATTTTTAAAAAATTAGGAAACCTTTGCAAAAACTAAACCCTCCAATTATCTAGCCTCCTATCTAAAGCACTCCTTGTCCAATTAACACCAGACTTCCAGGTAGTAAAAAATATTTCCCTGACTATACACACAAAATTTTTGGTGGAGTGGCTTTGGGGGGAAGTAGAGATCAAATATGAAAATCAGAGAACTAGTCACAACTTTAATATGCGGTCAAATCACTGTACGTTGATCAAATATGGGAATAAGCATTGATTCAAAAATCAGTTTTCATCTGAGGTTTCACTTTGTTGACGTTGAAACAAATCTAATGTTTGTTTCTTTCCCTCCATCCACCTTACTCTCCAGCACTAATTCACTGGCTCTCTAAAAAAGCCTCTCGCTTCAAGTTTGTTTATAAAAATGGGACTATTATATCAAATATGAGGAATGTGCCATTATTACAACTAACAAAACTGAGGACAACCAGGGTATAGTTTATTTCAAATTGATTTAATTTGCATCACTTGAAATATCCTTTTATATTCATATAATTAAAATCAATTTCCTGGCTATCATTTGAGAGAGTTTAACTTCACTCCATTCAATAAGTCAAGATCAGTCATTATTCTAAGTAGCTGCTTTATTAGACATTTTATTATACTCTGGTGTCTTAGTAGAACAGCTCTTTGATAGTTTTTGTAACAAGTTTCTTATTTTCATTCATTCAATTTAATTTAGACAATTCATTTGCACTGTCTTTATATCAATATTTTACCCAAATGTAGCCCATCAAATTCTTCTGTTCCCAAATCTCTATTTTGATTGTACTGCAAATTTAATTTAATCCTCCTCTCTGGAAAGAATCTACTCTTTTCTGAAATTGATGGAGGAAATATTAACACTAAGTTATCTCATTTTAATGTTTTTGGCAGATTCCTCCCAAAATTGCAAAGTCTTCTTCCCGTTTTCCTTCTTAAAGGATGCACACTAAGGCCCTATCGAGCCTAGGAAAATGAGGTGTGTTTCTCAAACATGTTAGAAAAAATTTTATTTAAAATCATTTTAAGCAGCACTCTGCACCAAATGTAGGCAGAAAGTGGTAAAAGAGACAAGCTCTTGGGCTTATACAGAACAAGTCATGCTGTTAAATCCTCACTTCATTTGCATGTGCTTACATTTTATTCCCATTATAGCCCGGGATGCAAGGCAATCATACAATAAAGAGGAAAAGGAGATTATTATTTAGCTTGAGTCAGTTCAAAATGAGTAGTGGACACTTTAAATCACTCCATGTCTACATAGACTGTGTATCCAAAAACAAAAGCAGGAGGATAGGTTTTGCGGGGTTTTTTTTGAAAAGTCCTTTGAGACCGTCTACTACCCATGTCTAACAAAAATTCAATTAACAGTGATAAAGATCATTAATAAAATGCACACAAATATTGTAGCATATAACAATGCAAGAAGACTGTAGGAAGAGCATGTTCCATAACTCTCAGCACTTTACAAACCAAAGAAGGATGGTATGATTCTGTATAGAAAGAAAGATGACCAGATGTACCCTGAGGTATGCCCACTGTTGCACAATTGTGATAAATCTTGTACAAAGTATGTCTTGTAAGCCAGGTATAATTGGAAAAGTTATAGTCTGCTAAGTATGATTATCCTGTTTATATGCATGTATCATTGTATTGAAGTTATGAAACTTTTCTATATGTTTGTATCCCTGTTGTGTTTCTGGGTGACACCCCCAAGACAAATTTACATCAAGGCTAGCCAGCCTGGTTGATGGTCCATTAAGGACAATCAGCTCTTCCAGGGACCCCTCCCAAGGTCTCTTCAGGCAGCAGGTAGGCAATGAATGCTTCATGACTCAGCAAAGCACATGACCCAGGACTCCATGTTTGTGCCAGTAACTTTCTATGTACCTGGACTAAGAGGTATACATTGCAGACTGTGACATCATTCTTGGTCTTCATTCCTGTGCCACAACTCTGGACAATGATTTCTAGCAAAGGGAAGCTTTGAACAAAGGACTGATGACCCCTAATCTTTTGCGTGATCCAGAGAAACTTACTACAAACTAGCAGAATTACTGTCACTGCAATTATCTTGACCTATAGATTCTGAAATCAATTGTGATGCATGTGATCCCTTTAACCAATTAATAACTTTCTTCTTTTTTTTATTAATAAACCTTTAGTTTGGTTTACTATAAGAATTGGCTACCAATGTGATTTTGGGGTAAGATCTGAACTACACAGTGACCTGGGGTGTGTGCCTGGTTCTTTGGAACTGGATAATCCTTATGCTTTTGGTTTTAATAACCTTACATCAAGAAAGTCCAGTTATCTGGGTGGTGATAGAGGCTGGATTGCCTGTAGGGGACTATTGGCTCCTTGTTAACTAGTATAGTGATACAGGAGCTCACTTTTGTTACCAGCTTGGTGACCTCTAATGATAGAATAAACCACCAGTTTGGGATGTGTCTGCCCTGTTTCCTGCACTTTGTCCTGAATTTGGCATTTTCAGCTGTGACCCCACATCAGGCACAGTGACAGATGGTATGTAAAGATTCCTGTAAAGTTAAATAGAAGTTTCCAAAGCTAAAAGTGGCAACCATAGCATCATAATGAGTTGACTCAGGAAGGTGTAGCTTGAACCAAGATAGAGCCTAGTCCAGGGGTCGGCAACCTTTGGCACACGGCCCATCAGGGTAATCTGCTAGCAGGCCGTGAGACATTTTGTTTACATTGACCATCGGCAGGCACAGCCCCCCGCAGCTCCCAGTGACCACGGTTCACCGTTCCCGGCCAAAGGGAGCTGCAGGAAGTGGCGGCCAGCACATCCCTGTGGCCCATGCCGCTTCCCGCAGCTCCCATCGGCCGGGAATGGTGAACTGCAGCCACTGGGCGCTGCAGGGGGCCATGCCTGAAGACAGTCAACATAAACACAATGTCTCAGGGCTGGCCAACAGATTATCCTGATGGGCCGCATGCCAAAGATTGCCGACCCTGGACTAGTCCTACAAATTGTTGAGCACCCTCAGCAACATTTTAGTCAATAGAAATTAAGGGTGTTTAGCACCTTACAGGATTGAACACATAAATAGAAAGGCCCTGTATGAAGTTAAAGGGATGACATCATAATTCGCTCTTTTCCACTCTTGAAAAACAAATTGAAAATAGTAAGCCAATTTAGTTTGTAAGTAATTGTAATGACTCCTCAACTCCTTCACTGCTGTATTGCTGTGGCATTTGGTAGTAGTCCTTTCAAGGTCTAAGTTTCACTGAACTAGCAATAGAATGTTATGATGTAGCTGGCACCTTGGCTGCACTGGAAAGCTGTGTTTCTCCTGGTACACCTGACTCTTAGGGCAGCCATGAAGCTGTTTACTTCATAAATAAGGAAGATCTGATAGTTAAGGCAGTGGACTGGGACTTGAGAAATCAGGACTCAATTCCTAGCTCTGTCATAGACTTCCTGCATGACTTGGGCAAGTAACTCAGGGTATGTCTATGCTAGAGTTGGAAGATGTAAATTCCAGCTTGAGGAGACACACTCAAATTAGCATGCTAAACATAGAAGTGTAGCTGTGGTGGTGGGAGGGGCCCTAACAACCCATGAGTATAATCCTGTCTGAGACCATAGGTACATGTTCAGGGCACCCATCTCCCACTGCTGTGTCTTTTCTCTATTTTTAGCACGATTGCTAGAGCAGAGCTAGCACAGGTATGTCTCCTTGAGTTGGAATTCACATCTTCCAGCTCTAGTTTATTCAAGTCCTTAATCTCTGTGTCTCAGTTCCCAGATGTACTTTCCTGATCTGTTATCTCTTAAGATTGTAAGAGAGGTTTTCAGATCTCCCTTACAATGTACATGTACTATGCCTAGAACAATGAAACCCCACATTGCTTGGTGGCTCTTAGGATTTCTATTATTCAAATAAATAATGGTAGTACTCCAAGAGTGATAATTTTGCAATATCTGTGTCTCTGCAATCACACCTGATGGAGGAATAACATGTGAGACTCAGTTTAAAAAACAAAATCAGTTCAAGTAAGAGTTAATCAAATATTTCAACAGAATTGTCTGGAACTTCTTTCTGAAGGTGAAGGAATATTTGACTGAATAGGTCAAATAAAGCCTACCGAGACAGTGATAAACTTTGTTGTTGTTTATTACCAGCCTTTTATTCTAGAAGGAAACTTGGAACTTTAGAACTGGATTTTAAAATTTGGCATGAGAAAATTAATTTCAATTTTGATGTTTCTATGTTAGCTCATGTAGGAAATGCCAAAGCATGTTTTAGCTTATGTGGAAACTAGAAAAGATTCCAGTAAATTCAGCAAATGTAATATAAATGGCTAGAGGGGCAGCAATTTTGATTGTAAATTGTTGGAAAGGAAGGATGTTATGCCAGAAGGTTCAGTCTAAACCAGTCTAGATGTTGCACTAGATTTGAAATACTTACTAATGGGAAAGGTCTCTGGGCCAAATTCAGACCTGATTTTAGTGACAGTTGTGCTCACTTACCTCTTTCCCTGCTCCTGCAGCAAGCTGTCAGGGAAAAAAAGGATCCGTGAGAGAGGAAGAGGAAGTGGTAGTCTGCAATGTCCTGTAGGTGGACCAGTAAGAGTGAAGGAGAGAGAGTAATATCAGTGACAAATGAGTTGGGAAGAAAAGAGTAGGGGAGACCACAACAGAAAGAAAGGAGGTATTGTGGGAAGCATATCAGGGAGGGGAACTGAAGGATGGGGCAGATTTGGGCAAAGGGAATTAAAGTAGGGGAAGGGGACATTTCCCCCCAATTTCATAACAAAAGCTCACGATTTGCTTGTTCTGTGAGTAATGGTATTTGAGGACCTCAGAATATAATGGTATGCTGCGGAACTCAGCAACTATGATTCAAGGCCCAGTCATGTTACGTGTTCATCTCTCAGCTCCCCTTTTTCCCCCCGGGTTGTTTGTCTTTCGAGCCTGTCTCACTTTCTTGGTCTTGAGGGAATTCTGGGCAGGATTATTTGCAGAACCTCTGTGCACATGTGGAGAGAAATTGTACTGCCTGAAGCATGAGTCAAGCAGGAAAAGAATTGAGGAGGTGAAATATGACCTCCATTTTACTAAATCTGTTGTGCTCATTAGCTCTGAAAAGAGGTATGGCCATTTTCTCCTATTAACTGGCTATTTCTTCATTCACATTGTTCTTGGATCGTCTCCCCTTCAAAGAAAAATTTATTGTTTATTGTTAATATTTCAAATACATATACACTGAATGAAACTCTGGCCCTATTGAAATCAATGGTAAAACTCCAATGGGATGAGAATTTCACTTGTATATATAAACACTGAATACAGTATGTTTAAAAATAAAACCCCACACTCCTTTTAACTTCAATAGGAGTAAGACTGAACTCTTAGAATTACAAATTCTAGATTTTATTGTTTTTATACTGTATGGGGAAAAATGCCTTGAATTACAGGTTTTGGAGGAAAGAAAGTAGAAAAATTTTAGTGATATGCTATGCCGTCGCCACTACTTAAATCCCTTGAGTAGTCTTGGTGATTGAGCATATTTTTATTTAAAAAACTTAATTTGAATTTTCAAAAGCATTTAAGAGATTTAGAACGATGTGCTCCTAAATCACTTTAAATGCTTTTGAAAATACCATCCCTTTTGGCTGAACATATGTAACTCCCATTAATGGGAACAGAAGTATACATGCTTCAAAGGGAGAGGAGATCTCATAATGTGTATAGAAAAAGGCAGGTGTACAGCACATCACTTTAGAAATATGCAAGTGCATGGGTACATAACAAATGGAGTGAATACATTCTATGCTTTCCAAACTGTGGATTAACGATACTAGTACCTAATGTCAATAGGGTTCCCTCTTATTAGCCATTGGATAAAATTACAATATTTTAAAATGTTTTGTAGCCTTCCACATGAGGTTGTGATTTTTTTTGTCAGATCTCAAACTGGGCAAGGCCAAGTTCAGCAGCGAGTCATTTGCCATTGCTAGGGCCCTGGGCTAGGACGCAGTGGGGTGGATGGGCCTGCGTCCCCCCTGCCACCCAACTTGTGGGTGCCAGTCTCCCCCTCTTCCAGGTCCTTGGAGGCCTGGGCTAATTCATATATGCTGTGTTGCTCTGTCCCTGCCTGAGGGCCTGAGCTACTAACTGTTGCTCCGCCCTGACCCAGGGCCTGGCCTGCTAACACTGGGCTATTTGCTCAGCCCCTGCCTGAGGGCCTGAGCTACTGACTATTTGGTGCCCTGACTCAGGGCCTGGGCCTACGGTGCTCGTTCCAGTTACCGCAAGGGCTGCCAAGGGAGACTCCGGTGGCTGGACAAATTCCCCAAAGTCAACTGTGTGTAATGAGCCGGTGTGGCTCCCCGCCTCCTCGGAGAGGGTCGAGCCCCGGCTAGCTCCTTTACAGGGATATGCAGGTGTACAGCCCATAATATAATGAAGCAGTTTTCTAAAATAAGATCTTCTAGTTGAAAGTCTGAAAATAATTAAAATGCATATTCAGTAGAGCATTTCGTGCCAAGAATAACAGTTCATCAGGAGCACTTCACTGTAGAACAATTGATATTCACAAGATTTGTTAATTGCTCTCCCTCTCAATTTAACTTACAAAGCAATTTGTTTGGCCCAAATCCAGGTTTTGACTAGAAATTCCATCTTTGACCTGAGAAACCATCCTGATGAAATTTTCATTGAAACCAATACATTCCAGGGAAACATTTAGGTTTTGACCAAACAGCATTTTTCTACAGCAAAAAGTTTTGCCAAAATTCTTTTGACCAGATCTACTCTAATACCTGTAGGGTATTAAAAGGATAAATTACCCCTAAAGTCAAAGTTAAAAAACTGGGGAATAGAAACCAGATGATCAGACTCCCTAGACCACATGACATGCATGTAATTCCCTTCTAAAGCACAGGCCTAAATAAGGTAAGGATAACTTTTCAGGACTGAGCATATAGAGTCTAAAGCTTACTCTTCACTATGGAGTTCAGAAGGATGCCTAATGACCAAAATTATTATTTTTTATTACAGTAGTGGCCAGCAGCCCCAATCAGATTGGGGCTCCACTGTGTTCAGTGCGTGGCAAACATATAATAATCTCTGCCTTAACAAACATACAAACTGAAGATGTAACAGGTGGTTGTTGCACATAGCCAAAGAAGAAAATACTAAGGCAGCAGGAACAGGACGACATGGCTATGCAGACTAGTTATGTGCATAGACTGCTGTTTTCAAAATCTTTTTTGTGATGAGAGGAAGAGGTTGGTGGAATACATGAAAATTAATAAACTTGACAGTCTTCATTAATATTACTTGTTTAGCTGTTGCCTGTAGGCGTTTTCTCCTGACATCTTGGTAGAGATGGTTTTGAGATGATCAACTTGGTCTTGAGAAGCGATTTGATGGAGAATGAGTTTTGTGAATTGATTTGGGAACTCATACCATGCATGGGGGAAACATGGAAGAAGGTAGAAAGGCAGTGATGGGAAATGGAGGGTGGAGAGTATGGTGTTGGCTGAACGGAGATGGCAAGTTACAATTCAATAAGAAAGAAGAGGGTAAGCAGGTGGAGTCAAGTTGTGAGTGGCCTTAAAACTAAAGCTTTCGTCTGACGCATTGCAAAAGGTGGAGCCAGATGAGGGTTTTGGAGAGTGGAAAGATATGTTCAAAATGAGGACTCTGAAAACTGGCTTTAGAAACAGCATTTTGGATGGACTTATGGTGTAAGATAGGTGACAGGAAGCAAGTCAGGAGAGGAGCAAGTTACAGTAGAGAAGATGGGAGATAAGAGCTTGGGGAAGGGTTCTAGCAGTGTGGACAGAGAGAGAAGGCAAGATTTTGATAATGTTGTGAAAAAATGGTAAGATATGGATACAGCCTGGACTGGCAGGTCTTAAAGGAGATTGGACCCAAAGTTGATGTCCAGGTAACTCCTGGAATACTGTGAGAAAAAAGGCAGCATTTGTCATAGAATGGCTTTTTGATGGATGGTAAGTCAGGTATAGCCAGTTCTGCCTGGGTTCAGTCTATTAGTATAAGGTAATCCATAGCATTTACCAAAAATGAAGGTGGATAGAACAAATAAAAGGAAAAGTGCCCTTTAAAACACAAAATACTTGTTAAAATTGTACTAAGGCTGTGTTTGATTCTAGATAATTCAATTTTGCTGTATTTTGGTTTTTTCTTCTTTGTATATAAACTGGTTCAGACAAAACAAATCCGCAAAATGAAATTGAAAAGCTTCTTGAACTGAACATAAAGTCATATTGGACATAAAGTACCTGTTATACAAAACAATTGTTTTAATTTCTTGCAGACAATTAGCTGTCAGGCTTACTAGTGTGAAGAGGGTATTTCTGGGAGGGATTTGTGAATTCTGCTATCTTGAAGCTGGCATTTCACTGACTAATATAGAGAAGCGAAGGCAGGCTGATTTATCAAATCGCTTTCAGTGATATTAGAGTTAATAAAAAGGCCAGGGGAGAAAGCAAAAACCAAACAACACAAAAAACCAACAAAAAGTTGTTGTTTTTTGTTCATTCTAAGTAATGTAAGTTACTCAGCAAGGTTTATTTTCCCTCTCTTTAGATGTTGACTAGGGCTGCAGGATTCACATTCTCTGGTCATTGTTCATAGCAAATAAAGGGATAGCATCATCTTGCTTGCCTTTGAGTTATATGTGACTATGCCAAGCTGATAAATAAGCATAAAATAATATGCATTAATTTATAATGTTTTCCCTTAGTGAGTAATAATGCTTAAGAGCTGTCACAGCAAATGATCAGTGAACTTCAAAAGCTTTGATTCAAGCAAGCATCAAAAATTATCAGACACTTATGACTTTACTTTTGGCTTTTAGAAATCAGACACTGCATAAGGAGGAGACAACATAACACTGGCTGATCCCAATTTAAAAAATAAGGAAGAATGAGTATAACGTAAAAATTGGAAACATGTCTTTATTTGCCTTTTCTAAAAGATTGATGGTTCTTTTGGGTAAAATTGGCATTAGAGTGAAGAATGAATAGAAAAGTTATAAATATATGAAAGAACTCAATCTACTCTTAATTAACAGCATGAAAGTGATTACTCTTGTGGTCTGCGTGACGTTTTGGGATTGAGGAGCTGGGATGGGAGGGTGGCAAAGCACTTTCCTAGGAACACAGATATTGCCATACTGAAACAGACCAATGATCTGTGTAATCCAGATCCTGTCTCCACAAGTGGCCAGGACTAGCAGTCTACACCAGGCAATAACATGGAATAACCACAGAGGAAGTGTCTTCATATCCCACTGAAAATTAAAGGTTGACTTATGCCTGAAGCAAGAGGATTTATGTCCCTCTCTAAACTTCTGGGTGTCTTTAAAATATATATATATATAGCCTTACTATTGCAGCTCTGGATGGTCTTATTAGCCATATAAATTTCCAGCCATTTCTGGAACCCTGCTAAACTCTTGGCCTCAGTGATACCTTATGACGGTGAGTCCCCAAGCTAATTGTTCACCGCAAGAAGTATTTCCTTCTCTTAGTTTTTAAATTTGCTACCTTTCAGTTTCACTAAATGCTCCCAACTCAGTCTGATTCTGCTTAGGCTTCTGGAAAGATCTCATTCAAACTGGGTATGCTCAAAGGCTTAACACAGAGTCACTCCCATGCCCAAAGTTCATCATTTCATTTGCATGGCCACTTTGTCTAATCCTACCAGCCTGATACATATCCTTACATGTCTGCCTGCTCCATGTTTCAGCATCATATAGTCTTTGCAAAGAATGTTATTGGTTTGAAAGAAAAGTTCCAGCCCTGCAACTTTACATGAACTGAAATGAATTTTGTATGTGATTAAGTCAATAAAGGAAACAGATACAACAGTTCTAAGCCTTGGACCTTGTGTGAGAATAACTTCACATATATGAGGAGTCTAGCCTTCCAGGTGACTACTTAGGAGCACAAAGTTAAGCACAGGATTACGTTAGTCCAGTCTCCTTCTTTTCTCTCCTGTGGATGTCACAAGATCACTGGCTCCTGGCACTTCACAGTCCTCAGGATTGGGCTGGCATTGCCTCCTCCTGATGCTCAGGCTGGCATCATTGCCAGCTACACACACACACACACACACACACACACACACACACAGAAGAACAGCCCTACTAAGCCTCTCCTCTCCTCCTCTTACTCACTCCCTTAGTTCATGCTCCAATTTCATGTATATCAGGGAAAATCAAAGTCATTCATAAAAGTCTTTCTGCCTTTAGGCAGAATGAAATACTGTGAAAGAGTTTGCACTTTATTGGGACCATTCATTGGGGAAAAGGTTATCGAGAAACAGGCTGAAACTTTCTGTCATTCAGTTTCCATTCAGGAATATGTTAAAATCAGCCATATATGTGGCATAAAATTTATTCCATTTAATTACATGAAGCAACATGAAAACATTAGCTTTTTTTTCAGAAGCATCTTATTTTAAATGTGGCATTTAAACTAGCATTTACCTGTCCCAGGAATCTGACAGAATTTCAGGAACTAAAATGTACATTTTCTTTTAAATTTTGCTTATACTGCATTAAAATAAAAGATTGTTTTAAAGTGCTGATTCTACTAAATTGCACAATATCCAGAATAATTGCTTCCATTTATATCGTGTTTGATCCCCTGGGTTGCTTACTGTATGCCAAGGATTATGCTCTGCAGAGCAAAAAATAAAACATTTAAAAAAAAACAATAATCTTCTCTTGCCAAAGGTATTCTGTTCAATGGTAGAAGGCATTTCAAGAGGGCCAATTTCAAATAGCTCAGTTGCCTTTTAATTGTTGGAAAAAGCAGTTCATTCCAAAGTGTGTGTGTGTGTGTGTGGTTTAAAAAAAAACGAAAAAAACCCAACACTTTATTGTCTACTAGGGATGGGTGAACCAATAGATACAAAATATTACTATGCTGTGGTTAGGTAGAACCTTATTGAAGCTAGTGGGCATAACAGCTGCACTTTATTCAAGATAAATGTAAGAAGCAATTAAACTCATTTTGGAGTAAGATAGCTGAAACAATAGAAGCCACCACCCAAAACACAGACCACGTGCAAGGCTGATCAGAAATTGAGCTATGTGGACAGAGGGGTTTTGCTGAGGGTTAAATGAAAATAGAGGGGTGGATATTATTTTCATGGAGCTGAGTGTGTGAGAGACAGAAAGCATAAAAACATCACAGAAGCAGATAGTCAGGACCATGGTATTGAACCCAGGTCAGCAGGCACCATCCTTACATCCTGTGCCATGAACTACTGCCCATGACCAACAGCCTTATTGTTAAAGACCTACAGGCTCATAGAAGCCACATCCTAGGCATCTGATTGGATAGATAGGAAAAACTCTCATTGGGTACCTGGACTATACAAAAGCCTCAAAAGGAAGAGGAAGCTGTCTAAGCAGCAAGCAATGTTCTGTGATTCAAATGCCTTGCCTGACTCTTCCCTACCTGATCCTGCCTTGCTTGACTTTGCCTTTCTGACCTTACCCATTGGATTGGCTCTTCTGGCTACTGATCCCACTGCGAACTTTGACCATTGCCCTGGACTGCCACTGGTATGGACTGACCACCTGCACACACTTGACTACTACTCTGGATTGCCTCCAAACCCCCCTCAGCTATTGGGCATTACTCAAAGACAGCCAAAGAAGCAATTGTAACATGACCATGAGAGAGGTGAGGGGGCTTTTTGGGTAGAGAGCTGCCTGGAAAAAGAGGCTTGGAATACTAAGCAAAGACGCTGTCTTCTGTTAGATTCATACTGTGTTCAGGGAAACACAAAGAATGTACACAAACAGGATTGTAGCAAAGAAACACCTGCCTCCAACTTCTCCTTGTGGCTGAAACGACCTGAAAGACTTTGAATATTGGCTAACTAAATGGATTAAAAAGGGTAATATGAACTAATCTTTAAACTTAACTTAAATCAAACTACAAATTAACTTTTTATTTAATCTGAAAGTATGGATAGCTGGCTCACACCCATGACTTCAATTTTTTGCGAGCATCTGCACTCCACATTTGATAGTGAAAGTGCCCCAGGATGCTTTTCTTTTGATATATCCATCCTGAAAAGAAGCAGGAAGCACTGGAAATCTCATGAGACTGACCAGTCTGCAAAATTTTCAAGCCACTTTTGCAAACCCCAGCAATTTGGATATTTCATATGGGTATCCAAAACTTTGGTTGTTTGTCCAAACAAAATCTCTGACTCTCTTTGAATTTTGTCCCTAACTACCAAGTTAATAGATTTTTAAGGTCTGAGGGGACCATTATGATCATCTAGTTGGACCTCCTGCATAACACAGGCCAAAGAACAGCAACCAATAATCCTCCATCAAGTCCTCTATTTTATATGAGTTATAACAATTTGTTTGAAAGAGATCTAGTATTGATTTAAAGACTGCACATGATGGAGAAGGCACCCTGGGTAAGTTGTTTCAGTGGTTTACCCTCATTGTTAAAAGTTTGTGCCTTATTTCAAGTCTGAATTTGATTAGCTTCGATTTCCAACCATTAGATTTGATGCTACTTTCTGCTAGATTAGGGAACTGTCTTTCCTTGTAGACTATGATCAAGTCAGGAAGCTTATACCAGAGCAAAGGTTTGAACCCAGGATCCTAGAATCCTAGTCTAGTGTCCACACTACTGGACCAGTCTTCCAATGCCTATGTTATACTTTCAGTAGTAATATTCTGTTAATTTCAGAAGGCCATTGGGACTGATTGTTTAATAACAAACTGTACAGCCCTTTGTCACGTACTATCAGAGGAAAATGCATTAAAATAACAATAACTGAACTTAGAGAAATACAAAACACTGACAAATAAGAACCACCCCAAAAAAAACAAAAACAAAAATGAAGTTGCAACCAACCTGTCTTTACAAATGTTTTCAAAACTCTAGTCTACTCTTCTCAGAAAACAGGAACTGCGGTTGATTGCAGTCATTTTATCTCCAAATTATCTGATGACAGAACAATATAATTACAATGAAGCAAAGCTTGCAACAAGCCAAATTTTCCTTAGTACATAATTTCTCTCTCCACCCACACACAATTAAGCTATACGCTACAAGGGCTAATTCCCACTGGTCCAACACACAGACACTCTTACATCACTGAAGTTGTTTTTTTATTATTATTTTTATTTTGCAAAGCTGCACCAGTTAAACTAAACTAGCTAGCACACATTAATCGAAGCAAAGCAATCTCTCAAGGGATAGTGCCTTGGCATTCTCAGCTGTGACACCAGTTTACTTGTGTGACTCGGGCAAGCAGATGCTAGCCTCTTGGCCCAGTAGCTTATTTGTAACTTAAGAAAACAGATTTCTGTGCCTCTGAAAAAGTTCAGTCCCTCTCTGCACACCTCTAAATTATTCCCGATAGTGACAACACACTCATGCAAAGAAATGCAAAATAATTCCTCTTTGGCTGTAGAAGGCACCAGTCTGCACTAATGCCAGATACTCAAGGTATTTAGATGGGCCTCTATTTTTAAAACATGTCCTGGTCAAAGATACTAACAGTAAATTAGGAGCCCCCTGTGAAGTTCCATTATATTAGACTGCAGGGCCCAAGATTTAACAGCCAATTCTCTGGTTTGCTGCAGCCCCTTCATGATGTCCTGATGGCATAAAGGTACCAAATAGTTGGTAGAAATACTCCAGTGTAGGGGATTCCCTGCTTGGCACAGACATGGTGGAGTAGCTCTATGCCACCCTCTCCTATACCCCTGCAGCTCACCAAAGTGGGTTCTGGGATTAGGGAGGGAAGGTGCTTCCTGAAGGAGAAATTCCCCTACTGGCACTGCTCCCCACTCTATAACCGGGGTGTGAACTCCAGTTATTCAGTGGGGGTGAATCAAAATGTGTGCTTGAAATTTTCACATGCTATTTGCCAAGATGTTTTAAATTTACTAAAGTGTTTGGCGAAGTGTAGAGATATTGTCATTTCTTTAAAATTGACAGGTAAGAATCATCTGGCACTTTAGTTGCTTCCAGACATTCAGATCATAGTTGTAGTGTGTTTACAGCTCTAAAATAGTTTATTGAATTTTTTTTGCCTGTCTACATATTTGAGCAAAGACTAAGTGTATCTCTCATTCATCACTGTGAGTGTGTGTGATTTAATGAATTAGTTAAAATATTATCTCCATTCCCTCTTCTGATAATCATTGACCTATGACCCATATTACTTATGTTGCATTAGCTATTTACATGAACAATAGCTGTCTACCTTTAGGGAACACATAATCAATAAAACAAATGTGACATACATGTGTGATGAATGTCACTTCAGACCATAGATATTAATAAACCAAAATGAAAAGCTATTGTGTGCAAATATTTAAGTGGCTTTACAAAATCATTAGCTGTCAGTGAAACTACACAGAAGTCTTTAAACTATTTCAAGTGCTAATATTTAGGGCAAAGAAATTACACTAATTTGAATGAGATTAAATTTTTACTTATTATGAGGGTTTATGTTAAAAAAAATCTTGCATGAAGCTGTGGGATCAGATCATCATTACATTCAGAGGTTGGTTCATGTTTTAATTAGAAGGCTCATTACAACACTAAAAGTTTAGCACAGCCTTTGGAGGTGCTGCTGAAGACTGGAAAGATAAGCATCCAGGAAGTGCTAATCCTTCCAGTGGGATTAGTTATATAAAGTTCTGGGATGTGTTTTCCACATTAGCATCTGAATGTGTCTAGGAAAACCTGGAATGATTGGCCATGAATCTGATCTCACACACCCTGGTTTAAATCTGATGTCCTCCATGAAGTCAGGGAAGTTTCATAGGCATAAAACTCAGGTAAGAGGCCTTTTATGCTCAGATCAAAGTATCAGACAGATATGGGAATAATTCAACTGACCTGGGGAATCTGTCTGTATATGGAAGTGGTGTGAAAGATACTAATTGGGGGAATCAGGCTGGTGTCTGGAAGGGAACTGCAGGGTACTGGTAGAACTTAGAGTGAAGGGGGAGAGTCACAGAGACATTTAGCTTTGGGACAGTGCTTAATTGGATGAAAATTCTTAGGGAATGGTCCACGGAAAGTAGGAATCAATATGGAGTTATTAATTATTGCTAATTTTATATCTATTTTATTGCGATGTTCAAGATTTTAGAATTTCTGATTTGATTCAGTAAATTTGGTTCAAGTCAGTCCAGAGATTTTTCTTAATTGTTATGACAGTCATTAGTTTCAGCAAGTTGCAATAAACCTCTAATAGTTGTTGTTTTTTAACCTTGCTGCCTCCATTACTACCCACTCTACAGGTGCATGCCATGTTCTTCTCATTATTTGCAGACAATACAACAGAAATGTTGATTCTCTGTGGCTGTAAATGTTATTGCTGGAGATCTGATAGGATATTATTAATACTCAATTTGCTAATCTACAGTTCTCACAAAACACTTAGAACACACAAAGTCTCCTGATTACAAGTCCACCCGGGACCCTATGTGCATACTCAGGCAGTAGCCCCATGCTGCTGCACCTACACTGCTATCTTTAGCAGCTAGCTCAATCATGCCTATCTGTGCTACAATCACACCTCCCAGTTGCAGTGCAGACATACCCTCGGAGGTCTTGTCCTGCTTCTCAAGTGTAACTTTCATAGGAGATACTATAGTGAAGTTACAAATCCCCAAACATTATTACAAAATATACTACAGTACATTTATTATTATACTACAAAGTCACTGATTGAAAGGTAAATTATACTTGTCAAATAGATGAGCGAAGTATGATACAGTCCATCTTGTGATACCCAAAAAACACAATGGCCTTGGGGTTTTCTGTTTAAGTTGTATTTTGTTTGTGCCCATTCAGTAATTCTCAAGAGGTCAGTAATTTGCACAGTTTCCCTGATATTAGTGTGAATACAGTAGAAACTTGTTTATTAAGTTGTATGGGGTATGCTCTGGGGACTGATGTCCCAGCACAGCAGTGAATAAAGCTATTGTGGAAATATTGGTGGGGAAACTCAGTGTTACAGACCCACAAACTCCTTTTGAAGCCTTGACACTTTTTTTGCAACCCATGACTTAATCATGTGGTTTGGCTAGTTTGTATTTGTAACGTCTGACCAGATGGCAGTCAGAGTTTTCAAGCAAACAGACCAAACGTGAGAATCAAATTCACATGAGCAAGTCAAGCAAGCTTTTGCTCACAGTTTATGTAAGGTCCTAATCCAAAACCCACTGAAATCAAAGCAAAGAGAATTGACTTCAGAGGGCATTAGATCAGGCCCTAAATCATTTACCCAATAGTCCTGAATGTCCTATGGTACATTTATTTGGCTTTCTGCACGCTTTCATTATATACATTATACACATCCCTTCCCATACTTGCTAACAACAAATCTGCAAAAATTGCTATAAAGTAGCCGATTCAAATAAGAGTGTGATTATATTAACCTCTCCTGACGTAGGTTGTAACAGGGTGCACACTGTGCCCCATTGGATTCAGCCCCTTGGCCCTACTCCTTAAAGACTCGGGGACCCTCCAAGCTGGTGCAACACCCATGCTCTTAGTTGTATGTCTATTCCCCACCACCAGTATCCTGCTATTTACACAGCTGGGCCTCACACCACTGAGCCTGACCTTTCCCTCTTGGTCTCCACCCGCCTTCCTCCCAACCTTATAGCTCCTGCTAACAAGGCTGGCAGGTGTGGTCAGTTACGAGGCAGGCATCAGGCTATCTACCCAGCCCCAGTCCAATCCCCCTGATTGGGGCTGGAGTGACAGGAGCTGATTAAGGCCTCTCTAGCAGCACCCTGCCACATATGTACATATATTACACTAAATAACTCTGTATTGCACACTTTGAAAAACTTAGATTTGTGTAACACCTTTTCTCTGTATTCCAGTAGCATTTTCTATAATACACAGTAACCTGGAGCTGCAAAACTGTAAAATGTACATGTCAAGCAGGCTCTCTACTCTATTTTATAATACAGATTAATTTATTAAAGAAGAAACTTCAAAAATAAATAAGAACTGACTATGGCTGTTTACTTCAGACCCACTGTCTGCTCTGGCCATTTACTGTAAATGATTTTATGTTGTGCTGATTTATATAAAATGACCATACAGCTCTGGCTATCTTTGGGGAAAAAAAGACACATTCTTAATAAGAAATAGACAATGTCAGCATCTGTCCTGTAGAGTCGAAGCTATGATCATAAAGTGATATTTCCCCATTCTGTTGTTCACTGTTGCACAGCTAAGTATAACCCAATTTGGGTTGTTTTCTTTATCTACATTTTCTGTTGGAGGTATTACATTTAAGGTAAAGAAAAGGGCATTTATATGTTTATCGAAAGAAACAATGAGATCTGCAAAGGACAAATGAGGCTAAACTGTGCTTACTCAACTTTATATCTTTGGGCCCATTTAAATTTCAATTTGACATTATTATTTATTACTTGTATTACAGTAGAAACCAGGGCCGAGCACAGTAAGGATCCTCCATGAACAGAGTGGTGGAATTTACAATCCAAGAACTGAATCCTACAGGTAAATTTGCCCAAGCACAACCCTGATCTTGCCATTGACTTCAAAAGGCCTATGACAATTTTTACACTTGCTTAGGATCTGCCTCCAGCTTTCCTGATTCCCAGTCCTATGCCTGATCCACTAGATCACTCTGCCTCTTCCACTACTACTGTATGGAAAAGCAGGGTATTTTGCTATTTATTGGAGATACTGTTTACTTGCAACCTGTACTCCTGCCTTTCGGGTCCTGTCCTATGTTTAGATTTAGCCACAACTCCCACTGAAGACTGAAGGAATTTTTGACTCTGGAATCAAGTCCCATGTTGGCATATATTTTTGTTGAAAATGTTTCCAGGTTAGTACTTTGTGCTAAAAGTTCAGTACCACATGAATGTAGTTTTATGAACTGTATTCCTAGCTGTCTAGTGATGTCTATATTTTAAATTAAATTACAAGGCAATTGTGGCATCAACGAAAGATACATGCACATCAGAAGTGAAAGGGGTATGTGTGTGTATTCACATACAATGCTGTGTTCCATTTTTAAAACGGATTCAGCAGCATTGGTGTCATGGATAGTGCCACAGCTTTACTGCTTGAAGAAGGTAAAAGCCAAAAATGTTGTGGATCTATGTTTTGATGGATTTATCTATTTGAGTAAATTGTCAGCCATGCACAATTGTACCTTATGCAACATTGTTTATCATTTGCTAAATTACTGTCTTGTCTACTTTACATTCATTTACTCCAAGGACACATAATTTTTTTAAATAAACCTGTTTGTGTATTTTTTGTTTATCACAGAAAATACATTAAACAACCCTATAATCATTTACTGAATGTTTTACCAAAAGGAGGTACATCAGGTAATGTGCACATCATTCTGATTTTGATTGAACAATTATTTTTCCACTTCCTTCTGTGCCCCTCTCTTCTGTAAATATATGGTTAATTTAATGTGAGAAGCAACATAATCTAGTGTACACAGTATTGGACTGGGTGTACAGGAGATCTGATTATATCTCTGGTCTGCCAGTGACCTCTCTCTGCCTCTTTCTCCTTCCTCCTTTTGTCTGATGTGTGCACTTAGATTGTGAACAATTCAGTGAAGGGCCTGTCTCTCTCATAGCACATAGAAGAATGGAGCCTCAATCTCAGTTAGGGCTTTTTGTGCTATTTTAGTACAAGTAATAACAATGACCATACTTTGACCAGACAGTTTTGCAAGATGCGCCAGAGACCGCTCACCCATTCTACGTGGAAAAAAGTTGTGGTCTGTTCCTGTGAACACTTGCACCAAATGTAGTGCTTATTCCTGTGGGAAGTTCCACTGATGGCTGTGATAGTGTACATGCCCCCCACTAAGTAGGCAGGGAAGGGGTGAAGTGCTTCAAAAGGGAACCAGATGGAGGGTCTTTTCCACTTTGAAGTTATTCAATCTGCCTGCTAGACTCAAAAGGAAGGAGGCAGATAGTAGATTTGGTGTGAGTAGTTGCTAAGGGACTTGTCCCACAACCCTAGGCTGAAGCAAACTCTTCTTGGTTTGGCATTTTGCTCTCTGTTGGCCAGGGCAACCATTGGTCCTGACTCTCTCTGTCTTGCCCAGGTTGGAGGAATGCTCCGTGCAGAGAGGTGAATAACTTAAAGCCGCAAGATACAGCGTTGTGTGTTGCTATCTGAGTCTGAACCATACCTGAACCACCATCCTGAACCACACCCTTACAATGTGATTAATCATGGCTGCAAACAGTAAGCTTGCTAATACATGTTTTCAGGTTCTGGCCCTTAATTGTTATAACTCCTCTGCTTGTCCTTTGTAAATACATTAAAGCATCTATTCTGATGATCTCAAAGTACCACTGAATCAACCAGCTATCTACTGCTGTCTTAGATAGTGTGCGTATGTAGCCAAGTTTCCCCTTATGATACAAAGCAGGAAGAGTTTGTGGAAGAGATTGTTTTGTTACTGATTTAATATCAAATAAACAACACAGGGATGACTATACTGATTCCACTTTTCATTTTCACATTTAATTTAATAACAATCAAAATGCATTTGAAGTATTAGCAGACTTTCCACCAGAAATGCAGGGAGATTGTTGTGGCCAGCAAAAGTAGTGTAGTCCCTTTAGCACAGGGATTGGCAACCTTTGACATGCGGCCTATCAGGTAAATCCGCTGGCAGGCTGGGACGGTGTGTTTACTTGCAGCATCTGCAAGTTCAGCCAATCGCAGCTCCCACTGGCTACAGTTTGCCATTCCAGGACAATGGGGGTTGCGGGAAGCGGCGGCCAGCACATCCCTTGGCCCACGCTGCTTCCCGCAGACCTCATTGGCCTGGAATGGTGAACCACAGCCAGGGGGAGCTGCAATCGCCAAACCTGAGGACGCTGCCGGTAAACAAATCGCCCTGGCCCACCAGCGGATTTCCCTTATGAGCTGTGTGCCAAATGTTGCTGACTCCTGCTTTAGCAGATGGGTCTGAAATCAGATAAGGTAGGTACAGGGAGTCAGAATGCTCCAATGTTGCTAGAACTTGTAACAGATCTGTGTGCAACAGAACTATTGGTTTTAAGCCTATCTGCACATATGTTGTGTTGACTAGAGCACAGGAACTTTGAGTCCAAGAACATTGTCCTCATCCACTTGAGACCTCGATTGGTTGTCAGTAATAATAGGTCCTTCTCCTCTTTAGTGTTCTGTCAAAGAGCAATTATTAAAGGCTGTTATAGCTACACACACAAATCCCAATATTGAAAATTGCCTTTCCACAAGTTTTTTAACACCTCTGTTAAACAGGAAGATTTGAGACCAGGCAATTATTAATGAGATTGCCAGAGTCAAGCAAGCAGGGGCTTGACTACCACAGCAGCCTATCCTCCCTGAAGTAGGTGTTGACAGGGTAGCATTAGATGCAATTGGCAGGGTAGATGTGGCAGTCATTAGATATGATTGGCAGGGTAGCACGTTGTCAACTGCAGCTCTGCCAGAGTCTCACTGCAGCAACTGCAAGTCTCACTTTTTAGTATGACTGTGCTACCATCAACCAGCCAACTGATATTTTTTAATAGTTCTACTGAGGGGAGGATGCAAGCACAAAATAGAAAATAAAGAAATTAGCATTGAAATAATCAAGATGTTAGCATAGAATTCCAAGGGCGAATGAGTTTCTAATGCACTAGCCTGATAAGAAAGTCACTAAGTACAGAAATGTTTCAATAAGACTAATTTTTAAGGAACTGATTCAGAAAAACCTTCTAGCTGATCCTAACAAGCTAAAATATTAGTGTCTCATGCTTTTGGTGTTGTCCCGTCTCACTTATGTGTCTTTAAGGCAGACAGGCCAAGGCAAATCCAGAAATCAAATTCAAAGCAAAATATTTTAATATGAACATCAACTGTATGATACAACTTACATTTTTAAAACACTAACAGCTGTCAAGAAAACTAGCATATGCTTGCTTATAACTTCATCACTTTCTAACATTCTTCTGGCTTCTTCTTTGACATTTCAAGCAAGAGTTAATAGCTAAAGATTGTTCTAAAAAATTTCAACTAAATATTTCCTTGGCTAAAAATTGGGTTTTGTCGTGGATCTTTTCTATGGGAAAAGATCTATATCAACAAAATTTTCCCTTTGGAAAATCCAAATGAAATGTTTTGGGTTGACAAACTGAAATGAACCAGTGGCCACGGTTTGCCATTCCCAGCCAATGGGAGCTGCAGGAAGCGGTGGCCAGCACTTAGATAGTTGGGAACCTCCTTCCAGACGATGTCATAGTATCCTCTCACACTGAAGATACCTTGCTGGGGGAGGGAATCCCAGTTATTAGTAAGAGAAAAGTAATAGTAATCATAGGCGCCGACTCCATGGGTGCTTCAGGGCTGGAGCACCCACAGGGAAAAATTGGTGGGTGCTCTGCACCCACTGGCAGCTCCCCGGCTCCCCATCCCAGCTAACCTCTGCTCTGCCTCCTCCCCTGAGCACACTGCGTGCCTGCTTTTTCCCCCTACCTCCCAGCGCTTGAGCTGCGAAACAGCTGTTTCATGTGGCAAGCGCTGGGAGGGAGGGAAGAGGAGGTGGAACGCAGAATGCTCAGGGAAGAGGTGGGGCTGGGGATGGGATTTGCAGAAGGGGTCCAATAGGGGCAGGGACTTTGGGGAAGGGGTTGGAAGGGGGGCAGGGCAGGGGTGGGGAAAGGGTGGAGTCAGGGCGGGGCCAGGGGATGGCGGGGTGCGAGCATCCACCGGCACCAGGGAAAAGTTGGCGCCTTTGATAGTAATGGGGGATTTGATCATTAGAAATATAGATAGCTGGGTGGGTTGTGATGACTGGGAAAAGTGCATGGTGAATTGCCTGCTTGGTGCAAAGGTTGCAGATCTCTTGAGACATCTAGACAGACTTATGTGCAGTCCTGGGGAGGAGCCATTTGTCATGATAGATGAAGGAACCATTGACATAGGAGTGAGGTCCCAATGGACAAAATTAGCTTCTAGGTAAGAGATTAAAATCCAGGACCTCCATGGTTGCATTCTCTGAAATCCTTTTAGTTGCGTGTGTAGGGCCAGGTAGACAGGCCGAACTGCAGGGTCTCAATGTGTGGATGAGACAATGGAGTAAGAAGGAGGGATTTAATTTTTAGGAAATGGGGAACCTTTTCAGAAAGGAGGAGCCTATATAGGAAGGATGGGCTCCACCTAAACCAAAATGGAACCAGATTGCTGGCATGTAAAATTAAAAAGGTCATAGAGGAGTTTTTAAATTAAGGGCTGCAGAGTAGCATGTGGTTCGGAAAGAGGCATGCTGTAGGGGAGGATCTATTAAAGGGGTGTCTCTATATCCTAGTGAAGAGAAGAGGATAGAAGTTGATAAAGTACAGGAGGAAACTGAAGAGAAACAGTCAAATGAGAGTCCCATTCAATTGCATCGCATGAAGACAGACAAATAAAAAGAGGCAAATTTTAGAAGTGCTTGTGTACAAATGCTAGAAGTCCGATGATGATGGGTGATCTTGAGTGCCTGGTATTAAATGAAAATATTGATATAAAAGGGATCACAGGAACTTGGTGGAATGATGTCAATCAATGGGACACTATAATACCAGAATATAAAATAGATAGAAATGACTCTGTAGGTCGTGCTGGAGTGGGAGTGGCACTATATGCGAAAGAAAACAAAGTAAAATATAGTAAAAATTTTAAATGAATCAAATTGTACCATGGAAGTTCTATCCATAAAGATTCTGTGCATGAAGAATAAGATTATAGAAGTAGACTACTGATCACCTGACCAGGATGGTGATGTTGATTGTGAAATGCAAATGGAGATTAGAGGCCCTACAAAAACAGACAACCCAATAATAATGGGGGATTTCAGCTATCCCCATATTCACTGGTTACATATACCCTCAGGAAAGGATGAAGAGAGAAAGTTTTTAGACACCATTAACTGCTTCTTAGAGCAGCTAATCCTGGAACCCACAAGGGGAGAAGCAATTCTTGATTTAGTCCTAAGTGGAGCACAGGAGCTGATACAAGAGGTGAATATAGCTGAACGACTCAGTAATAGCGACCATAATGTAATTAAATTTAATATCAGTGTGTGGGGTGGGGGCGGGAATACCTGAGATGCCCACCAGAGTAGCATTTGACTTCAGAAAGGGGAACTACATAAAAATGAGGAAGCTAGTTAATTTATGTCTAACAGAAACAGTCACAAGTAAAATGTCTGCAAGTTGCAAGAAAAAAATTGAAAACACTTTAATAGAGGCTCAAATTAAATGAATACTCCACTTTAAAAAACAGTAATAGTAAAACCAAAAAAGCTGCCATGGTTACAGCAGAGTAAAAGAGGCAGCTAGAGGCAAAAAGGCATCCTTTAAAAAATTGGAAGTCAGATCCTACTGATGAAGATAGAAAGGAGCATAAACTCTGGCAAGTCAAGTGTAAAAGTATAATTATATAGGCCAAAAAAGAATTTCAAGAGCAACTAGCAAAAGACTCACTAACATTAAAAGTATTTAAGTACATCAGAAGCAGGAAGCCTGCTAAACCATCAGTGAGGCCAAAAGTGCTAAAAGTACACTCAAGGAAGACAAAGCTCTTGCAGAGAATTTTTTGCATTGTCATCACTACAGAGGATGTGAGGAGATTCCCATACTTGTGCCATTGTTTTTAGGTGACAAATCTGAGGAACTGTCCCAAACTGAGCTGTCAATAGAGGAGTTTTTGGAACAATTGATAAATTAAACAGTAATAAATACCCAGGACCAGATGGTATTCACTCAAGAGTTCTGAAGGAACTCAGTTTTGCATTTTCATATTTAACTGGTATATAACCTGTCATTTTAAGTCAGATTCTGTACCAGATGACTGGTGGATAGCTACTGTGATGCCAATTTTTAAAAAAGGCTCCAGACAACATCCTGGCAATTACAGGCTGGTAAGCCTAACTTCAGTACCAGGCAAATTGGTTGAAAGTACTATAAAGAACAGAATCACCAGACACACAGATGAACCCAATTTGTTGGGGAAGAAGCAATATGACTTCTGTGAAGGGAAATCATGCCTCCCCAGTGTATTAGAATTCTTTGAGGTGATCAATAAACATTGGATAAGGGTGATCCAGTGGATGTGGTGTTCTTAAACTTTCAAAAAGCTTTTTGAAATTGGCCCTCACCAAAGGCTCTTATCCAAAGTAAGGAGTAATGGGATAAGATGGAAGGTCCTCTCGTAGATCAGTAACTGGTAAAAACACAGGAAACAAAGATTAGGAATAAATTAGCTACTCCAGATGGCTATTATTCCTAATCCTGAAAGATGTCCCAACCATAATGGGGAAGCCAGCCAATATTGCTACTTCCATCAACTTCAGCTAAATCCTGAATATCCTTTGGGTTTGTCTCAGCTACAGGAATAACATCAGCACAGCTACGGTATTGCAGCTCTGCTACTACAGCACCATAGTATAGACAGTTGCTGCAGTGACAGAAGGGATTTTCCATTGCTGTAGTTAATCCCTCTCCGCCTCCAAAGGGGTTAGCTGGGCTGACCAAAGAATTCTTCCATTGACCTAGTGGTATGTATATCGGGGCTTAGGTTGGCTTAACTATGTCTCAGAAGTATGAATTTTTAACCCCCGTCTCCAATGTAGCCAGCTCTACATTTAGGAATAGACTATAGTAAAAAATCTAATTACCAGACATATAGATGAAAACAGATTTGTTGGGGAAGAGTCAACATGAAGGGAAGCTTTTGTGAAGGGACATTATCCCTCACCAATCTACTAGAATTCTTTTGAGGGCGTCAAACAAATCCAGTGTATTTGGATTATCAGTAAGTTTTTTACAAGGTCCCTCACCAATGGCTCTTAAGCAAGGTAGATAGTCTTGGGATAAGAAGGACGGTCCTCTTATGGATCAATAACTGGTTAAAAGACTGGAAACAAAGATTAGGAATAAGTCGTCAGTTTTCAGAATGGAGAAAGGTAAATAGTGGTATCCCCCAGAGATCTGTACTGGGACCAGTGGTGTTCAACATATTCATGAATGTTTTTATGAAAAGGGGTAAACAATGAGGTGGCAAATTTGCAGATGATATAAAATTACTCAAGATCGTTGTCTAAAACAGTCTGCAAAGAGTTACGAAGGGATCTCACAAAACTGGGTGACCGGGCAACAAAATGGCAGATGAAATTCAATGTTGATAAATGCAAGTAATGCATATTAGAAAACATCCCAACTATACAAACAAAATGATGGGTCTAAATTAGCTGTTATCACTCAAGGAAGAGACCTTGGAGTCATTGTGGATCATTCTCTGAAAACATCCACTCAATGTTCAGCGGTAGTCAGAAAAACTGGTCATCAACCATTAAGAAAGTGATAAATAAGACAAAATACCATAATGCCACTATATTAATACATGGCACACCCACACCATGGACTGCACACCATGCAGTTCTGGACACCTTATCTCAAAAAAGATGTTGTAGAATTGAGAAAGGTACAGAGAAGGGCAACAAATGTTTAAAGGTATGGAATAGCTTCCATCTGAGGAGAGATTAAAAATCAATCTGTGGAACCCATTGCCAAGGGATGTTGTGAAGGCCAAAACTATAAGGGGGTTCAAAAAAACATTAGATAAATTCATGGAGGATAGGTCCATCAATGGCTATTGACCAAGATGGTCAGAGATGCAATCCCATGTTCTGGGTGTCCCTAAGCCTTTGACGGCCAGATGCTGGGACTTGATGACAGGGGATGGATCACTTAATAATTAGCCTGTTCTTCAGCTCCACCGCCTCTTGCAAAGCTCCAGGCTCAGTCTTCAGCACCCAACTGTCACCTTAGACCTGAGGGCTGGGTCCCATCACTGCCCTGTAGCTGCGGGCTGGGGCTTTCTGCCCTGGCAACCCCATCAGAATGGTGTTGCGAACCACTTTCAGGTTTGACCCACACTTTGAGGACTGCTGGATTAGAAAAATACAAAACCTGCTATGTTAGTGTGGCATGAGATTAACATGTTCATTGAAAGTCAAGATCTGGTTGGCATCTATTCAATTAGACTTCTTGCACAATAATTTTATATTTAGAAGTAAGAGAGAGACAACACCAATTCTAGAGTCTATTTAACATGCATACTTAAAAAATGATTTATGTATCAGTCATTCGTTTCTGCAATATCAGCAACATATTAATGCAATTTTTGATAAAAATTTCAGTTTAATTCAAATGTGATCAATGAATAAGTGGAAAAACAACACTACATTTTTACTAATTCCAGTAGCAATTACTTTTTGTACAGCAGAATAAGTATTTCACAGGCCAATGCCTCTTAGAATATCATTGAAGATCAAGGATTACTGCCAATATGTTGACTTTTCTGTAATTCAGATGAACAAGCCCTGGTATTTCTTCAAAGTCTTTTTCTTACAGAATCCATGAGCTTCTTAATTTGGCTCATTTCAGATTTAATGAAATATCAACTTTGATTATATCTGCAAAGTTGTATTCAATGGCCAGTGGCTCATATGCAAGGTTAATGGCATCATGTTGCTTCTTGTTTATTTTTTGCAGCATGTGTGGCATTTCCCAGACAAATAAAAAAGGACATCCCTGACCAAACAGCTTGTAATCAAAGAACCAGATTTTGGTAATTTCCTGCATGGGAGCACAATATCATGTGGGAAAGGGCCAGAGAACTCCCGTTTACACTTGTGCCTATGCACAAGGAGTTGGCCACAATCCCTTTGGAATATGCCACTAGTACGCAAGTCCTGCCTCCATGGGCATTATAGCTGTCTCCTGATATTAAGTTCAATACACTTTACATCCTTCCCACATTTTAGTTCCAATACAGTTATAGATTTTTATACTGACAACACATTACTGCCTTGGAGTAATGGCTTTTCTCTGAATTCTAACCAATTATCAACATCCTTGTTGAATTGTGGACACCAGAACTAGACACAGAATTCCAGGAGCAGTCACACCAGTGCCAAATACCAAGATAAAATACCTGCTCCTCTCCTACTTAAGAGTCCCCTGTTTAAACCTCCTAGGATCACGTTAGCGCTTTTGGCCACATCTTCATTATTTACCGCTCTCCCACTTTTTGTGTTATCTGCAATTTTTGTCAATGATGATTTTATGTCTTCTTCCAGCTCATTCATAAAGATGTTAGTGTAAAGCCAAGAACTGCTTCTTGGGGAACCAACTGGAAACACATCCACTCAATGATGATTCCCCCATTTGCAATTACATTTTGAGACCTACAATTTAGCCAAATTTTAATCCATTTAATGTGTGCTATGTTAAGTTTATCTTCTAGATTTTTTAATCAAAATGTTTAAGGAACGTTGTTAAATCCAAGAAACACCATGGCCTGGGGTTCAGCAGGTTTCACGCCCAGTGTTAGATCATTTGGAGTGAAGCAGGAAGGAAAGCAAAGACAATCCGACCAATATATAGTGAAGAAGCCCCTGCAAGTTTTACCCTAAATTTTGTACTTTCTTAGTCCATGAAACATTTATAGCACTCCTCTCCAAAGTGCTCTACTAGTTTTAAAAAAACAAACACGGTAACCTTGAACAGTCTCAGAACATATCACCAAGAGGCTGAAGAAAAGGTTCCTAGCATGCATGGGGTACCCTTACATAGGTTGGGTTAAGTGGTTTTAGGTCTTTCCCAGCATTTCAGGGTAATTAGTATTGCTAATCATGTTCCTTACAATAGTAACTAAGGGCCAACCAAGAATGTGGCCCAATGGTGCCAGATACTGTGCAAACACAGATTAATAGACGATGCCTGCCTCAAAGAGCTGAAAATCTAAACAAACATGGCAGACAAAGGACGCAGGGAAGGGTAGAACACACAAGCAGCATGAACAATGTGATGGTAGCAAATGCCATATTAGTTACATGATATTTCATTGCTAGGTGGGTTTACTTAGGAGGGAATCAGCTAAATGGAAAGAAATGGGAAGGGGAGTGAGGCAGGGGATAGAGGAAAAGGCAGACATGGAGTGAAGCTGAGAAGAAGAGACTGTGAGGGAGAGGAAGGGTTGGAACAAACAACCAATCAGCACAGGACAGAGAAGGCCCAAACAAAAGTGTAGGAGGTTCTCAATGTCCACCAGTCCCTGATCAGGCTGCTTCTGCCCCTACCAGCTGGAGTCTCTGGCTGGCTCCTCTCTGCAGTCTTCCCTCAAAGCCACATGGTTGGGGGGAAGGGAAGGCATCACCTGGGTCCTAGTGCCCCCCCACTTATGGGGAGAGCCTCTCCCCTACTCAATTCTGTGTTCAGTGGGGCTGGTGGGAAGAGGTGGCTTTGGTTGGACTCTACTTTAGAACCCGCAATGCAGCAATCCCTACTTTGGCTGCTTCTACACTCCTCCTGCTGCTGGAGTATCTTGTTCTTACTAGTCCATTATAGATAGGGCCCTATCAAATGCATGGTTTGACATTAGACCCCATATTCTTATAAATATGGTTATGATATGAATATGGCATAACTAAGATACTTCATGCAAGATGGCTCATGTAAGTTATCATTGGAAAGGTTATGATATACTGAATGTGATTATCCAATTTATATGCACATATCATTTCTGTATCTAAAGTTAGGAATATTGACTATGTAACAATTGCAATTGTGTGTATATTTGGAAGGAATGCCCACCAGATAGTAGGCGATCCTCCTGAATAACCCATTAGGAAGAAACAACAAGACTGTGAAGATACTAATCTCTCTCCTTCCCAAGAGGCATTTTGGGATGTAGCTGTGACACTACCAGGTCAGGTGGCCCTGTCACCTGATACAAAATACTACCTTGGTCACTGCTGGTACTTTTCCACCAAGGGAACGGGGATCAAACAAAGGATTCCTGCCTTAGGTAAATCCCTTTTAAGGGCTGGTGAGGGGGTTGATCTGGACTCTCCTTCATTGCCTACTCAAGAAGAAGGACTGCTGAAAGAACCTGAAGGGATAAAGGAACTAACCTGAAGGGAAAGGTGGGGGGAGTCCAGACTGAGACAGGGGTCCAGTCTGTAAAAAGAAATAACTGGAACTCTGAGCTACAGAAACTCTGCATCCTGCCTAATTCAACATTTAGGGTGAGAAATTACGTTTTGTAATCTGTTTCTTTAGTGAATCAATTGTGTGTTTTGTTTTATTTGCTTAGTAATCTGCTTTGTTCTGTTTGCTATCCCTTATAATCACTTAAAATCTGTCTTTTTGTAGTTAATAAACTAATTTCTTGTTTAAAACATAACCCAGTTTGTGCAATCCATATTTGAGGCGGGTCAAGAAGCTATGCATCTCTCTCTTCACATTGAGGAAGAGGGTGGATTTTTATGACCTTAGGCTGCGCAGATTTTTCTATATAGTGCAAGACAATATACCTTTGGGTCTGCACTCAAAGCTGAGTCTTCTCAGAGCTGATTTCAGTATCTGTGTCTTTCTGCAGCTGGGTGTGGGCTAGAGGAGGCTAAAGAGCCTGGCTCAGCAAGACAGGATAAAAGGGGCCTAGGCTGGTGGAACAGGTGGGCTCAGTGGCATCCCAGTACACCAGGTGGCACCTTAAAGGGGGGCAACCCATCACACACAGCTGGGAAAAAGATTCACAGACTGTGAAATCTGGTCTCCCCCATGAAATCTGTCTGTTGTAGGGGGTTTTCAGTATTGCCACCCTTTCTTCTGCATTGCCTTCAGAGCTGGGCAGCCAGAAAGCAGCAGCTGCTGGCTGGGTGCTCAGCTTTGAAGGCACTGCCTTGCTGCCCAGCTCTGAAGGCACTGCCACCTCCAGCAGCAACCCAGAAGTAAGGGTGGCATGGTATGGTATTGCCACCTTTCCTTCACCGCAGCTGCTGGCGGCAGTGCTGCCTTCAGAGCTGGGTGTCTGGCCAACAGCCGCTGCTTTCCGACCACCCAGCTCTGAAGGCAGCGCAGAAATAAGGATGTCAATACTGCGACCTCCTTACAATAGCCTTGTGATCACCACACCCTATCCTCTTTTGGGTCAGGACCCATACTGTTACAACACCATGAAATTTAAGATTTTAATATCTAAAACTGTGAAATTTAAACACAATGAGGTGTCCTTGTGGCACCTTAGAGACTAACAAATTTATTTGGGTATAAGATTTTGTGGGATATAACCCACTTCATCAGATGCATGGAGTAGAAAATACAGTAAGCAGGAATAAATATACAGCACATGAAAAGATGGGAGTTGCCTTACCAAGTTGGGGGGGGGGTCAGTGCTAACGAGGCCAATTCAATCAAAGTGGATGTGGCCCATTCTCAGCAGTTGACAAAAAGGGGTGAATATCAACAGAGGGAAATTATTTTTTGTAGTGATCCAGCCACGCACAGTCTTTATTCAGGCCTAATTTGATGGTATCAAGTTTGCAAATTAATTCCAGTTCTGCAATTTCTTGTTTTTTTGTTGAAGAATGGAGAGTTTTAAATCTGTTATTGAGTGTTGAGGGAGATTGAAGTGCTCTTCTACTGGTCTTTGAATGTTACAATTCTTGATGTCTGATTTGTGTCCATTTATTATTTTGTGTAGAGACTGTCCGGTTTGGCTAATATACATAGCAGAGGGGCATTGCTGGCACATGATGACATATATCACAGTAGGTAGCTGTGCAGGTGAATGAGCCCTTGATGGTGTGGCTGATGTGGTTGGGTCCTATGATGGTGTCTCTTGAATAGATATGCAGACAGAGTTGGTCTGTGAGTGTAAGAGATCATCCTTCAGGGTAGGTTGTAGATCCTTGATCATCCTTGAACGACGATCCCTCACTCTCACAGACTTTGGGAGACAGGCCAGTCCTTGCTTACAGACAGCCCCCCAACCTGAAGCAAATACTCACCAGCAATTACATACCACACAACAGAAACAGTAACCCAGGAACCAACCCCTACAACAAACCCTATTGTCAACTCCGTCTGCATATCTATTCAAGGGGCTATTGTGACTCACTTCTTGACCAGCATGGCCTCCTTCAGAGTTCAGTGATATGTAAATATAAATAGTTCTATTAAAAGTATACTTTGTGCCTACAAAATAAATCTACATACTTTTAATCATGCTGATTCCATTTGTTTCAAGATCAAGAGGACATGATTTTCAGTGGCTTTTAATCATTGAATATATTTGTTTTGACTGAATGTAATGTTTATTAGAGCCAACAACTCCTTCATTATTTTCTGTAATTCACATACATTCTCTGCAGTGCTTTCAGTCAAGAACCAGAATAATAGAACATAAAGGGGATATATGTGGATTATAGATTCACAGACCATTTACTAGATTTACTTGTAAATGAAGCAACTGAAGCAGACACAAATTAGACTTCAGAACATACCACACTGTCATTATATAATTATACTTAGATGTTTCACCTTTCCAATGTAATATTTTCATATTCAAGTTAGCTTCAGTCTGCATAATGGCTCTCTTTCTCGCCTCACTGATACCAGTGCAAATAGGAGTACTCCATCAAAATACATAGAGTTACACCAATGTAAGTTCTCCATATAAATGTGGAATTGGTCCCTTCATATTGTAGTCAAAAACACTTACTGAAAAAAATATACTCCTGTCCATATAAGAATTTATTAGTTGGGAGGAAAAAAATGTTTCTTAGATTCTAGATGGTGTTTAAATTGTAAGCTGTGTACAGTTTATGAAATTCAGCAAAGGCCTGATTAAGTGCCCATTGAAATGGCATTGGATCAAATCCTATAAAATATTGCTTACTGAAAAGTGGTTTGCAAAGTTTAAATTATAGCAGAGGGATCTTGCCTCATTAAAAGAGAAATTCCCAATCCTGCAAATTATAAAGTCTATGTTTTGTTTTTAAGATGTTAAATGAGATTTCAACAGACCTTCTCCATTATGAGCTTTCTTAGGGCAGTTTTGGCTATCTGGGATGTAAGTCTGCCTGGGCCCTTCTTAAGAAACTGGGGATTCTTCACAGAGGGCTCCCAAAAACTTTGGATGGACTCAACTTACTCTGTATTGTTCAAATGTCCCAGCAGTTTTGAACTCTGAACTAAAGATTCATTTGTGTCTTATTACCTGGTCAAAATCATTCTCTCTTGCAAACCACAAACTAGATCATAGAAGATCATAGAATTCTGGTCTCAAATATTGAATCTTGCTGTAGAAAATGGAGTAAATTATAATGAGTGTCATTATTGGTGGTGTCATTAACCCAAAAAGTTTTTGTGTTATCCTGTGACACATAAATAAAGGTAGAGATAATGGGTAAATTTTTTCAGAAGTGCTTATGTCCATTTTCAAAAATGACAGCACTTAGGAGCCTAAGGCCAGTTGTATACTACTAACTTACATCGGTATAATTAAGTTACTCAGGGATGTGAAAAATCCACACTGAATGATGCAGTTATACTGACCTGACTCCTGGTGTAGACAGTGCTATATCAATGGGAGAGTTTCTCCCATCAAAAGAGCTACCATCTCTTGCAGAGGTGGATTAACTACATCAACAGGAGAAGCTCTCCCATTGGCATAGTAACATCTTCTTTAAATTGCTACAGTGGCACAGGTGCACTGCTGCAGCTTTTTAAGTGTAGACCTACCTTAAGTCTCACTGAAAGTCAATGGGATTTAGGCTCCTAAGTCACTTTTGAAAATGAGATTTAGATGCTTTTGGAAATTGTATCCCATCTTGACAGAAGACATAAGAGAAGGAAAAAAGAAAAACAAACAAAAAAGATAATGGGGAAGAGCTGAGTATAAAACCATGCTTATGCATTGTTCTTTGATCGCAAGTTCTGACTCATCACTTAAAGCTATGAGTTTCTAATTAGTGCTCCTGAAATAAAGAATGCAGGACAGAAATATGAAAAACAAATGGCATCAGTTAGAGCTTCTGCAATATCTTTCATAAGCTGTTATTTCTGCAATTTTGCATTTCTCTCCTTTGTGATGGATCTTTTAAAGAAACAGTTCTCATAAAACTGTTGCGTTGAATTAATTAAAATTTCCACTTTGTATAGATGGCTTCAAAGAAAGCAATGCCTTATAATTTCCTAGGCTGGAGACCATAGGGAGTTCTGTTTTCCACACAGTAGGGGAAAGACAAAACTAAACAGCCCAAATCTTTTCAATATCTTCTCATATGGAAGCCTTTTGTGCCACAATCACTCTTGCTGCCTGTCTTTGGACCCATTCTGCTATATCTTTTTGAAAAGGGGAGGGTCCAAATGAGTCCATACCATCTATTTGTATAGTGACATTAATTATAACAGTCTCTGTGTTTCCTATTTCATTCTTTATGCATCTTGACCTTTTTTTTTTACTGTCACATATTGAGCAGATTTCTTCATTAAGCTATCCACAGTGACTCCACAAGGCTATTTCCTGAGTGACTAGACTTGATTTAGAATCAAGCAATGCTTATGAGTAGTTGAAATTATTTCTCCTCTTGTGCATTACCTTGTGTTTCTTAACAATGCATGCATTAATTAGATACCACAACACCTTGAGGGAAATGACAGACAGGGTCATTTTTACTTTTGTCATGGTTATTTTTAATAAGTCATGGACCAGTCACAGGCAATAAACAAAAATTCATGGAAGCTGTGACCTGTCCATGACTTTTGGTGCTGCGGCTCCATGGTTTCCCCTGCCACCGTGGCTGGGAGCTACAGGTTTCTCTCCCTCCCCTGCCCCCATGAGGCTGTGTTCGGTTGCTGGAACCCTGAGGCCGGCCCCCTGAGGAAGCTACCCCTGGACACAGGAACCCTGCAGGGAGACCCTGAGGAGGGTGTCGCCTGTTGCTGGAACCCTGCCGGGGCCCTGCTGGCTGCCAGCTCCAGTCCTGCAGCTCCAGGGACTGAAGCAGAAAATGTCACAGAGGTTTCTGGCAATCACGGATTCAGTGACTTCCATGACCTCCATGACATAAACATAGCCTTAACCATGATCCATTGGAGATATATACCATTGCACCAAGAGGAAGTAAATGATGATGTGTGAATAAGATTAGTCATTTAAATCTTTTTATGGTCAGCAATAGATCCCTGACAAAAATATAACTGGATCCCATGCTGGGAATTCTAAAAAAAATATGATACTTGAACTACAGCTGACAGTTACAGACTATTCTTCTTCCATTCAAGTGGTGAAGTCAATGCTTTTACAAGTGGGCGGACAGGTCCGAGCTTCAGCTACCATTAGGATGGATCCATCACAGAGGATTTTAGCTCAGAGAGGGGGAGAAAGAGAAGATTAAATGAAGAGGTATGTTTGAAGAGTATGTGGTAAGTTTATGCAGTAGCCAAAGTCAATATTTATTAGAGTCTTCCTTCATTCTTTATCCAGGTGAAGAAGTTCAAGGTTCTGGTATGAAACATGATGATAGCTTCTTGGCAAATCTGTTACCATTATCACATAACTGAATATATAGTTTCAGAGTAGCAGCCGTGTTAGTCTGTATTCGCAAAAAGAAAAGGAGTACTTGTGGCACCTTAGAGACTAACAAATTTATTTGAGCATAAGCTTTCGTGAGCTACAGCTCACTTCATCGGATGCAATGAGCTGTAGCTCACAAAAGCTTATGCTCAAATAAATTTGAATATATAGTATCAGTGCTGAAACTAGAAACGTGGGATTGACATTATAGTTCTGTTTCATAAGCATGTGGCAGTGCTGCTCAGTCCATATTCCTTATTAATTCTAACATCCAAACAGCAGTCTCTGACAGCAGCAGTGGAGACTAATAAAATAAAAGAGAAGCAAAACAAAGCTCTGTTTATCTAATCCATCTGTCTAGGTATTTAAAATTCTGCCATCACTGAGACATCTAAGTTCAAGTTATAGACCATTTTATACATGAATTCATATATCAAGAAAAAATAGATCACAGCTTTATGTATAAAATGTGATTAATCATAAAAAACAAACATGATTACCCATAAATGAAAGGAAACAAGGTCAAATGCATCTGGCTTCTTATGCAAAATTAGCTTTGTTGTAAACTACATGGGGATTTCTTCATGCCTTTTCATGAAAGTGGGTGGAAGAAAGGGCCACAAGAAAGAGTTCCCAAAATCCAAAAGGAATCCACAAATGATCTTTTCAAAAACAGAGCTTTTACAGAAACTGCAGCTAAATCAGCACGGACAGCAATAGCTGTAAATGCTTCAGAAAACAGAAGGTTTAGAAGCCAGTGTCATTGAAGAATGTGTGACCTATACTATGCTGCAAATCCAAATGTAAAGTGTTGATTCATTTCCTTAAACCAAAATGAAACAAAAACCCCTCTTAAAGATGGTGGAATTTGTGCGTCAATACTAAGCTCTTCAGTTTCCCCTTCTGTGAAATGAGCGTGATAATATTTCCCTTCTTCTGTGAAGTGCTTTAAGATCCATGAATGAAAAGCACTATGCACTTTTTCCCTTACTAATTAACATGTTATTACACCTATGACATTGTTATGTCAGGAAGAACATGGCTGCAACTTACTCCAACTGATCAAAAATGTAAGACTTCCCTTTCACTTATTGAGGGAAGTGTGAATTTTTATCCTGCCTAACAGCATGACCTTCGATGGATTTTTTAGGCTTGATCTTTAAGACTAAGAAACACATTCAAGCTTTCAATTCAGAGGGATGCTATTGGGCAAATGATGGTAAACTACTGAGCTAGAGCCCCCAAGCTTTGAGATGCTTGTTCACAATTCTGGTGACTGGACTGAACATTGCCTGAAAGCAACCTTGTTTTTTCCTCATATGTAGTTCCTGTCATGAGATCAAAACTCAGATCCTCAGACTGCGTCATGCTATATTAACATGCTGATCCCCGAGGCTGTACCATTTAATCTGAAATCAAGTCTTACAATCTACATAGGAAAAAAAGTGTTATTTCTGAGAGGCTAAGGAAAAAAAATCAAATCACAGAGATCCACTAGTAGGACAGCTGGTCACAGACTGGGAGCTTAAAATGAAATTATTTTACCATGGATACACAATAAGAATTCATAAGGTTACGTTTTCAAAGCAGTGTGTGGGAGGTGCATTTCATACACAAAATGTAGCTAGTAATGAGATTTGTGTTCAAACCACCCACACACTGCTTGGCAACCCTAGAGTCCAACTGACAACATACTGAGCCTGATTCTCCTCTTACTTAAACAGATGTAAGTCAGCGGTAACTCAGGTGCCACAGTGGATTGACACCAGCATACCACCTGTTTAAATGAGAGGCTAATAAAGCCACTTTCTGAAAATACTCATTTTAGAAGTGATGTCAATCATTCCAACCTCAGATGGTTTGAAAAGATACACACTGGTTCTTTCAGGGTTTACACTCTCTCCCCAGATAAATTTTTATTTGTAGATTTTTGTAGCATAGAAATGTTTTAAAGACAGTCTGAACTGTGTATGGGCATTAGTTTTACAGATTCCTTTCTGCTTTTAGGGTGAATTTCATTAATCTTCACATTTTTTAACAAAAGCATTTCCCTTCCTCAATTCTTCTCTTAATTGTATTTCATAAACTGTCACTTTTAGTATAGACAGCTCACTATTAAACACAAGATATGACTTTGACTTATTAATTCAGCAATAATTTTTGGATTATATATTGTGCTGCAACAGGAACACGTTGACAGCAATTAACCATTGGAACAATTTAGCAAGGGTGATACTGAATTCTCCATCAGTGACAATTTTTAAAAATCAATATTAGATATATATATGTATATATTAAGAAATGCTGTAGGAATTACTTTGGGGCCTGTATTACATAGAAGATCAGAAGGCACCATTGTGATCATCCAGTCAGGTCTTAGAATCTAGGATATAAAGAGCTTTTTACTCCTGATAAGACAACTCATATTACTCTTCTATACTCAGCAGATACTTCTACTAAACTGAGACTGGACCAGTAGTTTAAATTATACAGTATGTGGGATGAAAAGCCTACTTTCACTACAACTCTCTTGCTTTATGTTCAGTATGTAAATCTAAGACATGGGGCCATGTCCTTCTGCTCTGGAATACACAGTCATTTCTCAAGAAACTATTGCATGATATTTATTATCACTCATTCTCTAATCTCCCTTACTGGGGAAGAGAATTTAAAAGCTGCTAGTTAATTGATAACAGTAGCATCTACTATCCCCATTTGTTAGTTCCTAAGCAGTCAAACTTCAAATCAGAATATGATACAAACACAGTGTTATTCTATTGATCTCTTCAGAGAAATTGACAGAGATCAGACATCTGTCCTGACATACTTATTTCCTGTTATTTCTCTTAGTGGTCTCCAGAACAGTTGTTCATGAGGTGCTGCTAAGTCAACTACAAGACCGGGCCTGGTGGAATGCTTGGTCATTTTAAAATGACTACACTGCTTCAGAGCTGGCCAGAAAAGAATTTCCATTTTGTGGGAAATTCTGAGTTGTTGACATTTTATAGAATCATAGAAATGTGGGGCTGGAAGGAATCTCAAGAGGTCATCTAGTCCAGCCCTCTGCACTGAGAAAGGACCAAGTATACCAGACAGATGTTTAAAAACTTCCAATAACAGGAACTCCACAACTCCCCTTGGAAGCCTATTCCACTGCTTAACTAATATTTCTTTTGTTTCATTTCACATCAGAACAAAATGTTAACACTACAAATTTCTGATGAAAGAAAACACTCTGTTTTCGTGTCCACCTGCCAGCTGGCCTGGCAGCCAGGAAGCCTGATGGCTAACCAAAGATCTTGGCAGCCAGGGGGCAAACCAGTGGGGAAGTCAGGTAATCTGCCTGCCCAGCAGCCAGGCTGCCAGACAGCCTGCCTGGTTTCCATGAAAAGTTTTGACAGAATCTGCATATTCCCACAAAATGTTTGTATTGCATTGAATCATCATTTTCTAATGGAAACCTATTCCATTGCAAATTTTTCAACCAACTCTCCAAGCATTCCTTTCAAAGAGATCCCAAAAGATTGTGATTGACAACTGCCATCACCACAGGCTCTCAATTGGATTGACTGGTAGGTAAGAGGATTTTAAGGACCTGGTGAATTTATGCATTATTGATTAAACAAAATTTCCTACAGATAATTCCCTGCAGCTGATGTTAAACCCACAAAATATACATGAGGGTTTGGTGGAGGCTTAAGATACAAGATGAAGTAATTTTAAGAAAACTAATTAAAAATGTGGACATACTAGAGGGAGAACATAAATTGAAGTGCAGCATCTCTCTGAAAACTACCTTTGTGGAAGTTACTATGAGGAAAATCTGTTTATAGTCACTCTGAATTCAGATAAACCGTACTTAGCTCACAAAAAACCCCAACAAAAACAAAAAACAAAAACCACACCTCCACAAAAAACAAAAACACTTTTTGACAACTGTCAGCCCTGCAAACATTGTTTGGGATCTGAAATTCAAGTTGTATTCCTTCTGGTCCAACAATAATAAAGCATAATCCTTTTAAAATCTGATCTCAGACATACCTGTGAAACCTCCATTGTCTTCTCTGGGTTGCAAAGTTGCAGCTAATAGCAGAATTAGGCCCACAATTAGAACTTAGTTCATTTAATTATATGTAATGCTCTCTCTTCTGTAGCAATACTACCTCTGTATTCCTAACAGAAGGAAAACATTTGTCACTCTCATAGATATTACCCTGAGTACAAACAAGATATACATGTGTTGAGTAAAACAGTACTATTTTGTAGTCATTTTTCCAGAGTAGAGCTTCATTTTAAGCTTGAGATCACTAAAGGAAACCTGAAATCTCAATCTAGTTAATTTATCTTAATATTCCAGCAGAGGACTTGCTCCTGCATTTATTTCAATGTGAACAGGTTTAGTCTTAAATTGTTTATATGTTTTTTTCACATACTTACAACTCAATCTTAAAGACGCTTACACATTACTATCTGAGCACGAGTAGTGCTATTGAAATAAATAGAACTACTTGCAAACATAAGTGCTTACAGAGTCGAGGACATAGCCCATAATCACCTTCTTCCTAACAAACTTACTCATTTTATAGATAGGAATCATTCCCAACGTGTGCATCTACTTACTAGTGGCCCTTTAAATTCTAGAGGGAAGCTGCTTCTTTGACTTAGAGTAACCATTTTGCAAGCTACCATGAACATCTGTGCAAAGCAGCATCTTTTTCTCTTTGTAGGAAGTGTGGAGGCCCTATCCATTGTCCTTATCTTTCTTTATTAGGTTTCTCTGGGCTTTTATGTTATGTTTTACCTGTTTAAGAAAGTTTATTAGGCTTACCAGAACTTGACATTTGTAAAGCCTAATGTATGAACTGCATCTGATTTCACCTCAGATCATCTGTGGTGGTCCCTGAGTGGCTAATGGTTATCAGCTTGCAAATTGGCAACCAGATGATAGGCAATAAAACCAGAACCCTCCTCCCCCTTCTACCATTGCTCATCTCAAAATAATTATGTGGGAAAATGTTTCTAAAAGCATTTGTAGGTTTGCTAGTGGGAGAAAACAAAGGACATCTCTCCACAGATTAATAATCTATAGAGCTAGGAACTGAAAAGAATGCCTGCACTCTCAGAATGCAGTGATTGCTAACAAACTAAATAATAGCTCAACATCAAGCAGGCTCTTAGAGTCTGTGCTCTAATGAGCAAGGCCTTGTGATTTCATTCTTTATTTGATTCTGTGCTTTCGATTTTGAGATGGGGTGACTTTTAATACTACAAAAGAGCTCTAACTAAAAATGACCATGCTCATGTGCTACCTTTTTTCTTTATATATCTAATCTATTGGGAAAGCAATGTGCTCTAGTGATTTGAATAAAGAACTGAGGAGTCAGGAGATCTAGGTTATTTTTCCATTTCTGCCAGTGAATTATTGTGACCTTTCATAAGCTACTTAACCTTTATACCACATTTTACCTATGTATAAAACAGGTACAATAAAAGTTACCTAGGAAATACATAGCAATAACAGTCAATGAAAGTGTTACATAAATGCCAAATAGTATTTACAAAATGAAATATTTGGCTATTAGAAGATCAACCCGAGCAAAAATAAATTAAATCAAGAACTTTCCCCTGTACCAGGAATTCTTAAATACAGTTACAGTATTCTTCTATAAGGCTCAGTTAAAATATTTAGGCCACCCCTGGTGTTAGGGGAAGCATTGGCAGTGCAGTAGAATGCCTACGCCATTGCCAGTACTGGAATGTTGATTATTATGCCTATTGCAAAAAGCACCTGTAAGGCCTTTGTAGCAGTGTTACCATAACTAGGCCGGCCAGAAGAGGAGGGAGAGTGACCATGAGAATTGAGCATGATCCTGCACCATCTTGTCATACTTCTTTCAAACTGCTGAAGTATGTGGTTTTGGAAAGACAGGAAGTCTATCTATATTTGACTTCTGGTGTGTGTGTGTATGGGGGCCGAGGAGACTACAGTCTCTGCAAAACCACATCTGAATAACTAGCGGCTTGAAACTTCTTGCTTAACAAACTGCTTGCTCAGCAGTTATTGGTGATTGCCAAGCTATGTGACATTTTGAGCATAAAAAGGGAAAGAGGTCTGAGTGATTTGGATTTGACCTTCTGGACATCTCTTGAAATCCCCACAAATCCCCAGAGACATGCGGATAGCTGAACTTGAACTTTGTTGTTTGACCACTTAAGACCATGGGGAACTATTGTTTGGGAGCGTTCTAACCCTTTTGCATATTTGTGTGTGCTTGAGATCTAATAAAATAGTATGTTTGGATTGGGTTTCTGCCAATCTTTAATCAGACAGATGTGCTGTGTCCCCCTTTGATTTGTTCCTGACCCACTTCTCAAAGAGTACAGTTACCCCAATCTTTGGGTTGAAAGCACTTCAGGTAACACTAGTACATACCATTTAAGAAGGTGCGTCAAGGGAATCATCACTTGCCCTATTCTCCTAAAAGAATTAATCTGTGTTTGGAAGTGTGGATGGGGCAGCCCCTCATTTTGTTCTTCTTCCTAGATCACTTGTACTTCAGACTCAGACTATATTCAGTATCTTACAGCACAGGTCTACTTTGGCTTAGACCCACATAAAATGATCAAGCAAGCAAGAAAAAATTTCTTTTAATTTTCGCTGAGTAGAATCTGCCTACCTTGGAAGAGATTGTAGCTGCATAACTTGAGAAATATTGCCCTCAATAAATGAACCTTAACAAGCAAAGTATTTAAATGTAGTGGTAAGCAAAAATGCTATGCATCCATTTTCATTGTATCTATGATATCTGAACTATCCTGATACCTGAACATTCTGAAATTTAAATTGTGTTAGCCAGATTCATAATAAATTGTTTGTATGCTGTTTGTGCTTGGAAAAAAAACCCCAAGAAGTAATTTGCTTGTGTGATGCTAATTTTTGCAGTTTATTTTATAGATATTTAAATTCATGGCTGAATATTTTGTTTGACTATTAGCAAGTTTAAACTTCATAAACATTTAGTAAAAGTATTAGTGTATTAAAATGCAACAAGCTTTAGACAATTATCTGAGGAAAATACTAGAATTTTATAACATATTAATTTACAGATCTCAAAGATAAGACTTGACAAGAGCATTACATTGAGCAGGTGAGAGTAATCAGATGAAAATTTTTGCCCTAAATGCCCGAAAACATAATGCTTGCCAGGTTTTTTTTCTTCTATTATATAATGTGGAAAAAATGAAAACTATATCATTCATAGTCATGCTTTGAAGCACATAGCTCATAACTTACTGACCTCCATATAATCAGCTCTACAGACATGAGCCTAAGCATTAATCTAGATATTTTTTTAATATTGTTGTTCTTGGAACTATTTCCTGCTAATTAAATGCCTGCAATCAAACACACTTACAGATGATTTTAGCAGGACCTTCTAAGAAAGTTCATACTCTCATTCTCTTTATATACAGGGGGGAGGGTATTTTCCACATATACTTATGCTGCCCTTTTTCATAAATGGTCCCACTGACATCAGTGGAGTATTTGCATAAGAGCCACAGAATTTATCTCTTAGGGCTTGTCTACACTGCTTTTAGTGACATAGCCATGTCACTACAGAAGAGAATAAAGTAAGGGCCAGATCAAATGAGAAACATTCACATAAAGGATCTGACACATCAGAAAAGGGCAGACAAATAAACAGTGACAAGTTTTTTAAAAAAAGAAAAGGAGTACTTGTGGCACCTTAGAGACTAACAAATTTATTTGAGCATAAGCTTTCGTCCGCTACAGCTCACTTCATCGGATGCATTCAGTGGAAAAGTGCTTGCACACAAATGCTAGAAGTCTAAATAATAAGATGGGTGAACTAGAGTGCCTCGTGTTAAAGGAGGATATTGATATAATAGGCATCGCAGAAACCTGGTGGAGTGAGGACAATCAATGGGACACAATTCATTCTGAGGTACAAAATATATCCGAAGGACAGAACAGGTCATGTGGGGTGGGGGGGAGGGGCACTATATGTGAAAGAAAATGTAGAATCAAATGAAATAAAAATCTTAAATGAATCCACATGTTCCATAGAATCTCTATGGATAGTAATTCCATGCTCTAATAAGAATATAACAGTAGGGATCTATTATTGACCACCTGACCAGGACAGTGATAGTGACGATGAAATGCTAAGGGAGATTAGAGAGGCTATCAAAAAAAGAACTCAATAACAGTGGGGGATTTCAATTATCCTCATATTGACTGGGTACATGTCACGTCAGAACGAAATGCAGAGACAAAATTTCTCGATACTTTAAATGACTGCTTCTTGGAGCAGCTGGTACAGGAACCCACAAGAAGAGAGGCAACTCTCGATCTAGTCTTGAGTGGAGCACAGGATATGGTCCAAGAGGTAACTATAACAGGATCGGTTGGAAATAGTGACCTTAATATAACAACATTTAACATTCCTGTGGTGGGAAGAACACCTCAACAGCCCAACACTGTGGCATTTAATTTCAGAAAGGGGAACTATGCAAAAATGAGGAGGTTAGTTAAACAGAAATTAAAAGGTACAGTGACTAGAGTCCAAGCTGCATGGACACCATAATAGAGGCTCAACTTAAATGTATGCCCCAAGTTAAAAAAAACAGTAAAAGAACTAAAAAAGAGCCACAGTGGCTTAACAACCATGTAAAAGAAGCACTGAGAGATAGAAAGGAATCTTTTAGAAAGTGGAAGTCAAATCCTAGTGAGGTAAATAGAAACGAGCATAAACACTGCCAAATTAAATGTAAAAATGTAATAAGAAAAGCCAAAAAGGAGTTTGAAGAACAGCTACCAAAAACTCAAAAGGTAATAAAATGTTTTTTAAGTACATCAGAAGCAGGAAGCCTGCTAAACAGCCAGTGGGGCCCCTGGACGATGGAGATACAAAAGGAGCACTTAAAGACGATAAAGTCATTGTGGAGAAACTAAATGAATTCTTTGTTTCAGTCTTCACGGCTGAGGATGTTAGGGAGATTCCCAAACCTGAGCCGTCTTTTGTAGGTGACAAATCTGAGGAATTGTCACAGATTGAAGTGTCATTAGAGGAGGTTTTGGAATTAATTGAGAAACTTAACAGTAACAAGTCACCGGGACCAGATAGCATTCACCCAAGAGTTCTGAAAGAACTCAAATATGAAATTGAGGAACTATTAACTATGATTTGTAACCTGTCCTTTAAATCAGCTACTGTACCCAATGACTGGAAGATAGCTAATGTAACGCCAATATTTAAGAAGGGGTCTAGAGGTGATCCTGGCAATTACAGACCGGTAAGTCTAATGTCAGTAATGGGCAAATTAGTTGAAACAATAATAAAGAATAAAATTGTCAGACACATAGAAGAACATAAATGTTGCGCAAAAGTCAACATGGTTTCTGTAAAGGAAGATCATGTCTTACTAATCTTTTAGAGTTCTTTGAAGGGGTCAGTAAATATGTGGACAAGTGGGATCCAATGGACATAGTATACTTAGATGTCCAGAAAGCCTTTGACAAGGTCCCCACCAAAGGCTCTTATGTAAATTAAATTGTCATGGGATAAGAGGGAAGATCCTTTCATGGACTGAGAACTGGTTAAAAGACTTGGAACAAAGGGTAGGAATAAATGGTAAATTTTCAGAATGGAGACGGGTAACTAGGGGTGTTCCCCAAGAGTCAGTCCTAGGACCAATCCTATTCAACTTATTCATAAATGATCCGGAGAAAGGGGTAAACAGTGAGGTGGCAAAGTTTGCAGATGATACTAAACTGCTCAAGATAGTTAAGACCAAAGCACACTGTGAAGAACTTCAAAAAGATCTCACAAAACTAAGTGATTGGGCAACAAAATGGCAATTGAAATTTTATGTGGATAAATGTAAAGTAATGCACATTGAAAAAAATAACCCCAACTATACATACAATATGATGGGGGCTAGATTAGCTACAACTAATCAGGAGTAAGATCTTGGAGTCATCATGGATAGTTCTCTGAAGACGTCCATGCAGTGTGCAGTGGCAGTCAAAAAAGCAAACGGGATGTTAGGAATCATTTAAAAAGGGATAGAGAATAAGACGGAGAATATTTTATTGCCCTCCCAACAATGTGCTGTTCACACTGGTGCTTGTCATGGCAAAACTTTTGTTTTTCGGGGCAGAGAGGGAGGAGTTAACACAAAAAAAAAGACTGAAAAGACAAAAGTTTTGTTGTTCAATTGCCAGTGTTGCATAGCCTTAGTCTGAAACTAATTTTCACACCTCATCAGTGTTTTGTACAAGGAGAGTGTCAAGGTTCCTTCCCCACTCTGAACTCTAGGGTACAGATGTGGGGACCTGCATGAAAGACCCCCTAAGGTTATTCTTACCAGCTTAGGTTAAAACTTCCCCAAGGTACAAACTGTGTCCTTGTCCTCGAACCCTATGCTGCCACCACCAAACAAAAGAACAGGGAAAGAGCCCACTTGGAAACGTCTTCCCTCAAAATATCCCCCCAAGCCCTATATCCCCTTTCCTGGAGAAGGCTTGATAAAAATCCTCACCAATTTGTACAGGTGAACACAGACCCAAACCCTTGGATCTTAAGAACAATGAAAAAGCAATCAGGTTCTTAAAAGAAGAATTTTAATTAAAGAAAAGGTAAAAGAATCACCTCTGTAAAATCAGTATGGTAAATACCTTACAGGGTAATCAGATTCAAAACGTAGAGAATCCCTCTAGGCAAAACCTTAAGTTACAAAAAGACACAAAAACAGGAATATACAGTCCATTCAGCACAGCCTATTTTACCAGCCATTAAACAAAATTAAATCTAATGCATTTCTAGTTAGATTACTTACTAACTTACAGAAGTTCTGAGACTGCATTCCTGATCTGTTCCCAGCAAAAGCATCACACAGACAAAAAGACCCTTTGTTTCCTCCCCTTCCCGATTTTAAAGTATCTTGTCCCCTCATTGGTCATTTTGAGTCAGGTGCCACTGAGGTTATCTTAGCTTCTTAACCCTTTACATGTGAAAGGGTTTTGCCTCTGGCCAGGACGGATTTTATAGCACTGTACATAGACAGGTGGTTACCCTTCCCTTTATTTTTATGACAGAGAGGTTATAATGTCTTCTTTATTTTGAATAGAGCCAGAAATCTGTCTGTATTTTTATTTGTTTTCAGGAGTCTCTGATACAACAATTAGGTAAATGCAACAAAATAAAATTATTCATGTGTGAGAGACAAACTCCAGCAACAAGACAAATGGGGGTGCTAAATGTACAGAAAAGAAAAAATATAAAGTACTATGGCTGAGAAAGAAAAAGTTAATTCCTCTGTGATGGAGCAACATCAGATTGTGTATTTTTTTTAAAATGCACCACTGATCACAAATATTGAAAAATTCACCTAAACATATGAAAGAGGCTTGTAATAAAAAAGATTAACAGCCTAGAACATAAAAAGCTATCTGAAGGAAGAAATTCTACTTTTTCCACTATATTAAATTTAAACCGCATTGCCCCATACCCAAAACCTTACACAAATCCAATCTGCCTTACGTTTCTGCCCTTGTTTCGTATCACACGCCAGACATGTTATTAGGAACACAGTCCGCATGTCAAGCTAAAATGAGTGAATTCAATGTAAAACAACCACTACTGAATATAAAGCTCAATAAAGTCTTCATTCCACAAGGAAATCCTATATTGAAAATAAAATCAATCAAAACTAAGCAAAAATGGTAATTTAGTTATAATTTTTGATCAAATTAGTACTAGGGATACATATTCAACCTCAGGTATTTTATAATCCTGTTCACTTCTAATTTCATATGCTGTGTATTTTATATGCGTTTTTTCTTAAATACCTTACTTCTCTTTATTCCAATTGTCTCTGAGAATTTTTATTTTCTAAATTAGACTTGTACAAAATGTTGCCTTCAGACTCTCTTTGAGAGTACAATATATATCTTCTGACTGTCACATTTTCTACTGGTAGAGTTAGAAATCGATTTTAGCAGCAGCCCTCTTACTAATGGCAAAAATTCCATTGCTAGAGTATGACAAGCCTTTTCACCATTCCCTATCTGAAAAATGACTCAGGGTCAAATGCCATCTCACTGTGAATTAAAGTTCTGTTTTCAGGTGTCCAGATGTCGATTTCAGTTTGCAACCTGTATTGAGGAGAATGATTTTGTTTCTTGAGTAGGCAATACACTACCTTAGTCTTTTGTTAATCTTTTTCAGCCTTAGAACATTCTACTTTCTACACTGAACATGTTTTGGTGGCAATGCTTTTCTTCTTAGATTACTGTAGCTGCAGCTATGGATAATATATGGGAGTATGAGACTTCTATACTCAAACATCTCCCAAAACATCTCCGAAAACCATTTTGCAGATTATGTAAGACCAATAAAACATGGCTTCCAGCTTCCCTTTTAGAGCCTGGTCAAGGCTCCTGCCTTTGCTGGTGTCAGAGAACTAGATTGCCCCATAAACACCCTTTTTCTGGCTGCAAATCACAACATAGGCTCCTGCATTCAGAAGTACACTGATTCTTACCCATACTAGACAGCATTATATGAAACGTATGTTTATGCTGAAATAATTGGATCCCAATATTTACTTCAAAAGATTATTTCATGATGACTTAATCATGAGGAAAGGAGTACTTGTGGCACCTTAGAGACTAACAAATTTATTAGAGCATAAGCTTTCGTGAGCTCACGAAAGCTTATGCTCTAATAAATTTGTTAGTCTCTAAGGTGCCACAAGTACTCCTTTTCTTTTTGCGATTACAGACTAACACGGCTGCTACTCTGAAACCTTAATCATGAGGATAATATTTTACAAATATTACTTATCACAAATGTAGATCAAACATACACAAAGGAAAGGAAGTGTATTCTAGTTGGGTGACTACTAGAAAACATTTTCTGCTACTATTTGAATTTTTAAACATCTTATGTCCATTCAGACCCCTTTCCTGTTCTGTGTAGGCTTTTATACTGCATCTATCACTGTTATAGCTGAGCAAATGTGATGACCCAGGTAATTATAGGCCTGTCAGTCTGACGTTGATCCCAGGTAAGATAATTCAGTGGATGATATGGGACTCAATTAATAAAGAATTCAAGGAGGGTAATATAATTAATGCCAATCATCATGGGTTTATGGAAAATAGATCCTGTCAAATTTACCTGCTTTTAATTTTTTGAGATTAACAGTTTAGTTGACAAAGATAGTAATGTTGATGTAATATAATTACATGTTTATAAGATATTGGCTTCGTACCACATGACATTTTTATCAACAAACTAGAACAATACAAAATCACCATGGCACACGTTAAATTAATTAAAAGCTGGCTAACTGATAGGTCTCAAATGTAATTATCAACAGAGAATCACAATGGAGCAGGTTTGTTTCTAGTGGGGCCCTCAGGGATCTGTTCTTGGTCCTATGCAATGTAACATTTTTATCTATGACCTGTAAGAAAACCTACAATCATCATGATAGTTTGTAGGGGACACAAAAATTGGGAGAGGGGTGAATAATGAAGAGGACAGGTCAGTGATACAAAGTGATGTGGGTCACTTTTTAAACTGGGTACAAGCAATAGTGAGAGACTCAACAAGCTGAATCTATGTGGTTTAATAAAGAGAAGGTTAATGGGTGATTTGATTACAGTCTACAAGTACCCACCTCAGGAACAAATATTTGATTTGGGCTCTTCAATCTAACAGAGAAAGGTATAATGTGATCCAAGGGCTGGAAATTGAAGCAAGGGAAATTCAGACTGGAAATAAGGTGTAAATTATTAAGTGAGGGTAACTAACCATTGGAACACTTTACCAAAGTTGTGGTGGCGTCTCCATTACTGCCATTTTAAAATCCAGATGGGATTTTTTTTTCTTATAAAAGCTCTGTTCTAGGAATTATTTTTGGGAAGCTCTGTGGCCTGGGTTATATAGGAGTTCAGATTGGACAATCACAGTGCTCCCTTCTGACCTTGGAACCTATGAATCTATAAACCAATAGATTTACTGGGTGAGATTTTTCAAAAGCTCCTGAATTCCATGAGAGAATAAGTCCCATTGTTTTTCCATGGGATGTATGCATCTAAATCTCTCAGGTAGAGCTGCTTTGGAAATATTTTTTTTCTTGTGAAACAATTTTTGTTTTCAGCTAAATTATTCTTCAAGAATGGTTCTGCAAAAAATTCCATTTAGTTGGAAAGCCATTTTCCATTGAAAAGATATTCTGAATGGGCAATTTCAATCAATTCTACACTTAAGTGCTTTTGATAATCCCACCTGCTGTCTCTGCAGCTAGAATACAACTTTGTGTTCTAGCATTCTATTCCAGATCACTCCTGCTGCGACACAGTCAGTTTAACCATTGCTAAATAACTACTGTAATTTGGGAAAGAAACACTTTGGTGTAAAGCTATTAAGCTGTAGCAAAAACAATAACATTCTTTAGTACATATAAAATATCTTCCTCCAGTATTATTTTATCTTGCTGATTCCATGTTTCCTATTTACTTTACCTTAAAGCCCTGCTTGCTGCAGTTACTTATCCTCCACTGTCTCCTAGTGGCTAGAGAAGTTTATACAAGCAGTGAATGAATTAGTCAATGTTTCTAAAAGATTACATATTTAACTCTATTTAGATCATTTTTGGAAAAGTTTGTCAGAAATGAACCAGTCAATACCAGTCCTTTGCAATTGGCTTACAATATGAAGAAACAAACTTTGCTTCATAATCTACTAGTAACTGACTTGGACAAAGAAATAACGAATAGGAAAAATGGTAGTGTCCAGAATAAATAAATAATTAAATATCAAGGGGAATATAAATAGAGTAAATATTAGGATATTGCCATCATATTCATTGCCATTACCCTTAGTAGATCTGTCAGTGATCATTTATAGCTTTGTTTATTCTATTTGCATTTGCCACACCCACATGAACATGCAAATTCAGGACAAAGCTCAGTCCTTCACTCTATTAGGCTGGTAGAAGATGAAAGATGTATGAAGAATATAGGCTTAATCCTAGGAGAAATAAACATGTCACCTCATTCTTGTGTGACCCCTTTTGGGCCCTTCCAAATAGTGAGAGGAATAAAGGAAGAAAAGTAACCAAATGAACACTCAAAGAGAGTTATATTTACATATCAAGGAGAAAAAATCAGGTAAACAGGAAATAGATACAGACATGCATGGCCACATTCTTTGCTGGTGCCACTCCACTAACATCTGTGAAGTTCTTCGGGGATGAATATGGCTCACCATCTCTATTAAGCAACAAAATAAAGTCGGTGCTTGGACCTAAATGCTACTATGTGCAATGCCTATTTGTTAAACTTTTGTATGCAGTGCCTTAGGTGTCCCCTGTAATTCACACAGGACACATACAATAGGCTTGCTTGTATAAATTACAATGGACACAAATTTCCTATCAGGACCAGGTAAGCTTGAGAGTACATGCCATTAACATCACAAGAATTATTCCCAAAACAACTATTTAACTAACTCTGAATTGCCTCTATGTTTATCTTAAAAATAAATAAATACAATCCAAACTTGTTAAGGTATGGGAAAGCATAGTTAAAGCACCTAACAACATTAACTCTACTCTGTTGTGACCTCCAGCTGGGGGAAATATTATTTTATTAAAAATCATCTAAAAACTATCTAGGACTACAAATACTAAAATCCCTTATCTAGAATTTCATTGTTATTATATGTATAATAATAAGGGAAGAAAGAAAACATTTTTTTCAGCTAAGTATTACATTGTTTTGAAGTTCACACAGGTATGGAAAGAACAGATCATAGTCATTAGCTATTTACATATCTCTGGAATAGGGTATTATTAACAATTGTATTATGATAGAACCTAAGAGCCATAACCAGGTTAGACCACATTGTGCTAGATGCTGTACAAACCACAAACCAATAAATGATGGCCCTGCTCAAAGAGCTATCTCCATTTTCCAATGGCAGGTGCTAAATAAAATGCAAAATAAAATATGAGTTCAACTTCTCCTGGCAACACAAAGAACTGATGAGATTGAAATTTACTTTTAATATATCTTTGGGGAATTCTGGATATTCAACTGAACTTATAAATGAAAGCAGAATAGCAACAAGGACCAGAGAAGTATGTTAACAGTAGCAATTCTTGTAATGTTATTATGAAAGATTGCAAACTATTCAAATGTGTAAGGCAGTATTCTCTAGGGTACTGAAGTTATTGGGGGCCTATAGTCTTTATAAGGGAATTTAGATTTTAACTAAACATAAAAATGGATAAAAATAAAGACTAATAGTTTGATTTTAAATATATTAATTACATAATTAATGAGAATAAAGAATAAACATGTTCTTAAAATTGTCAATATTGAATGCAACTGGTAGTGAAACTGGGAGTTCTGACCCTCTTAGTGAGATTTTTTCATAGCTTTTGATTCTCCTTCCAGTAACATTCAATATTTAAGCTATGCAATAGGAAACATTTTACCAATTCTCCCTCTGTGCTAGGAAGATACCAAATCTTTTTAATTCCATTTGTTTTAACATTAAAAAAATGTTATACTTTTGTGATATCTTGTTATAGATTTCTGGTTAACTTCTGTTGAGTATTATGAGATGAGTGGGAAGGTGACAATCAGTGTCACCATAAATGATCTAGAGGTATACATATGGTAAATGAAGATAACACTTGGAACACAACTATATAAAACATGCATTTTTAAAATATTTTTTATTATCCTGTCTCCTGCCTCACCTAGCACATAATCATGTATCAGCACCACATGCATTTGGAAGTGCTCTAATACATTTTCTGAAAAGAAGGTAACATATTCTTTAAAAAGCTGCCAGTATACTGTAAGACAAGGAACTTTTGGCTGGAGAAGTTTGAATAATACAAAATAAATAATGACCTAAAGCAGGGGTCGGCAACCTTTAAGAAGTGGTGTGCCAAGTCTCATTAATTTAAGGTTTCGCGTGCCAGTAATAAATTTTACATTTACAGGGGCCCCCCGACGGAACCCCAGACTGGCAGTGGGCTGAGCAGGGCCTGTGGCCAGGACCCCAGCTGACAGGGGGCCGGGCGGCTGGAACCCCAGACCAGCAGAGAGGTGAGCGGGGCCGGTGGCTGGTATCCCAGGCTGGCAGCAGGCTGAGTGGGGCCAGCGGCTGGGACCCCGGCTGGCAGCAGCGTGCCAATAAAAATCGGCTTACGTGCCGCCTTTGGCATGCATACCGCAGGTTGCCGACCACTGATCTAGAGAGATACTTTATAGAACCATATTTTAAATAGGTTTGTTAAATTCATATGAGGGTAGCTACTATTGGCTTAAATACGTGCTCTGCGCCTGATTTAAAAGCTGTTACAGATTTAGATGCAATTTAGCAATATATATGCAAGATGTGCAATACATTCCTGAGCACCCTCATAGGAAAATTAAGGAAAACTGTGAAAGCAATTGATCACGCATTTCTTTATTGTTTAATTCTCAAGTTTACTTTCTTATATCAAATTTACCTTTTCAGTGTAAATACTATCTAAAATTAAAATTATATAATTTAAGAGCTAAAGTTTATGGGTATAAATTGTTCATCATAATTCTTACAGTGCCAGTTAGTTGGACTATGAAGTAACTGAGTCCAAGGCTAGGTCAGTTCAAGCATCAAAGTTAGCCTCCCACCTCTTCATTTGTAATGCCTTTCTATCCCATTATTTCCTCTGCTCCCTTCTGATACATCAGCAGCTTTCACAACAGCTTATCTTCGCTTTACCTAGAAGGATTGTCGCCGTTAGCAGGCTGGCTTGCAGCACAACTGAGACAGTTGCTGGTAAAAGCATTTTATTTCTGATTATACAGTCATATATATACGATAGTTGTTTATCCTTTTTACAATTCATTATCCAATGTCCTTATCTTAGTGTTTCATTATTCTGCTGTGCTGGAAACTAGAAGTCGCTTTTCATGCTATTAGCTTTGTAGTGTAGCCAAATTCCCAACCTGTATATAATCTTGTTTACTTCGTTACTCATGACCCGTGGGGTAGCTTTATGCTCTGCCAAATTCTGCTATCTTCCATTGACAAATTCTTCCTTAGAACATTTGATAGTCTCCATCTCCCACACCTCCCCCTTTTTGTTTTTTAAAGGCAGCAGAAACCATGCAAGATATAGCCCAACGCATACATTGGATTATACAAGGACCACATAAGCAAAAAATACAAATACAAAATCCCATTATTATTATAATATGTAACAACGAAGTTAGCCAGCCGGGCCATCCAAATTTAGACAACCAATCCCATAAGGGATTGGTTTCCTTTGTTAATTTATGAAGATTTTGTTCTAACCGTGCTAGTAATTCATGGATGGAATGAGAATGGTCAGACAAATTAAAACAGCACATACCTTCAAAATCCTCACATCCATGCCCATGGGCTAACAGCAAAAAATCAATTGCAGCGCGATTTTGTAATACCGCATGACGAATACTATCTACATCCATTAATAAAGCAGTTAATATTTCTGAGGTTAGATTAAATTGCTTAATACTCCAACAAGCCAATTTCTCTAAATCAACTAAACTCTTTACACTAGCGACACCAGGGGCAAGAAATGCCGCAAATATTTTTGAAGGAGTATCCCAAAAGGTTATTGTATCCTTACAATCAGGAGTAAGGTCCTCCAATGCTCGCCTAGTGCGATTGCTTTGGCGTTTAATCATATTATGGTTAGGTGCATACAATGTCAAGCGGCCTAAATAACATGGCCCTCCCATGGGAAAACTAGGGATACCCTGCCATGCGCGATTTCTGCAAATAAGAAAGGTCCCTGGTGGTAATGCCTTTGCTGATCCATTATTCCATATACCCTTTTGCGGCAATTGTAAGCCTAGGTTGGCCCCTCCTTGCTGACAATAATTTCCCGCCACAAAGGAGGCAATTGGCGTAATATTTTGCATATTAGAAAACATAGAAGCATTCATTTTCCACCCATATTGAGAATACAATACATGGAATTGTCCACCTAATTCAATGCACCCCATTGAATGATTATGAGTATCGTTTATTGTTATGGGTAAGGATCCTAATAATGTGAGTTCTTGGGGTGGGTTAAGCAGTGATTGATTTAATAAATTTATTAGCGTTCCGTGCAATAAACTCCAAGCAACCCACGGGCACTGTTGCCCTGGTGTCCCATTATATAATCGATAACAAGTATTATTAATATTAGTATCATTAAAATCACTTGAGCGAAGGACACTATCATTGCTAATGTACCCTCGATATCCATTTAAATCTATACTCGGATAACCTATAAGGCACGTACTAAAAGGGTCCGCGGGTGTTGCCATAGATAAACAAAATGAAGATTGCCCTGTCTGATTCGCCCAGGTGACCCATACGTTCTGACGGGGATCAATGCGTGTAAGCAGAGAAGAGGCTAGCCATAGCGGCCATAGGATTATCCATAGAAGCAGTAGTTTCATCCTTCGTTGATTCTGTAATACAGGGCCGGACCCACTTTGCGGGTATCCACCGAGGACCTGCGTCAAGGGAGACACAAGCATAACCCCGACCCCAGGTTAATAACGGTACCGGTCCTTTCCACTGTTGAGAGGCATAATCAAACCACTTTATCTTTGGTTTTTCCTGCTCCTTTTCCATCCCTGTACCCCCTAAATGCTTTTGTATTGGAACATTATTACTGTTATCAACAGTGTTAATAGGTTGGAGCCAGTTCAATACATATATAGCCTTCGCTAGTCGCCCAGCGGGAGTCTGCAGTATAGCATCCTCCCCACATCGTGATTGCTTATCTAACATTCCTTTTAAAGTAGCATGAGTGCTCTCAACAATGGTCTGGCCTGTAGAGTTCCCTGGCACCCCTGTTTTATGGTTTACTCCCCACAATTGCAAAAAGGCTTGCGTACGCTTAGCAATATACCCAGCTCCATTGTCTGTTTTTATTGTTTTTGGCACACCTAGTGCTGCAAAACATGCCTGCCAATGCTTGATTACATCCTTACTACTGGTGGAAGCATGGGGCGTGGCCCAAATAGCCCCAGAGAAAGTATCTATAGATACATGAACATATTTCTGTTTTCCAAACGGATTATATTGAGTAACATCTGATTGCCATAATATTAATGCTTCTAAGCCTCGGGGATTGACCCCAATAGGAAAAGCAGGGGCTAGTTTATTGCATTCTGAGCATGAGGCCACAATACTCCGGGTCTGAGATATGGGTAGGGAAAATTGTCGAGTAAGAGCTCTTGCCGACTGATGGAAGAACTCATGAGATAGACGGGCTTGCTCAAATTGATTCGGTACCACCACGGATCCTACTAGAGTGTCTGCTTGCTCATTCCCTATACTTAAGTATCCCGGTAGGCCCGTGTGGCTTCTTAAATGCCCCACAAAATATCTGTCCCTTCTACCATCAAGTCGATGCCAAAGACGCAAAAGTATTTGTTGTAATCTAGGGTTGTGAATTCTTCCAAGCATCGCTCTCTCCAACTTATTCACCAAGCCCACAGCATACTTGGAATCACTTATAACATTGAGTGGTTCTTTGCTCCAATTTTCAAAGGCCATAAGTATGGCCAAAAGTTCTAGTATCTGCACTGATCCTTCACTAATAATCTTTTTATGGGCCCAAACACATCCATCCCACCATACCATCCCTGCGGTTCCCGTTCGTCCCGCCACATCAGTGAACACCGTTATTCCTTTTACCGGTCTTTCCTGCTTCATAAGGTGTCTTTCTAGTTGCAGAGGGGAGGAAAAGAGACGGTGGGGCGGGTAGTGACAGCTCAATTGGCCTTGATAATCATCTAAGGCAATGGCGAACATAGTATCATGCATCAACAACTGTGTAATAACCATTTTGGAAAAGGGTAACAAAATCTGGTGCGGATCAGTCCCTGTCATGGTAGTAACTCTTTTTCGTGCTTGCATTATTAACATAGCTATAGCTTCAACTCTGGAAGTCACCGTCCGTATATTTTTACAGGGTGGAAATATCCATTCTAACCCTATTAACGAATCTCTATCCTTCTCATCCCATTGAAATAACAATGCTTCCAATACTGAATCCAAACTAAAAACTGCTACCACAAAGGGCAGATTTTCTTTGTATCTGCCCGAATAACCATTTCCAATCTTTTTACCAATTCGTTGTAATGCCTCCCGCTGTTGTGCTGATAATTGTCGTTTATCCCCGGGACTTCTCCCCCCTTCTAATAGAGGAAGGAGAGGGGATATATCATGATTTGTGATACCACAAAGTGGGTGAAGCCACTGAAGTTCACCCAGTAATTTCTGAGCATCATATAGTGTCTGGACATGAGGTGAAAATGTCAAATGTTGAGGACGTACTGTACAATCAGTAACCCGAAGACCCAAATATAAAAAGGGAGGTTGGGTTTGAACCTTTTCCGGGGCCACTACAAGACCTGCTTGTGCTAATTGGGAAGTAATCAATGCAATAACAGAGGGTTCAAAGGCTATAGGAGCCGCAAACAAAAGATCATCCATATAATGATATATTTTCCAGTGGGGATACCTTGTTCGAATAGGGTGAATAGCCCATGCAACAAAAAGTTGACAGATTGTGGGTGAATTTTTCATTCCTTGAGGCAAAACCTTCCATTGGTATCGAAGGGCAGGAGCCTCATGATTTACTGTCGGGACAGAGAAGGCAAAGCGTTCTCTGTCCTTTGGGTGCAAAGGAATGGTAAAATAACAATCCTTTAAGTCAATAATAAGTAACGGCCATTCAGATGGGAGCATAGACGGGGCAGGTAGGCCAGGTTGTAAGGAGCCCATATCGACTATGATGGCGTTAATGTCATGTAAGTCCTTCAATAAACGCCATTTCCCTGATTTTTTAAGAATAGTGAATACAGGCGTATTCCATGGACTAACGGAGGGTTCCAGATGGCCGAGATTTACTTGTTCAGCCACCAATTCTGTTAACGCGGCAAGCTTAATTGTTGGCAGCGGCCACTGAGCAACCCAGATCGGCTCATCAGAACGCCAGGATAATGCAAGGGTTGGCCGCTCCTCAGTGGCCGCTACTAGAAAGGCGGAGAGCTAATCGTGACTCCCCACTGACTTAAACAATCTCTCCCCAATAACCAAATAGTTGTATCAACAAGATAAGGGCGAACCGACCCCATCAATGTATGGTCAGTGACATCAGTAATGTTAATAAAGAATTCACTCAACATGGGATTACGTTGCCCACCGATACCCTGAAGGGGTGTGGTTACTGGCTGCAGTGGCCATGTCGATGGCCATGCATGCAGGGGCAACACCGTAACATCCACTCCTGTATCAATAAGAACTCGGTGCTCAAAGGAAAAGCCATCTTGGCCTCTGAATTGAACTACACGCGTAGGACGGTCCCTTCCGATTGATAGAACAAATGCTGTCGTCAGTGGCGTAGAGTCTGAGGACCCAAACCCACTGGTCCCTCTCACCTGAGGTAATGCAGAGGGAACAGTCGCACAGAAAGGTATTAGCTGTGCAATTTTCGTTCCGGCCATAATCGTAATGGGCGGGCAAAGTGCCCGTACCATAATCCCTATGTTCCCTGTGTAATCAGCATCAATCAGCCCAGGAAGCACAAAGAGCCCCCTAAGGGAAGAAGATGATCTGCCTATCAATAACGCACTTAGCCCATGCCCCAGCGGTCCAGAGGCCACGGAAGGGACAAGTTTTACCTCATCATTCTCTAATGTAAAGTCGGTGGCGGTGGCCAAATCAACTCCAGCACTGCCGGCGGTTGCCCCGCGGAGGCCATCCAAGCAGCCAGAGTATTGTTTGTTCTCACGCCCTGCCGGTTGGCGCTCCGCGAGGCGTTTCCCGCCCCCTGCAATGGGGTTCCATCCTTCTTAAACCGAGAGCGGCATTCCGTGGCCCTGTGGCCGAATTTTTCACATCGATTACAGGTCCCAGGAAAAGGGGCAGGGGGTGAGCCGCTTTGCGTTTGTGCCCTTTTCTTTGGGCAGTTTCGTTTTAAATGACCCATCATACCACACTGATAACACGCCCCCTCCCTTCCCTTTCGCCAATTCGGCTTGGAGGTGTTCAAGGCTACCGCCAAGGCGCGTGCATGAATCTTTGCCTTATCCTCCTCCTCCACCAAGGGGGCACGAGTGCAGGCTTCAATCATATCGACTAGGGAGGCTGATTTTGGCAAAGTCACCAAAATCTTCTTACAAGTGGGATTAGCATTTTGAAGAACTAAATCTAATCCTAGCGCCGATCGGGCTTCTGGTGTTAAATTAGGGGCCCTATGCAATGCTGTTCTTAGATGATCCAAGAAGAGGGCAAAGGATTCGCCCATACCCTGCGTGATTTTTAAATATGGGGGTGAAGGGGTGCCCAAATCAGGGAGCTCCTTAAATGCCTCCAATGCTAGAAGTTGAGACTGTTGTAATATTTGGGGTACCAATCGCGCCTGTACCTGAGGATCTTCAAATCGCCCCTCTCCCAACAGCATGTCTAATGTTGCTGCCTGGAGAGGGTCGCCCTGAGGTTTATCTAAATTAGTCACTACCGCATGTTCAGCCTTCTTTTTCCACGAATCTTTCCATAACAATTTCTGTGTGGGTGTTAATAGCATGTCAGCAAATTTTTGTGCATCAAAAGGACACATAGCCTGCCCCGAAAATATTTGCTCCAATAATGCTTGTACATAAGGATTTTTTAGCCCATATGCCATAATAGCCTTTTGGGCTTCCCTCATTAGTTTCCAATCTAACGGTACCCATGTTCTAGCCCCGGTCTGTGATACTGAAACTGGGAACGTAGCTGGCATAGCATCCAAGAATTCCCCTTCAATAATAGCATCCTTTATCAACCCTTCAGATTAAATAACATTTATATTTAAAGACACATCCATAATATTCATATCCTCCCAAGATTGTGCATTTCCATATCTTGAATTATTTTAAATGGTACAAATTCTATAGATCCTGGTTACATCCATTTTACTCAATCTGTTTTAGTCATGCATATAAATGTGCTATTCTTAACAATTTTTCATTCTGATATTTTTATTTTGTATTATATCATATATTATAATTAGAGATGGTTGGAAACTTCCAATAAAACAATGTTGCTGGAAAATGCTGACTTGCTGAATCCAAAATGTTTCACGGAAGCAGCTCTTGTTCAATGAACTTTCGGCGAATCAAAGCAAATCCATGGGAAACCTATCCGCTCACTGGGCTGCCAGGGAGCCTGGTCTTCTAAGGTTTCAGAGTAGCAGCCATGTTAATCTGTATCCGCAAAAAGAAAAGGAGTACTTGTGGCACCTTAGAGACTAACAAATTTATTTGAGCATAAGCTTTCGTGAGCTACAGCTCACTTCATCGGATGCATGTCCGTGAGCTGTAGCTCATGAAAGCTTATACTCAAATAAATTTGTTAGTCTCTAAGGTGCCACAAGTACTCCTTTTCTTTTTTTGGTCTTCTAAGGTTTTCAGTTTTGGGACAGCCCTGCCATGCTGACTGCTAGACTCCAAGGGGCAGCTGACATCCCAGACCCACAGACCTTAGGAGTGGCAGCTAAGTGAAAGTGACATTTTTGTCATTTTTACTCAACAGCTGCCAGGTTTCCATGGAACAGATTTGGTTTCTCTAATACACCATTTTTTTCAGGATTTCTGGTTCCTGGAAATTTTGAAAAATATTGATATGTTCTGATTCAGAACAAATTTTGAAAACATAATTTCCCATGAAGTGGAAATCCTGTGTTTTGGACAGCTTTAATTATAACAATTTTTTAAATGTCATAACGTACTGTTTCTACTTCATCAAAATATTATATAATATTATTCACTTTTAATTTTCTTTCACAGAGAACTTTGAAATTTTTGGGTTCCTTCTGATTCAGAACTAAGCCAAATTTTGAAAACTCAAGTCTTTTGCGAAATAACATTTCCATCCTCTGTCTAGTTCTAGTCAGAACTCTAATCTTATTGGCTTCCCAAATGTCAAGTTTTCCCAGCCTCTACATTCACTCTCCTCACCTTTGGAAAATTATAAATATACAGTGAGAATAGTAGTGCTGCTCTTGGGTCTATTTGTAGATAGACAGATAGATAAAGAGAGAACAGACAAGTTAGAGATCCTTGACTGTAAAGGTAATTTGAAATGCAAGACCCATGACAGAGCACAGTGGGGACCCTACTCCCTGCAGGCGGGTCTGGGCATCACTGTAATATAAATAAATGTAAGAAATGTATTTATAAAAAATGGCCTCACCTTACCAAAAATGTCAGATCTATATGGTAATTCACAATGTTTTACAAAAATTCCAGTATGATAAACTCATCCTTTCTAACTCAAAAAAATCAGGAAAACAAATGGTCTAGAGAGGATAAGTAATAGACTGAAGAAAAGGAGTGAAATACAGGTTCTATAGACCCCTTGTAGTGTATTCAGTCCTTAAATGAACTTTACACAGTGGTTTTTTCTCTGCTTGAAGATTTTTTCATTTAGACTTCACCATATCAACAACAAATAAATCACAACAAATAAACAAAAGACCCCAGAGTTTTTAGCTTACATAAAAGGATACTGCAGTTTTCCTGTATAGTCTCACAACAAATTGCTAGATGTAATCTTGAAAGGGATTTGAAATTCAAAATTCAAGTTATACGTTTATAATGACCTCTAGTGTTGATTTAAAAAACTGCAATATGCAATTTTATGCAATATGCAACTATAAAATATGCAACTAGGAGACAGATGAATAGTTCAGGCATTTTACTATAGAAAAAGAGACAAAAAGTATGTGATTCCACTGTTAATTTTAGCAGCTGGCAGAAATAAATAGTGTTATCAAAGCTCTTAAACACAAAGTAATTTGGATAGTGTAGCTCCTACTTTTCAATTTTCTGTTCCTCCATTCTTGTTCTTGAGACAGGAACAAGGATTGTGGAAGAGTGTTCCAAGTTTATGTAAGCCACCTTTGCCCTCTTGGCATTCTTGGAGCAGCTGCGGAGCTGTCACACCCATAGCAGAAGTCAGAGCACTCTCTGGGGTGTTATTTTTTTATCCTATGGATGTAACAGCCCACTATAGGCCATCTACCCAGCAAAATATAACAATGCTGTCCAGCATACCCTCTATGGATGAGGTCATTTCAGCAACCTGTACAGCCTACAGTCTCTATGCCACTGATTGGTGAGCTTATCAGCAATGATCTTAAGCAGTATCCAGGCCATTTATATAGATCTGGCCAGAATAGAGACTATTAGGATCTGAATTCCCTTTGCATCAGTGTGCATGTAGGTTTGAAAAAATGTAATAAATAGTATCAATAGGAATATCACAAATAGGCCAAGAATCTCTGAGATAACTCCTTAGGCTAAGAGGGCCAAACAAAGTTTCATATTGGGGAATATATGTTCTGACAGAGAACACTAAATCTATGTCTACATTAGCCCTTTTGTCAGTAAAACTTTTGTTGGTCAGGGGTGTGAAAAAAACCACACCCTTGATCTACTTAAGTTTCATCGACAGAACGCCAGTGTGGATAGCGCTATGTCAGCGGGAGACGCTACTGCCACTCATGTGGGGTGGTTTAATTATGACTCATTTGGTTTCAGTGGGCATTCTTGTGTGCAGGACCAGCACTTTACATTAATTAATGCTTCATTCCTGTTTGAGTCACACAATTAGAGGTTTACAATGCAAACACTTATAACTTTGTACCATGTTATAATGCAGCATCCTACAAGCATTTTATCAAGTCTAAACACATTCTTATCTAGCCTATTTTAACAATGCTAACACACAGGTGAGCCAGATTGATTTCCAGCTATGCATTTGGCAGTGCTCATTGAGGCCTAGGGGCCTTGGCATGTGGTCTGCTAGAGTCACAAATAGATCAATTGCGATTTTAATAACATTTGTAAGAGAAAGCATGCCGTTGTCTAAAAATTATTCTATCTAAAGGTGTTGATGACGTTTCTGATTATTTCCAGAAGCTGTGACCTCAGAGAGCAATCATTTGTATAAGCATCTACCTATCTGACTAAACAGAATGAGTTCTTTTTTAATGCTTTCACCTCTGAGTCATGAGAAATGTCTGTACTACTGATGTGTATAATCTGATAGCATACAAATAATAGTAATGGAGAATAAGCTCCAACAATATAGCCTCATAGTAGAAACTATGTTCTCTATTTTAATATAGGGCATGTGAGCTTTATTTGGAAAAAAATAATCAGGCTTCTTAGGACTGGGAGTTCATGCTTAAACTATGAAGGTCAGGATGTAATGGTTTTTAGGATGTAATACTGTTTAAAAGTTTTACATGTTAGATACATTTAACAAACATAAAGTTTACTTTTTGTTAAACACGTAATGCTTTACTAGCTCACATTTTTCATTATTACCTGGATATCGACTCACAGTTTCTTAAATAGAAAACAGAAATATAACAGTAAGAAATATAAACAGACTTTTACTGTATTAATCTCAAGCCACAACACAGAGATGCAGGCGTGTTCTCTGTGTCAGTGAGACATAATTTTCCCACTGGAAACAGGGAATCCATTGTGTGCTTTCAGATTTGTTTACTCCATGAGTGGAAGACTGTTTGCCAGGCTGTGCTGTAGTTATGCGAGTAGCAGATTGATTTAAGCAACCATGACCACATTGTATGCAATTTGCATGTCGCTGATTTTAATAGTTGTTTTTGTCTTCCACAGCAGTTATGTGGAATTATAGAATCTCAGGACTAGAAGGGACCTCGAGAGAAGAATTAGCTAGATCATTCCTGGCAGATGTTTGTCTAACCTTCCCTTAAAAGTCTCCAGTGGTGGAGCTTCCACAACTTCCGTAGGCAATTTTTTCTGGGGCTTAACCACCCTGACAGTTAGGAAATTTTTCCTCATCTCCAGCCTAAACTGCCCTTGCTGCAATTTAAGCCCATTGCTTCTTATCCTATCCTCAGAGGTTAAGGAGAATTTTTTTCTCCCTCCTCCTTATAATAGTCTTTTATATACTTGAAAACTATTATCATGGCCCCTCTCAGTCTTCTCTTTTACAGACTAAACAAACCCAGTTTTTTCATTCTTCCCTCATGGGTCATATTTTCTAGACCTTTAATCATTTTTGTTGCCATTCTCTGGACTTTCTCTAGTTTGTCCACATCTTTTCTGAAATGTGGCGTCCAGAACTGAACACAATACTCCAGTTGAGGCCTAATCAGCACAGAATAGAGCAGAAGAATTACTTCTCGTGTCTTGCTTACAACATTCCTGCTAATACATCCCAGAATGATGTTTGCTTTTTTTGCAACAGCGTTACACTGTTGACTCATATTTAGCTTGTGATCCGCTATGATCCCCAGATTCCTTTCTGCAGTGCTGCTTTCTAGGCAGTCATTTCCCATTTTGTATGTGTGCAACTGATTATTCCCTTTCTAAGTGGAGTACTTTGCATTTGCCCTTATTGAATTTCATCCTATTTTCTTCAAACCATTTCTCCAGTTTGTCCAGATCGTTTTGAATTTTAATCCTATTCTCCAAAGCACTTGCAACCCCTCCCAGCTTGGTATTGTCTGCAGACTTTATTAGTATACTTTTTATGCTGTTATCTAAATAATTGATGAAGATATTGACCAGAATCAGACTCAGAACTGATCCCTGTGGGAACCTACTCAATATGCCCTTCCAGCTTGACTGTGAACCACTAATAATTTCTCTATGGGAATGGTTTTCCAATTAGGTATGCACCCACCTTATAGGTACTCCCTCTGGGTTGTATTTCCCTAGTTTGTTTATGAGGTCATGCAACACCGTATCAAAAGCCTTACTAAAGTCAAGATATATCACAGTTACTACTTCCCCCTATCCACAAGGCTTGTTACCCTGTCAAAGAAAGCTACTACGTTGGTTTGACATGATTTGTTCTTGACAAATCCATGCTGACAGTTACTTATCACCTTATTATCTCCTAGGTATTTGCAAACTGATTGCTTAATTATTTGCTCCATTATCTTTCCAAGTACTGAAGTTAAGCTGACTGGTCTGTAATTCCCCAGGATGTCCTTGTGACCCAGAGTGCGTAGGACAGGGGTTCTCACAACACATTTTTTGGTAGCCTCAGAGTCTGGCCACCAACTTTTCACTCTGACAAATTTTTCCTAAAATACTTAATTAACTTTAGGAAGAACAAATGAATATACATATACAAATCATTGTAATTTATTTATGTAGAGTTTCTTTTTGCAGACTCAATAATAAAAAATAATGTACAATTGTCTCTATTTTTTACTTGTTCTAAACAGAATAGAAACAGAAATAAGGTGCTTTTGCACATTCTTGACTTTTTGTTGTTGTCTCTTTTGCTTTTTTGGTTGCTTTTTAAAAAAGACTTGCTATCTAGTAAGTCTGCTGCTGTGAAAAGTATTGTTAATATCACTTTTTCACAGCAGACTTACTAGTTAGTTGGGAGGATGTGAAAAGTGATAAACAAATATACAAGTATCGATTTTCACAACAGACTTACACAACCCTGGCAAGCAAGAGGACAAATTAAGCCCTGGATGGGGAGGTGGGTAGGGAGACAGCAGGGGCAAGGGGCGATGGAGGGGTGGTGGTGAGCCAAGGGCCATTACCCATTGCCGTGTGGCTAGGGTCCAGGACTGAAGCCCAAAGCCCCTTGACTGAAGCCTGCCGCCTGCCACCCCAGGGCTGAAGCCCAAAGCTGGAGCCTCACTGCCCCTGGGAAGGTGGGAACTCACTGGCTGCCTGCTCCTCCTGTGTTTGTGGCTTCACAAGGGGTCAGGATCCAACCCCTGCTGGTGGCTCCGGGGGAGGGTCCACTACTCCCCTGCAGGAGGTTGTAGCCACAAGAAAAGCTCTTGGTAGCCGCATGCGGCCACGGTGGCTGCATTTGAGAAACGCTGACCCTAGGGTACCTCTCACTGAAAATGCCAAGGTCAGGGCAGGCTGCAAAAGGGCGAGCAGATTCTCCCCAAACTGGTGGTTAAAACTCAAGTTAGACTTACCAATCAGTCACAAACTGTGCTACTGATCCCCCCATATTGGATATCAAGAAGCTAAAAAAGAAATCACACAACCCCCTTTATTGCATTCCAGTTCTCTGACTCCCAATCAGCACATAGGTCCAGTAAAGTGAGAAGTTATTTAGATGTTTCAGAGTAGCAGCCGTGTTAGTCTGTATTCGCAAAAAGAAAAGGAGTACTTGTGGCACCTTAGAGACTAACAAATTTATTAGAGCATAAGCTTTCGTGAGCTACAGCTCACTTCATCGGATGCATTTGGTGGAAAAAACAGAGGAGAGATTTATATACACACACAGAGAGAACATGAAACAATGGGTTTATCATACACACTGTAAGGAGAGTGATCACTTAAGATAAGCCATCACCAACAGCAGGGGGGGAAGGAGGAAAACCTTTCATGGTGACAAGCAGGTAGGCTAATTCCAGCAGTTAACAAGAATATCAGAGGAACAGTGGGGGGTGGGGTGGGAGGGAGAAATACCATGGGGAAATAGTTTTACTTTGTGTAATGACTCATCCATTCCCAGTCTCTATTCAAGCCTAAGTTAATTGTATCCAGTTTGCAAATTAATTCCAATTCAGCAGTCTCTCGTTGGAGTCTGTTTTTGAAGCTTTTTTGTTGAAGTATAGCCACTCTTAGGTCTGTGATCGAGTGACCAGAGAGATTGAAGTGTAAGTCAAAGAGTACCCAGAAGTCACCTACTACAGGACAGGCCCAACAAAGAAAACAACAGAACGCCACTAGCCATCACCTTCAGCCCCCAACTAAAACCCCTCCAACGCATCATCAAGGATCTACAACCTATCCTGAAGGACGAGCCATCGCTCTCTCAGATCTTGGGAGACAGACCAGTCCTTGCTTACAGACAGCCCCCCAATCTAAAGCAAATACTCACCAGCAACCACACACCACACAACAGAACCACTAACCCAGGAACCTATCCTTGCAACAAAGCCCGTTGCCAACTCTGTCCACATATCTATTCAGGGGATACCATCATAGGGCCTAATCACATCAGCCACACCATCAGAGGCTCGTTCACCTGTGCATCTACCAATGTGATATATGCCATCATGTGCCAGCAATGCCCCTCTGCCATGTACATTGGCCAAACTGGACAGTCTCTACGTAAAAGAATGAATGGACACAAATCAGACGTCAAGAATTATAACATTCAAAAACCAGTTGGAGAACACTTCAATCTCTCTGGTCACTCGATCACAGACCTAAGAGTGGCTATACTTCAACAAAAAAGCTTCAAAAACAGACTCCAACGAGAGACTGCTGAATTGGAATTAATTTGCAAACTGGATACAATTAACTTAGGCTTGAATAGAGACTGGGAATGGATGAGTCATTACACAAAGTAAAACTATTTCCCCATGGTATTTCTCCCTCCCACCCCACCCCCCACTGGTCCTCTGATATTCTTGTTAACTGCTGGAATTAGCCTACCTGCTTGTCACCATGAAAGGTTTTCCTCCTTCCCCCCCCTGCTGTTGGTGATGGCTTATCTTAAGTGATCACTCTCCTTACAGTGTGTATGATAAACCCATTGTTTCATGTTCTCTGTGTGTGTGTATATAAATCTCTCCTCTGTTTTTTCCACCAAATGCATCCGATGAAGTGAGCTGTAGCTCACGAAAGCTTATGCTCTAATAAATTTGTTAGTCTCTAAGGTGCCACAAGTACTCCTTTTCTTTTTGCGAAGTTATTTAGAAACTCTGCTCACTATTAAAAACGTTCTTTTGACCTCCAAGGGCCAGCCACATTACCAGATCAATATTAGTTTGGATCTTACCCAAAATACCACGCTGCCAGCCAATTCCTTAGCATCTAAAACTAAAGGTTTATTATGAAAGAAAGAACAAGAAGAGAGTTGTTAAATGGTCAAGCAATCAGATACATAGATAAGATTACAAAGTCCATACATCAGGTTCTTAACAGTGTTGGTGAGTTTGCTGGCTTGAAAGTCCCTCTGGAACACATCCACAGCTTGTTCAGTGCTTCAGTTTGTAGAGAAGTTACTCCAGAGGTAGGAAGCAGGAATGAAGACAAAATGGAGATGATGCAGCTGCCTTTTTATATCCTTTGCTATGTGGCTTGTACTTCCTTTGTCCCAAACACAAACTCATAGCACATGGCATGGAAAAACCTTGGAGTCCCCCCCGTCCATAGGCATGCCCCTATAAGTCCTGCTGACTCAGAAAGTGTAGCTCCTGGCTTCTTTCAATGGATTCTTTGTACAGCTGATGATTCTGGATGGGCCATCAAACAGACTAGATAGTGCTGATACCAATCTGTCTGGGGTTGTCACTAGAAACACAGCACAAGTTTGGAAATACAGATATACAATATATGTCTATAACTCACAATACAAAGATGATACAAACATATAAATATGATCATCACACTTGGCAAATTATAACATTTTCGCAAATACCTTACACAGCATATCTGGTCAGATTCATTGCAATTTTATATTGGTATCAATAATATCACAAAGTGTTCCACATATTCCATACTGTATCACAGTCCTTATTTCCCTTTTTATAGATGGGCACTATATTTGTCCCTTCCCAGTCCTCTGGAACATGTCTTACCACAGGAGAGACTGGTATTAGATACCCCCTGCCAGTGTCTGTATTTGGATGTGCCTAAATTGACTATGTCAGGAATATGCAAACTGTGGTCATGCTTCCCTGGGGGGGGTGGGGGGGGTGCAAGAGGTTCTCTGGGTGTGTGTGAAGAAACTACTGCCATAATAGCAGGATAAAAATAGAGTGAGTATTTCAGGGTGGGATGGAAGCAGGATCAGGGACAGTGCTACGGGGGACTTCCGGGGGCTATGGCCACCCCAAATTTGTCTTAGACCCCTGTAGCCACCCTTTCCAACACAAAGATCAACCATTACGCAGAAGTAAGGAATGTATGGTATGCCATTGCCACCCTTACTTCTGTGCTGCTGGTAGTAGCGGCATTGTCTTCAGAGCTGGGCACCTGGCCAGCAGTTGCTACTCTCCAGCTGCCCAGTTCTGAAGGCAGAGAGGAGAGAGTGGTGGCGGCTGGCTGAGCACCCAGTTCTGAAGGCAGTGCTGCTGCCAGCAGCAGCAGAGAAGTAAGATTGGTTATATTATTGGTTCTACATAGTGTTTCAATGAATATTATCAAGTATAGTACAAAAAAGTGGATATGGAATATTAAATATGTTAAATGTTCTTTTGTTAATTGTTAATGTTTTTTATTTATAACATGATACTAGTAAATGTTGTTAATATGGGACCTGGATATGCTGGTGTCTGGCTTTTGCAGAATTTTAGGAAGGGGGAATGTAAGGGGACTGTTGGCCCCTTATCGAGCACAGGGAAGGGGTGGGGGAATGGAAATAACAAACGGGAGGGAGCATGCAGGGAGAGAGATGGGGAGAAGTGTGCATAATGGAGGGGTATCACAGATGGGGATGGGGGATCACAGACTGGGGAAGGGGAGCATCAGTGAGGAGAGGGATCACTAATGGGGGAAGCAGGAGCATAGGAGGGGTGGGAAATCACAAAATAGGAGGAGCATGCATAGGGCAGGGAGATCGTAGGGTGGGGAGAAGCTACTGTTACCAGGAGAAGGAACCAGAAGAATGAACTAACATGGGCACTCTACGAATGGTGTGCTGAGTAGAGTACTGGCTCGAGCGGAGAGGCAGAGTGACTCCCTGGGCCCCACTGAGCAGACTGGAAATGTTAAAGTGGGCAGAAAGAACGTTCTGGGGCATGTCTTGGTTTAATTATGACAAGCAGTTTAGATTGAGGGTGGCAGCACAAACGATGGTCTGGTGGGACATACCAAACCATTATGCTGTGGTTGGAGTGGATGATGCTATGCAGACTGGGAGCCCACATAGATAGTGGCCAGTTCATTTCACAGCAAGACTGGCAAGGGCCTGAGTCACATAATGATATTTACTGGGCATCTAATGACTATGGTTGTTTAACAGCATCTGTACATTCAGGCATTCTTGCAAAATATGTTCTGGGGCCCATTCAACTCATTGTTGCCTGAGAGGTAGAGGAAGATTACGGGGGGTAAACAAGATTGGGCGAGGGTCAAGTGCCAGCCACAGTTTTGGGGGACAGAACGTGAGCAGGGGAAGGGGGGCAGAGAGCAGGGGAGCTGAAAGCACTGCGATGGGCAAGGGCACAAAGGCCAGTTAAAATGGAGGTGTTAAAGGAGCTTCTGGGAGATTACCCTAACAAAGCAGATGGGTCATATTTGTGTGAGAGGTTTACTGTGGGATTTTGGATCTCTTTTACGGGGACTAGGACTAATGTGATGTCAAAAAAATTTGAAGTTAGTGGCAGGGCTGGGCCATATTGTACAGAAAAAGATTACACAGCAATTAAATGAGGGTAGGGTAGTAGGGCCATTCAAGCAATTACCTAAGAAGAACTTGTGGGTTTCCTGCCTGGGCTTCGTCCCCAAGAAGGCTCCAGGAGAATATCAATTAATTCATCACCTTTCATTCTCATGAGGTAGCTCTGTTAACCATGAAGGCCGGTGGTTCTGTGTTCCATGCGTTCTTCATCCATTGATGAAGCCGTGCATATGGTTAGGTCATGTGGCTCGGGGCACTCATGGCTAAGTGTGATATCAAGTCTACTTTTCAACTGTTACCAATGCATCTGTTAGACTTCAACCTTTTGGGTTCTTCTTTTGAGGGACAATTTGATTTTGACACAGTAACGTCCAAGGGCTGTACAGTATCCTGTTTAATATTTGAAAAATGTAGTACAATTTTGCACTGGACAGTGATGCAGGCAGCTGGTCTAGGTCAAATAGTGCATTATTTAGATGATTTTTTGTTTGCAGGACGGGCAGGGTTGGAAGATTATGTTCACCTGTTGAACACATTTCAGGTCCTAGCTAAACGGTTGGCAGTACCCCTATACCAGGAAAAAAACAGAGGGCCTTTCCAAGACATTGACTTACCCAGGGATTGAGTTAGACACAAGGGCAGGCATATTGTGGCTCCCTCAGGATAAGTTTCAGAGAGCTATAGGAGCCAAGAAACTCACGCTCCAAGAGCTGCAGTCTATTATGTGGCACCTTAACTTTGCCTGAAGTGTTGTTGCCCTGGAATGGGCATTCTATGCTCTGCTGGTGGCAGCCACAGCACACGTAGTAAGGCTGCACCATTTTATATGAGTTACTAGAGAGATAAAGGAAGACTTGAAGGTGTGGGAACAGTTTCTGATCCTATTTAATGGGGTGTCTTTATTGAGAGCGGAAGGGATGTTGGAGGCTGATCTGAAAATCCGTTTGGATGCTTTGAGGGTATGGGCTTTGGGCTGTTTTACCAGGCCAGGTGATGTGCTCAAAAATGGCCTGCTCTCTGGAAGCAAAATGGGGTAGCGTGTGACATGATTTTCCTGGATTTTTTTTCAATTTTGGTTGCAATGGTTATTGGGAATCAGAATTGGCTAATAAAAGGGTGTGTTTCTGGTGTGACAACAATAGCCAAACTTCCAGATCATAGGATTATGAGGTTAGTGAGGGCATTTGTGCTATAATGTTTACATCTTAACATCTGGTTTTCTTCCAAGCACAGACCTGTGGTTGATAATGGAATAGCATACGCCTTGTCTTGTTTTCAGTGTGACAAATTTTGAGAGCTTGCACCAGGAGCCAGCAAGGAACCTGAGCAGATGCTGCTAGCGCTATGGAGTCTTGGTGTACGATGTTTGTGGTGCGAAGATCAGTGGCTCTAGGCACATGGCTGAGCTACGAGGGAGGTTTCAAGATCTAGAAAGCTGGCCACTAATATGGCCCATTATAGAAGAGCTTGTGCTGCAGTACATGGTGTCATTAGCAACTGGCGTCCTCAAAGATCTTGGCATAGCATATGGGCAATGGAGTTATTTTGGGGGGATGAGGTTCACCTGTCAGATTTGGGGAGCAGACATGTGGTTGGCAATATAAAAAGGGGCAGTGGGAGATATCTGGGACCCAGACAGGGTTGGAGGTGTGTGGAAGGCAGCCAAGCTAATTGCTGGCTCCTCCTTGTGGCAGATGTCCAGTGCAGGTAGTTCGTAAGGAAGGCATGGCTTGGTAAAGGACTTAAAAGGGAGGTGTTGGTTAAAGAACAGAATGGGGGGCAGAAGGAGTGATGGCGTTTGGGGCTCCTGTGAATGGTTCAGCAGGGAGCTAACACCTTTTGCTTATAGCCCATCTTAACCCTTGTAAGGGGAGGGCATGTTTTGTAAGGACCTAGATGGAAAAAGAAGAGGGGCTGGCAAAACCTCCCCTCGATGGTTATTGAGTGAACGTGGAGTTACTGAACACGTTTAGCTGCCGGGTAGTCCCAGACATCGAATAATAAAGTTGTGCCCTGATTAAAACCATATCAAGCGTCTTCTGTCCTTTCGGTATAGCAGGACAATTAGCAGTATTGGCTGACTCTTCCTTGGCCAACATAGCACCATTACTCATGAGGAAGCTATCTCCTGTTTCCCAAGAGCATAATCAACACCATCACAACATGAGGGGGATAATGTTGTGGAGCAGGAGTCAATACTCCTTGAAATGGTGTTTACACCAGTCTAAACTGCTATTTTGATTCTGTGGGTTTCTGAGACGCGCATGTTGATGAGTCTGGCTTTTTCTTTAGCCTGTTGCTTGCCAACGCAGAGTCATAACCTTACAGGCTTAGAGAAGAGGTTTCAGGTGGGAAGAGGCAACATGCAGCAGAACCACTTACTCCTCATATCCACACCTCCTTGCATAGGGCTCTGTTCCCCTTCACTAATGTTGAGGGGAAAGGAGCATGAAGATTTAATCCAGTAGTTCTCGACTAGGGGTATGCATACCCCTGGGGTTACACACAGGCCTTTCGGGGGCACATCAACTCATCTAGATATTTGTTTAATTTTACAATAGATTACATAAAAAGCACTAGTGAAGTCAGTACAAATTAAAGTTTCACACAATGACTTGTTTATACTACACTAGATACTATACAATGAAGTACAATGTTTATATTCCAATTGATTTTATATGGTAAAATGAGAAAGTAAGAAATTTTTTCAGTAATAGTGTGCTGTGATACTTTTGTATTTTTATTAGGGCTGTCAAGTGATAAAAATTAATCGCAATTAATCGTAAGATAAAAAATAATCATTAATCACATGGCATTGTTATAACTGGTGTTGCAAGGTATTTAAGTGCCAGATATGCTAAACATTTGTATAACCCTTCATGCTTCATTCACCATTCCAAAGGACATGCTTCCATTCTGATGACTGGTTCTGCTTGTTAACGATCCAAAACAGTGTAGACTGACATGTTCATTTTCATCATCTGAGTCAGATGGCACCAGGTTGATTTTCTTTTTTGGCGATTCAGGTTCTATAGTTTCTGCATCTGACTGTTGCTCTTTTAAGACTTATAACAGCATGTTCCATATCTCATTCCTCTCAGATTTTGGAAGGCACTTTAGATTCTTAAACTTTGGGTCGACTGCTGCAGCTATCTCACATTGGTACCTTCTTTGTGTTTTGTCAAATCTGCAATGAAAGCATTCTTAAAGTGAACAATATATCCTGGGTCATCATCTGAGACTGCCATAACATGAAATATATGGGAGAATACGGGTAAAGCTATGGAGCAGGAGACGTACAATTCTCCCCCAAGGAGTTCAGTCATGAATTGAATTAAAGCATTATTTTTTTAAATGAGCGTCATCAGCACAGAAGCATGTACTCTGGAATAGTGGCTGAAGCATGAAGGCGCATACAAACGTTTTGCGCATCTGGCACGTAAGTGAAATTGCAACACTAGCTACAACAGTGCCATGTGAATGCCTGTTTTCACTTTCAGGTGACATTGTAAATAAGAAGCTAGCAGCATTATTTCCTGTAAATGTAAACAAACTTGTTTGTCTTAGTGGTTGGCTGAAAAAGAAGTAGGACTGAGTGCACTCTAAAGTTTTAAGTTGTTTTGTTTTTGAGTGCAGTTATGTAACAAAAAAAATCTACATTTGAAAGTTGCACTTTCACAACAAAGATTGCACTACAGTACTTGTATGAGGTGGACTAAAAATACTATTTCTTTTGTTTATTTTTTACTGTGCAAATCTTTGCAATAAAATAATATAAAGTGAGCACTATGTACTTTGTATTCTGTGCTGTAACTGAAATCAGCATATTTGAAAATGTAGAATAAAATCAAAAATATTTATAAATTTAAATTGTTCTATTATTGCTTAACAATGTGATTAAAATTGTGATTAATTGCAATTAATTTTTTTAATCACGTTTAGTTTGTTTTGAGTTAATTGCTTGTGCTAACTGCCATTACTTGACAGCCCTAATTTTTATGCCTAATTTTGTAAGCAAGCAGTTAAGTGAGGTGTAACTTGGGGGGTACGCAAGACAGACTATTGTACCCCTTTCAGGAGTGTGGAAAGGTTGAGAGCCACTGGTTCAATCAAGGATACATTTAATATTAATATAGCACTACAAACTCTTCCCATAGCTGTAGGTGTCCCATACCTCCAATCTGTTTAATTCTGTTTTACAAATATGCCAGTATAAATTAGTATAAATAGCAGTAAGCATTGCCTTTAATACAAGAAGTGGTACAAGTTAAACCTTTTCAGACAGGATCTTAAAAGGAAAAAAAAAGAGTCTAATTAGATGCTTCCATGCCAACCAGTCATAAGCCACCACACCCTGAGCAAGATGAAGAAATGACCCAAGAATAAACCAGCTCAACATGCTTTGCTGTCAATGCTTTATCACAAACTTTTTACATAAGCATGTTCTGTTTTTTTCAGAATTGCATGATGCCATTATCACAAGTCCCCACATATACAGTACATGCTTGATTAAATAGTCTTCATATTGTCTACGTTACAGTCCATCAATGCCTCTTTTTCCCCATCTTGACACGACACTACTGGCAGGACAGGAAGTTTCTGAACTAGATTTAATTTGTGAGAACAAGACAGACATTAATGAAATCTTCACTTTCAGGTTTTGGAATTGTCAGCATTTCTCACCGTTCAAGCACTATATTGATATGAGAAAGTGAGCGTTTGCTACCTATAAAGGGCCAAATGCTACCCTGTTTTCCATGGTGTGGTGGGGCAAACAGAGTAAATGTAAAAAAACTGGATGGAGAGGGAAGCTGTTACCACAGCATGTATTCCCATGAGTGTTTATTAGTTAGTAGTTTTCCATTTGTGCTACCGTGAGAGGAAAGGTATGATATGCTTTATAAAACTGAAACAGATGTCTTAATCCTCACTGAATCCAGCCATTTCTTGCAGAGGTACCATATATCCAAGGTATCAGAGTTTCCAAAATATACTCATGTTTATGTAGGCAGCCAGCTTTACAACATTAGAGAACTGGATAGTATTTATAGAGTTCTCCGATTCAGATTCAGAGCACTGGCTAAAAACATTGAGGAAGATGTTATACATCTACAGTAGGTATCATATTACTGGCTTACTGTCTGGCATGATGTGTGTTTATGTAATATAGCAAGGATTAGTTCACTCACTGGGAAAAAAAGTGGTTAGTCTGAGTTCTGTTCCGTCTTGGAACGATATCTGGAACTACAGCAGGCCCCAGTTTTGCAAGTGACTCTAAGCAGGTGGACTCCCGTGAGCAGGTAAAGCCCCACTGACCTCATGTGTGGGATAGTTTGCAGGATCAGGGCCACAGCAAGGATACTAACAAGTGAAAACATCAATCACAAACAGGAAATTAAAACGTGATAGGTCTGGAACTCTGCCTCTTAAATCAATCAAGAGCTTTATGATTTGTTTTGTTTAGGTCGTTAATCTTGACCCCATTATTGCTGACAGTCAACTCAAGGGTGAAGTTTTTTCACTAGCTAGATGTTAGGTGTGCTGTAATTCACCTGATTTGATATTCCACTAGTAGTCAATGTTCTCATAATCTAGAGCTGACTGTATCATGAATTGGATCCAAAATCCAGAAGCTACTCTTAAGGACACCTGTCTTTGTGGTCATATGTACACCTGGACAGGCTTGTGAGCAGTAGAGGCAATGTAGGCACTAATACCTGTGCTTTCCAGAAGCCATCACTGCTTCCAGGAGTGCCTCCTACACCCTGCCAGTTGATAGTGTCATCCACTACAGCTTTCCTTTTCTTCCCTGCCTAGAAATAGCTGGACTGTGGAGAGAAAGGAAGGAAGCCTTTTGCCAAGCAGTAATAGCTATCCAGCCATGAAACTCTTAAAGCTTCAGTACACCCAGCAGCATTAGGCTATGCCTGTCCTAAAGGTTAGTCTGTGGGAAGTGGTACAAAAGCCATATATGTGTACAATAACACTGTTAATAAGGTATAGAATAACTAGAGATGCAGGAGAAAAAGACTAGATTTATAGGGTGGAGGCTTTGGAAAAGGAGTGCTAGACAGAGAGTAGTGGAAGGTTTGGGAAAAAGCTACATTATGCTGTGGTAATAGATCTAATTAATATACTATACTACACTAATACTATACCTGCAGCTTCCAGTGGCCACAGTTTGCCGTTCCCGGCCAATGGGAGCTGTGGGAAGCAGCACCAGCATGTCCCTGCAGCCTGCGCTGCTTCCTGCAGCTCCCATTGGCCGGGAACGGCGAACCACGGCCACTGGGAGCTATGAGCAGCCGTGCCTGTGGATGGCCAAAGTAAACACTGTCTCACAGCCTGCCAGCAGATTATCTTGACGGGCCGCAGGTTCCCACCACTGATTTAAAGGCTAGTTATTTTCAAAAAGGCTCTTAAAACACAACACTACAGTGATGGAGTTGCAGTTCTTACAGGAGAATATTTAAAACCAAAGACCAAGAAATTTCAACATTTTAAAATTGAGAAAAAAACCCTTTAGGTATATCAGGGCCACTGCAGGCAGGAAAGGAAAATTAACAGGCACACGAGCTCTGGGCAGCTCTTCCTCTTGAAAGAAAGTTGTAGGATCAAATCTTCTAGTCCTTAATCCAGTAAAATTCTTATTGCCATCAGCACCTCCACTCCTAAATAACTATATACTTCATACTTAAATATCTGAGCCCCATCTTATCCAGGAATACACATTTTATACACATTGGCTCAGGGACTACATTTTCTGAACAGTGCTGAGCAATCAGAGGGTGCCCAGTGAATAATACATACAAGAACAATAATCATCGACTTTATGGACTCTGGATAAAATTTCTGTTCTTTGTTCTGGAATTGGCCTGGATACAGCTGAAACCCTAAAAATTTGAGGCATAAACACATCTGATACTTCTATGACACTTTCCGATTCCCTCCTTTTCTCAAACTCAGAACAAAAAAATGACAAAATGGTTTTAAGTTAAAATGTAAAATTGCACAGCAGCCATAGCTCTACAACCCAGCATGGGGCAGAACCTGCCTCCCTTTGGGATTTAAGTGATCTCCTCTTATCTGACTCTCATTCTCCAGCCTTCCTGACCTCTGTGCTGCTTTCATCCTAACCTCCTTGGACCGATCGCTGGAGTCTCAGAGAACTGGCCACCTTGGTTTTGCTCCCATCTATCAGAATCCTCTTTTGTTGCAGCATGCAGAGGGAGAGAGAGGCTGGTCTGCTGGATAGGGAGCTAGCCCCGACACACCTGGGTTCTACTCCCTCCATGGACTTCTTGTATGACCTCAGGCCAATACCTTAAGGACAGAATTTCAAAACCTTTTAGGCACCCAAAGACATAGGCGCCGACCCCGTGGGTGCTCCGGGGCTGGAGCTCCCATGGGGAAAAATTGGTGCATGCTCTGCATCCACCAGCAGCTTCCCACCCTGCTACAGCTCACCTCCACCTCCTCCCCTGAGTGTGCCACTTGGTCCTGCTTCTCCCCCTCCCTCCCAGCGCTTGTGCTGCAAAACAGCTGTTTCTTAAGGCAAGCCTGGGAGGGAGGGAGGAGGCAGGGCTGGGGCAGAGATTTGGGGAGGGATCCAATAGGGGCAGGGAGGGGTGGATTTGGGGCAGGGGTGGGTGCAGGGCCAGGGGCGCGAGCATCAACAAAAGTTGGTGCCTGTGCCCAAAGATGCAGATAGGCATCTAATGGCATTTACAAAGCATCTAACCTAAAACAACGATGAGTCCTTGTGGCACCTTAGAGACTAACAAATTTATTTGAGCATGAGCTTTCATGGGCTAGAACCCACTTCATCAATTGCTGATACAGATTAACACGGCTACCACTCTGAAACCTAACCTTCTAGGTGCTTTTGAAAATCCCACTAGGTGTCTAAATATCTTTGAAAATCTGGCCTTTAGTCTGTGTGTGCCTCAGTGCCCCATCCATGCAATGGGGATAACAGCACTGCTCAGGTCACTGAGAGGCTGTGAGGAGAAATAGTTTAGACCTGGTTTCAGAGTAGTAGCCATGTTAGTCTGTATCCACAAAAAGAACAGGAGTACTTGTGGCACCTTAGAGAAGCTTATGCTTAAATAAATGTTAGTCTCTAAGGTGCCACAAGTACTCCTGTTTTTTAGACCTTGTGAGGCACTCAAATACTATGGTGATGGGGCTACATAAGTACCACAAAAAGAAAAGGAGTACAGACTAACACAGCTGCTACTCTGAAACCTGTCGTAAGTACCACAAGTAGCATGGGAACTTCTCTTTACCACTGCTATCCTTTCCCTTGGTTTTGGCCCCTTTTCACCTACACTCCCAAATTGCCCTCTTTTCTGAATGTAACCATGGCTCAGAGGGCTTTCTGTATGTTTTCAGAGTCCCCTATGTTCTCTCAAAAATACACCTCCCCCCCAAAAAAGTATTCCTGTTTTACAGGCTAGACTTCCAGACACTTAATCACCAGCCCTCTTATCTTAACCACCCCGACATTGTTTGTAAACAAAATACTGACTCCCTGCCCCAGGGACACATCTCCCCTGCAGAACTTACATTTCACACTAATGCTGTGCTGTAACTAAGAGCTCCACCTGGGAGTTCCCACACCTCCTGTATGAAACTCAGGGGTGTCTCCCCCCCGCCTCCCCTTAAATGGCACCCCAGCACAGCTGGGGTAGAAGAGACAGTGCTGGGTGGCAGACTGGGCTAGCTGCCGTTACCACATATCCACTGGCTTCAGGACGGTTACTTGTCACGGCTAGCCTGCGAGACCACTAGCTACTGCCTGTGCCAGCTATTATTTATGTCTACACAAGCTGGGAATCACGTTCCCCGCTCCAACTGCAGACATACCACTTAGACCCAATCACCTAGGGTAGCTATAGAGGCCAGCAGAAAAGAGAACTGGTGTCACCTAAGGTAATTCTAACTGAACACGCAAAATGGGGTAGGAGTGGCTGGGGCTTGGACACACACCCACTCTCGCCTCTCTCCCCCCCGCGCCTCACTCACATACCCAGAGGCCCCCCCGTGCGTGGGCCTCAGTCCCACCCCCCCCCCCCAGGGCCACAACCAGCCTCTTGCCACCGCCACTGGACCTCAGTCGCCCCTGGGCCTCGCTCACAAGCCCAGCTGCCCCCTCTGCGTAGCGCTCCACTGCACGCGCATGCCGCTCTCTCCCCTCAGCTTCTCCGGGCCCAGCCGCCTGCTCTTCAGAATCCTCCGGGACCCCGCCCATCAGCCTTCTCCTCCCTTCCGGCTCCGCTCTGTCCGGCGCTCGCCTCCTCTCTATGGTTCCCCTCCCGCTCCCGGCTTTCCTTTACCCAGCGTGCACTGCGCCGGAAGAGAGTGACGACAATAACAAACAGCGGCAGCGGCTGCGCCAGGAGGACGGTGGCGGGGCTCGAGCGGTGCCCGGAGTCCCTCAACCGCCTCTCCCGGGTCTGGCGCTTTCCCACGCCCCCTCAGGGAGCCCCCGACCGCGCTCTGCTGGGTGCGCCCGGAGCCTGTCGGCCGGACCCAGCCGCCGTGAGGGGCCCCCGTTGCCGGTCACCGCAGGATGGTGCGCGGGGCCGCCTCGCCGCTGTGGGTGAGTCTCGCCCGGGGCTGGGGGCGGGAGCGGGACCCCGGAGCCTCCTCCTGACTGCTGAGAGGAGGGGGAAGCCAGGCAGGAGCTAGTGGCGGGAGGCTGGCGAGGCCCTGCCCCCGGGGTGGCGGCTTCCCCCTCCCCGCAGGCTCGCGGGGGTGAGTGGCTCACGGGGCTGCGTGGGCCTGTCCCCAGCAGCGCGCCCGGCTGACACCCGCTGGGCGCCGCAGAGAAGGAGCGAGTGGGGGTGGAGGTGGGATCCCTCCCTTGCCTCGGGGGTCACTGTGAAGATGGACGGGAGGCTGCCCTCAGAGGGACCCGAGGAGTAGCGTCTCCTTGGGGAGGGCTGGGGCTGCCCCGGTCCTTGACAGAGGCTATTTGTAAACAGCGCGAGGCTGGCCGGGCGCGGCTGTGCTCTGTCTTCCCTTCCCACCACTCTCGGGAAGGGGATTCGCCCTGAAGTTACTACAGGCAATGACTCAGCTTGTCCATGCTTCTGTGCCCGCCTTTGACAACAGTCAAACCCTGTAAGTAGTATTAGGTTTGCGAGCATGCTGTATCTTCAGTTTCTGCTGTTTTCCAGTTTCTAGGAATCACATGTTATCTACTGCTCTTTCACATTGGATTCTTTGTCATTACTTCTTAGAATAATACTTTCAAACTATGAACTACACAGTGTACACCGAAGTTGAATTTTTTTTTTTACCTTGTTTAGGGCTCATCTGCTCTCTTGTGACTGTTAGTACAAATGATTGGGAACAGATTTTGCAGAGTAATTTATTTTTTAGGTAGTGGGTAGTTGAGCACATTTAAAGTTAAAAAGGAATAATGTCAAACATGTACTTTTTTACATTGACAATTGTAAAAATTAATTTCAAAATGTGTTAAAGTGCTATATTTTGTAAAACACATCTTTACATTAGACGGTCTCCTAGTACCATGCTATAAACTCATTGCTAAAGTGTAGGATATAGTCATTGCTTATTGCCAGTAAAGGCACTAATTCCATGAACACTTATGTACACACTGAAGTTTACTAAAGTAAGTAGTGTACTCTGTTAGTAAAATTAAGCACGTGCTTAAGTAATTGTATCATCAGGAGAGACTGAACAGATTACTGTTTACACCAGCAATCTGCTCCTCTTTAATGTAATACTGTTTGTATATTGGATTTTCATATTGATGTCTGACCTGAAAGCACTTTCTCTCCCTGCATTGTGCAGTTATCACATTAAGTGCATTATAGATGTCATCTTTCATATTCATTTAAGCATTTTGATTAAGTAAATTTTCCCTAACAGTTGACAACTTTGGAAACACTTTTTAATGGGAGACTTTAATGAACTATGCTGAGGTGTGAGCTTCACTGAAGTGAATGCAGTTACAACACAGAAATGATATGTTAAGACTTCAAAATCTGCTCCCAGGGTCAGGTTAGGATGTTTTCCGTGAGGCATGTGTGCCTAAATATGCTATTTATGCAGAATGCAAGCATTCATTTAAAAAGCTTTACAATCCTTGCTGCTAACCTTCCAAATATGAATCAATTATAAACTGATTTAGTGTGACTTTCATCAATCTGTAGACAAACTGTGCCAGTGCATTTCCTGCTCTTCATGTGGCTGCTTGGGAGAAGTAGAGCAGAACCTGGCCATGGAGTTCTTAATAAAGGAGGAGGAGGAGGAGGAGGATCTATAGTAGGTAGCTGAGAAGAGCAGAGTAATAGACACTTTCCTACTGCTACACATACATGCACACACAGCAGCCAGGAAACTTTAAGAGATGGAAGGGGGCAGTAAGGAGGGATAAAAATGCACTTCTTCCTTTCATTAGCTAGAAGTGGGTGGGGGAGTATCACATTTATCTGACAGCTGTCAGCCAGAAGCTGATATGAAAAAAATAGCACCCTGGTACCATCCTCTTCCCCCCCCCCCCACCAGCACATGTGTAGCAGATGGGCTGGGCTTCTCACCAGGTTATTACCCTAAATGCATCCGATGAAGTGAGCTGTAGCTCACGAAAGCTTATGCTCATATAAATGTTAGTCTAAGGTGCCACAAGTACTCCTTTTCTTTTTGCGAATACAGACTAACAGCTGCTACTCTGAACCCTATATCTAGCTGGTTCAGCCCACCTGCATGTACCAGGTAACAAACCCTGAAGATCAATTAAGAATATTTAATATAGCTCCTTTCTCCCCATCTCACAGTGCATACTGTGTCTTTCTATGTCCATCTTCTAGATCATAAGTTTTCCAGGGCAGGGACTGCTCTAGACAAACATTGTCTGCTCTTAAACAACAACACATAGAAGAGTTAGAGCATAAATCTTGTCAGTGCTGGTCTGGAGGGGCTGTCTCGAGATAAGACTGTTCTGCATGTCAGTTCAGTGTTTAGCTTGTCTACTGCAATTGTCATTAAATGGGTAAATTGAGATGTGGACACTTAAATGAGTGGGTAGTGTTTACTCATACATGTTTCCAAACAGCCATCATATACTCTTGGTTCCTACCAAATAGTGTTCAGACCTGTGATCTAGAAGTAAAACTGTATGAACAAAACTCAGCTGTTCAAATGAATTTTAAAAATGGGCAGGTTGAACTCAGTCTTCTTGGAAATATGTACATTTGTTATACCATTTTGGTTTTCGCCTTAGATGATGGGGTGGGGCAGTTTTTCAATGTTAAACACTTTTTTCTGCCAGTCTATGAATAAACTGAAATTGAAAACAGATAGCATTATTTCACTAGAAAATAGTATGGAATAGGAATGGAGATTTTCCAAAGTTGTTAGATAGTGTTCTTATTTGATTAATTGGATAATTGAAAAGTCTTCCATTATCTTGGAAAAATAAAAGTAAACATTTTTCCCACTGTGAAACTACTAAGTTTAAGATAAAATATCAGAGGCTTTGAGCATTTTGTGCAAGTCCCTGCTGTTGAAAGCATGTCATGTATTTAAGTTAATGGTAATTACATATGCTAAAAAAATTGCACTAATTAAACAGGAAGGAAATGAGACATTTAGAAGGAGGACAATGCATAGTTTTTCATCCAGTCACCATACTTGGCATAAATGGAAGGTAGCTACATTTATACGTAACTTTCTAAGTGCTATCTGTAGATTTCAAAACATTTTACTATCCTAGTATCAGGGATGAAGGAGATTGTGGCACAGGGGAGTTAAGTGACTTGTGCAAGAGAACATAGGAAGCCAGTGGTAAAGCCAGGATTAGGATGCCGCATCTACTACATTTTGAAGTAGATTACACATGTAGATAAGTGCAGTATCACACCATACGCATATTACGCTAGTCTGACTATGATCTGCATTGACTACCTGTTGAATTCTGTGTGGAATATGGATCAATACCAGCAACTTTTTATAAAGTCTTAAATGCCTGAGATCTACTTAGTGATCTGGGCTTCTGATATTTAAAAGGGGAAAAAAAATGGTTTGTCCTTGGAAAACATTTGATACATTAGAAGTTTATACTGTTGTAATAAACTGGCCACACAGTGGAGTAAACAAGATTGTACATGCTTGAAAGATTTCACATTTGGGGAAAAAGCACACAAGTTTAAAACTGTTTAACTTTTAGTTGTAGTTGCTGGAGGTTATTGTTAAATATGTATGGAGAGGGAATGAATTCATATAATGTGAATTACTACTTCTTTTCCTTGTAATGGGGGAAACCAGTGGAGAGATGAAATATGGACAATGTTTGCCTCATTAGAAATACTTACTTTGTAATTAAGTGTGCAGATCGGAATAGATCAATGATGGTCCCTTCTGACCTTAAAGTCAGAGAGTGGGAATTTTGGTGGGAGTATTGAGTCTGCTTGAAAAAGGACTTCTCTGTTGGGTGAATAGTGATTATCAGGATGTTTCTCCAGGACAAGCTGCAAGATGCTTATTTGGATGGTGATCTTTTGCACGAACTCTTGGCCACTGTAAGGAGTGGTGGAAGGAATGTAAGGAACAATGGTGCCATAAACTGGAGATTGGATTCTGTTTCCAGAACTTGGGTTTGTAAATGGGTTGCAAGGGGAGATGAGAACTTAAGGCATATAGTAGAATTGAAAATAGTATTCCCAATTCCTTTGGCTTTTGTTTGTAAATTTAACTCTGTAAAGGAAGTTGTCAGTGGAGAAGAATCCTGGCCTTTGTTTCTTGTTATTTAATGTGTGGTTAGTGGTCAGTAAGAAAAGTTATTTGATAAGGGATGAGGCCTCTCACAGTATATGCATCTGTGTAATGTTGCAGGACTTGTTTCAGAGCATTTGGTGCACACTAGGTGAGAATATGGTATACCCAAGATAATTGGATCCAATTCTAAGTGTGTCCATCTTGTATACAAGAGTTCTGAGAAGGAGTTAAAATGAGACTGGTTTTAGTGTATCTGTTTCCCCATGGTATTGTGGAGTCTCCATGAAGTGCTGGTGCAACAATAGTACTCACTGACATTTATGTCAGCATAGGTTATTCTCTCTAATTTGAGGTTGAGCACAGGTTTTTGTCAGGTCCTACTCTGATGATCTGCCCTCTAAGTCTAATGTGACCCAAGCATATCTAGAGGACTCTGAGGGACAATACTGTCCCCCAACAAACCATGTAGTCGGTGGCTTGGAATACCTACTCAACCACTGATGAAGTGATTCCTAGATACCATCCTCCCTGGGTTCAGCTTCACAGGTAGTCCACATTTACAGCAAGTCTGCTTTTGACAAATGAAGCAGATGGGAAGATGGCTAGATCACTAGTGCAGAAGTCATGAGCTGAAACCAACTGTGAGAGGGAGGGTTTTTTTTTGTTAGTCTTAATTCCTTGGGTATGGGGGAGGCAAAAAGAAAGTATAAAGGCCGTGATCTGAGGTAGGGTTTTTTGAGGGGTCGGGGTGGTAGGCAGCTTGTAAACTGAGGCTCAATCCAGATAGAATTTAAGTGATGCTGGGTTGGTTGGGAGAGCAACTAGAAAATAACACAGGTATAGTCTTTCCCCTTTGAATGAAGGTGTATGTTTGCCTTTTGTTCAAGTTAGCAGTGTAGGATTCTGGTAGGATTTCCTGGTCTTATTAGATCAGTGGAATCCCATTAAATTCTTTATATTTTTAATTTTTTTTTTTTTTTAAATCACAGGAGACCTGGGAGTGGAGTCCTGCCATGCAGGGGCAGGGGGAAGGGTAGGAAACCCTGGAGGTGGTTGGCAAAACAAGCACACCACAGCAGCAGCTCCAGTCCTGTGGAGCTGGGACTGACACCCTGCTCCAGGCATTTGAACCTGGCATTTGGTGTCAGTGCCACTCACTCAAATTTGGCCTGTCCACTCCTCCCATCATGACAGAGGGGCAGACAGGCCAAATTTGACAGAGCAACACTGTACACCAGACCACAACATCTGGAGTGGGGACACGAGTTGCCACTGTGGTACAAGTTTTGTTTTATCTTGTTTTTATATTATGCTGTTCATGCTTTTCCCTAATGTGGAGCTCTAATGATCAGATTATCCATCTTCCTTTTATTTATGTCCATTCTTTTGGGTGCAGTTATTGCAGCTGTCATCCACACCTTTGTCAATTGAGAGTTAGGTTACTACAGTGTATTCTGTAGAAGACTTTATCTGAAATATATTGGGAAACTTAGATTGCTGCAAAATGCAATAGCCCGATTGTTAGTGGAGTATCCTGCCATTGCTTTGTGATCTTCACAGACTCTGGATTCTGTGTAGAATGCAAGGTTTCTCGTATTTACCTATAAATCCCTCAATAGGTCTTAGACCTACTTGCATACAGGGAGACGTGGTCTTGGGTCTTAGTTCTACAGTTGTGTTAAGCAGAGATGCATGAGCTGGTATTAAAAAAAAAAGGGAAGAAGTGGGGGAAGGAAGGAGGTTGTTTGGGGGAGAGTGTTCTGAGGGCCCTTTGACTTTGAACTAGTTTTTTAGTCTTCTGAAAAGTGACAGGGTGGGGGTACCCTGTTCAGTGCAGGGCAAGTTTACTCAGTGAATAAGTCAGTGGGACTGTTCTTGGTTTCAGGGCTCTAAGACCTAGAGGCCAGAGTCAGAGTTCCCCCAGCACTCAGGCTGTAAGGCCTAGAGGCTAGTGGGCCATCACCTAGGAGGACCTGGGCCCTCCCTTCTCCATTGGGTCTCAGCCAAGAGCCCTAGCAGTGGCTGAGTGTTCTACCATCGAGCTAGCAGGGCTCTGACCTAAACACACCAGCTTCCCACAGGACTATAACTAGTCCCCCCCCCCCCAGCCACTTCTTACCATGTCTTTGGGAGTCCTCATGCAGGCATCATCAGAGTCTCCAGGCTTCTCGGTGGGTGCAGTTGCCAGTGCCCCTGATCCCCCTCGGGTGTCCACGTGCACTTGAGTATCTGTCTGGGTTTTGGCACCTCTGGCTTCTGCAATTGGGTTCCAGTAGGGAACATCCTTCCTCCTCAGCAGTCAGCCCAGACTGAGCTTTTATAGCAGTGCTTCACCTTGAGCATGCCCAGTAGAGATGTGGAGACATGACTTAACCTTTCCCTGTCCAGTGCCGGGTGAGTTCACCCCATCACATGAAAATAATGCAAATGTGGTGATTTTTAGGGTTCTGAAAAGCAATATCTCTTCCTTAGTTTACAGAAGGATGCAGGGAGAAGTTATGACGGGCTGATGATGGACAAAGAGTATTGTTTCAGTCTTTAAACTGCTTCTTCCCTTTTTTTTTCTTTTTTTTTCTTTCTGGTGTGGTTAGATGAAACTCATGCTGTTATGAGGAGGGAATTTTTGTCATTGTGTTTTTAAAGGATCTTAAGGGTGCTTAGTATGAAGCAATAGGTACCGACTTTTATTTTATATAAATTGAAATAAATGCATCAAATCAAACTGAAGAAATATGTTTTAAGTAGCAATCGGCAAAGTTTGAAGAAGCAAATGAAATGAACATTTGATTTCCCAGTCCTTGACTAAAATATATCCAAGTAAAGGCTTTTATAGTACAGCTAAAATACAGAAGCAAATGAAATGAACATTTGATTTCCCAGTCCTTGACTAAAATATATCCAAGTAAAGGCTTTTATAGTACAGCTAAAATACAAACTTAGCTCAGAATTGACAATACTGTATTCAGATAGCTGCCTCAAATCCTTGTGGAGATAAGCTATTCTAGAGTTCAGCATGTGAAATTGTCCCTCAGTTCTGTTTGAATTGTTAGTTTTATGAAAGTAATGGTACAACACACTTTATATGCTTACATAATTTGTTTGTTCATGTTATCCAGCACTTGTGTAAGGTTTCATTTTATTTTTCATTGATTATGCACCCTATAGGAGTTTTCATCCACATGGGATGACTTTTCTTGGTATTGATTGTGAAGCATGTGTCACCTGTCTGCCAATGGCCCTAAATATTAGGAGGTGGTTCAAGACGAAGTTTCTCCATATTATCCTTTGTCAACATAGTGTTACTTCTTTGTCAGCTCTTGATATATCTGTTTAAATTAGCTGGATGCAAACTTGTTGATTTGAGTGTAATTGACTACTAGAAAAGTAGCTCCTTTGTACACTTTCGGTAAGCTTTTGTGTGAGGCAGAGGCGGGAAGGAGGGGACGGAAAATGTGGTGTACTAATATTAGTGTCTTCTTCACTTTTCTCCCACAATGAACCTGATCTTTAAGCAACCTTTTAACTTCCTTCCTGTCTTTTTGGAAGCAACGCAGCTCTTGCAGAAATGTTATGGCCATGTGAAACTGAGTACAATTTTTTTGTCATCTTTGTCAATTCACTGTACAACCAAAACACTTCTACTCAACTGTGAAACTGTGTGGTTCCTGCCACTGTCTCTGTTCTGTTATAGTGTGCAGTCCAATGATATATACTGATCATGCCATGGATAAATACTTGAGGTATGGAACACTATAAACTATCTTAAATTGCATTCCCTATTTGTTTTGGAGAAAGAAAAATATTTAAACAGTTCTCCTTTTCTGTCATGGCAACTATTTGGGATTATTGGAATTATTCATCTTGATGTTGTAGTGTACGTTTTAAAAATAGATTTTCAGTTAATTAAACCTTGTTTAGGTCTTTAAACACCTTTATATTTGTATATTTTTTTTTTGTATTGCTAGCTGGCATCAGTCCTGATCCTGTGGATACTGTGGAAATGGGTGGTGGGTACCTACATAAAAACATTGATACAATAGAATGAAATGCCTCACTTTTAGGTGGAGGACACTAAGGCCAGGTTTACATTACTGGGTTTCTCCCATTGATGTCAGTCCTCCATTAGATCGACCTAATGACTCCACCTCCATAAGAGGTATAGCGCATAGGTCAATATAGTTAGGGTGACGCAGTGTCTGTGTAAACACTGCATTACTTACATTGCCTGTCAGCACTGCACAGAGCTCACAGTTGTAAGCCTCACTGCTGGGTGCTGACAGCTCGGGCTGTCAGCCACCCACTTAAATCCTTGCAAGCGCTCCTGGTGAGGACACACACCACCGGCGGAAGGAGAGTAGTGTGAACATAAAAAACTACAGTAGTTATTGCAGTGTCTGTTGGTCATCCTAACATGGGTGTAGACAAAGCCTAAAAGGCATAATTCCTTGTTATGCTTAATGCTTTACAAAAAAGACAGTTGCAAGTGAACATGAGCTTCTTTATTTTCATATTATTCAAAAAAAAATTGGCACATTTAATGAATTGGAGTACAGATTGCTATTGTGTACAGAAGTCACAATTTCAGTTTTGTTTTACTTAATCTGTATGTCTCCTTAATTTTGTTTGTGTTCATTTTTATCATGTCACGATCTAATTTTCAAACTTCTCTTACATTTGTTATGCTTAATTGTCAGTCTAATCACTGTTCTTCTCATAAACTCAGATTTGTTTGGTTATTGTAATAGATAGTTGGATTGGGTACTTCAGATGTGATACATTCTGATTGAACGGGAATTTTTAATTTAGGGAAGTAAATGGCAATTTTGGTCAAAACAGGGACACTGTCAGCTAAAAATTCTCATTCCTGTCTGAATTTTTTTTACCAACTGATGTTCAGTTAACACCAAGGTATACTCTTAAATGGAAGCCATCAGATTTTTTTGTCATTATTTATTTTTTACTGAATTTGTACTGTCATAGACCAGGACCCCATTGTGCTAAGTGCTTTACAAACACAGAAGAAAAATGGTTTACTTTCTGCATTTGACATCACTTTTTATTACCACTTTCGCTGTTTCCCTTGTATAGTTAGTTGCTTTTGATTTTGTGGGTCTTTCACACAGCAACTGTGGAGGAAAATAACATTTTCTAAAAAGGGACAATATGACTATAAAACCAAACCAAAACGTTCCTTGTGAAGAATCAGGGACAAGTGTAGTATCTGCAGCTGAAATTGACTAGATATTAAGTTGGCAGTGTCCCTGTAATGGATGTCAGTAGCTCCTTAGCTATTTTTAAGCTACCTGAAACTAGATGTACCTTAAAATAAAAATTAAAAAAAATAATAAAAAAAAAACACGTGCAAACTTGTGTGTGTTTTGAGGTCCAGTGAGGTTGAAGAATACTAAATTCCTTGCATGAATTTTTAGGTGTTTCCATAGATTGCTGCTATTATACAAGCCAATATGTGTGATAAACTTGAAGTATCTGGTATGGAATAATGTACTTCTGTAAAGAGCTATGGGTGATGCTTAGCTTGATGTATATACTAAGGGTTCATGAATCTCCATGGGATTTATACATATTGATAGTATTTTTAAATCCTGTTCCTTTTTTTTCTCTGCCATCTGCAGTGCTTCCATTCTTGGGTAATCAAGTGAAATTTATTAAATATCATTCTTTGAAGTTTTCTGGTGCTTCAGGGCAAGTCTTTTAGTAAATTGTGCCCCATTGTCAGAACGCAGAAATGGGCTGAGGAATAAAATACAGTCTTAAAAGTAACACTGCAAGGGACCCTGAATTCAAACCACATTTTAAGCAGCCCTTAATTATCAGGAGATTTTAGACTGTGCATTAGACAGAACTGGAGATTTTTAAGAAAATTAACATAAAGACTCAGTGCTATGCAGTTAACAGTCTGTGCCATGCTTATTCTCTAGGATTTAAATGGTGCCATCTTTTGTCCCCTTCTAGGAATTTTCACCCACTTTCCCAGCTAACTTCAAGTGTCAAAGTCAAGATGTACTTGAACTTCTTCTTCTTCTTCTTCTTTTTTTTTTTTTGAAGAGTTACCTGCAGAACCATTTGCAAACTTTTCGACCAGATTCTACACAATGTAATTCTTTTCCAAAGAGTTTGTTTCCATATGCAGTACCTCTCCATCAGTGGGTAATAAGTCAATTATTTGAACTAAGCCACCTGAAGTAACACATACTTAAATATACCACTCTTTACAACAAGAAGTTAGGAACCTCAGTTTGTAATTGGAGAGAAAAGGGTGTATTCTGGTAATGCTTCTGAGGTGATAAAAGAAACGTGTGGTTAAAAAACAAAATGCTCTATCAGCCAGCTGTGAATCAAAGGTCATACCCACAAGGGAGAGGAAACGCTTATTTCTGTGATTAAGAAGGGTAAAGTAATTGAAGGGAAAGAACATAATTATATTTGAGCAACGAGTATTTTTTAGTGATTAGAACACATCAGTAGTCCAACCTGGGTTTACTTCCTGACTGATTGGTGTCACCTTTTAGTAACCATTTACTTCTGTGCCTGTTTCCTCAGTTAAGAAGTTTATTAGACAAAAGATGTGTATTAGAACTATTTCAGTGTCTAATTCTAAAAGACTAGTATCCACAAGTTCGTGAATAGGATTGGATCACAATCTTTTATCAAAGATAGATAATCTCTCTGATTTTAGTTTTGTCATCATATTTCTATGAAACTATGAACATTCAAAATACTGTCCAAAATAAGCATATGAAATTTTAAGTAGAATGGAGGAGCATAAAACTCCAGGGATCACTTCAAAGACTAGCTATACAATCAAAAATAGAATGGCTACAGAAAGAAGATACAAGTAGGGTATTTAAACTCTAGAACAGTAAAGTAGTACATCATCATCATTATGACAAATCCGAAAGGACATGGCCTTCTTGCAAATTGAGTGATTGATGACAAGGTGCTTAAGGTAGCCTGGTTGTATATTTGGTTTTTATCCATCAGTGACAATCTTGTTGCCCCGCTGAAACTTTTGATGCCCCCATGATAGCCAGCCACATATCAACATTCATTGGTACACAGGTTTGGGATTCATTGGTCTTCCATTCGAATGATATGTTCATCCCAAGAAAGTTGTTGAAACTGAACCAATGCTGAAGGAGGCGATTCCTGTGTTTGATTTCAAATATCCTAATAGCTGATCCTGTCCTGCCACTTGATATGAAGCAGCTGATGAAGACAATGAGACTCAAAAACATCAGTCCAGTATTCTTCAGCTTTCCTCAGTACCCACATTTCACTTCCATGCAGTGAAGTTGGTATAATTGTTGATTTATAGCGCCTCCGCTTTGTAGCAAACTTGATATAATGACGTTACCACAAAGGCTGGTGGAGCGCCCAAAATGTGGCTGCTGCTGCTGCTCTATGCATGTTCAGATCTCTTGAGCATCTTCCAGCTCCAGTGTCCAGGACACTGCTCAAATACTTGACAGCTGCCACCTGTTTGATGTCCTGTCCAGACAGATTAATACTGTGCTGGTTGTGATATGGAGCTGGAGAGTGCTTCATGGTAATGACATGACACTTCGTTTTATCTGGCTTAATAACCAGTCTAAGGCTTGCTGCTTTTGCTCAACCAGAACAGCCATAAACTGCAGCAATTTACTGAACTGAGCCAATATGACAATGTCATCGGGGTATCAAGATATTGAAACAGAATGATGTTCAGTTGAATGCTACCAACAGCTGCCTCAGGTTTATCCATCAACTAATCAGTGCGGATGTTGAACAGTGATGTTGAGAGAACACAGCTTTTACACACAACTGTGGAGTCAGGGCAAATAATAATAATACAAATGATACTTCAAATAATATAACGTACCTCTAGACAAAAACCATATTCAGTCAGGTGAAAAATCAGCAGTCAGATCTAAAAGAATTGAAAGAAACTGAAGAGAAGGTTGTCATAGACTTCAGTGAAATCAGTTTTAGCACTGTGCTAAGCTCTAAAACCAGTTCAATTTTTATTTTTAAATAAGTGACACTTTAATTTCTTTGATATCACAACTTTAACAGAAATAGCAAATTGGAATTTAGCCATTTGGGGAGAGAGAGTATGCATTCATCAGGTGGGGAGGGAACTTATTTTGAAAGAATGACAAATGGAGGGCATATGTAGCATTTATTGATCTTGAGAAAACATAAGACTTGCTACCATGGGAGCTGTTTTTTGGAATATTGAGATTGATGGGAGGGGGATTGCAAGTGGAGATGTATCATAGAGGCACTATGGTGGTAACAGTATTTGGAATTTCAGAGTGTCTTCAGGTGATTGTGGATTTGAGACATGGCAGTGTGCTGAATCCATTTCTCTTCATCCTAGTTCAGGAGTTAATCAGTAGGAGGATGAAGCCTATGTGGGGGAAGGGAGAAAACTGATGTATGCTGACAATCTGACCCTTTTGACTGACAGCAAAGAGGAAGTGGTAATTATCAGAGTGGGTATCTGTGTTTGAAGACAACACACAGAAAAGTGAAGTTGTGAAACAAGGAAGGTAGAAAAAGAGCTGTTGATTGAAGTTTCTGGATAGATGCTGAATCAGAAGAAAGAATTTGTGTACTTGGGAGGTACACTTAGTGCCATCGAGGAGAGATCTGGAGAATTGAAAAAAAGAATCCAGTGTGCATCAGCAGCAGTGGAAAAAGGTGTCAGGAGTACTGTGGAGCCAGCAATTAAAGTAACATACTGAAAGGAGAAGTTTATATTGAAGGGGTGGCAAAACTTACTGGCCCTCCGAGCTACATACGACATTCTTCAGACGTTGGAGAGCCAGAGTACACTGCCAGAGGGAGCTGGGGCTCAGGGCTTCAATGGTAAAGGAGCCACATGTGGTTTGTGAGCCAGAGTTTGGCTACCCCTGTTGAATTGTGTTTTTGTCCCTGTCTGCTTTGTTTGTAAACAATGGGTATTATGGAGATGGAAGAAAAGATGCAGGTAGTAAAATATATACTGAGGAGAATGGTGGTCAAGTGGAGGGTAGACAATTGCATGGAAGAAATTTAAAGGGAAGGTGAACTAGGGGTTCTAGGTGATTGACAGGCTGAAGAGCACATATTTGAAGTGGGCTGGATGTATAATAAGAATGAGAGAAGAATGACCAGCAAAGAAAGCATGGGAGGTAGACGTAGTAAGAGAGGATGTGGAAGACTAAGGATACAAAGACTTCATGAAGAGAAGATTGAAGAGAAAATGCATTATCCAATGACTCCAAGATCGCTTTCTTGAGTTGTAATAGCTAATATAGATCCTATCATTTCGGAATTATAGTTGGAATTATGTTTTCCGATGTGCATTACTTTGCATTTATCAGCATTGGATTTTATGAGAGGCCTTGTCAAAGATTTTCTGAAAGTCCAAGTATGGTATATCCACGGGATCACCCTTGTCCACATGTTTGTTTACCCTTTCAAAGAATTCTTGTAGATTGGCGAAGCATGATTTCCTTTTACAAAAGCCGTGTAGACTCTTTCCCCTACAAATCATGTTCATATATGTGTCTGATAATTCTGTTCTTTACAATAGTTTCAACCAATTTGCCTGATGCTGAAGTTAGGTTTACCAGCCTATAATTGCTAGGATGGCCTCTGAAACCTTTTTAAAAAATTGGTGTCACATTAGCTATTCTCCAGTCATCTGCTACAGAAGCTGATTTAAGGAGTAGGTTACATACCACAGTTAGTAGCTCTGAAGCTTCATATTTGAGTTCCTTCAGAACTCTTGGGTGAATACCATCTGGTCCTGGGACGACTTATTGCTTAATTTATGTATTTTGTTACAAAAGCTCTTCTATTGACATCTCAATATGGGACTGATTCCCAGATTTGTCACCTAAAAAGAATAGCTCACATATGGGAATCTCCCTCACATCTTCTGCAATGAAGACCAAGGCCAAGAATTCACTTAACTTCTCCACAATGGCAGTTTCTTCCTTAAGTGCTCCTTTATCACCTTGGTCGTCCACTGGCCCCTCTGATCATTTGGCAGGCTTCCTGCTTCTAATATACTTGAACTTTTTTTGCTGTTAATTTTTGAGGTTTGGCTTGTTGCTCTTCAAATTCTTATTTGGCTTGCCTAATTATATTTTTACACATGATTTGCCAGAGTTTATGCTCTTATCTATGTTCCTCAGTAGGATATGACTTTCAAATTTTTAAGATGCCTTTTTGCTTCTAACCACTTCTTTTGACTTTGTTTAGCCGGGTGGCACTTTTTTGGTCCTCTTACTATGTTTTTCATTTTGAGTACACATTTAATTTGAACCTCTATTATGGTTTTTAAAAAGTTTCCATGCAGTTTGCAGGCATTTCACTGTTGTGACTTTTTCACTTAATTTCTGTTTAACTAGCTTCCTCATTTTTGTGTAGTTCCCCTTTCTGAAGTTCATTACTACTGTTTTGGGCTTCTTTGGTGTCATCCTCTCCTCCCTCCACAAGGCTGTTCAATTAAATTATAGTACGGTTGCTATTACCAACTGGTTCAGCTATATTCCACTTCTTGCACGAGATTCTGTGCTCCTTTAAAACTTGGCAGCAAACGTGTACTGCTTAATATTTTATTAAATTAATTAAAATGATTACAGTAAATTTAGGCAATAGCATAGATTGTCATAATTTAATATTTTAAAATAGGTTTATTTTAAAAACCCGGTATTTAATTTAAATAAAAAAAATCTGTTTTTAATAAATTTTTATTCACCCTGAAATGCATAAGCACAAAAGCAGAGTTAAAATTGCTATGGCAACATTTAACTTTAAATTTTAATGACACTTGTAAATTAAAAACTCAACCTTAAAGGAGCCCTGACAACTTGAGTTTTAGCTTAAATATATTTTTAAAAAGCTTCTAAAAAGCCTAGAACTAATCAAAATCCAGTTTAAATAGTTGTATTTAAACAGGTTTACTCTACAGAATTTGAAATTCAAATTTTGGTGTATTAAGGGCCTCTAGCTCAAAGGTGGGCAAACTACGGCCCGCGGGACCCTCCTGCCCGTCCCCAAAGCTCCTGGCCTTGGAGGCTCGTCTCCGGCCTCTCCCTTGCTGTTCCCCCTCCCCGCAGCCTCAGCGTGCCATGCTGCCGGTGCAACACTCTGGGTGGCCAGGCAGCACAGTTGCAGAGCCGTGGCCTGACCTGGTGCTCTGGGTGGTGCAGCTGTAGTGCCACCAGCCAGTGGTGCTCCAGGCAGTGTGGTAAGGGGGCGGGGGAGTGGGTTTGGATAGAGGGCAGGGGAGTTCAGGATGTGGTCAGGGATTGGGGGTGTGGATGGGGTCGGTGCGGTCAGAAGGTGGGGAACAGGAGGGTTGGATGGGGCAGGTGTCCGGGGGGGGCAGTCAGGAATGGGGGCGGGGTTAGATGGGGCGGCAGGAAGCAGTTGGGTGGGGTGTCCGGGGGTGGTCAGGGGACAGGATCAAGGGGTGGTGGATGGGGCAGGAGTCCTGGGGGAGCCGTCGGGGGTGAGAAGCAAGGGGCTCAGATAGGAGGCGGGGGCCGTGCCGTGCCTGGCTGTGTGGGGAGACACAGCCTCCCCTAACCAGCCCTCCATGAAATTTTGGAAACCCATTGTGGCCCTCTGGTCAAAAAGTTTGCTCGCCCCTGCTGTAGCTTAGGTAACAGAGTAAAGAAAACATAAAGTGACACAGTGCATTTCTGAATTTTCACTTTAAATAAACTAAGGTTTTAGCAACATAAAATTGTTAACTTACATTTAATTTTTATGTTATCCTGTAAACTGATTATACTCATTGTTCTTTACCATTAATACATTGGCAGAGGAAAGGGAAGGAAGGATGGATCTAAGTGTGAGCATGTTTTGTTTGTTTTTTGTCATGCTTGGGTCTGCCCATTCACCTTTCCTGTCTGCAAAGGACGCTTATGGAAATCAATAGGGGATCAGAAACACCATTTTGTTTTTAAAAAGGAAATTTGTACATGGTTTTCTAAATGTTGTGCTAGAAGAAACTTGAATTATTTGAAATTTATCAACTAAAAAAAAAAATCAAATTGGCAGTGCACCTTTAAAGCTGAACTGTGGAACTCGTATTTGTTTCTCTCTCCATTATCCAGAAGTGCAGTAATCCAGCTTCCACTCATGAGCCTGGAAATGATTTGTAGTCTGAAAGGATGGTTCAAGCAAAATCAAACAATGGAACATGGAGATTCTGCACATATAGCACAAATGGACCAAAAAGTTACTTCGGTACCATTTACATGTTGCATCCAGATTGGAATGTTATGAAAGCCATAGTGTTACAGTGTTGTTACAGAAGAGTTGGTATTGTATGCCTTTAAGTAGGCTTTTACATCGGCCAGTTTTTATGGATGTAACAGAGGGTTTTGTTGGTTGGGTGCAGTGCCTAATTTTTGCCAGGACTGAGTCCCGGAGACACCTCTAGGCTTGGCAGTTCATATTCCTGGCACCTCTGGGCTTGGTGCATCAGTTATGAATGTAAAAAAATTGCTTGAGCCCCATCACCTTTTTCATTACAAATTAATCACTTGTTGGGTGGGTGGGTTTTATTTTGTTTTCAATAAGCAATGTTGAGCTAAATCAATTAACTTTCTAAATGTGCGAAATGAAATTAATAAGCTTTAAAGAATTCTGTGACAAAACAATTAATTGCACCTCATTAATCATCTCTAAAATTAACTCAGCTTTTCAGAGTTGCCACTAAACTGAAAAAAAAAACCCCCTGCATCTTGTAATATTTTGAGAAGCTAAACAGATTTAATAATTGGACTTTGACTGCAAATTCACCACTCAAAATAGTGAAAATATTTTGCAGGAGATCTAAATACAACATGGTTAATTTGTGTTTGTTTTTTTTTTCTGTTAGATGCTGTATTCTTTTACTTGTATTGATATGGGTAGCTTTTTCATTTTTTTTTTTAATCTTTGCATTTTTCTTGTATTCATGTTTTTCTATCATCTGTCTGCTGTAGGAAGTGTTATGTTTAAATAATAGCTTAGCCATTTCTATTAAGCTGAATGGCATGATTTATAATTATTGTATTTTGTCTCGTAATACAGATTCCCATCTTGTGTCTTAAAGATCTCATTTATAGAACTCCCCTGATCACAAGTTAGGTCGTGACTGTGCTGTGCCTTCAGTATCTGGTCCTAGCCTCTGTTCTGTTTTTGTGTTTCCACTTCATGTTTGTCCCTTCCATTCTTCCTTTCTATCTCTCCCTTCTCTCTCTGTCACACCTGTGATATCTCTTCTTCTCACAGGAGTGCCACTATAAAGGAAAAAGTTAAGCAATCAGCACTAATAGAAAAAGTTGAATTTGATTTTTAAAAACGCTGTTTTTAGTCAAAGAATAAATGGACACGAATCTGACATCAAGAATCATAACATTCAAAAACCGGTAGGAGAACACTTCAGCCTCTCTGGCCACTCAGTAAAAGACTTAAGAGTGGCAATTCTGCAACAGAAAAGCTTCAAAAACAGACTCCAAGGAGAAACTGCTGAGCTTGAATTAATATGCAAACTAGATACCTTAACTTGGGTTTGAATAGAGACTGGGAGTGGCTAGGTCATTACACATATTGAATCTATTTCCCCGTGTTAAGTATCCTCACACCTTCTTGTCAACTGTCTAAATGGGCCATCTTGATTATCACTACAAAAGTTTTTTTTCCTCCTGCTGATAATAGCTCATCTTAATTAATTAGCTCTTACAGTTTGTATGGCAACTTCCACCTTCTCTGTATGTGTGTGTGTATATATATATCTTCTTACTATATGTTCCATTCTATGCATCCAATGAAGTGAGCTGTAGCCCACGAAAGCTTATCCTCTAATAAATTTGTTAGTCTCTAAGGTGCCACAAGTACTCCTGTTCTTTTTGTTTTTAGTCTGTGTAGTGATTTAATTTTTATGTTTTGTTTTTTTTTAACCTGAGAATACCCATTTAAGTATTTTAGGACAATCTAGTGAAGCAGTAGTATTGGAAGTGTGTGAAGAAACACTTGCATAGTTTATATTTAAAATGTAACTACTTGTTCTCAGTTTCTTAAGGAAATGGGAAAATATTCTAATTTGTGGAAGAATCCCCTGGATATTGAGTTCTCTGCTCCTTCTGTATCTAAGCTATAATTTGGTGGTGGTTTTTGTCTCAAGTTTAATTGAGTACGTCTAGCATATGTAACTAAATTTTTGTTTTTACAGCAATTGATTAATCTTAAATTAGTCTAACTCTTTTTGTAGTTACTGAAAAAGTTTGTTGAAAGTGTAATACTTAAAACAAATATTAAGCAAAATGTCACAAAATTATAGTAATTAAATGTTTGTAACATGGATACATCAGTTTGCTCCTGTGAGGTGCAGCACTGGCAATAAAAACTTCCACGTTGTTCAGTTTTAACCAAACATTCTATGGATATTCCTAATTACATTCTGTATCTTTTGTTTGCAGGTCTTTTACTTTCATTTTGAACAGTCATGCCATTCTGTTGCCAAAATCAACTGAAGCAAATGTGCACCTTATTATCCTGCTGTGTTTTAAAGAAGGTGGTAGCTCTGTATAGCTCCTGAAGGTAATCCTTTTTTCCCTTGAAGTTGTAACTTTTTTTTTTTTAAGTTAAGTCTACTACATGGCGATGTGTGACAGTTATCCTATAGCTTGGCGTATTTTTGGTTTGATCTTGGCAATGATTTTGGTTTTTTGTAAATGTAAAAAATGGCAATACTAGCTTTATCATTAAGGATTATGAAAGAATTCTGAGGATGAAATTAACCCCTGTGTACAGGGGCAGCACAAAGCTTTTGGCCCACTTATCAAGTGAGTGCCACTTAAATCTGCAAAATAGGATTTTTTTTTCCCACTAACGTTGAAGAAGCCTTGTACCAGCCCTCTGCATAGAGATGAATTTCATCCTGAGAGAATAGATGATGATTAGCACCGTTAGCTTTTTCCATACCGAAACACCAGAGGATAACAAATCCTACTTAATTCCTGTTGAGCTTTGTTTGACTGTTTTGTCTAGCAAGTTTGTGTGATTTATAGAAACAGTTTTATATTCTTTATCACTGAGATTCAAGTATGGTTATGGTGAAAACAACTTATTGTGATAACTTGTTTATTGACACTGATTTATAATTAAGTTGTATTTTTAAGATTTGGAATTATAGCAATGATTGCTAGTACATTCTTCAGAATCCACCAGATCATTCCACAGTCTAACAGTTTTGTTGAGACTGTATTCCTCTCTCACCAGTGTAAATTAGCACTAAATTCAATGTTTTACCTGGAATTAAATTAGTGGAAGTAAGAGGAGAATTGGGTGCACTGTATATAACACTGTTGTGTTGCTTTCTACCTAAAACCAATGTTTTAGTCTGAGCCCCAAAGGTAAAAATAGAGGGCTTGACTAGTTTGTGTATTTCCTATAATGTATGTTTGAAAAGGTGGGGAGAGAGCACAGCTCCAGAATTTAGAAGGGGAGATTTTTCTGAACTTTTCCGGAGCTAGTCTTTTGAGTTGGTAGCTATTTTATTTGCCCATTTGTCTCCCCCACCCTCCATTTCAATTTCTATTTAGTCCGGTGCCTTTCCCACACTTCCATTTTTGTTTGGCTCCTTCTGCCCCTTGTATTTTATTGTCAGTGTCTGTATACAAAGGAAAGTGCATTTTGCTTTGGAATAACCTGAAGTTTGAATTTAAATCAGTATTTATACTGCCATATCACTCTGTTTGGACACACTTATTCTAATATAATAATGGCTTTTTTAGGTTTAGCTTGTGTCACTTGGAAAAGAATTTAAACTAAACTGAAAAAAGCAATTAGTATGCTGCAATAAGTATGCCCAGATGGGGTTATATATTCTTATAACTAGTAAAATTCTTCCAAGTAGACAAGACTTAACTTTCCAGAATTCCTCCAGCAGCAGAAGAGCTTTTTTCAGTGTATTTGAAATACAGTTTGAAATTTCTCCTACAGCTGTTTACTGGCTCGGAATTGCTTCTAATTGGAAGAGGTTGCTCACAAGCTTTCAGTTTTGTCAAATTCTGCTTCTCCAGGGCCAAACACAAACATGCAACTAAAGACAGGAGAAGAAAGAGAGAAAGAATGCTCATTTTTGTTCAGACAGTGGGGTAGTATTCAGAGTAGCAGCCGTGTTAGTCTGTATTCGCAAAAAGAAAAAGAGTATTTGTGGCACCTTAGAGACTCAAATATTTATTTGAGCATAAGCTTCGTGAGCTACAGCTCGCTTCATCGGATGCATTCAGTGGAAAATACAGTGGGGAGATTGATATACACACACAGAGAACATGAAACAATGGGTTTTATCATACACACTGTAAGGAGAGTGATCACTTAAGATGAGCTATTACCAGCGGGGGGGAGGAGGAAGAAAACCCTTGGGGTAGTAGTAATTGTTTTCGGCTCTGACAAAATTTGTCTCTCCTTTCTCAAGCAGGGAGGATCTCTGGTTTCTCTGAGTGTATCTATGGTAGCAAAATTCATACCCTTAATTCCTCACTAGTGCAAGATTGGGTAATGTGCTAGTAAAAATGATTGAGCCTTTTGTATAGTAATGCTTCCATCTGCCTTGGTTGAAAATTATGGGCCTGAATTTTGGTAGTGTATCAGTGGACAAGAGTGAGGTCAGAAAGATGGCATCAGAACATGAGGACCCCTTCTCAGATGGCACAGACTTTACCTCTTTCCTACTGTCAGATCTAGTAGGTACAGCATCTGGTAAGCAGATTAGTTCAGGGATCTGGGGCTATTAACCTATGTTGTCAGACTTGAAAAATGCCATGTGCCATAGTCCAGTAGAATGCTAACACCCATTAGAACCTAATTCAAAATGGAGGTGGGGGGGGAAAGAAAAGGAATAAATATTGAACTCACCAAATTAAATAACCACGCTTCCTCTTCAGAATATTCTTCGGTTTTTATAATTGTTGAGTCTATGGAAAGACCCAGGATTCAATAGCAGTCACTTCTAGTAGTTGTCTTTAACTCAAATACTCTTAGTCTGTAAACAGAACAACCTTGAGACAGTTTAGGAAGATAACAAATCCAGCTTTCAAAAACAAAAGTTCCCAGCATGTATTTGGTTCTTGTTAGTATTACTTTGCTTGTGTGTTTAAGCCTTTTTTCAGCATTGAAGGGGAAGGATTTAATTGTCCATAGGCTTTGAACACATGAATCTCTTTCCTTTAGGTAAGTCAGATCACATTGGCTACATTGTGCCAACTAAGTGCACTATTTTCCTCATAAAGAACAGGAGATACCTTTTGCTCTGCATGAGGTAGACGTTGAAGGATGCGAGAAACTACTTATTAGAACAAAACAAACCTCCATAAACTGCTGCTTTTCTGATGCATAGGGCCAGTACACGAGATGCTATGTTGGATTGTGTCTGACTTAGTTTAACTGCTGTAAAAGGAGAGTGGTGTGATGGCAGTATGGATATGCACATCCACTGGTTTAGTACTCAGAGGTGATGCTGTGGATCGAAATGTTTCCCTTCAGCTGAGTGTTCCTCAGTCTGAAGAGTTGAGAGGAGACGAGTTCCCTCCTTGTACAAGGCAGAGAAAAAGAAGCAGTATGGAAGTTCAAATGGCATAAATTCCTTGAGTTCTGTATCCATGTTGCAAGTGTGGTCTTCTGGCGTCACATAAAGTGGTATGCAGCTGTTCAAAAGCAAATTGTCTTATTTTTTGTATTACCGTAGTGCCTAAAAGCCCTAGTTGTGGACCAATTGTGCTGGTGATTGTACAGACACAGAACAAAAAGATAGTCCTTGCCCCAAAGAGCTTGCCTTCTCTTATTGCTCTGTCAGTGATCCTAATGTGGCAGGAGCGCTAATGTATATGAGATAGTAGGTTTCTGCTTCTCCAACTCTAAGCATCTAATTTTTCAATGGCTGTGTTTGGTCAGGGAAGCCTGGGTTGAGTTTATGGAAAGACCCAGGATTCAATTGCAGTGGACATATTCCCACTCTAATACTTCTGGGGGAATTCTGTGCCACTGTGTGTGTGTGCATATTTCATGAGCTATGCATATTTTTAATTTTTTGTGCAGTAAAAAGCTTTTGCTGGAAAGTTGCTGTAGTTCTACCTTTTGCGGGAGTGCAGAGACACATGGGGACGGGGCAGATGTGCCTGACTGAATGGGAGAGGCTAAGGGTCAGCCAGGGTCTGCATGGGGGAAGCTGCCTAACAATCCCTCCCTGCTCCCCAAAAAAACCTGTTGCATACTTTTCCCACCCATATCCAACAACCTTCCAAGTTCACACCCAGACTCCTTCCCAGCAATTACTTCCCTCTCCCTCAGGTCCTCCATTACCCTTGACTCCCCCAAGCTTTTGTACTGCTTCTGAGGGGTGCAGGAAATATGGTTCTGTATTGTAGTTTAATTGAATTATTATCTCACAGTTCTGTATTAATATGCCTAGTAAGGAATCTATTTGTCAAAAAAAAAATTTCCTGAATCTTTTTTGTTGTCCGTATTGTTACAGGCATACTTGCTGACAAGTATTTTGAAATAAATGACCAAAAATAATTAAAACTGGTGTGATTATAGTGTGTTATTTTGACAAATAAACTGTTCAGAATTTTGCAGACTTTTAAAATATTGTGCACATAATTTTTAATTTTTTGTTGCAGAATTTGTAATATTCTGGCACAGAATTCCCCCCCAGGAGTAACTCTAAGTAGCATTTAGCCTCTAGTGGGTAGAGGAGTGAGAAGGGGGACCAGTATAGATGCAAAGGTAAAACTAAAGAAAAACTAGAACAGACAATAGACCAGGAGGGAGAGGGGTCATTATAAAGGACAAAAGGTGTCAATTCTAGGTATGTCCACACAGCAAAAATTGTGCCTGGGTTAACCTACCCTCGTATTGGCTTGAATTTTGCTAGTATGGGTAACAGTAGTAGGCTAATGAGCGGAGTACGTACTCCGAGTGTGTGCCAGGCTTGTATTATTCACTCATATTCATTACTGTTGTTACTGCTGTTACAGTTTGACTCAAGCGAGCTCAGGTAGTCAAGCCTGTGCACAGCTTTTGCTGTGTAGACATACCCTATATCAGGTCATACTGCTGGGGTACTGGGGAGGGAACTTGGGAACACCAGTCAGCCAATCCACTGTAAGATGAACACCAACAAAAATAAGTGGTAACTACTGCCGTGACCTTTCTGTCCATATATTTAAAATGAATTTTAGATCAAACAAATTCTGACTGACAAAAACTGGGGACAAAGATAAAGCCCTTTAAAAGGTTGGTAGCTAGTTCAAGTTTGTTGTTAAGGATTTTGTGTGGTGAAAGAGGACATGATTAAAACACATAGTAGATGATAAACTACAAATATACATACTAGAGATGTAAACAAATATTGGTTTGTGTGATGTATTTTTATGTTCATTGTACAATAATTGTATAGTTTTATTTCATGCTACTGAAACAAATAGCCACAAAATAGTCCTAAATAATAAATGGCAATACCTGACAGCGCCTCACCATCTACTGAAGATAATTTGGAAGCAGTTACATCAGTTCAGTCACAGTGCAGGTGTACTGACTGGAATAACCCATCATGGGCCCTTCCAGTATGTTCTCAGTTGAAAGATATTTAGATCTAATAAGCTGTTTTTGTGGTTTAGCTGCCTTCCTAGCTTTTTCTTTAAAAAGTGAGTTAACTGTAAGTGATATGCTGTGCTTCGGTTTCTTTGCAGTTTCTAAATGATACTACCAAAGTGGAAGGTATAAACTTCAGGAACACAAAGAAATCATCATGAAGTTGTATGTATTTGTGGTCAACACTGGAACTACCCTCACCTTTGACACAGAACTTGCGGTACAGAAGTAAGAAAATGAGTGAACTGCTGTGTGTTTTTTTCTTTAAAATAGTGTGTGTGTGTGTGTGTGTGTGTGTGTGTGTGTGTGTGTGTGTGTGTACACTAGACAGAAATTATCTGAAATTACTGAAATTATCCACCATATATGTAAGCAGCAACACTGCAGTCTCTGCAACATTTTAATTATCATCCGCTACCAGCAAAATCTACCTGTTTCTATGAATGTGGAGCCATACAATTTTTAATATTCATATGCAGCTGTAGCCAAAATGTACTATCCCGCATAGTCAGTAACTGATATACAATGCATTACTTTTATACATAAAATGTCATTCTTTTGATCTGAAGCAGCCAGGAATTCACTAGTATTTAAAATGATAAAACAAAACTAAAATAAAATTTCTAACTTGCTCTGAAGTATTTTCTTTGAGGAAATATGCCCAGAAAGGGAAAAGGGAAACTGTGGAAGAAAGATGCCTGATGTGGTGATAAGCAATAATATGATGATTGTGGGCATAGTGTAACATGAGGAAGAAAAAATAAAAGGCTGCTGGGATGGTGCACGTAACAGGCAACAGTGCCTTGCTGACATAAGCTTTTGTGTCTGTTTGGCCACATATGTAGTGTTACATTAGACAATCCATACTAAAGACAATATTCTTGACATGTTCCAATGCAACATCGTGATTTGACTGTATATTTCCTGCTGAAGTTAAAATGGAGTTTTCTAAAGGGTTCTAGCATTTACTTGATGTATAATGGACCAATCAATACAAGCTGGTAAAAATGCACAAAATATTAAAAACAAAAAAAAATCCTGTAGATGGAACTCTCCTTCCAGATGTCATGGTATCCTCTTACAATGAGGGGGAGGGGACCCCAGTTACTAAGAAGTGACAGGTGATAGTAATAGGGTATTCAGTTATTAGAAATGTATTCAGTTGGGTTTGTGTTGACCAGGAGAACCACATGGTAAATTCCCTGCTGGGTGCAAAGGTTGTGGATCTCTTAAGACATCTAGACAGACTTACATGCCGTGCTGGGGAGAAGCCAGAGGAGCTGGTGGTCATGGTAGATGTAGGTACAAGTGACAGGACCTCCATGGTAGCATTCTCTGAAATGCTTCCAGTTCCATACGCAGGACCAGGTAGACAGGCAGAACTGTGGGGTCTCAATGCATGGATAGTGTGGGAAGGGTTTTATGTTTGTTAGGAAAGAAGGAGCCTATACAGTAACTCCTCATTTAACGTCATCCCAGTTAACATTTTCCTTGTTTCCTTGTTACGCTGCTGATCAATTAGAGAACATACTCATTTAAAGTTGCACAATGCTCCCTTATAACTGCTGTGTGGCAGCCACCTGCTTTGTCCACTGCTTGCAGAAAGAGCAGCCCGTTGGAGCTAGCTGGTGGGGGCTTGGAACTATGGTGGACTGGCAGCTCCCTGTCAGCTCCCCTAAATTCCCTGTGCTGCGGCCACCCAGCAGGCTATCAATGGCTGGGCAGTTCAGGTGTCCCTCCCCCCACTGCCTTGTGCTGCTCCTGCCCTCCGCCTTGGAGCTGCTCCTGGGAGCCTCTAGCTTGCTGTGCAGAGGGGGTGGGGGGAATAGGGGTGCTAATGTCAGGGTGTCCCCCTCCCCCTGCTCCTGTACTCTATCTCCACAGAGTGGGGGGCAGGGGAGGCACGACAGGGCTCAGGATGGAGGGAGGTTGCTGGCAGCAGCTCCTGTCTCAACTTGCTGATCTACTTAAAAAGGCAGTGTACTTAGAGTAGGGTCAGCGTACTTAAAGGGGCAATGCACATCTCCCTCTCTCGGTGTGTGTCTCTGTCTCTCTCTGCCTTGCTGTGTCTCCTCTCTCCATTCCTGCTGCCTTGTAGAGTATGAAGCTACATTAACAACATGTTAACCCTTGAGGGCTCAGCCAAGTGCTAGTTAATCATTTAGCAATAAGGCATTCCCTGGGAAATATCCCATCCTCTTCCACCCTCTGACTCCACCACCTCAACCAAGCTTCACAATCATCATTGCTGTGTACAGTATTAAATTGTTTGTTTAAAACTTTGTGTGTGTATATAAATTTTTTTGTCTGGTGGAAAAAAAATTACCCCCCACCGCACTTTACATTAATTCTTATGGAGAAATTGGATTCACTTAACATTGTTTCACTTAAAGTAGCAGTTTTCAGGAACATAACTACAACGTTAAGCTAGGAGTTACTGTACAAGAAGGATGGGTTGTACCTAAACCAAAGCAGAACTAGATTGCTGGCTTGTAAAATTAAAAATGTTGTAGAGGAGTTTTTAAACTAAGGTCTGGGGGAAAGCCAACAGTAGCGGAGGAGCTCACGGTTCAGACAGACACATCCCTTGGGGGGTGGGGGTGGGGGGGAAATCTGTTAATGGATATTCTCTATACCCTAGTAAAGAGGCGAGGATAGAAGTTGATAAAGTACAGGTAGGAGCTGAAGAGAAACAGTCAAATGAAGAAGTCGCATTCATTTATTCTGTGATAAGTCTCAAAAGTATCTGTAATTGTAATATATCTGTCAGAGACAGCAGAGCACCAGTCATGTGAAGGAAGATAGCTAATATTGACAAATTTTATAAGTGCTTCTGTATAAGTACACGAAGTCTAAATGTTAAGATGGATGAAATTCGGTGCCTGGTATTAAATGAGTATATTGATATAATAACCATCACAGAAACTTGGTGGATCTGTGATAATCAGTAGGACATGAAAACACCAGAATACAAAATCTATAGGAATGACAAAGTAGGTCGTGCTGGTGAGAGAATGGCACTATATGTGAAAGAAAGCATAGAATTAAATGTAATATTAAATCATCAGACTGTACCATAGAATCTTTATGGATAGAAATTCCATGCTTGAAGAATAAGAGTCTAACAGTAGGAATATATTACTGACCATCTGACCACTAGGGTGATTATGAAATGCTCAGGGAGATTAGAGAGTATATAAAAAATAGAAAACTCGATAATAATGGAGGATTTCAACTATTCCCATATATGTCACTTCAGAACGGGATGCAGAAGTAAAATTTCTAGATAGCATTAATGACTGCTTCTTTGAGTAGCTGGTCCTGGAAGACACAAGGGGGGAAGCAGTTCTTGATTTAGTCCGAAGTGGCACACAGTATCTGGTCAAGAGGTGACGACAGCTGAACGCTTGGTAATAGTGACCATAATGTAATTTAATTTAACATCCTTTTTGGAGGGAAGGTACCAAAGAAGCCCATCACAGTAGTATTTAACTTCAAAAAGGAGAACTGCACAAAAATGAGTAGATTAATTAAATGGAAATGAAAAGGAACAGTCACAAGAGTGACTGACATATCAGCAAGATGCATGGAAACTTTTTTTAAAAACACCATTATAGAGGCTCAAACTAAATGTATATCTCAAATTTAAAAAATAAAAAAAGGGGGGGGGAAGGAAGGATCAAAAAATTCCACATGGCCAAACAGAGTGAAAGAGGGAGTTAGATAAAAAGACATCCTTTAAAATTGGAAATCAGATCCTACTGAGGAAGATAGAAAGGATCATAGACTTTCGCAAGTCAAGTGTAAAAGTAAAATCAGGCAAGCCAAACAAGTATTTGAAGAGTAACTGGCAAGAGACACAAAAAACTAAGAGAATTTTTTTTTTTTTAACGTACGTCAGAAGCAGGAAGCCTGCTAAATCATCAGTGGGGCCACGGGACAATTGAGGCTCTAACGGAGCACTAAAGGAAGATAAGGTCATTGCGGAGAACCTCCAGTTAATTATTGCATCAATCTTTACAGCAGATTCATTCCCATACCTGAGCTATTGTTTCTGGGTGACAAAGCTGAAGAATTGTCCCAAACTGAGGTGTCAATAGAGGTGGTTTTGGAATAAATTGATAAATTAAACACAATAAGTCCCTAGGACCAGATGGTATTCTCCCAAGAGTTCTGAAGGAACTCAAATATGAAACTGCAGAACTATTAACAGTGGTATGTAACCTATCACTTAAATCAGCCTCTGAATCAGATGGCTGAAGGATAGCTAATGTGACACCAATTTTTTTTTAAAAAGGCTCCAGAGGTAATTATGGCAATTGCAGGCCAGTAAGCCAAATTTCAGTAACAGGAAATTGGTTGAAACTCTAGTAAAGAACAGAATTATCAGACTCGTAGAGGACCAACAAATCATGTTCAAATCAAGATGGCTTTTGTGAAGAGAAATCATGTCTCACCAATCTACTAGACTTTTTTGAAAGGGTCAACAAATGTGGGAAAGAGTGATCCAGTTGATTTAGTGTATATGGACTTTTTGACAAGGTCCCTCATCAAAGGCTCTTCAGCAAAGTAAGCAGATGTGATAAGAAGGATGGTCCTCTCATGGACTGCTTAAAAGACAGAAAACAAAGGATAGGAATAAATGGTGAGTTTTCAGAATGGAGAGAGGTAAATAGCAGAGTCCCTCAAGGATCTGTACTTGGTCCAGGTTTCAATATATTCATAAATGATCTGGAAAAGGGGGTAAAGAGTGTGATGACAAAATTTGCAGATGATACAGAATTACTCAAGATAATGGCTAAAGCAGACTGCCAATAGTTACAAAGGGATTTCATAAACTGGATGAGAGGGCAACAAAATGGCAGATGAAATTCAGTGTTTCTAAATGCAAGTAATGCAAGTAATATTAGGAAAAAAACCCTCAACTATACATACAAAATGATGTGGTGTAAATTAGTTGCTGCCTCTCAAGAAAGATCCTGTCATCATTGTGAATAGTTCTCTGAAAACATCTGCTCAATGCTCAGCGGCAGTCAAAAAAGCTAGGAAAGGGATAGCTAATAAGACAGAAAATATCATAAGCCCATGGTACACCCATATCTTGAGTACTGCACGTAGTTCTGGTCAGTTCATCTCAAAAAAGATATGTTAGTATTGGAAAAAGTACATAGAAGGGCAACAAAATGATTAAGGGTATGGAACAGCTTACATATGAGGCGAGATTAAAAAGAGTGGGACATTTCATCTTGGAAAAGAGACAACGGAGGGATACTGTAGAGATCTTCAAAATCATGGAAGGTGTGTAGAAAGTGAATAAGGAAATATTATTTACACCTTAAGATAACACAAGAACCAGGGGCCACTCAATGAAATTAATAGGCAGCAGATTTAAAACAAACAATAGGAAGTACTTTTTTGCACAATGCACAGTCAACCTGGGGAACCTGTTGACAGGGCATGTTGTAAAGGCCAAAACTATAACAGGATTTAAAAAAGAATTAGCTAAGTTCAGGGAGGATAGCTCCATCAATGGCTATTAGCCAAGATAGTCAGGGATGCAATCCCATGCTCTAGGTGTCCCTAGCCTCTTACTGCCAAAAGCATGCAGTGTATGACATGGGATGGATCTCTCCATAATTGCTTTGTTCCGTTCATTCCTTCTGAATCATCTGATATTGGCCACTGTTGGAAGTGTCAGTATCCTGGGCTAGGTGGACCATTAGTCTGACCCAATATGACTGTTCTTATGTTCTTATAACGTCCCCTAAAATAATATTAAGTGTTTGGACTGTGGTAGTTGTCAGTAGTTGGCTCATGTTCAGAGAGTTTAATATAACTTCGGCTGTAATTGCCAGAAATGCACGTTAATCCTGGACTCCAACATTGCAGTTGCAGATGTGCTTCTTGTGTAAATAGCTGAGATGTATCATTTTGTAAACAACAAGGAGGGGTAAACTTCTCTGAGGATGGTTCATGTTTTGCTCTTAGTCTATGAATTGGGTAGCCAGAATACAGCGGATTTCAGTATTTACACAACTAGCATTTTGCCTTTATTCACAGTTAGTTTTTTCTCTACTGCTGTTAGAGTTAAAAATTACTTTATATTTGACAGGAATATTTTGCATGAGAGAAGATCAGTTGCTTAAATAAGATATTGATACTGAAGTTCCTGTTTTTCCCTTTTAGTGTGTCTGACCTTAAACATGCAATCCAAACCAAGTATAAGATTGCCATTCAGCACCAGGTACTGGTTGTCAATGGAGGGGAGTGTATGGCAGCAGACAGAAGAGTCTGTAGTTACAGTGCTGGAACAGTAAGTGTACGCTATAGTCTCTCTCTTTGTCCCCTTACAAAACAAAGTGTTGAGGAGAAGTGAGAGTTACAGCTTCCTAATGGTGTGTGGGTTTTTTGGAGGGGGGGTGAGGGTTGTGTCTTTTTTTTTTCTGGAGACTTTTTTTTTGTTCATTCTTGTTTTTAATATCAGGAAATTAGTGGTTTTCCATATAATTCTCTTGGATGCAATACTCATATAAGTAATTTTCCATGAATAGTTATGTAAGTTATGCTGTTTCCAAAACATGCTAGTGTAATTAGTTGATTGGATTGCATGCATGTTTTATTTTCTCAAAGTTCTTTATGAGGATATTTTAATTTTAATATAGGACACAAACCCAATTTTCCTGTTCAACAAAGAGATGATCTTATGTGAACGCCCACCAGCTATTCCCAAAACCACATTTTCAGCAGAGAATGAGATGGAATTAAAAGTTGAGGAATCTCTCATGATGCCTGCAGTTTTTCACACGGTAGCTTCGCGGACACAGCTTGCTGTGGTAAGTTATATTTGAATCCTGAGAACTTAGTGGATTTAACATAATTAGAATAACTCTTTTCAGAGTAGCAGCCGTGTGTCACAAGTACTCCTTTTCTTTTTGTAGAATAACTCTATGTCACATCAATAATAACTCCAGGCTAGTCATCAATATGAGTTGATTCAAAAAGTGATAAATGCATCATATAAGTGTTGGCAGTTTTTCGGATGCCTGAGTGTCATGTTTGGATGTATTGAAGTGTGCTGAGGTCTTCTGTATCTTGATGTCACTTGAAGAATCTTCAGAGCATCTCAACATAAATTGTAATTGTGATGGCATCCCCATGGTACAGCCTGAAACTGGGGTACCGCTATACTCCCTTAACTCTTCCACCTGGTCTATCTCTCGCAATGCTTTGCTAGTGACAAGCAGCAAACCTCTCCAGGAACTGCTATCACTCAGCACAACAGCATGTGGATTGCATGAATGCTCCCAAAGCCACTCACGAATCACATAGAGAAAGGCACCAGCCAATTCCCCCCAGCTTCCCAGCCTTGCACCCCCAGACTATACCATCTCACCCTGGCCAGAAGTCTGAATAGTGTTAAGTTTATTATCCTGTCTGCCCCTCTCCCTCAATATGGAAAGGATATGCACCAGCCTTTGTACCTGAGCTGAGATTTTCCAAACACTTCAAACAAATCACACTGTTTTAGATAAAATATAAATCAGATTTATTATGGAAAGAGAGATTTTAAATAAGTGGTAGGCATAAGGGGTCAGAGATAGTTATCAAAGAAAATAAGAGATAAGCACATAATCTATATTTTAAACTTTATGACACTAGGTAGTATTTAGCAAGCAATTTTCTCACCCCACTGCATGTTACAGTTCTAAATACACAGGTGTCTCTTGAGCCTGTACCAGTTTCCTCAGTTGAAGTTTTTGTCTTCTCAGTGTTCTTGTTGCTTTGAGCATAAGTGGGGGAAGAGAAAGGCCAAGGCAAGATGCCACTGTTTCTTATATCCTTAGTCCATGTGCCTAGGGGCCGGTTTGTTCAATATCTTCATTAATGATCTGGAGGATGGTGTGCACTGCACACTCAGCAAGTTTGCAGATGATACTAAACTGGGAGGAGTGGTAGATATAGTGGAGGGTAGGGATAGGATACAGAGGAACCTAGACAAATTAGAGGATTGGTCCAAAAGAAATCTGATGAGGTACAACAAGAACAAGTGCAGAGTCCTGCACTTAGGAGAGAAGAATCCCATACACTGCTACACACTAGGGACTGAATGGCTCGGCAGCAGTTCTGCAGAAAAGGACTTAGTGGTTACAGTGGACGAGAAGCTGGATATGAGTCAACAGTGTGCCCTTGTTGCCAAGAAGGCTAACAGCATTTTGGGCTGTATAAGTGAGGGAATTGCCAGCAGATCGAGGGACGTGATCATTCCCCTCTATTTGACATTGATGAGGCCTCATCTGGAGTACTGTGTCCGTTTTGGTCCCCACACTGCAAGAAGGATGTGCAAAAATTGGAAAGTATCCAGCGGAGGGCAACAAAAGTGATTTGGGGACTGGAACACATGACTTCTGAGGAGAGGCTGAGGGAACTGGGATTGTTTAGTCTGCGGAAGAGAAGAATGAGGGGGGATTTGATAGCTGCTTTCAACTATCTGAAAGGGGATTCCAAAGAGGATGGATCTAGACTGTTCTCAGTGGTAGCAGATGACAGAATAAGGAGTAGTGGTCTTATGTTGCAGTGGGGGAGGTTTCGGTTGTATATTAGGAAAAACTTTTTCACTAGGAGGGTGGTGAAGCACTGGAATGCGTTATATAGGGAGGTGGTGGAATCTCCTTCCTTTGAGGTTTTTAAGGTCAGGCTCGACAAAGCCCTGGCTGGGATGATTTAGTTGGGAATTGGTCCCTCTTTGAGCAGGGGGTTGGACTTAGATGACCTCCTGAGGTCTCTTCCAACCCTGATATTCTATGATTCTAAGACACTTGCCCAGACATGTCCTGGTGGGCTTTGCTGAATCAATAGGTTGAGCAGTCCTCCTGGTGTGGTCTTGTGCAACTGAGTCATAGAGTTAAGCAGTCCCCATTGTGTGGTGTTTGGGCAACTGTCATTGAATTGTAAATCCCTTGATTGGAACTCATCTGCTAATTAATGGTAATTCAACACCCTCCTGGATGTGGATCCTTTTGTATGTCCCTAGCAGATTTACAGCATATTTCAGTAACAACGGTACAACAAAATCTCATAACTTCATACTCATTGATGATATACATATTTGCATAGAACAGCGGGCTTCAGCAGATCATGACGTTTCATATGATATCTTACATGGCATGTTTATTATAAAATATCACAACCACATATGAATAATTAATATGGGGGTTACAGGATGCCATTTTGAGGTGCATGTGTCACAGTAATAGACCTTCCAGGAAACGTTTTTGTGGAGTCATGATATTTGCTAAATGTATTGTGTGCTGCTGATATGGACACTATATAACTTTTCTCTGGTTGTTTGAGCTTTAATGCCTTTTGCTTTATTTTCAGCATGCTTAAGTCTATCTCAGCTTGAGGACAGGATAACTTGCCAGTTGTTTTTCAAATATTATTAAACCAAATAGAATCTTGGTGGATACTGTTTTTAAAATTGTACCTTTTCAATCTCCTGTCTAAGTTTTGGAGGGGTTAAAAAATAAGATTCATTTCCCAAAAGTTTGTGTAGATCTTGGTTCTTCAGTTACTTGTCTTTGAGTGCTAGTTTTCCACTTAGATAGTAAAACACTCTGAGTTCCATTTGAATCTCTCTAAATTAGTGTTTTTGTACAGATAGGAAATGAATGTTTCCTACAATAAAGGCATCTACAGATGAAGTACATGGTATTGATAGCCATGTAGACCAGGTTGAGGAATGTGGAACGCTGCATTCAATATCTGGACTGATTGCTTCTCTTCATACTAATAGAGGTTAATGAAGAAAATGAAGGCAATAGAGAAATGAGCTAAATGATAAAAATGTTAATCATCTTCATTGTGCATAGGTAACTGTTGACGTCTCCAAACATTGAAAGATGTTTTGTACCACATGTAATAGGCAGGTACAACTTGATACATAATGGTAATACAAATCCTTCCGTTCAATAGGATTTTAATAGGCTATCTGTCTTGGGACTAAAATGTTCTCTCAGGTCTGGTGCACTCCAAAATAAAATTTGTCAACTGTTTTTGAAGTAATAGTGCAAAATATGACACAACAGTATTGTGACAGAGCGGGACTCAGCATTTCGGTGCCTCCTGCTGGCCGTCATGGGAATTAGCTCTCGGCCCTGCCAGTCTGTCTTCAGCTAGTGGTGTCTGGCTTGCCATGCCTGCCATCACTGCTGTCTCCATTCTTTGGCCTTGCGTCACTCCCTGGACTGCAGTGTCGTCTTCTGGGCACGGTCCTCCGGCTGTGCCCCCACTCCAGTATCTCCCTGCTTCCAAGGGACTGGCAGTCCCTAGATCCGCCACTAGCCTCAGCGGCCTACAGCAATCCCAGGTCCAGCCCTTCTCCTCGGCGGCAATCTGCAGTCTAGATACTGGCCACTCTCCTCATTGGCCAGTGGGACGCAAAAGGTGGGGGGCAGGCACTCGCTATTCTGGGTTCCAACCCAGGGACCCTATAGTTGGCAGCCAGCTACTGCCCTCCTCCAGCCTGCTGCATGTTTTCCCTGGGCCACTTCAGTAGCTCTTGCACCCGCTCAACCCTTGTAGCAAGGCATCAGCCAGGAGTTCACCCTCGCACTCTGCTGCCCTGCCCGGCACTCCTCTATCTATGGCACTTCTTCAGGCAGTCAGTCTTCCCTTTCCCTACAGGGGGGGACTCCCTTCTTCTCAGCTGAGCAGCCCTTTATATATGGCCCTCGCCGGCACTGATCTGCTGCTCCAGCATGGTTTCCTCCTATTGGTGGGCTCAATAAGCCCTTTCCTGATTAGTGGGTTCTGAGCAATCTCCCTGGTGCTGCTTTTAACCCCTTCTCCCTGTGTGGGGTAGCCGACCCATCACAAGTATTAATAGGAATTGTTGGCGATGTGCTGGGCTTGATGCACTCCCCAGTATGGAGGGCAGTTTCTTCCCTTGCCTGCTAATTTGTCAACCAAGGAAGGACTTTTTAAATTGGCTTTAATAACCTGACTTCCATATGTCCTTAGAGAGAGGACATGGACAAATTTTTGGTCTAATGGGATCAAATTTAACATTCTGGGGATGGAGAAGAGAATAAAGTGTTCTTGCCCCCACATGCACATTACTTTCTCACCCTAACTTTGGAGAGATTTCCCATCTCCCTGTGGGGGGAAGGTGGTTTAATGCTGTGGTACGCCAACCTTTTATAAGCCCAGCCCCCCCCCCTTGTAAACTGTGATAGGTTGTTGCGACCCAGAGACTACCCCCCCAGAGAGGCCCCCTGACCCAATTCCCCCCCCCGCCCTCCAGTGGCCCATTGGGGTGGGAAGGACTCAGAACTAAGATTACAGATGCTCTGAACAGAGATGAATAGCTATGGAATGCCCCACTGGCGGAGGTGAGCTGACACACCACCAAAAAACCTACACAGCTCCCCACACAATCCATGGGGGCCTGAGTGTGAGGGGTGGGATTTGGGGGTCTTGGGTTGTAATGCGGAAGGATTTGAGAGTTTGGAGGTTTTGGGAAAGGACTTGCAGGGCAGAAGGGTCCGAGGAGGGGTGGCAAGCCGATAGTGTTCACCCCACCCTCCAAACACAGACCCCATTCATGGCCCATGTGGGGCAGGATAAGCTGAGATTTGGGGTTCTGTGGGGAAGATATTAGGGGCAGAAGGAGCTGGGGTGCAGTGAGGAAAGATTTTTGGGGGGTTGGGAGGTGAGGGGATGTGGGGCGAGTTCATGGCCGTGGGCTCGGGAACCTTGCTGGGTTGGTCTGGGTTGGCAGGGCAGGGTATGGAAGGCAGGTGTCATCTGGCTGTGGGGATTACTTATTGGAGAATATGACACCAACCCCTCCCTCACATCTCATTTCCTGTGTGTCTGGTTAGGGTTGGCTCCCTACTCTGAGCATTGCAAACTCGGGGGTCTCAGCACTGCTCAGGTGTGGCCTAGCCCAAGCACCATGTACAAATATTTGGCCCGGGGGACTGACTGGGCCAAATATGTGTGTTTGGTGTTGCAACCTGGTGCATATGGTCACACAGGGCTATTCACCCAGATTTACCTATCGGCTACCGTCTCCTCCCTCCCTACCCCCGCATCTAATGGACGGTCAGCTGAGCCAAACCTCAATGGTGCTGTGACCCTATGCATCAGGTCTCAATGCCCAGAGCAGGGAGATGACATCAGTCAACCCCGTAACCCTTTGATTCATTTTAGTGACCCAGAAACCCTAGTGAACTGGATAGGGCACTAGACTAAGACAATGATGGTTCTTTGAAGCAGCATGGAGGGGATTTGGGAAAAAAAAGGTAGAGAAACTTGGGGATGTGACTATTAAGCTGTGTACCCCAGTATCCCTGTGGGAAAGGTTATGGAATATGCTCCACCTATGCTCCACACCCTGGGATTAATGAGGATTCCTGGGTCAGCCACAAATTTCCAGTGTGACTGTGGGCAAGTCACTTAATCTACCTTGTACCTCAGTTCCCCCATCTGTAAGAAAGTAGATAATACTTCTGTACCTCATGGAGTTGCTGTGAGGATAAATTTGTGAATTGTAAAGTGCTCAAGTAATATGATAAGGGCTATATAAGATATTTGAATATCTATGGAGTCAAGCAGACTGACATCCATACAACTTTCTCCCCCACTTTGATTGGCACTGTGTAAGAGGGGTAATACAGGTCAAGGACTGTAATAATTATGATGTCTGCATGCTCTTGCCTCTCACTGGACCCAGGATGTGGAGTAGCAGGTGGAGAGCTGAGTTCCCCATCTCTCTTCCTCCAAGATTCCTCCCTTTTATAAGCAGTTCTTTCAGTTCCTATCTGGAGCTGTGGTTTCTGTTTTTAGCTTTGATAATGGACCAACTACATAGTTAGTGTGTGTTGCTTAAGGCTCTATTTCTTCTGGACAGAGCCTTACATTACGAATGTCTGCTGGGTTGAGTATAGAAAATAAATGTGATTATAATTTTAATACAAATCAGTCAGATTAATTTTTCTTTAATCTGAAGGAGATACTAATAACCTGTGACAATGTGTGCAGTTTTTTATTTACTGGAATCTCTTATTTTTATCCATAAACACATAATGTAGATCCTATTCAGAAGTGTTAGAATACTTGCCACTAGTAACTATCTTGTAGGAAATCACATATTTCAGAATGCCTCTTATGGGTCCTGATCACCTATACTAAGGATCCCAGAAGGATGAGCAAATGCTGTGTGTGGTGTGCTATTTTGTGGCAGTCTTCTGCTAGTAAGCAATAAAGGGGTAAAATGGTGTGGTTACTTATCTGATGCCATGTTGCTGCTTTGCTTTGCAAAAGAAGCATATCCATAAAATGCAAGGAATTCTTCTTCAAATTATTCCAGATAAAAAAAAAAGATTAGCATTTAAAGAGAGCACTGTTCTGGGTCTTAAAATCTGGGTCTTGTATTTCCAGCTCTGCCACTAGCCTTGTGGGTAACCTAGGGCAAGTCATTTCACTGCCCAGTGCCTCAGTTTCCCCATGTGTAATATGAAGATAATACCTCCTTTGTAAACTGTTTTGAGATCTAGGGATGAAAAGCACTATATAAGAGCTAGGTACTATTATTATTAAAGGGAAAATGAATAAACTGTCATACCCTTCTCCACAGTTAATTTTGTCCTACAGTTTGTCTTTGGATATTATAGGCTTGTTTATTGGACAGCTCATGAAACACATCAGCAAGATCTATCTCTTGAGAAATCCCTATAATCCCCTCTGTGATTGGAAGATCTTAAGTATAATAAAACCATGGTGGCTCTGTTGCATGATAGTACAGCTCTCAGAGAGATTGTGAAGAAGGATTCTGTAACCTTGTACTCTTCAGAGTAGTTTTTCATGGTGTCTGTTTTGAAGCAATATGAAGAGGAATTCAGAACAAACGGGGGGTGGTCGGAGGGTGAAAATGTTACTAGTCACTGTACAATCCCCTGATATTGCAATGGTGGGAGAATTGTGACTGCTGATGCATTCCACACCCAGGATCCAATATTAACTTAAGTATTGTTCCCATACTAATTATTTGGGAAATGTGGAAATCATGTTCCCATGCTGTGTCTGTAATAGTTTGCAAGTCAGATTTCATATGACATGCCGTTTTCCTAATGCAATATGATTTATAGTGTATGTCTGAAAACATTATCTCCTGTTACCAGTGAGAAACAGTGGTTTCAAGGAACAGTTTAAACTAGGGGGGTGATATTTATTACTTCGATTTCAGCATCACCTATGAGCCTCTATCTTTGTTGAGCCCATTGTACAAACAGAATGAGATAATGCCTGCTCTAGAACACACAATACATAATTTGACGAGACATAACATTAGGATACAATAAACAGTAGGGGGATGAGAAAAACAGTAAAGGCATGCATTATCGTAGGATAACTATATGGCAGGCATCAGCAACCTTTGGCCACGTGGCCCCCAGGGTAAGCCCCCTCGCAGTCCGGGCCGGTTTGTTTACCTGCTGCATCTGCAGGTTCAGCCAATTGCGGCTCCCACTGGTCGTAGTTCGCCGCTCCAGGCCAATGGGGGCTGCGGAAAGCTGCGGTCCCCACCATCAACCTCAGCCTGGACCAGTCCACACAAGAGGTCCACTTGCTAGACACTACAGTGCTAATAAGCAATGGTCACATAAACACCAACCTATACCAGAAACCTACTGACCGCTATACTTACCTACATGTTTCCAGCTTTCATCCAGACCACATCACACGATCCATTGTCTACAGCCAAGCTCTAAGATACAACCGCATTTTCTCCAACCCCTCAGACAGAGACGAACACCTACAGGATCTCTATCAAACGTTCTTAAAACTACAATACTCGCCTGGTGAAGTGAAGAAACAGATTGACAGAGCCAGAAGGGTACCCAAAAGTCACCTACTACAGGACAGGCCCAACAAAGAAAGTAACAGAACACCACTAGCCATCACTTACAGCCCCAAACTAAAACCTTTCCAGCGCATCATCAAGGATATACAACCTATCCTGAAGGATGATCCTTCACTCTCACAGATCTTGGGAGATAGGCCAGTCTTCGCTTACAGACAGCCCCCCAACCTGAAGTAAATATTCACCAGCAACTACACACCACACAACAAAAACACCAACCCAGGAACCAAACCCTGCAACAAACCCTGATGCAACTCTGTCCACATATCTATTCAAGGAACACCATCATAGGACCTAACCACATCAGCCACACCATCAGGGGCTCGTTCACTTGCACATCTACCAATGTGATATATGCCATCATGTGCCAGCAATGCCCCTCTGCCATGTACATTGGCCAAACTGGACAGTCTCTACGCAAAAGAATAAATGGACACAAATCTGACGTCAGGAATCTTAACATTCAAAAACCAGTAGGAGAACACTTCAGTCTCTCTGGTCACCCAATAACAGACCTAAAAGTGGCAATTCTTCAACAAAATAACACAACGAGAGACTGCTGAATTGGAATTAATTTACAAACTGGACAGCATCAGATTAGGCCTGAATAAAGCCTGGGTTGGGTCATTACAAAACCTAAACTTAATTTCCCCAATACTAATTTTCCCCTACTGTTACTCACACCTTCTTGTCAACTATCTGAAATGGGCCTCTCTCATTACCACTTAAAAAGTTATTTTTCCTCAATTGATATCCTGCAGTTAAATGAATTGTCTCGTTAGACTGACCTCACACTTGGTAAGGCAACTCCCATTCTTTCATGTATTTATACCTGTTCCTGTATATTCCACTCCATGCATCTGATGAAGTGGGTTCTAGCCCACAAAAGCTTATGCCCAAATAAATTTTTTTAGTCTCTAAGATGCCACAAGGACTCCTCGTTGTTTTTGCCGATACAGACTATCACGGCTACCACTCTGAAACCTGAAAACATACTACTATTCATGATGATCAAAATTTACATAGAGGCAAAGTAAAAGAAATGCTGCCTCCAAACTTACTAGAGTTTCAGGATATTCATTTTTGACGTGATAATAATATACAATTTTGTGTGTTAAGCTAAAGTTATAAAGCTTTAACTTCTTGAATCTCAAAATCTTCTGTCCTTACACAATTGTCTGACTCCACCCTTGTCTGATTTGAATAACTTCCTGAAAATGCAAAAATGTAAACAGATAAAAATAGAAAAATGCTTAAAAGTAAACACTGATATTATCTGCCGAAGTTTATATATATATATAAATAAAAAAAATAGAATTCTACCAAGCGTAAATAAAAGGAAATACCTCGCCAAAATTTAAAAAGGCCAGTGGGAAATTGCCAAACACACACTTTAGGGGTAGACCAAGCCCCTCAATACAGTGGGAAGAATAACAGTATGAAAAGTGTTACAGAATGTAAGTTCACTGCTCTCTCCCCTCTGAGAGGCAATTCTCTTCACCTGAGAGATCCAGTGCAGGTCCTGAGGTTCCGAATGCTTAAACATCTTGATCTTGACCCAAGAAGAGCCCTCCTATTCATGTAAGAAGTGTTCAATGACTTTGCTCTCCCAAGAGAGGGTTTCTTTAACTAGAAGTCCTTTATGGACATTAACCTGGGTTTTGAAAGCGTAAAGGTCCAAAGTCCCCAAATATAAGCAGCCTCAAGAAAGATAGTCCCTTCCCGAAGATCAAAGATGCGAAGAAGATATTACCTCCACACCAGAAGACTTCCTGGACAACTGAAGGGTGAGATCAATCCCACTTTGCTCTAAAGCGTAGGAATATTTAAAAGTCAGAATTTAAGATTCCAGGGAATTTCTGTGCTTTGAGGGAAGCCAGAATTTGGGCTTGAAGAGCAAAAATACTGCCTTTTTAAATCTTGATTTCCCTTGTAGTTCAGAATCTTGTTCTATAAATCCAGACCATTATTCTAGATCCTTGAATTGAAATTCCAAATTAATAAACTTAAGATATCCTGATTCAAACTAAATACCAAGAAAGAAATAAAGCCTTTGGCAACCTTAATATTTGAAATATTTTCCTACGAATCACAAGTGGACTGAGTTACATGATTTAAACCTAATGTCTTGTAACTAAGTACTTGTGCCTAAATTCAGTCATTTGGTCTTCATCTACAGAACACTGTAATCAGAAGGAAATAATATTTGCATTTTTGTATCATCGGGGGATCTAACAGTTACCAGCTTACTAAAACTTTTTGCTGTTGCTTAAAAAACTAGTCTTGAGATCATAACTGTACGTTTAAAAATCTGGAACTGTACTGTACATTAGATCTCTGTGAAAATTCAGTATTTGATGGTTGAACTTTATGTTGTCTTGTTCAAACTCAGTTCCTAACTTCAAAGGCTACCGAAAACTAGCAACTTTCTTAAATCACTGTTCTGCTCTGCAAGGGTGTATAAAAATCAATGATTTAAAAAAAAAATCAGATTTTTTTGTTTAAATTGAATTTTTAAATTTAAATTAAACCTATTTCAAACTCAATTTTAAATTGACAACTTATGTTAAGGCCTAAACTAGTTATCTGTTAAAATCATTTAAATTAAATACCAGATAAACAGCAGTACACATTTGTTGCTAATTTTTAAGGAAAATCAAACCACTGAACTGCTGGAAGTCGTTGGCTAAACATCTGGAGCCAGAGTTTAAGTGCTAACTCATTTTTTCACAGCAATAGCCTCTTCTGCAAGTGCAGAGAGAATATTTTCTTAATTTCAGTTTATTCAACTAGTTCATTTCAATGACTAGGTCATTCAAAATGCAGAAACCCATTGGGAATTGAAAAGCGAAGAAAGCTTGTTTTTCCCCCCCCAACTCCCTTCGAATCTATGAATGAAAACTAGGTGAACAAGGTGAGATCCATTTAATTCTAAAATCTTGAAGGCATGGTGACCAGAAATAATCAGTTCAATTCACTGATTACAGATAATATTTTTGTTTAATCAGTTTAAATGCAAAATGTTTTGATAAATGTTTTTTTCTTATGTCTCCAGCACATTTAAGGTAATTTTCTCTAATTAAAAAGAAAATTTAAATGCTGTTTTTGTGCATTTTTAATTTAAATTGAATTTCCATCAGTATAGAGCTTGACAAAAATCAAAAGTAAAAATAAGCTAGTAAATAAGAAATGCCTCTTTTGGCATTTTCTAAACTAAAAAATGTAAAAAATTAAGATGCTGATTACATGTAGGTTAAGCTATATAACTGCTTAAATAAATGTGTATAGCTATAGTGTATCCTCCTAGTTAGGAAAAAGAAGCACCAAATGTAGTGTAAAGTCTATATGCAAATCAACATGTTTTAATGGTTACCAACCATGAGAATTGAACTTTATTTAGGAAAAAATCTAAAATTTACAAACACAAAATACAGTTAAAATCAATTATTTAAATCAAGGTTTCCTACTTGCTGATTTAAATCATGATTGAAATCACTGATTTACATTACTTTGATTTAAACAAACCCTGTTTTCTTCTCCATATCCTACACATTTACCCCTCACAACTGTGATGTCTTTGTATGTATGAGAATTACCTTCCCATGAGAGAAGCATCCTCAGATCCCTTTGTCTTGTAACATTACACTGTGAGTGAGTAATTTCAAAATCTCCCTTCTGCCCTTATTTGAGTGTTAAAAACTTTAGAATATTTTTACACTAACTCTAATTGTGTTGTGTGTTTCCATCTAGAGTTACATAATGTGTTAATACTGTGCATGCCAGACTAGCCTTATCTCCATACTTCTTGTGGTAACTTAAATAGTTACTGTTTTACCTTTTGTCTATTTCAAATACCAAAAGCAATATACTTACTGATATTTCTATTTCTGTTACAGGGCTTACCCATCGGTAGATGTCATTACCTTCAATACTTTCTCAGGTTACATCTACACTGTAAAAATAAATAAAGCCTTATGGCAGCGAGTCTCAGAGCTCAGGACAACTAACTTGGGCTTGCAAGGATCACTCTACTGGGCTAAAAATAGCTGTGTAGACATTGCTGCTTGAGTTGGAGCCAGGCTCTTACTGCTGTTTTTAGCCCTGTAGCATGTGCCCGGGTCAATTGACCTGATCTCTGAGACTTGCTACTGTGGGGGGTGTGTGTGTGTGTGTGTGTTGTTTCTGGGTTTTTTTGCAGTGTAGATGTACCCTGAGAGAGCTCTTTCTTTTGCTAATTAACTCAAACACCAGTATCTCCCTGCCATACACTGTTTGCCTATCAATTCTCTAAAGACTGTTTCCCAGGCCTGGTTGTTCAACTCTCACGGTTATAAAATTGTGTAACTTCACCAAACCCAAAGCTAGTTTATTTATCCTGTATTATTATTGTAACAGTCACACTGTATGTGGTTATTATATCTTTGCTTTCCATGTTGTCATAGGACACACTCTTACGTGAAGTGTGTTACCTGAATACTGCTTATTTTGGAGCTGTAGTTGTCATATGCCTGTGGATTTGTCCTAAAAATCATGTTGAGCCCTCAATATTTTTTCCTTAAGACAGAAGTAAGAGATGTTGTAATGGGTTTTGCTAGCTTTTAAGTTGATGCTGCTTTCAATTACATTGTCATATATGACCTATCTAGTTTCATCCAAATTCATTCGTTAGTTTAAAAGTTTTGATGTCAAGATGAATTCTAGTTGTTGTAAATTAGTTAAACTGATGTTATACTTGGTTGTGTGATACTGTTTCTTTAAGTTTAGCTGTTGAATTTATGTTAATAATGCTTAGCTACTCATTAATCTTAATTAGGGTAAACAACGTGTTGATGCTGTTAGTGTCCTAAGGAATTAAGTAAAAAGAAAAGGAGTACTTGTGGCACCTTAGAGACTAACAAACATAAGCTTTCGTGAGCTACAGCTCACTTCATCGGATGCATCCGATGAAGTGAGCTGTAGCTCACGAAAGCTTATGCTCTAATAAATTTTAGTCTCTAAGGTGCCACAAGTACTCCTTTTCTTTTTGCGAATACAGACTAACACGGCTGCTACTCTGAAAAGGAATTAAGTGAAATCATTGTGCTTGATGCACATAGCTTTTTGAATTTTACACTCAAATTTATGGTACTAGTCAAGTCAATATAGTTAACCAACCTTGCTTTGTATTTTAGAATTTCATGTTTAGTTAAGATGTTCCTTTTTATGTACCTTTTATGTATTCATTTTATGTACCTTTCTTTTATATACTTAACTCATTTGCATAATTCTTATTGGTTTAATTGTTAGTTCCTTTTGTCATTTTTAATTACTTAAATATTTTGTTTATTTCAAAGTCAAATTCAGTTTCATAGATACTAAGATCAGAAGGGACCATTCTGATCATCTAGTCCGACCTCCTGCACAATGCAGGCCACAGAATCTCACCCACCCACTCCTATGAAAAACCTCACCTATGTCTGAGCTATTGAAGTCCTCAAATCATGGTTTAAAGACTTCAGGGAGCAGAGAAGCCTCCCTCAAGTGACCCATGCTACAGAGGAAGGCGAAAAACCTCCAGGGCCTCTTCCAATCTGCCCTGGAGGAAATTCCTTCCCGACCCCAAATATGGCGATCAGCTAAACCCTGAGCACATAGGCAAGATTCACCAGCCAGATACTACAGAAAATTCTTTCCTGGGTAACTCAGATCCCATCCCTCTAATATCCCATTTCAGGGGATTAGGCCTATTTACCCTGAATATTTAAAGATCAGTTACTTACCAAAATCACATTATCCCATCATACCATCTCCTCCATAAACTTATCGAGTAGAATCTTAAAGCCAGATAGATCTTTTGCCCACTGCTTCCCTTGGAAGGCTATTCCAAAACTTCACTCCTCTGATGGTTAGAAACCTTCGTCTATTTTATGGGCATACCTTAATGTCCTTGGTAAATTTTATGTGGATTACCTCATGAGTGCATTTTCATTAATAACCATAATCAGTAATTCAGTATTTTGGTTTTCCTGAACTAACTTTGTGAGAAGCAATTAATAATTCCATCTAATTAACTCTCTCCCAATGATCAATTTTAATAATTGTTTGTTTTCTTTTGGTAATGTTACTTTAAAAATTATCTGGTGTCCAACCCTTTGCTACTCCACAATGCTACGAATTTGTATCTGAGATTTTGATATGGAGGATTCCTAGCATTTCCTTTCCTTTTTCCCATCCAATTCTCATTCTGCTTCACTTAAACGTGTTTACTGAGCTGTCTCCTACTCTTGTCCTATCTGAAATAATTGTTCAAAATCAGAATGAGATATAAACAGATTAACCAAATAAACAGGCAGACTTCACCTGGAGAGCAGTACCATGCAACTAACAGGATCTGTTTTTCAAGTGTGGCTGCTTGATCACCAATTTAACATAGAACCTTCTTAGTCTGTGTCAGGAGGACAGAAACATCTGGAAGAGCAAGGTAATATGTATCTGTAAGGGATATGGTATTACCACTATCACAGGAACATAGGAACTGTCGTACTAGATCAAACTAATTTCTGATTTGGTGTCCAGTCACCAACAGTGGTCAGAACCAGATGCTACCGAGAGAGGTGCAAGAAAACCCTGTCATTAGTTTTGGGAAAACTAAGAGAAGTTTTATCCTAAATGCCAATGAAGGTTGTCTGTTGTCCTAAGTAATGAGAGTTTTATGTCCCTTCTAAAACTGGTCTAATTTTTAAGTATTTACTATTAATTTTGGGTACTCCTTCTTATCCTTTATAAATGTCAAAATTTTGAATCCTCCTAAGCTTTTAGTCTCATTGATATTGTGGCAATCAATTCCATAATATACTCATATGTTCTAGGAAAAAGTTTTGCTTTATCCGTTTTGCATTTTCCATGTTTGTATTTCATTGAATGTCTCCTTGTTTTTTTGTATTATGAGATCAAATTAATAGAAGTTTCCCGTTTTCCTTTTTTGGCACCAGTCATCATTTTGTATATCTCCATCATGGCCCTTCTTGTTCATCTCTTCTCTATGGTACATACTTCCAGTCTCTCTTGATACGAGTGTCTCTCCATGCCCCTAATCTTTCATATTTCCCATCTCTGAACCTTCTCTCTTCTGCTATATCCTTTTTGAGCTGGCGTGACCAGAACGGAATACCCCATAGTAGATGAGGGGATACCATAGATTTGACATATTTTTGATGTTTTCCATTTCATTCTTTGTGTCCTAACATTGACTGCATTTGACCACTGCCATACATTGAGCAGAGGACTTCATTGAGTTAACTACAGTGATGCCCAGGTTTCTTCCCTGTTTGTTGCACAGTTAATTTAAAATCCAGTAAGGTACATGAGTAGTTCAAAATATTCCCTTTAATGTGAATTACTTTGCATTTATCAACACTGAATTTTATCTGTAATTGTTGCCCATTCGGATAAGCTGCAACATGGATTAAATTTTCAGCCATCTGCAAATTTTTCCACCTCTGTATTCACCCCTTCCAGATCATTGATAAATGCATTTGAAAGAACCATATGGCACCTCACTGTTAACCTCTGGCTATGATGAAAAATGACCATTTATTCTTTCTTGGTCAGTCTTGAATCAGAGCCTGGCTACATGACAATACTTTGCATTTCACACCATAACTATTGAGTTTCTTTTGAAGCATTTTGTCAAAGGCTTTTAAAAAGCTAAATACCTTATGTCAACTAGTCTTCCTACGTTTTTAAATATAACCCTCCTATTTACATTTCAGTGTCCCTGCACTAATTTTTGGTACCTTTCTTTCCTCAAGCATATTAAGCTTAATTATATGTGAGTCATTGTCACTTTGTGGCTCAAATGTAACTACTACTTGAACCAACTCTGGCATGTTACTTTTGTAAATATCCTTTTTCTGAATTGGAGGCCAGTAGTATAAGCCTACTAGAATATTTGTATTCTTATAATTTGTAATTTGTATTCATATGGATTCAACTGTTTGATCTTCTCTGCTTAGAATTTCTATTTCAGTAGATTCTATGGAATCTTTTAGTCTAGATCTAGCACTGCTTTTCTACACCTTTAACCCAAGTCCTTCATGCATAGTTTATAGCCACATGTTCAGTATCCCATTGATTTTTGTGATTACACGATGGTCAGTAATGCCTGTTTATGTCAAGGTACTGTTTCATTGCTGGGCTTTAGTTTTTTAAGCTTCTCTCATTTATATATACACTTTTTTTTTTTTTTTAAACCACGGGCCTCATAGAATCATAGGGTTAGACAGTACTGCAAGGGTCATCTAATCTGACCCCCTGCCAAGATGGAGGATTTATTGTATCTAAACTATCCGATCTTGTTAAACTCCTTAGCTTAACAATTTGCTAGTTTAACAGAAATTGTTTCCTGTACCAGTTAAACTGCAATTTCCATCATATCATGAATATAGAGATATTTTTGTATTATTGACGTTTCTAGCAGACATCTTTGTCCAACTTAGTGAGCCTTGACATCTATCAGCTCTCATCCAACTTTTAGTCTAAACAGTCTTTTAAAACCTTATTCAGTTTATGTGCCAAAAGTCAGGTTCCCCTTTAATTAAAGTTCTGAGATGGGCTCACTCTACAATGACCCAGTTTGTCAACTCTATAAATAATTTTCTCTGCTCCAATTCAGCAGTTCTGGCTTCAAGGTTCAGCATGTGGTCTGTTTGCATCCATGTGCTACCATAAGGCAAGCAGTCATACACTCTGTGCAATGAATGAGATATTGCTGACCCTGAGTAATCTGCTACCGGTCGTCTACGTCCATACTTTAACTGGGTTTTAGCTCTCTGATTAGTAGATTACTCTAGGCATAGTCTTTGTTTAAGGTAAAGCTTTTAGTGGTTTATTTAATTTGATTTCAAGGATCAGATATGTTTACTAAAACTAATTAAGTGATCTACTTACACTCAGCCTCAACTCACCTGTGCTGATGCCTCTCACCATTCAGTTTGGGGCTCTTTTTTGCTTTTGGAAATTGCAAATGCTTTTGTGGAGACTAGAGGTAAGGCAGGCCTCTGATTTAGCCTTCCCTATCTGGGTTGAACAGGTATGCCACAAGTCCCAAGCCATTACCCAGGTTGTTCTTTTTACTCCAGTGAAGAAAGAATAATAAAGTCTGAATGTGCAGATCTATTTTTGAAACAGGAACCATGAACCCCTTTCACTCTCACGCTGGTAATCCTCCTCAGATATTGGAAATGATGAGGTTTAATCTTTGACTGAAGGACCACCAGAAGATTCATACTACTCTGGACTGCCCTTATTAACAGATTTGCCTTTCGTATGTCAAGATATTGCCACTGTATTTGAAATAAACAAGCTATCAATTCAGGGCAACTTTCCCTTCCGAGGAAGAGAAATCAGGTGTTTCATTTATCCACATAACGTCCAGGTGACTGAACTCATACCATTTACTCTCTTGGCTCAGCTATAAAAGCTCACTAATGTTAAGACAATACTCAGGTCCTTGGCTTCTAAAGTCCACACACTAATCTCTGCTCTAGGAAACCCTCCCTTTCCAGTCACTAGAAAGCCACTCTTATAGACCCTCTTGAAAGGACTATTTAAAAAAAAAAAAAAAAAATTCTTAAAATCTTATGAATATTTGGCTGGCCAAGTTGCTATTACCATTCATTCTGTCTGTAGCTGAATTATTGGTTGAATTGCTGGGTGAGCTCTTAGCAGTATATAAGAAAGTTGTGTCCAGACACGTCCATAAATTGATGTTTATGCTTTGTGATTGGATCTGGGGCCAATCCATAGTATGACTACTTTGGCTACATTCCTAGTTTGGTGGGACAAGAATAGGAGAACTTGTTCATTCACTACAATCTGATGCTTCTCCTGTGTAGCTGGAAATGTATTTTGTGGAACTATTAGACCATCCGCTAAAAGGCTTCACTGAAATGGCTTTGTAGCTTTCCCTTGTACTCCATTATAATTGTAAATTGACTAGTAGGTGTTTCCTTTTCATATGTAAATTTACATACACCATGTCCAGTGTCAGGATTTTTTCAGTTGATGACTTCCTGCTTGGCCTTCCCTCCCCTTGACAGTCCATTAGAGCTAGAGGCTAGTGAAGTTAATGATGCAAGGATCATTTAATTTTGTTACTGTTGAGTTCTATGTTTTGACAACTGTAAGTGTTGGCTGGCATGGTATAAACTTGTTCTTACATGATATATGAATAGTATTAGCAAGATTCACTATTCATACTATGCTGTTTTCCTCAGCTGTGTAGCCTAGAGCAGTGCTTCTCAAGCTATCTGATGTGGGGGACCAGTAATTTTTTTCCCAATGTGCATGCAGACCGGCAGCTGATGGCTCGCGGACCGGCAGCGGTCTGCGGACCACCACTTTGAGTAACACTGCCCTAGAGGGCAGAACCAGACCTGCCAGTCACTGAGATAAGACTTTGCATCTTAGAAATCAGCCCGTGAATACTTCCAAGCCTGTAATATGAGAATGACATCAATAACTTGCAAGTATATACTAATGGTGGTCCTCTGCTGCATATAGAAAACATCATACAGAACATAATCACCCAACGTAATTAAGACTAGTTAAGAAAAATGAATGTAACTATGTAAGAGAAGAGAAATTGCAAGATAAATTGAAATTTCTCAGAGTTGTTTGCTATATTTATTATCTGGTTTAGAAACAGCAGTGAAATCTAAAGTAGTGATTGACAGAGCTATGTAACACTGCTGAAATTTTAGATTGAGTTATGTGAATTAGGGATGCTACTGTGTGTAGTCTGCTGAAAGCAACATCTGTCCGAGCAAGCAAGAGAAGCAAGGCAGCCTCTCTCCAATTTACTGTAACATATGGACTGAAGACGAAGTAGCCACCTTACATGTGTATGACTTCAATCATAAGGTGAAGACTGACCTGGTTTGGTGGCCTAAAATGGATTTAGGATGTTGAAACCTTTGAAGTCCTTTAAACAGAATTTCAGCCACCTAGCAATAGAGGACTTTGATGACTTGTTTCCTTTTACCGCAGGATGGTAGAGGACGAAAAGAGCCCTGGGTTTCCTGAAAACTTTTGTTCTTTTGAGGTAAGTTTGAAGAGCTCTTTATGCAAACAATATGTGACATACTTTTTTCCTTCAAGCGAACGGGATTAGTAGGGGCCATAGGACGGAAGGCGAATCCATTGAAAATTATGGAAAACAAACAGTTAGTTTTAGCAGTGAATTCCAGTTCTATGTAACACAACATCATATGCTGTCATCAGCTCCATTGACAGCATGTGAGGCTCAGATTTATTGAACTGAGGTGATCACAATTAGAAAAGTCAGAGTGAGGTAATTTAAATAGAGGTTCTGTTAAATCATCCAGCACTAGGTTGTGTTTCTGAAGAGCCTCTCTGAATTTCTGGAGGAATTAAGTGAAATTAAGTGATGTTGCCTTCAATAATTGCTCAGCATGCAGGACATTAACCTGGGTTTGTCCATCCTCCTCTGCTAGGATTAGCAGACATATGTTTGTACATGGTGTTCTTTTAAGTACAGTGAGAGGTTATCCTGTGGGATGTTGGCAATTTAAGAAATACTGGCATAGTCTGAGTTTAATGTGCTTAGCTCTGCACCATAAACTGAAACTTTCAAATGGCCTGGTATAATTTAGCTTTACAGACTTATTTTTGCTTCCAAAGAGGGCACGACAACTACTTTTTTCCAGACACACAAATCACAACATAGTGGACCTTTCTAAATCTTGGCTGAATGGATCTTCTCTGTTCTGTCTTTACTGAATCCTTTAATCGCCACTGCAGTGTAAAATATCAGATAGGAAAAAGTAAAGATACTCTAATAGCACCCCTTTGGCCTCATAAGTTGTAGTGCAAGGTTCTTATTATGACCTCTTGCTTCTTCCTCTTAGATATCAGCCCCCAGAAATGGAAAATTGCTTACCCTGCTATTCAGTTTTTGTTAAAATACTAGACTTCAGGATTCTCACTTCTGGTTCTGAATTTCCTAGTATATGAGAGAGGAATATTCCAAGCTCTTTAGCTCTTTAAGGTTTTGTAGTCCAAAAGAGTGGCAGAAGTAGTGGAAGTGTGAGCCACTTCTGCTATGGTATGTCTTAACTGCCATTATTGGAACCTCCCAGTCAGTTCCTGTCTTTATCAGGGTGCAAAGGCTCCACAGTATCCAATCTTAAAATTAAAAAAATAAGGGAAAAATGCTTCAAATTGGAACAAAGGAACATGAAAAGTGGAAGATAAAACACCACATTGAAAGAATCCTTTCCAACCTCTGAAGGTGGGTGGCTAAGAAAGAATGCAAAAAAAGTTGCTCTGTCATGGATTGAACTCTGATATGCTTTCTAGCTTCAAGCCAGTCTGGTCATAGAAATGTAAAATATGATCAGCAGAATAGACGCTATCTTTCTATTGACATCATTACTTAATGAATTGGTGTCAAATTAAATAAAAAGTTGAAGGGACCGTATTTTTAGTGTTATTTAAGTTAAACCCCAAAGACTTTTGAACATTGAGTGTAAAGAGAAGAGCTTGGAAGGAATGGAACACAGAAGTAGGGGGAAAATATTCAGAGGCAATAGTTTCATTTGAGGTGGTATTACGTCATACCATCTTGGATAGGAATTTGAAGAGCTGTGGCATCACCGTATCCTTGTATAACTTGGTATAAAATGGATTGTTTACTAGAGCTTGAAGTTAACTAAATGTAAGCTGCACTCACTACATCTAGGAAAACAACCTTCCATGTAAGCAATTTGATCTCAGAGTTACCAAGTTGCTCATAATGAATTTTCATAGCCTGTGATAGGATCACGCTTATGACCCATGACATGCAGGGATTTTATTGGAGATTTTTTAAATTATCAAGTCCCACATGAACCTGACAAAAAGAGCTGCAGTGATCCTGGTCTGCCTTTAGATAGCGTGATCTAGGCTAAAGCGAACCCAGTTGGAGTTGGCCTTCAAGTTACAGCCAAAAGGTGAAGAAAGTAGTAAATGTTTTTTGTACTGGAGTTCAGGTGGACCTGATTGCATTACAGTCATACCTTTCCCACTTAATCATACATTCTTCTGGTATATGGTTTGCAAACGGTGAAGAGGTCTTGCATCACCTTGCTTGGAAACATCATTTCTACAGAGCTTTACTCTGCAAGTAGCCGGCCTGTTAAGAAAGTTCCTAGGTTGAGATGTTGCAAGTGGTCATTTTGGGCTAGACTCCCAGACAGATGGCATCAATGTTAGCCAACTGCAGTAGAAGAACTAAGAACAAATGTTAGCCGGGACATTCAAATTGCCTAGACATCAGAATATCAGACTATCTCCTTGGTTTCACCATGATCTTTTGCTACCAGAAGTACTAGTAGAAATGGATTCCAGGATTCTTTCTCCGTAGGAGAAGGAAGAAGTGGCTTTTCTGAGCATGGTCTCTCCTAAGTGCCTTATTCAGCAATGGTCACAAGAAGACAGCCTGACGTTCTCTACGGGAAGAAAATCTGAACTACCGTTATCTGACCTCTTGACCACTTTTAGAAATAAACTACAGGTAAATTTAGTCTGTGTGCAGACATCTTGTTTTCCTGCTATATTTGTGATGACCAAAAATGTCTAATCTTCTCTTATTTGTTTGTGTTTTTTCTGTATTTGGAGAAACTGATCTGACAAATGTCACGTCTTTTCAAATCAGCTGAAAATATTTACATTGTAACACTAACATCTTCGTGGAAGAAAGGGATTAAATAATGTTGGTTTTGTAACTTGCATTTTTTCTTGCACACTTAGTACATAAAATTAAGGGTTCAGCCTGAGTGTTGTAAAGAACCCTAAAGTATAGGGTTGGTTCTGAGGTGCAAAAGTAACATCCGTAATCCATGGCAGCCACTTGTAATTTACCACTGATATGAAAGCTGGATTTCCAAGTGGAGCTTTTTCTTCTGCATTACCTCTATATGTGGCATTAGTGAGTCCACTACTGGGTTACGGTGTCCAGTTTTGGTGATCTCACTTCAAAAAGGATGCTGACAATGTAGAAATGATTCAGAAAAGAACTACAAGAATGATTTGATATTTAGAAAATATGCCTTAGAGAGAGTGACTAAAGAAGCCCCATCTATTTAGTTTATCTAAGAGAAGGTTAAGAGCTAATTTGATCATGGTTTACAAGTATATATGTGGGGAAGAGATCTGATAGTAGATGATTTTTTAACATTGCTGAAAAAGGAATAAGAAGATCCAATCTTTGGAAGTTAAAGCAAGACAAATTTAGATTAGAAAGAAGGAACACTTTTAACAGTTTGCTTAACCACTGGAACAATTTACCTGGGAATGTGTTGGCTTCTCAATCACTTTGTCATTTAAGTCAAAGCTGGATATCTTTGTAAAAGATATTCTGTAGCTCAAACAGAAGTTAGGGGCTTCATGGAGAAATTATTGGATGCTGCTCTTTTGTCTGCATTACGCAGGAGGTCAGATTAGATGATCATATTCCCTTCTGTCTTTAAAATCTGTTCATTTTTCCTCTGTAGCAAGGAAGGGGCTCAAGGCAATGCAGCATGACTGTCAATTGCTTTTTCTTTGTAAAGAAACCTCCCATGTTACCTAAGGAAGTACTCTCTGGTACAGGGTAAGTAATCAAAATTCTTCTGTGCCTCCTGGTTTCACTGGGAGCCCTACACCCTGCACATGTCTAGCTTCAAGGCAAAAGTTCTTACTATCTTCTTGGTGTCAAAGACCACCCATAATGCTGACCAGGGCTGTGCATTTATGCACTAGGGCTTTGCTGTTACTGTAGAGAGAGGACTTGATTAGGGGAGAGAGGTTATTTCACAGCTCTTTTGGCCATGAAGTCCTGTGCTCAACCTTGGTCCTAAATGGTTTGAAATGGCATAAGGTGTTTCTTGATCATCTGGACTTTTTGATTCCTCAGTTACCAGAGGGAGAGTGCTTTTCTAACTATCCTGGCTTTAGGAAAAGCAACAGAACCTCCTGTGTGATGGCTGAAAGTGACTGTGGAGACATGATTTTTCTGAGATCTGGAGGGAGAATTATGGGGGGGATATTGGAGCAAATATGTATGGTCTCCATCTTCACGTTTGACTTTGAATAATTTTTGAGCCTTTTTATGTCTAAAATTGCTGTGAATAGAATATTTCAGTATCAAATAGGGTATTCTAAGCTCCCTTCCCTTCTCTTTCTTTGGGACTGGTTTTGCCCCAATTTGTAGAAGATTCTTAGTGTACTAAAATGAACACTATAAAAAACCCTCAAGGTAAATATTAAATTTCTTTTACTGGGGAACACTTGTGTGTGTTGGATGAGATGGCAGAATTGATTGCAAGGTGGCATATAAAAGTAAAAGGAGTTTAATGGGGTGGGGGTGGAAAGAAGACAATTTTAAGGCCCAGAAAAGGCACAAGGCAGATATGGGAAAGGTAAGTTTTAAGGCAGATTAAGAGATCTGAGGGAAAACTATATCTGCAGACAAATGAATAGGACAGAGGATCACCTGAATTCTTGGAGGAAGAAAAAAAAACCTCACTGAGTTCTAAGAAGGGAGAAACCATTTAGTATCCTAGTTACTGATTGGATTGCCTCTAGGTCTGCTTAGTCTCTAAGGTGCCACAAGTACTCCTTTTCTTTTTACGGATACAGACTAACATGGCTGCTACTCTGAAACTTGTCATAGAAGGAATAGTGGACTTGGTAATGAGAGAGGAAGTGATAAGTGTATAAAGGTTACATCACATTTCCTAGTCAGGCATAAGCTATCCTGTTCTTTCTTTGCCAGCACACTAAGCATTTCCTATTCCTTATTTTACTAAGACCTGTCAAGAACAAGTACAGGTACAGAGAAGGGCTACTAGGATGATCCGAGGAATGGAAAACTTGTCTTATGAAAGGAGACTCAAGGAGCTTGGCTTGTTTAGCCTAACTAAAAGAAGGTTGAGGGGAGATATGATTGCTCTCTATAAATATATCAGAGGGATAAATACCAGAGAGGGAGAGGAATTATTTAAGCTCAGTACCAATGTGGATACAAGAACAAATGGGTATAAACTGGCCACGAGGAAGTTTAGACTTGAAATTAGATGAAGGTTTCTAACCATCAGAGGAGTGAAGTTTTGGAATAGCCTTCCAAGGGAAGCAGTGGGGGCAAAAGATCGATTTGGCTTTAAGATTAAACTTGATAAGTTATGGAGGAGATGGTATGATGGGATAATGTGATTTTGTTAATTAATTGATCTTTAAATATTCATGGTAAATAGGCCTAATCCCCTGAGATGGGATATTAGATGGGTGGGATCTGAGTTACCTGATTTTCTGTAGTATCTGGCTGGTGAATTTTGCCCATATGCTCAGGGTTTAGCTGATCGCCATATTTGGGGTCGGGAAGGAATTTCCTCCAGGGCAGATTGGAAGAGTCCCTGGAGGTTTTTCGCCTTCCTCTGTAGCATGGGTCACTTGAGGGAGGCTTCTCTGCTCCTTGAAGTCTTAAAACCATGATTTGAGGACTTCAATAGCTCAGACATAGGTGAGGTTTTTCGTAGGAGTGGGTGGGTGAGATTCTGTGTCTTGCATTGTGCAGGAGGTTGACTAGATGATCAGAATGGTCCCTTTTGACCTTAGTATCTATGAATAAGAATAATTTTTACATGAATCCACTATTTTAATTTTTTCCCCCTAATTTGAGATCCATTGTGTAGTGGGACTGTTTATGGATCTTTTCTCTTTGTTTTCCCACACCTATACTTGTGTCAAGAATCTCAACTTTTGTAAATCGCGTATGGAGTGTGGGGTACCTCTAAAGAGTTTTTTGAATGTACTTGCATCATCTTGAGCCTGAAATAGTTGTCAACAGAGATGTAGATGTGAGATGGTGGGGCAAGATTATTCATTGACCACCTTGCATTCATCTCGCTATACAGACATCTAAACCATGGTTCCTGCTCTGAATGTCTTACAATTTCTAAGACATAGTATATAGATAAAAAAGAGGAGGGGATTGGTATAGGACTCTGAAGACATCATGTAAATTGAGTTGTATCAGTTAGGTAGATTTCTGGATGTTGTGATGTTAAATTCTGATTTTTCTTTACTTATCTGTTCTGTTTTTTGCATACTAAATTTCTTTATCTCTATTTTAATGTTTAGTATGGAAGGGCTTGTAAGAAAGAATTGAGGAGAAGATGAGGACAGTAATTTTGAATAGTAGAGGAAAGATGGGGGAAAGAAGCACAGTTGGATGGTGAGTCAGGTGCAAAGAGACACAGTCAATAGGAAAGTTCAGTTCTTGGAGCAAAATATACTGAGTAGGTGAGGTAGAGTTCTGCATCAATTAATTTTCTATTTACAGAGCCTTTTGGATGGTAATCCACTACCAGGAAATGAAGGATTTCATGGAGGGGAAGGACTGTAATGCTTCCAGTGCATGGGCTCTGGCGAAGGTTAAAGCCAGCTGGGGAACAAAACGTCAGAACTCAGGGCATAGCTCCAACACATGACATAAAGAGATATTAGCTCCAGTAGATAACCCCTTTTTGAAGTCCAACAGTGCTAAAATAGAAAAGGAGTACTTGTGGCACCTTAGAGACTAAAAAATTTATTAGAGCATAAGCTTTCGTGAGCTACAGCTCACTTCATCGGATGCATTTGGTGGAAAAAGCAGAGGAGAGATTTATACACACACACACACACACACACACACACACACACACACACACACACACACACACACACACACACACACACACAGAGAGAGAGAGAGAGAGAGAGAACATGAAACAATGGGTTTATCATACACACTGTAAGGAGAGTGATCACTTAAGATAAGCCATCACCAGCAGCAGGGGGGGGAAAGGAGGAAAACCTTTCATGGTGACAAGCAAGGTAGGCTATTTCCAGCAGTTAACAAGAATATCAGAGGAACAGTGGGGGGTGGGGTGGGAGGGAGAAATACCATGGGAAAATAGTTTTACTTTGTGTAATGACTCATCCATTCCCAGTCTCTCTTCAAGCCTAAGTTAATTGTATCCAGTTTGCAAATTAATTCCAATTCAGCAGTCTCTCGTTGGAGTCTGTTTTTGAAGCTTTTTTGTTGAAGTATAGCCACTTTTAGGTCTGTGATCGAGTGACCAGAGAGATTGAAGTGTTCTCCAACTGGTTTTTGAATGTTATAATTCTTGACGTCTGATTTGTGTCCATTCATTCTTTTACGTAGAGAGTGTCCAGTTTGGCCAACGTACATGGCAGAGGGGCATTGCTGGCACATGATGGCATATATCACATTGGTAGATGCGCAGGTGAACGAGCCTCTGATAGTGTGGCTGATGTGATTAGGCCCTATGATGGTATCCCCTGAATAGATATGTGGACAGAGTTGGCAACGGGCTTTGTTGCAAGGATAGGTTCCTGGGTTAGTGGTTCTGTTGTGTGGTGTGTGGTTGCTGGTGAGTATTTGCTTCAGATTGGGGGGCTGTCTGTAAGCAAGGACTGGTCTGTCTCCCAAGATCTGTGAGAGTGATGGGTCGTCCTTCAGGATAGGTTGTAGATCCTTGATGATGCGTTGGAGAGGTTTTAGTTGGGGGCTGAAGGTGATGGCTAGTGGCGTTCTGTTGTTTTCTTTGTTGGGCCTGTCCTTTAGTAGGTGACTTCTGGGTACTCTTCTGGCTCTGTCAATCTGTCAATTTTCTTTTTGCGAATACAGACTAACACGGCTGCTACTCTGAAACCTGTCATTATGCAAGGCACTGAATTTAGCCGTATAGAGTGGAAATCTGTCAACTTCATGAAAAAACTCACACAGATACAGACAGACATCATCTTCCTCTCCAAATGCAAACAGATGGACATCATACCGAAAGGACTGAAGGTAAAAAATCCATTACAATCTACATACCACACAGACTATGCTGACAGCTTGTGCCACACACTCTCAAAGAAACTGCGGAACCACCTGATCAACATCCTCTACAGCAAACAGGGAAAGATTATGAGAGTATCCAGTTTTGAGAGCTCATTCTTAAAGAACCAACCTTCCACACAAACTTCCTCGTGGCTGGACTTTACAAAAACTAGACAAGCCATTTACAAAACACACTTTGCTTCTCTACAAAAGAAAAAGGACACTAAGCTATCTAAACTACTATATGCCACAAGGGGCCACAACAATGGTTCCCGTAACCCACCCAGCAATATTGTTAATCTATCCAACTATACTCTTAGCCCAGCAGAAGGATCTGTCCTATCTCGGGGCCTCTCCTTTTGCCCCTCCACCCCCACGAACATGATACAGTTCTGTGGTGACCTAGAATCCTATTTTCGACGTCTCAGACTCAAGGAATATTTCCAACACACCTCTGACCAACATATTAACCCACAGAGACCTTCCTGCCAACACTACAAAAAGAAGGATTCTGGGTTGACTCCTCCTGAAGGTCGAAACAGCAGCCTGGATTTCTACATAGACTGCTTCCGCCGACGTGCACGAGCTGAAATTGTGGAAAAGCAGCATCGCTTACCCCATAATCTCAGCCATGCAGAACACAGTGCCATCCACAGCCTCAGAAACAACTCTGACATCATAATCAAAAAGGCTGACAAAGGAGGTGCTGTCGTCATCATGAATAGGTCGGAGTATGAACAAGAGGCTACTAGGCAGCTCTCCAATACCACTTTCTACAAGCCATTACCCTCTGATCCCACTGAGAGTTACCAAAAGAAACTACAGCATTTGCTCAAGAAACTCCCTGAAAAAGCACAAGAACAAATCCGCACAGACACACCCCTGGAGCCCCGACCTGGGGCATTCTATCTGCTACCCAAGATCCATAAACCTGGAAATCCTGGACGCCCCATCATCTCAGGCATTGGCACCCTGACAGCAGGATTGTCTGGCTATGTAGACTCCCTCCTCAGGCCCTTCGTTACCAGCACTCCCAGCTATCTTCGAGACACCACTGACTTCCTGAGGAAACTACAGTCCATTGGTGATCTTCCTAAAAACACCATCCTAGCCACTATGGATGTAGAAGCCCTCTACACCAACATTCCACACAAAGATGGACTACAAGCCGTCAGGAACAGTATCCCCGATACTGTCACGGCTAACCTGGTGGCTGAACTTTGTGACTTTGTCCTGACCCATAACTATTTCACATTTGGTGACAATGTATACCTTCAAATCAGCGGCACTTCAATGGGTACCCGCATGGCCCCACAGTATGCCAACATTTTTATGGCTGACTTAGAACAACGCTTCCTCAGCTCTCGTCCCCTAATGCCCCTACTCTATTTGCGCTACATTGATGACATCTTCATCATCTGGACCCATGGAAAAGAAGCTCTTGAGGAATTCCACCATGATTTCAACAATTTCCATCCCACCATCAACCTCAGCCTGGACCAGTCCACACAAGAGATCCACTTCCTGGACACTACGGTGCTAATAAGCGATGGTCACATAACCACCACCCTATATCGGAAACCTACTGACCGCTATTCCTACCTACATGCCTCTAGCTTTCATCCAGATCATACCACTCGATCCATTGTCTACAGCCAAGCGCTACGATATAACCGCATTTGCTCCAACCCCTCAGACAGAGACAAACACCTACAAGATCTCTATCAAGCATTCTTACAACTACAATACCCACCTGCTGAAGTGAAGAAACAGATTGACAGAGCCAGAAGAGTACCCAGACGTCACCTACTACAGGACAGGCCCAACAAAGAAAACAACAGAACGCCACTAGCCATCACCTTTAGCCCCCAACTAAAACCTCTCCAACGCATCATCAAGGATCTACAACCTATCCTGAAGGACGACCCATCACTCTCACAGATCTTGGGAGACAGACCAGTCCTTGCTTACAGACAGCCCCCCAATCTGAAGCAAATACTCACCAGCAACCACACACCACACAACAGAACCACTAACCCAGGAACCTATCCTTGCAACAAAGCCCATTGCCAACTCTGTCCACATATCTATTCAGGGGATACCATCATAGGGCCTAATCACATCAGCCACACTATCAGAGGCTCGTTCACCTGCGCATCTACCAATGTGATATATGCCATCATGTGCCAGCAATGCCCCTCTGCCATGTACGTTGGCCAAACTGGACACTCTCTACGTAAAAGAATGAATGGACACAAATCAGACGTCAAGAATTATAACATTCAAAAACCAGTTGGAGAACACTTCAATCTCTCTGGTCACTCGATCACAGACCTAAAAGTGGCTATACTTCAACAAAAAAGCTTCAAAAACAGACTCCAACGAGAGACTGCTGAATTGGAATTAATTTGCAAACTGGATACAATTAACTTAGGCTTGAAGAGAGACTGGGAATGGATGAGTCATTACACAAAGTAAAACTATTTCCCCATGGTATTTCTCCCTCCCACCCCACCCCCCACTGTTCCTCTGATATTCTTGTTAACTACTGGAAATAGCCTACCTTGCTTGTCACCATGAAAGGTTTTCCTCCTTTCCCCCCCCTGCTGCTGGTGATGGCTTATCTTAAGTGATCACTCTCCTTACAGTGTGTATGATAAACCCATTGTTTCATGTTCTGTGTGTGTGTGTGTGTGTGTGTGTGTGTGTATAAATCTCTCCTCTGCTTTTTCCACCAAATGCATCCGATGAAGTGAGCTGTAGCTCACGAAAGCTTTTGGCACTGAGTTACAGAAGTCTTTCCTTTGCCAGACAAGATGGCATTTGGTTACACTTTCTTGCATCAGGAGAGGCATTTCCAGTAGGATAAGGAGGTTTTAGTACCGTTATACAAGGCACTGGTGAGACCTCACCTATAATACTGTGTGCAGTTCTGGTCTCCCATGTTTTAAAAAGGATGAATTCAAGCTGGAGCAGGTGCAGAGAAGGGCTACTAGGATGATCCGAGGAATGGAAAAATTGTCTTATGAAAGGAGACTTAAGGAGCTTGGCTTGTTTAGCCTAACTAAAAGAAGGTTGAGGGGAGATATGATTGCTCTCTATAAATATATCAGAGGGATAAATACAGGAGAGGGAGAGGAATTATTTCAGCTCAGCACCAATGTGGACACAAGAACAAATGGGTATAAACTGGCCACCAGGAAGTTTAGACTTGAAATCAGACGAAGGTTTTTAACCATCAGAGGAGTGAAGTTTTGGAATAGCCTTCCAAGGGAAGCAGTGGGGGCAAAAGATCTATCTGGTTTTAAGATTCTACTTGATAAATTTATGGAGGAGATGGTATGATGGGATAATGTGATTTTGGTAAGTAATTGATCTTTAAATATTCAGGGTAAATAGGTCAAATCCCTGAGATGGGATATTGGATGGATGGGATCTGAGTTACCCAGGAAAGAATTTTCTGCAGTATCTGGCTGGTGAATCTTGCCCATATGCTCAGGGTTTAGCTGATCGCCATATTTGGGGTCGGGAAGGAATTTTCCTCCAGGGCAGATTGGAGAGGTCCTGGAGGTTTTTCGCCTTCCTCTGTAGCATGGGGCATGGTTGACTTGAGGGAGGCTTCTCTGCTTCTTGAAGTCTTTAAACCATGATTTAAGGACTTCAATAGCTCAGACATGGGTGAGATTTTCCATAGGAGTGGGTGGGTGAGATTCTGTGGCCTGCACTGTGCAGGAGGTCGGACTAGATGGTCAGAATGGTCCCTTCTGACCTTAGTATCTATGAATCTATGAATCTATAAAGGTTTTCCTCCTTTCCCACCCTGCTGCTGGTGATGGCTTATCTTAAGTGATCACTCTCCTTACAGTGTGTATGATAAACCCATTGTTTCATGTTCTCTGTGTGTGTGTATATAAATCTCTCCTCTGTTTTTTCCTCCAAATGCATCCGATGAAGTGAGCTGTAGCTCACGAAAGCTTATGCTCTAATAAATTTGTTAGTCTCTAAGGTGCCACAAGTACTCCTTTTCTTTTTGCGAATACAGACTAACACGGCTGCTACTCTGAAACCAGTGCTAAAATAGTCTTTGATCTCTCATGGGGCAAAAGAACTATCCACTACTGTTATAAACAGAGGAATACCTGGAGTACTGGAATGTGGGAGGCATCCAGTCTTTTTTCCTGAATAGAGAGAAGTCTTATTGCTCAGATGGTGATCAAGCTGATGGGGGAAACCCAATCACTTGGCAAATAGTCTAACCGATTTTAGACTTCTCAGCATGTACCTTCAGTGTACCATGCCATGGTGTTCAACTGAAGGAATTGCTCTATAAATCTGTTTGTGGATGTCAAATTTTCATTTTGCATGTGTTTTGTTTAGGCACACTTGCAATCTTGTGGATCTTTGTACATGCTCTCACTTTTCTTTATTAAACATCTTTATGGTATTCTTTTTGTGGCGAAAAGAGGAATAGAACTGAGTGGTGTCAGAAAGGAAACACTTGCTTACCCTACAGTGAGCACAGTGGGGCACTTTGCTATCTTGGTAGCTTGTTTTTAGTCTTGTTACATTCTTTCATATATACATACTCCTTGGGGCTTTCTGCGCCAAAAAATTCAAAATTCTGCAAATGTAATTTATCAGAATAACACTACATAATCATTCCAGTTTCAATTATTTTGGTAATGTATTTCAAAATACCTGTCAGCAAGTATGTCTGTAACAATACAGACACACACACACATATTCTCCCAGGAGTAGAGAGAGAGAGAAATCCCTATGACAACCCAGTTCCTGTTTATCTGCCCCCTACCCCGCTCCCTCAGAGCCCAGCCAGGGGGGCAGACACCCACAGTCCCTCCCCCCCACAGAGCCCACCTGTGGAGCCCCTCCCAGCCATTACACCTGCACTCTATCCCCCACAGAGCCCAGCTGCTGCTTCCCCCTTCCCCAGACACCTATTCCCCTCCCCCCAGAGCCTAGGGATCCAGAGGGAGAAATATACTGATGCTTGGTCCCAGGCTTGCATGGAGTTTCCTGCACCCTCTCCTTCCTCCAGGCCATGTTGGAAACTTCAGCTGCCAGGAACCCTCCAGCTCCTTCTCCTTTCCCCCAGCAGGGTCTTGTATGTGCAAACTGGACTCTGCAGAGTGGCACCTAGTGGTGCCTAGCAGCACTGAATCTCATTTTTGTGGGGGAAAGGAAATTCTGCGTGCACAATGTCAATTTCTGCAAAATTCAGAATTGTGCAGTGGCACAGAATTCCCCTAAGAGTAATGTACAGCAGTGGTTCCCAAAGCCGGTCCACCGCTTGTTCAGGGAAACCCCCTGGCAAGCCGAACTGGCTTGTTTACCTGCTGCGTCCGCAGGTTCGGCCGATCGCGGCTCCCACTGGCTGCAGATTGCTGCTCTGGCCAATGGAGGCTGTGGGAAGGGCGGCCAGCACGTCCCTTGGTTCGCGCTGCTTCCTGCAGCCCCCATTGGCTTGGAGCGGCAAACCGCGGCCAGTGGAAGCTGCGATTGTCCGAAGCCGCGGATGCGGCAGGTAAACAAACCGGTCCAGCCTGCCAGGGCTAAGTAATTTAAAATTTGGGAGCTAAACAATGGTAGATTATCTTTCTAGAAGAAATTGCCTAAAATTTTGGCCCAGAATTTAATGTACTACATCATCACACACTCAGTATCAAATGTATTCTGCAGAATGCTTATGTGTTTGCGTTTTAATATTGATCTCACCATATTTGAATAACTTAAAAAAGGAAAATCAATCTTATTCTAGCTTCCACACACAAAGCTGTACATGTGTACAGTTGATCATGGATGATGTGCAGTCACAGCTTAGTTAAGTGTGGAATCTACAATAAGTATCACTGTTTTCTTTCCTTTCTTTTTTCATAGGTAGAGAGATTGATATTAAAACCAAACACATAAGTATAATCAGGAGGACATTTCTTAACAGAATATGCAACTTCAAAGGTATGTAAAGATTGGGGTGTAAACCAAAAGACTTCCCTTTAGTTATCTTTCCTTCTTTAATATAATTGTCTTCCTAAATTTAAATAACATTTTCTTTCTAAACTGTTAGCTGTAAATTAGTACATTTCCTGTTTATGTCATTACAATAGGAAAATTTGCAGTTTTGAAACTTGAAAAGCAAAACAAAACTAGTTGTAAAGGGGCAATAATTCAGTACATTGTTAATAGGATGCAGAGCTTTTAATGTCTGATTCATCTGTACCTTGGGTTGATGATAACAGAACTCTTGATGGCTGTTAAATGACATGTGAAATAAATTCGTGATGGTCACCAGTTGCATTGTGGGCACTTTTCATTGCTACTCACATTGCACCTGGTTTGTTAAGAATTAATTTAAATCTTCCTTTGATTAATTTCCTCGCCTCCTACACTTCTCCCAACCTGCCCTCCTACCATCTTCTTGCTGTGCTGTTTTCCAAGCTACCTCTTTACATTTAGATCCTCCTACCCTTTGTTATGAGCCAAATGACCACTTCTTCGTCAAAATGTTTTTCGTTCTTAGTTTGCCTCGTTTGTAAACCCCATATTCCAAAAAATATATATCATAATACATATGTGCATAAAAAGTGATAATATACACTGCTTTGATATTTGATCTGATTTCTTGTTGGAACAATATTGGATAATTTGTAGGTTTCTGGGGCCAGGACTGTCTTGCTTTCTTTTGGATTAATATGACATTCAGTAAACAGTCTGAGTAAACTGAGTTTCTGTCATTTAATACAATTTTTGTTAAAAAATAAAAAAAGGTAAAGGAAGTTTGTATTACTTTCAGTAAATGTTTTTAGGGAGGGCCAAACAACTGTTCATATTTAAACACTTCCTTTTAGACTTTCATTGTTTAATTTTCTGTTAGGTGTCGCATTCAATAATTTTTCTGAAGTATGATAAACATTTGAGTACTGCATTGAATGCATTACTGCATTGAGTACAGGTTTAGATTGATAAGTTAATTCTGTGAATTTACTTTTTTTTCTTTCTTTTTTTTTTTTTTTTTTTTTTTGGCATAGGAAATGTATGAGGTTGCAAAGAAGCTTTGTTCCTTTTGTGAAGGTCTGGTCCATGATGAACATCTTCAGCACCAAGGCTGGGCTGCCATAATGGCCAATTTGGAAGATTGCACATATTCTTATCAAAAGCTGCTTTTCAAGTTTGAAAATGCATATTCAAACTATCTGCAGTCCATAGATGATATTAAGCTGAAACTCACACAGTAGGTTTGCTGTTAGACTCTTCAATAAGAAAGTGCCCTACACAATCACTGCATTTAAAAATAAGTTTTATAATTTTATATTTCCACAATTAATTCTTAGTAAACCAGTAGAAGTTCTGAACTCTGTAAATTTGTACTACTTTTGTTGTATTTTGTATCATACAGTAGGTAACTTAATACGTTAGAACATTCACTCCTTATAGTTTTCTTAAAAGCTTACTCCTGGGGGAATTCTGCACCAAAAATTTTAAAATTCTGCAAAAAAAATTTGCCTACCTTAAACTTTTTGTAAGATTAGTTTCTTGATATATGTTTTGTCTGTCCTTTATTTTAAAGCTTGGGGACAGCTGTTTCTATAATGTCCAAGATCCCACTGCTGGAGTGCCTAACCAGACATAGTTACAGAGAGTGTTTAGGAAGATTGGATTCTTCTGTTGGGCATGGAAGGGCAGAAAGTGAAGAAACTGAAGACGAGAAGTCTGCTGAACTGGTGCTTTCTTCTGACATACCTAGAGTGCACAATAAATCACTTTTAGCCTCATTTTGCAAGTCTGTGGAGCATTCAGCCCTGGACAGCACAGATCCTGGAAATGTTAAAGAAAATAGGGAATCCAGTCAAAACACTACTATTGAGGAGAGTAAAACTTCAGAGGAGCTTAACGAGAGTGATCTGCCCTCCTTCAATGTGTCTCTGTTGGACTGGATAAATGTTCAAGATAGACCTAATGATGTGGAATCATTAGTCAGAAAATGTTTTGATTCTATGAGCAGAGTAAGTTCACTCTTAAAAAAGATGTCTTAATGAAATAATAGGAATTTCTCATTAATCTTTCTGTTTGGTTACCAGATGCTGGTGTTATTGAAGTAAATGTTGATCTGACTTTAATTGTTTTAACTTTGTTTCTCCTGCAGCTTTCTGCATTTAAACAAAGGAGAAAATGGAGAAGAAAAAATTAGAAGGCTGCTTAGTTTGAAAATTTGAATATCTTTAGATTTGTTATAATTTCATGAGAATAGTTGTCCAAAACATTTTATTTAAAAAAAAAAAGTAGCATTTATTTTTGTGGCTAACATGGTAACACATTTTTTGTTTTCTTCGCTAACTTTGTGATGTTGCTTACCCAACAAAATATACCCAAACTTGTGTGAAATCAAGGATGTTCGTGGTCCCAAAGATGTATAACATACTTTCTGTTAAAAAAAGATTAAATCCTCTATCATGTTAAAAACACAGGAAAAAAAATTGAGCCCATTAAATGGGTTTTGATATTTTGTACCAGCAGATGGATATTCACATGTTCTCAGAGTAGCTTATATCTAGCTGGGTGTTCCATTTCTGTCTCCAGTAGAGAAGCATAATGCTCTGAGTAGTTTTTAGATGGTTGTTTGATAGTGACTTATCTTTTTCTTGGTTTTTACTAGTGAGCTTTGTAGCCTATTAAAAACCTCTTCCTCATGAATCCTTTCTCATTTCTCACTTACTAGTGGTAATATGCAATTCTTAGTTTAAAACAGATTTTTTTAAATTTTATATTTTATTTTGGGATCTTAGTTTTGTGTTCATTATAGTTGTGCAACTCCAGTAAAATGCTCCCCGTGAACCAACATAACAAAAGTGTCTGGTGTCATGAGGAGGAACGAGGGGCACTCTGTGAGTAGGTGTTCCATGTATTAGTTTGTGCACTTGATATTTGAGTCAGCTTCAAGGAGTACAGGCTAAAGATTCTTTAAATAGAAGTTTATGTCCCAGCTGCCTACAACTAGTTTCATATCATCTGGTTTGGTCACTACAAAGGAACCAGCTTTCTCCCGACCTGTAATTGCAGAGACCAACCCTACTGCTAAATTATCCAGTTTCCCCTTGACAGCAGCAATGCAGTTATGCAAATGATGGTATATAAGTGAAGATTTGACATATTTTAGATTTAATTAGGATTCCTAAATTTTTTTTGCAAAGAACTTAAGTTGTTGCCCCCCTCCCCATTTGTTTGTTTGGCTTTTTTAGAAAATCTGGTACCTTTTTAGATTGATTCTAAGGCTTCTGTGAAATCAGAACTAATCTGGAACTGAAAAAAAGATATCTAATAGGGCTGTCAATTAATCACAGTTAACTCATGCGATTAACTAAAAAAAGTAATCTTGATTAAAAACATTAATCGTGATTAATCGTAGTTTTAATCGCACTGTTAAACAATAGAATACCAATTCAAATTTACTAAATATTTTGGATGTTTTTCTACATTTTCATATATATTGTATTCTGTGTTGTAGTTGAAATAAGTTTATATTTTTATTACAAATATTTGCATGGTAAAAATGATAAACAAAAGAAATAGTATTTTTCAATTCACCTCATACAAGTACTGTAGTGCAATCTCTTTGTTGTGAAAGGGCAACTTACAAATGTAGAAATGTAGAACTGCACTCAAAAACAAAACAATGTAAAACTTTAGAGCCTTCAAATTCACTCAGTCCTACTTGTTCAGCCAATCACTAAGACAGACAAGTGTGTTTACATTTACAGGAGATAATGCTGCCCTCTTCTTATTTACAATGTCACCAGAAAGTGAGAACAGACATATGCATGGCACTTTCGTAGCCGGCATTGCAAGGTATTTATGTGCCAGATATGCTAAACATTTGTATGCCCCTTCATGCTTTGGCCACAATTCCAGAGGACATGCTTCCCTGTTGATGACGCTTAATTTAAAAAAAAAAAAAAAAAGTGCATTAATTAAATTTGTGACTGAACTCCTTGGGGGAGAGTTGTATGTCCCCTTCTCTGTTTTACCTACATTCTGCCATATATTTCATGTTACAGTAGTCACGGATGATCATCCAGCACAAATTGTTCATTTTAAGAACATTTTCACTACAGATTTCACAAAATGCAAAGAAGTACCAGTGTGAGATAGCTACAGCACTTGACTCAAGGTTTAAGAATCTGAAGTGCCTTCCAAAATCTGAGAGGGAAGAGGTGTGGAACATGCTTTCATAAGTCTTAAAAGTGCAACACTCAGATGCGGAAACTACAGAACCTGAATCAGCAAAAAAGAAAATCAACCTTCTGCTGGTAGCATCTGACTCAGATAATGAAAGTGAACATGCATCGGTCTGCACTGCTTTGGATTGTTATCGAGCCTGACATATCCTCAGCTTGGACGTATGTCCTCTAGAATGGTGGTTGAAGCATGAAGGGACATGTGAACCTTTAGCACATCTGGCACGTAAATATTTTGCGATGACGGCTACAACAGTGCCATGAGAACGCCTGTTCTCAGTTTCAGGTAACGTAAACAAGAAGCAAGCAGCATTATCTCCTGCAAATGTAAACACACTTGTTTTAGCGATTGGCTAAACCAGAAGTAGGATTGAGTGGGCTTGCAGGCTCTAAAATTTTGCATTGTTTTATTTTTGAATGCAGTGGGGTTTTTTTTTACATCTACATTTATAAGTTCAACTTTCATGATAAAGAGATTGCACTTATATTTGTATTTAGGTGACTTGAAAATACTATTTTATTTTTTTTACAGTGAAAGTACTTGTAATAAAAAATAAAGTGAGCACTGTATACTTGTATTCTTTGTTGTAATTGAAATCAGTATATTTGAAAATCTAGAAAACATCAAAAAATATTTAAATAAATGGTATTCTGTTATTGTTTAACAGTGCAATTAATCATGATTAATTTTTTAATCGCTTGATAGCCGTAATATCTAAATACCTATCCTGTGGCAGAATGGTTATTTGGTATTAAATTTATCCTGAATTGACATTTTGACATGTAAAATTTGAATAGGCTAGCATTAATGTATTGATTTTCATTGCTATTTGCAGATTTGAACCATGCAACTGATTTATGATGGCATTTCTTGCTAACCTCTTTTATGGAATTCTTCCTGTTGTTTGAATTCTTTGTAGAGCAGCAGTTTCCAAGCTCTCATCTGTGACCATTGGTGGTCCAGGGAGAACTAATATGTTCTGCATGGTGCTGGCTCCTTGCTTCCAGTTGCTTCTAAAGACATCCAGACTCTTAATGCAAAAAGCATAGCTTCTTGTAAAAGCAGTTAGCAACGAGGAGCTTCTATTAGGGGCTACTGATATGTAATCAGGAGGGGAGGGGAAAGAAACTACCACAGACAGAAACTGCTATCTAACAGTGAAGGAGGAGCTGGATCCTGCAAATGGGACTAGAGTCAAAGGCAGCAGGAGAAGTTCCAGAGTGGGCAGAGAAGAGATCAGACCTCAGGGTAATATGTGGAGAAGAGTGAAATGAGAGAAATCCTTTCTCCTTTCAGAGATCCTTTTTTGTTCCAAAAGGTCAAAAGACAAATTGCATTGGTTAAAAATAATGTACTTCCCTAATATTACTTTTCCATGTAAACAACTGTTCTAGTTGCGACAAGGACGATATATAGTCATGAATGGGATTGTGATTGGGAGGAGGATCCAGTTGACGACTCTGTTAAGAGTTTGTCCAGTGTTTGAAAATCTTTGAGAACCCTTAGTACAAATAGTTCATTTAGAAAGACATGACAAGATAGGTCAATTTTAAAACTGCCTTTCATGACATCTCAAAAAGCTTTTTAAAAATCCTGAAGTATTGTATTATTTGAGATGTGCTGTGGCTATTTAACTTCAGCTGTTTTGCACTAATATTTTCTTCTGGAAATTAAGGCTAATTTTAATTTTTTTCTTCCGAGTTCAATCACTTTCCAATTTGCTTTCTTTTTCCCACTTTTCTTTTTATTATTATTGTTATTGTTTGTTATTTTGGAGTAAATGGGGATCTCTTTAACTCTAGTACCTCTGTATGTTGTTGTATCCCTCCTTCAAGGTTTCACATTGCTACATCCCACAACATTTGCGGCAATACTGCCATTTGCAACAGTATCTTGGAGCAGAAGCTTTCATGGGTGAATACCCACTTCGTCGGATGCATGTATTCACCCACTAAAGCTTATGCTCCAATACGTCTGTTAGTCTATAAGGTGCCACAGGACTCTTAATGCAGATCCAGACTAATACAGCTACCCCTTTGAATGTTAGAGTAGTTCCCTAGAAATAATTTTTACTGAACTCTCTTGCAACACCAGGTTTGCAGTAGCTCTTTTAGATAGATTGTTATTCCACACTGTCCAAGGGTGACATGTTCTATGCTTTTAACTAGTTTATTCAGAACTGTGTTCCATTGAAACAGTAATTTCCCTAGTCTCTTATAACTAAAGGATTTGCATTGAAAGGCTCTACTTTTTTTTCACTAATTTTGAGGTTGAATTGGAGGAATCATCCCAAAGCCCTGTAGATGTGACGTAACCTCTTACTTTAACATCTGTTGATGATAGTGGGTTTGTAAGGGTGGATGAGACAAACTTTTCCTCCAGCAAAAAATTAGTGACTAGTTTGAATGTAGTAAAAGTTTAAACGTAATCAGAGGTGGTACAGCTCTGTAACATCACTCAGTTATTTGTTTGTGAATATATCTGCCTATTTTATAAAGAGCTGTCACTTTAGTTTTCCATTTTTTTTTAAATTAATCTCGATTCCATTTTCAAGGACCTGGATTGCATAGTCTAATAGTTCCCAAACTATTTCTAATTTTATGCCACAAGTAAGAACAAAGACTAAATTGTAAAATAATAACAACAAAACAGAATATGTGGGTTACAGAAGAAATTCCCAGTGAAAAACTAAATCAGAAGTTAAGGAACTGTGGGTGCATCAGCACAGTAAGCAGCAGCCTGCAGTAGTGAGCCTCAGAGTCTGGGTCTACAGACTCAGGCTTGTACTATGGCATTAAAAATAGCTGTGTAGCTGTTGGGGCTCATGCTAGAGCTTGGGCTCTGAAGCCCACTTCCTCTCTAGGCTTCAGTGTAGACCTACACTAAGAGCAAAATAATTTGGATGAATTTTGATATTTTGTTTTCTCTGTAACATATTCATTTCATTTTTTTTATTTTTTATTTTATTTTTTTGCTCCTGCACCAACCATTCAATGTCAGTGTTGTCATTGTCTCTTTATTAATGAGTTGCAATCTGTTGTACACAGCATGAAGTATTTTTTTTTAAAAGGCACTAAATATATGTATAATTACAGTCTCTCTTTTCTTCCATCTTTTAGCTTGATCCAAAGATCATTCAGCCCTTTTTGGTAGAATGTGGACAAACTATTGCCAAACTAGATAATCAAAACATGAAGGCGATTAAAGGGCTTGAGGACAGGCTTTATGCATTGGACCAGATGATAGCTAGCTGCAGCAGACTAGTAAATGAACAAAAAGACCTTGCTCAGGTAATTTTTTTTTCTTGGGGTGGGGGAAATAGATTAATGTAGCACAATACTCTAATAAAACAATTAAACATATCTCTTTATGTGAAACAGTTTCCAACACATTTAACTTTATGTACAAGAGTATTACAAAAACATGGTAGCTGTGGTTTTATTAGGATTGAAGGTGCATTTTCCTTATAATTCTTCTTTTTTGGGGGGGGGTTACTTCTCGCGTTCTAGAAATTAACCTTTTGGCTGAAATGTCTTCTCCTTATTTTCAGTCCATAAGGGCAAATTTGGTAACTTAGTTTGTTAGTTTTAAACTATCACAGATGTAGACATAGTACTGGGTCATTCATTCAAAAAAAATTAAGGATTTTTGTTGTTTTAAAACATTGGATGTGATGGTTGACAGTACAAAACTCTTGAATACTGTACACATTAACCCACTCCCCCCTATCACTCTACAGAGTAAAACAAATGAAACTGTAAATCTTAGATATAAAACAGTGGTCAAACAAATGCAAAGACAACATCCAAAATTACACTTCTCACTGTAACTGTAGTTCTGACAAACAGCATAGTAATACAAAATACTACATATGGCCAAGTGGTCATGTTAAAATTGCTGTGGAAACCATAATTCTGAATGTCCTCACTTTTTTGTATTTAAATTTTCAACTATTTTGATTATCATTTTTTGCATCATACAATCCCAAATGCTGAGTAAATTACAAATATATTTAATGAAGTAGACCAATCTTGTCCCCTCTGTTTCCATCAAGGTTATTTTTCTGATTGTATGTCTGAGCATTTTGGTATGAGTTGGATAAGATGCTAAACACAAAATCAACCCTGGGCATGAAAAAGTTAGTGTAAATTATTGAAGGGAAGCAAAGAGACACAAGGAGGAGGTGGCTATGGCCAGCATAGATAAGGAAAATAAGCCGCAGGAGGGTGTTTTTTTTTAAATATATTAGGAACAAAATGAATCCTGACAATGGTTTTGGTTCATTACTAGATGGAAATGGCAGAATTATCAATAGTAATGCAGAAAAGGCAGAAATGTTCAATAAATATTCTTTATTGGAGGGGGGAAAATAGATGATGTAGTCTCATTATATGGTGATGATAACACTCTTTCCATTCCACTAGTATCTCTGTAAGATGTCAAACAGAAGCTACTAAAGTTAGATTTTTTTTTAAAGCAGCAGATCCAGATGACTTGCGTGCAAGAGGTTTAAAAGAACTGGCTGAAGAGCTCAGTGGACCATTAATGTTGATTTTTAATAAGTCTTGAAGCCCTGGGAAAGTTCTGGAAGAAAGTTAATGTGCCAGTTCACCAAAATGCTCCGATGGGATGGCCCAGATAATTATAGGCCTGTCAGCCTAACATGGATCCCAGGCTAGATAATGACTGATACAGAACTCATTTAAGAATGAAAGGAGGATAGTGTAATTTAATGCAAATGAAAATGGGTTATAGAAAATAGGTCATGTCAAACTAACTTAATATCTCTTTTTTTATGAGACTACATATTTGGTTGATAAAAGGCAATAGTGTTGATGTAATAGACTTCTGTAAAATGTTTGATTTGGTACGGCATGGCTTGTTGATTAAAAAACTAGAACAATATAAAATTAACATGGCACACATTAAATTGATTAAAAACTGGATACTGGATAGGTTTCAAAATATAACTGTAAATGGGGAGTTGTCATACAATTAGTGTGTTTCCAGTGTGGTCCTGCAGGATCGGTTCATGTCTCTACACTATGTAATAGTTTTATCAGTGAAGAAAACATAAAATCATCATTGTTTGCAGATGACACAAATTGGGGAGTGGTAAATGATGAAGACGGCAGTATACTGATTCAGACCGATCTGAATCAGTTCGTAAAATGGGTGCAAACAAACAATATGCATTTTAATATTCTATCAAAGAGAACAATGTGGGCCACAGTTAGGGGATGAGGGACTCTGTCCTGAGAAGCAATGACTCTGAGAAAGATTTGGTGGTCATGGTAAATCAGTTGAACATGAGCCCCCAGTGTGATGCTCTGGCCAAAAAAGCTAATGTGATCCTGGGATGAATAAACAGGAGAATTTTGAGTAGGAGTAGAGAGGTTATGTTACCTCTGTATTTGGCACTGGTGTGACTGCTGGTGGAATACTGGGTTCATTTCTGGTCCCCCCCCAAAATTCAAGAAGAAGGCTGATAAATTGGAGCGAGTTCAGAGAGGAGCAATGATGATGATTAAATGATTAGAAAATATGCTTTATAGTGAGATACTCAAAGAGCTCAGTCTATTTAGTTTAACAAAGAGAAGGTTAAGGGTGAGTTGATTAATCTGTAAGTATCTGCATAGCGAACAAGTATTTGATAATGGGCTCTTCAGTCTGGGAGAGAAAGGTATAACATGATCAAGTGGCAAGTTGAAACTAGATAAATTCAGACTGGAAAGAACTAAGGTGTAAATTTTCAGTGGTTGGAGTAATCATTGGAATAATTTACCTAGGGTAGTGGTGGATTCTCCTATCCATATTGGATTCTTTTCTAAAAGATATGCTTTGGGAATTATTTTGGGGAAGTTCTGTGGCCTGTGTTATATACAGAAGATCACATGAGAGGATGAAAATGGTCCCTTTTGGCCTTGGAATCTATGAATCTATAAACAATACTTGGGGTCCCAACCCTTGCTTCTGAGAGACATTAGCTTTTTTCTGATTTCATTTCTGGAATAGTACACATCTTATTCTTCCTTTTCTGAATGTGTGCAAAAATCAAACTGCTTACTATTGGAGATAACTAAGGAGAAATGGTTAGAATTTGAAGGAATATAATATGTAGCGACATATTTCTATTCTTAAATCTGCCGTTTCATGTTCTACAGAAACTGGTTTGATATAAATGGTTTGATATTTTTTGATCTTTGGTGTGAGTGACCATTTGTCTCTAAGTCCAGCTTGTGTGGATGGCAAGATAGACTGGAATCTCTGTGATTCTGTAGTAAGACTGCTATAGTGCTTTAGGAGTATACACTTGTTACTGGGTTAGTGAAGTTTTAAGTATAGAGCATACTACCAATTTGGAGTCTCTACCCGGCTTTTTGACATTCTGCTCTGAGGTTGGCATTCACGGTCATGAGCAACTCCAGACAGCGTGACAATGTTCCACCTTGTATTTAACTGTGACCCTGAATAAGTTTCTTAGACCTGAAGAAGAGCTCTGTGTAAATTTGAAAGCTTGACTTTCTCACCAACAGAAGTTGGTCTAATAAAAGATATTCTTCTTTGAGTGCTTGCTCATGTTGATTCCAATTAGGTGTGTGCGTGCCGTATGCACATTTGTCGGAAGATTTTACCTGTAGTAGCACCCATTGGGTCAGCTATGGAGCAACCTGGAGTGGTGCCTTCATGGCGGTGAATATAGGTCCCTGCCAACCCGCCGCCTCTTCAGTTTCTTCTTACCGCCAGTGACAGTCATTGGAACTGCAGTTGCTTCCTCTCGCAAGTGTTTTTCCCCTAGTTTTGTGGTCTCATAGTTTAGTTTTGTAAATAGTTGAGGTTGCTAGTGTTTAGTTGTTAATTTTAGTAGGCGTGTGGGCTTTTTCCACCCCAAAATCCCTTTCCTCCTTTCGGGTTCAGGGCATGCCCCAATCCCAAGGGTTTAAACCTTGTGGAATCTGCCATAAGCTCATGTCAACGGGCAACCCCCATGACTCTTGTGTCAAGTGTCTGGGGGAGGCGCACCAAACAGAATGGTGCAATATTTGCAAAGGGTTCTGCCCGAGGACGAAGAAAGAGCAGGACTTCAGGCTGAAGCAGATCCTGATGGAATCCAGCACTGAGCAGGATCCGGCACTAAGCACCTCAGTGCGGAGTAGCCCAGTCTCTGTGCGTGAGGCGGCGCTGAAAAAGGACTCTGGCCATAGAGACCCTCGGCACTGATGCTCCCTGGCACCGAAGCCAGTGGAGGCAGCGCGGCACCTCTCGCGCTCCCTGGTGCTGCATAAGTGGTACAGGAAAACAGACAGGGACACTCTCTGGTGGTGAAAGCTGCCAGATCAGCCAGTGGTGCTTGAGTGCGTCCTGCTAAAGGGGCACCCAATACCGACGGGGCCGACTCCTGTGTTGTCGACTTCGGCCCCACGAGGGGACCATCGAGTCTCGTGCCAGTGAATTCTTCTGAGCACAAGTGCCCAATGCAGGAGCTAGAACTCCCTTCCACCCTGAACACTTTCAAGGCCACAAGGGACTTGATTGCCATGATGGCTCTGCAGTCCCTTGCCAGCCAGATTAGACCTCAGGCAGTGCAATGCAGGGTGCCATTCAGAGGCAAGCCTGCACTGTTGCGGAGGTCGCCGCTCCCCATGGCACTGGCCATGCGGTACCGATCCCTGGCACCGCCCCTCTTGGAACTGCCGTGATCTTGATGCTCCAGATCCACATCATCTGACTCAGAGGCAGAGTCCTGTTATTCATCCTGCCTTCTGCTGGTGCATGTTAGACTGCCGCAGAAGGCAGGACATGGAAGTAGTGCATAGCAAGTGCAGTGGCAGGGGCCAGCTCAGTGGCACTTTTGGACACTGTGGGCATACCACCAGTCCGAGGGCACTCACTCCACAAAGGTTCCCACTTGGTGGTGGCAGAACCACGAGTGCACCTTCCAGCCACGAGTTGTCTCACCCCTCTGGACTCTGAGGTGACATCAGTACGGGCTACGCAACTGTGTCCAGATTCCGAGCCTGCCACTGGTGCTGAGCCCAAGGTTGGCACCGAGGAGCATGGTACTGAGTAGGATATACCCAGGGAGCCAGAGGGCCAGGAATGCCCAGCGCCTCCTCTGGATGAAATGGTGGCGGGGACTTCTTCCTCTGGGTCGTCCCCTATTAATAGTTGAGTACATCAGGATGGCTCACAATATGGGGCTGTAGGCCCAGGAGTTAGTCGAATCGGAAGACCCAGTGGCCATCAGGGGTGGCTTTGCCCCACATCAAAACTATCCAAGCCATCACTAAAACTCCGTGGCAAACCCCTGCCTCCATTCTCCCGACAGCGAAGGGGGTAGAGAGAAAATACTTTTTCCCCTCTAAGGGGTATGAGTACTTGTTTACTCACCCACAGCCCTGCTCCTTGGTGGTGGCCGCAGTGAATGAGAGAGAAGCAGGGGCACAAGGGACCGACCCCAAAAGACTCCAAAAAGCTGGACCTTTTCAGCTGGAAAGTCTGCTCAGCCGGGGGACTCCAGCTCAGGATAGCCAAGGAAAAGGCAATCCTGAGAAGGTACAATTTCAACTCATGGAACACAGTGTTGAAATTCAAAGAACTGGTACCTACTGAATCCAATGCAGAGTTTGGGGCCATAGTGGATAAGTCAAGGCAGTGGCACAGACCTCTTTACAGGCCTCACTGGATGATGTGGACTTGGCCGCTCATACCTTGTCTTTGGGCATAGCAATGAGGAGGAGCTCATGGCTCCAAGCATCCAGGCTTCCCCCCGTAGGTACAACAAACAATTCAGTACCTGCCTTTTGATGGCACAGGCCTTTTTGCAGAGCAAACAAACTCCAGGCTTCACAGCCTAAAATATTTGCGGGCTACATTAAAATCACTGGGCATGCATACCCCTGCTACCCAGAGAAAACATTTTAGCTTCAGCCCACGCAATGCTTTCCCACCCCGGCCCAGGCAGGACTTCTCAAGGAAGCGTGGCAGGAAAGGCAGGCATAAGCCTTCCCAGCTTCCACCCAGCCAAGGCCAGGGCTCGGCGAGGCTATTGTCAGGCCCTAAGCAGGCCTTTTGAAGGTGCGCCCAAGGACGGCAGAACAGTCAATGTACCAGATCCTCATTCCTGTTTCCTGAACTGTCTGTCCCATTTTTACTGTGCTTCGTCTCAGATAATATCAGACCGCTGGGACCTTCGCATGGTAGAAGTGGGATATTCTCTCCCATTCTGCTCTTCCCCTCCATCTCGTTCCTCGTCAGGGACACTTCTCGCAAGCATCTCCTCATACAGGAAGTCCAAACGCTCCTCACTGCAGGAGCAGTGGAAGAGGTTCTTCAGGAGCTAACGGGCCAGGGATTCTATTCTCGTTATTTCCTAATCTCCAAAGCCAAGCGGGGGGTGTCTCAGACCCATCCTCAACCTGTGAAGCCTCAACAGCTTCATGAAAAAGTTGAGATTCCGCATGGTTTCCCTAAGTGCAATTATTCACTCTCTGGATCTGGGAGACTGGTGTGCGGCCCTCAACCTCAAGGATGCATACTTTCACATCTCGATAATTCCTGCCCACAGACGATTCTTCAGGTTTGTGGTCCACCACAATCATTACCAATTCACAATCCCCTTTGGCCTGGCAGTGGCCCCAAAAGTGTTCACCAAGTGCATGTTGGTCATGGCCACCTTCCTACCCAGAGGCAAGTGCAGGTATATCCGTTCCTCTGCGACTGGCTGCTCGGGACATTACAGGGACCAAGAGGAGAGACAGGTCAGCTGCGTAAGGTCCACCTTCGACAGGTTCAGTCTCCTACTCAACGAGCACAAATTAACCCTATGCCCGACACAGAGGATAGAGTTTATCGGAGCAGTCTTGGAATCTGGCCAGGCCAGGGCATCCCTGCTGGAGACTTGCTTTCGATCAATGATGGACATCATGCAAAGCCTTATACGGTACCCTACTACCACGGCACAGGGCTGCTTGGGGTTCCTCAGCCACATGGTAGCATGTACATATATTGTAGAGCACACGAGGCTCAGACTCAGACCTAGGCTCAGACCTGTCCAAGCTTGGCTGGCGCTGGCCTACTGTCTGGGACTTTACAGCCTGGACACAGTGGTTACCTTTCCGGTGCAAGTTCTCAAGTCTCTACTCTGGTAGCTCAACCCACAAGAGGTATGCAGGGGAGTCCCCTTCAAGAAGCCCCAGCCCTCTCTGTCCCTGGTGACAGATGCATCAGCGTTGGGATGGGGCGCTCACCTGGGCGAACTACAGACCTAAGGTTTCTGGTCACAGGATGAGCTCTCTCTTCACATCAAGGAGAATGTGAGTAGGATTCCAATGTCAAGGAGTTGAGAGTAGTCCAACAGGCATGTCAAACCTTCCAAATCCAATTGCAAGGCAAGTGCGTGGGGGTCTCATGACGGACAACAAAACTGAAGTGTTCTACATAAACAAGCAAGGTGGGGCTCATTCCTCTCCCCTATGTTGGGAAGCCTTCAAGCTGTGGTACTTCTGCATAGCCCACTCTATTAACCTGGAAGCATCTTGCATCCCAGGTTCTCAGAACAAGTTCGCAGACTCTCTCAGCAGATCCTTCCACAATGATGAATGGTCTATCAACCCGGACATAGTACACAACATTTTCCAGAGGTGGGGAGTTCCCCAAATCGACCTGTTTGCCATGAAGAGTATCAGAAAATGCTCTTGATTCTGTTCCTTCGGGAATCACAGTCTGGGCTCTCACACGGATGCATTTCTCCTCCCTTCAATGGAGATACAGCATTTGGCAGAGTGGTGCTCCAGTCAGCGATTCCATGAACTCTGACCCCACCTCCTAGTTAGGGCTTGGGAGTCCCCTAATTGGAACTGACGTGAGCAATTACTCGAAGAAGAAAAAGTGGTTATTCACCTTCTCCTAACTGTTGTTGTTCAAGATGTGTTGCTCCTGTCCATTCCAAACCCACCCACCTTCCCCTCTGTCGGAGTAGTTGGCAAGAAGGAACTGAAGTGGTGGTGGGTCAGCAGACACCTATATGCACCGCCGTGAAGACGCCACTCCAGGGGGCTCCATAGCCAACCCGATGGGTGCTGCTACTGGAAAAACCTCCGATGACTGTGCATGCAGCACTCACGCACCTAATTGCAATGGACTTGAGCAACACATCTCAAAGAACAGTTCCGAGCAGATGAGTAATAGTTTTTTTTTCACTCACGTTGGATTTCTAATAACCAGAAAAAATGCATACATGTATGTTGGTTTCTTTCATTCGAATTAGGAGTCCTTAGAAAGAGGAAAAAAAATGTTTGAGAGAACTGAGTTCATGGAAAGCAAGGTCAAATTAGAATCCATCCTGGTACGTACAAGTGCTGTCTCCCACATTGCTCTAGCAAATATAGCTCCTATTTCACTCCAGTTCTGTTCCCAAGCTAATAGTGTCCATTTTGCAATATATGGTATTTGAAGTCTTTAACAGTCAAATGACAGTTCCACAAAATTCCTTTCATTTTAACCAAAGATCCTTTTGATTGAGATGCAGAAGTAAAACAATTTCTTAAACTGAAATTTGAAAGGTGAGACCATAAACTTGTATATTATCTTGCTTCAACACTCATCTGTTAAATTTTAAAAAGGGTGAGATTTACCATAGAAGGACAGAGCCACCAAAGTCCTCTCTATACCACTTAAAACCTACACTGGTGCTGTGCGTGCATATAGGGAGTGCAAGCAGTATCTGCATAGGGAGATAGGACATTTCTTGTATAGCCTCTAACCAGTTTTGCCATTGCTTGACTAACCCAGATGTCATGCACACTGTTGTGTTGACGAGAGGGTGTCTAGCCCCACAAGGGTTAAAGTGTTAAAAAAACAAAAACAAACCACACCCCTTATTTATTGTTAAAACTTTCAATCAGTGTTGTCTTGAGTTTTGTGTCAAGTTATAACTGGCCTCCTCCCATTTGAACAACCGCCTTCACAAATGTTCTTAATGCTTTATTAAATGCACAGATAGATGAAAAACAGTGAAAGCATTTGAAATGGAAAAAATTCAGTAAGGTTACATGTTAACAATTTTGCTTATTCACTTTCTCTTCAGGTATGTATGGTCTTCTTAACAGTCCTTTATTACTAAGGTTTCTATTTGTTGTCTTTTCGAGGAAAACAGAAAGTTTGTTTAGATTGTCTTGACTTCTATTGTTCAGTTCGTTTCCTTTGGGATACAAAAACAAACAAACAAAAAACAACTTACACAATGTGGGGAAAAGTGCAGCTTCTGTCTCTGACACTTTCTCACTTGCAACCTAGTTGCTGTGAAATTGTAGAAAAAGCACATGGTCTTTGAGACTTGGCATCCTTTCATCAGCAGTGGACTGTCAAAGGCATTGCTTTCAGCTTGATGTTTTGGTTATAGTTTTCCGTATTACCAGGGATAGATTTGTCTTGGCCAGTTAAGGTAATAAAATTCTTATTACACAGAAGGCAAAAAGAAGAAAGTGAGAATGGAGAAATATCAAAGAGGTAGCCGTGTTAGTCTGTATCCACAAAAACAACGAGGTATCACCTTGAAGACTAACAGATTTATTTGGGTATAAGCTTTCATGGGTAAAAAACCCACCTCTTCAGGTGCATGGAGTGAAAATTAAACAGCTGAGCTACAATTTGGGCTTGAATAAGTACTGGGAGTGGCTGGCTCACTACAAAAGCAATTTTCCCTCTCTTGGTATTGACACCTCTTCATCAATTATTAGGAGTGGAGCACATCTACCCTTACTGAACTGGCCTTCAACATTGATTCTCCACTTGTAAGGTAACTCCCTTCCCTTCATGTGCCAATATATATTTATGCCTGTATCTGTAATTTTCACTCCATGCATCTGAAGAAGTGGGTTTTTTACCCATGAAAGCTTATGCCTAAATAAATCTGTTAATGGGGAAATAGGTAAAGGAAGGAAAAATGACTCATATGAGAGAGGCAGAGATGTCAAGTACCTTATGTTCACATGACTGGTGGTATTAAAGATTCAGCTGAAGCTGGCAGGGCCTTTGCTATCAACTGGTTCCCTCTGGCTTGATTTGGGCAGGGCCTCTTGCAGGATCAGAATCAGAATGCAGTGGTACTGTGGTAGATCACAATTCCCTCGAGCCATTGCAGGTACCAGTGGCTATGATGATTAAGCTTGCTTTTTCTGGTCCACTTACTTTTTAGTGATTAGAAAATAAATAATATCCAAAAAGGGGAGGCAACCTAATCCCATTAAAAAATCTAACAATCAAAACATTATTTTGCTGCTCTTTGACTTCAAACATTTCCTTTCATTTCTGTATTTTTTCAGATCATGGCAACATGTAACTGTACTAAGAGTCTTGAAATCCTCTTATCACAGGATTTTTTAAAAAAAACTTAGAAATATTAGTACGAACTGTATTGTATACCTCAAGGTTTGGCTTATTTTTATAAACAATTGTAATGTAACTGGTTCAGTTGCATAAAATAAGAAACAGGTTTCTTCTGCACAATGATGTGGAGCCAGGAAAACTTCTTGAAAAATGAACAGCTCATATGAATAAGCCTCTTGTGACTGCAAATGATGTCTCTGCTCACAAAACATTAGTCTAAAATACCAGGTGGATCAGACCAACAAGAGGCTGAGATCTGGATATTGGGGAATATGGAGTAACAGGAATAAGAGGATATAGGCAATTATTAGCAAGTCAGAACCAGTAATCACAGCTCTCTACTTATCTAGCCATTAACAGCACTTTTCTGTATGCATTACAGAATAGGTGAGTTTTGAAAAAAAAAACTTGAAGGAGGATTTTGATTGGGAGCTTTTCCCACAGGTAAGGACTGGCATGGGAGAAGGTGTGAACGTGTTTGGCAGTTTCATGCTCTCTTGGGTTATAGTCACAGGCATGGGCTATGTTAGTGCCTGGACAGCGTACACTTTCCAGTCAACAAAATCATCAGTGCATTTTTCCTCCATTGTGGGAGGTAGGGCATACAGTTGCCAAGGCCTCTGTTGTGAAGAGGTAATAGTTGACTTTGCGTAGGACAAAACACAGTGAAAGATGTGCCACACAATTGTAACCTTTACTGATTATGGTATTGCATAATACTGATGACCTCTTTAAACTCTAGTATTAGACAAAAGTCCAGTGGTGCTGGAACAATTTTTGGAGTGGGGGTGCTGAGCTGCACCCTCCCCTTAACCCTGTCCATGCCCCTTACCACGTCCGAGAGCTGGGGCCGGCAACCAGGACCCTGGGCTGGCAGCGGAGCCCCCGGGGCCACCGGCTGAGAAGGACCCTGGGATGGCAGCGGAGCCAGCAGTCAGGATGCTGGGTGCAAACCTGGGGGTGCTGCAGCACCCCCTGCACCTTCCCATGCCTATGCAAAAGTCTGATCTCCATGGCTACTGTACTATTCAAAACATTAGGGCTAACAGCACCATGTAGGCTAGGAGCACTGTTGGGGTTGTAGACTCGAGGAACATGAGAAACAGCAAGCACAATCCCATCTACTGTACTGTTGTTAAAATTTTTATTACAAATATAGCTGCCACGTAGACTGCAATGGTTAGAAAGTGCAGAGAGTCCATCACCAGTATTTCCAGGTTTTTCATATTCACATATCCATATGGAATCCTGAAGAAGAGTGGAGGTGGCTGCCTCCTGTTGAGGGATAGGAAGGGATGACTTCCCGCCATCAGTCTGACATAATTTACAATAAGTTACTCATACACCTACCAAAACTTATTAACATACATGAGGGTTGAACTCCTGTCCATCTTTGCAGTGTTCCCCTGATATTATCCGAGGGCTTTTAATCTGATAGCCAATTGGCTAGTTCTCCTTTTAACTCATTAGCATTTACATCACCTTATGACCATAGTAACATGCGGTTAACGTAGGGAAGTCTTTAACATTTCTCCCCAGCTACCAACAGTCATCTTTTTGGTGTCTAATGGTCTGATGGGAAAATGTAGAATATGTATATTAGAGCTAATTAATATCAAGAAGTGAAAGGACACAGTTCATTTGTTAAGAATAATATGTTAATCTTCAAAGTATGAAACAATGCCTTTATTAATATACAAAGATGCCTAACTACTCTATGAAATACTGTTTTTAGAAATGACTCTGGTTAGCATTTTTACCTAAAGAAAAAAAAACCCTATCTTTTACTTAAAACTTCTTACATTGTTAAAATTAACTTTTCCCCTTTATGTCAGTTGTGTAGTTTTTCTGTTCACTATGTTCAGATTTTGAAACTAGACTAGCGAGTTTGGTGCTCTTGCGCAATACATTAGTGTTTGGGTTGAAAATGCCATAAAGGGAATGATAAAATCGAAAAGATCTTTTATTGAAATTTCTGAAATCTATTAATATTAGATCCTGGGAAAACATTTTTTTCTCAAACGTTTACCAACCAATAAAGGAAGAGGAAGAGAGCGTAGTGATGTTGCAGTTGCTGTTTACTACTGCAGTCTTCCAAGAGCAGTGAATAACCATGGTAAAGTACCAGGGCAATTGAACAAGTCTTTAACATTTGCAAACTATTTATTTTTAGCACGTTATTTTTTTAGATGTTACAAAATTGATGAAAAAGTACTAACTTGGAACAATTGTTAAAACTTATAGGAAACTTCAGTAATAAGTTCACTCTTGACACTTTCTGAGACACTAACTTTTTAGCCATTTTGGTAGAGATTTTCAAAGAGCCAAACGGCAGGTTACGCCTCCTGAAAGTCAGTGTGTCTCTGTCATTTGTGCATTTGAAAATCTTCACCTTTGTTCTGTTCCTTCTGTAGTCCTTCTTCCTCCAGCACGTGGTTTTGGAAATTGTAGGGAGAGTGACACAAAAGGTGTTTCTGTGTATTATGCCTTTGATTTGTTGAATGTTTGAGTTTATGTGATTGACTGATTTGCAGTTGCCCGCCTGTTTCAGGGTGTGAACCTCAGGAAGCATATTACAGCAATTCTGCAGAGAATTAATGGGCTCTCTTTTTGGTTTGGGTGCAGTTCAGTGTGTTAACTTGGATTACTACAATTATGTCTGGTTTGTGTCCTGACTACCTGAGAAAATTCCTCATTCCCTATGTGGCACCATGGCAATTAACCTCATCTGGCTTATTCAAACCAGTAGTACCTCAATATAAATATAAAGAAGCTGGTGGGAATGTTGTAATACTGTTCAGTTCCCAAGACAGTGATGGGCACTCCTATGTGTTAAAATATATATATAGTAGTGAAACATAATATAAATAGTTTTAATCTTGCATGAAAAAAATATAAATAACTTCTAGCTTTTTATATATATATAATATTTGTGAAGTAAATGACATGCCAGATGCCATAGTAACAAATACAAATAATACATGAAATGAAGCCAAAAAGTTAGCTGGAGGTCAAAATAGTATTAGACAGTCACTTGACTTGGCTGCACTTTGATTCCTAGGTGGAAAATATTTTAATTATTTTCCATGTAGGAATCAGGTAATACAAGTATTCAAGCACAAGACAAAAGTAAACATTACTCTCTGGGTTAATATAACTTTAAAGAATATTTTTGAGCTTTGAAAGCTGGGAATTATTATTGTTGCATGTATAGTTATGATCAGTAGGTGGCATTACATAATAAGAATATGAGAGTACTTTTACAGAAACATCAAAGCCAACTCTGTTGTGCAGAATCATTGAAATAAATCTGTCTATGCTTAGCTATTATTTTATTTTTCATGTATTGTTTTTGTCAAACTGAGCATTATTTTTTTTACTATTTGAGTTTTTAAATTGTGAATTATTGGCGGTATATTTTAAAAATATTTACATTATGTCAAATAGGTATGGAGGTAGTCCATGTTATTGAGAGTGGGAGAAGTGGTCTACAAGATACTTGTTGTTATATGCAGGCAGTAATAAGAAAAAGTTGCCTGATTAAGGCAACTACATAACTGGAATGATTTTAGCCTATAAAAATAGTTTTGTTGCAAGACTTGACAAAACAGTTTAAGATTTAAAAAGGACTAAAGTGGCAGTTCTCCTCTTGATGTGTGAGAATATTCCATCTGCACTTCATTATGGCGATGACTATAGTTCTAAGAACAAAATAGACTGCCCTGTATGCTGCCTTGCTTGCTATGGGATGTTAAATTTGCCCATTTACAAAATATAACTGGTCTTTGTTAATAATATTTAAATATACAGTGGTTCTTTTTTTCTTTCTTTGTTGATAGTAATTAATAAAATTTTATTTAAAGAATAAAACCCTGGAACAATACCACCTTGTTCAGTGATCACATCATATCTCAGAGTGAGGCCAGGTAAGTTTGTTAAAGCTGTTTCACTTCCTTACAGATAGAATGTGCTATGTAAATAAGTAAACGGTGACACTGACATAGAACCAACTAAGGGGTGAACATTCTTCATTTTGTCACACAGATCTGCTTAACAAGCATTTCTCTTCTTATAGGGATTTTTGGCTAATCAGAAGAGAGCTGAGAACTTGAAAGATCCTTCTGTGCTACCTGATTTGTGTTTGAGTCATGCAAATCAGCTGATGATTATGTTAACTAATCACAGGAAACTGTTAGATATTAAGCAGAAATGTACCACTGCCAAACAAGAGCTTGCAAATAATCTACAAGTCAGACTAAAGTAAGTGATGTCAGTTTTCTTTAAAGCTTTTTTTGGTTTATGTCACTGGAATTTGTCATATAAAGTGTCATATGAATACATCTTAAATACAATATTTACTGGATTCATTTTTTTCTGGATTAATACATATAGTTTTTTGGTTTTGGAGGGAAGAAATGTGATGAAGGTTGAAATTGCGCATATCATATGATGTCTGTGATGTAAGTCAGGCACAGTAATATGGCTTAGTTTTTGTTTTTTGTACAATAGCTAAAACTATTTTTCCTATACCTTAATACAATCCAAATTGGTGAAAACGTTCCAAGGAATTGGCAGTAAATGGACAAAATGTCTCGTGACCTATGATAAGCAATTACGTAGATTTTGGTGCTTTAAAAGCGGAATAATGCTTTCAGAATACATGTTTTAAACAGAATACTTTTCAGCAGTTTGTGATGAGATAGAATAAGTTAAACTAGTTAGTAATTTGTCATTTATTTACAGTATATTAATATAAAGATTTCATGCAATGACAGCATAGTAAAATCAAAGCATAGTCTAACATTTGCGATACAAGAAGATGCTGTCTGGCACTAAATGGTGATCAGTGTAATCACATTCAGCCCTGCTCAATGGAAAATAAAGTGTCTTGCTCACTCTGCGGCTATCCTGTAAGCTTCAGAGCATTGTCAGCATGAAAAATATGAATAAAAACCATGTTTGGGAAGGATTGTTAGTGTCTTTTTCAGGAAATAGACATATTGGTCGCAATGTAAACAAATAAAGAGGTGACTGATCAACAGCTATCTTTTTAAAAGCAAAATGAGACTCTAACGAAAAAATAATCCAGGGTGTGAACTTAATTGTGATAAATGTGCATTAGTATAACATCCTTGAAACCTTGCTTTCCTTTTAAAAGTCTGATGATCTTGCAACTACTGGTATATTTTACTCTGTAGATGGTGTTGTTTTGTGATGCTTCATGCGGACCAAGATGGAGAGAAACTGCAAGCCTTGTTTCGCCTTGTAACAGAGCTGCTAGAAAGAGTCAAGATTGTAGAGGCTCTCAGTACTGTTCCTCAAATGTACTGTTTAGCTGTTGTTGAGGTTGTAAGGAGAAAAATGTTTATAAAACACTACAGGGAGGTAAGCAAATTAAATAAATAATTTCAAGGTTCTACCTTTGTGTGATCATGGAAACTGACTTAACATGCTAACTGTATATGTTTTCCCTTTTGTAGTGGGCTGGTGCTTTAATAAAAGATGGGAAACATCTATATGAAGCGGAAAAGGCAAAAAGGGAATCTTTTGGGAAATTGTTTAGTAAGTGTTTTCCTCTTCTGTAACTTAAATCACAACAACCATTTTAGTGCATTTCTGTAGTTTTCAAACAACGAACTGTATAGTTGAGCTGACTTAGTTTGGAACACCCAGATTCATGATATGTACTATAAGTGATGTTCATGTGAATAAAAATAACTTTCAATTTGATATGTACAAAATATATACAATACAAAAGATATTAAAATTGGAGTTACTTTTCTAAAGTGTTCCAACAAAGAAGTATGCCAACAAATTAGTAAACCCTGTCATATATTTTATTCAAAATATTGTTAAAAATGCTCAGTTAATTTAAAATCTTTGTTTAAAAAACTTCAGTTATTTAACACGTTTATACTTTAATGCAATAGCTACTTTAAACTGATTTATACAAACTTCTATATTAATCTTATTAAGGTAACTTTTTTGATGTTGTTGCTTAATATTCAGTGGCGGAACTTGTGGTGTGCTTTACAGAAACAACAACAAAAAATCATTTCTTGAAGAGCATTTGGGCAAACACTTGAAATAACAGGCAAAAGAAGTAGAGAAAGGCAGGGCAAAGTTAAAAACAAAAAAAATGTGATTAGTCTTATTTTTTTCTGTGAAGCAGGGCCAGCCTTACAGGTGGGCAATGTGGGCAACCACTCAGAGTGCCATGGTCAGGGGGCAGGAGCTCTGTGGTCAAGAAGCAAGGAGTGGGGCAGGCCTGGGGTGCAAGACTGTGGAAGGGAGCTCGAGACAGTGTGGTGGGGAGGCAGCAGGGCCTGGGAGTGATTTGGGGGGGAACCCAGGGAGGCAGCAGGAGCCTGGGGATGGCAGGGGAGGTGGGAGGGAGTCCAGGGAGGCAGCAGGGGAGATTGGGAGGATGAGTGGGGAGACAGCAGGAGTAATGGGGGGGATGGGTGGGGAGCCTGGGGAGACAGCGGGGGCCAGCGCTGCCAAAATATAAGTTCGAATTCTGACATGCTTTTTGGTCTGTAATCCTGCAGTCATTTGACATTATTATCTGTCGAAGAATGCAAATGTGTAGTGAGCTGCCAGAGTTAATACAACACTTACATGTACAATAGATTGTTGTATTCCATCTTTGTGGTGTGTTTGAATGTTGTGTGCATGACTGCTAAATAACCAAAGTTTGTTTCTTTGTACAGGGAAGTCTTTTTTAAGGAATCGTTTGTTTAGGGGACTTGACTCTTGGCCTCCATCCTTTTGTGTATGTATTCCATGCTGTATCTCCTACTACATTCAGAAACTTGAGGCTTTTAAATGTATTTTTATAATCATAGTTTCTGTAGGAAAATCGATATCTGAATATTCACACACTAGCGAAGGCAAAGTTACTTTGCAAGTCTAGCAGTTAATTGGCTGCCTGGATCCGAACACTCTTTTGCAAAGTTAAACAAAAAAAAATCAATTTTCAGATGTTTTAAACTAAGTAAATACTAATCTCTCAAATTAGGGAGGTTGGTTGATAGTACTTCTCAATTTTTGTTGTTGAGTGGCACATTTTAAACCAGTTTTGCCCTGAGCCATTAGTTCAGAATACCGGTACTGTCTCTTGCTATGAAGAGGATATAAAAAATTAAGGATGTAACCTGTGTAATGACACTTTGATTCAGAACTGTTCATGGATGGCAATATGATACTGGGGGAAGAGTCAACTTGCTACTTCTCTTTTTAAAGTCAAGTTAAAATTTTGTGGGATTATAAATACCAGATATTTTCAGGGAGCAAAAAAAAAAAAAAAAGATTTAAGATTTTGAAGCCAGGAGAGATCAGTATGATGATCTACTCTAACCTGCATAATACAGCCATAGAGTTTATTAGGTGAAAAAAGCAAGCAGAATATTTTTCACACATTCGCTGGATGGTGGAATGGAATATATTCACCATCCTAAATTGTCTGAAGTGGCTAGCAAATATAACATGATTGTGGGTTGGACAGGTTTCTGCTTTGATTTGATTCAACTTGTATGACTCTAACGATGACATGTCTCCATGTTTCTGATCATTATGAAATGTTGCTCATGTCATTATATTTCTGACTTTCTGTCCCATAAAATGCTTTTCCAGTATTTTGCTCCTTGGTATTTTATAATAGTACCATACGTAGTCAGATAAAGGATTCCCCCTGTTTTAATATTGTAACTCCTCAGTTAAATTAATAATCAGCTGTTTGTTTAGCAGCATGCTAATTTTCAAGCCTCTGTTCTCTCTTCTCTTCCCCCCCACATCACATTTATGATTCAAAAAACTTAGTAAGAAGGAGGAATTGCTACTCACAACATCATAGAGAGGGTTAATGAATATATGTGCAAGTAAACTTTTTTTAAAAAAACTGAGACTAGAGCTTTCTATAAGAGAATAAAAACTTTTCAGATCCTGCAGATTTTTAAAAAATCAGTTCTCTATTAATATGTTGTTCACTATTTTCCTTCTTAATCTTACCTTCGTCATCTTGACTGTACTCATCATTTCGTCACTGTGTAAATTTTCTCTTTTATACAGACCCGAAAGCCTCGCAGGTTTGACAGTGAACTTCCAGATATCTCATTAACTGACTTGCAGTTTCTGCAGTCTTTTTGTCCTTCAGAAGTGCAGCCATTACTCAGGTAAGTGGCTTAGTGAATGGAAAATGCAGAATACAAAACAAACACAAACACAAAACCTCCATTGTGAAAAAGCAAAACAAAGATAAAACATTTTAAAATTTTTTTTAGAAGCATTGTCTGGCTATGCCAGAAGATGGAGAGGAGATGCTGGATGTCATTTAAGTAGGGTGCAGCTTTATTCCTAAATGTGAGAGAGTACCTGACAGATAAAAGGGTACAGTGCAGTTCATCATTGTTTTCTGTATAATGGCATTGAAACTGTCCTGTTTAAAGAGGTTTGTATTTATATTTTTTCCTCCCCTTAATTCACATAATATTAACAGGAGTTCTATGCCTGTTGTATCATAGAAAGATTAGACCTTTTAATACATAGACAGTGTAGAAAATGTATAAAAACACTGGGCCAATAGCTTGAAATTGTAGTGGTAGTGAGCTGCTTGACAAGGTTACCTTGATCAGCTCTTCTTTTCTCTGCAATTAGCATTTGGCTTCTGTGGTTGAAAAGGACAGATCAGGCCTGTGGGGCCCCTCTCCTCTCAACTGTAACTCCCTTATGGAACAATCACGAGGATTGTTCAACATTGGATTCCATGACTCCTTTACAAATCTTTTCTGCCTGACTGATTTTGGTCAGACAGGAATAAACTGCTCCCTCCCATACAGGATAATAGGAAATGCGTTAAACATAATCATCGGATCCCCCAGTCACATTCTTCAGGGCCTGATTGTCACTTATGGCAGTCAGTCTAAGGCCACCTCCTTACCAGTAATGGAAACTGTCCACGCTTCACCCCTCCCCCGCACCCTGCCATTACCGCACGTTGGCTCAGCAGTGAAACTTGGGCTGAAGACAGAGCTGGGGGCGGAAATGTGGCTAGGGACAGAACAGAGCTGCAGCTTGGGGCAGAGCAGGGCTGGGTGGTGCTCCCTCCCTACCCCTCCATGGGGGCTGGCCCAGGCCATGCTGCACTCCTCCCCCCCTGAACATTCCTCTGTGCCCCCCACAATTTTGGGACCACTGGTCTAGGGGTTGAGTTTAGGTGGCTGGTTGAGGCTGAAATTGGCTCTACATGTTTGTATCCCAAGGCTTGTCTACACTTAAAATGCTACAATGAGTAGAGCTGCCGTGCTGCAGCTGTGCTTCTCTAGTGCTTGAATGTAGACACTACCTGTGTCAACTGGAGGGGTTCTATTGTTGGCATATGTAATCCACCTCCCTGAGAGGCAGTAGTTAGGATGACAGAAAAATTCTTTTGTCAATCTACCTCTGTCTGCCTGCAGACTGAGGTTGGCTTAAATATGTTGCTCAGGGGTGTGGATTTTTTACACCCCTGAGCGACATGGCTGTGTCAGTCTCATTTTTTAGTGTAGACCAGCCCTCAGTGGGAAGAGAGTACATCCTTAAAATTGGAAGCAGTGTTTAGATCAAGTTTGGGTGAATAAATTAATCAAAATAGTTAGGACAGTTTAAGAGCATTCACTGTTTGTGGTAGGTTAGAAATTCTTAAAAGCTTCCATGCTTTATAACAAGGCATCTGCTCACAGAATTCTCTTTAAAATATCTTTTCTAATAGTGTCCATCAATATTTTAGTCAATATTTTTCCTTTGAGATCACCATTTGTTACTGCAATAAATTACTTATATAAGAATATCAGACAACGAGGTGTTGAATTGCTAAATTAATATTACATTTATTGTGAATCTAAAATCAGTGAAAATGTTTAACATATTATATTTTGCACACACAAACCTTGATTAAGGTTTTAATAATTTTATTTTGTTTAATGCTGGTCTATTTTTTAATATAAACCGCGTCCCTTTTTGTTATATTCATAGTTCAACTTTAATTGTATTAGTATTAATGTTAGTTTTCCTGTTCATATGTAATTTAAAGGGATTGAAGTTTTGAAGGGGGGGAAGTATTGAGGCTTAGCACGAGACACTTGCATCATGATCACAACAAACTCCTCATCCTGTCTTTTTATATACATAGCATTGAGAGTTCAGCTGTTAAGAATTAATATCTTTTCCCAAAGTCTTATTGTAATATTTTTGGGAAAATGTTTATGGGTTAGCAATGTTGTTTTAAATTCTGTCAACTTTGATATACAGAAATCTTTCCAATCCGTTTCTTTTTTAAAACAGCTGAGAAATCCATTGTAATTCAATCTCCTTTAGTTATAGTGTTCATCATTTCTTAGAACTATTGTAACTCTAGGTATTACTCATAAACATCTCCTTTGGGGGGTGGGAGGGAGGCAGAACATAACCTGGAGTTAACCTAAAACTTCTTAGAAATGGTTCTTCAAATTTAAATTGTTTCTTTTGTCATTTGAAAGAACGCTATCACTGAAACTGCTTACAGTTGCTAATGTAAAGAACCTGGAATAAAGTCGTCCTAGTTTATTGCCTGCAAAATTGGGGAAATAAAGAAAATGAATAAATCAGGATTAGATTGTTTACTGTATCTATACATTTTAAATTGAATTTGTGGTATTTTAGTATAGAAAAAATTAAAATTTAAAAATACTTTGTTTTTGAAGGGTTCCCATACTTTGTGACTTTGAACCTCTTCACCAACATGTAATTGCTCTACATAACCTGGTAAAAGCAGCACAAAGTTTGGATGAAATGTCGCAGACCATTACAGACCTGCTGAATGAGCAAAAGGTATTTTGTGTTTCTTTGGTAAGGTTTTAAGAAAAAAGTAGAATATTTTCATAAATTTTTTGAGTAGGTTGCTCATTAAATAATCTTTTCTCCAAAATCCAAAGATTAATGTGGTAGGTATATATGTTTTTCACATAGGCCTAAAGAGATAGTCTCATCATGTACTATCAAAGATTTTGGGAGTCTAATGTCTTCATTGAAAACAAAATGGTAGCATTTTGAAAAAATACAGGAAGTGTAATACCCCAGAGATTATATTTGGATCATTCTGGTAACATTTCCTAACTTTTGGCCAAATTAGCAAACTGCTTTGTGCAAATGTGCATGTTTTTGCTTTTTGCCTTTTTATTTGCATATTTAGATAATTGAATTGTAAATTTAATTTAAAATGGTTTTATTTTTTGTTTTAAATATCTTTATTTTCTTTAAAAAAAGAAAAGCAGTACTTGTGGCACCTTAGAGACTAACAAATTTATTAGAGCATAAGCTTTCGTGAGCTACAGCTCACTTCATCGGATGCATCGATGCATCGATTAAGGTGCCACAAGTACTGCTTTTCTTTTTGCGAATACAGACTAACACGGCTGCTACTCTGAAACCTTTATTTTCTTTGTTATTTTTTATTGTTGCCTCTTTGGGCCTTAGATGGGTTGTTTCCATTAGAATAAATTGATTGCACAAGTCCAGTATTTCTTTGGTGCAATCCTGTTTATTCACAAAGAGTATACACAAAGTCTTGTTTCCCTTAATCACTAGAAACAAACAGCAGGTATTTCCCTGCTTAATTTCCAAGACTGCCTTTCGAGTGAGTTCAAGGAGCTCTGTCCTTCTGCTCCCTCTCAAAGCACTATCATGACTACTCTCACTTTCTGCCTCTAATGCACTCTGTTTGCCAAGGAATCCTTAGCTCCTGTGTTTGCAGCTAATTTCAGAGAAACCCTCAGACAACTTGGTTTAGCCCTGCTGAGGCTTTGCCCGGCTTTGCCCATCATCCCAATGCGATTTAAAATATTGATGACCCAAATGACTTATCCAAAATAGAAAGAAAAGAAATACTTTTAACAAATTAAAGAATATATTTAAATTTAACTCTTTGCTAATTTATATAGTATTTTTCTTTGAGGATATTTTCACATCACCAACCCAAATCAATTTTACTTCATTCAAATCTTCTTGGAGTTGCCTTTTCCTACTTGCTTTCCTTTCAGCCAGCCAGGAAGTGGCTTCTTCCAGTGGGTTCCTGAAGACAGTTCATTGTTTCTGTGGATTCTGCTGGCTGAGACAGTTACTTCTGTTCTAACGGGAATCTATGATTGTTGCAACTCTTCCAGCCTCAGCTTCCACAGCTGCATTCTCAGTTTCTCAGGGTAGTCAAGCTGAGATTCTGTCCCCCTGATAATGTCTCATATAGTCTTTATGCATGACTTTGGATTTTGTTCTGGGACCCTATTGTAAACTGTTATACACCACTTCTTTTATGTGTCTCAGTACTGCATAGTGTCCCTCCTGAGGTTCATCCATCTTAGGGCTCCTACCTTCCTTCTCCTAGGATTGTGGAACCAAACCAGGTTCCCTTTTTAAAAGTTTCACCACTTAACTATGATTTAAAGCTTTTTCATTGTATGAGAGGCTATCCTGAGATTTTCTCTAAGAGTGTGAGCTTTTTCATGGTGGCTGAATGCACGTAATATGGTTGCAATTAACTTAATCACATTCTGGTGTACACCCACCCCTCAAATCCAGGGTAACACAGTGGTCTTCCCATCTTCAGTTAGGCATGTCCAGTGTCTAAAATGCTTGGTTGAAAGTCTTTTACCAGCATACTGTCAGATATGCAGCATATTCACTCCCCATGCCAGGAATGAGAGAAAATTGACTGCAGGCTCTTCTTTTACAAAAGAGACCTTATTAGCTAAACCTTTGGAATACGATTGCTCTAAGGGATCCAATAAGAAGAATAAGAGACCAGAATCGGCACCAACTATGTCCGGTTTCGAGACAAGAGATTTGGATTCAGAGATATATGCTTGTTCCAAATCAACTGTGTCCCATGGATCAGATTCAATTTTAGCCACAGTACATTCCTCTCTGGCCCCATATCTGGACAAGCATCCTAAGGATCCGCAGAATGTGTTGAGAGCATCTGCCTCAGTTCTGAGGAAGAGAAAGGCCAAACTAAAGCATATCTCCACTGTTCCTCACTTTCAAATCACAGATCTGAAATCTAAAGACTCGAGACCTCAAGATGGATTCTAGAGTACAGATCTGAAGATGAGACCTTCGGATCCATTAAGGCAAAGCCAACAACATGCAGTGGAGGTTTCATCTCAAATTCATCCACATCTTCACTCTTCTTTGGATCCAAAGAAATTGCATTTTCTACCAGACAAAAGATTAAGGTGAGAAGTACAGAGAGAGGTCTCTGGAGTCATTACCACATTCAAACCTCGGTGGGGTCACCAGAAGAAGAACTTTTCTCCACCTTCTGGGCATGGGATCCCTACATTGTGGATCTCAGCAATGGTCCCATGATTATGCCAAAGAGACAGCCTTTTCCCAAGCAAAGTGTTCATGCTCAAGGTAATGCCAGATTCCCGGTGTATTCTTTGGGGATATGATACCGGACTGGGGAAATTGGCAGGACTGACCTATGTCTCCTTGGATATCCTGACTGTATGAGCCAGCTCCTTCCCTCTTCTCTTAGCAGACTAGAAGTCAAACTCGGGTGCCAGAGCATCATCAGTGCAATCTGTGGATCTGAGAGATTCAGACCTGTGAGGTACAGATCTAAGAGTTACAGAATTCTCCTTGCCCCCATATAGAACAGGAGGTCTTCTCAGAAGAGGATTACCAGGAAGGACCTCCACAGGTTGACTTTCAATATGATGCTTCAGAGATACACAGTAGCTCATCTCCTGATGACAATGACAGGATAGCAACAGTATCATCTTCCTCAGGATGCAATTCAATTTTATGAATTGGATTTTAAAATTGTGGATCTCACCTCCAGTTTGTGATATTCTGGGATGTACTGCCAAGGCTATAGTCTCCTTGCCTATATTGGAAGGGCTTTGACAACTGGCAAAGTCCCTTTTGGTCCAAACCTTCTTGTCAGTAGTCATCTTCATGTCAATCGTCCTTTAAAAAGACAGACAAATTATTATATCAAATTCCACAGGAGGGATTTTCTTGTTCTCATGTGCATACTCAGTCAAACTCTTTAATTACAGCAGCAACAATGAAAAAGTCTAGATAAGAAAAACCTTCCAGCACCATAGATAAATGGTAGGGTGGAATTGGATTTTCTGGGCAGAAAATCATTTTCTTCCACACCCTTAAAAATGCACATAGCTAGCTACCAAGCAATTATGGCTAGATTTCAGTTAGGGGAGAAGATGTCCAATTTTATTAAACATTTACCAGAAGAGCAGAGGAAATTAACATCAGCCCTTATTAAGAAAGGCCAAAATATTGCCAGGCATGCTCTGTTACCACCTCAAGATCAGGGACATTTGTGATAGCTCTTCAAAAACATGCTTGGTTACATTCATCTTCTCTCCCATTTGACATGAAATCTAAAATGGAGGACATACCCTTTGAAGGGGGTGGCCTTTTTCAGGGGTTCTCAACCTTTTTCTTTCTGATCCTCCCCATCCCCCAACATGCTATAAAAAGTGCACAGCTCACCAGTGCCACAATAACTAGTTTTCTGCATATAAAAGCCAGGGCCAGCATTAGCGGGTAGCTAGCAGGGGAATTGTCTGGGGCCCCATGCCACAGTTACTCAGGCTTCGACTTCAGCCCCGGGTGGCATGCGATGGGGCTTCAGCTTTCTGCCCTGGGCCCCAGAGAGTCTAATGCTGGCCCTGCTTGATGGACCCCTGAAGTCCACCAGGAGGCTTCGGAACCCTGATTGAGAATCGCTGACCTATTTAGTGCAAAAATGGATGAGATACTGGAAAAAATGAAAGATACTCGATTCATAGCAAGATGTCTAGGATTTGTCTCCTTATAGAATGAGGATATCTAGGTATCATTGGCAATATATCCCACATTTTTCATCCTTGTACTATAACCAGAGGAGGCAGCCTTACTATCAACAGCAAACATCTTTGCAGACACAGGAGAGAAAGAAATCTTAAAACATCATGTAAAGACAAAGAACTCCTTAGTCACATCTTCCTTATTAAATGTCAGGCCGTGGGTTTGACATGTTAATCGAGAGCTTCTAACCAATCTTGGAGGATCCCATCTATGGTTCTGGAGAACTTCTGTCCAAATTTTACAATGCATAGACAACTATTACCTTGGACAGATGGATTTTAGATATAGTAAAGGAACCCATATGGAACCCTTCATGCACGCTCCTCATCTCATCCCTTTTGAGGGACCCTTCCCACAAAGGGCTATTAACAAAAAAAGAACAGGCTCTTTTGAGTACTGGTGCTGTAGAACAGTGGGTCTCAAAGCTGGTCCTCCACTTGTTCAGGGAAAGCCCCTGTAGGCCGGACTGGTTTGTTTATTTGCCGCGTCCGCAGTTTTGGCCTATTGCGGCTCCCAGTGGCCACGGTTCACCGCTCCAGGCCAATGGGGGCTGCGGGAAGGGCGGCCAGCATGTCCCTTGGCCCGCGCCGCTTCCCGCAGCCCCCATTGGCGTGGAGCGGTGAACCGCAGCCACTGGGAGCCGTGGTCGTCCGAACATGCCGACACAGCAGGTAAACTAACCAGTCGGGTCCGCCGGGGGCTTTCCCTGAACAAGCGACGGACCGGCTTTGTGAACCACTGCTGTAGAATGAGTACCTCTGAACACCAGAAACAAAGAGTTCTACTCCCATTACTCCAGATACATCAGGAAATTTCAGCGGTCTCTAATCATTCCTTCCTACTCTAGATTGGTTTGCTGCTTTTGAACTGAGAAGCGTATTTCCATATCCCTATAAGGATATCTACTGGGTTCAAATAAATATCTCCTGGGTTCAAACCACAGATGTGTTATCTTTCAATCTCTCCACTACTCCCAAGGTTTTTACCTTGTGATTCTTGTTATTCATTGTGGTGGGCACAGCAGTCCATCTACACTCAGTGAATTGTAGGGTCAAAGGCAAAATTGACAAGACAAATTGTAGAAGAAAGGAAATGGAGGCTCATTTATACCCAAACTGCATAAATAACTTCAAATACTGTTCCAAATGCAGTTGATAAATGTCCTGATAGGACCTCTGTTTTATTCTTTTAACATGTTTTTAACAGCATATCATTGGCATGATGTACAAGTTTAAATAATCCTGGAAACATATACAGTATCATAGGTTATGGTATTTATTTAGGGATGCTGGTGTGCTTCAGACTTGTTTGAAGGTGTTGATCATTTTCTAAAGATCCTCAAAGCTGATTATTTCAACTTTTAAACTCTTAATTTCCTGATAATATTAAGTAATATCCATATTTTACGTACTTTTTCCTTCATTGTAAGATGCATCCTATTTTTCATGCTGCATTGAAGTATTAATGAACACTGACATTTTGTCACTCTATATTTTTATTTTGTGATTTTTTTTTTTTGATTTTTTTTTTTTTTGGAACTGCCCTCCCCCAACACTTTCTTGTTACTCTAACTTATTTTGTGCACTTATCACAAAATGATTGTCATGCCTTCTGAACTCTCTGTATAAACAAAGATAAGCCTGGTCAGTATTTGAGTGAGAGATGTCCAAAGAGAACTTAGGGTGCTTCAGGTAGTGATTTTGATCATAAAGTAACATTATTCTCTCTGAATAGGTAAATAATCACTATGACAGTATGATGTTAAAAATTACTGTACAGTAGAACCTCAAAGTTAAGAACACTTTGGGAATGGAGGTTGTTAATAACAGAAATGTTCGTAACACTGAACAAAGCCTTATAGTTCTTTCAAAAGTTTACAATTGACCATTGACTTAATACAGCTTTGAAACTTTACTATGCAAAGAAAAATGCTGCTTTTAACAATGTTTAATTAAATGAAACAAGCACAGAAACAGTTTCCTTACCCTGTCAAATCTTTTTTTAAAAATGTACTCTTCATTTTCCTTTTTTAATCTCTTCTGCTGCCTGATTGCATACTTCTGGTTCCAAATGAGGTGTGTTCACTGGTCAGTTTGTAACTCTGGTGTTCGTAACTCTGAGGTTCTTCTGTATTATGAGCGAGTCTGGCTCTCAGATGGGATGGATATATGTGATACTTTGATACCTTTTAAGTAAAGAGCCTTTTGTGTCATTTTTGTGTCCTGGTCAGCTTCAAACCACACTATTCTGTAATCTTCAAACACATTCCTTTGCAGTAAAATAAAACTTTTTTAAAAATAGCATGACTAACATAAAGCACACTACTATCCAAGCAACCTTGTAAACTTATTGTGTATTCTTTTCTCCCTCCCTCGCGCTCTCCTGCTTTTCCTCCTCTCCTGCTGTTTCCCCCAGTGCCCCTATGTTTTTGTGATCAATTCGGAAAAGGGGCCATGCATCTATTCATTATACAATGTCTTGCATGTCTGGGATGCACCATACAAATTCTGAATAATAATCATTCGCCTTTGAATTGAGCTAATATTTAACGGATGATTTCAGTCTTTCCTAAAATATGGTGTTAAGACTGCTGCATTTTTTAAATTTTGGATTTCTGAAATCCCTGGGACCTCCTAACCTTACATGTGTTTTTAAGTAATATTTAGTATGCTCATCCTGACATCAGTACTGGTTCATGTTCATCAAAATATGTTTCTGGTTTGGCCAATATTAAATATATTTAAGCATCGTTGATATATATATTTTTAAAGCATCTGTTGTGAATCCAGATGCTTGTCACTACAGCAGGGGTCCTGCACTGTTTTTTACAGGTTTTACTGAAAGAAATTACATACATTGAAATTTAACCCCAAAGGAAAAAACGTTTGATAGTAGTATCAAACATGGGACAGTCCCTTTAAGAAAAATAGCGTCTCTTCTTGGAGACTTTTCCCCCTTTTTTAATATTTAAATCACCTCATTTTTTCATAGCTAAAAAGGCCGTATTGCAGACGAACACAGGAAATGCCTACTGAGACAGACAAGTGCAGCATCCTTTTCTAGACAGTGGCTAGTTGCAAAAGAGAAGCATGAAAACTCTTTAATATACTTAATTGCATTACTCTTTCTAGTTTCCACTTGGAATTGTACCATGTTGCCTGTAGCTTTGAGGCTTGAAAACCTTTGTTTGGTGCTAGTGATATTGCTGTTATCCATATAAGTCAAGGTTGTCATATGCCCTGCCTATGTTTGACAATTAAGAGCGCTCATATCATAATAACATTCTGCAGAATGCAAGATTTCCATTAGTTTCTAGTATTTATAGTTGAAGGTAATCTTCTGAAAGTAAACCAGTGGAGGGCAGAAAATAGCAATAGAGGAATTTTAACTGCCCCGCTTCATTTTTCTATTGAACAATTCTGCAGGCAGTGGTAACTTTACTAAGGCCGTAATCCTGCAGAGATATCTGTGTAGGCATAAGTATCCACTTTCATGAAACTCTTTGCAGCAGTGAGGCCTAAAAAATTAGTTACAACGTAAGGGCAACAGTCTCTGAAAAATTTCTACTTTGTCATGGGATGCTGTACCATTAAAGATACAGTATCCAGCATGTTGGAGGAATGAGGGGTGCCAGTAAGTCAAAAATTCCAGTTAACTAAGAGGGAGGGAATTTGGGTGCAGAAGGGGGTCAGGTTGGGGTGCAGATGCAGGGTGCAGGCTCAGCGAGGGAGTTTGGGTGCAGGAGGGAGCTTGGGGCATGGAGGAAGAAGTGTGCGGGGTGCCGGATCTGAGTGCTCCTAGGCAGAGGTGCAGCTAAGCAGCTGTGTGCACTGCCCGCAGGCGCTGCCCCTGCAGCTCCCATTGGCCAAGGGGAGCTGCGGAACTAGTGCTCGGGGCGGGGCAGCATGCAGATTGCCCAGTTGGCCTTCAGCAATTACACTAAATATTGTAAATATGCCTTTAATTAAATTCATTTTGGTTTCTACATGTATATTTCCCTGGGATATACAGATTTCAGTTATACTTCTGCTCTTTTGCGAATCTGGAGGGTCTGTGTGGGTGAAATATGAGTAACTTACTCAGGTTTGTCTTTTTAATGGCTGTGCATCAACTCATTGGATTACAGCAGAATATCAAGCAGAATTCGAAGTGCTTTGCAATTCTGCACTAACTAACGAGATTCTTTGTGATGAGATTCCTATATTAACTATAAGATACACATTTTAAAGTAGGGTTTTAACCTCTGTTCCAAAATGTTGAGGTAAAAATAAAACCGTATATTAACCATAACATAAATTCAGACTCAGTACAGAGCAAAATCATCTACATTTTATTTGTCATGATGTTTATGCTTGTTTAAATGACTGTTTTAAGTTTTATTTGTGATTCTGCTTGAAAATTGTACCACTCTTTCTGTCGGTAGTATTTAGGAAATAAAAGGTGTATTCCAGAAAATTATTTTGGAATATACATAGACTGATAAGTAACATAGCCCTTTGAGTGACAGCACTGGAAAACCTCTAAATAATCAAGTAAATCATAAGTGTGAATTTAGTGTTTGACAGTGGGAGAATAAAGTACTCTAGGTATCCCCAAAAGAAAAACCCTGCACTCTGCATTGTGGCTCAGCCTTGACCTAGGGGCAGCTAACTTGGTCTCTGTTCTTTCAGTCCTTGCCTGCTTTGCTGAGACTGAAAAAAAGCTTGCTAGTTATAGCTAATTGTAATGATTTAAGTTGGGCAAAATGTATCAGATGAATTGCTTCTCTGAAAAATGCATTTTTGGTTGACCCAAACCTGTTCACAAATTAGACATGAATCTGCCAAATAGTTTTGACCAAAATAAAAAAAAACAAAAAACCTCTTTTGGCCTTGAGTGGCATAAGGAGGTGGAGGAAACCTTCCTTATAACTTTAAGCCCAGTGATTAGAACACTCACCTGGCATGTGGGAGACCTAGGTTAGACTTTCCCTTCTGCTTGATGTGGAGAAAGGATTTGAACTTGGGTCATCCATGTTACAGGAGTTGGCCCTAGCCACTGAGCTTTGGGATATTCTGATGTATCAGGCTGTTCGATTATGGATAATTTAGTCATTGGATCAGGAACTTTAACTTGGTCTCCCATATCCTAGGAGAATACCCTAACCACCAGGCTGTAGTGTCATTCTCACGCTCTCTCTCTCTGGCCCAATGACTTCATTGTCATTCACCGTAGCAGTTCATAGTCGTTCTCCACATCAGGCAGAGGGAGGAACTGAACTCTGGTCTCCCACATCACAGGTAGTGGGGCAAATAAATCACAGATTTTCTGAATTCACTGCATTTCTATTGGATTTTTTTTTTTATGGTTCAACCTGACCCAATTTCCCCCCACAATTTTTCGGAATTGCTGGTGAACCAGAAAATCAATTATTCATTCAGCTCTAGTAGTGATGGGAATTTTGTGATTCAGAAGCTGAAAACTGCACTGAGACGTGCAAATTTATTTACATTAGTATCAGAAATTGCTTTACATTACATAACCTAGATAATCCTAGCCCATGAACCCTTGGTTTATCAGAGGAAGGTTCAAGACTGGGTGGGTTATTCTACCCCACTGGGATAAGATTCACTTTCTAATTCAAAAATCTGTCCAGCACTTGAGACTTGAAATGAGGCTGCCCTTGGATTCTCTGAAGTAAATAAAAAATTTGCCAAGACCCCTTGGTTCAGTTTACTTCACAAGGGAAAGTTCCAGGAAGTTGAGTGAGCCAGCTTTGTCTGCTTAGTACTATTCTGGCAGCAGAACATGGATCTAATGGGCAGGTTAATCTGGCCCTTAGTGTTTTAATGAAGGGGTATGGCCAAGTTCTGGACCTAGCCAAGTCTGAACTTTCTCCAGTATTTATAGGAAGAGAGGTGTGGCCCAAATAGGGGAAGGTTAGTTTGAGAAAGAAAATCATCAGGTAGGCTATTTTTCATTCTTCTATGCCCTTTTCTGTACTATCTATTGAAGGCCCCTGTTGTTGCATCTTTCTGCGTCTGTGAAAAAGAGGAAAAACCTGATTTGCCTTTGATGTCTGTATTACTATGGATGAGTTTTACTGCATCAAGAACATTTTATAAATATGTTGGGAAATCTTATATTTTTGTTGAAATACTAAAAATGTACTTGATAATCAACTGTTAAAACATTTTATAAAAAAGAAGAAAGGAAGTTGTGTGCAGAGAGAAGCCTTCATTAGACATATTTTTCTCCTCATCTAGATCTTAATTTTGCATCCTATTATTCATATTATTATAGTGTAAATCGGAAGTCAACTTTTTTCATTAAGTAATACTTTCAGAAAAGCAAGTTCAGACCGTATTAGAAAACAAATCACAGTAGCAAAGATAATTAATTTTCATATCAAATATGTGATGTTTTTCTTTAATTTCCTGGCTCCTAGCATTTTTTGGCAACTGCTATCACTTTCAGATGTTTGTACAATATATAAAATTACATTACAGTCCTTAAATTACTCTACATATACTTCACAATCACACTAATTATAGTAAATTTTGGCATACATATAGTTAATGTTACACACACACACACAACGCACTTGCTAACTGAAGATTTCAAGGAAGACGCTGAAATTGTCAAAACCATTTGAGTTAACTTCAGTGTCCGTTTTTGAAAAGTTATATGTATAATGATTCTGACACTTTCTAGTGCTCGGGTTACTTTATTTGTTATGATATTGCCAAGTTTTAGCTAAATCTTAAAGTTAATATATTTATCATTCAGTTTGTAAAGCTTTGGTTTAAATTTTATACTTGCAGATCTCCAATAGTCAAGCATCACCACAATCTGCTACTACACCAAGGATGGAAAGTGCTAAAGGAACCACAATTGCTACCTCTTCTAGAACTCCTCCATCACTCAGTCTTCAGGGTCCCTTGTGTCCTCCTGTGTGTCCCCCAGCTCCATTAGATGAATTGTCTCCAGACAGCATTGATGCTCATACATTTGATTTTGAAACAATTGCTCATCCAAACTTAGAGCAAGCCCTTAAGCAAGGGTCTTTGGACTTGGATTCACTAACAGAAAGTCCAGAGTCGGACTTTATGTCAGCAGTGAATGAGTTTGTAATAGAGGAAAATCCATCATCTCCTAATATAGTAAGTGATCCACAAAGTCCAGAAATGATGGTGGAGTCCCTCTATTCTTCAGTTATCAATGCAATAGACAGTAGACGTATGCAGGACACAAATATTTGTGTAAAGGAGGATTCTCTAAATGTTCGCATGGAGAAGTGTAGAGTTGTTGCCCAGGAATCACAGTTTAATTTAAGAAACATAAAAGAAGACCTTTGTCACTTTAGAGCATTTGTACAAAAAGAACAGTGTGACTTTTCAAATTCTTTAAAATGTACATCAGTAGAAATAAGGAATATTATACAAAAAGTAAAACTTTCACTTGAGAAAACGCTTAAAGATAAACATCAAAAAGAATTGCAATCTTTGAAAAGTGAGTATGAAACTAGAATTGATACATTACTAGGAGATGTTGAAGAAAACAAAAAAAAGATTAAAAAGTTAACAGGAGACTTAATAGGTCTTGAAGAAGTTTTGCAAAATAAAGATAATGAATTTGCGATGGTGAAGAATGAAAAAGAAGCCGTTGTTTGTCTGCAGAATGAGAGAGATCAGAAATTACTTGCATTGGAAGGCCAAATGAAGAATCAGAATTGTGAAATTAAAGAACTGAGACAGTCACGTGAGATGGTATTGGAAGATTTGAAAAAGCTTCATATTGAAAATGATGAAAAAATTCAGCTTTTGCGGGCAGAGCTTCAGAGTTTGGAGCAAAGTCACCTTAAAGAATTGGAAAACAATCTACAAATCAGGCATACGCAGGAATTTGAGAAACTAATAGCGGAGCACAAGGATTGTTTAGATAAGTTAGAAAAAGAAAACCAGCAGAGATTCGAACAAATGCAGGAATCTCATGCAGCAGTTGTCCAAGATAAGGAGCAACAGATAGAGGAGTTAAAACTCAAAGTTTCTGATCTGTTTGATTTGAGGTGCAAATTAGAAGTTGAACTTGCACTGAAGGAAACGGAAACCGATGAAATGAAGATGTTGCTGGAAGAAAGCAGAACGCAGCAACAGGAGATCCTAACGTCCCTTATTGATAAGGAAACTGAAAATTTAAGAAAGGAGTTAGATAACTTAAACCATAAGATACAAGTTAATAATGATGAATATCAAGTGGGCCTAGTAGAGCTAAAAACTTTAGTGACAATTGAGAAAGATCAATGCATTTCAGAATTAGTGGACAGACATGAAGAAGAAACAAATGTACTTAAAATTGAATTAAACAAAGTAACCTCTTTATATCAAAAAGCTTTTGAAGTAGAAAAAAGTCTCAAAGAACAAATAATAGAACTACAGAGTAAGTTAGAAGTGGAAGTGAATGCCCTAGAAAAGCAAAAAGAGGAAAAATTGGCTGTGTCTCAACAGAAGGACAAATTTGAAGGTGTTATTCATAATCTTGAGAAGGAAAAAGAACTGTTAATAACTAACCAAGAACAAGAAAGAAAACTACTTGTTCAAAAGCTCAATATTGAAAAAGAGGATGCAATACGAATGACTCTTAAGGAGTTCGAATTACAGAGGAAAGCTGTTGAAAAAGAACTCTTGGAAAAAATACAACTACTTGAGATGCAAGTAAATCAGAGGTACTGTAAGAATTAAGTTGTACTTTGTTTAGTGATCTAAAAATAAGATAATTCAACAATTTTTGTGGTGTACTGCATTTACAAGGTAGTCTACAATACACCACCTTGGTTCCTAGACATTTATGATGCCGTTTAACTATTTTGACTTAGAGTTCCAAACTGTTAAGACTCATAGATGGTAACATTTTTTTGCATCAGTGGACTCTAAATTAATAAATTAACTCAAGATATTTTGTAGAGCTAAGTTACATTACTGGTCCTTAACATTCTGGAAAGAACTTCAAAATGATTAGTGGATTTAAAACCACGTTTAATACAAGCTTTTAAAAAAGTCAGTGTCTAATTAATCTTAAGGTTTGAAACATTTTTAAATGTTTTAAAAAAAATAGGATTTTTAAATTTCAACTTTGTAAACTACTGAAAAATGTCACACAGAGATCCTAAGCACAAGCAGAGTTTGGTAGATTCATTATTTTAACATCAAACCTTTTTTCCTTTCACTTGGGGTGTGCAATATTATCTTCTCGCCATCTTGTCCAAAAAAAAAAAGACATCTATTAAAAAAAAACTTGTGTAACTCAGGGCTGGTTCTATGTAAATTATACATCATCCACATTAGTTCAGGGTGCACACTCTGCAAATATCTAGTTATGGTGCTGGTCCATGGTGCACTGGAAATTTTAGAAGCGAGTATATTGTTATATGGTACATAAAAGCTGCTTTAAGAAACCATATTCCTTTTTTGGCAACCAACAACTCATTTGCAGGCAGCAGACAAACCTGCCACTTGCCAGCAACTGTTCTATGATAACTTGTGTGAAATATATCGTCTTATGCTTCTGAAAGAGAGTCTGAGTGTGGCAACCAGAAATTCATTACGTTTAGAGAGAAAGGAGATCAAATGTTTTTGTTTAAGTGCCGTGCAAACGTCTTTTACTTCCATAGTTGCATAAATATAACAGAGGGCATATTTTGTTATTTATATTGTTGGCACTTAGTAACCCCAATACAAGATCTCATTGTGCTCTGTATACTACAGATGAGTAAGAGAAGCAGTCTCTGAGTTTTCAGTCTAGAATTGATGATATGGTAGGTAGACAAAACAGACAAATGGGCTTGGGGAGTAAATTGAGATTATGAAATACCAATGAAATGGATAGAGCTCAGTAGAAAAGCAATGTGGCCCAAGATTTGGATACAAATTTAAATGAGATCTTTCTTTTCTTTTTAAATGTCGGTGAGTGTGATAGAGTTCTAAAATTACTGTTTTTTCTCTAAATATAGAATTCAAAAATATTATACGTTTGCAGTACAAAATTTTAAATAGGTGAAATTTGATTTAAATACTAGTTTTATCCACAACAGTTTGATTTTGACACTATCATTTGTATGGTGAAATCTCTAACTATTGTCAGTACTACATACAAAAAATGTACATTAAAAGGTTAAGTTTATACAGTCAAGTACTCTTTAATTCAATGCAACTTTAATTTAGCCTGTTTATACACTATGGTAGTCTTTAATTACATGATCACATACTATTTTTTCCATAGCACCCTGCCTCATTCAGTGCTCAGAGTGGGTGATGTTTACTGAAGAGGTAACAATCCTCTACTACAGTAGTTCTCAACCAGGAGTAAGCGTACCGCTGAGGGTACATAGAAGTCTTCCGGGGGTACATCAGTTCATCTAAATATTTGCCTAGTTTTACAACAAGCTACATGAAAAGCACTAGCAAAGTCAGTACAATTAAAATTTCATACAATGACTTGTTTGTTTTACTCTATATTCTATACAGTAAAATGTAAGTGAAATATTTATATTCCAATTGATTTATTCATTTTATAATTACATGGTAAAAATGAGAAAGTAAGCAATTTTTTCAGTAATAGTGTGCTGTGATACTTGTGTATTTTATGTCTGATTTTGTAAGCAAGTTCTTTTTGAGAGATATAACTTTGGAGTATGCAAGACAAATCAGACTCCTGAAAGGGGTACAGTAGTCTGGAAAGGTTGAGAGCCACTGCTCTACTGAGTATTAAGTGACCAGCAGTTTTTCAGAGGCTTATAACATTGCCAAATTTGGGTCCATTTTCACGAGGGTGGCAAAACGAACATCCTGGATATTAGTGTGACACCCTGCCAGATATCATGTTCTTGCTCCCAAGGCAAGGAGTTGGTAGAGCTTCTCAGTGAAATAGCTGTAGGAATTAATATATGCAAAAGAATGCCATCCCAAATTTTGCTTGGACATGGCTGAACTAGGAGAACTGAAATTTTCTGAAAAAAACATTCAGCCTGAGGCAGACATCCAGCATAGAAAAATTCAGTCAGGCAGTTAGTTGGGCAAAGATATAATCGGTTAAAAACAAAAAAAACAAGGAGTACTTGTGGCACCTTAGAGACTAACAAATTTATTTGGGCATAAGCTTTCATGGGCTAAAACCCACTTCATCGGATGCATGCAGTGGAAAATACAGTAGGAAGATATATATACACAGAGAAAATGAAAAAATGGGTGTTGCCATAACAACTGTAATGAGACTAATCAATTAAGGTGGGCTATTATCAACAGGAGGAAAAAAAATTTGTAGTGATAACCAGGATGGACCATTTCAAACAGTTGACAAGGTGTGAGTAACAGCAGGGGAAAAAATAAGCATGGGGAAATAATTTTTACTTTGTGTAATGTTCCATTCACTCCCAGGCTTTATTCAAGCCTAATTTAATGGTGTCAAGTTTGGAAATTAATTCCAATTCTGCAGTTTCTCGTTGGAGTCTGGTTTTTGAAGTTTTTTTTTTTTTGTTGGAGGATCTTTATAATAGAAATTATTTGGCAAACTTTACTGTAAACTATCTATATTAGACAAGTTTCCATTAAAACGGCACTTGAAAATGCTATTACCAGTGACAAATAGGAAGCTTTCTCTGACAGTTGTGGGGCATGTGTACACCTGTTCATATCACCAATAAAGTTGCTATGATGGGAGATTTCCCAGAAATGTTAGGTTTTGTCTACATGGAGAAGTTAGTGAGCAGCAAGATAAGGTATAAATTTACAGTGCACTAGCTATTTCACACTAATTCCCCATGTGTACACTTACTATGCACTAAAAGTGCCTTTGTGTGCTTTAGCTAAATACTCTTTAAAGTGTAATAAACTAAACCGCTCAAGGCACTTTTAATGCACAGTGTGCCCACATGGGGACTTAATGCAGACTAGCAAGTGTACAGTAAATTCACACCTTAGTTTGCTGTGCACTAACTTCTTTTATAGACAAGCCCTTAATGTAGTAAGAAACACTGATATGAGCTCTTTTAATGGATTCTTCTGTGTGACTGGATGACTCAGGAAATGAATAGGATATGGAGAATTTCATTAAAAGATCACTAGTTCATTTCTTGACTGTGGGATAATGACGAATAGGCAAAAGCAACTAATGTCTGGACAGAAGCCTATATGTAAAATGATTCTGTCCTTATTGGATAGGGTTTTTTCTCCACACAAGAAAAATTGCCCTCCAAAATTTAACTCTAATTGGCACCCATGTTGGCCATCTTAGAAAGGTGAAAGATAATTCAGTCTTCATACCACGTCTAACTTCATATGTCTATTGGTGGTCTCTATAGAACATCATTGGAGCACATTAATAGGGCAGCATGGTAAAGCTTTCCCTTTCTGTGTTTTCTTAGTCTGTGAATAAAAAAGCAACACATAGTGTAGAGCAGGGATGGGCAAACCTTTTGGCCTGAGGGCCACATCGGGATGCAAAACTGTATGGTGGGCCGGATAGTGAAAGCTGTGTCCTCCAAACAGCCTGGCCCCCTCCCCCTATCCACCCCCTCCCACTTCTCACCCTTTATCCAACCCCCCCCCCCCCGCTCCCTGTACCCTGACTGCCCTGATCTATCCACACCCCTGCCCCCTGACAGGCCCCCCAGGACTCCCACACTCTATCCAACCCCTCTTGTTCCCCGACCGCTGACCACCCCAGAACTTCTGCCCCATCCAACTGCCCCGGGACCCTCCGCCCCTGACTCCCCCCCCCCCCGGACCCTCTACCCTAACACCCACCCCCGCGCATACCTCCACCACCCCCTTACCATACCGATCAGAACTGCCCGCGTGGTGACATCACTGCATGGGAGTGGGAACAGCGGGGGAGGGGCTGAGGGTGAGTTTCCTGGGCCAGGAGCTCAGGAGCCGGACAGGACGGTCCTGCGGGCCATAGATTGCCCACCTCTGGTGTAGAGTATGCTGCAGAAATATCCAGGATGTGGAGAGTTTTGCAAATAGAGCATTCCCCTGCCCATTATGAATCATGTAATGGAATCTTTTGTGTTTATGTAAAACAGAAAGGTCCTTGTTTGTAAGGTCTCATCCCAGATATGCCCACGCTGTATATGCATTTTTAATAAATAAATTCCCTTCACATGTGAAGAGTTGAGTTGATTATTGCATGATTTAAACTTGTTCAAGGAAGTCTAGATATTTCAAATCCAGTTCCTAGCTCATTAATCCATCCATTCTGAATTGCATAGATGTGTGATGGGGAAAAAAGAGGAAAGCAACACTTATACAAGCTTCTGCATGTCCACAAAGCAGTGTATGCAATATTTGCTATGATATTATACATGCATTGTTTTGTTTGTGTAGGGCCTAAAGTGCTATGTTTTTTTTAATAATCTAGCTTTGCAAACAGTGCATATTTAAATGTTGATCTAAGCACCATATTTTCAAAGAATAATGTATAACTTTTAAAGGTATATACTTTTTAGATTAAAGGAGTTGTGTGCTTTCACACTTACTATGTTCAACTTTAGGCCCAGTTCCAATCCCATTAAAGTCAATGGCAAAACTGAAATAAGTAATGGTGGCTTACTTCATCTTTCAGACACAGAAATGTACTCAGTGGGTAAAGTTCTTTTTATACTTTGTTTTGAAGTCTTTTATTGGAAAATTCTTTTAGAATGAGTAAAGTACAAGAACAAAAATGAAAGAGCAAGCAAATTTACAAGTTAGTATACTGTAAAGTCTGAAACTTTTAATCTCTTGTACAAAAGTTGCAATGATTTTTAAAAGTGCATATTGTCTGTTTTATTTAAAGGGATTGGAATTTTGATGGTTTAAATAAAGGTAATCAAATCTAGTTTTTTTTTCTCAAACTGCATTATTTTTATGCTTGTTGTTACACTTCGAATCTCAGGTTTATTTGAAATACCATTATAGTTGATAATGAATGAGGTCATAGGTCTGTGAGGAAGGGGGGAAATTAATTCAATGTTTGCTATTATCAGTTGCTTAAATAAAGGTTGTAAATCTAAAAGAACTCTCTTGTTGATTCCAGCATTAGTAACTGAGAAACGCAACTAATCAGCTTCTTCTGCTCACCAACAGCTATTGCTTTGGTTGCAAAGAAAATAACACAAATGCAGTTTGAGAAGGAATTTGCATAAAAGATTTGCATAAAAGGAATTTGCAACTCCAGAGATGGGAGTTGAAGAAGTAACCTCAGATGTGCTTGGAGAGATGCACAGAAACTGAGCATCATGACTAGCATGGTAGGGTATGTAATAGGAGACAAGTTTCTGTAATTACTTTCCAGATATGGACATTGATGCAGGAAGATTTTGAAAGGTCTAGAGGTGTAGGGAGAATGACTACAGATTGTGAATATTGGCAATGAAGGGTAGAATTGAATTGAGGAAGTGAAGAGTGTTTAGGAAGAAAGATGACTAAACCCAAATTATTTATTTATATTACAGTTAGAGCTGATGACATACCTTCCATTGGTATGTTTCAGACATAATGATATGTAGGACTGGACAAAAAGAGGGAGGCCAAGAGTGAAGCACATTTGGAAGTAGTCAGCACAGAGATAATGGTTAAATCTGTGTCTGCACACTGTCATGTAGGACTAAGATGCCCAAAGAACAGGTATCAACTTACAACAGAGGCTTTTCGACCCCATCAGGAGGGGAGCAAAGGGAATACGAGGGACTGCTAGGGGAGATTCTTAGTGGTAGTCAGATAAGTAGGGGAACAAGAACAAAGCCATGAAAGCCAAATTACTAAATTATGAAGATACTTAAGAATATGGAGGGGGCAGAAGAGGAGGAGAATGAACCATAAGCCCCATGACTTAACCAAAGAGAAATTGCATATAAAACATACTTAAAATAAAACCCAGTCATTTTACAAAACACAGCAGTTTGAAAGATCAATATCTGAAGCACTCATCATCATCAATAAAATGTAACAATATTTGAAAATAGCTTTTTAATTACAATGCATGCTTCCGCCAGTGCAGTGATAGACATGTTTCTGAAGAGTGGATGTCAGAATTTATGACATTACAGGTGATAGAATTGAAGTCTCTGAGATAGAACTGTGGAAGCTTTCAGTAGTATCCCTTTTTCTGAAGAAAACTTTTTGTTTATGACAGGCACACATCATCTTAGTTCATTGTTGTGTTACCATTGCTGATGCCTGTACTTCACATATTTAAAATCTTGAGAGATTTGGAACTTTATTATTATGAATCAGTGTTATGTATAGTTATGGATGGAGCAGAAGTCTTCAGATTTTATTAATCAAAAGTATAAATCTACTTTTCTATCCTGTCCTCACTCAACAATCCTCATACTGGATTTTCATCTGCTTCCAGAGGTGGAAACAGAGACCAGACATTTTTTTCATCAGTTATATTTCCAGGTTTAGGACTATCCACTAGGAAAACTTGCCAAAATTCTCTGCTTTCACATGCTGATCCAGGCAGATTCCAGGCCTCCTTGTAACAGTCTTTCTAATATGTAGAACATTTTGATTCCATTAAGACTTTTTAAAGAAGTAAATAAGCTTTTTTGGGGCAATTTTAAAATTGAGTGCAAAGCAATTATAGATTATACTCAGGGCAATTCTTTGCCAAAAAAAAAATCTGCACATAGTATTTTAAAATTCTGCATATCTTATTTGTCAAAATAATACAGTATAATCATATCAGTTTCAATTATTTTGGTAATTTATTTCAAAATAGATGTCAGCAAGTGTGTCTGTAACAATACAGACAAAAAAAAGATTCAGGATTTTTTTTATCAAATAGATTCTTTACTAGGCATATTAATACAGAACACTGAGTAATAATTAATTTAAAGTACAGTGCAGAATCTTATTTACCACACCCCTAAGAAGCAGTGCAAAGGTTTGAGGGAGTCGGGGGTAATGGAGAATCTGAGGGACAGGGACGTAATTGTTGAGAAGGAGTCTGGGAGTGAACCTGGAGGGTTGTTTGGTGTGGGTGTGGGAAGTATGGAATAAGGTTTTTTTGGGAGGGGGGAGATTATTATGGAGTTGGGGAGCCTCCATCGTGCAGACACCGGCTGATCCCAGCCTCTCCCATTCTGTCAGGCACATCTGCCCCGTCCCATGTGTCCTTGGATCCCCACTTAGCCACCCCTTCTTTCCCTGACCCCAGGGTCCCTGCAGCGCACTCAGCCACCCTTGTCCACCCATCCTCCTGTATCTCTGTTCCATTACCTAAGAAGCCATCCCTGGAGAAGGAAGGGGAACGTGCCCCTCCCCCAGTAGTGCAATCATCGTCGTCGTTTCCAGATGAAGCGGTGGCGGATCCTTCCCAAATGGGCAGCCCCCCCACCCTGATTACTTCAAGGCACACCAGACCCTCCTTAAAAGGGTGGCTACCAACTTGAACTTAAAAATTGAGGAGGCTGCAGAGGAATCTGAAGACATCTTTAACATTATATCCTCCTCTACGCTGGCCCAGGTCGCACTGCCTGTTCACCCAGGAGTCCTTAAGATTGTTAAATCGCAGTGGCAGATCCCCTCTTTGATTCCGCCTACTTCTAAGAAGGCAGAGAAGAAATATTACATCCCTGCACAAGGGTTTGAATATCTGTATACACACTCTTCAGCGGCGTCACTGGTCGTGTCTGCTGTTAGGGACAGGCAGGGCCAAGTCAGTGGCACACAGAAAAGTAAAGATGCCAAGAGACTGGACTTATTTGGCAGAAAGATAGATTTATTTGATGGCAAGCCTGCAATTTCGGGTGTCTAACCCTGTTAGGCCAGGTACAGTTTTAACCTGTGGGACTCCCTTAACAAATTCAAGAAGGCCCTTCCGCAGGACCAAGCAAAGGAATTATCCGCCTAAGCAGCGAAAGTCACAGTGGTGGCAGGGGGGACCTTCAAATGGCTTCAATGGCTTTGAGGCGCAGCTCCTGCAGTCCTCTGGGTTATCCCATTAGATGCAGGCGACTATAAGGGCCTACCATTTGAAGGGGTGGGTTTCTTCTCCCAGAGCACAGACTCGAGACACCATGGCCTAACATCTGTTAGTTTTTAAGGTGCCACCAGACTCCTTGTTTTTCATGGCCTTAAAGGCTCCCGTGCCACCCTCTGCTCCTTGGGCCTTCATATTCAGCAGGCCAGGAAGCTGTTCCGCCCTCTCTCTTCACCACCTCCATAGTTTAGGTCCTGGGGGACTCCCCAGCTGGGCACCTACAGGAGAAAGGATAGAGACAAGGGGTCTAAGCAGTGACACCCATCATCTTCCCGTTCGTCTGCTCAGCCTGGCCCTTCCAGGAACCAAGGATACCAGAAGCAGTCATTTTGAGGGTGCACTTGAGGATGACGCCCCAGTCACTCCCAGGATTCACCCTCCCACTCTTTCCTCAACTGCCTCTGCCCCTTCTGTTCATCCTGCTCTCAGCTGACCTTGGACTATTGGATGCTCCAAGTAATATCCTCAGGTTGCACCCTACAGTTCATTGCTGATCCTCCCACCCACCTCCCTTCCCCGTCCCTCTTCAGGGACCCTTCTCACGAGCAACTCCTCATCCCAAGAGTCGAGAACCTTCTGTGCCTAGGGGCGGTGGAGGAGGTTCCTCAAGACAATACAGTGGCCATATTCTATATCAACAATCAGAGCAAAGCCAGATTGTCTGCCCTTTGCCAGGAAACCCTCAGGCTCTGGAACTACTGTAGACATACAACATGGCATCCATCTCATAGCCGCACACTTCCCTGGGGCTTGGAGCACGTTGGCAGATCACCTGCACGTTGGCAGGACCTTTTCATCTCGCCACGAGTGGTCTCTTCACCCGGAAGTGGTCAGCTTCATCTTCCAGAGGTGGGGAACTGCCCAGATGCACCTGTTCACATCCAGGCCGAACAGGAAATGCCATGTTTTCTGCTCCATTCGGAGGATTGACAGACTCCCTTTTGGATGTTTTTCTGCTCCCGTGGTCAGCATAGGAACAAAAACAGGGTCAGAATAGGATGAATAAATCCAAAGATATTCAGACAGGATCTAGATAAAGAGAAGAGAGTCAATAATTGGATAAGAAACTTTGGGAAACTTGCATGGCCATAACATGTAGCAGTTCTCCACATGCCTGGACCTACTACTTCTGAATTAGAGCAGAAAAAAGGGAAAGCTGAAGGACAGATAAGGCTATCAAAGAATTTGGACACAAGGTAAGACTGGTGATGCTGGAGCCAATTCAGAAAAACTTCCCAGAGCCAGAACACCAAACCTAACAGAAGCAAGACAAAGACAGTCTGTGACTATAAACTGTTGTATTGTAATTGTTATGTAAGAACAGGGTGGATGAAAGATATAGCATGTATACCCTTGTACCTTGAAATTAAACTAAGGCCTGGGGTCTTATTTTAGTTTTATCAATTACATACATAGATTGGTCTTGGTTTTTTGGAAAAATATGACTTAGGTTAGACATTGGCATGCTTCCAGGAAACCAGCAATGCTGCAGTATCTGCGTTTTTTTTCAGGAACTAGAAGACTGTAATTATGATAAGTTGCTGGACAGGAGACCATTGATAAAGGCTTAAGGAGAGAAATTTGGGAAAACCATGCAGATCAAGGAGCAAGCACAGGTTTTCAAAAGTAAATCATATGAAATCATATAGGAACTATGGGACTGTGAAAATAGGATCAGGAAACTGGATGCTTTTGGCTGTGGAGAAGATACAGACTTATAGGTTGCAAAGAATAAGAAAAATGACTTTGTTTTGAATTTTTGTACAGGAAATTTTCTTACTGTCAAATGCATTTAAGCAAAATATGTATTACTTGTTTAAACTCATGAGGAAATGTGAAAGGCTTCTAGGAAACAAAGGGTAAAGTTGTGTATATGTTTTAAGGGCCATTAAAGCAATCTGCGAAACAGTTTTTAAAAATTGAACTTGTACCCCCTTTTTTTTTTTGCTTCCTTCTGACTTTTTAAAAATAACAGAAAACCCTTCCCAAAACTAAGTGGCTGTGAAAAAGAAATGAGGGGAAATATACCAAATGCTCCCCAGCCTCCTTTCCTGTTGCTACATCCATTTACCAAATGGTGGAAGTGAAAATTGATGATGATGGAAATAAATACATAGGTGTGACAAGAAAAAGGTCTAAACTACACAATCATATTATGATTTTGCACGATCACTTTTCACATTTAAATAATATTTTGAAGCACTTGTGTGTATGTGTGCATACATATGTTGGACAAAGCCCATCCTCACTTTTTTGACCAGGTGTTCTAATAATTCTGGTATATACGTCAACTAGAGGAATTAGTTGTAAGCTCCATTGAATGATTTATTGTTCATTGTCTCATTTTAAAGTACATATGAAATTAAGAAAGCATCCTTGTCTCCTTAAGGAGGATGCCAAATGCCCCTTTAATCATAGGACATATATTTGCTACCTGAGTGTACTTTCATATTTCAGAATTATTGGACAGCTGCTTTGTCTTTTAGTTCCCTAAAAGCTCTAGCTTGGGTGCTTAATCGCAGTTCATGAGTTGTAATTTTCTGTATCACCCTCTGTTTATTGCTCACGAGCAATTTGTTTATGATGGCATAAAACAAACTATGCACAGCATTTGTCTATCTGCTGGCTAAATGTTTTTGTCAACATGAAAAATACTCAGCAGTATGAAGGCATTATGAGTGACTCGATAGAGAAGTTTGAGTTGAATTTTGCACTGGAAGCAGGGATTCAACCTCTTGGTTACATATGAAATGTACAAAAATATCCTCCCCAAAATTAGAGCACTTAGAAAATGAATTTTCTGAGAATTTATGAGAATAACTTATTTTAGGATCAATGGTCACTTTTTCCTGTTTTTCATAATTGGAAATTTTCTCCTTCAGTGGAAACCATAACTCTGGCCTGTAGTGGCACCATACAAAACTTTCACTTTTGATGAAGGCATTTTAGTGTTTGTGGACCCATATTGATTAAACTGATATTTAAAGATTACATGTTATTACATGTATTCAAGTTGAAAAAGTTTATGACCACTTTCATTATGGAATGTAGCAAAATCTTTTTTTCATAATTTCCAGCCCTTCTTCCCCAGAAAACACACTATTTTGCAATCTTCCAAGAGTGGAAATTTAGAGAGAGCCCCGAATCCAGAGGGGAAAGTTTAAATAGCATCTTAACATTTTCAGAGAGAAGTGTAATTTTTTTGCTTTCTATTTGTAGAAAGAGCATCTAGAATAAGTAAGGCCAGGTCTACGCTACAGATTTATATCGGTATAACTACGTAACTCGGGTGTGACAAATCCAATCCCCTGAGTGACATAGTTATACTGACCTAACCCTCTGTGTAGCCAGTGCTATGTCAATAGGAGAGCATCTGCTGTTGATATAGCTACCACCTCTCAGGGAGGTGGATTAACTACGCTAACTGGAGAAGCTCTGCCATCTTCACTAAAGCACTACAGCAGTTCAGCTGCATCTATGCTATGTGTGTTTTGACAGTATTTTTTTTTTAATAATGGATCTCACTGTGTCTCTTGTATAATTAGATTTTCCATTTGTGAAGGTCACTGCAACAGAGGAGACAAAAACATTCTTAAAAAATAGGAAAGTGCAATTGTAAAATCACAAAAATTGGCATGACATAGGACTGTGTAATCTGTGCAACTCCTTTTAACTCATTTAATTTCATTAGATTTCAAGTTAAAAGTTACCTTTGACTAAAGTTCTCCCCTATTAGGTTTCTCCTCCAGAGGTTTGTTTACCTATTGTCCAGTGAATATTAGAATCTTGTAACTGGTTTTCAATGCAACTGAGGGTATCCGCAACATTAATACACTTGCATAGAGAATCTGTACTAGTTTTTGCAAATGCTCACTTTTCTAAATTTCAATGGAGTTTCCTTGAGGAAGGTTCAAAAGGAGTACAAGATTATCAAGCTACCTGTTAGAAGCAAGTAAATACACTCTTAACATTTAACACTGATTTACAATTTTAATTTTCCTCTCCCATAATGATACTAGAAATTATTATAGGGAAGTAAAAAAACATTTTATAAATTTGTGTATATTTTAGTACCTCAGACAAAATAGATAAGAAATCAGTATTACAGTTTCACAATAAACTATTCTTGTGTTTCCCCCTTTGTCTCCCAAGGGCACCTGCTTAAGGGTTTCTGATTCCCAGCCATGCCTCTCTTGGGAAGAGACCTGCATCTTTCTCATTCCTGACTGTAGTTTTAAGGCTGCATAACTCCCTGATTTTTACACTGTGATATCCCCAGCAAGCCAGACTGCCTAAATGGGCAAGTTCCTACATTTTGCTTTCTCTCTGAAGGCTATATGACCAGTGTATTGCCCGCAGTTATAAATTACCATACAGCTCCTTCTAAGCAAGCTTAGAAAATAAAAGCATTTCTTAAGATAAAAGCATTACAGAGAAAACATAAAAGCTGTAAAATAACCTACATATTTTAAAAGCTTACTGGAGGTCACCCATCAATTTTTGAACCACCCAGTAGTTCAAGTCACTCCAACACTCAAGGATTTTCTATATTCCCTCCCACCACCTTTGGATGGAAGGTCCTGTCCATTTGATGGATCAGAAAGAAATCCCTGAGTCAGTTTAAACTTTGGCTATTTATTTATTTATTTTATTTGTCGGTGAATCCATTTTGAACTATTATATGCAAGCCCCCACAGGTAGTGGTAACTCTGGGGGATTTATAATCTTGCTGATTTGCCATAATCAACACCCACAGTTTTAGTTCCTGGAGGAGCTGTGGTATCCCTCCCCCACAGAGTAGAATACAATCACATATAAGCCACTCTTTTAAAAGAAAAGACTCCCCAAAAGTTGCAGTGTCTGTCACAATTAAGTTATATTATCTGAACATTGAGAAGTTTAGAGTTTATATATAAAGCCCTACTTAATTTGTGATATTGCGAATCCTGTAATATTAGGCTTCTTCGCAGTTTTGATTTTAATTAGCTTACTTTTCACAGTCCACAATTTTGCATACGTTTTGAGGTATGCAACACACACTTTTTTCCCCATTATTAAACTAGATCCCCATTTATCTGAGCTGACAGTGGTTGAGGCTTAGGCTGTCAGCCCTGCACATTAATGACTGGAATATAGTTGCAGCATTATGTCTGGTTATCAAAAAAATCAGCAGGCATAATATTTGAGTGCTTATATTGTTCAAGCAAATTTTTCTTAAACGAATAGGTCTTCCCTGGCTTTTCCAAATTACTGCAATTAATAAAGGTCCATTATAACTTTTCTGCAATTTCCCATGTCTTGTCCGCAACTCAGCTGCAATTATTTGACAATCATCCCATGATTCAAATAGGGCTTTAATTATATGATAGTGAGGAAGAATATTCAGTTGTGTCACACAGGGAAAACCAAATAACTTTCAGTGTGATACAGTGGGTCAGCAAGGTGTGAAAAACAATGAATTAAACAGTGTCTGCCTGGGAACCTAAATCAGTAATATTAAGAAAAAATCAGCCAAATTGTAAAACATTTATAATTTAGTGTAGGTTAATTCCTCCATGAGTAGCTTTTTCCATGCTTTGCATGAATAATTGCTAAAAGTGGGACTAGAAAGGCTCCACTAGCATACTGCAACAACCACTTTGATAGTAGTCCTGATTGACAGATCAACTTTTCACAGGAGCTGGATGGTATTCATACCAATTTCCATACATTTAAAAGTGCCAGCTGTTAAGTTACAATGCCAAAAGACATTTATATTAGTGTTCTTTGTTTTAAAAAGTCTTTTAAAAAGAATAAATTCTGCAAAACTTATCCCCATGGTGTGAGCTCTTCTGTTCAGGCTTAAATTACTATTACCTCATCCCAGTCATAGTTGTTGCTATTCTATTTTTTTGCTCCTACACTTATGTGGCTTGGAATCTAAAAATAGGGTTTAATAAATGAACCCTTTATTTAGGAGTGGCAGGAATTTTTGAATTGAATCCATGGCTTTTAGTGTTTGAGGGAAAGTTTACCTTAGATGTTTTAACACGTTTGTGTACATTGTTAACAGGATTGTTAAGCAACAAGTTTTGACAGCAGCACAAACATTGAAAAAGTATGTAAAAATAGTCTGTGAAACTTGTGCAAGAGACCATCACCCGACGAGAAAACCTGTTTTAAGAGATTGCCTCAATCTCCCCATTTTGATGAAATTTTGACTCCTTTTTATGTTAGAAGACTATCTTCATTGAGCAGTCAGTTTTTATTGGTTCACTGTATAATGGAAGTTAGATTTTTTAAAAGGTACATTCTATGATTGCAGTGGGAAAGGCATGTATCCCTAAAGATACAGTCCACCAGGATTCTCACTCCTGAATTTCAGTTTCTCAGGACTTCCCTAGCTTCTGAAGTTTTTTCACCCCTAAGGACAGCAGTAATCATATGGAATGTAAACCAGACTGCTTACTGGCAGTTGCCCACAATCCTCAAAGCTGAATTTCCGCCTTTGGAACCTTTTAGTCAGTTTCTTTTGAACACCATCAATGAAATGTGCTCAGGGGCTGTCTCTTTTATGTCCCAGTCTATGTTATTAATAAATAAGAGCTCACTTCAGCACTTAAAGGACTTTCAGTGATTAATCCTCAGTCTCTTGAGATTTATTTCTCAATGCTTTGCTGTTAGTTTTGTCACCTAATTCCTATACGTCAAAGCTTGCTTTGCAATTTAGTGTTACTTTTCAGCAATATAATGCCTATTTTTAGCGCTTTCATGCTTACAGATTTAAACACTTAGCTTTGGTGTCTAATGTTTCAATGTTATTGCTTCATATTTCATGGTTTCAGGCCATGTCCATGTAGCCAAACAATGACTGTAATGGACAAGCATACCCACTGCTCTATCTTTGGAGTAAGGAAGGAGCAGAAACTCATCAGGTTTTTCTTTGCTTGTGTTTATCTGTTCTTGAATTGTATTTCTGTAATGCATATTTAAACTCTAAAAAATTTGTTTTAAAGTCCTTCCATTGAATTATCTGCTGCATCAAGCTTGGTTATTGAGCTTCAAGAAAAACTTGAGGAAGAGAAAATAAAATTTCTGGAGCAACTTGAAGAGCAAGAGAAAAGAAAGAATGAAGAAATGCAAAACTTTAGAATGTCTCTGACGGCAGAACAGCAGGTAAAGGAGTCATCAAATTTGGTATGTTCTTTCTGGGATTTTAGAGATTTTTGCCATCTCTAGGTTGCCATCTGGTACTTCCTAAATTCACACTGTCATCTGACAACATATTGTATAAAATTATATTAAATTTCACGGTTCTGAAATGTATTGAACTTTTATAAGCGTGTTCTCTGGGACTTGGGAGAAAGTGTTACTATGTCATTGTTTTTTCTATAAGCTTGTGTTACCATAACTCTTCTACAGGTAAGAAGGCTAAATTTGAGCTCCAAGGTGAACCCCGTTAAACATAACTTCTGATTAGTATCTCTGAGCAATATTAAACTTACTCTTTCCAACACCAAGCAGTTCATTGTCACATGACTGTTCCCAAACAGCCAGCTTAGGTAAAGACTGAGTTTTAGAATCAATTCGAACCCCCAGTTTGTATTTCACTGTAGATTTATAAAAATCTCTCTAGACACCCATCCTATGCTAATTAATGTCTAGTAAATAAATTAAAAATACAAAACCACCAAAAAAGATAGATCTCATAAAAATATCCTCCAACTCATACCATCCCCAAAAGTATTTTAAAACTATTGATTTTGCAGCATGGTTAAAAAGTGAACAAATGTGGGCTCTGGTGGACCAACGGTGAAAGTGAGGGTTACAAAGTCAAGGACTCTTTGTGGAGCATGCCCTGCCTTGCAGCTCCATCTCATGAATAGACTGAAAAGGGAGCTCCACTTTAATACCTCCTCTGTTTTCAGCAACATCAGTATGGGACAAGGACTGAGGCACAGCACTATTTCTAGTCATTTGAGCCATCCAACTTTTTTGGACTATAGTCATCAATTGCTAGGGGCAGAGAGAGAGAAGTGGGTAGAATCTTCCTGGACAAATTAAAATTTTCTAAAAATATACTGAAACCAGAGCAGATCTTACACAGCAAATAATCTGAGCAATAACTGATATAGAAGTGTTTGACATCTACATTCATTTTCAGGATTGTAGGCTGTGAATAGAGTGCAGAATGCAGCTGCCCATCCATGTGTCCTTTTTAGAGGATTTTAAGATTTCATGGCCACAGAACAGATAATTAATAATATTCTGTACAATATGTTGACTTTTGTAAGATTTCTCTCACCTTAATGTGTCGATGCATAGCATGCCATTTTCCCCATTAGCAGCAGAGCATTTGAGGAAAGATCTCCCTGATGGCATTCTATTAAAGTCTCCACTCTTCATTTTTTTTCAGGGAAGTTTGTTTTCACATATATGGATTCATAGATACTAAGGTCAGAAGGGACCATACTGATCATCTAGTCCGACCTCCTGCACAGCGCAGGCCACAGAATCTCACCCACCCACTCCTACGAAAAACCTCACCTATGTCTGAGCTATTGAAGTCCTTAAATCATGGTTTAAAGACTTCAAGGAGCAGAGAAGCCTCCCTCAAGTCAACCATGCCCCATGCTACAGAGGAAGGCGAAAAACCTCCAGGGCCTCTCAATCTGCCCTGGAGGAAAATTCCTTCCCGACCCCAAATATGGCGATCAGCTAAACCCTGAGCATATGGGCAAGATTCACCAGCCAGATACTACAGAAAATTCTTTCCTGGGTAACTCAGATCCTATCCCATCTCAGGGGATTAGTCCTACTTACCCTGAATATTTAAAGATCAATTACTTACCAAAATCCCATTATCCCATCATACCATCTCCTCCATAAACTTATCAAGTAGAATCTTAAAACCAGATAGATCTTTTGCCCCCACTGCTTCCCTTGGAAGGCTATTCCAAAACTTCACTCCTCTGATGGTTAGAAACCTTCGTCTAATTTCAAGTCTAAACTTCCTGGTGGCCAGTTTATACCCATTTGTTCTTGTGTCCACTTTGGTGCTGAGCTGAAATAATTCCTCTCCCTCTCCTGTATTTATCCCTCTGATATATTTATAGAGGGCAATCATATCTCCCCTCAACATTCTTTTAGTTAGGCTAAACAAGCCAAGCTCCTTAAGTCTCCTTTCATAAGACAAGTTTTCCATTCCTCGGATCATCCTAGAGCATACTGCAAATCCCACAAAATGTAACATCATTCCACCTGTTTAAAATGTATTGTAGCAGTAAAAAATGCTGAAAGTGTATCTGATTGGTATAGCAATCACTGGACCTTTTAGGCAGTTTTCCTTCTTCTGTGTTCATTATTTTAGAAAATTACTTGTTGCTTTAGTTGTTAGTGAACTATATAAAGTTTGCTTTATTATATCTGTAGTATCACCCAAAATGTGCTATATACTGTACAGACACAGGGAAGACACATTCCTTGCCCCAAAGAGCTTACAGCTTTAAGGTATGCAAATAGATGACTAGTGAAGTAAAGGGATACAGCTTACTAAACAAGTCAAGGTGATGACTAGCACACATCTGTCTAGTTTCACTTCTTAATTTTTTTCATTGTATAAATTACTACCTCCAGTTGCCCCTCTACTAGGTTATTAGTTGGTGATGTTCTTCTGTGTATTCCAGCGGACGTACATCTTAAAAAGGTATTTGAATGGGAAGCTGTAAGGTGAAGACAAGAAGCTTGAACTAGATACAGTGCAGAAAGGGAAAGCCAATGAAGTGGTTTGTGGAGGAGGGTGACATAGGCAAATAATTGCCTGAGACTGACTAGCAGCTGTTTTGTTAAAAGTTGTTAGTTTGTGCTAATTAGCCAGGACTCTTACTAATTTGTGCTAATTAATCTGAACACCTGCTTGGCATTGGGAAATTCTGCCTTCTAAAACCTCGTGCAGTGCCCTGAAATCTATTTCAGGTTCATTCATAGTATTAATATTTTAATGTGGTAATATGAATACAACATTATGCTTATTTCTAATTGTAAATAACTTGGTTTGGTACAAGATCCTACAACATCCACTCTAGTCTTAAAGAATAACTGGTTCTGAGAACAGTGTGTTACTGGATTTGTCAAGAACCAGAAATGTACAGATTCAGTGTTTTTAATTTAATTGTATTCGTGAATACAGCGGGCCTTATTCACGGCTAATATATTTCTTGTGATTATTTTATTAGGACTACAAAGGTACACCACACCTCACAAAACAAAATTAGAACCAGTCCTTACCCAAAAGCTCTCATAATTGAACTCCAATTAAAACAAGCAGGGAAACATTTCCAGTATATGTATCCCTTTATCAAAAATGTACTTCTTTAAGTTGATTTCCTAGCCTTTCAGTTTAATTTGGAAAACTGCAAATGGCAATACCATGGGTTCTTCCTTTTTTCTGTCTTATATATGTTGCTTTCATTTACAGTGTACTACTTTTACCTAATGCTATTTCTGATTTTTCAGACCAATTTTAACACCGTGCTGACAAGAGAAAAAATGAAGAAAGAAAACATAATAAACGATCTTAGTGATAAATTAAAAACAATAACCCAACAGCAAGAAAGGGATAAGGGTAAGTAAATATTCTGTCAACACTGATTTGTTTTGAAATAGTCTACTTTCAGTTTAAATCCAAATAATTGTTATAATATCCTGAGCTGCTTTTTTTTTAGATAAAAATGTTTACATGTTTCTATTATTATCTAGATTTGATTGAAACACTTTCTGAAGATCGTGCTCGATTACTGGAAGAGAAGAAAAAACTTGAAGAAGACATGAATAAGATGAGAAGCAGTAATTTTATTCCATCAGCATATTTACCTACATCTTCAGAATCTTGTGGAGCCTGTGCACCTGATCTCCCAGCTGAAACAGAGAGAGTGGCTTCAGAGATTACAGATGAAGGAAGGCTGGATTCAGCAATGGAAACTAGCATGATGGCTGTGCAGTAAGTATATAAGAGGCATTATATTAAAATATGTAGACTATATTTAGATCATTACACCAGAGTATAGTTGAATATTTCAGTGTACCAATGAGCTGTTCAATGAACTTCTTTTATCTGATCTGAACTTATCTGATGTTCTTGCTCAAAATGCCTTTTTTGAGGTGCATGTATAAAATGTTCAGATGTCACCAGCTATCAGAAATGTATGTTTTCTGGTGACTTAGAAGAGAAAGAAGTTAGAGCAGTGGTTCTCAACCCACAGCCAAATCAGCACACAGCTGCAGCCCATGTGACATCCTCAGGACTGTAACTACGGCAGGATGGGAGGGGCACTTGCCCCAGGTACAGAACCAGTTGGGAGCGGAGAGTGGGAGGGGGAGTAAAAATGGGGCGTACAGGATCAGATCTAGCATCAGCTCCCCAGTAGGATCAGGCCCAGCGATATCAGCCGTGTCCCCAAATCCCCACCGCTGGGCAGGATTATGCCCTTCCGCACAACCAGCAGCAGCGCGGAAGTGAGGGTGGCAATACACCATACCATGCCACTTTTACAGTAAATGATTAATTTTTTGACTTACTTTGCTAATTTAAAATTCTCTTGGTAGATATTTGCCAGTGTTGAAATGAAAGGTACTATATCGAGTCGCATTGTATTGCTGTCATATAACAAATACTAATCTTTTTTTGTAGTTGTATGGGTAGTATATATATTGTGTGGATGCAGCCCACACAACACATAGAGAGCTGCATATGCAGCCCACAGTGGTAAATAGGTTGAGAACCACTGAGTTAGAGGCTAAAAAATGGTAAAGTGAAGATGAAATAGGCGTCAGTGAGTAGATGAATGTTTTAAAACTGAGCAGTAGAAAACCAGTAATATATATTTTGTCCCTCACACTCACGAAGAAGACAGACAAGATGCAAGGGTTGCGATTGAATTAGGCCGCAACTCTTACTATCTTTAATTCATCTGGGAACTATTTGGCAATAACTTTTATGGGCAGGTTATCACTCCTTCCTTAATTATTTCCACCTGGTTGGAGGACTGCTGTCATCCTCCGACCCCTACACACTTGGTCCCAGCCCATTCCTGGGACTCCACTGCCCTCTCTTCATACAAAGGAGACAACTCCCAGACAACTCCCTTTCCCCAAGGTGCTGGGGAATGGGAGTTGTCTGGGAGTTGTCTCCTTGCTGTAACAGATCTGAGGCACCCCAAACCTATTCTCCAGTTTCTTGATGGAGCACCTTCCCTAAGAGTACATCTGTGCTGGAACTGCAATCTCCAGCTCAGGTAGACATACCCACTCTAAGTCTGTTTGAACTAGCACTCTACAATAGCAGTGTAGCATGGGCAGCAGAAACAGCTAGACATTTCCAGTGCAGTTAGTCCAAAACTCTAGGTACATATTTAGGGAGGCTTGTATATCTCCTGCTCATGCAAACTGCAGCTATGCTTGATGAAAGGTAGTGCAGGTATGTCTCCCCTAGCTAGAAATTACACCTTGAGCTCCAGTATAGACCTAGTCCAGTGTAGACATAGTCTTAAGTCCACTTATAATTCTGGTTTATCAGGGAACTGGATTCCTTAGGGGCAAGTGTCTGCCACCTGTTAAGTTGCGATACCTTGATTCTTACATTCTTACTTAGCCTGTCAGGTCCCTGAACTGTTCTGAGGAAGGGAAAAAACATGCACTGTACCCGTCACTCTGGTAGTGAAGGAAAAAGTCCTTCCTGATCCCAAATAAAGCAATGCGCACACCAAACCAAAAAACATGGTCCTATCTTAATCCCAGGAGTGGGAACTACTAAACTGGATGCAGAAGGGGTCTCTGGCCAGAGGAACAGGGCTCATATACTCATCTCCAGATGCACAGGGGCCAGTGTCTGTCTTGAGCCCCATCAGTTTAGGTGTTTCTCCCCCATCTCGTAGCCCTGAGTGGGGGACAAGACCATGAAAGGAGCCATATCTCTTTTTCCTGCCGGTCCAGACAAAAACCCCAGCGGATGCATTCTGGTGATCTGTGGAGAACTGACTGAATATATGGTGCTGGTTCCTTGTTTGCAACTGCTAAATAACATTAAAAAAATGTAAAACAAGTATATGTTGCTCATATTACTTTTCCATGTAAACAATTGCTGTAGTTGTCATAGGAAAGTTATTGAATCTCCAGTGGTAGGTGAGATGGTCATGCATGTTGGGTGTTTAGGAGAGATGATGAAGCCAAGCAATAGCAAATGGATGAAGGAGCCTGTTCAAGACCCTCCTTCTTAAGATTTATCCCCATTATTGGAAAAAAATTCAGGAACTGGATTTGTAGCTATTTTCCCTTTTTAATCCTTTCAGTCCTGTCATTTTTCTGTTTATAGTAGTCTTACAAACTTGAGATATTCAGAATTTGATAGTTCTTAACCATTTATAGCAAATGTTTGTTATGCAGAAGCCACATAAACTGGAGACCACAATCTTTCTGAAATAGTTTCTGCAATCTTTAAAATTTATTGTTTTTTACATTGTTATGAGCTTCTATGGTCTCTCTGGTTAAAATTTGCTTTGAAAGAAAAATCTTTTAAGTGCAGCTTATTTCACAGTTAACTGAAGAAATGCTAAATATAGAGGTGTTAGTCTATTTCAGTAAATGACAACTGTTCTCAGTTCTCATTCATTTCCATGACTAATTATTCTTCTTTAATTTTGATTTTCTTTATTAAAAATTACAGTTGTAGTGGTCCCCTCTGAGGCCCTCGCATCAGTCGGGTAATTCTTTCAGCACAGAGTGAATTAGGGTTACAGGTTCAGCCTTGAATCTGGATTTTCTGCATCTTCCTCATTTTGGCAGTTATTGTTTCTTCTGAATTTTACAATTACTTCTAATATTCTTTCCTGAACACTTTCTGTATGGTTTATCAGTTTCCGATATACTTCACTAAAATCAAAGTAATCTATTTTTATATGCAGCACTGGAAAAAGGACTAGTTTGTTTTTGTTAATAAAAACAACTTATTTTAATTAGTAACAGGTGGGAAAAACAGTGTTCATCACTAACAACTAGTTTTCCTCTGAATTATCTAAACATTACAATTTAGCATTAAAATGGGAGAGTAGTAATTTAAAAAAACTTCAAAACAACACCACAGTTTTTATTATGTAGATCTTTGACACTGTCAACGTATGATTGCCTTAGTTATCTTTCACTGACAGAGGCTACAGCTGATAAATTATTATTGGAGAGCATGTCCCATGTTAGATAAGAAATGAGTATAGTGTCCATAAGTTGGGTCCAAATTTAGTGAAAAATGTATCAGTGTTTCTCAAAAAAAGCACTCATTTTAAGCAGTCAGAATAGTTTTGTTTTTCTTTAAAGTCTAATGCAAAGTTCGGGGGGAGGGCATGCAGGGAGGGAAACTACTAGGAGTTGAAGAAGGGAAGTAATTGTGTTTCTACCCATATTTCTTCTCTTCTCCCACTCCTACCCCTGCTAAAATAATCTTTCTTAATCATTCTTCCGATTGTCCCCCCCACACACACTTTTTAAATTCTTTCTGTGGTTCTCCCTTTTCCATAATGTCTAATTCTTGTTCTCTCCCATTAAGGAGCTTCACAACTCTACCTTTACCTGCTTATCTTTGCTTGTATTTTATCAAGTTGCCTATTCCTCCTCTCTCCACCAGTGATATCAGACTTGTCCACCTACTTGTTCACTCTTCCCATAAGCATCTTTGTACATTCTTCATCTTTTCATAGATGGAATGATTTCTTCAAACTAATCTGTAAAGCCACTAGACTCTCCTATTCCTTTTAAGTACCCTTTTTACCACCAGATTTACAGGAAGTTGGAATCTAAACTCCAAGAAATTTTGCAGTGACCTTGGGAGTGATTTTGAGTCTTACTTCCACGTACTTTTGGTAGTCTGATTTTTCCCCTTATTTATCTCTTAAATCAAATTCAAATTAATTATAAATAACACATTAAAGGGGGATTGTGAAATGACATTTCTTTTCCTGGGTTAGGTAAGTATTGTTTTATAACCAGTATATTTCCTTTTCCAATGATTAGTGTTGGTAGTGTTACTAAGAATATGTTCTATGAATGGTTTCCATATGATTGCAAATGAATCTACAGTAAAACCTCACTAATATGCATAACTTATCATTTTACCCCAAAAAGCTTACTGGCTTTCTCAGTCTCCAACAAAACTGCGCAGCAAAGTATTTTAGTAAAGTCTGCAGTTAAGTGACTTATATTTTGAGAAAAAAAAATAGTATCCTCTAGTACACAGTGGGTACTGTTAAATAGTTGGAAAACCATTTAACTAAAAGCTCAGGACTCCGAGCTTCAGCCACCAGGCATCCAGGCTCTGACCAGCCCTTCCTTCCTTTCAGGAACAGAAAGAACATAGACCACCAGGAGCCATATATTTACAAGGCAGAGATCTCCCCTGCCCGTTCAGGGCATAAATCACTCAAACACATACACACCACAGAAATGAGGATCTCTCAAAGTATCCTAGGTCTCATTTTTTCTCCATCCTCACGCCCACCAGTGCCTTAGTGGCTTCTAGCTCCTCAAATTAATTTCAGGAGGGTTATTTTGTTTTTTGGGGGTAGGTAGAAACAATTCCAGTAGGGCTTCATGTCCCAAATGTTAAGGTGGAGAGAGAGAGAATCCCCATGGCCCAAGCAAACTTCTCAGAACAGCAGAGGATGCAAGAGGTTCTCTTTTTCTTGTGCAAATAATTCAGTGAAGAATCTGAGACCAACAGGCTGCAAAGGAAAATAAAATATCCAAGTCAACATTGATCCTCTTTCCCTGATTCCAATCTAGCCATGAACGGTCATCAAAGAAAATTAGAAAACATTTTATTCTTCTTGACAATTTGAGACAGTATGTTACAATGTGATAGTCACAACTGACAGAGTTAAAAAAGCTGGAAACAAAAAAAGTACCCAACTGCTTAAATAATTCCTTTCAAAATGTAAATGAGACAGGGCCTTTCATTCAAGGATGTTATTCAAGAGGAGTGGAATAACCCCCCTAACAATGGGAAACCCTTAGCAAAAGGACCATAACATTTTACAAAGTTAGGGAACCCAGCACTTTTACCCAAGGTTGGAGTGATGGTAGCTGCCTTTACAAGAGAGATGGTGATCCCGATCAAGTGGGGCTTGCTTCCATCAACACAAAATTAGTGGGTCTCCATAAGACATCCCATCCTGGGTGAAGCTCTATATAAGAGAGCTAAAGATATTTTTATTGAGCATCTGGAACCACTCACCAGATATGGCATGATGTCAACCTTCATCCCTCAAGTAATCCTCCATTAGAATGAGGGACAGTGATGTAGAATATATTGACAGGCTCCCCAGTTCAGCTACCGAATCCTCGAGTGCTGTGCTGGTACAAGCCTCTCTGAATGGAACGCACACCCACATCATTTTACAGCCAGAGTAATAAGACTTTTCAAAACAGCAAGATTGGTTTTTCAAAAATAGGATTAGCCTTTTCTTTTACACGCTGTCACAACAGCACCCTTTGAAGTATACTCTCTGTCTATAAAGACCTGTTAATTAGTCTCTGTCGTCTCTATTATAGTCTTAGTCTCAAACTGGTGATTCTCTAAATTCTGGGATGCTATTGTGTTTGCTTGATGAAAAAATGATGATCAGGATGCTAGAATAATTCCTAACACAGTTGGATTCTACTTTCTGTATTTCTCAGGAAATTCTTTTCTTCCACCTACTCAAACACTCAACATTCCACAGAGTACAGGCTTTAACATAAATTTAGATGTGCTTGCAGCATTCCAAAGTATATTCCAAGAACATGCAATCAATCTTGAAATCAACATCTATAGTCATCACTTTTTGCCAGATGCGCCCAGGCCTCTGAGCATCTAAAGCTACTCTGGACAGGTGGAAAAACAAAATTATATAGTCAAATCATGTAAACCATCTGACATGCTAGTTACTGAGGGATTTAGAGCTCATTCCACATCTTCTATTATATCATCTTGGGGGAAAAAATGTCTTTGCAGGTGTTTATTTTTCAAAGACTGAAAAATGGACTACTTTGTACCTTTTGTTAGGAAGATCCTGCCAGAACCAGTTCCCAATGAATTTATAGATCAAGGTACTTCTAATCTGTATTAACTCCCCCCCCCCTTCTTGCTGCTATATTGTATTGCTCATTACTCTCCATACCTTGGGTTATGTTAGGATTCAGAATCTTAAAATTTAGTGTCTGATAATTCCAGAAAGAAAGTTAACATCTCATACAATCTGAACTGCCCATATTATCTTCATATTGGGAGCCAGGAAGTGATTTTCTTTAGCAATCCTCTCTCCTTATGGGTGAAAATGTTAAAGTTTTAATTATAATTAGTTTTATTTCTTACTAATTTGTCTTTCTACAGCTCTGGAAGAGTTCTAGCATACAGAAATGAGTTCTAGCATGTAGAAATGAGGGGCTTTGCTTTGTGCTGGACTTCTGTAGAATCTCTTAGAAGCCTTTTGAGATCCACATAGACCAAGACACAACACTACCCATTAGTGACTGACAGAAGTTAAACCTAGAAAGGAAATTCCTGGGTACTAAATTTTCCATTTAACTTGAACACACTATAATAACTAAGAAATGGTAATGGAAAACTAAGAAATGGTAATGCTGGTGCATATACCAAGAAAAAACAGCAAGGTAGCTGTATTGATTCTTGCATCATGAGAAGGACAGCAGCATGTGGTATTTGCCATTAAAATGGACAGTTTTGCATTCAAGTATATTTGAGTATTTCAAACAATAACCTCAAATTTTATATGATTGTTGTTATATATTTTAAATAGCACAAATAAAACAGGAGATACAGCTGTAAAACATTACTTTCTAAAACAGTAACTTTCAGTAGATAAACATTTTGGAAAAGAGAAAACTGCATTATTTCATATTTTCTTAACCTCTCAAATGATTTCTTTTTTCCTTAGTGAAAACATCCATATGTTGTCTGAAGAAAAACAGAGGATAATGTTGTTAGAAAGAGTGAGTAGATTCTCTTCTATTGTATTCATTCAGCAACTTAATGGTGTGTAAAGTGCTTTGAAGCTGACTAGTACATGCGTAAAGTTATGATGGAGTAAATGATTATTAAATTCTGGTGAACATGAGTATTTGCAAAGGAAAGTGCTTTATCCATTGTGACAAAGTTCCTGCTCTACCTTGACAGGTTTCAGAGTAGCAGCCGTGTTAGTCTGTATTCGCAAAAAGAAAAGGAGTACCCGTGGCACCTTAGAGACTAACAAATTTATTAGAGCATAAGCTTTCGTGAGCTACAGCTCACTTCATCGGATCCGATGATGTTACCTTACCCAGGGAAAAGGGACCTACTTAGCCTGGGGCTAATATATCTGCCTTCTATTACTCTCCTATAGTCATCTGGCCTGACCCTGTCACACCATGGAATAATGGGATTGATTTTCATTTACATTAAGACTAATTCACACCATTCTCTTAGTGTACAGGATCTGAAAGTGAGTCTATATATAATTTATTCCATCTTTAAGAACCACTTACACTTTACATAAAGTGTAAAGCAGGCTTTGTGTGAATGAGAATTTTCATTTTAAGTAGTTGTGACACAGACTTGATTTGTTCACTGTTTTGTTTGATGTTTTTATAGCAGAAAATTAACCAAGAAATTAACCAGTGGGAACATCTGGGTTTCTTAGAGAATAATGGATCTTTATAGTAGTAATAAAGGAAATAATTCAGAGATTAAATAAATTCCATGCAAGTGATTGCAGACCATTTTTTCTTTTCACATATTAATCTAAAACGTATTTACTCTTTTCAAAACAAGGCAATTAAAACACTGAGACATGAAGTATGAGAAATGCTTGAAACTAATTTCAGAAGAAACAAAGTAAAAGGATTTCATCCACTTCTCTGGCACTGTGTTAATTTATATCATCTTAATTAAAAGTCTAATGTACTATAATCTTGGTGTGACAGTTCTTTAAAAAACAAAAATAAAGAAACTGACAGTAGAACATTAAGTGTTTCTTATAATGCCGTCCAATTATTTTGTGTGTTTGTTTTTTTTTAAAAGCAGTGTTTTAGTCTAGAATTTCAGTTCACAGATCAGGAAATTAGATTATTTTCCCTTTGTAAGTCATTCTTCTGTGTGTTGTATTTTGTATTCGAGTACTGCTTTGAACTGATTTCTCACTGTTTGGACTGTGTCGGTGAAGTCACAATTGTGTAGCTACTCCCACTGGTAAACTGGGAACATCATCAAAAATATCTGCTGTTTTTAATTGATTAAACCTTTCAGACTTATACTTTAAAGAAAAAAAGTCTAACAACCCACTTCCTATTTCCTTTTTTGTCTCCAATCCCATTCCAGCTGTCTTCCTTTCTCTTCTTTAGGCTTCGTTTTTACTTCACTTAAAATTCTATTTTGAGCTTCACACCAACTTCTAGTTCAGTAGAATCAATCAGATTATCTCTGTTTCATGGTTAAACTGTAGTAAGAGCAGGGAGATGACACTTCCCCCAGTAGCTTGACCACGAGCTCAGCAGCATCATGGTAGTTGCCAGGTTTTTTGTAACTTTAAATGTCTGTACCCTTTTGTTTATGAGGAGATTATAAACTAGGGGTGGCCAACCTGTGGCTCTGGAGCCACATGCGGCTCTTCAGAAGTTAATATATGGCTCCTTGTATAGGCACCAACTCCGGGGCTGGAGCTACAGGCGCCAACTTTCCAATGTGCTGGGGGGTGCTCACTGCTCAACCCCTGGCTCTGCCAGAGGCCCTGCCCCCACTCCACGCCTTCCCATGCCCTCCCCTGAGCCTGCCATGCCATCGCTCCTTCCCCTCGCTCCCCACAGCTTCCTGCATGCCATGAAACAGCTGATCGGGAGGTGCAGGGAGGGAGGGAGAGCCGCTGATCAGCGGGGCTGCCGGTGGGCGGAAGGCACTGGAAGCGGGGAGCTGATGGTGGGGGGGCGCTGCTGATGTATTACTGTGGCTCTTTGGCAAGGTACATTGGTAAATTCTGACTCCTTCTCAGGCTCAGGTTGGCCACCCCTGTTATAAACGTTTTCTTAAAATTCTGAAACCTACAACAAAAAGTTTGTTCATGGACAGTGTAGTGTTCAACTATTTGGTATTTATTACAGGTTTATGCTATTTAATGAACATAAATATTAAACTGGTTATTCATTTTAGATTACTGTCTCCTACAGACACTACAACTTAAAGAAGAGGAAAATAAGCGATTAAATCAAAGATTGGTAAGTACATTAAATATCTGTGCACTTGTCTGTTCATAAAATACTTTTTTCAAAAATAAACAAGAGTTTTAAAAATGTAAACTCTAGTAATTCTCTGCACACCTTAGAGTTTTACATGTGAAGTAGAACAAAGTAAGGAAAAGAAAAAAATGGCAATCAGGAGTAATCGAATTCCATATAAGATGTTATTTCGTTGTTGAGGCAAGGACAGTTTTTTCCATAGAAGAAAATTTGGAGGCAGCGGGGTGATGGAGAGCAAAGGGAGACTTTTACTCTCACAAAGCATACAAGCCAAACCAGTCTTTTGAAAAGACAGGCAAAAGCATTAACTCCCAGGGTCACATTTTTAATAAGGTAAACTTGCAAAAATGCATACACACGTGCACATCAGGCATTTGTACAATTAATAGCCATTTAGTAGTTATCTTTCGAAAAAAATGATTCAGATGCTTTATGGACTATATTGGCTTTTTAAAAAATAAATTTACTCAAAAGGGAGATTAGAGCCATGTGAGGGAATGGAAATGAGACAGGAGACATAACAGCTTGCCATATAATTCAGAATGGAACATGTGGGTAATTCAGACTGCAACTCACATGAATTGCATGGGGGTTAAGGTGACCAGATAGCAAGGGTGAAAAATCGGGATCGTAGGTGAGGGGTAAATCTCTTCAATTTATTAATTGTTCCCCTCATTTCTTTTTTAAAAAAAACATAATTAGATAATGAAATCTGTTTGCTTCAGAGGAAATTGTCATTTGTCAGTCACTGTGCTAAGGACAAAAAAAAAGTCTCTGTTCATAAGGGGTTACTGACTAATGAGTGATAGGATCACTGATTAGGCAAAATTTAGTCATACCAGTGTCACATCAAGAAGTGTGGTAGTTCATTAATTCTCGTTAGAGCTGTACATAAGTTAAAGCCTTGGTTCCTGACCCCATTGCTCCTAGGCTTGCTTCTCTACAAATTCTTCTTAGCAGCATGCTTCAACAGTGAGCTGGAGAGAATTCCTCTGAACATCAGAAGGGGTAATGTTCTTTATGATCTATTCATTTTTTGGCCTCACTGTTGAGATTACCAGTCTTTGTGCCAATTTGGAAGCTTTTTATGTGGACAGTTGTTTTCTATGAATTAATTAGACTACAGTAGAACCTCAGAGATAGTCTGTAACTCTGAACAAAACATTATCGTTGTTTTTTCAAAAGTTTACAACTGAATATTGGCTTAATACCGCTTTAAATTTTACTATGCAGAAAAATATTCTTCTTTTAACCATCTTAATTTAAATGAAACAAGCACAGAAACCTTGTCAAATCTTTCCTTAGCTTGTCAAATCTTTTTTTAAACTTTCCCTTTGGTTTTTTTAGTAGTTTACATTAAACGCAGTTGTGACAGCATGGCTAGAAATGGTTAAAGATCCTGCAAAATAAATAACCCTCAACAGACATGTGGGGAGACAATGTTTGTGTTTTTGTGTATTTACATATGTATGAGTAGGGTGGACAATGTAATCAACAATCCCTGTATGCTGTATTCTGATAATTCAGAGATCAAAAGAACATCCTATCATTTAAATGAATTGTAAACACGTGATAGCTCTGTATTCATCTCTCTTTGAAATGAATAGCAAATAACCCGTGAAAGGTGGAGGAACAAGCACATTGCCTTATGTTAAATCTGTAGCTAAGGTACTGGTGATGGACCTCCTTCATAGTCATGCTAATTACCTTTTGAACTCCCAACTTGTCAAAAGAAATGAAATTGTATAAAAGATCCTTGGGTCCTGATTCTGTCATCTCGGATCTACTTAAGCTTCATCTGGGGAAGTTTGAGTCGCAAGACTGAGATCCCAAGTACGCTGGTACGACTTGAATATGATATTTGTCGACATTGGACTATAATCTGTGAACTATTTCTGAAAGAACTCTTTGCAACTACAAAGCCCACCATTTTTGCTATGAATCTGCACCTCAATGAATTGAACTCATGTCTATATGTATATTGATCTTTTAACCTTACTCTCTCTTGTTTTTTAATAAATTTTAGTTTAATAAGAATTGGCTGTAGCGTGTATTTGAGTAAGATCTGGAATATTCAGTAACCTGGGAGGTAATGTGTTCAGTCCTTTGGGATTGGTAGAACCTCTTCTTTTATATGATGAAATAAGATTTTCAGAAATCATCATATTTGACTTAGGTACTGGATGGAGGCCTGAGGCCGAATCACTTTAAGGGAACTGTGGTGTTTGGACTTCTGAGTAACCAGTAGGTAATAAATAAGCTGTTTTATGCTGGTTTGGTGAATCTAGGTATTGGAATGTCTACCAGCTTTTTGGGGATTGTCTGCCCCATTCTTTGCAGTTCACCCTAATTGAGTGACCACAGCTGGCTCCCCACTAGGACCCCGGTCACAGAGGCGTAGTCAGCAGGATACACATTACAACAGGTTAATTGGGTTTTTGGATCAGAACCCCACGCATGCCAAAAAATTAATTTTGATATTGGAGAGTTTAAGAGTTAAAAATCAGTTACAGTGAGTGGTCCAAGATCGAAATCCTAACAGAAAAATCCTGGAAGAATTGTGTTCACAGAGGGGGTTGTCTTTTAAGAAAAAAGCTCCAGAGCAGGAAATGAAAAATCTGTTAATTGCCAGTGATAAGAAAGCAGACCCAGTGAAAATGCTTGCAGTGAGAAACCAGCAGTTTGAACATGAACAAAAAATAGCTGATATGGAAAGAGAAGCTGCTGAAAGAGAACGCCTGAATGGTGAAAGAGAACATGAACAAATAATGGCATATATTAGATTGCAGTAACTAGAAGGTAAGGCAAAAGTGGACAGACTTAAGCTCAGGAACTGTATCATACTGGAAAGCCAACTCCTCTCAACAACAAAGAGGGGATAGAATCTATCCAGTTTATAACAATGTTGGTATGTCGTATTTAGGGATTGTCAATTAATCACAGTTAACTAACGCGATTAACTAAAAAAAATTAATCGTGATAAAAAAATTAATCATGATTAATCACAGTTTTAATCACATTATTAAACAATAGAATACCAATTGAAATTTATGAAATATTTTGGATGTTTTTCTACATTTTCATATATATTGTATTCTGTTACAATATCTGTAATTGGAATCAAAGAGTATATTAATTTTTATTACAAATATTTGCACAGTAAAAATGATAAACAAACGAAATAGTATTTTTCAATTCACCTCATACAAGAACTGTAGTGCAATCTCTTTGTTGTGAAAGTGCAACTTACAAATGTAAATTTTTGTTTATTTGTTACATAACTGTACTCAAAAACAAAACAATCAAAACTTTAGAGCCTACAAGTCCACTAAGTCCTACTTCTTGTTCAGCCAGTCACTAAGACAAACAGGTTTGTTTACATTTACAGGAGATAATGCTGTCCTCTTCTTATTTACAATGTCACCAGAAAGAATAGGCATTTGCATGGCACTTTTGTAGCTGGCATTGCAAGGTATTTACATGTCAGATATGCTATATATTCGTATACCCCTTTATGTTTCAGCCACCATTCCACAGGACATGCTTCCATGCTGATGACGCTTATTAAAAAAATGCATTAATTAAATTTGTGACTGAACTCCTTGGGGGAGAATTGTGTGTCCCCTGCTCTGTTTTACCTGCATTCTGCCATGTATTTCATGTTATAGCAGTCTCAGATGATGACCCAGCACTATGGTGTTCATTTTAAGAACACTTTCATTGCAGATTTGACAAAACACAAAGAAGGTACCAATCTGAGATTTCTAAAGATAGCTACAGCATTCGACCCAAGGTTTAAGAATCTGAAGTGCCTTCCAAAATCTGAGAGGGATGAGATGTGGTGCATGCTTTCAGAAGTCTTAAAGAGCAACACTCTTATGCATAAACTACAGAACCTGAATCATCAAAAAAGAAACAATCAAACTTCTGCTGGTGGCATCTGACTCAGATAATGAAGATGAACATGCGTCAGTCCACACAGCTTTAGATTGTTATCGAGCAGACCTGTCATCAGCATGGATTCGTCCCCTGGAATGGTGGTTGAAGCAGGAATATCCACCAGCTTTTGGGGGGATTGACTGCCCCATTCTTTGCAGTTCACCCTAATTGAGTGACCACAGCTGGCTCCCCACTAGGACCACAGTCACAACAGTACTGTACTTGGTTGGGGTGGGTCTTTTTGGGGGGGGCAGAGGGGGAAGAATCTCTGCTGCCGCCTGATTCTGTACTTCTAGTTCTAAATGAGGTGTGTCATTGACGTAGTTCATAACTCCGGTGTTCGTAACTCTGAGGTTCTGCTGTATTAGTTATATTTCACACAGGTCACTGAATCAGAGGGTAATAATTTTTGGTAACTAGTAAGTTGAACCAGATTTGGAACCTACAGCCTTGTGAAAGGCCTCATATCCTATTACAAATCCCTTAAGACAATCCATACCCCATTGAATGTATTCCTATTATTTGTGGCTTAGAACTCTAGAGCTAGTTAACAAGATGACTTTCAGTCCTATGTTCAATTTTGAGCACCATTTCAATGAAAAGTTATTACACAAGGGCCTGAATCAGCATTGCATTAATCTAATTTTACACCAGTGCATCAATAAAGTTAAAAATATCTGTCTGGAAACTGGGAAAGGTGACCAAACACTTGGAGCTAACAGAGTTTTAAGTGGGGGGGAATCCACTTGGTTTAAGGAATCGGTAGCAGTAAAATAGTTGCAAGACAGGTGCTGGAAGAACTAAGGAGTAATATATATTAGTTACAAAAATAGCAATATTTTGTTGCATTTAGCTACTTTTCCAGATAAATAAAACTTGCATATTTACCTGGCCTTTCTAGCTAGAGTGTTGCAAGTATGAAGTATGCTTGTGAGGTGGAGAAGTCCAGAAGTTGATGGTTTAGGTATATCTGTGGATATAAATAAATTCAGATGAATAAAAGTATATGTTAGGAGAACTTGTCATAAACATTGAACCACAGTTTGCTGAGAAATCATGTCATTTATGGAAGTCTAAATTTCACATTATATCCTGTCCGTGATAGTCCTGCAAATGGTGAGGCTGAGATAGAAGGCTGGGCAAGCTGTGAAGTATGTTCTCTAACAAGGATTGAACAGCTGAGGAGACAGTTTCCTTTTCTAGGGAACAAACTAGTGGTCCAATCTAACAAATATGAAATAAGCTGACCAAAAAAGCAAAATATAAATATATAATTCTCTTTTACTGATTGCATGCTGCAAGGGGCTTGCCTAAACTAAATCCTGGTGCTCAGGAGAGATTAAAAATAGACTGACAAATACTTGCTGTTGTACAAGGTGTCTACAGACCTCCTATTCTCACTGCCAAAACCAGGGCTGGTTCATTCATGGGACATTTGCAACTCATTCCAGACCCAAAAGAAGGCATTTAATGGTTTACCATTTCACACTTAACTGTCTGGAAGAATTCTAAGATTTGCATCCGATGAAGTGAGCTGTAGCTCACGAAAGCTTATGTTCAAATAAATTTGTTAGTCTCTAAGGGCCACAAGTACTCCTTTTCTTTTTAAGATTTGGAAGATTCTGTTTCTGACACCTGTTTCTGCCCATGTATGCCAGGTAAAAAAGCCCACCGGGCATTAGTTCCAGCCCCAAAGGAGAATTCCCCCAGTATAGGAACTGTGAGGCTATGTCTACACTATAGCAGCATAACTACGGTGCTGCAGCTGTGCCTCTGGAGCACTGTAGCTGTAGATGTTTCCTACATTGATGAAAGGGATTTTTCCATTGATGTAGTTAATCCACTTCTCTGAGAAGTGGTAACTAGGTCAACGAAAGATTTCAGTTGCTCTAGCCACATCTACACCAGAGGTTAGGTCTACCTAACTATTGTGCTCAGGGCACATCATTTTTCACAGCCAAAAGCAACATAACTAGGTTAATCTAATTTCTAAAGGTACACCAGGCTTGAGTAATACAGCCAAACTGTGTTCTCTGAAGGCCTCCTTGCAAGTCCTGGCATGGGAGACTTGCTGGAGTGGGTTTCTGGGAGTGGAAGGGCATGTCAGGACAAGGCTATAGCATATAGAACTGCGGAGATTGTGTGCAGTGCTGCCGTTCATAGTAAATTATGCCACAGGCCACTCTAGCCCTGGAGCAGCCCAGAATCAGGAAAGGAGACAGAGATGTCTTATAGATGCCCAGCACAGAATTTCACCTATGACTTGCAGTGCAGACATGTTTTTTAACCTGACAGGATCATTGATAGCCAACAATTACTCTGATCAAAACTTCTGGAGGGCAAAGAAGCCAGAAATTTATCATTATGGTAAAATGGTAGCTTTTTCATGTTAAGTTTGCAATGCGGGGTGGGAGGGAGCAAGCTCCTGTTTTGGCCGGGGCAGGGGAAAGAGCGAGCTAGCTCCTTTCAGGGCTGGGGCAGTGGGGAGCAACGAGCTCTTCCTGAGACCGGGTGCAGATGCGGGAGAGCAAGGTCCTAGAGTGGGGGACGACAGAATGTGTCCCTCCAAAAGGGGTCAAATTTTAATTTATGCATAGACCGCTGGTTTGCAACAACCTTTTAATTATAAAACCCTGGTTCATCTCACTATAACCTTGTCTTGGAAAATTGGTTCGATTTCAAAATTGTAAGATTTATTGTGAGGACAAAGGAGAGTTACAAAGGTTCGTCATACTTTACAAACTTGTTTTTGTTACAGAATACTTTTTGAGTTAAAAAATTAGTCTGATCTGAAAATTATTACTTTGTCTTGCATTTTGTCTTCCTCTGCGGCACTACCCATTCATACTTGATGTTTTGTTAATCTCCTTTAACTTGTTTGCCCAACCACATTTGGAAAAAAAGATGGTGATTAAGAAAAGCTAATGACTATTTTTTTTATTTATTTATTTGAAATGCAATAGTAGTTAGATGCACCATGGCAGAGAGCCTTGAACCTCTGGCATGGTGGGGTTGTCCCGGAGCCATGAACTCTGGAAGGGTACTCTCCAGGGGAGGAGTTTCTGGGGAGTCAGAGCACCTGGGGCTTCAACAGCCTTCCGGAAAGCTTTTGACAGTTTTACTTTGCAGAAGGTGAAATTGATAAAAGCCTTCCAGGCAGGCAGCTGTTACTTTGATTTTCCTGATGGAAAATCAACACTTTTCAGCAATACTGAATTTTTTTCACAGAAGATTTTAATTCTGTGAGAAAGATATTTTTGTCAGAAAATCATTTAGATGGAAATTTTTTCATCTAGTTCTATTCCTGGTACACCACTTCAGAAATTTCTCTGTAGAAACTATAGCTCCCAACCTTTATGCCATCTGCCAAAAAAATGAGCTCTGTGAATTAATGGTAACTCAGTAGTAAACCGAGGTTAATGCAAGTAAGCACAAGTATCAATTTACAGATAACAAAAAAATTATCCTACTGGGATAACCTGAAAAGAATATAAAGATATTGAAAAAGGACATGTTGATTTATTTGAGAGTTGTTGTTTTAGGAAATCATGCTCGCTGTTATGTTATTACTCAGCTTCATACTGGCACAGAAACTGGAGAGCCTATATAATACTATGCCAGAGTTGATAGTTTGAAATGTAAGCATGTTGCCACCAAGTTTCTTACAAAATAATTACTTCAATGTTCGCCTCCCATTGTTCTTCTCTGCCTGAATTGCAACAGGCGCAAACCTGGAAAGTATATTTTTTCTTGTTCTGTTTGTAAAACCTGAGTTTGCAGTAATGTTTTAATGCTACTCTTTGCTTGGATGCTGTTGCATTAAGATAGAGAATTCATACATTTAAGGTATTATGTATAATAGATAATGTACACGCTAAATACTTTACTTTTCACTAAAGTTAATGTATGGATCTACCCTAGCTGCAACAAAATAAATACCTGAAGGTGCTGCTTTTAAGAAATGATACTATTGTAATTTTTAATTATTTTTCACATTACCAATAAAGGCAAAAGAGAATGGTAGTGTTGTTTTAAATCTTTGGAAACACTGGGCAATAAGAAACGTTTCTTTCTTTCTATTGCAAGGTTGTCAGACTGTTTGTCTAGATTATGAATCTCACAAGGATATATTAGAATTGCTATTGTAACCCATGAATGCTGGGTGTGGTGTTCTGTCCCTCATTAGTGACACCTGGACCACTTAGAGATTAATGAGTATGCTACAGCCTTAGCTAAACATGAAGTAGAGAGTCACGCATTAAGCTACAGAGGTCCCAGATTCAATCCCACCTGCAGACAACTGGATCTGTCAGCATTAAGAAGTTTTAAAACAAACCAGGTGACCTTATTAAAGGTTCAGTGGAGCGTCTACAGCAGTGGTGGTCAACCTACTCTATGTTAAGAAGTTTTAAAACAAAAATTAAGTAATTATCTTAACAGGGTTAAAATTTTCTGAAAACTTAAAATATGAAAATGTTAAACCTAAAACCTAAAATGTTACATATATAAAAGACCAAGAAATGTAAGGTTTTGGCTTTACAAATCTGAAGATAACTAGATAACTTTCTGAAGTACTGCAAATTCTGCAAGATATTTCAAGTTTGGCAAACTGGGAAGAACAATTTAAGCTACTTTTACACATTTGATAGGTTCCAAATTAGTTGTGAACTTTCAGGGGGAAAAAAGACTTATTTGTGCATTTTGGATGATTCATAGGTGACATTGTCTCCCATGTATAGCAGTGCTCAAAATTAATCTGATTTTAGACTGTATAAGAGAATGATGCCGGAAATGTCATTATTAAAAGTTCAGTGCTTGCGTATTTTCCATTGCTTTCAGCTTTGGTCTCTTCATCTTAAAGTAAGAGCAGAAATAGAAAGTTTGGAGAAGAGTGATGTGAGAAATTAGTCATGAAGGGGCTTCCATACTTGCAAAGAGTACTGATACTGGGTTTTGTTCTTTTTTTTTTTTTAAGAGGAGGCTGTCGATAGGATACATCATACTTGTATACTGACTAATGAGTTAGGTTCCGATCATGTGAATACTTACACAACGTGTGAGTAGTACTGTTAAACACAGTGGGACTGCTTGCATATGTAAATGTTTGCAGGATAGAGGCCATTTAGAGACCCTCTAGATCAGTGGTGGGCAACCTGCAGACCGTGGGCCACACGTGGCCTGTCATGGTAATCCACTGGCGGGCCGTCAGACAGTTTGTTTACATTTGAACGGCTGCGCATCTCCCAGTGGCCATGGTTTGCCGTTCCCAGCCAATGGGAGCCTGCACCACTTTCTGCAGCCCCCATTGGCCAGGAACAGTGAACCGTGACTACTGGGAGCTGCAGGCAACTGTGCAAATGTAAACAAACTGTCTCGCAGCCCATCAGCGGATTACCCTGACAGGCCACGTGTAGCCCGTGGGCCGCAGGTTGCCCACCACTGCTTTAGACACTCCCTTGTACCTTTAATAAGGTCACCTGGTCAAATTAAAAGGCAAATTTTAAATAATAAAATGTTAATAATAAAAAATGTACACAATAGTACAAGCAAGACCATGTTTACTCTGTGGCAAGCTGGACTCTAATTTTGTTGGAAGGTATCTAATTCTAGTTACTGCAGTAAACTGGGAATTATGTGACTACTTTGAATACATTAAAAAAGAAGGTATAAATTTATTTAATTATGAAACTATCTAATGCAATAAGTACAGTGTTTTTTAATTTATTTTAGCTTATTGTATTGTCACCAAATTTTCAACATGTCATATATATATTTGTATTAGAATGCATAACTGCATTGTAGAAGTGGTTTTGGCAAATAAGGAGACAGTAGCTGTTTTAACACCTATGCAGGCATACGGAGCAATTCTGGTACACTAGGGAATCAGTTACTTAAGACAAACTTACTAGAACACAGCTATTTAAAAAAATTTTAAAAGGCAGTCCGTTGTTATGGTTCCCCGGTATATATGGCACAAACCTCTAGTACCACTGCAATTAAAGAAATAACTGATAGCAGTAATAGATAATGTCACAAACTTTGCCAGTATCTTGAACAATTTTCCAAGATGGCATTGTACTGTTGGGCTAAATCTGGCTGACTTTTTTGAGAGGAACAAGAAAATACGTCTCTTTGACCCTAGGAATTTCAGATTTCAGGTTCCTCCTCCGAATTACAGAGCTTCTAAAATAGTAGGAGACAAACTTTAACATTGGTAAAAGTACTTACTCTTCCCATACCTGCTTCCTTGAGATTGGTTGAAATGTTTTTGCTATGAATGTACTAATAAAATAATTGGGAGTTCCCAGCCAATCTGTGTTTAAGAGCTATGATCCAAAGCATTAAGAATTTGGGGCAGTTTTTTGACAATTTGGCAAACTGACTTATCTGTCATTTGACAAATGGCTTGACCCCTCCTCCCACATTCACCCCAGGCTGTCCAAAGAAAGTTTCTTCTGAGAAGGAAATTTCAGAAATTTACTGTGAATTCATTTATTCTTGGCGAACTTTGAGTCAAAATCAAGCTTATAATGGAAAGTTATTCATGTTGCTTTAACTGTGAAGAAGTTATCACTTTTCTTCAGTAATGGGAACAAGTTAAATAATTTTATTTTCCTGGCCTCATGTAATGTGTAGCACTATGAACTACAAACATTGTATCATATTTAGTGCAGCTATTGTAATATATATATATATAGTGTAATATATATCTTGACGTATGAAAAACATGAAGTAGAGAGAGGGAACCTGGATTGCTTTGAAGGTCGATAAAACCTGGGTTGTGCAATCTAGAGAGAAGCTGAAAAGTGCTTCTTAAAGCTGATAGTTATGATACTTACGAATTTTTCTTAGTGTAAAATAATAAAAATGTTTAAATATTTTGAAAAGTTGTGTCTTGAAGCAAGTGAAAATCCAGTGCCCATAAGAGCTTTGTCATGGGACGTTAGTGGACTTCCCTGTGAAGAATAAGTTTGAGGCTTCCTTAAAAACCCTACCTGTGCTTTGTGCAGCTGGAGATCTTTTATGCAGCATTTACAACCAAGCAGGCTTTGTGAAGCACCCGCCAATGACTCCCTTTTGTCATTGGCAGGTGAGCAAAAGCTTGTTGGGTTAGGTAGCCAACCAGAAGTGGAAAATATAAATAGTATTTGTGTTGAACCAGGTCAGGACCCAGGTACAAGAATGTAATTTGAGGTGGGTTATCACTGAAAAGGGTGAATGTGGAAAAAATAGAGATAAAAGTCCTTAACTACAGACTGGTCTCAGTGAGAGAGGCTTCCCCTGAGGGACCTGTGTGATTTTTCCCTCATGAGAACTTCTGTAGAGTAAAAAGCCAGTTCCTCTCTTCCTTTGTTTTTCACTCAAGGGTCTTTTTCTGAGAGTCTTTCCCTTATCTTTCCTTTTGGATTTGCATTTGTTTTTGTCATTTCTGAGTTTCTGAAAGAGATTGACATCACCAGTGAAGAAGGGGGACACCCTCGATGCGCGAAGAGATGGTATTATTAACAATAGTCTTTTTAGTCATCCCTTGCTTGTATGCTTCAGTAGAATCTGTAGAGGGTAGTAATATCCACCAGAGGCAAGAAGATCACTCCATTCCTCATATATGCAGACAGATATTATTTACAATTTACTAAATGTCATTCAACTTTACATTAAATATTTTTAATATAACTTTCATATTGACTTTTTTCTTCCTCCCTATCCTTTTCCTTTCAATCACTCTTTCTTTTCATTTCAAGTATTCTGGTGCATCTCTTTCTATTTCTCTCTGCATTTGCTCCCAACTTCCCTCCCTCCCCCCATCATGTTCTTCGCTCTCATTCATTCGGTTATATTTCACATTCCCAAAGATGTGTGCCTCTTCCCCATCCCTCAAATCACCTTTTTGTGGTCAATACTACTAAGTCTTTCTAGTCTTCTATCACACAAGCATTCATCAATAAACCATAAAAGTAGGAGAAAGTTATGGGTTGATTGCTCGGTACCAGTACTCTTGATTGCAAGGGGAGCATACCTTTAGGAGTCTTCTCATACTAGCAAATTCTTCTGTCCTCAAGGGTTCTTTCCCCTCTCTACTTAAAGTATTGGTGCACAGGAAAGCCTTAGAATGTTGATTACCTCCACCCTTCCCCACATTGGTTCTAGGTGTGGAAAGTTCCATGGTTCAAGTTGAAGGCCAGGGGAAGAGCTGCTTCTTGAAGTTTCTCCTTCCTACTCCCTATGCATGCAGTTGAATAGGGGATGGTGAGGAAATGGCCCATCGGTTGACTCTAAAGGTGGAGTGAGAGGAAATCAGATATGCTATTCTAGCAGAGGAAATGTGAAATAACTACTGTCTTCAAGAATGCAGAAGATTATGATGCTTACAAAAGTAGAGTTTTTATAGATCATGTTTTTTATGAAATATGATGTTTTCTTTTAGACCAAAACCAGTCTAGAAAAAAGAAGTGTAAACTTGCTAGTTGAGTTCTATGTGCATCCTATAATAGACTTTTTCATCTCCTAATTATTATAAAATATCATGCAAAGTTGTTTAGTAAAAAAAAACAACCTAACATTACTTTGTTACTGTCTTATTAAGGTTTTGCAGTATCTCATGTAATGATACTAGCAGACAGTTTCTACAATATATACTTGAGAATAAAGAAAGGATGTATCTGAGAATCTGTAGGGTATTTCCATTTGCTTTCATATTAAATGTAAAATACACACCGCAAGAGAAATTTATTAAAGCTGTTCAGCCATAATCAGTGCTAATTTTGGGTTGACTCTGAAAAGGGACTATTATTAACCTGAGCAATATGGAACTTAAAGTATTGATTAAAATATTTCATTTCTCATAGTATTGAGTGTGGCTCAGTATTCAGAACTCTGTTCTTCTTTAGTTTTCTAAAATAAACCTGCAACCAATTACTTAGCTGTACAAGACAGTTTGCTTATTAGGTAGTACAGAAAAGCATTAGTAAGAATTAACTACTGTCGTTCTCGGGTAAACTGTGATAATGATTTGCAATCACGTTTCACTTTAATTAAACTTTAGAACACCTCTCTGTCATAGGGAATTATTACATCCAGTCTCAGTTCTCTGTGTCTAGCCATTTGACAACACTCCCCAAGATGTGAAGTTTAACTGTCATTTGAGGCTGGGCAAAAGGGAGGGATGCAAGGGAGTTAGGCAGCCAGCTCCCATTGAATATTAGTAGGAACTGGGAGACTTAAACCTTTAGGCACCTTTGAAAATTGTATCTTAAATGTAGTGTGCAAGTGCCTGCATCGACAAGACAGTTACACATCTTTCCAAGACAAATTGTTTTTAAAGTACATAGATCTGAGCTTTTCATTATGTACATTTGCATAGTTGAAAATGGTTTCTTCTAAGGCTTTCTTTTTGTTTTTTCTCTGAAATTTACTGCTTTGGCAGAAAGGCTTTTCTTTATTTTGAGGGTGGGAATGAGGAAAGAGAGAATAAGTAGTTGGGAAAGAAGTCATTCACAATGCAGGTTTCAGAGTGGTAGCCATGTTAGTCTGTATCAGCAAAAAGAACGAGGAGTACTTGTGGCACCTTGGAGACTAACAAATTTATTTGAGCATAAGCTTTCGTGGGCTAAAACACACTTCATCAGATGCATGAAGTGGAAAATACAGTAGGAAGATATACACACACAGAGAACATGAAAAAATGGGTTGATTGTTACCATACCCACTATAATGAGAGTGATCAGTTAAGGTGAGCTATTATCAGCAGGAGAAAACAGACAAGAACAAAAAAAACCCCTTTTGTAGTGATATCAGGATGTCCCATTTCCAACAGTTGACAAGAAGGTGTGAGTAACAGTAGGGGGAAAAATAAGCATGGGGAAATAGTTTTACTTTTTAATTTGCAAACTGGATGCCGTTAAATTAGGCTTGAATAAAGACTGGATGTCGATGGGTCATTACACAAAGTAAAACTGTCCTAGAAGTTTTCCAAAATATAGGATGGGAAAAGAGGAAGCAACCTTTTTGTTTGACGCTTGTGCTAATGAATCAAGACACAAGTCTGCAGCACAGAAGTAATTTCTCAGAGAATAAATACACTTACGAAAACCTGTTAATATTTGAGGAGATTAATCCTTTTTCCCTCAATGGGGTATGTAGCTACTAAGGATTCCTTCTCACAGTAACCTAGTCCTAGGATTGTTGTCAAAAGTAGGTGATTATTGGATTTGGCTTAAAGTGTATATGCCGGTTGCATAAAGTTATAGATAGCCATATTTAAATCTGGCCTTCACATTTGTTTTCTTTTTTTTCCTAAGTATTTTCATATCTTCAATGTTTTTGTTAATCCATTTGAACATGTGTGCAGCTCTATCTTATTGAAAAACGTTTTTATGCACTTAAACACTTTCAATACATAGCATTTAAAAATACATCTACTGCACAGTTACACAGTGGAGCAAAAATACCTTTTGAAGTGTGGCCATTCAGGTGAAAAAGTACATTTTCAAAAGAGGAGCTCAAATTCAGCGAGATTGAAACTGATGAATTTATATATATTTTTTAAAATATTGAAAAGCAGTGCAATGAATTGCCCTTAATTTCTTGTAGGTAAAATTGTGATACTGTGAGGTACTTTTTGGTATACTCCTTTGGGCAAGAGGAGTTACCCTGAAAAACAAAACATCATAGAATTTCTCAAATGAGGTATCTGCCTCCATTGTCCACAGGACTGAGTATAAATTCTTGAACCTGAACTTTTTTATCTCCTTTGTTTGCTAATATGCCTTCCGCCTCTTCTGCAACATTGCTGCATCACTTCCACCTCTGCTGAAACTTTCATCCTTGTCTTCAACTCCTTTCAGCCTGGTCTCCACAGTCTTATCCTACCTGCACCAGCATGTGTTAAATGCTTACGCCCACTTTCGCATACATACAGGTAGTTTAATGATTGGGCATAATATAAATCAAACACTTCATTTGCTCACTAATTATTGCAGGTTCTACTCCAAAATTGTCCTGATTGTTTTTAAAACCTTCCATATCCTCTTCCTTGCTCCTTTCTCTTGTCTAGCTTTGTCAAGTTCTCTGACCCTTCACATAGTCCCACCATGGTTAGTATAAAAGTAACTGTCTGTTCACCTGCCTCCCATATGCAGCAGTTTTCTTATGCCTTAGTGATGCTCTGCTTATTTTTATTTCATCTAAAAATATCTTCTTTTTCTACCTCTTAAGTTTTCTTTCACTCTGATATTAACTCTTTAAAGTGTTTTGGGCTATAGGTTGAAAGGCCATATAAAATAAAATTTCATTTATTGTAATTATTATTCTTACTATAATTGTTATATTATGGAAGCACCTGAAATGTGCTGTGTTTCAATCCCTGTCCCAAAAAGCTTACATTTTAAAACGACCAAAGCAAAATACAAGGAAAGGGAAAGTATACACACAAGCAAAATGGCTAAGATGGTAATAAGAACATGTGTTAGTTTTAATATTTTTGTATGGTTCATACATAAATTAAAACAATTTTAATTGTCCTCTATCTACAATGTATGCTGCCAGTATTTTATAGTTGTTTGCTCTTTCATTATTTTTCTAGATGTCCCAAAGCATGTCTTCAGTGTCTTCAAGACATTCTGAAAAAATAGCTATCCGAGAGTAAGTATATTTTTATTCTCACATTTTGTTCTTGATGTGGCTCAATAAATTGTATGTCTGCAATAACAAATGTACAGGTAAAGTATGTGGAGGTAATGTATAGTAATTCTTTTCAGCATCTTAACCTCAAATTCATATCTGAGACTACAGTGAATTTCCTTAGTAATAAATCTTTATTACATTTGATTCTTTATATTCTTTTACAATCAAGCTTTCAATACATGGTCCGTGAGGCTACAAATGAATTTTTAAATGATTTGTATAACATCATCACCATAATTTGCATTCAATCTCATTTCATGTCTTTTTTATAATTATAAATCTAGTTGGGGATTTCAGCTATGATTTTATGTCCAAGAAATAATTACTCCATTCAGAATAAGTCTGCTAAAAATATATCATGTGAATTCCTAAGATTACTTCTGAAGTTGCCTTTTTTTCAAAGAACTGTGTATCATGGGTAACTGGTTAGGCGCTATTAAAAATTGTTGGGGGCAAATCCTGGACCCAATGGGCTTTTTGCTATTGACTTCAGATTTCACTGTTGATGTTTACAGCAAGGTCGTCCTTTTCTTTAAGGTATCTTATTCTCTGTGTTAGTACCCACTTCTAATAATCTGAGTTTGTATTGCTATTTATAATAATGTGAGGTAGAAAGGGGTGTTTCAAGTTGAGTGCCAAGTAATTTTATCATGATCAAGAACAAACAAGATAATTGCAATTAACTTATGACTATTATTAAGTAAAGGAAGGTCTAAGAGATATTGGATCTGAAGTGGAAAGTTGCTTCTTGATGTAGCTCTGTGGTTGTTTTATAGAGACAATCAGAAGAGATGAGAGACTGCATTGAGAGTGTTTCATGGTGTTGAAAGATAAGAGCAGGGAGTGCTGCTAGTTTGCTTCCTCAGTTCAGAGAAGCTTTATCCCGCTCTTTCCTCTGATTCCTTGGAAGGAGGAAAATACCTCTTTCAGGCTTGGTTGGATTCAGATCTGCAGTTGTCCTTTCACTGGCTCATGGGTTGGTCCTAGAAATATCTTCAGCTCGTGACATGTAGTTTGTTAATTCATATGCAGTGTACATTTAATTGTCTTTGTTCCTGTGGCAGGAAATTTTCAGCATCTTATAGAGTTTTAACTATTTCTTTTATTCCATCCATTTTCTTAAATATCGCTTGAGTTCCATCAGAGCTTAATAGGAATTGAAATTTGGTTTCAGATGGGCTTATACATCCTTACGTCAGAGATAAGTTTGAATTAAACTATTTCCCCATGGTATTTCTCCCTCCCACCTCACCCCCCACTGTTCCTCTGATATTCTTGTTAACTGCTGGAATTAGCCTACCTTGCTTGTCACCATGAAAGGTTTTCCTCCTTTCCCCCCCCTGCTGCTGGTGATGGCTTATCTTAAGTGATCACTCTCCTTACAGTGTGTAGATAAACCCATTGTTTCATGTTCTCTGTGTGTGTGTGTATATAAATCTCTCCTCTGTTTTTTCCACCAAATGCATCCGATGAAGTGAGCTGTAGCTCACGAAAGCTTATGCTCTAATAAATTTGTTAGTCTCTAAGGTGCCACAAGTACTCCTTTTCTTTTTGCGAATACAGACTAACACGGCTGCTACTCTGAAACCTGTCATAAAATGTCTAGACACCATTAGAGACTAACAAATTCTCTAAGGTGCCACAAGTACTCCTGTTCTTTTTGCGGATACAGACCAACACAGCTGCTACTCTGAAACCTAGACACCATTAAGGGCTGCTTCTTGAACAAGCTTGTCCTGGATCCCACAAAGGGGGAGGCAATTCTTGATTTAGTCCAAAGGTATGCTCAGGATCTGGTCCAAGAGGTGAATATAGCTGAACCACTCGGTAATAGCAACCTCATGTAATAAAATTTAACATGCTCGTAGGGGAAAAGGTACCAGAGAAACCTACCACAGTAGCATTTAACTTCAAAAAAAGGAACTACACACAAATGAGTAGATTAGTTAAATGGAAATTAAAAGCAAGCTGTATAGAAAGTTTTTAAAAACACCATAACAGAGGCTCAAACTATATGTATACCCCACTTTAAAAAAAAAAAAAAACAGTGAAAGGACAAGGGTGATCCAGTGGATATAGTGTATTTGGGACTTGCAGAAAGCGTTGACAAAGTCCCTCACCAAAGGCTCTTAAGCAAAAGGAGTCATGACATAAGAGTGAAGATCCTCTCATGGATCAGTATCTCATTAAAAGATAGATAACAAAGAATTGGAATAAGTAGTCAGTTTTCGCAGTGGAAAGAAGTAAATATTAGGGTTCCCCAAGGATCTGTACTGGGACCAGTGCTGCTCAACATATACATAAATCATCTGGAAATGAGAGTAAACAGTGAGGTGGCAAAGTTTGCAGATGATACAAAATTGCTTAAAATAGTTAAGTCCAAAGCAGACCGCGAAGAGTTACGAAGGGATCTTTAAAAAAAAAAAAAAAAAAAAAAAAACTGGGCAACAAAATGGCAGATGTAATTCAGTGTTGACAAATGCAAAGTAATGCACACTGGAAAACATAATCCCAACTACACATACAAAACGATGAGGTCTAAATTAGCTGTTACAGCTCAGAGATACTTACCCCCCCCCCCACAACGTATTGCTGTGACCCAAGGACCTCTTGATGCCAACTGGCAGAGGGCACAGGGCTACATAGGGGTTCAAGGGAAGGGATAGCTCAGTGGTTTGAGCATTGGCCTGCTAAACCCAGGATTGTGAGTTCAATCCTTGAGGGGGCCATTTAGGGATCTGGGGCAAAAATTGTGGATTGGTCCTGCTTTGAGCAGGGGGTTGGACTAGATGATCTCCTGAGGTCCCTTCCAATCCTGATATTCTATGATTCTATGATAAGTATCCCCTCAGTTCCCCAAAATAATGTCATGTAAGGTTTCTAATCAATGCCTGTGTTACACTAGTCATCATAATCTTTGTATGAAAATATGTGAGGAATTATATGTATGTGCTGAAAATTATGTTTTCGAAGTCTTGTAGTTAAAGGCAGGTCATTCAAATGTAGTGCACCTTGAGCCGAACTTCTCCAGACAAGAGGTAGAAGATACTTATTTTCCTAGTGGACTGTTGTATACGGTGTGTCCTACAGCAGAAGTTTATTAACATACTGAGACCTGATCAATACTAGGAAATTAGATTGGTATAGCTACGTCACATAGGGATGTGAAAAATCCACACCTCTGAGCAATGCAATTAAACTGACCCCCACTGTAGAATTCTCCCGCTGACCTAGCTACCGCTTCTCAGGGAGGTGGAATACCTATACCAACAAGAGAACCCCTCCCATCAGTTTAGGTAGTGTCTTCAGTAAAGCACTACAGTGGCACAGCTTCATTTTAGGTGTGGACAAGCGCTGAATCAATTGCTAATGAAGAGCTTTTGGAGACTTCAGAAGTAATTCACAGGAAGAGGTAAACAGCAGAAAGGTGGAACACCCTGTTTTCAGGTGAAGATCAAAGGTCTGCTGTGATATATCTGAAGGGGCAGAGACACACCCTGGGTCCTTCAGTCTTTGAAGACAAGCTGTCAGCAGATTAGATTTTATGAAAGGGGGATCTCAGTCATCCTGGTTGAAAAAACTGGGAAAAGGGCTTGAGATAAGCTATCCGGTAGGTCTTGTGAGTTAAGTTTAAGCTCTAGAAAGCATGTTATGATTTTGTTTTATGTGTAATCATTTTTCCATTATTCTTTCTTACTATCATTTGATTATAAGCTTATTCTTGCCTTCACTATAATATATCTAAATGCTGTGTGTTAAACAGAGTAGTGATCCTGAGTTGAATTGTGTAAGCTGGTTTGTGCTATTCCTTTGTGATTAGAGGATGACCTGAGAGTTCAGTGCATGGTCAGTGTAACAGGGGCTGATCTCTCCAGAGGGATGGTCAAAGGTTGTTTTGTGCTTATTGCTAACCAGTATAGAAAGAAGGAGGCCTGCAGAAGCCTGGAAAGTAGTGCTTGTGTTGCTAGAGGCTGGTGGAGTTAAGGAGCTGATCCACAGCAGGCAAAGACAAGACTCCGTCATGCTTATAGCAGGTAGTGGTAAGGTGCCTCACAACCCTGGGTAGCCCTGGGAAGCATCACAGTTACTTATGTTTCAGAGTAGCAGCCGTGTTAGTCTGTATTCGCAAAAAGAATAGGAGAACTTGTGGCACCTTAGAGACTAACAAATTTATTTGAGCATAAGCTTTTGTGAGCTACAGCTCACTTCAACACTTCACTGTATTTTCCACTGTATTCAGTGGAAAATACAGTGGGGAGATTTATATACATAGAGAACATGAAACAATGGGTGTTACCGTACATACTATAACCAAAGTGATCACTTAAGGTGAGCTATTAAGGTGAGCTATTACCAGCAAGGGGGGGGGGGAGGTTTGTAGTGATAATCAAGGTGGGCCATTTCCAGCAGTTGACAAGAACATCTGAGGAACAGGGGGGGTGGGGCGGGGATAAAAATGGGGAAATAGTTTTACTTTGTGTAATGACCCATCCACTCCCAGTCTCTGTTCAAGCCTAAGTTAATTGTATCCAGTTTGCAAATTAATTCCAATTCAGCAGTCTCTCGTTGGAGTCTGTTTTTAAAGTTTTTTTTGTTGAAGTATTGCCACTTTTAGGTCTGTAATTGAGTGACCAGAGAGATTGAAGTGTTCTCCAACTGGTTTTTGAATGTTATAATTCTTGACGTCTGATTTGTGTCCATTTATTCTTTTACTTAGAGACCGTCCAGTTTGACCAATGTTAGTCTCTAAGGTGTCACAAGTACTCCTTTTCTTTTTGCGAATACAGACTAACACGGCTGCTACTCTAAGCAGTGATAAGTAGGTCTGTTTTGCTTGAAAAAAGTACTTTAGTAATCAGTGTAAATACTCAATACTATATTTTTATATTTTGCTGCTAAGTATTCTTATTTTATCCAGTTTTCAGGTTGGCGATTTGGTTCTCATTATCTTGGACGAACGCCATGACAACTATGTATTATTTACTGTCAGTCCAACATTGTATTTCTTACATTCAGAGTCTCTTCCTGCGCTGGATCTGAAGCCAGGTGAGTGTGGTAAGTGTCAGATAACTCTGTGGCATAATGTTCTGAGGCACTTAACATGATCTTATACTGTTATTTTTCTAACAGCTGTTTAATAATTACGTATATAGATGTATGTTTTAGATATAGACATAATGTATATTTGTAGCAAAAATTGTAGTTAATCTTACATTGAGTTTTTCGTTTTAGCCTCATTCAGTAATTTTCGGAAAGGTTTTTTTAGGCAGAACTTTTCCATATTACATTTTGTCCCAGAAGTGAATACTTTGGACAGTTAGAGCAAAATGCATTCATCCTTTTTTGATTTATACTGTAAAACAAATTTAAGACTATATTTATTCATACATACATGCACATTTGAGACATGTACCATATGAAATTACCATTTGGCTTAGTCTTGTTACGATTTATGGCACTAAAATAACTACACAGTATTGATGTTGGCTGTGTAGGTCTGGTTTTGTGCTGCCATTTACTAATTTGAGGTGTGAGCCCATTGCAGAGGCTTGAACTTCCACCTGTGCTGTAGAAGGAATTGACTTTTTAAAAAAAACAAGGACTCAGTTTTATTTTAAAGGTATTTTCCCTCCAGGCAAAGAAATCTCCTGTAGCATGGATGGAATTTTATGGATCTATATGTTCAGTGTGAGAGAACTGATAACCATAACTTTTTATTTCCTGATTTTTAAATGCCTACATTTGCTGCTGTTTCTCAACCCTACATAAATGAAGTTCAGCAGGGCTCAAATTCTTACAGGAAAATGTTTGCTTTAGAGCAAGGGTTCCCAAACTTTTTGCCAGCATGACCCCATTTTAGTGAATTATTTCCTTGTGGGCCTCACACAGCATGGAAGCCACCATTTGAAGAGCACAGCATGCCTGGTACATATGGTAGATGAGGTCACGCTGTGCAGAGGATGCCATTTTGTAGAGCATTATGACCTCGCACACACCGTACATGTGAAGTCCAGTGGTGAGCTGCAGCCAGTTCTAGCGAACCGGTTGTTAAATTTAGAAGCCCTTTTAGAACCAGTTGTTCAGGAGGGAGCACCCAAGGGGAAAATTTAGTGGGTGTAGAGCACCCACTGGCAGCTCCCCATCCCACGCCTGGCCCCAGCTCACCTCCCGTCTGCCTGCGCCTCCTCTCCTGAACATGCCGCCCTGCTCTGCTTCTCCGCCCCCCCCGCCCAGCTTTCCACGAATCAGCTGTTCGCGCAGGAAGCTGGGGCAGGCTGAGAAGCAGGGGATGGCTTCGCTCAGGCCCAGGGAGGCGGAGTGGAGGTGAGCTAGAGTGGGGGTGGGGGGGTGAGGAGGGTCGCCCGTGCCACAGCAGGTAACCCTGGGGGGGAGGAGGCGCAGGGAACCGCTCCCCGTCCCAGCTCACCTCCGCCACCCTCAGCCTGAATGTGAAGCCGCGGCCTATTTTTCAGCCCTCCCCGGCTTCCTGCCGAACAGCTGATTTGCAGGAAGCCGGGGGAGGGGGCAGAGAAACAGAGTGGGGCAGCACGTTCAGGGGAGGAGGCGGAGGTGGAGCGGAGGTGAGCTGGGGTCAGGTTCGGGGCGGGGAGCTGCCGGTGGGTGCTCTGCACCCACCAAATTTTCCCCATGCGTGCTCCAGCCCCGGAGCACCCAGGGAGTCGGCACCTAAGGTGCCACTTATGATGTGATCAGTGGGGGAGCAGCTGCTCCCCCTGCTCCCCCGGAGCCAGAGGGACCTGCCGGATGCTTCCGGGGAGCTGCCCCAGGTAAGCACCTCCAGGACTCCCCACCTTGCCTCCCGGCAGGTCCCTCTGGCTCTTAGGGGTGGGGTGGGCATCCACTGTGGTGGCCCACGAGACCCTCCTGCCCGGTTCTGGGGGCAGTCAGGGCACAGGGGATGGGGGTGGATGGGGCAGGGGTCCTGGGCGGGGGAGTCAAGGAACGCAGGGGGGTTGGATGGGGCAGGAGTCCTGGGGGGTGGGGATAGGCAACGACCCCTTCGTGGGGTGAGGAGGGAACCTGTTAAGATTTTGGCAGCTCCTCACTGGTGAAGTCATACTGTGCAGAGCAAAATTACATCTTCTGCACACTGGGAATCTCTGCAGCCCCACCTGCTGATGGTGGAACCCCATTTGGGGATGCAGTCCACAGCTACGGAACTGCTGCTTTAGATAGTGTTAATCCTTTGCACTCAAGTTTAGTGCAGCAGGGTTTTCCTGTGGTTTTTCAGTGTTTCAAGGTATTTAGTGTTTCCCAGCTTAGGGAGTGGTTCCCCTTGGGGCATATGCGAGTAGTCTAGTATGACTAGGGCAGGAGAAAGGAGCAGTGAGGCAAGGCAAGCTGCGTGACCCTGGATATGTGCGCGCACACAAACACACCTGATGGGAAGTGGCAGGCAACTCCTTTAGTCCTGCCCATCTTTTCCCTCAACAGTCTCCAGTGTATGTGGGCAAAGTAGTATCTTGCGTATATGGGACAATGAATTCAAGCAGCAGCCCACCAACCCTGACTTCACTAAAAGATTTTTTTCAGAAAAGCAAGCCAAAAAAAAAGTTCTTGAAAAGAAGAAGAAAACAGAAGAGGGAGGTATGGGAGTGAATGGGTGGAAAAAAGGAAAGGAGGGTAAACAGGCTATACTTGGACTTGGTGCAAGAGACACAGTGATGGGAAAAGGTGTGTCCATCCTCAGCTAATCACAAGGAGGGCTCCAACAAAAAAACAAATTTGGTGCATACACAAATGTCCTTTAACTTCCCACATACAGCATCTCAATTTGAAATTTATTACGGGTTTTCTCAGGCCAGAGATAATTTTTAAGATCTGGAAACACACAATGTACAGGATAATAAGACTTTATTAAAAGTGGTTTTGGGAAATTGATCTCTCCCTGTTTTCTGTGTGAATCTGGCAAATAAAGATGGCAAGATAAAAGTACTGTGACTTAAAAAGTGGAGAGGAGGATGTGCATAGAACCACTTTTTTAGAGTTTGGTTTTAAGTTATTAGTCATAAATTTAATAACTGCTGGGAATGCTGTGAAGATTGGTGACAGACATAATAATAGACATAAAGCATCTCACAAAGAAAATAAATGGAGTATGGTTCTTGCAGATATTACTGATCTAGAGAGGCACACTGCAACTGCTTCACACTTACAGTAATCTCTTAAAATCATTGCTATGTTCCTTGCACACGCTTTAACATCAACCAGTGAGGTCAACCCCTTGTAATTTACATTCCCATTTCATTGCCCACTTTCTACCTCCAAAACGACTTAGTTTTGTCCACTTCTTACAGATCTTACTACTTGGGCACCGGCAAAGCCTGTGTCTTGGGGGCCCAAAATTTGAAAGAACTAGAAATATAAAGTAGAATTTCAGCTTTCCTTTTCCTAAATGTGTTCAGCCCATTTCCTTGCAAAAGGCATCTTTGGTAATGTTAACTGAATGCTACCATTGTGTCCTTGAGCTGAAAGAAATATAAACTTGAGAGCTAGGGTTGAAAGAAACAAGCACTTGGGCTCCCCTTGTGCAGCAAAAGGCTGGGGAAAGGAGAGATCACTCATTCACCTCCTCATGAAAAAAGTTAAGTTTGGGATAAATTCTAAAGATAAATATCACTATTCTTCTCCCATATTCCCAGATCAGCCATGAGCATAATGGTATGGCTCTGATGGACACTAATCAAGATGTATCCATGTACAGGAAGTTACCGTTTTAGGACTCCCAAAAATGCTGTGTCTGGATCTGCCCTTTGACGCTCAGGCATGCACATCTGCTTCTCACAGTAATATTAATCCCTCACATGTCCACCTTTTATGCTGAATATTATTTATTCAGTCTTGCATTAATCTCCTTCTGCTTGTTTTGAGAGATGGGATTAGGTAAACTCTGAAACTGGGTGCAGAGTTGCCCATTTCTGCAATATTTTTGCAAATCTCAGGTTTTAGATGTTTTAAGCTACTCGTGTCAGGGAAAGCTAGGGCTTTCTCACTATTTTTGTCTTTACAAATAAAGACCATCTCCAGTTTTTCCCAATGGAACCAAAGCTTGGCGGCCTTCAGCAAAGATGGTATGCCACTATTCATGTTTGGGCCAGATAAGTGACAATGAGGGGTCATGGGAACATGGAGGGGTAAGGAATGAGTGCCTTGGCGAGGACTTTGGATTATGAGCAGCAGGCAGTATGAAGAGATGAAAGGCTACTGCTTGCTAAAAAACATTTGTCAGGTGGTTAACAGTTAGGTCCAGGATATTTGTAGTGGAAGTTAAGGTTTTACAAACCTATAATATTAACTACAAGTGTGTTTTGATTTTTATTTGAAATGTCAATGAAAACAGGTTTTTGTTTTATTTAAATATTCCTCTAAAAAGTGCACAGCCCAGACATTGATGCACTGAGCTAGTTTATGAAAACTCAGAAGTGAGTGAGTCTGTTTTCATTAACTAAACTGAGAGAAATTCAAAAAATAAAACAGCATAAATGCTGAAAAATAAATGTGATTTTTAAACTCTTCCAGTTGTATTAGTCTCAGGTGGTGGTAATAATATACAGTAAATACTTCAGTAATGATTTAGTATCTGTATCTCATTGCACTACTTAGTTTCTTTGCTTTATATGTAAAGGAAAAGTGCAATTTATATATGTAATAACTGCATGTATAAAAATAAAAACTGCTACATGTAGTTTTAAGAGCTATAATATACCATCTAATGTATTATTTAATATGAATTACTAAAGACTTACAAATTCACAGTCTTCCTTGTATGCTCTGGTTTTACTGATGGGCCTGGAGTCCTGCATTCTAGTACTAACCCAAGAGGGCCTAATCCCAAAGCCTGGGATTGATACAATGTAGAGATATTTCATCTATACATCCCTTACAGTAGTAGCAGGGAGAAATAGTGGGGGTAAGAGTCTCTACACACCAGAGGATCAGTCTCATTATGATGACTGTTTTCAGGGCTGTATATGCTCTCAGTACAGCCAGAATTAGCCAGTGGCATGGCTCAAAGCACATGCAATGGAGTACCTGGCCAAATGAATTTAAACGACTTCCCCAAGGCTGCATAATGAATCATTTGCTGACATTACATTCAAAATGAATGGTTCCTGGCTTCTAGTCTAATGCTTCAAACACGCTGTTTCTCATTAATATGCCAGTTTGAAAATGTATCATATGCACAGTGTGTATATCACATGATCCGTTCCTTTCGCACCTGTTTTGAGATTTTCCTTCACACTGATGACTGACAATTTGAAAAGAGTAAAATAACACTTAGAATTTTTTGTAATGAGAATGCAACATGAGCATGTATTCCCTAGCTGCTGTGGTAATATAGATGTACCTAAATTGTCTTCATGAAGAATTTTGTTTCCAATTTATCCCAGTACAGTTGTTCTAATTTCTAATTATCCTGTTGTTTCTAAAACTGTGTTAGTTTTCATTTTAATATTTGTATAAATTCCTCATTGCAGCTACTTAAAAATTACTACTAGTTATGAAATTTAAGGTACTTCAGTGTAAAAGATTATAGCCAAAATTTTCAAACATGTAAGTGCATGGTCCCTGTGAAAATCAGGCCAGTTTGATATAGGAGGTTAGCTTGCAGCACTCATGTTTGAAAATTCTGGCCCATCTCTTCGAGGATAATAATATATCATGTGTAATTAAAATAAATGTTTTGATTCTGTTTAGCTTCAGGTGCATCTAGAAGACCTTGGGTGCTAGGAAAAGTAATGGAAAAGGAATATTGCCAGGCAAAAAAGGTACAGGAATACTACTGAAAAATATGTAATTATTAAAATCAGTATACAAGGAAAATGAGTTCAGATTCTGCTACACTTAAACATGTACAGTACTATCTTCTCCTCAAGTAGCATCACTGAAATGTATGAGACTGCTTGTGGAGTTAGTTCTACTCAGCTTGAGTAAATATGGCAGAATCTACCCAATAGTTCTAACTGGTGATTAGAAATATTCACACTGATAGATTCTTAACTGAGGGTGTTTATGCTTGCCTTTAATTAATTAATTGGAAATGTCCTCTGCAAATCCTAAGATGAATTTGGGGAAGTAGTTTATCTGTAATTTTGCCATCCTACCTGGTACATGGGCCACTGCTTTGTATGAGCTATTTTGGAGAGAAAATAGACTGCGTAAATCAGGAGGAAAATACTCATTTCTAAAAGGCTTTGACCTCTGATCCATCGCTGCATCACAGGGCCAGAGGACTAACCCTTGCAGCAGCATAGAGCAGTCAATAATTCTACTAGCCAATTGGCACATCTCCCTGTTAATGGTAAGTTATCACTGACTGTCAATTCAGACAAATAGGGTTGTCTAGTCTGCCTCCATGTACCAGTTTTAAGAATGCTGGGGGTGCAAATAACTTCCTGCTCTAAAAAATCTTAGTGAAAGCAGAATACAATAGAACAACATTTTTGCGATGTAATTTGAAGTATTTGTATTTGTTTTTTTCCTTAGGCACAAAACAGATTTAAAGTTCCTTTAGGTACAAAATTCTACAGAGTGAAAGCAGTGCCATGGAACAAAAAAGTATAACACAGTGGGAACTCTGTTCATTCTGTCTCATTCTTTTCTGGATTGTCCTTCAGTGCTCATTCATCGCTCCAAGTAGAAGGCCATCTTTTTATACTGAGGTCATGTGACAATATACTTCACAGATATACTACTTTTCATTTTTAATGGGTTACATTTTAGAAACAAGAATTTCATTAAAATCCCTGGTCCTATAACTGTTCCAATTTTTTTACCCAGATAACTTTAGGAGTGTGGACCAAAGGAGTTCATTTTCTCAAAGGGCAAGCCTTGTGCATCATGGCTTATTATTAGCCATGCTAAATGCCTGTTAAATATACATTAGCTTGTATTTAGATGTTAAATGTTAGTTACCATTATTACCAGCATATGTCCTTTTGTGAAATCATTTAAATACTTGCACTCTTTAACAGATTCTTTATAATATGTATAAATTCATCAACTATTTAAAGAGGAGTGTTCATTGCATGCCAATAATCATAATTTTTCTTCAACATGAGTTTGCCTCAGTAGATGAATAAAGATAACTACTGCATCTTCTTTCATTACATTAAAATGCCCTTTAATGTTTAAAAAAAAAACTTATAATTTGATGCTGATCTGAAAATTAGTCACAGGTAAATCTGCAGTCTTCAAAAGCACTTTTGATGGATTGATCACATAGATTCTGAAGGGAAGAATCCCTGTGCTGTTAGATTTAAAGTGAAGCACTTGAACCTTCCCAACAACACAGAAGTCTTTTATTAATCTATTTAGAAAAATCATATTGATGAAAATTGTATTTCATGGTTGAGTTTCAGGAAAAATTCATTGTACATTAACCATACAAGAGTCATTTAAGTAACAAATTATTGTAATTGTAAAAGACATGTAGACTTTTAAAACAATAAAGATTTGAACCTGAAAATGTCTGAATAGTGTGTGCCTTTTTAAATGTCCATTTCATATAATACCATTCTGTAATTTTCAGTGGATAGATAGGGCTCCTCTTGACAAATAGGATTTAATTAAATGGCAATCCATATTTTCTCAGCAAATCCGATGAGCGGACATATTATTCAAATGAATTACTGAGGTCAAGGAAGATAATTTGTATACTGTTCTAACTAAAGTGTAATGAACAAATGACACTTTGTTTTCTAAAGGTAATTTCTTCTTAATGTTTTGTGGAAATAATTAGATGGGGCGCAAATGAAAACATTGGTTCCAAAACATTCGCTTTTGTGAACACTGGGGAATTTGAGGTCTGGATTTAGCAAGTAAGTGGGGCTTGGGGTTTGCCCCTTAGAATTCAGCCTGTGTTTCTACACAGAGGTGGACTGTAGGTAAGAAAGAAACGCACATAAAGCTCAGAGACTCTGTCAACATAATCACAAAGAAATTTTTCAATCCAGCTGATCCACGTTACTTTTAAAAAGCTCCTGGACATGCTTTTTTTATTTATCTAAAATGTTCTGATATCAAACACCTATTGAGTATTAGAAGTAGTTTTTTAAATCACAGGTTTAAAGACTTTTGAAGGGCTTGCATAAAAATCTAGTTTGCTTCTCATTTGCCACCTGCCAAACTGCAATAGATACCAGTGAGTAAATTAAAACTGTGACAGCTTCAAGGCACGCTTTTTGCTGGATGTCAAATTTGTGTAACTTGTGGAAAACTAATCCAGTTGATGAGTTAGATGACTTCTGAGTGGAAACAGTTTTTTCTTCAGCAAAAGTATTTCAGTAGTTTTGAATACTTGCAAAAGTGAGATAGGTGTTGATTGCCAGTTAAATGGGTAGTGTTCCTTTTTGAGTTTATAAAATGGTACTTTTCTATTGACCAATGACTTTTGCCTCCAAATTAGTCGTATTCCAGGTCTGAAAGATTTACCCAATAGCATTTTTTAGTCTGCTTAGTTAGTTGGGTTATACATGATGTTGGCACGTACTTGGATACCACAATTCTTCCTTTTAGCATATGGAATGGTAAAAAGGCCTGGCACTTACTAGTCTTTTTTCTAAACATATGTCATGTTTTAATAGCTTAACCATTACTTCTGCATGCCTGTTTATACAATTGTTACGTTAAGTGATAATTAAAGGGTTTTTTTAACTAATGAATTATTCTCATTTAATTTCTTGGCACATAGCAGGAAGTCACCTGACAAACCCTGAAAAGTCACTAGATATAGTTGTTTAAGCACTCAAAAGGAGTCAAAAAAACGAACAAAATTTCCCAAGAATTCAACATAGAAATATACGCACACAGGCAAGTATAGACACAAAATCATTCACAAGCAGCTCAATAGTGTTAATAAAATCCATTCCATGCTCTTCTTACTATATTCTGTTGCACACGAGAAGCAACTACAACAGTACACTGTCATCATCAAGAGGGTGCCCTCTGCTCATTGGGAAGGAAACTGCAGCCCAGGTTAGCTGGGGTTAGTTAAGTTCAGCTGAGCCTCCCTTTCTTGCCAACAGATCAGTGAAAGGGAGAGCCCAGAACCAGAAGGAAGAGGGCATTCACCTGACTTGAGCTCGGCGCTGCAGGGAGCCCAGTACATTTAAAAACAAAAGTCTGCTAGGCAGACTCCTTCCCCCCCGCTTCCAGGGTTTCATTTCTGAAAACAGTTGGGCAGCTAACCCCAGGCCAAGCTAGAGGAAGGTGTAAAGTGGAACTGAAATCAAGTTAGCTCCACTTTTGATCCTGTAATAAGGGCTTCATTCCTGGAGGCATAGTGCCTGCTGCCCCATTAGGGCACACGGCCCAGTCTCATCCCACCCCACATTCCATCTGTGCAGCTCTCCTCACACTGGCTAACCTGCCTCCCCAGCCCAGCCCCCTTCATTAGCCATCTTCCCCTGCATCACAGGATGTGCTACCTACTACGGAGCAGTGAGAAAACACACTTGGGTAAAAACAAACCCTGGCTAATGTGCTGCTCTCTCCAAAGTGTGCCTGGCTTTAGCAAAGTAATTAGCCTCCACCAGCTTCTTTTCCTCTCCTGAAGATTATAGCAATCTCAGCCCCAAAAACCTTGGAATGTGATTCCTTCTGAGTATATGCTCATTTGAGATGTAATGACAATGACTTGGTGTGCAGCAGAATGTAGTAAGAAGAGCATGGAATGGATTTTATTAACGCTTGTGAATGATTTTGTGACTATACATATTGGTGACTTTTTTCTCTGAATGTCACTGTAATTGGCAATAAAAGTTGCTAGATTTGTCACTGGTCACTTTAACACTTATTTTCTCACTAGGGAAACCAAAAAGTCACTAAATCTAGTGACAAAACATCTATTTTGGCAACACCCTTATCCGCAGGCTCACTGGGCATGGAACCTGAGCAAAGTTCAATACCCACAGAGCTTTTGCATTTCTGGGAAGGAAAGAGCCCCCAACAGCAGCAGACCTGGAGCCTAGTCTCTTCCAATATGGAATCAGGTTCCTCCACCTCCATTGCTTTATAACCCAGGTGGAATGCAGACAAGTAAAAGTTCCCCCAATGATTCTCCTAGAAGAGGAAGGAACTCTCTGACTGGGGAACTCTTTCAGGAAAAGGACAGGACAACCAAGTGACTCCAGCCCCTGAGACACAGGAGCACATTAACAGTTCTGAAACAAAGCTCTCATTGACTCAAAAACACCTGCTTTCCAGGCTAATCGGTGGTGGAAGGGGTAGCACGGCCCATGAGAACACCTCCTTATCCTAACTTGACCAATCAACTTACCTTGGTGATCTAAGCCCCTTGAATACCTGGCCCTTCTATCACTTCCACACAGGTTACTTCATGAGGGTTACTGCAGCCTCAACACTTCTCCTATTTGCGGGCTCACAAAATTCAAGATACCTAAAACCATGCCAGACTCAGGATTAGCATTCCCCTGTGTAAGAACAAGAAGTCTGTCTGTCTTCCTTTTATCTTCTGTTATTAACTAAGCAGCTAATCTCTTAACTGTAAATATTCCCACAGGTCATTGACTCAATGGTTTGATAAAATCTGCTAAAACCAGGTCATCTTACATGTGGAAAGTGAGGGAGGAACTGAGAACATGTAATATTGTGGAAGTTGCCTTTTGATTTCTTTGATTTAGCTTCTATTAATATTTACAGATATAAATCATGTCTTTTTTTTTCCTACTCAAGGCAAATAATAGTAGTTGAACAGTATAAGAGTAATAGCTATCACATCTGTGATAATTCTTCGTGCTTGGGACCAGAAGTCAGAGTGTGAAAAGTAAATATATAAATCACCTAAAAAAATAAAGCACTGGAATTATTAATCATAAATGCAGACTGTGAAAAGGAAAAGTCCTTCCTTGCTTATATTCACCGTTAAAAAGAATGGCAGGATATGGACTATAATTGTTTCATGAAGTCATACTTCTAGACTATAAACAACCAGCAATAGCTTGAATATTTTAGGAATATTTGTCATGTGTTTCATTTTATAATCTTTATGTATATTTAAAATGGAAATTCTGTCAAACAAAACTGTAACATGTTTGGTAATGATTCTGAACAGTCATTTAAAAAATATTTAGTTTACATACTTTTTAGATGGTGCAGCCTTACTAATTCCTGGAACTATGAATGTTATGCACCACCTTTATGTTTCATTTTGCCCCATAACAATATAACCTGGTATAATCTTTTATATTTTGCATAAACTGTGTTTGCCCAGGGTAGAGGAGGGACTAGATTTTCTAATAGGTACTTTCCATTGCTGATTTATGTGATTCTGTATACACTTGCATCATTGCAAGTCACTGGTTTTTCAGGATTGTTGTTTTTTTTTGTTTTGTTTTTTTAAGACAAAATGTCATACTGCTGCTTGAACAAATTTTAATCCGCTAGTCTGGCCTTTGAACAGTGGTGGATTTGCTTGAAATGAATGATAAACTAAAAAGGAATGAACAGCCTTGAGTTACAAAACACAAAAACGATTGAAATAAAGTTTTAATTCTATATACTACCACAAATGGGGGCTATTTTTAAGATCTTTTCTGTGTTCTTGAAGAGGCTACATCCAGAAGAAGACTTCTATGCTATTAAACAAGGTTAAGTTGAAAGAGATGAAATACCTGTTCCAAGACTAAAAGAGTTTAACAAAATAGAATAACCTAAAGGATTTTGGGGTTAGTAGCACTTTGTTTTAAGCCACTTTTATGCCCTTCCTCCAATCAAAGGAGGTGATAGGAACCATTTCAAGGAGATTTACGGCAACTTTAATGCTTTCCCTCTTGAGCCATTATGTCAAAGACAAAACTCCTTACACCAGATAGGCCAGGTGATCACAAGAGCCATCCGTCTACTTTATGCCAGTAAAGGATTTTTCCATGCTGGGGGAATACTCAACTGCCCATTTAGAGCAGGTTTAAGGTTCTTTGAACCACTTTGGTTCAACCAGTGTAGCAGAAGGCAGGATATGGCAGTGCTTACGGTTCAGTTATGGCTCCTATAGTTGTAAGATGGCATGGGGGTGGAACCACCTGAGCAGAAGTGTGTTTACTTATGAAAAGTGTAAGTGATTTGTGTAGTGTAGTGATGGTCTCAAGTTGCAGTGGGGCAAGTCTAGGTTGGATATTAGGAAACACTATTTCACTAGGAGGGTGGTGAAGCATTGGAATGGGTTACCTAGGGAGGTGGTGGAATCTCCATCCTTAGAGGTTTTAAAGGCCCAGCTTGACAAAGCCCTGGCTGGGATGATTTAGTTGGTGTCGGTCCTGCTTTGAGCAGGGGATTGGACTAGATGACCTCCTGAGGTCTCTTCCAACCCTAATATTCTATGATTTCTGAGGGCAGAGTATGGGAGACTTCAGTGTTAGCTTTCCCTCAAACACAGCCATCCTTGTGCACATGGGTAGGAAGCAGGATCAAGGACCTGCCTTTGTTTCACCTATCAATACCCCTTCTGTGGCTGCTAGCTGTGTTGGCCGCTCACTGCCCTTTGTCCCCTAATATTCTTCAGAAAGTGTCTGTGCCGTACAGGGTGGTAAGTGCTCCAGGTGTCCCTCTTCCCATGCAGGTGGAGGCATTGTTTAGTTGGAAGAGAGAGTGGTTAAATATCAGAGTAATAGTTATAATAGAATAATCATTCTGAGCCTGCATACACCGTGTAGTGCTCATTCATTTAAAATTAAATGCTAAAAAGAGGCATTTTAATTATTCCCAGCTCTTACACTGAAATGTTTAATTTTGGTAATAAGGGAGTTTATCACATATCACCTGTTCGGATATTAAACTTCAATGACATTTCTATATGCCATATTTAGCATTCATTGAAGCTCTTATATGCTTTTCCAAGCAGTCTGCAGTACCAGTGTAATAATGATAAATTACAGTAAGTGGCAAATGATTATGAATTATTTTAGCATACATTGTAATAAAATTATTAATATCTTTTAATAGAGCTGGTGAGGATTTTTTTGACAACATATTTTTGTCAGAAAATGCCAATTCATCCAAACTATAACTTTTCATGCAAATGTATTGGTTTTGACTAAACTTTGACAGGAAAGGTTTCTCAGGTCCTGGAAGGAATTTCTGGTCAGAGAGAAGGACACACCCTAGTACAGCCAAAAGATCAAAGGCTAGAGCACACACCTGGAGTGTGGGAGACTCGGACTCAAGTCCCTGCTCTGAATCAGGCAAATCAGGGATTCAAGCCTTGGTTTTCCACATGCCAGGTGAATGCCCCAACTGCCAGGCTATTGACTAATGTCGAGTCAGAGTTTAATTTTTTTTCCATAGAAAATTTGGAAAGGTCTTAGTTTCATTCTCTTGAGAAATAGAATTCTTGTTTTCCAGCCGTATTAATAACGTCTATATGGAAACACTTATGAACTCTATTGTAATTTAGCATAAATGAATGTTCATTCTGAGTATTTTAATTCAGGTTGAACTTACTTGCTTAATAGTTCAACAATGCTAGCAAGTTTAACAATGTCATATTTGGGTATTGTAAAATTAAAGTAATTCTGTTGCAAATTTTGAATTTTGCAGCAATTTGACTTTTGATTATGTAAAACTACACTCTTCTTCCTTTGAACAGTAGGTTAAAAGTGGTGGGTACAGAAAAAGTTTAGATTGTATATTTTCCCCAAAACCACATCATTGCCTTTAATTAATGTTAGGTATTAGCACATTTTCATCATGAAATGGCTTTTGAACTTCAAACACAATGAATCATTATGATTAGCTGCCGGAGGAGATGTCATTACCATATTTATTCCCAGAAATCACAGCGAGTTTATTTTCATTATTTGCGCACAGTGACAAATTCCATTTTATAGTAGCACCAGAACCCTCTGGCATTGCATTTATGGAAGATTATTGTTCTACATTGTGGTTGGTCAATAATTTTTGTCTTGTGCCTTATGAAACTAACCAAGGCAGCCTTTCTGTCATGCCCCAGCAGCTGCTTGTCTCATTGCTTAAGTTGCCTTTTACCTATTTATCTCAAAATGCTTTTCTCAGTAGATGTCACTCCCTGTGATTCAAGTTTAATCTGGATTTGTCCCAAAATTCTTGCATAGGAAAGCCAAAATACATCTTCTCTTTTTAAATTCTTCTGCAAAATTCTCAGTGTGTGTGCACACGCGTGCGCATAGTAATCGGTAGCTCCACACACAAAGGATTGCAAGGCTTTTCATCTCCAGATCTCGTCTCCAAAGCAGACTGCCTTTTTTGTTTCTTAATCCTCTGATTCTCACCCCATCCATAAGGGTGAGGATTTACTCCCCTTTATAATGTGTTCTGATAACTGTGAATGCAAAGTGTTCACATGTTTGGAGCAGGGACTATCATTTACACTGTGCAGCATCTAGAACAAAAGGGGCCCTAACATGTTTGGCCTCTAGACACAACTGAAATATAAAAGTCAATAAGTATTATATTTCATTGATACAATTCTTTTGAATATTTGTTTATTTGATGAGCCCCTTTTGAGGATTTGCTGAAGTAAGGTTTGTGCGAATTTTATAAACCCTTTCATTGCTTTTGAGATTGTTGACTCATCTGTGGGATCTGGCAGGGGCACCTGGGATCAATTTATAGTCTCTGTTCATTTATTTTGGGGAAAATCCTTGTGTCAGCTGTTCCTCCACACTGAATGTTCAGATTCAGGTTGTTTAATCTGGCTTGTTGATTTGGGTCAGTAGTTGGATGGGCATTTGTCAGTGAGGACAGAGTGGGAATGTTCTGTTTTGTAGATATTGGTCAAAAAATAATATGAATTGCTTTAATTTTTCATATATACCTCAAAATAGTGTCATGATTAAAGTTATATATATTAAATTAAAATATGAAAATAACACAGCCTATAGTAAACTGCTTTGTTTGAAACCCATAGATCAGTGGTGGGCAACCTGCAGCTCACACCGCTTCCTGCAGCTCCCATTGGCCGGGAACAGCGAACCGCAGCTCCGGGCGGCCGTGTCTTCAGACAGCGAATGTAAATACTGTCTCATGGTTCGCCAGCAGATTACCCTGTTGGGTCATAGTTTGCCCACCACTGCCATAGATAACGAAGAGCCACCGTACGCAAATTTTTATGTGCAAATGATTTATTCATCAAAAAAATACAGATTCAGGTTGACTGAAACAATTCATGAATTCAGGTTGACTTCAGTGACTTGTTCTGGTAGGGGGGAAAAGTTCTTAAATGTCTAAGTGGTTTGTTTTGGTATTTTTGAAATGAAATGTTTTGAATTTTTATTTTGGAAAGAGGTTTCATTTTGGAATTTATCTCAGTTTTATAAGAGGGGGAGGGGGAAAATAGGGTTTTTTTTAAAAGCTTTGGAAACTAAACCATTTAGTTTGACTCAAATTTTTTTTTCATTTAGCCAAATTAAAAAAATAATTTTGGTTTGACTGATTTGACACCAGTCAAAGTCCTTAGCAGACAAAGGACTTTGAACTGTTTAAAATAACAGCCCTGACCTGGCAGGAGAGAGTGACCATCCAAGAACTGAAAGGTGAGACTGTGGCCAACATAAACAGACTCCAAGGACAGAGTTGAAGTATTTTAGACTTATCACAGTCACCATATGAAAGGAACGACCACTTGAGAATCTACGCTCATCATCAGAAGCAAGCTCTCCACAGACCAGGACACACCAACTCAAAGTGGCACCAGACCCTGCCAGAACAACAGATGCAAAACCTACAGATGTAGCTCCACTGCTACAATGAATAGCACCCCCAGAAAACACTTTTCAAGATCCATGGATACTAGCTATGCCTATCACAACATGTGGTGTACCTTATACAGTACACAAAAGCCCCAAAAACAATGATATGGATGAAACCAGGCATCCACTAAGCTCTGAAATGAATTCACACAGAAAAATGATAAAAGACAAAAACATCCTATCACCTGTGGGTGAACATTTTTCACAAAGCAATCAGTCTGACCTATCAGTCCTCATCCTGAAAGGAAACCTGCACAATACTTTCAAAAGATGAGCCTAGGAGGAGCTAGGGCAAGACTATTAAGGAAATATTGTCATTTCCCTGAACTGGAAATCACCTATTGAACCACAATCCACATACTTCAGTAACCAAAGGATTTCTATACACAGCAAAACTTTACTGAGTTCTCCAATGCAATATACATTGCATCAAAGACCTCAAACAAGTAAGAAATAATTAAAAAATCAGTGTTTAGAAAGTCTTATTTATAAGTATGTAACATTTACATTTCTCATAAAAATTAAAGATCAGAGTTTCCTAACTATAAAGGACAGCATTAAATGGAAGTGAATAATCTATGGTTGAATATCTGTTTCTCATGCCACTTCTACCCCAAAATTAATTAGAAAAATTGAAGTGTGTTCTGTGGCTATTATTAGAAGGATTTAATATATTCAGAAGCGTGACTGAACAGAATACAAGAATTTAATTTCACAAAAATATCTTGAGGTTTTGGAATTTGTTTCCATTCCACATTGGAAGGAGACCCTCTGCATTTTTTTTTGTGAAAAAAAGAAACACTCCAGAATAGCCAGTAATCCAGTGGTTGGAGCACTCATCTTGGATATGGGAAACCTGGGTTTCAAGTCCCTAGTCTATCAAATTCAAAGTAGGGACTTAAATCTGGATCTCCCTCATCCCATGTGAGTTCCCTAGCCCCTGAGCTATTCTCGACTCTCTGTGATTTTGACCAGAAATTCCATTCCAGATCTAAGAGATCTTTCTGACAAATTGGCATTTTCTGTTTTAAAAACATTTTGTCAACAACAATCCTGTTGAAACTGTAATTAGGAAATAGTATTTAGTTATGCCAAACACCAGTATGCAGTTTACTGTGACGTTCTTTATGAATACCACATCTCTTACACATGGATGGAATTCATGTTCAGAACATAAGTGGACTTTGTTCCCATAATAAGCTTGTTTGCTTTCAAATTGCACAAGAAAAACTTCCTGATACTGTTTTAGAAAACTAATAATTTATCAAAGTTTTTTTTCAAAAATTCAAGAAGAGGAAGGATTATCTTGTATAGACAGTATATGCATTCTACTCAAAACTCGAAAGACAATAAAGTATTAGTAAAAAGAAAAGGAGTACTTGTGGCACCTTAGAGACTAACAAATTATTAGTGTAAATCAGAACAAACTTCATTGAAATACAGAATCAGTTCTATCTATTTTAATGAGATTCCAGGTTGACAGTCTATCCTTCAGAGCACACATCAGCCTTATATATTTTGGATTCGGTTTAGTTAATTAGTTTTTGTCCAACATCCTTTATACAGAGTGAATTAGAGTTTGTGAATGAGAACAGTATACAGCTGTAAAGGCAATCAATCAACGTAATGCTTAAGCACTAAAATACTTTTGTTTAATGTCAGTTCTTTAAATTTTCATTGTATTACTAATTCTTACATTTATTGTTATCTCTGAGTAACCTCTTGTACTCACACCTGAAGATTTATGAGAAATATGATTCATGCGTTGAATATTTTTCCACTGAGCTTTGACAAATAGCCAGCAAGCTTCTAAAGCTTTCCAAATTAAGTAAAATGTATATTGTACATTTAAATAATGACTTTAATGTAGAAGTCCCAGGCCCTTTACAAACTAGAAACAGTAGTTCAGTGGGTATATGTTAAATTCCAATTATGTTAAGATATTATAATTAAAATTAAATATTAATCATATTTAATTATATATTAAAAATACTAGAAATGCTGCAGTGTTAGAGAGAGCCTGAGTCTCACAAGCATAATGAAATTATCTTTGCTACACTTTTAAAAGAGGCTTGGAACAGAGGCTGGTCATCCAGAAACTGAGGGACAGCCTCTAGGTAGCAAGCTGTCCATGAACGCTGGGTCCCTCACATAGGCTGGCAAATATACTGGGAAACTGTTCAAAGGCAATATGTAACTTGAATTAGAAAAGCAATTTTATCTAATATAGAAGTGTAAAGGCTGAGGTTGTGTATTTATGTTTCTTTTCTGTGTAACTTGCAAGTGTTTGCTCTCCCTTGCTATTTCATCTTTGGATCTGTGGTTTTTCTATTAAATTTTTTTAGATTATTTTTATCCCAAGCAGGTGTCTGTTGGGCAAACTGTGTGGAGTGTGTGTGCCAAAGTAAGCTGGTGTCTGGGGTGCTGGGTTCATGCCTTCAGGGGGTGACGAACCAGAGCGGATTTGTCCGAGTGTCAGGTAGTTAAGAACTCTAGAAGGATGGATTTGGGAAGGCCCGGGACTGGAAATGTGTTGATGTCACCTTGCAAGGAGTAAGTAGGCTGGTGAGAGCCAGGGTGAGACTTTATGCTTGTGGACAGACTACTCATGTGGGTCTGACCCACAGCTGCACATCACTCAAGGTTACAGGGCAGGCAGTGACAGAGCCCCTTTCTGGTCTAGAAAGTCCCCAAAATGTCAATTACTTTAATCATGGTCTTTAAGTAACTACATGGGGAGAAGATTTCTGATAAATCTCTGATCTGGCAGACAAAAGAAAAGAATCAATGGCTGGAAGTTGAAGCTTGACAAATTTAAACTGGAAATAAGATTAAAATGTTTAACAGTGAGGAAACTGATGTATTCAATAATTTGAAACTTTTCCCCATTTACTCATTTTGTGTTTTTCCATCTGGCAAAAACTAACTTTTTTTTTTAACATAGAACTGAAACTAACATGGCTGTTATTGTTAAACAGCAAACTTACATAACATTTTATCCTGGAGAAACATCTTGGAGTGATGTCATCTAATGTCAGTGTAGCTGTAGGAGATGCTGCTTGTCACTTCACTGCTGCTGCATAGCTAAATAGGCAGAGGGTAAAGGGAGCAGAAAATGCAGTTTTTTATAATCATGGATGTGTGTAGGATGTTACCTATTAAATCGCATTTTTAGAGCCCATTGTAGCAAATCTCTGAGTGCTCTCAACTCCTTTCGATGGTACAGGAGGTTAAATTTTAGATCTAAAACCTATAGACATAAATGTTCACTTACAATTTTCCCTTTCCTACAGTCTTGAACTTTCAATTAAACAATATGTATATGGATAATGAGAACACCCAGAGTTACATTAGATAAGATTATTTTTAAAAAAATTAAAGGTTTGTAAGAGAGAGAAACTATTATGGTTTAGGGCAAAAACAAATCTGTAATTCAGTGGGGTAGGGAAAAACTTCCACCATGGCCAAGCTATTCTACAAATGCCCATTTGGGGCTCTTGCATCTTCCTTGGAAGACATGCATTATTGGTCACTATCAGCAACAGGCTAATAGATTGGTCCGATATGCTTCGTTAGCTGTGTTCCTATGAGTCTGATTATATCGACCAGCATAGTAGAAAGCCCTTTAATGTTCTGGGATCAGATGTGATGTTTGCCATTTTGGCCAGCACAAGGGACTGAACTGAAGACCTCCAGAATTAAAAGCATGAATCTTTACACTTTATGCTAAAGAACTAGACTTGTTGCTTGAGAGCTAATAGAGCCTCATCCTTTAAGGAGCAGGCAGAGAGGGGACACAATACATACTGACCAGTGGGTTAGAGTTGTAAAATAGAATTTTAAACACATTCTTATCATTGCACTACTGGGCAATTGAAAGGATATAGGTATTAAAAAGGACACTATATTTGTTCTTCTGTTTGTCACAGCAACTGTCTGCATTAGTATTAAATACCGTAAAAGATTTTTGTTTTTTATGCCCCAAAGTTGTCAAAATAAGAAAATAGCATTTGTGTGCAGCTTCCATTAGTTAGCTGGTTGCTGCAAAATGCAAATTAGACTATTATATTTGGGGGGCAATCCTGTTTCTGCTGATTTGAATGGCAAAGTTTCACTAAACTTCAATGGCAAAGCCCCTTTAAAATACAGTTGATTCTTGCCAGCACATTGCTGAAATTACTTGTGTCAAAATCAGTTGGTAGCACTGTTCAGCTAGAGACCTTACACATTAGTTTGGGCCCAGAATTGTAACAGAAGTGTTAGCATAATAATCACAATGTTCTTTCTGCTCCAGATTGGGTTACAGAGTGTTCTGTCACTGACCGTGTTTTGTCAGTGGCATACATTCCATAACAGCGATGTGCACACACACATTTTATGGTCAGAGTTCTGCTGCTTTGGTGATTTGTTTGATATGTTTTGACTGCTGATCATTAGTAGCACATTGAGGTTTTCTGTTACACGCTAAAATAATTATCTGCCCAATTACATTATTCCCCATACGTCCTTCACCAGTAAGAGCCCACTCCTAAAATGGGCAGGGCAGCTGCTGCTTCCTCACTTCCCCTGGCATTCAGTTGGTCTCTGTGTGTTGTGAGCACTGGATATTGGATGATTTTTAGGGTTTCAACTATACAATGAAAAGGAGTGTGATGAAGTGCAGTAAGGCTGTGTCTGTGTTGGAGATCTGAATCTGTGGTGAAGCAACAGCTGGGACCGTAGTGATGTAAGTACTTTGGATGTCGTTTTGCTCCATACCCATGTTTGCACTGAACTGCCCTGTTGCACTGATGTCTGGGTGTCTATCCCACAGTTCCTGGCACAGCTTCTAGAAACAATGGCTTGTGGGATATGTAGAAATTCCTTCTGGGAGTAGCCATAACTCTCTGGAACACTTCCGTAAGTCCCCAGAAACAGGTGCTATTTCCAAATCCTTTCTCAAAATGGAGGCCAGGCTGAATGCTCAGCTTTTGCTCCTTGTTCAGCATCATGAAAAGAAGCTTCTACCGGAGCTTTTGAAAAGTGGCCCTGAACTGAGGTTGTGGATGGTGCTGTGCAGTACCTGAACAATGCTAGAGGCAGAGACCAACAGTGCACAGAGTAGTTGTTGCAAGAGTTGTGCACCTACCATTCCTGGAGAAATTACAATCCATGCATTACATGTGGGTGTCCTCTCCCACAGGGTGTGTTGCTGTCAAGGCTATAGTCCTTATGTTGCATAAGGAACACCCAGTAACAACTCACAGAGATTATTGACTGTAATGTGATATACTTATGTACTCTCTCTCTCTCACACACACACACACACACACACACACACACACACACACACACACACACACACAGAGAGAGCTAAATCTAACCTATTACTCCATCACTTCCCACTGTCCCCTTTCCCAAGCAATTCAGACTTCACATGTATAACTCTTGTCTTTAATACAACCAGTATATTATGCCTCCCCCCCAAAAAAATTATAGTCTTCCATTTTATTGTTAGCCTTAAACTGTAAACACATGAATAGTATGAGCCAATCTCAGCCATCACCACCACATACTAACCTTTGGGTGGTAATGTGAAAACATTTTCCTAAATCCCCGACAACAGGTATCTGACACATGGAAAAACAATAGCGGCACATTTGTTTTTGCATGTTTAATTTGATATATTACAGAAAAGTCATGTCAATTTTTTGTGGTTTTGTTTTGGGGATTTTTTTAGTTGACACATTTGGCTGCATGTTCATATTTCCTATAAGATGACTCAAATATATGTGAAAATAATATGCTGAAACTCTGATCCAAAGGAGGGTTATTACTCGAGTTGCAAAGGAACTATATAAATTATATGGCTGTTTATAAGCTGCTCCTTCAGTAGTTTAACAGCTAAAAAATGTAAAGAGCCTGGAAGGAATCTTTTATAACATCAGAAAGGAATTTCTTTGCTTATTTTACTGAAAAGAACAAAACTACAGTATTAATTACATAAATGTTTGTTTTTATATGCAACACCTTTCACTATGTTTAGTGTTTTTTTATTTTCTAAAGGACAGGGGCTTCCTTCTCCAATTGGGCTGTTGGGTTTTGATATGTATTGTATAATTATAGAGTAAGTCCTATTGGAAGCCAATTGGTTTAGGTGTTTTTTTCACAGCTGATGATAAATCTTGTGTAGGATTATTAGACTACATCTGAATTATGAAAATAGATACAGACATAAGTTTTAGAAAACTGGACGAAGAACAAAATACTAGTAACTAAAACCTACAGTAAATTATCTGAATCTCTTGCCACATTATAATCTCCAACTAAATGATCATAACTGAATGATGGTAAACCTGTGACAGCACTAGAAAATATATTTTAGAAGCGTGGCACAGTGCAGCTATGTATATGTATTTGTTATATAGGTTATGGTATGGGAGTCACTAGGCAAATCAGACAGTGTAACATTAATATGCAGATAACTATAGTAATAAATATGTGATGGTTTTGAGCCTGCCTAATGTAAACTGTATGGTTCCAGAAGCCTGAGCAGACTGTCTGATCTAAGTACTCCTGCAATTAATGAATTGCATGAACCTTCTCCTTAGCCAAACTGCCTCCTGAGAGCTTATTAACCATTACATGGTGTTAGAAGTGGCATCAAATCCAAGATGGTATAAGTACTTCCTACAATGGGGAGCAGATTAAGCAAATGCAGTGGTGTTGGAACAATTTTTAGAATGGGGGTGCTGAAAGCCATTGAACCAAACTGTAAACCCTGTATATGATGGAAACCATTTCCAGCCAGAGGGTGCTGCAGCACCCCCCAGCATCCCTAGTTCCAGCACCCCTGAAAAGATGTCCATCATGGCCTCTCTTTCCACTGACATGAGTGAATGCAAAACTTAATCCATCCCCTGGAATAGGGTTAGTATTAGGATTTTTAGGATGTTAGATTTATATTGATTAGTTCATTTCCTAAGACCCTCCTTCTGCAAATGAATTAGTGTATTTGGAATCTTTGTGTCTATGTGGAATCCCATTGATTGCAGTGGGACTTTGTGCATGGCTAAGGGTTTGTCAGTGTGGACCTCGTTGCAGGATCAGGGGTTTAGTACACTTTTCTTGTTGTTTTTAGGCCTCACCATAGATCCTGTCTGTTGTTACAGTAGAGTTGTGAAAAAGTTGGTGTGTTGTGTTTTTTTAAGAGTAAAAGATGATAAAGTATTTTATTTTATGTTTTATTTGGGAGAAGGGATGGACAAAGCAGTGGTAGGGGACCAGGTTTCTCCAAGGTTTTGCTTTTCAGGTTTTTTTCTTTGATGTCGCCCCCAAGTATTTCTGTGAACACAACATATATAGGATAGCTTTTTAATACTAGCAGTGTAGAGTTCTAATTTCAGTCTGTGCATGGAAGCTTTCCCCTTTACTATAGTGGCGTGGCAGCCTCACTGATAGTTATGGGTGCACCATGGCTTTTGTTTATAGGTCAATCTTTCTAAGTCCTCTAAAGCAGTGGTTCTCAAAGCCGGTCCTCCGCTTGTTCATTCTCAGTCTGGGTTCTACAAAGATTTAGTGGGTGACATGCACTGCTTTAGATAAAACTGCTTTAGAGCAGCCAGCATGTCCCTTGGCCCGAACCTCTTCCCGCAGCCCCCTTTGGCCTGGAGCGGCGAACCGCCGAACCTGCGGAGGCTGCCCGTAAACAAAGTGGCTCGGCCCACCAGGGGCTTTCTCTGAACAAGCAGCATACTGGCTTTGAGAACCACTGCTCTAAAGTAGACATGCTTAGTCAGAGCCTGTTGAAATTTGGTGTGACTCAGTAGGGTGCAGGGTAGGGATAGTGATCCAGATTTGGGATTACTTGAGCTTGGGGTTGCAGTGATAGAAGATCTGAGTTCAAACAGGCTAGAGATCAAACTATTGATGTGATGTGGGTCAAAATGGTCTCAGTCTGTCACGTTTTATCTAAAGCAGTGCATGTCACCCACTGAATCTTTGCAGAACCCAGACTGAGAATGATAGTTAAGGAAATGTACATTTTAGATGGTTTACATTCTCACCATTTCATATGATTTAAAGCATGACTCTTGTAAATCTTCTACAATCCCATTACTTGTTGTGTTTTGAAATGTGGTGTGCCTCCTCGGGGCCGCAGGATAGATGTAATGATTTGAATTCATGGTCATTTGACCAAGGGGTTCCTGAGTTCCAGGCTCTCCTCCCCAACCCCTTTCCTTCCAGTGCCTTGTACTGTTAAACTGAAGATATGCCTGCACAGCAGCTAGACCCCCACAGCTGGCTCATGCCTTGGGCTGCAGGATGGTTTCATTGCTGTGTAGAATTCCAGGCTCAGGCTGGAGCCTTGACTCTAGGACTCTGCGGGGTGGGAGGGTCCCAGAGCTTGGGTTCCAGCCTAAGCCTGGAAGTCGACACAGCAATGAAACCACCCCGTAGCCTCAGCCCTGCAAGTCCCCATCGATTGGCATGGGCCAGCCAAGGTTTTTTTTGTTTGTTTGTTTTCTTTGCGGTGTAGACCTACTCTGAGAGGTATTAATGACTGGATGAATCACAGAGCAAAATGAGATTGATGGTTGAGAGTTCACTCTTCAATTAATGTTACTAAGGATAAATTAATCACAAATGCCCATCTAAGACAAAAGGAGTTTTGGACTGAGTGGCTGGAGGTTTCTACAGTTTTAAGTCCTGGGTGGCAGTTTTATATTGAGGTCAATATAATGCAAGTGTCTGGTTGGGAGTGGGAAATTAAGCATGTGAATGGTTCCTGGGAGAGGAGGAGGTATTAGGGGGTGGAGGAGTTGGGGAATGGTGGGGAGAGGGATTTAAGGCTGTAGAAAGGGAGGAGGATAAATGGAAATGGGTGGTAGGGGAGGGGAGAGAGTTTGGTTGCTCAGGTGTGGAAAGCCTGGCACCCTCCTGCTCTGCCAATGCACCCCAACCTCTCTTTCCCTCACAGGTCTGCCAATCCACCCCAATCTTCTAGCATCCCACAAGTCTGCCAGTATACCCCAACTTTATTGCATTCAACAGTTTTGTCAGTACACAACAACCCCCTGCACTCCCTGTGCTGCCAAGGCCCCCCCAATCTTCCCACACCCCACAGCTCTGCCAATGCACCCCAACCCAGGCGCACACCTCCCGCAATTCACTTAGACTGTGAGCTCTTTGAGGCAGGGACAGTCTCTGTTACAGTGGCACAGTAGCACCACTATAGTTAAGGTTGCATTATGACTTCTGTTTAAACATTGACTGTTCTAAGTCCTCTAAAATCGACATGCTTAGTCGGATTCCTTTGCAAGTAGCTATGTCAGCAATCGAAAACTCAATTATGGTTACCTGGATAGCCACATGTGGAGAGACTTAATAAAATATGGCTGCAGATACGTTAATGTATAAACAAAGAGTTATAAAAATGGGCACATCCCATTGTTTACAGTTGGAATATTGGAATGACGTAGTAGGTGACAGCCAAAACCATCATCACCACTTACAGTGACCTCCACTGACTGATCTGTTCTGTCTCTGTTTTCAACAGTCCATGATCTTGGAAGAATGTCAACTTTGTGAATTGCGGTGTACTTTATATCCACTTATTGCTCAATAATTTTCATTTATGGATGGCATTGGCTCTTGATTAAGATGTTTAGATCTCTATGTGTGTCTAACCAATCTCAAATTGAACCTGAATACATTTCTAAAGTAGCCAGTTTGAGTGATGATTAAGGCTATAATTTTGTCATGGATATTTTTAATAAAAATCATGGACAGGTCACAGACAAAAAAAAAATCACAGAAGCCATGACCTGTCCCTGACTTTCACTAAAAACATCCCTGACAAAATGGGGAGGGAGGAGGGTCCAGCACCCTGCCCACCCCCCTGCAGTGGCTGGAAGCTACAGGGACCCCATTGTCCAGGGGCTGGGAGGGGTCCCTCTGCTGCCCTGCAGGGCTAGAGCTGGGAGGGCTCCCCCACCGCCCTGAGGAGCTGGGAGCTGCAGGGGGCCCTTGGCCAGAATGGAGCAGCTCCAGGGTTCCTCTGCCACCGCTGGCTGGGAGCTGCAGGGCGGGGGGGCTGCTCTCGGTGGCTGGGCAGCTCAGGGGTTGCTGCTGGGCAAGTGCAGGATGGTCCCCTGCCACCCGCGGAGGCTGGTCAGCTGCTGGGCCCCCACTGTCATAAAGGTCACTGGAAGTCACAGATTCCGTGACCTCCGTGACATAATCTTAGCCTTAGTGATGAACCTGTTACTTGTGACTAGTGTAATTTTGCCCCCTCTCAAATCTATTCAAGGCTATGCAGACATTGTGGTGATTCACCTGGGTGGACATGATCTGGGCCTTATTCCTGGTGTATGCCTCATACAATGTATGAGAGCAGATTTGGCCTGCATCAGAGATTTGTGTCCAGGAGCTGTGATAGTTTCCCCTGATTTGGCTAAGCATTTGAAAATTGCTACAATTGAGACAATATGGAAGCTATTAATAAGTGTTGGAAGAACATCAGTAATAAATTGGACGGTTTGTGGCTGACCAGAAAATGGGTACTGTATGGCATAGATAGAGACATTACAAGATCTAACTCTGACGGTTTCTCGGGGAGGGGGTACATCTACTGGACAAGGATCAGAGGATCTTTTTCTCAAAGAAAACTATCAGTATTTAAGACCAGAGACGCTGTCTGTGATTTCTCGCACTGGCCCTGCCAGAAATGCCTCCCTAGAACCATTCTGAAACATGATCAGGAACACAGTTCCACTGTTACACAATTGTCCTATGCTCCAGGTACTTCATGTGAGTTAGATTATTCAGGACAGAGTGTAGGGGAATTACTGGCAATAGAAACATTACTATACCAGGGAATGAAAAATTCAGGGAGACCTGTTCTGTGCTTGCTGTCTGAGGGGTTGGAGCACAGTATCCCCGATACTGTCACGGCTAACCTGGTGGCAGAACTTTGTGACTTTGTCCTGACCCATAACTATTTCACATTTGGTGACAATGTATACCTTCAAATCAGCGGCACTACGATGGGTACCCGCATGGCCCCACAGTATGCCAACATTTTTATGGCTGACTTAGAACAACGCTTCCTCAGCTCTCGTTCCCTAATGCCCCTACTCTACTTGCGCTACATTGATGACATCCTCATCATCTGGACCCATGGAAACGAAGCTCTTGAGGAATTCCACCATGATTTCCAGTCCACACAAGAGATCCACTTCCTGGACACTACGGTGCTAATAAGCGATGGTCACATAAACACCACCCTATATCGGAAACCTACTGACCGCTATTCCTACCTACATGCCTCTAGCTTTCATCCAGATCATACCACTCGATCCATTGTCTACAGCCAAGCGCTACGATATAACCGCATTTGCTCCAACCCCTCAGACAGAGACAAACACCTACAAGATCTCTATCATGCATTCCTACAACTACAATACCCACCTGCTGAAGTGAAGAAACAGATTGACAGAGCCAGAAGAGTACCCAGAAGTCACCTACTACAGGACAGGCCCAACAAAGAAAACAACAGAACGCCACTAGCCATCACCTTCAGCCCCCAACTAAAACCTCTCCAACGCATCATCAAGGATCTACAACCTATCCTGAAGGACGAGCCATCGCTCTCTCAGATCTTGGGAGACAGACCAGTCCTTGCTTACAGACAGCCCCCCAATCTGAAGCAAATACTCACCAGCAACCACACACCACACAACAGAACCACTAACCCAGGAACCTATCCTTGCAACAAAGCCCGTTGCCAACTCTGTCCACATATCTATTCGGGGGATACCATCATAGGGCCTAATCACATCAGCCACACTATCAGAGGCTCGTTCACCTGCGCATCTACCAATGTGATATATGCCATCATGTGCCAGCAATGCCCCTCTGCCATGTACATTGGCCAAACTGGACAGTCTCTACGTAAAAGAATGAATGGACACAAATCAGACGTCAAGAATTATAACATTCAAAAACCAGTTGGAGAACACTTCAATCTCTCTGGTCACTCGATCACAGACCTAAGAGTGGCTATACTTCAACAAAAAAGCTTCAAAAACAGACTCCAACGAGAGACTGCTGAATTGGAATTAATTTGCAAACTGGATACAATTAACTTAGGCTTGAATAGAGACTGGGAATGGATGAGTCATTACACAAAGTAAAACTAACACGGCTGCTACTCTGAAACCTGTTATTTCCCCATGGTATTTCTCCCTCCCACCCCACCCCCCACTGTTCCTCTGATATTCTTGTTAACTGCTGGAATTAGCCTACCTGCTTGTCACCATGAAAGGTTTTCCTCCTTTCCCCCCCCCCCCTGCTGTTGGTGATGGCTTATCTTAAGTGATCACTCTCCTTACAGTGTGTATGATAAACCCATTGTTTCATGTTCTCTGTGTGTGTGTATATAAATCTCTCCTCTGTTTTTTCCACCAAATGCATCCGATGAAGTGAGCTGTAGCTCACAAAAGCTTATGCTCTAATAAATTTGTTAGTCTCTAAGGTGCCACAAGTACTCCTTTTCTTTTTGCGAATACAGACTAACACGGCTGCTACTCTGAAACCTGCCTAAATAACTCTTATCAACAACATATCATTTTCTGTTAAAAAAAAACTAGGAAATTCAATGAGAAAAAAATGACATTAATGCAGAGTTCGGGTTGCTTGGTGGTATGTTGCAAAACACTGAGTTGAGCAAAACTTACTTTTGAAAACTAAGCAATGCAAGATTGCCCATACAACCTTAACTTTACCTTCTTTCAGCAATACCCCAATATGCCCTGTTAACGGACACACATTTACTCTGCCAGCTCCATGGTTGCTGACATGTATAAGCTCTTCACCAACTTTTACAGCCCATTTCACCTCACCTACAGAATTCCATCTAACACTATTGAAGGGAAAACATGGGGAAAAAAGGTTGCCCATACCACCTTCTATCTGGTGGTTTTTTTGTGAGCTGGCAGTAACCAATTATTTGCATGCACTTCAGGTGCAGTCAGTATGTGAGCTGAGGTGTACCTACACTAAAAGGTGGGTCTACTTGGTAAAGGTGTGTATGTGATATGAGACAGAGCTTCTTGAGCACAGAGCTAGCAGGAGTAGCAGGCTAGGGGATTTCTAAGCAAGGAAACTGCCTGCTGTTGTTTATTTCCACTGTGTTCAGGGAAACAGGAGTCAGAATCTGTGCACATTTTTTGTGCATAAAAAGGCTATGCCAAAAATACAGCTGACTCCTCTTGCTGATTTCTCATCCAAACAGAAAGAACCCTGCAAGGCTCCACATTTTAGCTTTGTGCATAGGCTCAAGTAGCAACAATACCCTGGAAAAAGTATTCTACGCATTCCTCTTTCTTAAAGAGTGCTTGTTCATCTTCCTGCTGGAGAATACCCAATACCGTGTACAATGATGAAACTCTGAACAATGAGAGAATGGAGATATGTTACAGACAATGTTTTTGAAAGAAAAAGAAATATGCCAGTGGCTACTGCACCTACCAGAGTACCTTTCCTTTTCCAGTAGCTAGGATACTAGGAAAAAGCCTAAGGGATAGCCAGGCTAATCACAAACATTTCCGCGCCAGAGTCTTGAAATAGCTCCTTTCCTTGAACTAGAAAATGACCTATGGCAGGGGGCACAAACCAAAAGAAGACAATAAATGAAATAACTTTTGACTCTTCCAGTCAAAATACAATGGTACATAGTGAGCTGTCTGTCTTCAGGTATTTTATTTTAGACATATAATTTTGATGGACAAGTATTCATTTATATGGAATGCAAATGGAATCCATGGAATTCCAAAGAGTCCAATGAAAATAAATTGAAGGATTGCTTTTCTTATCTATCTTTTATAAACAAAATCCCTCAATAACCAATCTGCAACTGCGTGGCTTACTTTCTAAAAGGAAAGAAAATCTAATTTAAACTCAATATAATTCTTTGGTGATGACATTCATGGAGAGTATCATTAAAAATCGGCTGAAATCTGTGATGTCTGTAGAAGGCCGCTTTTGTTCTAAAAAAAAAAAAAGCCAGTCAAATATAAAAGAAATGTAAAAATTAAAAACACACCAGAAATTGGCTTTATTTTACCCAGGGAGGGTTAATTATTTACCTTTAAGGCCTACAGTTATTGTATTTGGAGGCCAAGCACACACGCATTACTTTATTTAAAGGGGGATAAATCCTGAAGATCTTCTTCAAGCACAATGAGTACTGAAATCAGTAGGAATTTTGAGTTCAAGTAAGGATGGCAGGATCTGGTCCTTTGCAAGAGTGTTCTCCTACAAGGTTAGCTCATCTACAGCACTTTGCAGAAATAGTCACTGACCCTAATAGCTCTGAATTTAAAGGCCCAAGTGAATTATTACTGGAATTCATGTGATGGAAAAAGGACTACTCTTAACCTCAATTGAGGAATGATTTGTTTCACATAATTCAGTGAGCATCCTATATTGAAATATATAAGTATTTAGGTTTTGTTTAATCTTTGCCTGAGCTGCTATTTAGGATATAGGGTAACAGTTTTACAATAAGTGAAGCTGTTTTTCAATCTGCTACTCAAGCAGGGGTCTCATTTGCTCTGAGGCAAGGAGGGCAGGTTCCCATCCCCACCCGCAACCTTGGTTTGCCTACCCCGCCCTTCCTGACTTTTTCATAGGTCTATCTTCCATTTTTAGTCTCCACCCCCAATTTATCATGTTATAATATAATCACATATACTGTTCTGTATGCTGACACGAGTTTGCCTTCTCCTTCCTACCCTTGAATTTTTTTCGGAAAATGATACCTTGTACCCAAGGGGACACTGACATTTTTCTCCATGCTTTTATTTCTTCATAGAATTTAAGGCCAGAATGGGCAATTAGATGATTCAGCCTGACCTTCTGTATTTCACAAGCAGTTAAATTTTACCCAGTTAGCCCTGTATTGGATCCAATAATTTGTGTTTGGCTAAAGCATAGCCTCCAGAAAGGCAATTGAAAACATCAGGAGATGGACAATCAACCCCTTTCCTTGTCCACTTGTTCCAGTAGTTAATCACTCTCAATGTTAAAAAAAAAAAAAAAAAAAAGTGCCTAATTTCTCATTTGAATTTGTTTGGCTTCAGCCTTTGGTTCTTATTATACATTTCTCCACTAGATTACAAAGCCCTTTAGTATCTAGAGTTTTCTCCCTCTGAAGTTAATTACACACTGTAATCACTTCTGCTCTCAGTCTTCTTTGGGATAAGCTGAACAGATAGCTGTCTTTAAGGCATTTTCTTCAGCCCTCTATTGAATCATTTTTGTAGCTCTTCTCTCCATTTTCCCCCAATATCCTTTTAAAAATGTGAACATCAGACCTGGACATAGTATTCAAGTATTGGTATGTTGAAAAACTGATTGCCCATTCAAGAGTCAGTTATTGCTATTACTAGAGTTGTTACAGACTAGAAACTGGTTGATTTATAAAGTTGGAATTATCACTACTCATTGAACCGGGATAATTAGCCCCTTTGCCCCTCTGCTGCCAGACTTTTTAATCTCAGCTGCAGATTTATCCCCCTTCTGGGTTTCTTCAGAAACAATCACATTATTTATTTATTTATTCATTTATGGTAGTGCCCATGATCTGCTAGATGCCTCCTGAACACTCAAGAAAGGATGGTCCCTACTTCAAGGGGCATCTGAGGACAGACAGCAGTTGAGATAAATGTAATAATAATAGGCAATTCACATACAAGTCAGCTTGATTCACTGTAAGCCGCTCATCAGAAGTGAATGTTAAAGAGGGACAGAAATGTGGACAGCTAGGGGCCTTACAGATGACCTAAGGGAGGCTGAATAGAAGAAATTATTGAGGTGTCTATGCAAGCAGCTCCCAGCACTCTACCTCCATTTTAAATTCATACAATTTCTTCATTAGCTACATCTGATCATGCGCCCTGACCTCACATCACACTCATCCCAAGAGCTCCACCCCTCAAAACACCTTTGCCATCTAGATACCTCCACAAGCAATGAATCAGCTGAAATGCACCAACACTTTCTTCTTAATTCTCTTATGTAGGCAATATCAATCCTCCATTTCCAATCCAGCTCATTACAATGTAATTACCTCTATTGCCTGTAAAATGCCAGGCACTCAGTATGAATAAATAACTGCTACAATATAACAGCCAAAAGCTCAATATTTAGGGCCTGACCTTGTAACCCTTACTGATGCAAGCAACCCCAGTGTAGTTAATGGGGAACACTCATGAATAAGAGTTATTTATGTGAGTAAAGCTTGCAGAATCAGGCACTTTAAAATCAAAATGGGTTAATTAGTTGTTTCATGTTGAGAATCTTCAGCAACAGATCACATGAAAGACACTGAAATTATTAGTGCCACTACCTGAGAAAATGTGGATCTGAAGATCACTCCTGCTAATTCCTAAATCAAAGGTAAACTGGGAAAAACTTATTAATAATGCTTAATAATACAGCCCTAATACTCATCTCTAGCTGAGTAGCACAGGGTACAACTCCAAGATGTATATACAATGTGGTGTTGCAATCCTCCATTGACCCAGCTCTCCACCATGAGAAGGTCCCAACTGTGTCACCCTAAGATAACTTTAGGTCAGCTTTACATTGGTTGAGTGACACAAGCTACCTTCTAACACGGGATAATCTGGTCCAAGATGTTTGTAAGTATGGGTTTACACAGCATATGTTTAAAATTACTCCATCATATACAAAGTCCTGGAAAAACAAGGAAGTAGATAAGTCCCACTGAGTCAGTGGTTCTCAACCGGGGTACATGTATCCCCAGGGGTACACAGAAGTCTTCCAGGGGGTACATCAACTTATCTAGATATTTGCCTAGTTTTACAATAGGCTACATAAAAAGCACTAGCAAAGTCAGTACAAACTAAAATTGTATACAGACAATGACTTGTTTATACTGCTCTGTATACTACACACTGAAATGTAAGGATAATATATATATAATATTAATATTAATATTAATATTATATATATATGCCAATTGATTTATTTTATAATTATATGGTAAAATTAGAAAGTAAGCAATTTTTCAGTAACAGTGTGCTATGACGCATTGTATTTTTATGTCTGATTTTGTAAGCAAGTAGTTTTTAAGTGAGGTGAAACTTGGGGATACACAAGAGAAATCAGGCTCTTGAAAGAGGTACAGTACTCTGGAAAGGTTGAGGGCCACTGCACTAAGTAATATACTTGAGAGTTGATGATGAGAAGCACATTGAGGCCTGATACATTTTTAGACTTTTTTTGATTTTTAGACTTGTGATCCTCTAGCTTTGCTTTTTTGTGGCTTTGTTTACAACTATGTTAATCCTTTAAAAATATTAAAAAGAGAGAAAAACAAGTTATTGTTTGAGACTTATATTTTTTAGAATACTGCAAGAGAGCCTTGAAGACAGCTCAGCTATTTTGTGACATCACCCATTGTATATGGTTGATCTATTTATATGTCTATTAATTTGATTAAACAATGGGTCATGTGATTAAATTTATTTCATGTCTATGTCCCTAAAGACAGCTGTCAGAAGGTATCAATTATAGTAATTAAAGATCAGTTTTGCTATGGATAAATTATTTGAATCTATTTTCAGACAAACTGGCTTTATTATGTATTTCAGATTAATTTTTTCCTACCACATGAACTCATACTTTTTTCTATCAATATTCAGGTTTCAGAGTAGCAGCCGTGTTAATCTGTATTCACAAAAAGAAAAGGAGTACTTGTGGTACCTTAGAGACTAACAAATTTATTTGAGCATAAGCTTTTGTGAGCCACAGCTTACTTCATTGGATGCATTCAGTGGAAAATACAGTGGGGAGATTTATATACACAGAGAACATGAAACAATGGGTGTTACCATATACTCTGTAAGGAGAGTGATCACTTAAGATGAGCTATTACCAGCAGGAGAGCGGGGGCGGGGGAGAGAGAGAAAACCTTTTATAGTGATAATCAAGGTGGGCTATTTCAGTACAGAGACAGGTTTCAGAGTAGCAGCCGTATTAGTCTGTATTCGCAAAAAGACAGCTTGTGCCACACACTCTCAAAGAAACTGCGGAACCAACTGATCAACATCCTCTACAGCAAACAGGGAAAGATTAAGAATGAGCTCTCAAAACTGGATACTCTCATAAAACACAACCTTCCACACAAACTTCCTTGTGGCTGGACTTTACAAAAACTAGACAAGCCATTTACAACACACACTTTGTTTCTCTACAAAAGAAAAAGGACATTAAACTATCTAAACTATTACATGCCACAAGGGGCCACAACAGTGGTTCCCTTAATCCACCCAGCAATATTGTTAATCTATCCAACTATACTCTTAGCCCAGCAGAAGAATCTGTCCTATCTCGGGGCCTCTCCTTCCGTCCCTCCGCCCCCACGAACAAGATGCAATGTCCTAGAATCCTATTTTCGACGTCTCCAACTCAAGGAATATTTCCAACACACCTCTGAACAACATACTAACTCACAGAGACCTTCCTACCAACACTACAAAAAGAAGGATTCTGGGTGGACTCCTCCCGAAGGTCGAAACAACAGACTGGACTTCTATATAGAGTGCTTCCGCCGACGTGCACGGGCTGAAATTGTGGAAAAGCAGCATCACTTGCCCCATAACCTCAGCCGTGCAGAACAAAATGCCATCCACAGCCTCAGAAACAACTCTAAGGTGCCCCAATACTCCTTTTCTTTTTGCGAATACAGACTAACACGGCTGCTACTCAGAAACAACTCTGACATCATAATCAAAAAGGCTGACAAAGGAGGTGCTGTCGTCATCATGAATAGGTCGGAATATGAATAAGAGGCTACTAGGTAGCTCTCCAACACCACTTTCTACAAGCCATTACCAAAAGAAACCACACCATTTGCTCAAGAAACTCCCTGAAAAAGCACAAGAACAAATCCGCATAGACACACCTCTGGAACCCCGACCTGCGGTATTCTATCTGCTACCCAAGATCCATAAACCTGGAAATCCTGGACGCCCCATCATCTCAGGCATTGGCACCCTGTCAGCAGGATTGTCTGGCTATGTAGACTCCCTCCTCAGGCCCTACGCTACCAGCACTCCCAGCTATCTTTGAGACACCACTGACTTCCTGAGGAAGCTACAATCCATTGGTGATTTTCCTGAAAATACCATCCTGGCCAGTAGAAACACTCTACACCAACATTCCACACAAAGATGGACTACAAGCCATCAGGAACAGGATCCCCGATAGTGTCACAGCTAACCTGGTGGCTGAACTTTGTGACTTTGTCCTCACCCATAACTATTTCACATTTGGGGACAATGTATATCTTCAAATCAGCGGCACTGCAATGGGTACCCGCATGGCCCCACAGTATGCCAACATTTTTATGGCTGACTTAGAACATGGTTCCTCAGCTCTCGTCTCCTAATGCCCCTACTCTACTTGCGCTACATATATGACATCTTCATCATCTGGACGCATGGAAAAGAAGCCCTTGAGGAATTCCACCATGATTTCAACAATTTCCATCCCACCATCAACCTCAGCCTGGACCAGTCCACACAAGAGATCCGCTTTCTGGACACTACGGTGCTAATAAGCGATGGACACATAAACACCACCCTATACGGGAAACCTACTGACCACTATTCCTACCTCCAGCTTTCACCCAGATCACACCACACGATCCATTGTCTACAGCCAAGCTCTACGATACAACCGCATTTGCTCCAACCCCTCAGACAGAGACAAACACCTACAAGATCTCTATCAAGTATTCTTACAACTACAGTACCCACCTGCTGAAGTGAAGAAACAGATTGACAGAGCCAGAAGTCACCTACTACAGGACAGGCCCAACAAAGAAAATATCAGAACGCCACTAGCCATCACCTTCAGCCCCCAACTAAAACCTCTCTAACGCATCCTCAAGGATCTACAACCTATCCTGAAGGACGACCCATCACTCTCACAGATCTTGAGAGACAGGCCAGTCCTTCCTTACAGACAGCCCCCCAACCTGAAGCAAATACTTACCAGCAACCACACACCACACAACAGAACCACTAACCCAAGAACCTATCCTTGCAACAAAGCCCGTTGCCAACTCTGTCCACATATCTATTCAGGGGACACCATCATAGGACCTAATCACATCAGCCACACTATCAGAGGCTCATTCACCTGCGCATCTACCAATGTGATATATGCCATCCTGTGCCAGCAATGCCCCTCTGCCATGTACATTGTCAAACTGGACAGTCTCTACGTAAAAGAACGAATGGACACAAATCAGACGTTAAGAATTATAACATTCAAAAACCAGTTGGAGAACACTTCAGTCTCTCCAGTCACTCGATTACAGACCTAAGAGTGGCTATTCTTCAACAAAAAAACCCTTCAAAAACAGACTCCATCGAGAAACTGCTGAATTGGAATTAATTTGCAAACTGGATACAATTAACTTAGGCTTGAATAGAGACTGGGAGTGGATGAGTCATTATACAAAATAAAACTATTTCCCCATGTTATTCCCCCCCCACCACCCCACATTGTTCCTGAGACGTTCTAGCCAACTGCTGGAAATGGCCCACCTTGATTATCACTACAAAAGGTTTTCTCCTCCCCCCCCGCCCTCCTGCTGGTAATAGCTCATCTTAAGTGATCACTCTCCTTACAGTGTGTATGATAACACCCATTGTTTCATGTTCTCTGTGTATATAAATCTCCCCACTGAATTTTCCACTGAATGCATCCGATGAAGTGAGCTGTAGCTCAGGATAAATAAATAGCTCAAATAAATTTGTTAGTCTCTAAGGTGCCACAAGTACTCCTTTTATTTCTATCAATATTGTGACTCCATGAATTTTTATGTTTATCAGCTTACTGTACAGAATGTGAGATCAAGAGTATGTTCTCTAGAAACATTACTCATCAAAGCACTCCTACTTTCTTACCAATGTGAATTTAATTTCCTTTAGAGAATCCATCGCTTTCCTGATTACTCATTCCAATGGATGATTATACTGAACTTTCATTTAGCAGATACATTAGGTCAATTTTTAGATACCTAGAACATTGAGCTGCAAAATCTGTTTCCGTTCACTACTAAGGTTAATTTTGGATATACTATTAGCAATTTAAACTGTTTGTCTATGACACAAACTGGATACTCAATTTTCACAGAAAATGTTCATCACAGAAACCTCTTTCTTCCTTTTGGACAGAGCAAGACCAACTCCTAAGACAAAATAATTTTGAACCAGAAATAGTAGTAATCATGAAAGAACCAAACTGTTAAATTAGCCACCATGAAAGGTCCATAGCAGAAGGTTTAAGTGGTGCAATTTAGTGCTTGACAGAGGAGTCATGCCGAGCAGAGCTAAATTGCAGAACCAGAGTTGTGGTTGTGAGACAAGCCAATGGTCAGTATCAGAAGTCAGGAGCCAGTGGGTTCAGAGGAAGGTAGAGACTGGGGCTGAAGTGGGAACAGGTTGGAGCAAGGACCAGTACAGGAAACAGGTCTGGCACAGCTGTAGGCATGGAATGCATTGAACAGCTGCTGTGCTGCTACTGCTACAAGACTTAAATGATGGGCTGCTGGCTTTTCTGTCCAATCTTGGAGTACAGTCACTTAGTGAGAGCTTATGAGCTCATGGAGTTGCCAGATGACCATGCCCAGAGCCGTCTGAGTGCCTGGCAGAGAGAAGATGTATGTTTCCTTGTGTGTTAATGTGTTAATGTTTCCATTGAAGAACAGTGTCCCTAAAGAACTGTTACTATTTGTGAATGTCTTGGTATGGCCCTGATATTTTTTGCAAAGCATAAGTAATTGCAAGGTGCCAGGCAGTGGAGAACCGGGCCCTACACCTTTTATTTTAGCTTGTTATCTGTTCATCTCATGTGTTTCTAAAACCTCCTTTCTTATTTTACCTTTAAAAGAAAAAAGAAAAGAAAAAAGAAAAAAAGAGAAAGATACTTTATATTCTTCCCCTTCCCCTGCCCCCCCCCCAAGAATCCTTATCCTCAACAGGGTATGCCTGGTTCAGAAGCCTTCAAGAAATGCCACACCTGTAAAGAGTTGATCTGTAAAGAGTATGCACTCTCAGTGCATTTGCTGCTTTGGGGAAGGTCACATCCAGCAGAAGTGTGGTCTTTGCCAACAACTCCAGCCAAAATCTCTCAAAGACATAGAGCTCTGCCAGAAGATCATCTTAATGGAGGCAGCTCTCCAGCTCCAGTTATCTAGTAGACATGAGTCTACCATATATAAGGGATGTGGGTTGAGGAAACAGGCTGAAGATCCTTCTCACAAATCATCTAAGAAGAGAGTGGAGAGTCCTCTTAGTGAGCCCTGAGATACCCATAAGCAATCACCATCTCGCTCAGTATCTCCGGCACCGCCAGCAATAAGACCATCTCAGTCTGGCACCCGTACCTCATGAAGACTAATGGCTATAGGTACCGCTGACAGGCCCCCAGATTCAATGAGCACGGGCACCAAGTCATCTGTACTGAAGGACAAGAGTAAACACACTGAAAAGATGCTCTCTGTACATGAGTCCACTTTGTTACCACCAGCGACACTCTGCCCAGTACCTGAAAGACCAGTGTCTTTCACAAAGTCTGTGTCCCCACTGGCACAGCTACCAACGCCAGGACGATTGGTACCAGCAGAATCCCGCCATTCCAGAGACCTCTGCATGCCAGATGCACCTGAGTCCCTGCCTCTTGGTACCAAGACCTCTGTTCCAAGCATGAGAAGTATCCCTGCTGCCATGCCATGCCCCTCCATTCTCTAGCAAGGATTCAGACAGTGAGCCAGAGGAGATAGTGTCATAGTACTCCTCCCAAGCTCCATATGGTTCTCACTACCAGCATGGCCCAAGGATGTACCCACAGATGGCCCCTCCACTACCACCATCTTGGTATGGTCACCCATTGGTGCCACCAATGGGCTATATGTCACACTACTGGCCATATTGGGACCCTTGGGACGCATACCGGCAACATACCTCTTGAACTTGGAGCCTTGCTCTAGAATCCTCCAGACACATCCCCTTGGCAGCAGCATCCAGGGCTTTGGAACTGCCTCAAGACATAAAGGAACAGGAAGCTGGTTCTGAAGAGTAAGTGACACCGAGGACCATATCCTCCTCCTTCTCCGGATGAGGCCATCGTGCCTCCCCCACCATCTCTGGCAGAAACTTTTGTCTTTTCCTAGAGCTGGTGAAAAGGGTGGAAGACATCCTCCAGATACCATTGGAGGATGTCAAGGACACCCACCAGCAGCTCTTTGATATCCTCCACTCTTTGTTCTCAAAGATCGCTATCTCAATTGATGAGGGTGTTTTAGACCCGGCAAAGACTGCGTGGCAAACCCCACTATCAGTGGTGCCAACCTGCAAGTGAGTGGACAAAAAATACTGCATCCTTACCAAGGAATCTGAATTCCTTTTTTCCCAGCTGCCACCCAATTCCATCATGGTGGATGCCGTCAACTCTCACAGACGACAACACCAGTCAAGGGCTACTCCCTATGACAGGGATTGGAAGTGTCTTGATCTTTTCAGAAGAAAAACATACTCCTTGGCCACTCTACAATTCTGTATCGCCAACCACCAGGCCCTCATAGCGAAATGCCACTATATAAATTACTGTAAACTGAATGACTTTATTGAAAAATTGCCCGAGGCACATTGTAACTCCTTTAAGGCCATTATCCAGGAGAGCCAATTAGTGGCAAAGACATTGCTGCAATCTGCCTTCGATGTGCCTGATACGGCAGCTACATCCATCTCCACAGCTGTGGTGATATGACGAGCATCATGACTTCATTTGTCAAGATTCCCAAAAGAGATGCAGTCCACAGTTGAGGACCTTCTCTTTGAGGGCATGAAGCTCTTTGCCGAGAAGACTGATGCCTCCCTTCACACCTGAAGGACTCCAGAGCTATCCTTCAGTCACTGGGTATCTTTACACCAGGAAAAAAGAGATGATTTAATCCCCATTTCCAGCACAGAACACATACGGGCTGACCTCGACTCGCTACAGGCCAGAGCATTCCTACTTCAACACAGGTTCCTATCCTTAGTCACACTCATAGACAACATTCAAAGCAGGCCACAAATACCTTCTGAGCTTTGCCTCCAACTCTTGGGACATATAGCAGTGGGCATGGCTATGATACCTCATGCCAGACTTCACATACGATGCCTCCAAATGTAGTTGAGATCCATTTACAACCAAACAAGGACAGGTTGGACAAACCTATCACTACCCATCAGGATCAAAAACTCCTTAGACTGGTGGAAGAACCCAACCAATGTTTGCAAAGGGATATCCTTCTTGAAAACATCACTGTTGTTGCTCCTCACCACCGATGCTTCACTCATATGGTGAGGTGAGCATCTAAATGGCTTCACGATGCAAGGCAAATGGTTATCCGCGGAGATATGCCTTTATATCAATCTCCTCGAGCTGGGAATTGTTAGGAAAACCTGCATCCTTTTCCTGCCACTGATCACAGCATCATACACAAAGGTCCTAACAGACAACATAGCCTGTATGTACTACATCAATCAGCAGGGAGGAAGCAGGTCACCCTCCCTATGTGCGGAGGTGATGAGGTTATGGAATTGGTGCATCTCCCACAACGTTACACCATGAGCGGGAGATACACCTGTCAGTACTTCACAACCTATTCATACAATGGGGAACACCATCCACAGACCTGTTCACTGCTTATCTAAACAAGAAATGCTCCATAGTGGGGATTGAACAGCACTCCATGGGCGATGTTCTCCTCCTCCCATGGTACAAGGACCTTCTCTACACCTTCCCTCAGTTTCCCCTTTTGTTGAAGATCCTACTGAAAGTAAAGAGGGATGGAGCCCACATCTTTCTGAGTGCTCCTACCTCACTGAGACAGATGTGGTACCTTACTTGTCACAGCTCGCAATGTGCCCACTGATCTCATCTCCTGACCATTTCGCACCTCCTTTCATAGAACAGAGGATGTACCCTACATCTCAACTTGGGGATTCTCCATTTCCAAGCATAGCTCCTGCTTACTTCCAACCTCTAGAAAGCTCCTTTTCAAGGGAGGTAGAAGAGGTTCTATTACAATAGAAAGGCCACCATTCTACGGACCTACTGCAGAAATGGTCCAGGTTTCAGATTTGGTGCACATCCCAACAAATCTCCCCAACATCTGCAACTCTCCCACATAGACAATGCTTTGAATCTTAAAAAGTCAGGATTATCCGTAAACTCTCTTAGGGTCCATCTAGGAGGTATAATAGCCTTTCACCAACCTGTAGAGAGGTACTCAGTGCTATAACACCCAACCACAGAAAGGTTCCTCCTGTAGCCCATTTCTACTGTGACACCTGCACAAATATAATCTGAAATGGATAGATGTAGGGGGGGGAGGGGAATAATACCTCCTTCAAAACACCTTTGAATGACTTGGAGCCATGAAGTCATGCTCTTAGGACCTGATGCAAAGACCATTGAAGTCAATGGGAGTTTTTCAATCTCAGCTTCCCTATGTAACTTTATGAACTTGTCAATGATGCTCCTCTCTAGCCATTCTTAGTCACAGTTACTTCTCACACCTTGTCTTTAATTAGACCATAAGATCCTCAAAGCAAGGACTATGTCTTCCAGTGGTTATGCACTACATGCACACCAGGGCGTTTGGGTACCATGCCCATATGACTACTTTCCATATCTATAAACAATGACATTTCACTTTTGTCTCCCCTCTTCCACTGTCTCCTTCTTTCCCCGTCCCTTTTGGCTCCCAAGATAGGAAAGAAGTGGTCCATGGGGGCCTCCCCCCACCCCAAAAACAAAAAGTGTCTCTTTCTTTTCAGGGAAACAGGCAGGAGCTGAATCCTGATAGTTTTCCCCAGTTTTCCCTTAGTTCCAAGAAGAAGAAAAAGCAAAAATTTTGATTTGAACAAGCAAAAACAACTCACATTTCCATAATACTATGAAAGGGGAATTTTCTCCTGGTTCTGCCAATGACTGAACCTTTTTCTCAAAGTTGTGTCCCTCACAAACAGGGACACTGGAAGCATGATATCTGAGATAACACTGCATTGGCAAGCACCCCATACTAAGAAGATCAATGAAAAATAAACACAAAATAGGCTGCTTACATCAAGTAAACATGAAACAAAAATCAGGTCATGTTTGTCATTATAAAGTTCAAGCTATGTGGCACCAACCATCAATTTTAGGAAGATAAAGGGGGGAATTCTGGTCCCATTAACATCAGTAGGAATTTTACCTCTGATGTCAAAGGAGTCAAGATTGCACCCAAAGATTTTATGAAGGGCTGTGATGTGAGATTGGCATTCTCAGACATTACAAAACTCTCCAGAGTGACTCAGCTAAGGAAAAATATTGCTTATGGTGACCAAGAACTTATAGAGCACAATAAGTGACCAATGAGTATCTGAAATGGTTCAGTTCAGGACATCAGGAGTCAGCTGTTATAATTTGGATGTGATTCTCATGTTATACAGGCCACGCAGAAAGAAAGGATCAATTGATTTCCAGAGTAGGGCAGTCCAGAGAACAGAAGCAGCCAAGGTCCATCTGCATCTGGCTAGGAGGCTGCAATCTTTTCTGTCATCTGCAGACCTTTCCACATAAATGGCACAAATTTCCAGGCTCATAATTAGCTAACCAATGGTGAGAAGGCTGTTGGTAATTTTGGAAAGGCAAAAAAAAATGGTTCTTGAAATTTTCCCTCTGATAATGTTGAAATACGAGGAGCCCTGTATGGCATTTTAAAAGATTTTTAATTATTTCTGAATTAAAAGGTTTAATCCCACCAGAGAAGGGATTCAAACCTGGATTTCTAACATCCCAGATGAGCGCCCTAATTATGGGAAAAATGGTGCCCTCTCCTTTCTGGTTTTGTGAACGGTGCCTAAATTCCCTTGCGAATCTAGCTTGCAAAATCAAAATGTCTCATTTAGATAATGTCAAAACAAAGCGTCACACTTGTTTGTTTTTTCTTTTTTTGTTTTGACTGAAACAATTTGCAGAAATTGACACAAATTCATTCAGTGTTCTTGGTGACCCGAATCTGCATTTTTCTGTGAAAAATAGCTTAATCCAAAAAAAATTTCACCTCGCTCTAGTCTCAAGCTCTAAGATGACCATTAGGAATAACCTAGCTATTTATTTTGGGTGATTAATTATGGCACCATTGTTCATGTATAGAAAACACAGTGCAGTAATTGTTATCACAACTTCATTTTGGTGCAAAGTACCCACCAGATGTTCACCAAAGAGCAGGCACACTTGCATGAATCTGACCTGAATGTATAAATCTGTGCAAAAGTGCAATTGTGATCTGCACTTGAGGGGATTTTTATGCAAAAATGTGCATACACTTAAACTGCAAAATTGCTTGACAAATTCAGGCTTTTGTGTTTCAGTAAATAAATCATTTTTGTAACTTCTGCTTATTCTTTTTGAAAACTGCTTAATGAGATATACAATGCACTACTTTACAGCACAATTCTGGCCCATCCCTCACTTACGTGGGCCAGAGAAATCTATGTAATAGGGTTGAGTGTCGTAGCAGCTCCTGTTAAGTAAGAATGATGGGCATGGCCATGGATATCAATGGTCAGACTCCATTTTGGAAGATAGGGCTCTGTACGGCAGGGAATTGCAGACTACAGTCAACTTTAAAATAAAGTAAGCTTTCGGTATCTTAATAAGGAGAATAATGTACCAGGAAACTACATTAAAATTAATGCAAGGTCTGCTCTTTGATTGGGATGTTTGTTTGTGCTCATTTAAGTATATAGGCTGCAATTTCTGGTGTTTTAATTCTTGTTAAAAGGCATCTACTAATGCTGGCTCAGCAAACCAAAATGTCTTTCATGTCCTCCTTCCAGAACCAAAATATTATTTAGCCTTAACTCTCTTCAAGCTGACAATATTACAGGTCTTCTTGAGCCGTGGTGGCCTGTGTGTTTCAAATGCATGTCAGCTCAACTGGGCGGGGGGAAATCACTTTTAAACTTTTTTCAGTTATTGTGAACAGTATGGTGAGGCAAGAGGTTTGATGGGAAACATGCACCGACTTATAGAGGTTATTTCAGGTACAAATGACATCCTTTGCTAACCAAAGGTGAAAGCCTGACCCTAATGAACTCAATGGCAAAGCTCCCATTAACTTTAATGGGGTCAGGATTTCATCTTAAACATTTTGCTAAAACAGGATGAAAGACCAACAACTGGGATGATGCCATTAAGTCAACTCTACCGTACTACTTTCATGTGTGCACCAGCACTAATTAATCAAATGCCAGATGTGATGAGACTTGCATGAAGTTTAGGTTTACATCCTCTTAGAAACGAGCCCGGTGGTAGGTGTTATGCTTCCAGTACAGTTCTGCTTTACAGGCTAATCTCCAAATGTTCCCCAAAGTGCATAAACGCTAATAAATATGTGTTTAAAAAAAAAACAGAGACATTATTTAGCAAAGTATAAACTTCCCTTTTTTCCTAAAAGTCCCAGACATTGTGGAATTTGCCACAGAGACAGATGAGAGTGCTATAGCTAACACAAACTGTTCGAAGAACTGCATTACAGACGTACGGGGTAATAACTAATAAAAAAGTCGGACAAAACATTCCAGCCTGTGTGTACGTGTCTGAGAGAGAGAGAGAGAAATAGGAGTATTGTAGTGAATTAAAACAAGTGAAAAATTCTTTCCACTAGATAAAAGCATATTGATACAATGGGTAGTAATCAGTGACATCTACTGCATACCAGCACATCTCTGGAATGCCTGAACCCACCCTTTACCAAACTGAATGGCTCACCGGTGAATCTAACAGCAAATTTAGCTGGTATAAAAACACCTAGAAGAAAAGAATAAGCATTCTTTCCCCTCCCCCATTCAACTGTAATTCCAACCGTACCATCTCAACAGAACAAACCTGAAATGAATTTTCTGAAATTCTATAATGTGAATAACACCAGGGTGAAAAGTGAACTCAGACATCATCAGCTTTAATGACGGTGTGAACACCTATTGTGATGTAATAGTGGAATGATGTAATACCTTCAATGGTAACTGAAAGTTTTATAGAGTGACGTCTTTCCAGGTAAGAATATCTGAATTGCCCTCACTGATATTGTCTGGCCATGCCACAAGAAAGACAGGAAGCAATGGATGTGATTTAATTAGGTTGAAACTTTATTCACTTAAAATATCTGGGAGTACCCAGCAACCAATAGTATAGTGGTGGTCATCATCCATTCCTTAATCATTTCCAAATAATCCCCAACCAGGGCCTAGCTTGCATGAGTGAAAGGGGATTATAAAAGGAGGAGGGCAGCTCCCCATTGTTCCAGATGTAGGAGCCTTAAACCTCCTTCCTCAACTCCCTTGAAGATGGCTAAGAAAAGGAGGTCCCTGGGCTTCATGCTGTACAAGTCCTAGGAGCCCTCCTCCCCCTCCCTCAGCTCTTTTAAGGATGCTTTCTTTTAAAGCCTTTTCCAATCTATTTTATCTGATGACTGTCACCTTTCCACACAGAGTACCTGCACTCGATAGCCGCCAAAAGGAGCTCTTAAAGGGGCAATGCTGCTTTTCTTCTAGGTAACTGGACAAAAGACCCCATTGCATGAAGACTGGGGTGGGTACCTTGTTTTTGTAATGCAGAGAAGGACAAAAACAAATGCAGAAACTTTAAAAGGGCTTCAGTGAGTAACAACAACCAATCATCTTGGAAAGCTACATGTACCACCTCCAATTCTTGTTAACCAATAGATACTCTCCATAAAATTAATAAGATAGTTACTGTAATATTCTGTAAAACTATGTAAGGTCTTATCTACACTACAATGCAGGGTCGATCTAAGATGTGCAATTTCAGCTATGTGAATAGCGTAGCTGAAGTCAACGTACTTAGATCTACTTACCACGGTGTCTTCACTGCAGTAAGTCGACAGCTGACACTCTCCTGTCGACTCCGCTAATGCTTCTCATTCTGGTGGAGTACCGGAGTTGACGGGAGAGTGCTCAGCATTGGATTTATTGCATCTACCTCTGGATCGATCACTGCCTGCCGATCCAGCGAGTACTGTAGACAAGCCCTAAATGTTAAACCATTCAGATTTAGTGCTTTGATATACATCATTGCTTTGTTTTATGTCACATAAAGGTGGTCTGAATACCTAGAAGAACTAATACATAAGTGATAAATATTTACAGTAGCAACCATTTATTGTCTTACAGGACAAAAAGCATGCACATTGGTGATTTCAATGCATCAGATATATCATCTTTAATTTTTCTCTGAGCAATATTTGTAATTCACTAATAACATTAATTGGAGGAAAATTAGACAATAATATCTGCACACAAAGCAATAAACATATTCATTCAGTAACTTAAAAAACTATAATTAAAAATGGAAAGCCTAATTTTTATAGGTTTGTTTCTTAAAAGGATATCCAAACTGTGTATTTCTTATTGTGACAGTCTGTACTCCTACATTCACCCCTTTCATCACTTGATAATTACCTGTTCTGTTCATTCCCTCTGAAGCACCTGGCATTGGCCATTGTCAGAAGACAGGATACTGGGCTAGATGGACCCTTAGCCTGATTCAGGATGGCTGTTCTTATGTTCATAGAATTATGATAAATTTTGTACAAAATATGTATCATTTGAGAATTCATGATCATTACTTATGAATACTGCTTATCATTATTGTACTGGTAAAATATGTGTGGCAACATTATATATAAAGTTATAAGATTCTATTGTATGACATTACTGGGCTATGCTCCAACATGTTCTGGAGGGCAGTCACAAACTAGTTCCCCAGAGACAATGTCTCAGCCAGGTGTCAATAAGATCAAATGGCCCATCACTTAATTAAGTGACCATTCTTCCTCAGGAGAGAGGATGTGGGCAAAAAAAATCTACATTTTGACAAAGAAGTAGCTTAAGGTTACTGTCCACACAGATTTTGTCTCCTGAACATCAACTGGAGATGATTCTTGGTAAGAGAAAAGGCTATAAAAGGACAGAACAAAGGCCCCAAATCATCTCACCCTTCCTCTCTGCCAACAGCATTAACAACACTTGAAGAAGGAAGAAGCAGCATTGGAGTGGTGGGACATCCTGACTAAAGGATTCAGCCAGTAAGACTGTTGGAACTTGTGGTGAGAGAGACCTTTGCTTTGAATTCACTTAGCTTGTTAAGTTAGGTATTAGTTGCATTTTGCCTTTTATTTCTGCGCAACCAATTCTGACTTCTATGCCTCATTCCTTGTAATCACTTAAAATCTTTCTGTAATTAATAAATTTGTTTTATTGTTTTATCTAAACCTGTGTTTTTGGATTGAAGTGCTTGGGAAACTTCATTTGAGATAAGAGGATTTGTGCATATCATTGTCTATTAATGAAATGATGGACTTTATATGAGCTTGTGTTGTCCAGGAGGGTGCTGGGCAGTACAAGACGCACATTTCTGGGGGAAAGTCTGGAACTGGGAGTTGCTGGTATTGCCCTGCAGTGTAATTCAGGAGTGGCCAGCAATAGCACTCACAGTATAGCTGGGAGTGATTTACATGCTGGAGGCTGTGTGTGATCAGGCCATGAGTGGTTGTTCTCACAGAGAAGCAGAGTAAAAGGCACCCCAGGTTGGAGAATTGAGAGTACACAGCTGTCCATCAGTCTAGATTGTATCCTGGATAAGGTCACAGTTATGCTTAAATCAGCATTAAGGTGAATACACCTAAAATAAGCGCTGATTAAAGTCATATTTTACATATGTAGTAAGCTGAGAAATTTTAGCCCCATGGTTAAAAAGTTGTAAGCACCTGTGGTTGCTCCAGATAATAGCATCTGATAAAGGTACAGTTGAACATTTACAGAGAATCCAATACATGTATGCCACTAGTTCTATGAAAGGCATCAGGGAAAATGTGACTAACACACAAGACCAAAGATTATTTTACTTGTCAGTTCATGATCAAGATATAGATGGAATTTCCATCCATAAAAACAGCATGACAAAGAGCACATGAATATTTTTACCAGTAGCTAATGTTTCCATTCACAGAGGAGAGCTCTAAACCCACAAATAAAGAGCTGTTATGCTTAAGATTCAGGAAAATGTCAGCGTGCTTATGTCACAAAATATAAACTATGTCTACAAAAAACCTTTCACCTTTGATACTTTCGTCATGTTAGAGACAACTGCGTAACTGCTGTGTGTTCATACCCATATTAAACAGGCTTAGTCTGAGCATTGCATACTATACTGCAACCTTTATACTGCACTCAAGTCAAGCTCATAACTTCCACTGATGTCAGTGGGAGTTAGCTGTGTGAATTGAGGGCAATATTTTGCATTGAATCTATAATTGTGGTAAGAAGTGCAATATTGCATCCCTCTGACTTCATATATTTTGGGGCACATTTTCAAAGTACTGCCCAGCGAATTAGGCATGCATCTACTTTGAGCCCTTTGGGATTGGTAAATCTGGCATTTTATATGATTTAGAAAGCAAGCTCCATGTCTAATGAGGTATATAGATACAGGGAATGTGGAAACGACTTCTTCATTTGAGGCCTGATCCTGCACCCAGTGGAGTCAAAGGCAAAACTCTCACTGATTTCAGTAAAACAAAATTAGATCTTATTCACACTCCTTCTACTGCAATGCTCCCCATTCTGAAATACTTTCCTGACCACTTGCCATTCCTTTCTTTCCTCCCTGCAATGAAGACGTGGGCCACAGACTTGCTGGTAAACAACTGCTCTTTATTTCCTGGCTCTGTGACTTGACAGGTTTATCCCCTGTCACATACCAGGGCTCACTATCCAGTGGCTCCTGTTACACACCTCAGTAAGAAAGCTGTTCTGGCTTTATCTACCCCTTCGTCACTTTTTTTGTCTAAGGGTGCCCTAATTCATGATGACAATTCTGCTGCTCCCAATGTCTTCCCCTTCTGTCCACCTTTATTATTTCCTTCTCCTCCTCTCTGGACTTTATTGAGATCATTCACTCTCTTAAGAAAAGCATGTCTTCTTCTCTTAACCTGCTTTTCTCCCCTGCGATTGGATCCATTCTCCTCACCTGGTGCCCCGTAAGGATAGGTATCAAGTTGTTACTATGGGAGTGACTAATGCCTATGTTAAACATCTGCATGGCCAATGCATTCTACTCTCCAAAATCTGTCCACTACTTTTCTTAACCTCCCCTCCCCTTTGGCCTTCTTTATCAGCAAAGAACTGTGCCTGAGAAAAGAACCTATATTTTATTATAACCGATCAGCAAATGATGATGTATCTATCAGTAGATTTTCTTCTGAGAGGAAGGAAGGTCCAGTGGTTAGGAGGCAGCGTAGGACTTGGGAGACCTGATGCTGAAATCTCTGCTCTGCCACAGACTTTCTATGTGATCTTGGACAAGTCATTTAGCCTGTTTTTTAATCTCTGTTCCCCATCTGTAAAATGGGGATACCAGTACTTTCCTACTTTGTTGACAGGCTAAATACATGGAAGATTGTGAGGTGCTCAGATACTACAGTAGTGGGGCCATGTAAATAACTGAGAGAAATAGGTTTCCAACTTTTCCTCAAAGCTTGTTCCCTCAGCACTCCTTAAATCGTAGACCTTCTGTTATTCTGGCAGGGTATTGCGGTAGTATAGCTGGCTGACCATTTCCAATAAATTTGCACAGCTATTCGCTTTTTTATGTAATGAATTCATTTGGACTGTGGCCTCCTGGTGGTCATTTTTCATGCTTACAAGTTTACAATCAGGAATGTTTGCTGAAACAGCAAATTTTAAGTGAATATTTGAAAAAAGTGAATTTTGTAATAAGCACGCACATACATCCCCCAGATCCCCAGGAATAAGCAAACCCTGAGCCATATTGCTCTAGTAGGGAAAGAAAAACATACTTACTGCACATGCTTAATCCAAACTGCTCAGATTTCAAATATTTGCAATGAACCACTCATTTTCATGCTACAGCCTACATTATTCAGTATATAATTGTAAACAATGAATACAGTCTGTTCATGGGCCGTTTGCAAACAGACGAGGGAAAAAATTAATTACATTACCAGCCCCACTAATTGTCTATATTATACTGTAGTATCAGTGTATGTATGTAATTTTAACATGGTTGTGCAGTGAAAGAGAAATTGAAATTATTTAACAGCTATTAAAAACAAATTATGGTTTAAATTAATTTCTTTCATAAAACATATATTTTTAGTTCTGATAAGTGAACATATGTAATTTTGTAAAATGCCGTGTAACTTTATGGCATTATATAAACAATCCATACCCCAAACCTGCACTAAAAATATTAAGATTGCAAAATCAAGCAATCAAAACCAAGTTGAGTTATGCCAGAATTAAGGTTGACTATTTTTCTACTTCCCTCCTTGGTCACTATACTCACTGAACCTTGGCATCCACCTTACACGTTCTTTCGTGCATAGAGAACTATTTACTGTTCTTCGAGTGCTTGCTCATGTCGATTCCATGTTAGGTGAGTTGTGTGCCTGCATGCATGGCTCTCCAGAGATTTTCCCCTTAGTGGTATCCTTAGGGCCAGTTGTGGCGCCCTTGGAGCCCCTTGCTTATGTGCCGGTATATGGCGTGCCACCGACCCTTCACCTTCTCAGTTCCTTCTTATTGCCTGTGATGGTTGCAAGAATGGTCCTTGCGATTGCAAGTTCCCTAGTGGTTCACCTTTAGTTCTTTAACTGTTTTAGACTTTCCCTTGTAAATAGTTAGAGTCCTGTCTGGGACATTGTCCCAGGGATGGGGCATGACCTGGTCCCTGGGTGTTAAGCCATGTGCTGCCTGTCACAAACCTATGCCCATGAATGACCAGCACACGAGCTGCCTTAAGTGCCTTGGGGAGGCACATGTTAAAGAGAAGTGCAACATCTGCAAGGGCTTCAGGACATGCCCTCTCAAGGACAGGGACATTTGGCTGAAAGCCCTGTTGATGGAAGCTGCCCTCAGCCCAGCTTAGGAACCGTGCCACTCCAAGTTGTCACAGAGCATGTCTGCCTCAGTGAAGAGTGCTTCCCCAAGCCCTTCCCAGCACCACTTCCCTTCACCTGTGCACAAGAAGAGGCACAAGATGCTATGGACTGACAGGGGATGCTCTCTAGTACTGTGGACAGCCATGTGGGAGTCTCCAAACGAGCTGAGACCCATGCCAGGACACTCATATGTCCCAGAACTGTGATTGGCAAAGGTGATGACACCTAGGGCACTGAACTTGGTTTGGGACCTGCCACCGATTCCCAGGAGTGGTCAGGGCTTGTTGTATCTACCAGCCGTCTTGACAGTGGAGGGCTTTCAGGCGGCAAGGGACCTGATGTCTCTCTCAGTGCAGCCCACACTTCGAGACCTGCGCCTGGCTCTGGGAGGAGTCCTCAAAGGCAGGTCCCTCAAGGGGGAAACCTATGAGACCACCTCATTGTCCTATGATGTGGCATGGATTGCTGTTTTGACTTCCCCACTCGATGTTCCCTGTTACCACTGCGTCATTTGCCTGGCACTGATCTCCAGCACCGCCTTGAGTGTCTCCAACATCGAGGCACTGGTCACCAGTCCCACATCACCATTGTGGCACTACTGTCTGGCTCACCATGGCAGAGACAGCTCCCCCTTTGTTTCCAAGGGAGGTGTCTCCTTGGAGTCCGAGAGTGAACCCAGTCCTCCTCCGAGACAGCACTGACATGAATCTTATGGGTCAATTTTGCTGCAGGTCTGTCACCAGCTCAATGGCTGGCCCAGTGGCCTTATTGGAATGCTTGGGGGTTCCCTCCATCCTGGGAACATATTCCCAGCAGGCATCCTCAGTAATTTCTGAAGGATGGGCCCTGACTTTGACATGATCAGCACCTGGAGACTGACTCAGAACCAGGCCCCAGTACCAAAATTCTGGCAGTTCTGGCACAATCAACATCAGCAGTGGAATAAGAGCGAGCCACACCGCAGTGATAGCCTCCTCCTCATCTTCCCCCAATGAGGTATTTGAGGGACCTTCCAACCTACTGACACTGGACGATTTTAGGGCCCACCAGGAACTCCTCAAGCGAGTTCTACCTAGTGGAGACTGATTCCGAGCTATGTTGTCGCACATGTCAAGGCTCATCTGCTCATCCTTGCCCCACCCTACCCCGGGTATGCCTCAGGCTTCTAGGTCACTTACATAGTCTGGTATAGGTGACTGTGCCTCAGACCCCAGAAGATGTGGTCAGTGACGGTCTACACTCCTGGCAGACACCAATTGGACTTAGAAGTCAGAGTTCTGTTAAATGTGCTGTTCTCCCTGACTTGGTGGACAGATCCGCAATCGGTGTTGGCAGGTGTTCCCTTCATGGCCCCGCTCCCATTGGTGATGTTGGTCTCCAATACCTCAGAACTGGGGTAGGGAGCCCACCTTGGCAACCTCAGTATGCTGGGCCTCTGGTCCCAGGAGGATCATTCCCTCCATATAAATGTCAGGGAGCTCAGGGCGATACATCTGCCAGGCATTCCTTCCCTGCCTAAAGGCATATTAAATCTTGTGCTTCAAATCGTAAACCAATCACTAGCTATTATAGAACAGGATGAGACCTAATGTAGGGGGCAGATCACCCACTTCTGCCTGCTGTGGGGTTCTTACATTTTTCTCTGAAGCATCTAATGCTGGCAGCTATCAGAGATGGGATATTAAACTAGACAAACTGGCAATTCCTATGTTCCTGTGTCAGATCCTATTTTAGCTTGGCCAATTAACTAGAACTTAAGAACTCTCCTTTTCAGCCCAGTGCTATCTAAGCTATGTAAGAGGGGCACAGGCTACTAAACATGGTTAAATGAAGTAAAAAGAAAAGGTTGAATTGTATTGGCTTCAGGGAAGAGAAACATGGCCATTTAACATACTGTGTTTACATTAAAGCAGCCAGATAAATTAAATCTCCTGAAAGATAATAAAAGAAAGCACCAATTATAATTAAAATTATACAGTATACCCACACATTCACGTGTGCGCACACATACACACACACACACTAAATTACCCTTTTGCTAGTGGTTTTCCATTGCACTTACGGAGTTACCATTGTCCATTAACATTCCTTTTCAATGAAAGGAATGTTAGGCCATATGTGCTACATTCACATGTGGCACCACAGCAAGTGTGTTCTCTCCAGATACATCTGCTGGATACAGCTCTAACCCATCTCTGTTTTCTCCTTGAAATATGTTCTCACAAAGTTGTGGCACACATTAGTGAGTAACAAGATGCAAATTAAAAACAGGACATAAAAGAGAGTACAAGTCTAGTTATGTGACTTGTATTAATGGCATGTCCCAAACCCAGGCAAGGGGGATTCCTAGGTCTCAACCAGCCATCTGGGTAAAGGTAAATGATCACTGGGAATCCTAAACCACAGCTCCATTGCATTCACCACCCAAAAAGATGCCCTTTCTACCTTAGTCAGTGTTTACAATCCAGATCCACACAAATGCATCCTGCTTCATGAGCCACAAGTATATACATTGCAAACACAGAAAGTAATGCATATAGTTTAAACATCTGTTGACAAAAGGAACAACACTCTAGTTAATGTTCTCCACCTTTTATCTTTTTTCTGTCCCAAACATAAACATGTTCTGGTTTGGAGCGCTGATCCCACTGTTTCAGTTAAATGACAACAGCTGTTCCCCATGATGCCTCTAGAAAGGAAGAGGAGTGAGGTCCCCTAGTAAACAAGAAATCACAAAAATGCAGTGGCTTCAGCAGTGACCAAGATAGCAGGGGGAATGGAAAGAGCCAATGAAATGGATTATTCCTTTTCTTCCTGTCTTTTTGGAATGATCCTTAGGAATTTGTCTCCAGTCTCTTTGAAGGCCATGTATCTAACCTTGCTGACTTCTCTCTCCAGGTACCAAGCATAGCGTAGACTAGTATTGACAAGTCTTTTACAGGCAAAGCAAAAAAGCCTGGCTTTTCAGGGCATGTGTGTTCATGAACGGTCTTTTAAAAATTGGCGTCACTTAATATTATCACCAGGGAGAGGGCAATGGGTAGCTTGTATTAAAGAGGCTGAGTAGGAGAATTGTGATTAGGTTGGGAAGATGATTAGACACTGAAGCTGGAACAAAATGCCAGGTTCAGTATAATCAATCAGAATACCCCAGAAAATTGGAACAGTCCAAACCCTCCCAGACTTTTCCTCATCTTACCCATGCACGAGAGGTTGATACAATATGTGCTTGTAGGAAAGGGCAAAGGGAAAAGGAGAGAAGACAGAGCATGAAAATTTTTTTATTCAGCAAAATCAAGTAATATCCCTGCAAGGGGAAATTGAAGTGTTCTGTGAATCTGTTCACGACTTGAAAAACTAGGATAGTTCAGCTTCTTTGCATTCATCCTTTATAATGGAGCTGGTGCCCTTTTCATTTTCAAGGAGTCCTTTCAAACTTTTGCCTGCTTATCCAAATTGAGGCTCTTGAGCTTGTCATCAGGCAGGGTACTGGTTTGGCTGAAGGTTGTATAGGTTTGGGGTATAATTCTTGATCATCTTATAACAACTCAGGATGAAAATCCTGATCCCACTGATGCCAATGAGAGTTTTGCCACTGATTTCAGTGAGGCCAGGATTTTACTCTGGGTCTTGATCTTTTTAGAGTTTGATCAGTAAAGAATAGAATGAGGAGAAAAATAGGCATTTCTGGGTGTTCAGATAGTGTCATTGATGGCCAGTGTTGCAAATTCTCATCATTCTGTGGCAAATCTCATGCTCTTTGGTATTTTGCTTGAACCTCAGTAACTAGAATTAATATGTTCTCATAAAAACCGTAACTTTCTTTCTTTATATATTTATTTATATTTAAAGTGTCTAGCTCTCATGGTTGGGGGTGGGGGAAAGTTTGAAATATGTGGCCTGAGTATACCCACATAAATCATAAGGGTCATGTACCATAAGATCCCCACCCCCAGTAACAAAACCCCAACAACCTTAAAATGTATTATTTAAAAAAAATACTCCTGTTTTTAAGTCATGATTCTGAGGGGCAAGTGGGGTGGGCTGATTCATGATGTTTGAATGCTTGGGTTTGCCAGTACTGGGTATCTCAGTAGTTCCTCACAGGTTGGTGAGTTTCATAATATCAAAAATCATATGAAAAATCAAAGCTATTGTGTTTGCAGAAATTGGCTAGAAATCTCACAAAGAGCAGCATTTCTAAAGTGTTTTTGCACTTTCACTCTGAGCCCAGCATAGAAATGTAAAAAGCAGAGTTGAGAAACAATGTCAAAAAGGGAGACAAAACCCTTCATTTTTGAATTCCTAAAAAAGTTTGACTAAAGTCTATATTTTTCCTGCACCAGCTTGTCCATTCCTTAGTTCTTGTCAGCATCATAGAAAATAGGGATCTTTGGTTAGTGTTTTTATACTTAATGAGGAAAGCTCATTCCCTGACTCTTTTATGAAGAAAGATTATTTGTGTAACTTATAACCATGGATGTAAATGATTTGCAAATTAAGACAGATGCAGGGAGAGAATGGAGAACATTTGTGTGCCAAAGATGCACAGCTGGTGGGCGTTCTGTTGAAAATGTGATGATGGCAGCACATGCCATTTGCTTTATTTATGGTGAGTTGGAAGTGGATCCTACAGGCTGTGGCTAGAACAGGACAGGAACATAGTCACTGTCATACTGGATGAGACCCAAAATCCATCTAATCCATTATCTTGTCTCTGAGAGTGGCCAATATCAGATGATTCAGAGGAAAGTGCAAGTACCCCAAAATAGGCAGCTATGATATAATCTGCTTCAGATATTAGGTGTCATTCTGATCTCCAGTTATTAGAAATTGGTTTAAATAGGACTATCAAATGATTAAAAAATTAATCATAATTAATCACAGTTTTCATCGCACTGTTAATAATTGAATACCATTGATTTGAATGTTTTCTACATTTTAAAATATATTGATTTCAGTTGCAACACAGAATACAAAGTGCTCACTTTATATTATTTTTTATTACAAATATTTGCCCTGTAAAAAAGAAACAAAAGAAACAGTAGTTTTCAGTTCACCTCACACAAGTATTGTAGTGTAATCTCTTAATTGTGAAAGTGCAATTTACAAATGTAGAATTATAATTTTTTTTTACATAGCTTCATTCAAAAATAAAATAATGTCAAACTTGAGAGCTTACAAGCTCACTCAGTCTTCTTGTTCAGCCAGTCACTAAGGGTATGTCTACACTATGAAATTAGGTCGAATTTATAGAAGCCAATTTTTAGAAATCAATTTTATACAGTCGATTGTGTATGTCCCCATTAAGCGCATTAAGTTGCGAAGTGTGTCCTCAATACCGTAGCTAGCATTGACTTACAGAGTGATGCACTGTGGGTAGCTATCCCACAGTTCCTGCAGTCTCTGCTGTCCATTGGAATTCTGGGTTAAGCTCCCAATGCCTGATGGGGCAAAAACATTGTTGAGGGTAGTTTTGGGTACATGTCGTCAGTTGCCCCTCCCTCCCTCCATGTAAACAAGAGCAGACAATTGTTTCACACCTTTTTTCCTGGGTTACCCATGCATACGCCATAGCATGGCAAGCATGGAGCCCACTCAGCTCACCACTGCTGTTGTGAGCATTGTAAACACTTCGTGCACTATCCTGGAGTGTGTGCAGAACCAGGCTAAGATATGCCAGCACGAGGATGATTGTGATGAGGAAATGGACACAGACATTTCTGAAAGTACGGGCTGTGGCAATTGGGACATCATGGTGGCAGTGGGGCTGGTTGATACAGTGGAATGCCAATTCTGGGCCTGGCAAACAAGCACAGACTGGTGGGACTGCATAGTGTTGCAGGTATGGGATGATTCACAGTGGCTGCAAAACTTTCGCATGCGTAAGGCCACTTTCCTTGAACTTTGTGAGTTGTTTTCCCCTGCCCTGAAGCGCAGAAATACCAAGATGAGAGCTGCCCTGACAATTGAGAAGCGAGTGGTGATAGCTCTGTGGAAGCTTGCAATGCACAACTGCTCCCGGTCAGTCAGGAATCAATTTGGAGTGGACAAGCCTACTATGGGGACTGCTTTCAGAGTAACAGCCATGTTAGTCTGTGTTCGCAAAAAAGAAAAGGAGTACTTATGGCACCTTAGAGACTAACAAATTTATTTGAGCATAAGCTCAAGCATAAGCATAGTCTCTAAGGTGCCACAGGTACTCCTTTTCTTTTTTGTGGGGACTGCTGTGATCCAAGTAGCCAATGCAATCACTGATGTTCTGCTGTCAAGGGAGTGACTGGGAAATGTGCAGGCCATACTGGATGGCTTTGCTGCAATGGGGTTCCCTAACTGAGGTGGGGCGATAAATTGAACACATATCCCTATCTTGGCACCGGACCACCTTGCCAACCGGTATATAAACCACAAGGGGTGATTCTCAATGGTGCTGCAAGCACTGGTGGATCACAAGGGATGTTTCACCGACATCAACATGGGATGGCCGGGAAAGGTGCATGACGCTCGCATCTTTAGGAACTCAGGGCTGTTCAAGCAGTTGCAAGAAAGGACTTATTTCCCAGACCAGAAAATTACTGTTGGGGATGTTGAAATGCCAATAGTTATCCTTGGGGACGCAGCCTACCCCTTGCTCACATGGCTCATGAAGCCATACACAGGCAGCCTGGACAGTAGTAAGGAGCAGTTCAACTATAGGCTGTGCAGAATATATAGCAAGTGCAGAATGGTGGTTGAATGTGCCTTTGGACATTTAAAAGCTTGCTGGTGCTGTTTGCTGACTAGGTCAGACCTCAGAGCAACCAACATTCCCATTGTTATTGCTGCTTGCTGTGTGCTCCATAATATCTGTGAGAGTAAGGGGGAGACATTTATGATGGGGTTGGAGGTTGAGGCAAATTGCCTGGTGGCCGATTTTGAGCAGCCAGACACCAGGGTGATTAGAAGAGCACAGCTAGGCATGCTGAGCATAAGAGAGGCTTTGAAAACCAGTTTCATGACTGGCCAGGCTATGGTGTGACAGTTGTGTGTGTTTCTCCTTATTGCAAACCCGTCCCCTTTGTTGATTTTAATTCCCTGTAAACCAACCACCCTCCACCCTTCGATTACTGCTGGCAAAGGAAATAAAGTAACTATTGTTTTGAAACCATGCATTCTTTCTTTATTAAATAAAAAAAAAGTGAGATAACTGACAAGGTAGCCTGGGTGGGATGAGGTGTGGGAGGAGGGAAGGACAAGTCCAAATTGCTTATTGTAGCCACACTATAAATCAAAACTGTTTGAATGACAGCCTTCTGTTGCTTCGGCCATTCTCTGGAGTGGAGTTGCTGGGTGCCCAGAGCCTCCCCACCCCCGTGTTCTTGGGCATCTGAGTGAGAAGGATATGGAACTTGGGGAGGAGGGCAGGCGGTTATACAATGGATGCTCTTGTATGCTCTGGGGGTCTGTGCTCTTGTTGGCTTTCCTGCAACTCCATCAGATGCTTCATCATGTCTGTTTGCTCCCCCATGAGCCTCAGCATCGCCTCCTGCCTCTGCTCTTCGAGCTCAGTTAATGCTTTCCTGGCCTCTGCCAATGAATGACTCCATGCTTTAAGTTGTGCCCTATCAGTGTGGGACAACTGCATGAGCTCGGAAAACATGTCATCGCGAGTGTGTTTTTTTCACTTTCTAATCTGCGATAACCGCAGGGATGGAGATGATACGGGAGAGCGTAGAAACATTTGCACCTGAGGGGAGATAAAAAGAGAGAATAAAATTTAAGATGATACATTTCTGAGAACAAAAGGAAGACTCTTTCATAGTGAATCAAGCAATTCACAGCAGATAGCACCTGCTTTAAGTATATGGTCTCATTTTGCCTTTTATATTGAGAGCCTGATGGTATGGTGACACATCACACATGGCGGGGCAACAGAATTTGGTTTCCAGGCAGCCACGGTAAGCCTTTTGGTACTCGGGGTTGGCTTCTTTCACCTTCATAACATGTGGGAATGGTTTCAAACTGCAGCACCATCCTTTCCCATAGCAAGCAATGCCGGTTAGGTTTCACATTTAAAAGAAGGGCTAGGGTTTTCGGGTGGATGTGCAGCACATACCTCCCCCCACCCCACCCCATGGCTATTCTCTGGCATGATCCCTTCACCCCTCCACCCGCCGCATGGCTATTCTCTGGGATGATCCCTTGTAGCCAAGCGCAAACAACCCAGCATGAACGGGGTCCTTTTATTGTTCCCTTACAAAAATTCCCCTATTTCAATCAGGTGACCATGAATGATATCACTTTTCTGAAGCTAGCACAGACAGATAAAGACTGAATGTTGCTTGAATGTGACCAAAACCCAGGACCATTTACTGCCATGCTTTGTGCTGCAATGATTCCAGACTACTTGCAACTGGCTTGGCGTGGTAAAGTATCCTACCGTGGAGGACGAAATAAGGCAGCCCTCCCCAGAAACCTGCAAAGGCTTTCAGAGTACCTTTGGGAGAGCTTTATGGAGATGTCCCTGGAGGATTCCTGCTTCATCCCCAGACACCTTAACAGAGTTTTACAGTAGCTGTACTGGCCGCGAATGCATCCCAATTCTTCAGGGAAAATCAAACATTAAACGCTATTGTTTTTAAACCCTGTACTGTAGTTACAAACGTGCACTCACCAGAGCTGCCTTCTCTGACTTCAGGGTCGGGGATCCCGCCTTAGGAGAGTATTGGCTCACGGATGATTAAAAGGTCCTGGCTGCCAGGGAGAACGGATTCACTGCTTGCGTGCTGTGCATTCTCCTCCTCCTCCTCTTCCACATCCACAAAATCCTCCTCCCTGTTGTGTGAGACTCCCCCCTTTGCAGGTGTCCATGAACAGTGGTGGGATAGTGGTAGGGTCCCCCTCTAGAATGCCATGCAGCTGATCATAGAAGCTGCATGTATGGGGCTGTGACCCAGAGCGATCATTAATCTCCTTTGTCTTTTGGTAGGCTTGCCTGAAGTCCTTAACTTTCATGCGACACTGCAGTGTGTCCCTGTTGTAGCCTCTCTCCACCATGCCCTATGCGATTTTGGCATATATATTAGCATTTCTTCTTTTTGATCGGAGTTCGGCCTACACAGATTCTTCTCCTCATACAGCAGTCAAATCCAGTGTCTCCCTTTTGGTCCATGCTGGAGCTCCCACTTCCTACTTACAGTGTCACCTGAAAGTGAGAACATGTGTTCACGTGGCTCTGTTGTAGCCAGTGTTGAAAAGTATTTATGTGCCAGATATGATAAACATCTGTATGCCTTTTCATGCTTCCACCACCATTCCAGAGGACATGCTTCAGTGTTGATCACAGGTTCTGCTCAATAACAATCCAAAGCAGTGCTGACCAATGCACGCTGATTTTCAACATCTGAGTCAGACGCCACCAACAAAAGGTTGATTTTCTCTTTTGGTAGTTTGGGTTCTGTAGTTTCCAAATTGGAGGGTTGCTCTTTTAAGACTTCTGAAAGCATGTTCCACACCTCATCCCTCTCAGATTTTGAAGGCACTTCAGATTCTTAAATGGGTGGAGTGTTGTAGCTATCTTTAGAAATCTCATATTGGTACCTGCTTTGCATTTTGTCAAATCTGTAATGAAAGTGTTCTTAAATCGAACAACATATGCTGAGTCGTCTTCAGAGACTGCCTGAACACGAAATATATGGTGTAATGCAGGTAAAATCACTGAGCAGGAGATACAGCATTCTCCCCCAAGGAGTTAAATCAAACTTAATTAATGCATTATATTTTTAATGAGTGTCATCTGCTTGGAAGCATGTCCTCCGGAATGGTGGCTGAAGTATGAAGGGGCATACAAATGTTTAGGATATTTGGCATGTAAATAACTTGCAATGCTGGCTACAAAAGTGCCGTGTGAATGCCTTTTTTCACTTTCAGGTCACACTGTAAATAAGAAGCGGCCAGCATTATCTCCCGTAAATGTAAACAAGCTTGTTTGTCTTAGCAATTGGCTGAATAAGAAGTAGGAGTGAGTGGGTATGTAGGTTCTAAAGTTTTACATTGTTTTTTTTTTGAGGCAGTTATGTAAAAAAAATATAATTCTACATTTTTAAGTTGTAATTTCACGATTAAGAGATTGCACTACATACTTGTCTGAGGTGAATTGAAAACTACTGTTTCTTTTATCTTTTTACAGTGAAAATAATTGTAATAAAAATAATATAAAGTGAGCACTGTACACTTTGATTCTGTTCTGTAATTTAAATCAATAGTTTGAAAATTTAGAAAAACATCCAAAATATTTATAATAAATTTAAATTAATATTCTATTATTGTTTAACAGGGCTTATAAAACTGCGATTAATCACAACTGATTTTTTAAATCAAATTAATTTGTTTTGCATTAATTGCTTGAGTTAACGGCAATTAATTGACAGCCCTAGTATATTATTTAATTTTTTTTTTCAAGATCCAAATTTCTTGGTCAAGGTATGCTCAAGGTCCAGACTTTAGAGCAAAAAATAAAAAACTAATAACAATAATTAAAAGTAAATAAAAAGATTTCAGGGTCTGATCAAAAGCATCTAGTAGTCCATATTTGGTCTGTGGTCTGCTTATTGACTACCTCTTCCCTACAGCATGAGAGTTAATATCCCTTATGCTAAATTTATTGTTCATTATGACAAATCTGGATATTCTTGATATCCATCTAAATGTCCAATCCCTTTTAGAATCTTGTTAATATCCTGTCCTTAGTGACTTCCTGTGGCAATGAGTTTTCTGCATTTAATCACATGTTGTGTGAAAGCATATTCCTTTTTATCAGTTTTGAATTCCCACCTTTTAATTTCATGGAATGTTTCCATGTGCTGGTATTATCAGACTGCAAGAAAAGAAGTTACTGAGTTTTTTGGCATGTTCCCTCTTATTCATCTCCTTTCTAATATAAACAATCCCAATCTTTTCAAACTCTCTTCCAATGAGAATTTTTCCATGCCCTTGGTCATTTTCACTGCACTTCAGACCCCCCACCCCCTAATTCTGCAGTGTCCTTTTTGAGAGGGGGTGACCAGGACTGCACACAGTATTACAGATGATGCCACACCATTGATCAGTATAAAGATATTATAATATTTTTGCTTTATTCACTGTCCTGTTCCTTATGCATCCTAACATCTTGTTAACTTTTTTGACTATAGATACACATTCAGTCAGTAAGGAGAAGTCAAGAAGTGTTCTTATTAATGATTTATTTTTGATCTAGAGATTATTCTGAATCTAATTTCCATCTGGGCCTTAACTGTAAATGTCTTTACATGGATCACACCAGTGAAGGCCTGGTTCTTGTATTCCTTTGCAAGTGAGAGAAGAAGCAGCTGACATATTTATAAATTTTGCTAGTTTCCATCCGGATTCCAAGGAGTTTCAAAGTGGGAAACAGAACTTCATTTCTGAAAACGCCCATGGGATGTACAGTGTTAGATAGCAACTGAACTGCTACATTAACATCAGTTGTAGGAAAATTATTAGTAAAGCACAGTATGGGCTTCACAAATCTGAACATTAGAAAAGCATAACTTGATTAGAAACAGTCAGCATGGTGATATGAATGGGAGATCATACTTCCTTAACTTGCTGTTAATGAAACCATAAACAGACAAAATACATTTGGAGTTTCAGTAAGCAATTTCCAAAGTTTCATATCAGATACTATCGTCATTGACTAGGGTACTGAGTGGTGTATGGAAGAGCTAGTTGATGAAAAACTGCCTCAAACAGTAAACAGTAATTAAATGGAAGCATCAAGAGGTCAAGGGTGCCTGGAACATCACAAGGAACAGTCCTGGGGTTGTTTGGGTTCATAACAACATGATGTCTTAGATTTCAGTTGCAAATGTAGAAATCTAAATTGTTGACAAGAGATATAAGCCTGAGATGCACGAGGTCATAGTTCTTGGGGGGGTAGGATCAGAGCAAGCTTTTTCAGCTGTAAAAGAAAGTAATGTATATATCCACACACTTCAGTCTGAATTTGGTTTACAATCAAACAATAAAACCAATATGCTCTGGTCTCTTTTACAAAATTGAAGCTCCACAAGGTCATCAGTACTAAAATTCTATAATCTGCCCAACAACACCAGCGCTTGTTGGCAACAAAATAATCACTATCACCACACTCTCCTTCTTTGTTTCATCTACCACCATTGACAGTTTTAGGGATGCGACAAAAACAAGTGTAGATATATTAGACCTCTCATCAGGGATCTGAATTAATGTCCCATCCTCATTGCCTGTTTGCTTTTATGTATCGGCCTGATGAGAGTGCATAAATGTTTGTCTTGAAGTCCTGGATTATATCTACCACTCTTTTCTGTTAAATGGCTGGCCTCATTGAATCTTGCTTGTGGGCTAAAATCAGGATGGCTGGCCTGCTTGCTTTGGGTAAATGAGGTCCTTCTGCATTGTTTTCCTAAATTGCCAACTCTGCTGGTAACTTTGTATGGTGGATGAATGTAGCTATAAGATTGGGGTTTTTTGTATGAAGCTGTGAAGGTAGGTGGCATTGGAAAGTCTATGACAATTATGACAGGGTCGGGCCAGATGGCTATAGGAGAGTAATAGAAGGCAGATATATTAGCCCCAGGCTAAGTAGGTCCCTTTTCCCTGGGTAAGATAACAGGGAAGGTTGCAGAACAATCAGGAACCTTCTGGAGACAATTAAGTCAGGCTGATTAGAACACCTGCAGCCAATCAAGAAGCTGCTAGAATCAATTAAGGCAAGCTAATCAGGGCAACTGGGTTTTAAAAAGGAGCTCACTTCAGTTTGTGGTGTGCCTGTGAGGAGCTGGGAGCAAGAGGCACCAGGAGCTGAGAGTGAGAACCTTGACTGTTGGAGGACTGAGGTGTACAAGCATTATCAGACACCAGGAGGAAGGTTCTATGGTGAAGATAAAGAAGGTGTTGGGAGGAGGCCATGGGGAAGTAGCCCAGGGAGTTGTAGCTGTCGCACAACTGTTCCAGGAGGCACTCTAGACAGCTGCATTCCACAGGGCCCTGGGCTGGAACCTGGAGTAGAGGGCGGGCGCGGGTTCCCCCCAAATCCTCCCAACTCCTGGTCAGACACAGGAGGAGTCGACCTGGACTGTGAATTCAGAAAAACAGCCAAGCTGAGGGCAGCCGTGAAGCTCCAAGATGAGCAAATCCAGCAATAAGCACAAGACCCACCAAGGTAGAGCAGGAACTTTGTCACACAATGCATAATGTTCATGACATACCCAAGCATCTAAACAGCCTTTGTTCATGGTGTATGAGATTTTTAACTTGCACTTCCTGAGATTTTTGTTAATTTAAATGTGCAGCAGGGTAATCAGACAATAAGACAACTTACCAAGGAATGTGGTGGACTCACTCACCATCACTTGCGATCTTTAAGGTATGTTATAGCTCAGACATATTTTGGGCTTGATGCAGAAATGACTGTGTGGAGGTCTTTGGCTTCTGTTATGCAGGAAGTGAGACTTAATTATCATAATTGTCCCATGTGGCCTTAAAACATATGAATTTGTGTGTGGATAATAGAAAGTTTCCATTGCTAGGCCATCTTTACTGCCTTAAATAGAAGATTTAAAGATTAGCTATTCCTACTGTTTTAAACTGTTCTTTTAATGCAAACAGCCTTCTTTAAATATCATCTTCCGGGTCCAAATGGGTCCCTAGGGCAGATTTTCCAACTGCAGGAAGTAAAAGAACAAAAAACCAAAATAGACACCCTGCAATTTCTCTTTGAAAACTGTGGTGGAATGATCATAAGCATCAAGACCTAACTCTCTGTAGGAATACATCACTTTACTTCTTGTTGTGCTACTATTGAGACTCTCCTCAAGGCTACTGGAAGAGAAACCTAGCCCATTGATGAGAAAGCAGCACCTTTAATAAATCTCCGGGGTCTGAAATGGCTTTCAAAGTCTGAGCATTTTAAAATGATAGAGACAGCAGTTGGCAATTAAAAGGAATTGCTATTACTATTCTTATTTATTATTTCTCAGGCACCCAGTCATATGTTAGGAAACTCTGAGGAACAAATACCATCTAGAGCACATCAAAGATTAAAATGATTATTTTCTTTGATGTCCCTTTAAAAAAAAGAACAAACTAAATTGCTTTAAACTAAATCTACTCCAAATATTTAACCTATTCTGAGCGGCTGCTATTCATGAGGTTTTCAAATTATCTTAGTGTGAGATCTACTGTTTCCATGGGATAAGTTGCATGTATTGGTGCCACATATTACACTTTACAGGCAGTCTTGGGGCAGTCTTAGCAGCAGTATAACATACAGCACAATGTCGAAGGTTTTCTTTAAAAGGAACACTGGGTTTGTGAGCCTGCAAGGCACTGGATGCTTCTGTGCAGGGCTGAGCTCCCCACCGCTCCCACTGAGGTTGGTGGAAGTTGCGGGTTCTCTCAGAACCTTGATGGATGGAACCATGAATTCCTGTTGCACTGACCATTCTGCCAGAATCTTCAAAGAGAGCTGACAGTTCTTGACTTCCTGTAATTGGAGAAACTGCCCCGAAGGCTCAGGTGTGCAAGGGAATGTAATGATACATTAAAAGAACTGCATGTAGCAGGCAGAACATCTTATTGAGGTAAGGCTTTGAGTTCTAACATGAAAACTCTTTGAAATCACTTTCAGATATCCCAACCAAGACTCTGATCCTTGTTATACAAAGGTGCCTTTTAAATACCTTAGAAAGACCTATACATTATAAATACACTACATTGAGGTGTTATTCTTTACAAATAAATCATCTAACAAAGGTAGCACTTTTTCTCTCTGTGAATCATTTGAAAATGTTATTCTGATGTCTGTGAATGTATTTCCCGAATGATAGATTATCTGAACAGAATTTAGATTCTGGGATGTTTGCAAACTGTTTCCTTTGGCTATTCACTATATACTATTAGTAATTCACCACTCACTTGTGGCTTCCTGGTTCAGAGTGATACATAGGAGGAAAAGTATTTGGCCATGAAGGCATGGAGCTAAGGAGCAGCTACTCCACATGGTATTCTCCCTTCAAACATAGGGGGTATCTTTGCCTGAAAAGCAATAAGAGTTAATGCTGTTGAGAGAAGTATTAAGTTGGGCTCAGTGACCGCAGTGCAGAAGAAGTTAAGGCATAGGTGTCACTGAAGGACCTGACTGCAGCCTGGCAGCTGAAGGAAGCATGATGCTGGGAGGAGGGGCAGAGTAGGTATCAGCTTCAAAGGGTAAATCCATCTGAGTGGAGGCCCTAGGGGTTTGCAGGGCTGCAGTTCACTTTTACTCCAGAAACTTGAGTTCTGAAGGACCCTTGTCCACCATGTGAGACTAACATGGTGGAACTTGTGGCAGGGGAAAAAAAAAACCCTGCAAGAAATCCTAACAAAGTTTTATGAATTCTATCTTTCTCTCCTGCAAGCTTTATTTGGCTTATAGTATTTTAAAACAGGATCCACCACTCTAACATGAATCTTTGTGCAGAAATTCCTCTTCTATGTGTCAAAACTAACTGTCCTGTTTAAATCGTGGAACAAATTTAATTAACCTCAACTAAACCAATCTGAACTTAGTTATTTTGCCTGCCTGCTAATATTCATGTTCGTATTTGGTTTAACATGGGTCATTTTAGGAGTAAGGTTGCCAATTTTGATTGGATGTATTCCTGGAGATTTAATCACATGACATCTTTAATTAAAAATTAATCTTTAATTTCTGGAGACTCCAGGCCAATCCTGGAGAGTTGGCAACCCTATTTAGGAGCCTGGGAGGCTGCGGCAAACAGGAATAATCTAGTCCTTAGTTTTACATGGAAATGTTCCTCAAACCTGTGCGTTAACATTTAAACTACAATATTGCTCACCCTATTCAGTAGTCCTGCAGGTCTGTAAACTGCAAAATCACTTGGGGGCTGGTTAATTAAATAATATTGTAATTTGGATTTCAAGCATTTAGGTGGTCAACTGATGTAATTTTAAACTTTAGGCAAATGTTTGGTAAATTAGTTTTGGTTTTGTGAAATTCTACAGAGACTCCATCTGGACCTGGGGATTAATTAGAGAGATGCATTTCAAATCCTGTCTAGATTTTGTAGGCTCATTCACACACAATATAAAAGCTCCCCATTTGTTAGGGGATTGATTGTGGACTGGAGGTCATCAGTGCCTTGGAAACTGTATAGATTTTTATAGAAACTCTCAGTCTCTCATACTATGGTCACAGTATCGGAAACCTATTGCCTGGAGTCAATTTTGTAAAAGAATTAATAGGCTCCAACAACCTTGTCTGCTTTGCTGTCTGCTTTCTCACAAAAAAATGTGTCTAATTATTCTTAGCCCCGATGCATTCTATTAATTAGGTGTTTAATTTCCATCTACCATTTATTGGTTACCTATGTGCACCTGGTGATGTTGTGTTTTGCCGGAGTCTGTTTAAGCTGTTTCATTGATCTAGTAGGTTCTGTTTGTTGGGCCTCATGTTTTACAAGTGTACTGAAGAAAGAGTAAGTAGATGGCCTTTAATTACTATTTTAAGAGCTTCCCAGCTGGTATTTAGGAACCTTTCCTGTGTATCATTCAACTTTGTATAGACAATGATTTTAAATATACATACATACATATAGTAAATTATATGGCTAGACAAGAATTATACCTCTATTTACTAGTTCTGATTGAGATACTCTTCAGTTTTAATAGTGGTCGAGTGATCAAGTTAAAATTCACTTGTGCTTCTCTCATTGTTGCCAATAAAAGCTTGGAAGTCAATAAAAATTATTGGTAGTATAAAATTTCCAAGGGAATAAGTGAAATTGTATGCAATCTTAGGCGTTATTTAAAAGATATCCACATATACAAATATTCTTTATTTGTTTATATATTTTGTTTGTTTGTTTCACTAATATATTCTGATCTGAGATTAATTTTTACTGATAATAAACTTGACCTGTCCTTTCCCACATTTTGAAATAATGCTAGCATTTCCACTATTGTGTTGTTATATATTAGGAATTTAAACACATTTTGAGAACAGATTAATTGATTGGCATTAGGGTTATATGGATATTTTAGTGTAATATGAGTTCCCTTCATGAGATTACTTACTATTACAGATTTCTGGGTTTCTTTTTTAATCTCTGTCACTTTTAGAGATGTGTGTTTTCTTATCAGCTTTATTTTAAAGTTTCATAACACTGATCAATTATATGGCGTTCTTGTAAGACATAGGTATCTGCTCTACTTTTATTTAGAAGCAACCAGTAGAAAGGAGTTTATAAACAGCAAATCATCCCATACACACATGATTTTTTTTTAAGAGAATGAGTGGATAAAGAGAATTAGTAGGAGTGACTCTAGCAGATTTCTGTACACCACATTTATATCCTAATCAGGAGGTTTTCTTTTTTCAGGAGAAACTTCAACATTTCAATTCCCTTATTTCCTTTGTAGGTCATAACAAGCTAAGTAGGACTTATTTCATTTCATGCTTCTGCCTGGGATCAGACTCTTGTATAGAACTTGTAATTACCATGAATGTACAGTGCTCTGTTAATTGCAACAATTGTGGTTTGTTGATGAATTGATTAAATCCACACATAGAAAGTAATTAACCTCAGGTCCCTGAACAGGAGATATTAAATCATTTATTATCAGAGTATCTCACAATTAGATCCTTCTGACACCTTTATTTGGAGTGCTGGAATAAGTGAAGTGGTAAGTGGTGTGGAAAGTGAACCATGCATTTCTGTTACAGAGTCAATTTCTGTCGTAGGAATTTAAAAAAAAAAGAGGTGGAATCTTTAATTGTGTTTCTATGCTTTTAATGCAATTAGACTGGAAACTGCTGAAGACTGTTTATGGTATACATCTGAGTCATGACTTATAACATTGTTAGAAAACATTGAATTTTCTCTCAAATTTCTGTATTTGCCACTTTATCAAGGAATTATTTTGGCTAAAAGTAACCCCTTTATTTTCCTTTTAAAAAGTCAATTGTTATTTTTTAAAGAATATCCACGATGATGTAATTGGCTTGGGAATGACTGTGTTTAGAGCTTGAAATTCAGAGGGAGATGCATAGAGTTCAAAGAATGTGTGCCGTGGGAAAATGAGAAGTATTCATAGTCAAACTCTCATGTTAAGTTCTTCCAGAGTTGATTTGGGAAGATATTCCCAATACCTGACCTGACTGCCAGCAGATCGACTAGTAGGATCCCTTAACTGACGTGTGCTGAGAAACTGTTTAGAAGTATCTGATATTTTCTTAACAGCTGTAGATAGGGCAGTAGGTAACAAAATATCTGACCTACTCACATGCCTCCAAATCAGTCCTATGTCCACCTGTATCTAAATACTTCCAAAATGGATCAGCTGATTACTATTTTGTTTTTTAAAATGAATATTTAGAGCTGATGGAAGATAACAACTTGGCAACCCTGAAGACTAGAATCTTCTGTTTATCCACAGAACAAGTATAACACAGACAGAAATACTGCACAACTCTCCCACCCAACCAGTGATATACCTCAAGCCTATCCTAGAGCTCTGAGCTCTAGTGTAGAGACCCATGTGGAGACTACATGTCCTGCTGAGCCTCTCTGAGTCTACAGTTAGTGCCAATTGTTGTCCCATTTTCTTGGATGTGTCTCTTGGAATGGTGTGAGAGCACCAAGTCATTTGACATTCCATTAAGTTACCAAACAGGCATCATAATTTCTCAGGTCATAATGGGTTTTGATCAATTCTGATCTGGCTGAATTTGAACCCGTGGTCTGGAACTCCTTTCTTATTTTTTAAGCTTATACTAACTCAGTGCTGAACTGTGTATAGTTGATGTCACTTAAAAAATCAAAAAACTATCTTGATTAAAAAAGTGTAGTCTAATCTCAGAACTTTTTTTGTCTAAACAAGTATTTTGTTTTTGAAGACCCGCTCTGGTAAAAGACTTTAAAATGTGCTTAACTGTAAGCCTGTGAGTATTTAATTAAAGTCAATGAGACCGCTCATGTGCTTCAAGTTAAGCATGAGCTTAAGGGCTTTGCAGATCAGGGCCTAAATGTTGTGTTGGCACAAACCCATAAGATAAATGTACCTAACTTTAAAAAATGTTACAGGTAGAATGGACAAACTTTTTCAGTCAAGTAGCACATTTACTGAAAAATGCAGTTTTGGCCAAATAAAAAAAATAAGGATTTTTTTTTTAAGTTTAAACTCCCACCCCTCCCCCCTTTTGGAGACATATCATTTCCGCATTTTGTTTAGTAATGAATCATTTCATTTTGAAATATCATTTCAAAGTGACATTCAAAACGTTTTGTTTGACCTGAACACATTGGGCGGGGGTTGGGTTGTTTTGGTGAGAAAAAACACAAACAAATAGTTTTGATTCAAAATGACCAATTTTTATTTGGGTCAAAGCCACCAAACCAAAAAAAAAAATCTGCTCTAGTTACAGATCTAAGGAAGAATTTGGCTAGCAAAGTGACAAAAATGTAGGTTTTTTGAGTCTTTATTCTTCTTTCCCTATTTTGACACTGCGTGTATGTCCCTTCCACCCAACCCCCACCTTGTTTCCAAAATGTTGCCTGATAGCAGAGTCGTTAGCATATCTGGGTCATTCAGGCATCATATTTGTTCCCTGGCAGGCAGATAATGATTAACTGGTCTCCATTATCTGGAATTTTATGGATTTATTTTTTAAATGAGTCTAGTTGGCAAGCAATGTATTGATGCAGATGGAAACATAACATCACATTACATGACAGTGATTTTTTATGACAAAGGCAAAGTAGTTAAAATGTTCAAGTTCATTATATATTGCTCACAGTACTCCAATGATGGCTAAAACTGTGAACATTAAATGACACCATTCAGAACCCAAACCAATAATTTTATTTTAAACAAAAATCAGACAAAGGTTTCTAACCATCAGAGGAGTGAAGTTTTGGAATGGCCTTCCAAGGGAAGCAGTGGGGGCAAAAGATCTATCTGGTTTTAAGATTCTACTTGATAAGTTTATGGAGGAGATGGTATGATGGGATAATGGGATTTTGGTAAGTAATTGATCTTTAAATATTCAGGGTAAATAGGACTAATCCCCTGAGATGGGATATTAGATGGATGGGATCTGAGTTACCCAGGAAAGAATTTTCTGTAGTATCTGGCTAGTGAATCTTGCTCAGGGTTTAGCTGATCGCCATATTTGGGGTCGGGAAGGAATTTTCCTCCAGGGCAGATTGGAGAGGCCCTAGAGGTTTTTCGCCTTCCTCTGTAGCATGGGGCATGGTTGACTTGAGGGAGGCTTCTTTGCTCCTTGAAGTCTTTAAACTATGATTTAAGGACTTCAATAGCTCAGACATAGGTGAGGTTTTTTCATAGGAGTGGGTGGGTGAGATTCTGTGGCCTGCGCTGTGCAGGAGGTCGGACTAGATGATCAGAATGGTCCCTTCTGACCTTAGTATCTATGACTCTATGAAACACACAGAGTCTGTCAAAAAGGTGAAAAGTTGGGGGTCATCTCAACTTCCACAATAAAGATCATAGTCTGAACGTCTGCTGAGATAGATAGCTAGTAGCCAGGAACTTACACAGTTCTTTATTTTTAAAGTCTTTACTATCATTTATATGAGGGCATTTATATTAAAACTACCCAGCTGCTATTTGAGAGTATTTAAACATATAAAGACCAGAATGGTCCAAGAATATACCATTCTTCATTAAAAAATACTCCTAGTGATCTTTCACATCCAGCAAAATGAGTCCCTGAACTGATATAATGTTGTAATGTGATAGTAGTAGGATCACCCAGTGGAGTACTTTGAGTTTCATGTTGCAAAATTAGGTTTGAGTGGGTTGTTGTTGCCTGTCCTACCTCATAAAGATTTTTCTGTAAATGTAGATTGCTAACCATCCTGAAGAGAAGTGGAGCAGGCCAGATGGGGAACCCTGAAGAAGCTCAACCAGCCTGTGATTAGCTGGGCACATCTTTTGGTGCCTCTTACTGAAAGGTTACAGACCTTTGGTACGTTGCCTGGTTTGGTATGGCCTGCTCTTTAAGACACTACTAGATTAGGGTGTGTTAGGGCTTTGGGGTGCTGTGTATTGGTGCAGCAAATTACTTGCTAGGAATTGTGATGTGGTGATGAGTTGACATAAGAACTATAGAGGAAAAGTTGTCTGAGCTTTCATACATGATGACATCATGTAGATTTTTCTAATGTGTGATGACAACAAATGAGTTTGTATTTAGACGTCATTAAACCTTACATGTATGTAATGAGGCAACTGATATTCTATGGCAGTGGTTCCCAAACTTGCTCTGCAGCTTGTGCAGGGAAAGGCCCTGCCGGGCCTGGCTGGTTTGTTTACCTGCCACATCTGCAGGTTCGGCCGATCGCGGCTCCCACTGTCCGCAGTTCACTGCTCCAGGCCAATGGGAGCTGCTGGAAGTGGTGTGGGCCGAGGGATGTGCTGGCCGCCACTTCCAGCAGCTCCCATTGGCCTGGAGCAGCAAACCGCAGCCACTGGGAGCCGCGATTGGCTGAACCTGCAGATGCAGCAGGTAAACAAACCAGCCCTGCCCGCCAGGGGCTTTCCCCGCACAAGCAGCAGAACAAGATTGGGAACCACTGATCTATAGGTATCTCAGAATAGGCCAGTATAGCCACAGTTGCATTTTATCATGGAAGGTTAATATGGGTAAGTAACACCCAGAACCTCCAGTTTGCCAGTAAATTGCCTGGTAAGAGAGAATGGTGGTAATCTGTTTTAAAATCAATCACAAAAATATTTTTGCTGAGATTCACTTGGTTCCTAGAAGTCCTTGACTCACAGCAAGAGTATAATCACATTTTAGTCACTTTGTGATTCATACCTGAAAAAGGCAATCTGTATGGCCAGTGTTCCTAATGAATTTATAGCAGTTATCTAATCCTTATGTGATGACGACAAGCTTTTACTTTCTGTCCATACCTATTAAAATAACTCAGGGAGAGGATTGTTAATTCAATACAGAATTTTTCATCTTTGGGTTTCTCATTTAAATTCAGCCAGTTAGGTAGTAATGAAAACTAGTGTCACAAACGGGACAAGGCAAGTCAGACTTAGTGGCCAGAGCTGGAGTTGGGAGCCAGGCCAAGTCAGGTATCAGGAGGTCACAGTGTCAGACAGGTACCGAGGTTCAGGCATCAAGAGATAGGCAGGGTCAGGTTACCAGGAGATCAGGGTCAGGCACCAGGTTACAGACAGCAATTGAAGAGCAAAGCCAAGGACAAACCAGGGTCAGAAGCCAGATTCTAGGGATTTTCACAAGCAGGGTATGGAGCAGAGACAGGCAGGCAGGCAATCTGCATTGTTGCTCAGACAGCTTCTCATCACGGCTTCCTGGTTTAAGCACTGGTACCAGCCAATGAGTGGCCTGTGAGAGGCCACCACATTCAGACCCTGCTGGCTAGTACTTCCTGTCAGGCCCAGCCTCACAGGGTCCTCCCATGGGAGCTCAGCCTAAGCCTTCAGTGGTGATGTGGTAGCATCAGGACAACAGACATCTCCCTCCCCCCACCTCCCCACCAGGTTCTAGCCACCTAATCAGTGATTTCAGTATAGTTCTCCGTGGCCAGGCTCCATACTATAAATATCATCTCCACAACTACTATCAATTGGCAAACAAAAACTCTCAACACAGAGGCCAAGAAATGAATGGAGAATGTATATTACTGTGTGGTTTCCAAAGGTGGTCCCTCCAGTGGTGAGACAGTGTGAGGAATAGTGTACTGCTGCAACTCATTCTTTATTCATTGGTTTAAAAGGAGGGCATTTTGTCCAATTCCTTTTCTCCTTATTTGTACACAGACAACAAATGTCAATGCCCAGGTTCCATAAGCGGAGGATAGCCTCTGTGTCAAGGGATGCTATGAGTTGTGTCATGTTAGTCACTGTCCACTGCAAGTTATTGTCTGCAATGCTTTTCTACAATCACAACATGGTAAAAAAACCAGGCTAAGATAGTGCATAGTTGAGGCAAATCTGGATGAGCCATAGAGTAGCCTTGTCCACGCTGATCATCAGAGTATGGTAAAGGGTCAGTCATGCTCTTGTCCAAGAGTGTGTGAGCAATTATAGCGGTCAGAAGATCACACCTTGGTTTGGCAGAAATGAGTTTCCTCTCTGCATATGACCAGACCTTTGAGATAGCATTACATGCGTTTCCTGTCTGAGAATGGGGCTTCAGTCAACCAATGATATAATACCTTGGTTTAATCTGGCACAGCTCTCCAGGCAGACTTATCAATAATGACATCTCACTGAAGGTCTGATGGAGCTGTGTGCAGTAGCACATATGGACTGGAGACTGGAGTATAACTTGACCAGCCACTAATAATACGAGTGGCCAAATTCATATTCATGTTGACAAGCTGAGTATGGGGTCTGTCCCCCAGTCTTCAGAGCAGTATTGTTGTCAGTATGGCACTCTTCACAAGAACTAAAATTTACCCTGTTGGAAAATGTCATGCCCTAATACAATAGCCACAAAGGTTCCAAAAACAATGCCTGTAGTGCACAAATGCACAGATCTGTTAGTTAATAAGTCTTTCAGAAAGCCTTTGATAAGATCCCCCACAAAAGGCTCTTAAGCAAAGTAAGCCATCATGGAACAAGAGGGAAAATCCTCTCATGGATCACTAGACTGGCAAAAAGATTGAAAACCAAGGATAGGAATAAATGGTCAAATTTCTCAATGGAGAGACATAAATAGTGGGTCCCTGAAGGATCTGTACTGGGACAAGTGTTGTTCAGCATATTTATAAATGATCTGGAAAAGAGGATAAACAATGAGGTGGCGAATTTTTCAGATACAAAATTACTCAAGAAGTTAAGACTAAAGCTGACTGCAAAAGAGTTATGAAGGGATTTCTCAAAACTGGGAGACTGGGCAACAAAATGGCAGATGAAATTCAATGTTGATAAAGCAAAGTAATGCATGTTGGAAACCATAAACACAACTATATGTACAAAATTATGGGGTCTAATTAGCGGTTACCACTCAAGGTAGGTGGGGTAATATCTTTTATTGAATCAACTTCTGTTGGTAAGAGAGGCTTGGAAGCTTGTCTCTCTCACCAACAGAAGTTGGTCAAATAAAAGATGTTACCCCACCCACCTTGTCTCTCCAGTATCTTGGGACCGACACAGCTACTACTATACTGTTCTACTCAAGAAAGAGATCTTGGAGCCATTGTGGATAGTTCTCTGAAAATGTATGCTTAATATATGTGGCAGTCAAAAAAGCTAACTGTGTTAGGCACCATTAGATAAGGGATAGATAATAAGAGAATAAATATCATATATATAATAGTATATAAAGCCAGTATATAAATCCATGGTATGCCCACACTTGAATACTGCATGCAGTTCTGGTTGTCGCATCTCAGAAAAAGATGTATTGGAATAGGAAAATGTATAGAGAAGGGCAACAAAATTTATTAGGGGTATGGGAACAACTTCCATATGAGGAGAGATTAAAAAAGCCTAGGACTATTCATCTAGAAAAGAGATGACTAAGTGGAATATGATAGAGGTCTATAAAATCAGGAATGGTGTGGAGAAAGTGAATAAGGAAGTGTTATTTATATTTTCCAGTAAAAGAAGAACCCGGGGTCACCCTGTGAAATTATTAGGCAGTAGGTTTAAAACAACATAAGGAAGCATTTCTTCACACAGTCAACCCGTGGAAATCATTGCCAGGGGATGCTGTGAAGGCCAAAAGTATAACTGTGTTCAAAAAATGATTAGATAAGTTCATGCAAGATAGGTTTGTCAATGGCTATTAGCAAAGATGATCAGGATACAACCACTTGCTATGGGTTTTCCTAAACTTTGGACTGCCAGAAACTGGGACTGGGTGACAGGATGGATGTCTCAAAATTGCTCTGTTCTGTTCATTCCTTCTGAAGCATCTGGAACTGGCTATGGTTGGAATACAGGATACTGGGCTAGATGGACCATTGGTCGGAGTGAGTGTGGTCATTCTTACGTTTTTATGTCTGTCAAAAAGTAGAATGTTGATAGGCCAGCTCTTTTTCTTTTCTCTAGTGTAGCACAGCTAAGGATACAAAACAACTAAATTCAGGTATCTATTTTTCTCATTTTGTTGAAAAATGTCTAGTTCAATGTGGCACCTGTGAGCCAGGCACTGGAAGTGGAACACTTAAACCCATTAGACTCATAGACCCATGTTTTCAAATGTGAGTGAGGTAAAATTTGGCAAAGACACAAAATTGGGCATCTTGAGAGATTAGAAAGGCTTATTATTATTATTTATACTAGAGGTCTCATCTAGCTTAGGACCCATTGTGTTTGGCACTGTAGAGATCTGCGCCTCCTGCTGACTTCTAGAGCAATTCTGGTTTGTTTTGTTTTGTTTTTATTTTCTATCTTCTGTTATTTCCCCAAATCAGACCTGGAATTAATTTCATATCAAAGTGATTCCTCCTCTATTGAAAATCTAGCATTTCTTTTGTTCTAATGTGTCCTATATTTCTTTGTGACAAGCCATTTTGCATGGCAGTTAGTCTGAGAATGTTTTTGGTATATTCTCTGAAGAGCTTTTCCTTCAGTTCTCATGCTGCTCTTCCAACTCTTTCTGGTCTTTGAGATAGGAAGGCAGATAGAAATCTAAAGAGAAGAAGTTAGCCCCAAATGCGCAGTTAAAACACACTGTAAAAATATTCAGCATGAAGGAAACAGGAAGATTTAAATGGTCAATTATTTTACCAGAAACCTGCTTTGGTATGAACAATTTCCTCATCAGATAATGGGGGATAAATAATATGACAGGAGATAATAAAGATGTGTCTTTATTAGAATTAGAATAGGCTGCTTATATAATTTAATGGATCTTAACAATGAGAACATTTCACACTATACAAATTTATGAACTCTATGGCTGATCACAATGTCATATAAAATCTTCTGATGATAGTCATCAGTAAACACTTTTATCTCTCTGTTCTATTGTATCCACTTTTTTATAGTAAGTGTTTTTAATCTGGATAATAAATGTTTTCTATTTTATTTGCTTAACCCCTGACAGTAACATAGAAACTAGATTAGAATCATAAGCACAAAAAGAAAAGGAGTACTTGTGGCACCTTAGAGACTAACGAATTTATTTGAGCATAAATTTTCGTGGGCTACAGCTCACTTCATCGGATGGAAGCCCACGAAAGCTTATGCTCAAATAAATTAGTTAGTCTCTAAGGTGCCACAAGTACTCCTTTTCTTTTTGCGAATACAGATTAACACAGCTGCTACTCTGAAACCTGTCATAAGCACAATAGTTATATTTCTCTGTGAGAACAGAAAAATATATGGACATTTTCCCTTGATTATTTAACACACCTTTAAGAATGTACCAACAAAGATGTTGCTTATTATAGAGGACCTGTGCTGCTAAATTTGGGTCTTGTTGCAATTCTGAACACCCTGAAATTTGAAGCCATTCAGATCTAGGACTTTGTTTTGGGAGCATTTCCATCCTTTCTGGTTTAGTGATGATGACCTAAATGATGTACACCTGTGACTGGGAATGATGGTTGTATTTGTGAAGCATAAAAATGATCATTAGTTATGGATGTATCTATACACAGACAGCAAAATTGCCAAGTAACTACATACATGTGGAGTAGGAAATAATTCTGAAGACCTTATGCACCAGAAACTAGGTCTTTTCTCCTTGAGTTAAGAGAGACTCTCTGCTAGATGTAATTACTATGATAAAAGGGTGTATGTTCTCTTTTCAGGTCAGTCAGCTACAAACCAATACACTAGTATAGACCTGAAATATTCTACCCAGTAAGATGATAGTTCACACATACATGCCCAGATATTATAACATGTACTGGGCTTGGATTTTTGGTCCCTGAGGAGACTGGGATACCATAGCTCTATCCATTCCAGGAAGACTAAGTAGGAGTATGTCTACACTCCAATAGAGGACTTGTGGCACAGCCGCAGCTAGTTCAGATCAGCTGACTCATGCTTGTGTGGCTTGGACTCTGAGGCTAAAAATTTCTGGGTAGACATTCAGGTTCAGGCTGGAGTCTCGGCTCTGAAACCCCATGAGATGGGTGGGTCTCAGAGCCTGGGCTTCAGCCTGAATCTTCTAGCCCAAACCCTATGAACCTGAGTCAATTGACCCAGGCTTTGAGACTCAGTACTGCAAGTCTTTTTTATTGAAGCATAGACATACGCTTTAAGGACAACAGCTTCAAAAGGTAATTATGAGCTGGGAATAGAGTGGTACCCAATCAGATGAGGATTCCTCCTGCTCCTATCCAAATGGAGACGAGGAGGAGGACATAGTTAAACCCTTCACTCAGCTATTCGCTATTTCAATCAAGGTCATGTTGGCTTGATCACCTCAGCTGTTCTGGACTGTTGTGAAACCATATGCAGAGTGATGCAATAGCTAAGCTGCTGTGACCTAAATCTTTTAGCACAATAAACTGCATCCAGGAATCAAGAGATAGGTAGCAAAGCAAAGGTGTGATGAGCTCACTGTGTGAAGTGCCACCTAACATGTGAACAGCCAGTCTGTCCTGGACAATATACCAAGAGAAAAGAGGAACATCATAAATGAGACTGTGCTTTTTTGTAATTGACATCAATGTTAATACTTTCAATTGTTTAAAATATATTTTTAATATCATTTGGCTTACATTATTTGATTCTATGTATAACTTTGACACCGTATCTGCATGTTACTGACAGAACCAAGTGAGTTTATCTTTGATGGAATTATTAAAATGAGTCACCGCCAATCAAATCTTAGGCAATTTGCTCTTAGGCAATACAATTGAATTTTCAATAACTGGGTTTCACCCTTCTGGCTCTTATATTAAAGTGTTCCAACTCATGCTGCAATCTTAGTTGTAATTTCAAGCACTGCTGAGTAAGTCTCTTTAATTCAATATACTAATTAGAAACAGAAGGCAGAATCTCTAGCAGTAAAATGAAACAGCCCCCTGCATGAAAAGGAGTAAAAATTTATGCTTTGACCAAAATCTTATAATGTGCTGAATCTTTGGGCAGAAACATTGGTAAGATCAGTTTTGCCTGTAAAACCAATAAATATTAAGGGATTCATTCCAGATTTGACATTTATATATTTACAACTTGCTTCATGCACTGAAGTTAAAGAAGTATGGGCTGGATGAATGGACTATAAGGTGGATAGAAAGCTGGCTAGATCATCAAGCTCAACAGGTAGTGATCAATGGCTCCATGTCTAGTTGGCAGCCAGTATCAAGCACAGTGCCCCAAGGGTCAATCCTGGGCCTGGTTTTGTTCAATATCTTCATTAATGATCTGGAGGATGGCGTGGACTGCACCCTCAGCAAATTTGAAGATGACACTAAACTGGGAGGAGTGATAGATATACTGGAGGGTAGGGATAGGATACAGAGGGACCTAGACAAATTAGAGGATTGGGCCAAAAGAAATCTGATGAGGTTCAACAAAGACAAGTGCAGAGTCCTGCACTTAGGATGGAAGAATCCCATGCACCGCTATAGACTAGGGACCGAATGGCTAGGCAGCAGTTCTGCAGAAAAGGACCTAGGGGTTACAGTGGACGAGAAGCTGGATATTAGTCAACAGTGTGTCCTTGTTGCCAAGAAGGCCAATGGCATTTTGGGCTGTATAAGTTGGGGCATTGCCAGCAGATCGAGGGACGTGATCGTTCCCCTCTATTCGACATTGGTAAGGCCTCATCTGGAGTACTATGTCCAGTTTTGGGCCCCACACTACAAGAAGCATGTGGAAAAATTGGAGAGACTCCAGCAGCAGACAACAAAAATGATTAGGGGGCTGGAGCACATGACTTATGAAGAAAGGCTGAGGAAACTGGGATTATTTAGTCTGCAGAAGAGAAGAATGAGGGGGGATTTGATAGCTGCTTTCAACTACCGGAAAGGGGTTCCAAAGAGGATGGATTTAGACTGTTCTCAATAGTAGCAGATGACAGAACAAGGAATAATGGTTTCAAGTTGCAGTGGGGGAGATTTAGGTTGGATATTAGGAAAAACGTTTTTTCTAGGAGGGTGGTGAATCACAGGATTGGGTTACCCAGGGAGGTGGTGGTCCTTCCTTAGGGGTTTTTAAGGTCAGGCTTGACAAAGCCCTGGCCAGGATGATTTAGTTGGGGATTAGTCCTGCTTTGAGCAGGGGGTTGGACTAGATGACCTCCTGATGTCCCTCCCAACTCTGATATTCTATGATTCTATGAGCATATTAAAATGAAATTTTTTATTCACATCAAATAGATATTTGATTGATTTTTGTCAGAAAATATTATTGTGATTACAGTAATACCTAGTACAGGAACTTCTCACTTGACGTTGTAGTTATTGTGATGGGGCAAGGCCAGATGGCTATAGAAAAGTAGTGGGAGATAGATATATTAGTTCCAGGCTAAACAAATCCCTGGTACCAGGTTAAGCGAAATGGAAGCTGCTCCAGGTCAATTAAGACACCTGGGGCCAATTAAGAACTTTCCAGAAGGCAGGGAGAATGCTATGTTGATTGGGACACCTGAAGCCAATCAGGGGCTGGCTGAAACTAGTTAAAAGCCTCCCAGTCAGTCAGGTGGGTGTGCATGTCAGGAGCTGTGGGAAGAAGTTGTGCTGTTGGAGAGGCTGAGTAGTACACACTATATCAGGCACAAGGAAAGAGGCCCTGAGGTAAAAGTAAAGTGGAGCCCGAGGAAGTGAGGGCTGCTGTGGGGGACGTAGCCCAAGGAATTGTACATGTCATGTTTTTAAAAGGTCAGCTACCATAGCTGATACTATTAGGGTCCCTGGGCTGGAGCCCGGAGTAGAGGGTGGGCCCAGGCTCCCCCCTCCACCTTTCCCCCCTGTTTAATCACTGAGACTGGGAGACAACAGAGACTGTGCAAGGAAGGATAACTTCTCCTCACCTCCCTCGCTGGCTTATGATGAAAATGGCTCAGTAGACTGTGACCCTTGTCTCTAGAGAAAGAAGGGTTATGTGGAGGGTCACAGCGAGCCTCTGAGGCTAGCAAAATCCGCCAGGAAACACGGGACCCACGGAGTCAAGGACAGAGCTTTGTCACAACTGGTGTCAGAAGTGGGACTTCGTTCACAGCGTGGCAGAAGAAAGAGGGTTAAAAAAAAAGTGCACTGGGGTTTTGGATTTTGTTTGTTTGCTTTATACCACAATGGAGGAGGTGGTAAGAGCTCTGGTACAAGCCACAGCAGCCCAACAGGAGGCAACCCAGGTTCAGGCAATGGCACAACAGGAGTCTATGCAGCTACAGCAGGAAACCAATCAATTACTGATGAGTCAAGTGACCCAAGATCATGCCCTCTTGAGAGAGGTGGTGGACCAGCTGAAGATACTCACCACCCAGGCCCGGGGGTCCGATGGGACACGAACCCTGAGGGCCACTGGTTGTCTGCCAAAGATGACATCAGGACATGACATAGAGGCATATCTCCTCTCATTCGAAAGGACTGCTCAGCATGAGGCATGGCCCCAGGAGCAGTGGGCCAGCATCCTCGCCCCTTTTTTGTGTGGAGAGGCCCAGAAGACCTACTTTGACTTGCCTGCCACGGATGCCACTGACTATACTTGTCTGAAGGCAGAGATCCTAGCACGATCAGGGGTAATGGCAGCAGTAAGGGCCCAGAGGTTCTATGAGTGGAAATACCAGGAGAACAAACCCCCGAAGTCCCAGCTATTCGACCTCATACACCTCGCACGGAAGTGGTTACAGCCCAAGGTGTGCAAGCCGGAGGAGATTTTGGAGACCCTGGTCATAGACCATTACATGCAGGGACTGCTGCCAGATCTCCACAAATGGGTAGGCCAGAACGATCCATCCACATACGACGAGATGATCACACTGGTAGAAAGACGGATGACAGCCAGGGAACTGACCCGACTACCCAAGGAAGGCCCCTTTCAAAGCAAGCACCCGACCCCAACCCTGGAAGGTTGGGCAGCCAAACCCCTGGGGAGTCCTAGCTGGAAGAAGGGGGGCCTGAAAACCAGCAGGGACCCCAGAAGGAAGGGATTGGCCTGAGTGGGGGAAACCCCGGGACTAAACCCCCTAATCCCCGGGATAGGGGAGTGATTAAAAGCAATTATAGATGTTATGCATGTGGGGAGTGGGGACACATAGCAGCACAGTGTCCCAGCACCGAGGAGCCTATGCAATGTAACTTGGGGGATTGGGATGTCCCATGCTCCCTTATCCACCTCGCGCAGGTCGCATTAGCCCCGCATAATTGCACCAGGCCAGTGAGGATAAATGGAGCAGAGACTACAGCGCTTGTGGACTCTGGGAGTGCTATCACCCTCATATCAGGTAAGCTGGTAAAAATAGTCAGCTGCTACAAGCCAAATGCATAGCAGTGACGTGCATGCATGGGGCCGTGAGCCATTACCCCACCATCCCAGTGGAGATAGAGGTTCAGGGAAACCCCATTGAGGTGACAGTGGGTGTAGTTCCTAAACTCCCATATCCTGTAGTCATTAGGAGGGACTATCCAGGGTTTGATAATTTACTCCCCCCAGAGAGGCTGGAGGGAGGTGGGGACCCTGAGAACAGTGGCTCGTCACCGGGGGAATGTAAACCCCTGATTTACAACAGATTTCTCAGGATCTGTTCTCAGCCCCCCAAAAGACCTGGAAGACAAAAAAAGAGAGGAAGGCCGCGAAGGCCTTGGGAACCCAGATCCTGACCCAGGGCCAGAAGACCTCCCTAGTAGGCAGATGGATGCAGGCAGCCAACAGAGAAACTTCCACCACAGAAGATGATCCAGAAGCTGCCCCCAGCCATGACGGCAGCGAGCCATTGGAAGAAGCAGAAGCCGGCCCCTTGGAGCTTGGGCAGGTTAGTCCTGGAGAGAGACTTTTGGGCGGGACCAGGCGGAGGACCCCAGATATGATAATGCCAGGAAAGAGGTGGCCGAGATCGATGGGATACCCGTGGATGGGAAGGTCAGGGGTCCCGGACCTTACTTTATAGTGAAGAAAGATCTCCTGTACCGCGTGGTGCAAATGCAGGAGCAAGAGATACAACAACTTCTGGTGCCACGAAAACATCAAAAAGCTATATTGAGTCTCACCCACCGTCACCTGTTTGGAGGACACCTAGGGGTAGAGAAAGCTCAGGCATGGATCCTGCGGAGGTTCTTCTGGCCAGGAGTACATGAAGATGTCCGGCGATACTGCACCTCTTGTCCGGAGTGTCAGTTACAAAGCCCTCGCCCGCACTTGCGGGCTCCTTTGATACCTCTTCCAATAATAGAGGTTCCTTTCGAAGGGAAAGCCATGGATCTGGTAGGGCCCCTAGAGAAGACAGCTCGGGACCACCAACATGTGCTTGTTGTACTGGACTGTGCAACCCGGTACACATTATGTTCCTGAAAAATGCTACTTTAAGTGAAACGATGTTAAGCGAATCCAATTTCCCCATAAGAATTAATGTAAATGTGGGAGGGGGAGTAGATTCCAGGGAAATTTTTTTTTGCCAGACAAAAGGCATTATACACATTTTAAACAATTTTAAACAAGCAATTTAATACTGAAATCGTTGCTGAGTATGAAGTTTGGTTGAGGTGGTGGAGTCAGAGAGTGGAAGAGGGTGAATTGTCCGGCTGCTCCTCTTCCTGAACTTTCTGAACTCAAAAAAAAATACATCCAGAGATTGTTGTTTCCTTTTTTTTTCTTGGTAAATTTCTTTATAGCAAGTCATTAGATGACCAACTTCCCTAATCACTTTGGAGCTGCGTTCCCTGTCAGGATCATCATCACTCAGGATTGGCAAGCCAACTTCAATCATTTGGAAAGTTTCAGAAAGAAGTTTGGCAGTGAAATTTCAATGGGTTGGTACTTCTTCGTCCTCTTCTTCCATTGCTCTCATCACCTCTAGTTGCATCAGATCTTCATTGGTTAGCTCTTCTCTGTGTGATTGCAGAAGTTGTTTAATGTCGGTTTCTTCCACCTCATCAAAACCTGCTTTCTTGGACAAGCCGAGGATATCTTTCTTCATGGTGGGGACAACATCTTTAAATCCTATTAAGTCACTGGAGACAATGAGGCAGGCAAGGAGGCTGAAGGTGCTGTAGGCTAGGAGAAGCACGTTGTGCAGCAGCAGCTTCCCCTACTCTGCAAGCACCAGGGGTGGGGGGCTCGATCCTCAGCCCGCCCACTCCACCCCTTCCCTCATGCTCCCACCCTTTACCCGCCTCTTCTCCCCCCCCACCTCATCCCCCTTTACTTCGCAGGCTGTGTCCTCGCTGTTACCTCCTGCCTCCTGGGAGGGAGAGGGAGCCTGCTCGCCAAGTCCTTGCTCCTACACCCTGCCTCCTAAACACAGCAAGCCAGCTGATTGCCACAGGCAGGAGGCTGGGGGGAGGAGGGGAAAGGTGCTGATCTGCGGCGTTTGCAGGGGGATGACGCTATCAGGAGGAGGAGAGCGTAGGGAGGCTGCCTGCTGTGGAGAAAGCAGGCAGCCAAACAACGTAAGAGTGGAGCATTGCTCAACTTTAAATGAGCATGTTCCTTCCCTAATTGATCAGCAATGTAACAATGAAACAACGTTAGCTGGGATGACTTTAAGCAAGGAGTTCCTGTAGTACCTAGAGGCACCTACAGAAACTGAGACCCCATTGTGCTAGGGACTGTATGAACACCTAGTGAGACAGTCACTGCTCAAAAGGTCTTGAAATCTAAATAGACTAGACAGACAAAGGGTGGCTTACTATTGATTTTGCACTGGATTTTTACATGTTAAAGAGAATAATATTCAGAAAATGTTCCAGAACTTCATATAAATGAGGATACTTCATTCACCTTGAGGAAAATGGTGAGTTTATTTCTACATCCAACAAAAGTGAGCTTATGAGTAGACATGAGTACTCTTACAGGTAGATATTTTCGTATTTAGGCATCGGAATAAGTGTTCTGACATTTTCAGTTGTGCTGAGCACGCACAACTTCCATTGACTTTCACTTCTGATGCCTAAATATGCTTTTAGCTAACTTTAAGCACCTAACTTTGAAAACTTTGGCCTAAATATTTCAATTTCAACTAAAAAATTGCAAGGTGATGTTTTCGAAATATCCTATAAAGGCATCGGGGCGTGGGACTACTCCCATGCTTAAAGTTAAATACATGAGTATGTCTTTCCAAGATCAGGCCTTAGGCAGATGAGATAGAAAGGGACATTTGATATGATTACTCATCCTTTTTATTTGCTTTGTAGTTGTATCCTTCCAATTGTTGGGGCACTTAAATGGCCAGATAAGTTTTGTCATAGTATTTCAAAAGAGTGACTCAGATGCAGATACTGCGCTGAAAGCCTTCAAAGAGATAACTAACCTTTATGATGATACTAATTTTCAGTTCTTAATCAACTGAATCCAGTTATCCATGAGATGCAGAATATTTTACAGAAGGGGTTGCATAATCCAATTAACACAGATATGGAACTTGTTTTGAGATCTGGAAACACTTGAATAATTTAAGAAATTTCTAAGAGGCTGTGGAACAGAAATACCCAGTGCTTGAGTGGTATGCTCATTTTTGCCTCTCTGAATCCAGAGAACTGTACAAATGAATTATTTAAACAAACTGAATTTGGGAGAAGAAAAGGAGTACTTGTGGCACCTTAGAGACTAACAAATTTATTTGAGCATAAGCTTTCGTGAGCTACAGCTCACTTCATCAGATGCATTTGGTGGAAAATACAGAGGGGAGATTTATATACATACACAGAGAACATGAAACAATGGATTTTATCATACACACTGTAAGGAGTTAACTTTCCCCATGTTATTTCTCCCCCCCACCCCACCGCCCACTGTTCTTCAATTGTTCTTTTTAACTGCTGGAAATAGCCTACCTTGCTTGTCACCATGAAAGGTTTTCCTCCTCCTCCCCACCCCCCCACCCCGCTGCTGGTGATGGCTCATCTTAAGTGATCACTCTCCTTACAGTAAAAAGAAAAGGAGTACTTGTGGCACCTTAGAGACTAACAAATTTATTAGAGCATAAGCTTTCGTGAGCTACAGCTCACTTCATCGGATGCATCCGATGAAGTGAGCTGTAGCTCACGAAAGCTTATGCTCTAATAAATTTGTTAGTCTCTAAGGTGCCACAAGTACTCCTTTTCTTTTTGCGAATACAGACTAACACGGCTGCTACTCTGAAACCTCTCCTTACAGTGTGTATGATAAAATCCATTGTTTCATGTTCTCTGTGTGTGTATATAAATCTCCCCTCTGTATTTTCCACCAAATGCATCCGATGAAGTGAGCTGTAGCTCACGAAAGCTTATGCTCAAATAAATGTGTTAGTCTCTAAGGTGCCACAAGTACTCCTTTTCTTTTTGCGAATACAGACTAACACGGCTGCTACTCTGAAACCTGAATTTGGGAGGAAGTTTACTGAATTTGTTAAAAATATAATCATGTTTCCTGAATATTGGTTTATATTATGCTCTTTGTCATTTATTTATAATACTTCTGTATTTTGATTTTCTTTAGTTGCTTGTGTGAAAGTTTCCATTGATATGGGCAAATCAACAAGGTGAATTTTCTAATTCTTCAGTCTAAGTTATATCAGTTCACCGCAGAAAGGACACTGGGTGGTAATGCTTCATTTTAATCCAATTCACAGAGCTAGTAACAAAACCAATTTTTGTTAAAAGGATGAATAAATATTTCCACTGCACCAGGCTGAAATCCTTTTTTACATCTAACAATGGAATTATTAGTGGGGTTTTCCATAAAGGAGCAAAATGAAACACTTTTTTTTCACATTCATACCTTTTTTTTTATTGATACAGAATATCTCTTTTTTCAGAAATCCCACTTTATCCAATTCAGTATTTCATGTAGCGGGGTGTCAGTTCTAGTTACCAAAGTGTTTGGCAGAACCTTTCAGTTTTGGTTTTCAAAACAAAAATTGATTGACCAAGGTTATGTTAAAAATGAAATCTATGCCACTGGCTTATTTCTAACTCATATTTTGCCTTCACCATGTTGCAATTACCCCTGTCAGAATTTTGTTCTGCTCCTGAAGCATCTGTAAACTTTGGTTAAAACTTATACCTCCTCAGTGATGATGTTATTGGGTCCCTCTGTCTTGAATGGTGCCTTAGCATATGTGCTACCTATTTATGCTAAACAATCTGTTCCATCTTGCATTTAGCTGTGATGCTTGGAGTGTACCTTTCCCAGATCTTAGGAAGAGCTCTGTGTGGCTCGAAAGCTTGTCTTTCTCTCAGCAACAGAAGTTGGTCCAATAAAAGATATTGCTTCACCCACCTTATCTCTCTAACCTCCTTGGTGATTCACTCAAGAGGAAGGAGAAGGGATGTAATGCAGGATCAATTCACATACTGGTTATTGTTCAAAGAAGGTACCACATGTTGAATAATTAGCATCACAAAGCTCTACAACATTCCCTAGAGAGGCTTAGTATTAAATAATCATGTTAATCAGCCTCAGAAAAGAGAGGAGTAAGAAGCTTAGTGGATCAATATGTTATTGTTAAACCTTTAAGGGTCTGAATTCGTTCACATACCCTTTAAGAGGATGTAGGAGAAAAGTTACTGCCATTTTTTCCTGAATGGGCTTAAGAAGTTCAGTGAGGCATGAAAGGTCTTGTAGGCTTTCCTACAAGTTATCCAGCTCAAATTTATATGATGCATCAAAAAGCTGTTTCTACAGAGATTACAAGAGTTCATTCAGTAACTCCACTTCATTATTTGTCAATTCACAACAAACGTACCAATGAGAAGCTAACTTTTCTTATGTGATAAGCAACTATTTTTAAAGTGAGCTTTAATTCCTAGATACAAAATCTGAGCCAAATGGCCTTAATATTTATTATTGTGATCATGCATTTATTCTCTGTCGATTTCTAACGATTCAGACAGAGAAAAAGAGAGAAAATCCATTTCACATTCATCACAGACATTTGCCCTGCCCTAGGTTAGTGTTCAGTCTGTGTGCAGAATTTTTTGGGGAGTGAGGATTTGGGAATTCATTTCTTAAAAAAACAAGCTCAATTCTCACAGTGCACCAGGTTTGGCAGCCTAGAATGAGATGGCTTTAAATCTCCATGAACAAACTCCTTGAAAATATTGGTTCTACTTTCACAGTAAACTAAAGTTCTCCTCTTTTTTTTCTTAATTTTGCTACCAGAATATTGCAATCAAATATATCCCTCTGACAAACAACACTTAAAAGTGCTGTTTTGCAGCTCAAGCCATTGCCCAATCTTATCTTTCTCCTGAAGATTTAAAATAAAAATAAAAATCAGATGCAGCCTCTGTCATAAGAACATAAGAATGGCCATACTGGGTCAGACCAAAGGTCCATCTAGCCTAGTATCCTGTCTTCTGGTGGGGGCCAGTTCCAAGTGTTTCAGAGGGAGTGAACAAAACAGGTAATCATCAAGTGATCCATCCCCTGTCGTCCATTCCCAGCTTCTGGCAAACAGAGGCTAGGGACACCACCCCTGAGCAAGTTCAGGTTTGCCACTCTTCAGTATTTCCCAAGTGCCTTAAAAAAATTGGCTTGTGATCCTAAAGTGTTCTGAATGTTTCAGCCGATCTATGGGGTGATTGAACGTACTAAAGATTGTAATGGGTGATTTCAGGCTTATGATGAAGATCTAAAAGCAAGTCTTTTTTCACACAGGGGACTGCAGTTTAAGGGCAAGGTCTTTTTTGTTGACTACTACTTTTCCCAATCCTGATCCCTCTTGTTGCTTATGAAAGCTATAGGGCTTAATTATATCCAAGACAAAGACTAGTGTTAAGGAGATAAAATGTGATTGTGTGCATCTTTTAGGGTATGCCTCCCTGTTTTTTATTTGTGATATTTATTTCCTTTTCCCAGAGTGTGGGAATTTACTTTTATTACTACTGAATTTACCCACATTGCTTTAGCTTCCACTGATCTGAATCCTCCAGGATTTATTGTATAGCTTGGTTCTGTGTTTCTGAGTGTTGGCTATTCCTCCAATTTTGATGTTATCCACAAATGTGATTGTAATTTAAAGTGCAAAAAGACACCCATGTCAAGACTGAAACAGCCATCCAGAGTGCACAGGTGAATCTGTATGTTTGTTGGTCTTTGCCTCTGGCATCCCAAAGATCCCAGGACAGAGCAGCAACTAGCAATAGACTGTCACTACAGACTAGTAAATGCTTCATCATTGCGTTAGAAGCAGCGTTATGGAGCACCTGGAACTGAAAGTGCTCTTTATGCCATGAATACTTCACACATTGAGAACTACTTATCTAAACTGATAACTCCATGCCAAACCTTGAAAGGCTTGTGTGACACATAGGCATCTTGGCCAAGGGTCCCCTGTTCTTTGCAAACAATTTTTATCTCAGACCTGACAAACTCACTACATTAAATACTTTACTTACAGAGTATTTGTCCATAAAGTAATATGTAAGGTCCATTGAAAGTTTGCAACTGATTGATTCTTATAATCATAGTATGTGCATAGGTAATATTTAAGGAATAATGTAACTATATTGATCTTTAGGTTCTTATGGTCTTAAGGGTAAAAGGAGTCACTAGGGAGTAATATTACTCGGTGATGGCCAATTCATGGAGGAGGGAGTTGCCACCCTTCCTGGTTAGATGGTGATGTAATGCGAGGCTCATTGGCTACCATTGCCCATTACAGAACACTCAGTGGAAAACCATCAAAGACAACTGCAAACAACCAAAGCCATTTGGAAGTTAAAAAAAAAAAAGAAAGAAAAAACGAACATGATAGCAGGCAGGGGATCATTCTGTCTATGAATAAAGACAAAAGACTGTTGTGGAGCAGGGGGTGTTTTTAATGAAAGTTTGGATCCTGGTTTCTGTGAAGCCACCCAGCTCTGCAATATACTGAACTTTGAGAGGAAACCCAACTTTATTAGATAGAAATGATCACTATTAATAAGTGTAGAGTCTAGTTCGCACTTTATGATTTTGTTCATAGTGAAATTATTTGTTTCCATCATGCTCTCTTGTTTGTAGTGGAATTGCTATGTTTTCTTAAATAATCCTTCTTTTGTTTCATTAGAAGCTCTGTGTGTTATACAGGAGTGGTGGTTTAAGGTAAAATTGATAAACTGGGGTACATTGCTCCTTTGGAGGCAGAAGACCTGGGATTGTGGTGAGTGGCCTATGTCAAGGGCTGGATATCACAAGGGAATGATTGAAGGGGGTCTGGGGTGTACCTCTTGTTAACCTGAAAGGCATAAATGGGGCTAGTATAGCCTGGAGGAGAGTGCTCAAATGGCTAAAAGGCTGGTGGTGTTAGGGAGCTAACACTCAGGTACCATAAGCAAGACTCCCTCATGCTGGAGGCAAGAGGTGAAAAGATGACTCTCAGTCCTGGGTACCCCAAGAACTGTCAGAACTTGTTTACCAGGCCACGAATCTCGGACAAGTTGTAACAGCACAAATTAGCTTAACAAAGAAAAAACATCCAATAAATTGATGGTGACAAAGAATCAAAGAGATATAGCATCCACATTGCTTCTCTAAGGCTCACATGTAGTCAGCCTAGACAGTGCTCTCATTTATGTCTAGCTAGATAATGCTCTGATTTATGCCTGACATAAAGTAAAATCTTTTTTATCAAGAAGAAAATGATTATTTTAGAAGCTTTCACATTCAAAGGAAATCATATTTGTTCCACTGGCTGTAAAAAACATTTTTTCTATATATCTTTGGCACGATATAAGGAGCAAAGTATCTACATTCAGTACATTGCAGCAGACCACCTCATTGTCCAAATCATGAAGTCCCCATTAAGGAGCTGGATTTGGGTCCTGCCTTCCGAGATAGAGGGTTATTTGGTTATTTCTGGCATTGATGTCTTCTATGAATCACAAGTAGAAAACTGGGTCAAATAGTAAGAGTGAGTAACAAGTCCTTCCCAAACACATAATCCAGAGCAAACTTAATAAGGTAAACTGTTTAAATACAAACACTTTAAACAGATATAGAAATGTTGCTGCTAAAAGAAACAGGAATAATTTCAATGCCATATAGAGACAGATCAGGAAATTAGTGTTGAGTGACACACCATGACATATCAGAAGACTGCTATTTGAATGGGTAAAAATAATTACAATCTCTAGCTTGCTTTCAATTATTTTAATAATGTCAAAATTGGTAAATCAGCAAGTGAAAGAATGCATAGTTACTATTGTGTATGTAATATTGTAAGTTGATGTAGCAAAGCTTCTTTTCACCTAGTTAATGTTCTTAAAGAGCATTTTAACAGTCTCCTGAGTATATTTATGGTTCTGTAATTGTAATATTTAGGAGGATAGCATTGAGTTAATAGATTTAGGAATATTCTGTCAGCAGGAACACAAGAAATGCATCCGATGAAGTGAGCTGTAGCTCATGAAAGCTTATGCTCAAATAAATTTGTTAGTCTCTAAGGTGCCACAAGTACTCCTTTTCTTTTTGCGGATACAGACTAACACGGCTGCTACTCTGAAACAAAAAATGCTTTTACACAGTAAACAAACTATTACACACAAAGATACATATAATTACAACTAGTCACACGTCTGTTAGACATTAAAAGTTTGTAGGTAAAGGCAATCTTTAAACTATAATTTTTTATGGTTGGTTATCCCAAATGTGCAGTTATGGGACTTTAGTCAGTCATGGAGGGTAGGCAGTGTCTATTAGGTGACAGGACTAAATTTACTTTTTTCTTTCCTAATATCTATCACCCTAGATGTTTTCTATTTTTTTTTTATTTGCTCACTGTCTTTTCCCATTCCTTCTCTTTCACTCTGATTCATTTTTCCTGTTCCCTTTTGACCTTCTTCCATGTGATGGCAGATTTCTCTTATATGTATCAATCTGAATCCTCAGCTCTGGCAAAGCCACTCCTGGCACGTGGGGCGTGGGGAGGGTTAGGGGAAGTGAAGATAGCTGTGCACAACCTTTACATCCTATTAATCCTGGGGCTAACTGCAAGTTGGTTTGATACCTGGCTCAATTTATGGCAACTTTCTCTAATTTGTGCTGCCTGGCAGTGGCTCTGAAAACCACAGGCACTGATTATTATTTTTCCCAGTGGGTGTTTCCCCCCATTTCTGCCCCTTCCTCCAAAACCCAGCCCTTGCTCTATCTCTTCCTGCCCCTTCCATTCCCTCCCCCGAGGCCTCCCACCTGCTACTCGCTGCTCTCCACCCTTCCCTGAGCAATTCCAGCCAGTCACCAAACAGCTGATCATGGCCCTGCTGAACAGCTGTGGCTGGTGAGTGCTGAGCAACCCTTATTTTTTTTCTCCATGGATGCTTGAGCCCCAGAGCACCCATGGAGTCAGTGCCAATGCTGAAGTCACTGTTGTGTCAAGTGGGACTGACCGAGCATAGCTATATTCCAGCCACAGGTCCTTTTCCTGGTTACCACCTCAAACATCACTATGGCAGGGCCAGGAATGAAGGTGGCTAGCTAGCTCTGTGTCACTTTGGTATCTGTTACAGTAGGAGTCCAGTGCTTGTGTGTCCTCACTGAAGTTCCTCTTCTGTGTTCTCTGTTTCAGATTGCCTGACTCTAGCTGGAGGAGAATGTGGACAAACCCCATTAATGTAAATGGTTTCAGGTGGCCAGTGTATGTGTTAGTCTGTATGGTGAGTAATTTATTTTATTTTATTTTGCAGATGAGTCCCCATAGAGATGCTATTTGTCTTCTAAATATTTCTACAAATATTTAAAAATAGTTATTGTTCTCTATTGTATGGCTAGTTGCTTCAGAGATGGGGATGTGGAGGGGAGAAAGGAACTAGACCTTGTGATCTGCCTCATGTTTTCAAGACCACCATAAATAGGGGAATTGGCATGGGATGGCTAGGAGGTCTCAAATTGTCTCTGCTGAGTTAGGCATGCCTCTGGCATGACTATTTGAGAGGCACCTTGCTGCATGCTAGGGGACCAGAGAGGGCTTTGAAAATGTCACATGAGCACTCAACACCTCAGCCAGGCTCCAGCCCACTGTCAGGCAGTGTACAGTACCAAGGGAAACACTAGGTATTTGAATGAGACTAACATATGGCATGGAAAATGCCTTGGACACCCAGATGGCTGCTTTCCCACCCCCCATACTTTCAGCTGTTGAAATTGCCATTTGGGCACTCTCAGACTTTTGAGACTGTTGGCCTGAATCTTTTATCATTTTAAGATTACTTTTTAGTAATGCAAGAAGGCACCATCACAACAACTGACTACCACAATGGACATACAGGTCTCTAAGGTGCCACAAGTACTCCTTTTCTTTAAACAGGAACAAATATATCCTGGGCATAATACCATTGAAGCAATTGCATGGGTTTAACAAAAGGCAGAATGTAATCTGGCCCATCATGTTGATGTTTTCTTCCTGTCATAATGAAAAACGATAAATCATCATTTTTCTGGAATTCCTATAAAAAGGAACCAGAGCAGATGCACATACTTTCTTTTTGAAATGTGTGTAAGTTTTGGTATAGAGAAAAATGAATAGATGTGGAAATTATTTTGAAGGCTCCTTAATGACTCAGACTTTTTCAACACATATTTTCTCTCTTTTTTTTGCCTAAGTGGACATCTTTGCTGTCACACTGGGTGCCAGATATCTACAAGTCAGTTTCCAGGTTCCATGAAAATATGTTCACCTCTCATGACACATTGAGGATCAGGTTTTTGATTGAAATGGTGTGGAGGTTAAACTGGGAAGAAAGTCTCACCAAGCATAGTCATGTTACTAAACAAAAATACTTGAGTAAATAGAATTTTTTCTAGTCATCTTTAGACTAGTAAACAAAGCAGGATAATACACTGCATGGCAAAATTGGTGTTCCCACAACTATGTAAAATTAATGATAATGTTGTGGTTTTGTGCAGTTTATATTCATGTGTCAGTATTTCAAAAACCACAACTTAAAGGCATCTCACCTACACTTCAGTGAAATTCACTGATCCCTCAGGACCCAGTCTGTTGTTCATTGATGTCAATGGAGGTCTTTCCATTGATTCCAGTGGGCATATGATTGGGTCTTCAGCCAGTAAAGATCTATAAACTAGGGTCAGTGTCATATATAAACTAGAGCTGCAGTGAAATCCAAAGCTCCAGTGAAAAGTTCATTGAGATGTGTGAACCCACTGTGAGTCTCAAGTTTTATTTCATCTGAATCTCACCTTCCCCTTGGGTTCCATGCCTGAGGTCTTCATTCAATATCTAGGGTTACACTTTGGTTTTCTTAGATACCAGCTGCTTATGGTATCTGAATCCCAGTCAGCAGTGCAGCAGTTTATTAATTGGATCGGAAGCCTTTTCTACTATTGAATTTTGGGAGCATGTGTTGAACCATGCTAGAGAGCTCCCTAAAGATAACTGCTGGGAAGTGTAACCATACAGCCCTCCTGGGAGAGCCATGGAAGAGGGAAATGAGCCAGCAGAATTCATAGAGGATTGGAGGCCACCAGCCCTTCTCCTCCCCTGCTGAAAACACAGATCAGATAGAGGGGCAATCTTGCTGGTTGGAGGGCATGTATGGTTCTAAGGAAAGGGATTCTGTAGAGCAGAGGTGGTGTCTCTGGAAGGAGATGTACATATTGATGTCTCAGAGAGCCTTCCCTTCCCCTCCAACATTTGGATTCATGAGTTAACGTTGGTATGTGGCCAATCAATGTTTTGGGGGGGAAGTTGTAATTGGGTTGCGCATCTCTAATGTGCCCGTATTAATAGTGTTGGTGCCTTGATCACCTCTTCATAGCTTTGCCTTGGGTCAGATGCTCATACTCTCTTAGTAACTTTTCCTTCATTAACTTCTGGCAATTGTTTTTTGTCATAAAATTATCAGAGATGGTGACCAATCCGTTTTGTTCATTTAGAGCCTGACCCCCCCCCATAGTATTTATACTCTTTGCTCAGTCCCTTGCAAATGTTTTCTTTTTCCCTTATATTCCATACATTTAGCACTTTCATCCTCTCCTATTGATTGCAAATCCTTGCATCATTTGGGTTGCCTTTCTTTATATTTTCTCTAGTTTTACAGACCTTTCTAAACTTTGAAGACCAGAACTGCCCGCCAGGCTCTAGCTTCAGTCACATTAATGCTGTATAGAGTGGCACTGTTTCCTCATTTTATAGTTCATTTCCTATTTTTTAATCTGAGAATGGGAGTTTGTTTGTTTGTTTGGTAATGACTTCTCACTGTGAAATCATATGACATTTTAGTAGTTGTATATATTTTCTCCTTCAATGTAAAATGTTCTGATTTCACAAATGAGATTTTTCAGACTAACAACACAGTAAGCCATACTAAGAATAAGAATTGAAAAGCAAAATGGATATCTTTCCGATTTGTATATTATCACTAAGATGATATTCCTGGAATGGAACCTATACAATAGTTTTGCTGATACGTGAAACATTAAAAGGCACCTTTCTGTTCTATAGCTGTATTGGCTTTGCATTGATGCATACATTAAAGATTTCTTATCAGTAAATTAAACAGGTTTACTCCCAGCCCTCAAATCCGTGCTAACTTTGGCAGCCCAAGTCAGCACTCAGAACAAACTGCTCAGAAAATTAGCCAGTTCAACCTGGGGTGTGAGTGCCTGGATGCTTAGAATATCAGCCTTTGCCCTCTGCTATTCAACAGCAGAGTACGGTGATCTTGTCTGGTGTCGCTCGTCTCAGATGAGGCTGGTTGATGCAGAGCTTAACAAAGCTACACATAGGGTGACCAGATGTCCTGATTTTTTAGGGACAGTCCTGATTTTTGGGTCTTTGTCTTATATGGGATCCTATTACCCCACCCCCATCCTGATTAACACTTGCTGTCTGGTCACCCTAGCTACACAGGTTGTTACCGGGACATTACAGGCAACTTTGTTGCCCTGGCTACCAATATTTAGTAAGGTAACACTGCTCTATTTTTGCTGTGAGAAGGCCTCTGTTATGCTGCTGGCCAAGATCCGTGAGAATAGCAACCTGCCTTTGCATACAGACCTCTTCAACCACCCACCAGCTCGCCTGTTTCTAGGCACCCTTTATGGTCATTTATGCCACCACAGGACATGATGGTGAAATCTATTCAGCACAACAAATGGTCCACGACAACAGTCATTAACCACTAGCTTGTCACTGACCCAACCATCTGTCCACTAGGTTTTGATCTGCCAAGGCACCTGTGGTCATCTCTGAACTGGTTTCGAACAGGAAAGGGCAACTGTGTGGCCAATCTCTTTAAAGGGGGTTTTTCTAATGATCCACGATGCAGCTGCAGTTAACTTCAGACTATGTGGCATATCCTTGAAGAGTGCCTACTGATTTATTTAGTTGGTTGGCTACCATCTCTTCACCTGGCTGATGATGACGCCATCAAATGGCTGGGCACATTGTGCATACACTGATATATATAATCCTTGTTCAATCCGGTGTCAGTATAAACTTGTCCAGAAAGAAGGCCCCAGGGTTAAGTCTTAGAAGGTTAAGTTAGTTAGTTTTCATGCTGTCACTTGGACAGCATAGAAGTCACTAATGCTTCATGCACCTCCATAATGTAATGTCCTGAGCTGAATCTGATGCATTGCAAGATAGGATGACTATGATGGAGAGGTGTCTATTGATGCAATATGTTTTAGTCTTCTGGGGGATCTTTTCCATCCTGCTTTCAATGGGTCAAAGTCAAAAATGAGTCTTGCAGAGAAGTTGGGAGGCATTTGGAATAGAGGATTATACCATATCAGAGAGCATTGGGTGACTGAGAAAGCAGGACTTTGTTTAGTTAGAAAACAAAACTCTTCATTCCACTTGAATTTGTCCCATTTGATATTTTTGATCATTTGGAGGTTCATCTGAGTGGTGTCCAACTCCTTTTCAATCTTGCCAATCCTATAGGCCAGAATAGAGTCCTAAATTCTAATCCAGAAGAGAATACTGTGATGTTTTAGTTTGACCTCCTGTATATCACAGGCCATGGAACTTTCCCAAAATAATTCTTAGAGCATATTTTTTCAGAAAACATCCTTGATTTAAAAATTGCCTGTGATGGAGAATCTGCCATACCCCTTGGTAAATTGTTCTAGTGATTAATTTCCCTTTCTGTTAAAAAATTATGCCATATTTCCAGTCTGAATTTGTCTAGCTTCAACTTCCAGCCATTGGACCATGTTATACCAGTGTCTGCTACACTGATGAGCCCATTATTAAACATTTATTCTCCATGTAGATACTTATAGACTGTTATCAAGTCACCCCTTAACCTTCTTGTTGTTAAGCTAAAGAAACTGAGCTCCTTGAGTCTACCACTATAAGGCGTGTTTTCTAATTCTTTAATCATTCTTGTGGCTCCTCTCTGAACCCTCTCCAATTTATCAACATCCTTCTTGTGTTGGGGGCACCAGAACTGGACACAGTGTTCCAGCAAGGGTCATACCAATGCCAAATACAGAGTTAAAATAACCTTTCTAATCTGACTCGAGATTCCCCTGGTTATGTATCCCAGGATCGCATTAGATCTTTTGGTCACAGCATCGAATTGGGAGTTCATATTCAGCTGATTATCCACAATGATCCCCAACTTTTTTTCACAGTCAGTTTTCCATGGCAGAGTTCCTCATCTTGTAAATATGGTCTACATTCTTTGTTTCTAAAACTTTCCCCGGGATGGATAAAAGAGTTATCCTGTGATAGTCTCGTTTGCTGTCTTTGTTTCCAGAAAGGTAAAATAATACTTTTTTGCCAATAGGACAGAACCAACTCTGATCTGAAGGTGGTATTGAACAGAGTCTACAGTCACAAAAGAATAGCTGGTCCAGTGCTTGTTACCAGTTCCACAGGAAATCCACAGATTCCTGATACCTTATTTACCTAAAGCTTCTTTACATCTCTGGATTTCATCAAGAGTAAATTGCCAGAATCATTTTGTGCAGAATGTGTCAACTCAGCAGTCATCTTAATGTTTGGGTCCAAAGAAATTAAGGGTTCAGTTAACAGCTGATAGAAATGATCACTACAGCATGGCATACGCTCCACTTCTATATTGATTAGCTGACCATAACTGGCACAGACCACATCAAGTGAGTGACCTTTCTCATCAGTGAGATCACACATGTATACACCAGGAGGTGACATAGTTCCTGGCAGAAACTTTCTTGAATGTGATGGCTTTGGTTTACATACTAGCTCTGCAATCAATGTGTATTGCTTTATTACAAGCACCATTTAGCTTATGACTCATGACCATATCAACTGTCAGTTGAGATGAGTGGCACTGTTCAATTCTGGTTAAGATATTAATGGAGATCTAGGACTTCTTGGCTCTTTTTTTGGAACCAATAATGGTTTTGGTGGTATCAATCATATGGGATTTGAAGTCCATCCATATGGATTCCACATCAGTATACTCAGGCAGGGTCTCAAACCTGTTTAAGATTTCAACTACATAGTGGTTTTCAAATGCTGTCAATATTTAGGTTGGACTTTTCAAATTTTGGAAACTCAAACATCTCTTTTCCTGTGCATTTTAGTCTCAGATGGAAATATGCAAAGACAAATTTGTGGTCAGAGTTATTGAGCATGGGAGTCGAATATGTTCTGCAATTGCTGATGGATGATTTTCAGTAATGATTTTATTCACTGTATCTGAATATATAGCAGTTTTGTAAGGCATCATCTGCCTTATCACTTTAGCTATGGAGTGCGATGGTCAAGATCTAGAAAAGGCATCTGTAACAGAGTTCTGACCTTTAAGGCCGGAGGAGGTAGGTTGGGAAGCCAGTTGCCATATTCCTCCCTATGTCCAGGTAAAGTGGATGAAACCCAGAAAAATAATTTAAGCTGCGGTTGGAAGAGAATATGGTTCCTGGGAGCAGTTAATGTCTGGGGAAGGGAAGGTAAAAGGCCATCCCAAACCATTGTTCCTTTAAGAGCCCAGAACCAGGAAAGACTCCTCTCTCTCATCCAGGACAGACAGAGGTTTGGATTTATTAGATCCATCACAGGAGTATCAAAAGAGTAATTAGTTGACTGGGCAGGTGAGCTCCAAGCTCAGTCAAGCAAGGTTGCTGCTGAAGAAGCTGGAACTGAGAAGAACTCAGCCAAGATACAACCCCAAGAAGGAGGGCTGAGAAACCCTGTAACCTGAAGAGATAGTCTACAAACCGGGGAAACCAAGATTGGAAACACACAGCCCCAGGAAGGAGGTCTGTGAAACCCTGAATCTGAAAGAGGAGCTCTTTGAATGGGAGAGCTGGTTAATTTCAATAAATGTTAAAAGTTTTGGATGAAAAAATTCGCCCAGAAGTTGTCATTTGTGAAGGCCACAGAGCAAACAGTGGAATTGCTGCTTTTCTTGTCTGCTTCTCTGATCCCTCTACCTTTCGTGAGTTAAGGTATAAGGTATACTGGTATACTATATCCCATATATCAGTAATTCTGACTTGACTTCTTCTTCAATAGTTCTGTAGAGTATACACAGGGCCTAGCTGCAAGAGTGTGCATTGCTAGCTCTAACACCAGGTTATTTGTTGGATTATCAAATTGTAGTTAGGTTTTCCTGTTGACTTTGTTCACTGAATCAAAGAATGGTAATACCAGGGAGAAGGACTGCTTAACATATTTAGAAATAAACAGCTTGATTATATATGATATTTGTAGTGCTGTTGTAGCCATGTTGGTCCCAGGATATTAGAGAGAGAAGGTGGGTGAGGTAATATCCTTTATTTAAAAGTTGGCCCCAAAAGAGATATTACCTCACACATGTTGTCTTTTTGATTCAGATATATTATTTATTTTATTTATACAATGCACTCAGTCACGTCTCATGACACAGGCCAAAATCTAATAATTTTTGTTTTCCCAAGAATTGAAGAGGAAGAAAAAGGACATTATCAGATTATCAACACACTTTCCTTCTCTTCCCCTTTACCTCATATCCTCTCAAGGAGTTGTGCTAGACATCTGCAGATCCAGCTCAGTGTGGGGAACAAATTCCAGAACTGAGGGCCTTCTGCTGAGAACAATCAGCTTCTAGCCCCCAAACATTTAAATCTAGGACCTATTTACTCATATATCCTAACTGATATCAACAGCTACTGCTACATATGGGGAAAGAGGTGATTTATCAAAGAGCTGTAACTTAAATTCCACATAAGGCTTTAAAGATCAGTATCAGTGCCTTTAGCTGCACCCAGAAGTGAATGAGAAGCCAGTAACTTTCCTAGAGAAATAGCAGTGTGTTTTGTACAGGCTAATATCACCTTCTCCACTAATTGTAGCTTCAAGAGATCTTCAAGTTTAGCCCAAGAATAGCACATTGCAATTGCTGCAATCCAGAATTCAAAGGGCCTGGGTTATTATGGGAGAGTCAACATCTGGGGGGAAAAAAAGTAGTTGTAAACACCTAGCCAGATGTAGATTTTAAAAAAGCAGGCTGGATTTTACGCTGTGAAAACAGTCCTCCTTCCCATCCCACTGTTTTAAAATTATATATGCTGAAATATGTTCCCTGAATACTATCCACTGAATCAGACAGAGGAAGTAGGAGTCAAGAGCAAACTGAGGCAGATGAGACAGCCTTGTAAGTGAAATCTTGTGAAATGCATGCCAAAAAATGATGCTTTTAGACTCTAAGCCAATTCTTTAGTATCAAGCCAGAAAACTAATCCAATGAAGAGATTAAACACAGAGTAATATGTGCAGAGAAATAAAGTCATACAAGCACATTCATTGTTAAAGATTTTCTTTCACTTTGTTTGATAGTGGAAGCAAAGGTGGGAGGGCAGAGAAAATTAAATGCTTTCTTTGCCTCTTCTGTTTCCTCTTCAACACTTTCCTTGTCACTCTTTTCTCTTCTCCCTTCTAATAATAAAACGAAAAAGATGTTGGAACAGATGCTTATCCTACCAGCTGCAATCGAGGTGTGGAGAGGTGGCAGGGGACTTCATGGTGGTTGGTTTTGATCTCTGGATTCTGGAATTAGTTCTAACTGACTGGCAATGGCATCCAGGCTCCATTACATAAGCAAAGAATAGCCTGAGTTCAGTAGTGCTGCAGTCATGCCCACTCCACTAGTGGTACAAATGGGAATGTGTGCTGACTTCATACCAGCTGGGGTCTCCTCCGCACTGGAGGAATCCCTAAATGAAGAGATCCACCAGATTGTCAGCCCGTTTGCACACTGGCCCTTGGGAGGTTGGTGTACTCTGTCACAGTGATATTTCTGTGGGGCACATTGTGAAGGGTAGCTTCACACGCACAAGACCACGTCTAAGATTTTCTCCTGTTCATCTTCCACATTGAACAGCAAGTGCAGTCAAGGAAGAGCTTATTGACTGAAGCAGGAATGGGACCATTTTCTGAAGTTTTGAGCAGATATCTCTTTCCCAAGGTGTGCAGATTGGTACTTATTACTTGGTTATTGTTTGTCTTTATACATGGTGGTTTTATTTCATGATTTCTTTGCTATATAACAAAATTAGGACATTCCATGCAAGAAAATCTGCATTAATGCAACTTTGACACAGTTTAGCACACAGGCAATGGGAAATACAATTGTTAAGATTATGTGCATATATTTAACCTTGCCTCATTCCATATCCATTTGTATTAAGGCTGGTGGGAAAACAATCAGAATATTGTCATTTACTAGACATATGTTTTGTATCCTCAACATATTTTTTTGGTCTATTTTGAGGTCCCCAAAACTTGGGAAGATCACTTTCTACCATTCACTTTTGGTTGAAAATTTCATAATTATGCGTGTCCATTTCAAATGTTCACATGAAATTATCATGGCAGATATTTTGGCAATTTTGCTTTTGAGAGCAAATAGAGAGATGGTGGAACAATAATAATACAGACTAAAACACAGAAAATCGTGCCTGTTTTTATAATATGTATGCAAAGACTAATATGAGGTCAGGTACTTAAAGAAATGTCCAGGGAAGTATCCATCCTAATTCCTCCTCTAGCAACATGGGGAGCTGTATCTCATCCTCCATGTGACAATAAGGGAGATGACAACTTCAAATGGGATTTTGGGCATCTTCATGCTAAGAAAGAAAAGGTTTTTTAGGCGGAAAGAATAATGATAAAAATTATGATCACCATCCTCAGTTCTTAAGGGGATGTAAAAGCATCTCCCATTTTCAAAAGCCTGATTCCTCCCGCAAGGCAATTACAAACTAAATTAGTTATGGTGTATAGACAAGATAAGACAACAGTAGAGAAGCTGGGGGTGGAAAGGTGGGGGTCATATCAGAAAAATTATACAGATATTCAATGAACGCTAGTACTAATAAATACAGAATGAGGTTGGTAAGGATTTTCTTAGAGTAAATTAATAGTTTAGATGACTAATTTTGTGTAGCCATCATGGCAGAAATGGGTCTTAAGGAAGGACTTCAAAGAGAAGAGGATGGGTGACTTATATAATGTTGTGTCCCTTTATGTACCCTTTCCAGTTACCTGAGATCCATAATGGAAATAAGCCTAATGCATGACTTGTTAGAATGAGGACAAATTGCTGAATCTCTGCTAATATGAACATTTTTCCTATACCTGTGTGTGTGCAGGCACTTACTTTCACAAGACATTACAAATCGGAGGTCAGATACATGGAAGCGGTGCTGGTATTCATTTTGTAGCAGAAGATAAAACCAGTCTGTTGACCACTGGGGTCTGCACAGAATGCTTAGAGCATTTCTGAGTTTTATGACCTATGCTCTATAATTATAACAGGAATAATATAAAGAGCATGTGGTTCTATCATTAAAACCTAGTCAAACTACTGTGCAAGTAAAAACAGAATACATCACTGCAGTCAAACCACATGTGAAAGTTTGTGTTCTGAATCAACTTTGACATGGAATAAGCCAACCTCAACATAATCAACTGACTTACAGAATTGGTGGTGAGGGGAACCACAAAATGTTTCCACACTGGATGCTAATTGGAATTATCCTGCACTTACGCACGTGCTTACCTTTACTCCCAGAAGTGAATTTAAGCATGTACATATGTTTTTTCAGGCTCCTGGGCTAAAGTCCCCAGCTCACACACTGTTCAATGTGGGCACCTCTTCAGAGCCAAACTGACTTCAGCAGGACTCTACAGAAGGTCAGAAGTCTGTCTGCAGGATTGAGCCTGCAGGATCAAGTCCTTATTTTGAGACTTGCTGCACTGCAAATGCACAAGGATGATTTAAGTATTATGGCTGCTACCTTAATTTTGGGACTTAATTCCTTAATTTTCTTAATTTGCTCATCACTGAGGGAAAGAGTGAATGTTCGGCAATAACTGAGAGCATTCTGTAATGTTATTTAATTACTACAGTGGGAAAAGAACCATTGCCTGAATGTTTAGACAAGTGTCTTTTGACAGACCTTTCCAGTACAAAAAAGAAACATTCTTTAAGTCTGAAATGCATCTCATTGTATTGGATACCTGGGGCCCCTTGAATCTCTGCATTTCTCTCACCCTCACCCCCCAACTCCCTGTGTGTCACCCTCCCATCCGCTTCTATTTCAGGGATATGTGTAGGTAGTTAAACTTGTATAATTTGTGATTTATTAAAATATTTCTTTTTTTTTCTGTCTGAGAGATAAGTTATTCCCGGTGTCAATATTTGGGGTGGTGGGCAGAGCTGAGATGATGATGGGTGTGGGATTCTATGCTGGAATGTATTAATGGCTGCCATCAACTGGTTCTTTGATCTATAGACAATCACAGACCTGGTTAATACTTGTGGGTGTGATGCCAGCAGGACTGTGTGTTTCTTATTACCCCTTTCCAGTTTTCTGATTTTTCGATAATCTATAGTGTTCTACCCATTTATAGGTAGAAGGTTCCATGAAATTTTGGAATTGATTCGACGTGGCATTCAAAAGTTATCACAATACATCTAGACAGATATGGCAATGCCATCAAGTTGAGGGGAAGGCCTTGTTTCACTTGGCCAATAACAAATATGTTGCCATCTGGCTACCTTTTCTCTAACATGCTGATGTGGATTCCATTCCCAAATGGGTATACTGACTATCTCATTATTCTTTGCACCTCTCTATATAGGAGACCACCTCTCTTTGCATTATATCGTGACATTTGGGGATATCTGAGCTGAAAGTCACTATATGTCTATATCTTGAGGATGATATTAAGGAGTTCTCAGTTGAAGGTCATCAGTTCTGCACTTCATTTCCCCACTCTTCTGCCCTCTCCCCCCACTGTTTGTCATACCCTGAATTTTATGACTTACAGGGTATACTGCAACTCCTATCTGTTCACCAGGTGTTTAGTGAGGGAGAGATGAAGTGGGCAGGTTCTTAGTTTCTGTGGATTGGGAGGGTCTTAGCTGACAAGTGTGAGCTTAGCTTTGTTTTACAGAATGTATTTATATAATAAAATATAGATACACCTAAGGCATTTTTCATAGATACATTGTATAAATGGAAAATGAATAAATACAGCATAAATTGTTATGAAGCAGGCTTTATTCTGATTTTCTGATTTTATTTCATGGAATTGATTGACATTTTCCATCACTTCTATGTGAGTTTGTTCTCTAATTCCATATGCTTGGCACTATATTTGACATTCTAATGATGACAACAGCATTGCCAGGACATAGCCACAGGACTCCAAAGATGAGATTACATATTTAACTAGTTAACAGAAAATAACCTAAAATATAGTAGAAGACACTATTTAATACAAGTAGCTTCTGAAGCTGGATTCCTAGAATTTATCAGCTTTGCCAAATTATTATTCTATTCATTTAAAAGGCTATGAAGGAGACTATAAACTGAAGAACTAAGACCAGGCTCAGGCCCCACTAGCTATTTCACTACCACATGTGTGACTGACTTTGTTGAATGCCCAGGCCATGTAATCTAACACATTTCTCAATACTTAGTTACTCCTGGTTGGCTGGTTGAGCATTGTTAGCCCAGTGTCAACCCTGTTAAGTGTGTCCTATGCACTGTTTTCAATTGTGGCCTCTCAAGGCTGATTTTTTGGACAGTATCAGGCAGCTAATAGACTGTGCATCAACTCACATTCAACAATCAACCCCGCCCCCCAATAATGTGTTAGTGGACACTGATACGTGGACTTGGGGAAGGGATGTCCTCTCCCTTTTCAACACTAGTTCAACTACTTCTACCACAATTGACTGAGCATGAAAATCCTTTATTTTGGCACCCCTGCAAAAAGGAACAGCAGCTTAAATTACATCAATACCACAGACCAGTCCTACCCACTGTGGGACATGATGATGAGCTACCTGGCTGTTGTGCATCTTCTAATGCCACTATGCCTCAAAGTGGTGGCCACCTTAGACAGCCATCTAAGGAAGGCAGGCTCTGCAAAAAGTGCAAATCCCCAATAACACCCACACGGTTTACACCTAGGAATACCCAGTCCCATCTCATCCTCATATCCTAATGAGCACATTGCTATCCCACTTTCAGGTGGTCTGCTGATTCTGTTTGATGCACAGCCCACATAATCTAATACAATTCACAGTACTCACACTACTTCTCCTGTCTGCATAACCATTCTCTACTCGCTCTTCACTCACAATTTGCATGCAAATTTGTTGGCTATCAGAATCTGTCTGATTATCCAGGTGCTAGGCCCTGCTGACTGTTGGATTAGTCCCTGTGCTTCACCATCAGTGCCTCATCCCATCATCCTTTCCTGCTTCTAATCCACATCAGTCCACTTTCCTCCCTCAACATTCTTCCTAGTGGCAAGAAATCATTTCAGTCTGATCCTATAGGCAAGGGCTTTTCAGGCCTCATGGCTATGTTATGCAGCCTACAACACACGAGGAAAATCCTGTTTACCGTTTGGTGTCAATGTAGTAATGTTCCTCCACTTTGATGCAGACACCTAAATCTCAGTATTATTGGTGCTCCCCGAGACCCCTTCCATTTGGTTCTCCAGGAACTCGCTCTGACTCCAGTCTTATTACTCAGGTTCTTTTACTCAGCATACAGCACAGCTTTGCTAAGTGGATAGGACTCAAGCATAAGCGGTGGGCATAGGACATACCATACATCCAACTTTAAACAGCACATATATGCACACACATTACTTTCTGTTTACTATACATTGCATCATACTTTTTGGGATTGGTTTGGTTACTTTGTAGGAAACATCCCTGTACAGTATGCTTTGTTCATGCACTGTCCATATACATCTTAATCTTTATTTCAGTTTATGTTCCAGGCTTATTTTGTCCATTGTAAATGGTTTTCTGGATAATTTCCCATATCTTAGCTAGTACAGATATTCTGTTTCCAGCCTGCTGATCTATTTACCTCCCTAATCCTATTTCCTATGAAAAGAGGCCTCACCTATCTCCAGTTACTCTTGTTAAGCCAGGCCCACATTCCATTGCTTTTATTTTTCTTTTTTATATTAGCATTCATTTTATTTGCATTATATTCCAGTCTTTCTGTGGTTTCTTTTTAAGTTCCTTACCCAGCAACATGTTCCCAAGACTATAGTTGTTGTAATTATTTGAACCACCATTAATACTAGACTCAAAGTACGAACCAGGGGGTGCAAGCTCACATCTTATTATACAAACCATCCGGGTGTAATTCCACATTATACGGTTGCTTTGCCTTTGGAGTAGCCTTCTGTAATTTTAACTTTGCTTTTATTATAGGTATATTATAAAAACAAAATATAAAATCTTTCCATTTATTATCACAGGAAATTTACGAGTGTAACAGAACATAAGCCAATTGAAATAACATTCTCTGGATCCATATCAGAAGTGGACCTTGTTAGCCACCACCCAATACTTGTTATTACCAGCATAGTCAGTTTTTAGTTTACCAACATCCCAGCATCTCAGCTTGTACTGTGCAATTTGGAGACTGTTCCCCCAGAATGAACCCACATGCTATCAACTTTGTCTGTAAGACAGCACATGTAAGTGTCCCCCAGATGCAAACAGCGCTACAAGTCTGGGGCTTTCCAGACCTTCTATTGTCTTGCAATGATACTTGAGGAGGGAAAACAACAGGTGTAATGCACAGCTGCAAATTCTTGATAGTTCTGGCATTAATTTCTAAGTCTCCAGTTTAAACGCAGGTTTCAGAGTAGCAGCCGTGTTAGTCTGTATCCGCAAAAAGAAAAGGAGTACTTGTGGCACCTCACCCCCCACTGTTCCTCTGATATTCTTGTTAACTGCTGGAATTAGCCTACCTTGCTTGTCACCATGAAAGGTTTTCCTCCTTTCTCCCCCCCTGCTGCTGGTGATGGCTTATCTTAAGTGATCACTCTTCTTACAGTGTGTATGATAAACCCATTGTTTCATGTTCTCTGTGTGTGTATATAAATCTCTCCTCTGTTTTTTCCACCAAATGCATCCGATGAAGTGAGCTGTAGCTCACGAAAGCTTATGCTCTAATAAATTTGTTAGTCTCTAAGGTGCCACAAGTACTCCTTTTCTTTTTAGTTTAAATGCAGTTGGTGGTGAGTAAAATTCATTATCACTTGAAGGCTAGGTGGCCTATACAAAATGTTTTGGAGGTTTTGAAATAATGTAGAAATTACCTGAGTGTCCACTAACAACACACACAGAGAAAACCCTACAGCCATCACCACCATTGCCATAAGTGGTAACCTGGTTTGGAAGTTTCATTAGAAAAGCAAAAGGATTAAGGATGAAATCCTCCCTGTGCAGAGGGCCAGCAGAAAAATGAACAATATTCTAGTCTTAATAATGCAATGTTAGCAGTTACCTTAGTAAAAGAAGCCTCTATATGGATAATATCATCTCCTCACCCAGTTTTCAACTCCTGTTATGCCAATATCTCCCAGATCTGTCTTTCCACTTCTGACCTGTCTCCCTCCATTTAATGCCACATTTTAGCCTCTTTCTCTGACAGATTCTGGTTATCTTGTTAACTTAAATTTAACGTTAGCTCCTTGTCTGACCTCAGAAATGGTCTCCCCCTCTCATTCTCTGTCACTATTGACAATACCCACATCCTTCCTGTTTCTAAGCCCATAACCTAGATTCAACTCCTTCAACTTTTTTGCCTCTCACATCCAGGGTGAGCTCAAATCATATTGCTTCTTCCCCCATAACATTTCTAAGATCCATCCTTTTTATTCTGTCTAGATAGCCAAACATTTTGTCCAAGCTTTCATCATCTCTCATACTGAGTACCATGATCTCTTCCTTTATAGGCTCCCTGACAGACACATTACCTTCTTCCGTCTATACAAAGCATAGCTGCTAATGTCATGTTCATTACCCATTATTCTGAATGCATCACGCCCTCCACACCCTCGCTGAAACACACACACACACACACACACACACACACACACACACACACACTCTCTCCCTCTCTCCTCTCCATTCCATCAATAAATGCCAGTAGGTTTGTCAGCTTCTCACACAAATGTGTGACTGCCTTCTACCCTCTCTTCCTTTAAATTCAAACTCCACTTCTGCTGAGGTGCTACAAGAAATCTGCTAATTAATTATGGCTTTTTATGAGGGGCACATGAAAAAACTTTCTCTATTCATAAAAATAATGTAATAGAATTGAAATCAGAGCCAGAAATTGAACCCAGGTCTCCTGAGTCCCAATCCAGTGCCTTAAACACAAGGTAATTCTTCCTTTTTCAGCTGGTATCAGCATAATATAAGGAACCTATTCAAGAGAAACATGTTTCTGGAAGAGGCCAGAATCCTCTCTCAAGCTGTAACAAATGCAGAAACTATAAACATACATAACTAGTCATGGGCCAAGCCACACAAGTCATATAAAGTTAGAACCTAAAACCTTCATCTCCAAAAACCTGGTCCCCTATCTTTTGAGGTAAAAGAAAATCTCCATTAGCTGGAAGTAATGTGATTTGTATCCCTACCTTTCCATCATCTTGCGTAGGTCACTTGTCCTCTTAAATTGTTAGCTTTCTGGAGAGGTACTATGTCTTTACATGTATTTATATAACACAACACAGGAGACATCAAACCTGATCTACTACATCATAAATAACAACTGCCAACAGGTTTAACGTGTTTCAGATTCATATATATTTCCTTCTTCTGTTTTAAGCAAAAGTATTGCACTGTACACAGGTTTTTTGTTGGCTGGTTGGTTGGTTTGATTGATGTTTTGTTTAATTGGAAATTATGCTTTAGATCCAAAATGTTTGTGCTCTGAGAGCTGAAGATTGGGACTGCCAAATTTGAAATGTCACTTGCTACCAGATGCAGAATATGAAATACATATTATCATAAACTTTTTATGGAGGCTTCACTAGTAAAAGTAGCAGTGCAAAATGTTCCATGAGGAACAGCATGGTCTTAACTCATTATACAGGTAAAAGATTCCCCAGTGTAAGGACTGCAAAGTTTTGCCATATACATGCTGAATACATAAAGAATCAAACCCAGATTCTTCAGTCTCTGTTGCATGTTGACTTATTTATTTATTTTTAACATTGTATGACACTGAACAACTGGATTTGCTTATCTTTGAAGTTTGTTTAGATTAGCAGCCATATTGAAATAGTGGTAAGAGGATGTGAGAGAATTTTAGATTCTTTAGTAAGTTCGCAATGTATTGGCTGAAATGTGTGTTGTTATGACACACCATAGTAGCTGTGGCCCACAGAGAAAATAATAGCCTTATTACTATGTCAAGCTAATGGAGATTTCCCTTTAGCTCAAGATATAGAGGACTGGGTTTTTGGAGATGAATATGCTAGGTTCTAACTTTATATGACTTGTATGGTTTGGCCAATGACTAGTTATGTATGTTTACAGTTTCTGCATTTGTTACAGCTTTAGAAAGGATTCTGGCCTCTTCCAGAAACATTTTTCTCATAAGTAGGTTCCTTATATTATACTGTCACCCCCTTCAAGAGGAAGAATTATCTTGTGGTTAAGGCAGCACTAGATTGGGACTCAAGAAACCTGGGTTCAATTCCTGGCCTTGCCTCAGGTTTAAGTGACTAAATCACTTAATCTCTTAGTTCCACATCTGTAAAATAAGGGTGATAATATTTGTTTTCTCCCACCCTTTGTCTGTCTTCCCTATTTAGATTATAAGCCCTTTGGAACAAGGATTTGACTTTACAGAATGCCTAGCATACAGGAGCTCCAATCTCATTTGGAGCCTCTAGGTATTAGTATAATACTGTGACAATCAGGGTCCAGATGCCTCAATGGAAGAACAAGAGGTCTAACCCTCCAAAAGTAAGCAATTGAATCAATTGGTTGGATACAATGTTATTGTGTATAAAAATATGTTAAGCAAAAGTCCTTTATGAAGTTGCAAAGTTCTGAACTTGATGGCCATTAGGAGATGAGTATACAGGCTGTAGACATGAATTTATGCATTAGTGTAGATATAAAACTGTGCTCATAATTTATGCTTTAACATCCAGCTTCACCTCACAACAGGGCAGTTGACAGCCTCCCTCACCAGATGAGACTAGCTCCAAGAACCTAGCATTGAGCAACACAGAAAAAGACAAATGATGGGCCATTAGGGTTAATGGGAAAACATTAAGACATCCAGCTAGCATTTTCCCAATTTAAATAAACATGAGTCACCATGTCAGGAGAAAAGGGGAAAAAAAGGAGGAGGGGACACTATATAGAAGGCTTGAAACTGAAGTTTATATCCAGAAACTGAGGGGCAGACTCTAAGAGTCTATCTACACTGCAGAATTCTTTTGGTGGGGGTACGGTCCATACACACATAGTGCCCCCTCCCAACCCTCATGGTGAGGCAAGGATTAATCCAGTAAAGACAGACTTGAAGGGTGCAGGTAAGTACTGAGAATACTTACCCTACACACACTCTGATGTACCAAGCCATGCCTCTCATCTACGCTGCTAAAACAGTGTAGAGTCCTGCTTCCCCTCCCCAGGAAAAGACTTCAGCAGTGTGTGTGTGGGGGGAGGGAGGGGGCAGTGTGGAAAGGCTGCCAGGTCCCTGCTGCTGGAGCCCTTCCCCTCTGCAGGAAAATACTCTGGCAGGTGTGGAGGCAGCAGGGAAAAGGCTCAGCCTTTCTCCACTGCCTCCCCCTGCCAGAGCCTTTCACCTACATGTGTAGCTACACACCTCAGTGTGGACCCAATGTGCTACATGTCTACATGCCACTGAAAGTGGTGTGTAGTGTAGGTGCAGCCTAAGTGGCAGGCTGTCTGTGAAATGCTGGATCCCCCTGTATGACAGAAGGTAGTCTGGAAAACTGTTCAGAGGCCATAGGTAACATATTAGCAAAGGGAATATGTCTAATACAGAAGTGGAAAGCCTGAAGCATCTTTGTTTATTTTCTGTGTAACATGTATGGGTTTGCTTTTTTTTTACTATTCCATCTCTGAATCTGTGATATTTTTAAATAATGTTTTTGTTTATTTTTACCCCAAAGCAGGCGTGCAAACTGTGTGGAGTATGTGTGCCAAACAGAACTGACAAATGGGGTCTGTTTTCACACCTTTGGGCTGATGAACCAGAGGTGAAAAAGTCTGCGTGTCTGGTAGGTAAGCACTTTGGATAGATGGATTTGTAGAGACTCAGGACCAGAAGGGCTGTTGGGGTCACCCTGGAAGGGGTAACTAGGTTGGTGGAAGCCAGGGTAACAGCTTTATGCTCATTGTTAGGGCTCTGATCCATAGTTGCTTAGTGTTAAGGCAGCCAAATATACATGATAGGCAGTGACAGAATCTCTTGCTGGTCTGGGTGGTCTTCAGAACAACACAAATACAAATAATAGAAAATAAAAATCTTTGCTAGAGAATTCATTCATATGTTACATAGGGACAGGCACATTGGTTTGGGGAAAATAGAAATGATTCAAACCTTTCAAATGTAACTGAACCTAATTTTTGTTTATTTTTGCTTACATTTTCAGGTGTTAGCTGGGACCAGAAGTGGAAATGTTGAAATATCATGACAAACTGTTCTTGTGGTATTTCTGATCCAGCTGAAATGCTCATTCTACCAGCTGGCTTTTTATTGAGGCAGCTTGGGGAGGTATCATGTAGTTTTCTGGAGTTGTCTAATAATTGTTTGCCAGATAAGGGAAGCCCTTTAAGTCCTAGAGTACACTAGCTCAGAAACCTTGGCTGTGCCTCACATAATATAAGCCATGCTAGAGAAGATGGGAATTAATACAAGAGTTGTAAGCTGAATAAGGAGCTGACTAAAGAGGAGAAGGCATCTGGTTAAGCTGAAATGTCAACTATCAGACTCAGGGAAATTACTAGTGGAGTTCGTCAAGGATCAGACTTGGGACTAATCTTATCCAATATTTTTTATTAATGATCTTGTCACAAGAAGTATGAGCGCGCTAATGAAATTTGCTGATGGTACAAAATTGGAAGGCACCATCAATACAGAAGAGGATCAGAATATGATACTATAAGATCTAGATTATCTTGAAGGCTGGAGTGACAGAAATGGGATGAATTTCAATAGTACAAAGTGCAAAATCATGTGCTTAGAGTCTAATAATAAGAATTGCTGCTACAAGCTGGGGTTTCATCAGTTGGAAGCAACAAAGAAGGAGCGATACCTGGGTGTGCGGGTGATCAGAGGATCTCTGAGCCATCAGTGTGAGGTGGCTATGAAAAAGGCAAATGCATTCCTGGGATTTATCAGGCAAGGTATTTCCAGAGAAGTATTACCATCATACAAGCTATTGGTAAGAAGTCATTTGGAATACTGTTTAGAATTCTGGTCACTCATGTTCAAGAAGATTAATTCAAACTGGAACAGGTACAGCAAGTAGCTACTAGGATGATTAGGGAACGGAGGGCCTATTTTATGAGACAAGATTGGAAGAGCTTCGCTTGTTTAGCCTAACAAAAAGAAGGCTGAGAGGGGATATGATTGCTCTCTATAAATACACCGTGGGGTGTAGAAATAAACACCAGGGAATGTAAAGAGCTATTTAAACTAAAAGACCATGTTGACACAAGAGCAAATGGGTATAAACTGGCCATTGAACAAATTCAAGGCTGAAAATTAGAAGAAGGACTCTAACCATCTGAAGAATAAGGTTCTAGAAAAGCCTCCAAATGGGAGTTGTGGGGGTAAAGCAACTTAATTAGTTTTAAGAGAGAGCTGGCCAAATTTATGAGAATGATTGTATGATTGGATCCACCTAATGAAGAGAGGGAAGAGCATCTTCACCGCAAGCTTGCTAATCTAGTGAGGAGGGCTTTAAACTAGGTTCACCGGGAGATGGTGACCTAAACCCAGAGATAAGTGAGGGAGTAGGTTACCGGGAGGAAACACAAGGAGGAGAGTACAAGGCAGGAAGCCTCCTGATTCATACTGAGAAAGTAGGGCAATCGGCTAGGTGCATGTACACAAATGCAAGAAGTCTGGGAAACAAGCAGGAAGAATTGGAAGTCCTGGCACAATCAAGGAACTATGATGTGATTGGAATAACAGAAACTTGGTTCACTTGACTGGAGCACTGTCATGGATGGGTATAAACTGTTCAGGAAGGACAGGTATGGGAAGAAAGGTGGAGGAATTGCATTGTATGTAAGAGAGCAGTATGATTGCTCAGAGATCCAGTTTGAAACTGGAGAAAAGCCTTTTGTGAGTCTTTGGGTTAAGTTTAGAGGCGAGAGCAACAAGGGTGATGTTGTGGTGGGGCTGTGCTATAGACTACCAGATTAGAAGGATGAGGTAGACGAGGTTTTCTTTGGGCAACTAACTGAAGTTTCCAGATCACAGGCCTGGTACTAACTGGGGACTTCAATCACCCTGACATCTGCTGGGAGAGCAATACAGCAATGCACAGACAATCCAGGAAGTTTTTGGTGAGTGTTGTGGACTTCTTCCTGGTACAAGTGCTGCAGCAATCGACTAGGGGCCGTGCTCCTCTTGAGCTGCTGCTTACAAACAGGGAAGAATTGGTAGGAGAAGTAGAAGTGGGTGGCAATCTAGGCAGCATTGACCATGAGATGGTTGCGTTCAGGATTCTCACAAAAGGAAGGAAGGAGAGTAGCAAAATATGGACCCTGGACTTCAGAAAAGCAGACTTAGACTCCCTTAGGGAACTGATGGGCAGGATCCCCTGGGAAGCTAATAGGAGGTTAAGGAGTCCAGGAAAGATGGCTGTATTTTAAAGAAGACTTATTGAGGGTGCAGGAACAAACCATCCTGAAGTGCAGAAAGAATAGCAAATATGGCAGGCGACCAGCTTGGCTTAACAGTGAAATCTTCGGTGAGCTTAAACTCAAAAAGGAATCTTACAATAAGTGGAAATTTGGACAGATGACTAGGGAGGAGTATAAAAATATTGCTAGAGCATGCAGGGATGTAATCAGGAAGGCCAAGGCACAATTGTTGTTGCAGCTAGCAAGGGATGTGACGAGAAACAAGAAGAGTTTTGACAGGTATGTTAGCAACAAGAAGAAGGTCAGTGAAAGTGTGGGATCGTTACTGGATGTGGGAGGCAACATAGTGACAGATGATGTGGAAAAAGCTGAAGTACTCCATGCATTTTTTTGCCTCGGTGTTCACAGACAAGGTCAGCTCCCAGACTGCCTCCCCTCCCAGTATGGGGAGGAGGCGAGCAGCCCTCAGTGGTGAAAGAACAGGTTAAGGACTATTTAGAAAAGCTGGCCATGCACAAGTCCATGGGTCCAGATCTAATGCATCCAAGGGTGCTGAGGGAGCTGGCTGATGTGATTGCAGAGCCATTGTCCATTATCTTTGAATATTCTTGGTGATCAGGGGAGGTCCCGGATGATTGGAAAAAGGCAAATATAGTGCCCATATTTAAAAAAGAGAATCTGGGGAACTACAGACTGGTCAGCCTCACTTCAGTCCCCAGAAAAATCATGAAGCAGGTCCTCAAGGAATCCATTTTGAAGCACTTGGAGGAGAGGAAGGTGATCAGGAACAGTCAACATGGATTCACCAAGGGCAATTCATGCCTGACCACCTGATTGCCTTCTATGATGAGATAACTGGCTCTCTGGATATGGGGACAGTGGTGGATATGATATATCTTGACTTCAGCAAAGCTTTTGATACGGTCTCCCACAGGATTCTTGCCAGCAAGTTAAAAAAAGTATGGATTGGATTAATGGACTATAAAGTGGATAGAAAGCTGGCTAGATTGTCAGGCTCAACAGGTAGTGATCAATGGCTCGATGTCTAGTTGGCAGCCGATATCAAGAGGAGCGCCCCAAGGGTCGGTCCTGGGGCCAGTTTTGTTCAACATATTTATCAATGGTCTGGATGATGGGATTAATTGCACCCTCAGCAAGTTCGAAGATGACATTAAGCTGCGGGGAGAGGTAGATGCGCTGGAGGGTAGGGATAGGATCCAGAGTGACCTTGACCAATTGGATGATTGGGCCAAAAGAAATCTGATGAAGTTCAACGAGGATAAGTTCAAAGTCCTGCACTTAGGAAGGAAGAATCCCATGCACTGCTACAGGCTGGAGACTGATTGGCTAAGCAGCCATTCTGCTGAAAAGGACCTGGGGATTACAGTGGACAAGAAGCTGGATATGAGTTAGCAGTGTGCCCTTGTTGCCAAGAAGATCAACGGCATACTGGGTTGTATTAGTAGGAGCATTGCCAGAAGATTGAGGGAAGTGATTATTCCCCTCTATTCAGCACTGGTGAGGCCACACCTCGAGTATAGCATCCAGTTCCCCCCCCCCCACTACAGAAGGGATGTGGAAAAATTGGAGAATCCAGCAGAGGGCAACAAAAATGATTAGGGGGCTGGGGCACTTAAGAGGACTTAAGAGGAGAGGCTGAGGAACTGGGGTTATTTAGTCTGCAGAAGAGAAAGAGCAAGGGGGGATTTGATAGCAGCCTTCATCTACCTGAAGGGGGGTTCCAAAGAGGATGGAGCTAGGCTATTCTCAGTGGTGGCAGATGACAGAACAAAAAGCAATGGTCTCAAGTTGCAGTGGGGAGATCAAGGTAGGATATTAGGAAACACTATTTCACTAGGAGGGTAGTGAAGCACTGGGATTGGTTACCTAGGAAGGTGGTGGAATCTCCATCCTTAGAGGTATTTAAGGCCTGACTTGACAAAGCCTTGGCTGGGATGATTTAGTTGGTGTTGGTCCTGCTTTGAGCAGGGGATTGGATTAGATGACCTCCTGAGGTCTCTTCCAATCCTATGATTCTATGATTCCCATTTTTGCCTTAAGTTCCTAAAATCTTCAGGGCTTCAGCTGGACAACTGCAGGTGTCAGGAAGGTATTCCCCTCCCCACCCCAAAATCTATTCTGTGGGTTTTGTTGTTGTTTTTATCTCCTTCCTTTGAAGCTCTAAGGATGGCCATAGCTGTAGATGAGATGGGATGGACCAGTGCTCTGAGGAGGCAGTGACTATTCTTTTTCTCAGGTGCTTGGCTCACTGGTTCTTGCTCACATGCTTGCAGTCTACGGGATTGCCATATGTGGGATTGGGAAGGGATTTTCTCTCAGGTAAAATTGGCAGTGACCTTGGTTTTTTTTTTTCACCTTCCTCTGCAGCATGTGGATGTGAGTCACTTGCCCGGATTAGCTGAGTATATCTCACTTAATCATCTCCCTGCCATTGTGGGGGCCCTGGACACTGGTGCACCTCGGTCCCGCCTATTCTTTCCCTGTGGTACATAAAATTCTAGTCTTTTATGGACTGTAATATTTTGGCATGATTTTGGTTGTTGGCTTGTGTGTGTTGGTGCTGGGTGGTGCCGGTGGCCTGTGAGATATAGGAGATCAGACTAGATGATCTAGTGGTCCTTTCTGGCCTTAAATTCTATGACTCAGTGACTCTAGATGTGAATTTCAACCCCTCTTTTGGCTAGAACAGGTTAACCATTAGAGGAGGTTCATGCTTCTAGTTCAAGAGGCCCCAGGTTCAAACTCTGCTGATGACTTGAACAGGGTCAATTGCACTAGAAATTATAGAGTGTCTCCATAACTGGCTAAGCAGAGATTCAGCTGGCAGTGAGTACAGATGTGTTTCCCCATTCCCAGTGCTCCAGTTTTGGGGGCAGGCATTTCTTGTAACTCTAGAATATCCTTGTATGGAATTGGGGAAAGTGGCTCCTTCGCTGCTTCTTAGGCCGTGTCTACATTTACTGGTAGATCGGCACTGCTGCGATCAATACAGCAGTGCTGATTTCTTGGGTCTGGTGAAGACCTGCTAAGTCAATGGCAGAGCACTCTCTGGTTGACTCTGGTAATCTAACTCCCCAAAAAGAGTAAGGTAAGTCGGTGGGAGGGCGTCTCCCATTGACATAGCACATTGTAAACACTGTGGTAAGTCAACCTAAGCTATGTCGACTTCAGTTACATTATTCACATAACTGAAGTACCAAAACTTAGATCAGCTTACTGAGGTAGTGTAGATCAGCCCTTAGTTTCTGGGTGACTAGCCACTCAATGACTCCTGAAGACTTGGGGTGTGTTTGAGGGAACTGAAGATACAGAGGGGGAAAAAAAACAACGTTCAAACTGTAGGTGGTATGCTTGAGTCCATCAAGCACCATCTGGTTCTGAGAGAGAGACTGTCTGGAACCCAGCCAGGGCAGACTTGCTGTTTGTCTCTCTTTTCCTGATCTCACATCAGGAGTTGGGAACGGGTGATAAGGGATGGATCACTTGATGATTACCTGTTCTGTTCATTCCCTCTGGGGCATCTGGCATTGGTCACTGTAGGAAGACAAGATACTGGGCTAGATGGACCTTTGGTCTGATCCAGTATGGTCGTTCTTTTGTTCTTATGACATTGGTAGCATAGTAAGCCTAACCTACTTCTATTCTGCTTGATCCTCTTATCAAGGAACGAAAGGAAAAAACAAAACAAGAAAATGCTGAATCTGTCATAGACACAGGTGAGAATAATTCACCAGGCTAACAACAGCATAGAGCAGTTCCTCCAGGGAATTCCCCATTCTTGTTCCCCAAATTTTATCTGGCCGTCAGCCCAGAACAAGACTCTCCAAATAGAGTCTGTGATTGGCCTCAAAATAGGTCACTGTCCAGCCATACTCCAGTCTTCTTCCCAACTTCTTCATCTCCCGGGGCTGATCATTGAACCTAAGGTAGCCACAAAGGGAAGGAAGAAGGGAACAATGAAAAGGGAAAAGATACATCGGAGCCACTTATTCAATGGCAATGGACAGGAAGAAATTATACTGATCAACTAAGGCAGTGGTTCTCAAAGCTGGTCTGTTGCTTGTTCAGGGAAAGCCCCTGGTGGGACGGACCGGTTTGTTTACCTGCCGCATCCGCAGGTTCAGCCGATCATGGCTCCAGGCCAATGGGGGCTGTGGGAAGCGGCATGGGCCAAGGGACATGCTGGCTGCCCTTCCCACAGCCCCCATTGGCCCGGAGTGGCGAACCGCGGCCTGTGGGAGCCACGATCGGCCGAACCTGCGGAAGCAGCAGGTAAACGAACTGTCCGGCCCGCCAGGGGCTTTCCCTGAACAAGCAGTGGACCAGCTTTGAGAACCACTGAACTAAGGTACTGAAGGAATAAATAGTTCAGTGATGAAAACTCCAAGCCATCAAAAACCAAACTGGAGACAACCACGCTGGAGGGCGTAGCATCAAAATAGGTTCTAGTCGCCTGAGAGGGTCAGGTGGCCTGATACCTGCACACATGAAACCATGGAAATGTTCTGTCAAAATACAGATTCAAAAACTTAGGGAGTAGAAAAATGTGTATGTGCAGTGAGTGTATCTGTCTACTGTTCAATGCAACAATGTTATGTCTTCAAGAAAATGAGGGATCGCTGCCATCTATTGGTAGATGAGATACACAGATGAACATTACCTTCTCACGAATGTACTAGAAGCTACTGCATTTACCTAAAAATTGTCGTGTTATAACAAGTATGATTATATGTACTGTCACTCCACTTGGTATCACAATGATTTTTTTTCTTTATAAAAGAAAACTATACCACAGAATATGTGTAGTATATTTTTTTCTTGATAAACTTCTTTCCTTTATATTATCTCAATGTTTTGTCTGTTCTAATATTTAATTTTTTTATGGCACATGTTGTATAAGACCCCACTCATTTTCTCAAAAGCAGGACATCTCTTCTAAGGGCATGTCTACACTACAAAGTTAAGTTCTCTTAATTTAAGTTGACAGCCAGACACCACAGTAATTAAGTCAGTTGGGCATGTCCACACCACACTCATTGCATCCTCATCAATGCATAGAGCAGTGCACCAGAATGCAACTAGCTACAAGGGGTTTTGGGGTGGGCTTGCAATGCGTTATGGGACTAAAACATTGTCACAAAGAGAAATGGGAGCATGGCTTCAACTTTCCATGATGCAGTTTCCTTCCTCCGTACCCTGATATCAATGGCAAACAATTCATGTTTTTTGGTGCCTTTTTTCAAAAGCCAGGCTTAGTCGTGCATATGCCTTGGCCTGAGAAGCATGGACCCCACTCAGCTGTGCGCTCTTGTTGAGAGCATTACAAACACCTTGAGCCCTTATCCCACAGTATTTCCAGAGTCGAGATGGGATCTGCCACACGGAACATTGTAATGTCATTCAAGCAGCCCTGCTGCAAGCCATAGACTGAAAAAATTCCCGGTTGTTGCTGGCAGTCGTTCAGCAGCTGAGCATGGTTGAGCACCATTTCTGATCCCAGGAAAGAAGCACTGACTGGTGGGATTGCATTTTTATGAAGCTATGGAATGATGAGCAGTGGCTGTAGAACTTTCAGATGTGGAAGGCCACTTTCCAGGAACTTTGTGCAGAGCTTTCCCCAACCGTGAAGTACAGCAACACTAAAATGAGACCTGTTTTGACAGAGGAGAAGCAAGTGGTGATGGCTCTGTGGAAGCTTGCAATGCCAGACTGCTACCAGTCGGTGGGCAATTCGGAGTTGGTAAATCCACTGTGGGAGCTATTGTGAGCCAAATGTGAAGGGCCATTAATCGACTTCTGCTAAGAGGGGTAGTGACGCTGGGCAACATGCAGGACATAGTGGATGGTTTTGCCGCAATGGAGTTCCCTAACTGTGGTGGGGTGATAGACAGAACGCATATCTCTATCTTGGCACTAGACCACCTTGCCAAAGAATATATAAACTGAAAGACATACTTTTCAATGGTGTTGCAAGCGCTGGTGGATCACAGAGGGCATTTCATTGACATCAATTTGGGATGATCAGGAAAGGTGCATGACTTGTACATCTTTAGGAATACAGGTCTGTTCAGAAAACTGCAATCATGGACTTTCTTTCCAGATCACAAACTAACCATTGACGATGTTGAAATGCCAATTGTGATCCTGGGACACCCAGCCTACCTCTTCTCCAACATGGTCAGCAGTAAAGAGTGGTTCAACAATAGGCTAAGCAAGTTCAGAATGGTAGTAGAAGGTGCCTTTGGATGTTTAAATGGTCACTGGCACAGTTAGCTTACTAGGTTAGACCTCAGTGAAAGTGATATCTCGTTGTTATTGCTGCCTGCTGTGTGTTCCAAAATATCTGTGAAACAAAGGAAGAAAAGTTTCCAGCAGGGGGTGGGGTTGTGGCAGATCACCTGGCAGCTAATTTTGAGGGCCAGTCATCAGGGCAATAAGAGCAAGTATCCCAAAAGCAGATCTTAAAAACTATATAAAGCTCATCTGATGTTACCATTTCCAAATATTTTGGGCATATCAGATATTATTTTTTGTTTTTTATACCTTTTACTTTTTATCAAGACTTAATGACTGTTAATGTACACTGGCTGTGGAATATAGCTAGGTATTTATGACCCTGTCACACAGAAATCAAGACCTTGGATGAAAACCTGGCCCCACTGAAATCAAGCTAGTTTTGCCATTGACTTCAATAGGGCCAGGATTTTACCTCTAAGCTTCCAGCACTGCAGCATGCTGATGCAGTGGTTAAGTAAGGGTTCTGGGAGAATAGATCCACTGAAATCAAAGGGATTATTTGTGTTGTTAAGGGCTACTTGCTTGAATAAGGTTTGCAGGATGGGATCCATACCATATCCATTGAGATGTCACCCTAGGAAAATAAATGGATCATTGTGTGCATATGAGCATGTACGAGGCTGAAGGTGGTGTAGAATCATTTGGTTTTGTATAACACCTGGTTTGGTGTTCTCTTGTTACGGGCTAGATAGTGAACTCCTTACTCGCATTGGTGAGCAATTATTTGCATAATGTCTGTCAAGTTTAAAATGTTTCTGTTGTTTTAAAATAATATTTTAATGAATTTGTATTTTTTATCCAAAAGGGTTATTATTTTTATTATTAGAAAAACGTCTAGAATGGTAGTTTTTGTCTCCTGCTAATGTTAAGTAGATAATTTTGGCATTAATAACTGTATTTATTCTGAAGGTCTCAGTCTCTATTATATTTCTGTACTTGAAACATTAGATTTGGTGTTGTTAAAAGAGAAGATTTCACTAACACTGTAAGAAGAAATGTGATATTGCATAGTTTAGTTTGGGTTCATTCCTTGTTTCAGAAAGTGTTCTTTAATCCGGTGAGATATAATAAATAATGTTCGAGAAATTATTCCAAAAAAGTCAACAAACTGTCATATTTTCTCATTATTCTCTATTTACTTGAAAAAATCTTAATAATGCACTTTTCAAGTTCTTTAGTAACCAATCAAATGAAATGTTGCTAATGTCAGCATGAAATATGTCTTCATAGGAAATCATAAGGCATAAGTTCATTGCCTATCAGATTGCTGGAAAGCCTGCCCTCTTACAGGCCCTGATTTAGCAAATTACTTAAGCACATGCTTATCTTTGAGCATGCCAGTGAGACATAAATACATGTTTAAGTGGGATCAGAAGAGGACCTAGGAGAGAGTTCTGAGGGACTAGCACAGAAGGGCAGATGGAAGAGGCTTTGAAGTCTCTGAAAGAGACAATGAAGGTGCAGTCAAAAAGGTAAGACAATAACCAGGAGAGTAGTGAATTTCGGAAGCCCAAGGCAAGGAGAGAGTGAAGAATAAAGTCTGTCTAACTCAAATGTCACATAAGAACATAAGAAAGGCCATACTGGATCAGACCAAAGGTCCATCCAGCCCAGTATCCTGTCTACCGATAGTAACCAATGCCAGGTGCCCCAGAGAGAGTGAACCTAACAGGTAATGATCAAGTGATCTCTCTCCTGCCATCCATCTCCACCCTCTGACAAACAGAGGCTAGGGACACCATTCCTACCCATCCTGGCTAATAGCCATTAATGGATTTAACCTCCATGAATTTATCCAGTTCTCTTTTAAACCCTGTTGTAGTCCTAGCCTTCATAACCTCCTCAGGCAAGAAGTTCCACAGGTTGACTGTGTGTTGAATGAAGAAGAACTTCCTTTAATTTGTTTTAAACATGCTACCCATTAATTTCATTTGGTGGCCCCTAGTTGTTATATTATGGGAACAAGTAAATAACTTTTCCTTATTCACTTTCTCCACACCACTCATGATTTTATATACCTTTATCATATCCCCGCTTAGTCTCCTCTTTCCCAAGCTGTAAAGTCCTAGCCTCTTTAATTTCTCCTCAAAGGGGACCCGTTCCAAACCCCTAATCATTTTAGTTTCCCTTTTCTGAACCTTTTCTAATGCCAGTATATCTTTTTTGAGATGAGGAGACCATATCTGTACGCAGTATTCAAGATGTGGGCATACTATAGATTTATATAAGGGCAATAAGATATTCTCTGTCTTATTCTCTATCCCTTTTTAAATTATTCCTAACATCCTGTTTGCTTTTTTTAGTGCTGCTGCACACTACATGGACGTCTTCGGAGAACTATCCACTATGACTCCAAGATCTTTCTCCTGATTAGTTGTAAATTAGCCCTCATCATATTGTATGTATAGTTGGGGTTATTTTTTCCAATATTCATTACTTTACATTTATCCACATTAAATTTCATTTGCCATTTTGTTGCCCCATCACTTAGTTTTGTGAGATCTTTTTGAAGTTCTTCACAGTCTGCTTTGGTCTTAACTATCTTGAGCAGTTTAGTATCATCTGCAAACTTTGCCACCTCACTGTTTACCCCTTTCTCCAGATCATGTATGAATAAGTTGAATAGGATTGTCCTAGGACTGACCCTTAGTTACCCCTAGTTACCCCTCTCCATTCTGAAAATTTACCATTTATTCTTACCCTTTGTTCCCAGTCTTTTAACCAGTTCTCAATCCATGAAAGGATCTTCCCTCTTATCCCATGACAATTTAATTTACATAAGAGCCTTTGGTGGGGACCTTGTCAAAGGCTTTCTGGACATCTAAGTACACTATGTCCATTGGATCCCACTTGTCCACATGTTTGTTGACCCCCCTCAAAGAATTCTAATAGATTAGTAAGACATGATCTCCCTTTACAGAAACCATGTTGACTTTTGCGCAATAATTTATGTTCTTCTATGTGTCTGACAATTTTATTCTTTACTATTGTTTCAACTAATTTGCCCGGTACTGACGTTAGACATATCAGTCTGTAATTGCCAGGATCACCTCTACAGCCCTTCTTAAATATTGGCGTTACATTAGCTTATTATTATTATTTTTATTTATTTATTATTAATAATAGGAAGAACAGAAAGGGGAGAAGAGTTAGGACAGAGAAGAAGTTGTTGAAATTAGCTAGGAGGTGGGCATTAGTGATGTTCGTTAGTAAGAGTGGGTTTTTTGTAATGAAGGGACACGCATCAGATTGGAGGCTATGACAAGACTTAGAATGGCTATCTTGTCCCTTGTGACAGATGGGTAACTTGAGTTCAGCTCTTCCCTTTCCTTGCACAGGTGTCAGGTAAGGGTGCTTGGGAAATAGAGTGGAAAGAATGTTTTCAGGTTCCACAGCAAGGAGTCATTGACCAGAACTGAACCTTAAATTGAAGAGATTTTCTACTGTCTGAGTATGTTCATTATTTTGCTTTCTTGTCATGAATGGAAGACACTTGGCTGACTGCAGTAGGGGAGTTTTCTCATGAGTCACTCTGCCATGTTTCAGAGCTGAAAAGTAGGGCTGGCCAGAAAAGAAGAAAAATTTTGAGGTTTCAAAATTTGTTTTTATCCCACTTTCAGAATAAAACTGAGATCTTTTGAATTTGTGTGTGTGTAAAAATCACACAAGAGAAAGACACCACTCCCCCAGAATAGCCAATAGTCCAGTATTATGGTGCTCACCTGAACTGCCGGAGACTGAAGTTTATCTCCCTGCTCTGCCTGGTTCAGAGCAGGGACCTGAACCTAGATCGCTCACATCCCAACTGAATGTCCTAACTACTGGCCTTTGTTGGTGGGGAGGAGTTAAACTTTCTCTCTCCATTGTGGCCAGAAATTCTATCCTGGACCTCAGAAGCTTTCCAGTGAACATTGTGTTAAAAATTATACTTTTCTGCAAAAAGTTCTGGTTTTGACAAATTGGCATTTCCTGACCTAAACTAAAATAAAGTAAAATAAAATAATTAACAAATTCCCAAACAACTCTACTGAAGAGAGGAAATCGAAGAGTGAAAACAGAATCTATCAAAGTAAGGAGTCTGATAATGGAGGTAATGGAACGCAATTAGAGAGACAGCAGGCTGCAGAGATTTTTAGTTTGCTTGTTTGTTTAGGATAAGGGAGGTGGCATGGCCAAGTGGATGGGGCACTGGAGTGGGGATCAGAAGACCTTACTTTTCTGTGTAACCTTGGGCAAGTCGTATAATCTCTCTGTACCTCTGTTCACCTTCCCACTTTTTGGCTGTATTTCCTGCTTATATTGAAAGCTCTTCAGAGCAGAAAACAATGTGTATTTGTTAGAATTTTCCCTCCTGTGAATTTTTTTTGAGTTTTTGAGAAATGTTTTGTCTCAAATCAGGAAGTCAAAAACTTGTAATTTTTTGTGGGAATGAAATTCCAAAAAAAATCTGTTTTGGCAGAATTTAGATGGAACATTTCAATTTGTTGGGCAGCCTGGTTTCCCAGTCAGCTCCACAGTTCCCCAGCTGCTCAGCTGGCTTAAAGGCCAGTTAATAAGCCAGACAGCATGCAATCAAGGGCAAGAGGTTTAAAGGTCTCTCTCAATTTAAAAATGAGGGGTGGAGGTATTGTGTTGGTGGTACCAGTGACTTCTGTACTCTTCTTTCTCTCCCCACCTTTTACAGAAATAAATCAGTTTGTGTTCCATTAATTGATTATCAACGCTCAAAATTCTATCACACTGAATAATCAAACATTTATTTTCTGTTTAAAATAAAATCTTTATGAAGGTTTTGATGGAATCCTTGAGGTTGGCCATCTGGCACTTAGGGAATGCCTATGCTTCAAACCAGGAGTATAAATTCCAATGATTGAGACAGCACACTAAAATTAGAATGTAGCCACAGTGGTGCGAGGAGCTAACTTCTCCTAGCACATACATAGGGGTTCCAGGCTGTATTCTGGGCAGCTAACCCTTCCTGTTTTTCATGCTGCTGCAGCTACAATCTATTTTTAGCATGCTAGTTCCATCAGAGCTAGCACAGGTATGTCTCCTCAAGCTGGGAATGCCATGCCCAGCTTGAAGTGTAGACATATCCACATGATGCAATTATTACTTCTGTGCTTTATAGAAAGACTGAAGAGGGCACTACGATAATCCATCTCACTTGGTTGATTTTTTTAAGTTAAATTACTCTCCAACTGTCTAGAAAGGTTTAGGCTCAAATTAGTTAAACCTGATCAAGTTAGATTTAATAAAGGGCCATATGGTGCAGGCAATCTGGGGTTGTTAGTGAATGTTCTTTGCTTGACCCTGTCAAAGGCTAGCCCTACTCTTATTTTTTCTCTTGAAATAGATAAATTCCATTGTCTGGGATGAGAATATCTAGTTATCCCAGACCCTTGAGCTTTGGTAATGGATTTTTCACTGGGTCTTATAGCACTTCTAAAGCATCCTTAGTCACTCATGGAATCTCCCTCCTTTTAGTTGGTGTGGGGTGCCCGTCTCAGTCCCCCCCCCCATTTCTTAAATCTCTGAGTAAAGCTGCTGGCCTGTACAATTATCAATAGTCAATAATCAACCACTGTAATCAAAGAATGCACGTTAGTCAAACTAAGAGAGTAACAAATGCAGGGTCCCTGCAAAACAATGTATGTGCCCATTACTTTCTGATCTATGACCAACCCTTCTATCTTTTAGAGTTCTCCTACTGTGACTCCGGAGCTGTGGCTCCGATCTGGGTTTAAGATCGACGTGATTGCTGTGCGCTCGGTGTTAGAATGGGTGCAGAGTGGTTTCCAAATAGTCCACAGAAATGTGCCTTTTGCTCAGCAATGTGAGCAAATTTCCTTCTCCATGATGAAAAGAGCATAGATGAGGAGGATACCTGGTCATGATGCAGGAGAGGCATAGAAAGGGAACTGGTGTTTTAAATACAGCCTGTGAGTTCAATAATGGGCCCAGTCCTCCTTCCATCCAGTCAGTGGGAATTTTACCATTGATTTCAGCAAGAGGAGGATGGGGCCTGACAGGCAAAGCAGCCATTTTTAGGGATATCCAGTTACTCCTCTTGCCAGCCAGGCTTACTCAGGTGTGCTTAGGAACTGCATTTTAAGGAAGAAAGAAGAAGCAAAGGACAGTCATGAGCCATAGGCGCTGCCTCTGTGGGTGCTCCGGGGCTGGAGCAGCCATGGAAAAAAAATAGTGGGTGGTCAGCACCTACCAACCACTGCCGATCAGTTGTTCGGTGGGTCCTTCCGATCAGCTCCTCCCCTCCCCCAGCGCCTCCTGCCCGCTGCTGATTAACTGTTTTGTGGTGGGCAGGAGGCGAGTGGGGGGCCTGATGAGACAGGGTGAGGGTGAGTTTGGGGGAAGGGGAGCGGCCTCGGGGCAGAGTGGGGATGGAGGACCCCTAAGGAAAACTGAAAGTCAGTGCCTGTGGTCATGAGTCCCAGTTGTGATTAGAAATGCTTCTGAAGGTTCACATGAAACATTGTTTCACAGCCAAGCACTTCAAACACATACTCAGCACAGTGATCTTACCAGCACTGCTCTCCTTTCAACTTACTTCACTTTATTAAATTATAGGTAACAAATCACCATTCTTATTGCTGTTCTCTGAAACCTTCATCCACAACCCATAGTGTAAAAGTACACAGCTTAGCCTAGAACAGTCCCTCCAATGGAAATACCCCTGGGAAGTAATCTGTAGGGAGGAAAATCCTGCAAAGATGCCCTTGAGCAGCAGTTATTGACCCTCTGGATCATAGAATCATAGGACTGGAAAGGACCTCAAGAGGTCATCTGGTCCAGTTCCCTGCACTCATGGCACGACTAAGTATTATCTAGACCATCCCTGAGATTCCATAACCTCACTGGGCAATTTATTCCAGTGCTTAACCACTTTGACAGCTAGGAAGTTTTTCCTAATGTCCAACTTAAACTGCCCTTGCTGCAATTTAAGCCCATTGCTTCTTGTCCTATCCTCAGAGGCTAAGAAAAACAAATTTTCTCCCTCCTCCTTATAACAACCTTTTACGTACTTGAAAACTGTTATCATGTCCCCCCTCAGTCGTCTCTTTTCCAGACTAAACAAACCCAATGTTTTCAATCTTCCCTAATAGGTCATGTTTTCTAGACCTTTAATCATTTTTGTTGATCTTCTCTGGATTCTCTCCAATTTGTCCACATCCTTCCTGAAATGTGGTACCCAGAACAGGACACAATATTCCAGCTGAGGCCTAATCAGCGTGGAGTAGAGTGGAAGAATTACTTCTCGTGTCTTGCTTACAATACTCCTGCTAATACATCCCAGAATGACATTTGCTTTTTTTGCAACAGGGTTACACCGTTGACTCGTATTTAGCTTGTGGTCCACGATGACTCCCAGATCCCTTTCCGCAGTACTCCTTCCTAGGCAGTCATTTCCCATTTTGTATGTGTGCAACTGACTGTTCCTTCCTAAGTGGAGTACTTTGCATTTGTCCTTATTGAATTTCATCCTATTTACTTCAGACCATTTCTTCAGTTTGTCCAGATCATTTTGCATTTTAAACCTATCCTCCAAAATACTTGCAACTCTCCCAGCTTGGTATCACCCGCAAACTTTATCAGTGTACTCTCTGTGCCATTATCTAAATCATTCATGAAGATATTGACAGAACCTGCCCCAGAACTGATCCTGCTGGACCCCACTGGTTATGTCCTTCCAGCATGACTATGAACCACTGATAACTACTCTCTGGGAACAGTTTTCCAACCAGATTTGCACCCACCTTATAGTAGCTCCATCTAGGTTGCATTTCCCTAGTTTGTTTATCAGAAGGTCATGCAAGGCAGTATCAGAAGCTTTACTAAAGTCAAGATATACCATGTCTACCACTTCCCCCCCATCCACAAGGCTTGTTACCCGTCAAAGAAACCTATCAGGTTGGTTTGACATGATTTGTTTTTGACAAATCCATGCTAACTGTCACTTATCACCTTATTATCTTCTAGATGTTTGCAAACTGATTGCTTAATTATTTGCTCAATTATCTTTCTGGGTACAGAAGTTAAGCTGACTGGTCAGTAATTCCCTGGGTTATCCTTATTTCCCTTTACATAAATCTCTCCTGTCTTCCATGATTTTTCAAAGATAATCGCTAATAGCTCAGATATTATCTCAGTCAGCTCCTTGAATATTCTAGGATGCATTTCATCAGGCCCTGGTGACTTGAAGCTATCTAATTTGTCTACATAATTTTTAACTTGTTCTTTCCCTAATTTAGCCTCTTATGATCCTACCTCATTTTCACTGATATTCACTATGTTAGACATCCAATCATCACCAACATTCTTGGTGAAAACCAAAACAAAGAAGTCATTAAACACTTCTGCCATTTCCACATTTTCTGTTATTATTTTCCCCTACCCATTGAGTAACAGGCCTATCCTGTCCTTGGTCTTCCTCTTGCTTCTCATGTATTTGTAGAATGTTTTCTCGTTAGCCTTTATGTCTCTAGCTAGTTTGATCTCGCTTGGTGCCCTGGCCTTTCTAATTTTGTCCCTACATACTTGTGTTAGTTGTTTATATTTATCCTTTGTAATTTGACCTAGTTTCCACTTTTTGTAGGACTCTTTTTTGATTTTTAGATCATTGAAGATCTCCTGGTTAAGCCAAGGTGGTCTCTTCCCATACTTCCTATCTTCCTACGCAGGGGGATAGTTTGCTCTTGTGCCCTTTATAATGTCTCTTTGAAGAACTGCCAACTATCTTCAATTGTTTTTCCCCTTAGTCTTGCTTCCCATGGGATTTTACTACCAACTCCCTGAGTTTGCTAAAGTCTGCCTTCTTGAAATCCATTGTCTTTATTTTGCTGTTCTCCCTCCTACCATTCCTTAGAATCATCAACTCTATCATTTCATGATCACTTTCACCCAAGCTGCCTTCCACTTTCAGATTCTCAACCAGTTCCTCCCTATTTGTCAAATCTAGAACAGCCTCCCCTCTAGTAGCTTTCTTCACCTTCTGAAATAAAAAATTGTCTCCAATACATTACAAGCACTTGTTGGATAATCTGTGTTATTTTCCCAGCAGATGTCTGAGTAGCTGACAACTATCATTACCAAGTCCTGTGCTTTGGATGATTTTGTTAATTGTTTAAAAAAAGCCTCATCCACCTCTTCTTCCTGATTAGGTGGCCTGTAGTAGACCCCTACCATGACATCACCCTTGTTTTTTACCCCTTTTATCCTTACCCAGAGACTTTCAACAAGTCTGTGTCCTATTTCTAGCTCAACCTCAGTCCAAGTGTATACATTTTTAATATATAAGGCAAAACCTCCTTCTTTTTTTCCCTGCCTGAGCAAGCTGTACCCTTCTATAGCAATATTCCAGTGATGTGTATTATCCCACCAGGTCTCTGTGATGCCAACTATGTCATAGTTGTGTTTATTTACTAGCATTTAGCGTTCTTCCTGCTTATTTCCCATACTTCTCGCATTATTATATGGACATCTAAGATACTGATTTCATCTTGGGGAACCAAGAGAAGGCTGGGACTATCCATGGGGAAGGCCTTGGGTGTGTCTATGCTGGGTTTAGGGTCTCTCTCACTCTGGGTCCATGCAACTCCTTTGGAGATCTTAGCTGCCAACAGAATCCTCTTAAAAAGGAATTCACAACCAGACTCCACACAAATGCAGTACAGTCTGGCTTCATGCTCTATTTTGTATTGATTCTCTCAGGCTTGAGGGGGGATGACATACATTCTTTTCAGTTCCTCTCTGCCCCTTATGCAGCGGACCAGTCTTCTCCCCATGTGCAGGTCTATGTTTTCAGTGTAGAGTTCTCTATGAGGTACCAGAAAAAGGAAGATGTTGATGAAGAGAGAGTTGCGTGACCCATTATTCCATTTGATGATACTCTTCAAGTGTGCATCCCAATGGTTTTATTGGGCCCCAATTAGATATGCACTTGTTAATTCTTGTACATGGCAAATACCTGTGGTGAAAGGAGATGAACAGGTATGGAACGAGAACTGTACAGCTCAGCATAAATAAACCTCCATTTCAGTTAAACAGAGAAAAAGCCTACAACAGAAGAGCTTATAAGTCATTTACATTGATCACTTCCTGATTTTCTCTTATATTTTTTCTTCTTTTCTCTCCTTAAAAATCCCCATGGAACTAACAAAAATGTTAATGTAACATTACAGTTGCAGGGCCATTAAAAGTTAGGGAATTAAAAATGTTAAGGTTGCCTCAACAATAACTAGGGCACAACTCAAATGCCACAGTGAAAAGCACGATATGACTGATAGATTGCACATATTCAGCATTTTCTCATGTTAAATGTACATCTTAAAATATTGCTGTCTGTTATTAAAATATATGGGATGTACAACATTGAAGCCTTAACTCTTGGAATTTCTTGGTGTTTGATCTTGCAACTGTAGTGTGTGTGTGTGTGTGTGTGTTTATAAATTAAAAGGAAATATAAGGGATGAGAGATTTCTCTGTGTGTGGGTGGATACATGGATGGATGGAAGGGATGGGTAAGGGAGGACTGAGCAACAGAAGGAAGGATTTAAATGAGGAAATAGGGGCACCTGGAGGAAGAGGCAGAGAGACTGTTGCAGAGGATACCATGGCAGAAGTCAGGGAAAAGAGGAAAAAGGGCCAGAAAGGTAACAAGACTAGGAAGAATTAGTGTTTTCATTATATTTAAGCTTTTGAGGATAGGTGCGTCAATGCATCCAATATCATAATACACAAAAAGGGGAAATTAACTGAAAGTGAAATACAAAAAAATTTAAATTCATAAGAAAAACCCACACTACTAAATAATGCATAATTTGCCTGTGAAATTCTTTACAATAAAATACACTTGGGGCAAGAGATTATGTGATTCCAAAAAGGATATGAAAATTTATATGGATAATAAGAACATTTCATAATTTCATGGATTATAAAACCAAAAGGGACCATTGTGATCATCTAATCTGACCTCCAGTATAACACAGGCCACAGAACTTCCTTGAATTAATTCCTGTTTGAACTGAATCACATCTTTAAAAGGAGACATTTAGACTTGATTTATAGATTTCCAGCGCTGGAGAAACCACAACAGACTGGGTAAATTGTTCCAATGGTTAATTATCCTCCCTGTTAAAAATTTGCATTGTATTTCTAGTCTACATTTTTCTAGCTTCAACTTCAGTGATTGGGTCTTGTTATACTTTGTTTGCTGGACTGAAGAGCCCTCTATTATCAAATTTGTGTTCCCTGTGTTGATACTTATAGATTGTGATCAGGTCACCTCATAACTTTCTCTTTGATGAATTAAATAGATTGAGCTCCTTGACTCTTTCACTATAAGGCATGTTTTCTAATCCTTTAAATATTCTTGTGTGTCTTTTCTGACCCCTCTTCAATTTATTAAAATCCTTCTTGAATTGTGGACATCAGAACTGGACACAGTATTCCAGTGGTGGTCAAACTGGTGTCAAATGAAGAGGTACTATTACCTTTGTACTCTGACTTGTATTGTTTATACTTCCAAAGATAACTTCAGCACTTTTGGCCATAGCCAGTTATGTTATTCTTCAAGTATGTGTCAGTGTGTAGACCACTGCAGATGAGCATGTGCCTCATGTGTGAGACTGTAGTTTTTGGGGAGGTTGTTAATAGCAGTGTCTGTCATGACTGTCCATAGGCCTGTGGGTCCTCATGATCCTTCCAAAAGGTGGGGTAGCCACAACCTTCTCCCAGTTCCTTCTTACCACCCATGGCCATGAGACAGAATCTGGTGACTGTCTGATCCACTAGTTCTTAGCTCAGGTTAATATCCAAAATCTTCAGAACAACTTCTGATCTCCTGTTTCCCTCACCATGATCTGATTCCAACCATCTGGACCAAACTTTGTTAGTTGGACCATTCCCCCCACCTCCCAACCCATACAGGGCTCTTCAGAATGGCAGACTCAAACCTGAAGGCTTCCAATTCTGTCCATCCTTTGATAGACTAATTCTACTAAAGGGCAGGCAGAGTAGATTTCTCTTTTGCCTGGGGCAATCACCTTCTGAGCCGATGCTTGGTATTTTTATCCAGGCTTGATATGAGAGGCAGAGACTCCACTCTCTGGAACAGTCCAGGCAGATTTCATCAGACCCTATGGAAACAAGCTCCAGAATCTTACTGGTGGACAAGCCAGCATCTTCAAGCATACTATCAAGAAGGGGGGAGGGTGACATCTAAGACCACGATGGAGAAGACAGCATGAGGAAAGATCTGGAATAGATATTGGTACTGGCACTAAAGTCAGCTTAAACGTTGAAGCCTGCAGCAACACCTCCAGCAAAGAAGTAGAGCATCAAAAGGAGCTGCTCCAAGCACCCAGGCAGAAATTCAAGAAAGAGCTCAGTGTCCTCCCATGAGGACAGTCACAGCAAAGCCTCTGGAGAGAAATCCTACAAACTCTGCAAGACATTAATGCAACAGACTCTGATGGTGTTCCTCTCTGTATTGATCCCACTGGGCATGAGACTCAGACTGAACAAGATCCTTCATTGGTGCTGAAAAATCTACCAACATCAGTACTGACTCTAATACTGACTCTGACACTTTAAACATGGGTGATGTCTATTAAGAAATACATTTTCCCCATCACTGAACAAAGAACCTTCTCCTCTAAGGTCTGCAATCAGCAACACCAAGAGACATACAGAATTCTCCTATAGGACCCAGCTGCCACTGGTTTGTCAAGACTCGCATTTGTCTAGCCAACAACCAGCAAACCTTCCATATGCACATGATATGCTACCGTGGCACTACTGAGGGTCTCTCCAAGCTCAAGACTGGTGCGTAGCTTTTAATTCGTAGGATGTTTACTTCCATACCACCATCCACCTGGGCCACAAGAAGTATCTAAGATTCACGGTGGGGTTAATACAGGGTTCTGCCCTTCTGATTCTCCATGGCACCAAGAGTGTTTACCAAGTGCCTGGAAGTAGTGGCAACACATTAATGAAAACAGGAAATCCACATTTACCCCTACTGGCTGATTAGCAGCAGGTCCCAGCAGGAGCCTGAGACAACCTTAAATTGTGTCCTTTCTCTGTTCTCTCAACTAGGATTCCTTGTGAACTACAGTAAATTGTCTCTCATACCATCACACACTATAGAGTTAATAGGAGTTTTAGTCAGCTTCAGAGCAGCAAGTGGTTACCTGCCAGTAGACAGGTTCTGGTCTCTTCAGTCTGTCATAAACAATTCACAGATGAAATAGACTATGACAGTCCCTATGTGTCTGGAGCTCTTAGGCTACATGTCGGTGTGCACCTTGCCACACTTCACCTGTGGTCCTTACAACTTTGGCCTCCTCATCCAGATGGCTCATGAACACGGTACTGCCTCATTTGGTGGATAGACCCCTTGAATGTATGGAAAGGGGTAATGTTTTCAGTCACTTCCCTGAGGATAGCTTTTATCATGGATAATGCTGGAACAGGCTGGGGCATCCACCTCAACCACCTGCAAATGTACTGAGTAACATAAAATTGATGATTATAAGTTAAAACTCCCATTGACTTGAATAGGAGCAGGATTTCACCTTCTGGGTTTTCTTGTGTAGCCGGGTCAACATGAAAGACATGCTAACAGATTCACTTTGACTCAGTCAGGCACCTATCCTTTGAATCTTCACTTTATCTGCTTTCAGGTATATGGATAATTTGGGGGTAAACTTGGGTAATTTGTGATTTTTTGGAACCTAGAACCTGTGGTAAAACCTCATCACTAAAGCAACACTTGCAAGCAAGTCACCCACTTGCAATTGAGCTGTGTTGACCGAGGATAAGATATGTCAGTATGACTTTAATTTCAGCCCAGCTAAACACAGATTTGTTACTGAGGAATGTCAGAGAAGCAAAAGAAAATACCACTAATCGATGCAGTAACTAAACCAGTGGTTTATAGTTCGGCTAGCACGTAAATATCTCAAACAATTTATGGCTATTGTGGTCAGGTTCTTTACATGTGTCCTAAATAAGGGGCTGTGTCAAATTATAGAATTAAGAATTACTCTCTTTGCTGTCTTCCAAGTACTTTGCTATAAAAATCACACTGGAATTCTTTCCAAGAATACTGATGTAGCGGCTCTTCATGGCCACTGCTAGATAGCCCTGCTGCAGTCCTGGCCTGAGAATAGGTTTTCAACCTATCAAAATTGTCTGGGATTAGTAAAGCAGTCTTCCCCCCCCCTCTCCCCCCAGTTGCTGCCCATGTCTCCTTCTTTGAAATACTTTCTGAAGAATGCACATACCCAAACAACATAAGCAGAGGTAAGGCTTTGCACAATAGCAGAAAATAAATCATTAAAACAAATCATAGTCTCTGAGGCTCTTGGGTGCTTTTTTTAAAAACAAAATAGGAAAAGCTACTTAAAAGTAGAGATTCAGGATGCCTGTTGCCCTAATTAGTTCTTGTCATTATTTTAGGCTTGATCCAACTCCCATTGCAGTCAATGAGAATCTTTGCAGTGACTTTAATGGAAGATAGATCAGCCCTACGGTCTATTATGCTTACTCTCTTTACTCCCTGATTTCTTATTTACTCTCTTGAAAACAGAAGAGGAATACATTAAAAAAATGTAAAAGATGGGATCGTGCATTGGGCTTTCACCTCTGGCAACCTGGTTTGTTCTTTTTATATTTATATTTATTTATTTGAAAGTCTTTATTGTTTTTTTAGATGGGGATACCAGTATATTGTTAATCCCAAAAAGATAAGTGCAGGTCATTGGAAAGAGAGAAAGAATTGGCAGCAAGCATAAAAGAGAAAGGAAGAAGTTGGGTGGTCCACAAGGTATTTGATGAATGGCAATCAAATAAAATGAAAGTGTGACACAGAGCTTTGCAGTATATAACTATAGATTATTGACCATACATGTCAAGGAATAGGTTACGGCTACCTACAACCAAATTTGCTGGTTTTATACTAATTCCTAGCAGACATCCACTTCCCAGAACCACCTCAGAATTTGGATGGCGTGAGTGGTAGTTTTTGCTCAAGAGACGCTCAGGAGTCCAGATCAGGGTCCATAAGATGTTACAGATCAAGATTCAGCTGCATTTGCAGAGTCGATTAGGGAAGCTTGAAAAATGCCTGCTCCTTACTATGGTTTTGAGATCTGAGACTGGGAAGATTAATTTAGAATCATAGTGATTGCCACTGACCAAGGGAAAGTTTCTTCCTAGCTCCCCTATTAGTTAAAGTTTGGCTTATATGTTTAAGCATGAAGATTTATATCTCCTCCAAAACTCTTGCTTAAAAAAACCCCTTCCTCTTACAACTTTTGTTACTCCATATAATGTCCAATTTTTTTTTTTTGAATCCTGTTAAACTTTGGCCTCAGGCAACTTGTGGCAAAGGGCTCCATGGGCTAATTCTGTGCTGCTGTGAAGAAGTATTTTCTCCTATCATTTTTAAATGTGCTGCTTTTCAATTTACTGCAGTACCTTCTGTGCCTGACTGTTCTTCCAGTGCAGAGGTCCAATTCCCAATGATTTCAAAGCTTTCTTTCCAACTTTATGAATCTTCAAGGCATATTTACACACATTTTGAAATTAATGATTTTGCTAAGGGAGTGGTAACTATTTTGCCTTTTTATTTTTTGTCTCCCATGTTTGGAAATTATTTTTTAAAGAAAAGAATTAACTTTTAATGTGCTTTAGTTTATCGGTTCATTAGAAACTCTCTCTCCCTATCTGCCCTCAAAACATAACCACTTTCAATCATGACAAACCTGGGTGTGTGCAATTTATACACACTTCTTTTCTGATGGCTTCTTTTTCCTCTTCATTCAACAATATGAGTTCAATTAATTTTACTTTCTCTCGATGTATTAATAGTTGTACAAGGGAATTCCACTACGTTCAAAAGTGTTCTCCTCTCTTATAGGTGTAGGTTTATTAGCAAGCATTTCTTAATCCACAGAAAAATCTAGTTTCACAAATAGATCGGAGCCACTTCAATTGATGGCTTTCAATTTCTATCCACTGGGGGACGAAAAGGGAGGAGGAAGTTTGTCAGAAACACTTTCGCTGAGCAGAAGAATGATTACCAAAGAGGTCTTCATTGACTGCCACCCACCTACAGTCGATAGTACTCAAATGAATACGCTGACAGTAAACTATATAAGACAGGTGAATGGCTGCTAAAGGCGCATCCTGCTGTTTTGAACCGATCGCTCCCCATTCACTCCCTAACCAAAGAAGTAAGTCTGCACTTGGAGGAAGAGGAAGGAAAGTCTCTTAGCAACTTAGAGATACCAGAACTGAGCAAAATTTGATTCTACTTCAAGGTAAGCGCTCCCCCTTGTTCTCTCTTTAGAGAGAGAGAGAGAGAGCGAGAGAGATTTTACCAGGCTGCTGCAATTCTCTTTGTAATCAAGATGTGGTGGCTGGGGTTTAGCGATTCCTTTAATTATTCCACGGGTATTGTTACCACTTAGAATAATCAGAATCCGCTCGTCGCATCAATGAATGAAAAGCTAAATCCGTTCCTAATTCATTCCCAGAGCTAGTCATATGCAATAGCTGCCGTGGGAGCGCTGGAAACTTGAACCATTTTGAGGGCAGTTCGCTTGCTGCGAGATCTTTTTAACTCTTTGGACAAAAGGGAGTTGGAAGCGATGCAAACATAAATCGGTTTGTAAATAACTGAATTATTCCCCCCTTTCGTAATCCTAATTGTTTGCTATATTTAGAGTGGCTTACTTAAATGTATTAAGTTCTCTGCTAGGAGTCTCAGCCCGTCATGATTGTGTTTGCCTTTTAAACCGCCTTTCATATTTGTCTCCGATCCAGAATAATGAAACACCCCAGCCTCCGTTTTCCTAAGATACTTCTGGAAGTATCTTGGCTGTAGTATCCACACGTGTGCAATGTGCCCGCGTGGAGGGCGTTGAGCTCTCACCCTGATATAGTGAAGCATATTAAAGGTTTGGACTTTTAAAATGTAGTCCTATCAGAACAATAAAGAGCCTAAATTCCCTTACCAGTCACCAAGCCAAATCCCTTACCCCCGCCTCCTCCCCCCCCCCCCAGAATGCCAGGAGTTTGGTCAATGAAAGTGCCTAGTCGATTCACAGAGATGAAAGGAAAGGAGGACTTGGGGCACCTTAGAGACGAACGCATTTATCTGAGCATGAGCTTTCGCGAGCTACAGCTCGCTTCGTCGGATGCATCTCACGAAAGCTGATGCTCCAATAAATGCGTTCGTCTCTTGGGTGCCCCAAGTCCTCCTTTCCTTTGTGCGGATACAGACGGACACGGCTGCTGCTCTGAAACCAGAGATGAAAGGCGAGCCCTTGACAAGAACCGGGGGGACCTGTCATTCTAAGGGGAGAGACCGAGAGAGTGTATTTCACAGGATGAATATCGGTAGGAAACTCCAGAGCAATGCCAGAGTAGTGTGGGGATTTCTAGTCCTACGGTTTACAAGTCCTGGGAAGATTTCTCCCTCCTTCTGTCTGGGTTATTTGTGTCCAGCTGAAAGTTAAAACTGGTTGTGATTCCGCTGAATGACTAAAGCCTTCAAGAGTGATCACAGTGGGAGAAGCAAGCCAGGCAAATCCCCCAAGAAAGCCCTGGATTGTAATATGTGCGGCTTGGTTAATACCCTGGTCCTAATCCGCGTCTATAAATGTGTCCTAAAGGGATCCGGGGTCTGAGCTGAAACGGCGGCGCTCGGCGCGGTGGGCGGGGAAGCGTGGCGGGGCCAGGCAAGCCGGAGACCCCTCCTCCTCCCCCGCCGCCCCGAGCGCGGCGGGGACTGGCACTAGCAAGGTCCCCAGCCCGGCAGCGCGCACTTGGAGATAGGCGCGCGCGAGGCGAGGGCGGCGCTGAGCCCAGCGCCCTTGCGCCCGCCCGGCGCCCACTAGCCCCGCGCCTCCCGCCAGCCGGCTCCCAGCAGCGCTCTTCTTCGCCCGCGCCCTGCAGCCGGCTCAGCCAGCCCCCCTCCCCCCCCCGGATTGGCTCGCTTTCCCCAGCCGGGGGGACAGGAGCCGGCCCCGGCATGAGGAGAGGGCCGGGTGCGGGCATGGCCAGCGGCTAACCGTGCTCTGCTCTCTCTTCTCCCAGGAGCCAGAGAGATGCGAGGGGCAAAGAGATGCCACGCTCTGCCTGCCCTCTTCTTCCTGCTGCTCACTTCAGCCCCTGCGCCGCCGGGGGTCGAGGGCAGCAGCAGGGACCTGGAGGCGCCCGGAGGGGACAGGAGGACTCTGCTCAACCTCCTCTTGCAAGCTATCGGGGACAGCCAGAGCCACCCGCCCCAGCCCCCTCCAAGGGGGGACAGGGTGATCTCCCGGCGCTACAGCGGCAGCGCCCTCTACTCCGCAGCTGTGGACCAAGACCCCCGCGTGACCTCCTCCTCCTCCTCCTCCAGGGAGCGAGCAGCGGGGCAGGTGCCCCGGCTCTTCACCAGCTCCAGGCACGTAGGTAAGAGCGGCGTCCTTTTCCCCTCCGCACCCCCGATCCCAGCAGGCGGGGGGGACGCGTTTCGGGCACTCGCCGCTCAGCCTCTCTCCCCATCCCTGGCCTGGCGCAGGGAACTTGGCCTCAGCAGCTGCGGTGCTCGTCAGGCCCAGGCCGGGAGGAAGGGCGCGTCTCCCCTGCTCCCCCGAGGGCAGGCACGCGTGGGGGATCTGCATTTCGACCCTGCCCTTCTAGCAGCGGGAGCGGGAGCGGGACGTGCTGACGGCTTTCGAGCCAGCAGGAGCCAAGCTGACCGTCACCCCTGGCTGGCCCGAGATCTGCCGCTTTCACGGGGATCCCTGCCGCGCGGGGGAGCTGGCCTGAGCCTCGCAGAAACCCGGGAGCGGAGAGCGAGCTTCCAGGAATCTGCTTCTCCGCTTCCTGCCCCCCTCCGCCCCGGGGTCCCTTGCCGCTGCCGCCTGGCTCCCGCGGCAGCCACCGCGGCGCGAAAGCTGCAAACTTTCGGAGCAGGAGCCGCGCGCGGAGGGTTTGACTGGAGCCGAGCGCGTGGCCCGATGCGGCGGGATGGGAAGCTGCCGCCCGTGTGAGCTGCGCAACTTTCCCCACCTTGTCCTTAAAGCTCCTCCCTAGGCGATTCCCACTCGCTTGCAGGCCCTCGGCTGCCTCGTGAGCCTTTAAGCGCCGCAGGGCTCCCGAGGCTAAGAGCCTGCGTTTGCCCCGTGAGCCGCGGTCCCTCTCCCTTACACACCCGCAGGCGGAGCGCAGGAGGTCGGAGGAGGGGCGGCAGCAGCGGCAAGCGCCGGGGCAGGGAGAGCCGCTGGGGGCGGGGGTGAGCCGCGGCAGCACGGGAGCCTCGTGCAGAACAGGGGCTTCTTTATCAATCGCCCTCGTTTCCAGGCGGCTCTACGCTCGGCAGCCCCTGGATTTGTTTCTGCCTTTGCGTCCCTCCCGGGGCAGACGCAAAGGCAACTAGCAAACAAATACAGGAAGCGATTTGTTATCCTGCCGCCTCCGCCTTGGCTCCATTCCCCAAACTAGGAGTTCAGCTTACTCTCGGGGTGTGTGTGTGTGTCTGTGTCGGGGGGAGGATAAAGTTACACCACACTTACCAAATCACGCGGTCCTTATCTGGAGGTGTGGGGGGGGGGGTGGGGAATCGAGTTTACTGGTGCCATGTGGTTGTCACTTGGGCTGCAAAAATTGAGCTTCGTCCCTTTTTGCAAAAACAAAAGTTGTTTTAGATCAAGCCCTTCGCTTTTCACATTTACATTGACTTGTTCTCTCCTTGGGTCAGCACAGAAACAATTTGCAGGAAAACGAATTCCTACCCACATTCTGCGCTGGCAGTTGTGTTCTTCCTAGAATTAAGCACAGAGAAAATAACTGGTGTTACATTTAGCTCTGGATTTATTAATTCAAGATGTCTTCAGTTTTATTGACACTGACAGCACCATTTGGTCCAGATATTAATTAAATGTTAGCCACTTTCATGAGTCTGCGTGGGGGAAATGCAGTTTAAGTTTTCTTCTTTTTGTGTGAAGAAGCTCGGAGTAGGTCAGAAACGTTAGTACCATTAAGCAATGAAGTATGGCAGGGGAATGAATTGTGGGTTTGGGCACAAAAGTCAATTATGATCAACACAATTGTGCACAATAGAGATCAGGTACTAAGGTCTTATTGTGATGATAACATCTTGTATCCACTGATGATGCCAATACACTGAGTTACGGTGATTAGTTAGCAGAATTCTTTAATAGACAAGTGTACCACACAGTCTTTTGTCTATGCATGGTTAGGCTATGTACATTCTACAATAGTGGTATTTTTGCTTGAAGGCAGCATTATAAGATTTACAAAAAGTAGATTAAAGCGTGAATGTATCCCGGCTGTAGCCCACTGGCGTTTTCCATCAGGCTCACTGCTTTTTCCTCCTGACGATGCTGAGGAAAGGACACATTAGAAAAGTTGACATGGCAAAAACAAATAAAGTTTGGCCCTTCAGTATTGTGCTTTTGCCTCTTCTATACATAGTTCTCCACTTCTACTTTTCAAAGGGGCAGGAAGATGCAATTAGTAAATACAGTCCCAGGAAGGAGAGTATCCTTAATGAACCTGCCAATGTTTCCCCCAGTGCTTAGACTACTAGTTTACTGAAAAGAGACGTGCCCATGATGCTTGATCTATCACTATTCTGGCTTGGACTACATGTGAGACAACTGCAAATATGTCTGATTTTTCACTGGTCCCCGTTTCAAGGCAACATGCAGGATGCTTGCCCAAGTTCCACCATAAGTAATTTATGCTCATGACTGGATGGTAGAAGGACAGAATAATCTCACCCCCCACCCCCCATGGATAGAAATCCTCAGGCAGGGGAGTGCTATTTTTTAAAAAAGCATGATAGATGCAAAAGAAGGATAAACCATTTAGCGCTGAGAGCAGCCAGACTAACCCTGGTAGTTAAGAAAAAGTCTAATAGAAAGCATGTTCAGACAATATCCCCACAGATTCATGTGCTGACAAGAAGGGTGATAGCAGGGAACATAGGTATTGACATACTGGATAAGACTAGTGGGCCATCAAATTCTGTATCCTGTCACTAACAGTTGCTAATATCAGATGCTTTAAAGGAAGGCATAATTATACAATACCTATCATAGAGGAAGTTTCTTATGCATTAAAATATAAAAGTTATAGGCATATAAAATATTTATATCATATCTAATATAACGGTGACTCTTCATTACCCATATAAATCTCTATTTTTTTAGAATCTTTTCTGATGGACAGAGAAATACTTTTGAGTGCAGTGTGGTTTCTTTCTCTTTAAAGACTTAGTTTTAGAGAATGTGGTACTTGTGAAGAATGCAGAACTGATAACCTTGGAAACTACAGACCTCCAGTTATCCATAGAACAGGTACAACATGGTTAACCACCTAGCAAGCTTCCTCCCTGACCTAGAGAGAGCTTCTCTAGAGTTTAGAAATTTTCATGCTTACTCAGCTTCTGGATTTATTGACACAATAGACAGCGACGGTGCCAATTAGCAGCTATTTTTATGGCTGAGGTTTTTGAGGTGGCCACCCATCTACTTGGAACTGGACTTAGTTCATCGACTCTTTTCATTTATGTCGATGGCATGGTGACAACTTTTGTTTCAGATGGTCATAAAGTGTCTATTGAACTGGATTGATAAAGGGATCTCTCAGTCAGAAGGCTGGTTCACTCAGCTCAGGACTCAGGCAGAACTCCTTATTTGGATCATCACTCTTATGTTCATTTCTGAAAATGATCATTTTGTGTCAAATAACAATTCAGTACCGCTTTTTGTTTCTTCTTTCAAAAACAAAAGGTACATGGAGCTATGGAACAGTAGGAGAAACACCTATTTTATGTCCTTCCTTTCCCTTTTCTGCTAGGAGCTATTCAATAGATTTGGAAAAAGAGGTCTTAGATTATACTAAATCATCTCATATTGTGCATGGAGACCATTATTTCCAGATCCAGTGAAGATGTCAGCTTCATCATCACTTTCTCTTTCTCTCCACTCAGAACCCAAGTCTCAGGAACCTCCATCGCCCAGATCCTTCCAAGTTACACTTGTCGTTTTGATTAACGAAAGTGAGCATCTATTCCCCAGAGGGGTATTCAGACAAAGTAATATCTAGCAACCAAAAGACAACCTTCTGCTCGGATTTCTTCTAGAATGTGACTAAAAATACACGTTGTTCCTTTGAATAGTGTTATCCCTAATGGAGTTAAATTTGCTACTGCAACATCCATACTTTGAGCCTCTATAAACCTGACAACCCTTCGTATTAAGAAGCGTATTTTTTGCTTTGAAAAGTTTTTATGGGTCCCTCCTTTTTGAACCATGATTGAAATTATCTCCCTATTCCCTGTATGTAACTGTGGCTCCCTAATCATCATTACTCTGAGTACATGAGTTTTCAATTCAGCCTTTTCATCTGAAAATTAAAGCAGTATTTTCCACAAAGATAAGGTGGTCCTCAGGTTATCTTCTAATTGAATGTTGGGGTAAACATGAACATTTCATTAATTTCATGAGAATTTCTTAGCTGCCTTTTATCCAAATACTTTCTTCAAAACAGGAACAGCTTTGGTATATCCTACATGCTAAAGTAGTCTAAAAATTAAAAGACTGTATGTATTCACTATTCTCTCTTTTTGTAGAGGAAAGAGTCATCTAAATTCACAACAGCTAGGTAGGTCAAATTTTGCCTTTGTTATGGCAGGTCATTATTTTAAAAGATATTAGTTGATTTTTTTCCAGGATTTTAGGCCACAAAGCCAGGTTCTGTTCTCAGTTACATCAGTGTAAATTCAACAGACAACTTCAGATTTTAAATGATGTAATGGAGAACAGAACTGAGGCTGATGAAGAATAGAAATTTGCTAATTATTATAAAAATAATAGGAAATTAAAAAGTATGTTCTGTCACGATGCACATGGGATATTCCAGGCAGTGCCTATGCCTTCTCCTATTAATTATTATTATTTATTATTATTTTCAATTTTGAAATAACCTTTTCCTATTTATGGTGTGAAAGTAAAGATTTCTGGATATTGAGAGAAAAGGAAATAACAGTTAATTGAAATTTTCCATTCTCCAGAATAACATGTCCACCAGACAGACCCACCCCTAAAGATTAGCTAAAGTAACAGATGGAGCCACTTTATAAGTAATTCTACTTTATTAAGTTAAGAAGTCATATATTTTTATTTAACTTCCTTAGTTAATCTTGTGGTTCCAAATCTACAATTTGTTAGTCAATCATTTTTATTGGAAGGTTGGTGAGCAAGTCCTTCTGTGAGCTGCTTCCAGCCACTTAATCCATGATTAAGGATTAGTAGTTTTGCTGTTTTGAAGGAAATAAATTGATAGGTAAGCAAAATTATAATTGTGTGTGTATTCAAAATCTAGTAGCTAATAGACAACAAATTAATTCTTATGGAGTAAACAAACCATAGCATGTTTAGCTCTTCTGATTGTCTTCTTGTTGAAATAATTATCAAGAGATATTTCAGCAGAATTTCTGGACAGTGTTTGTATGATTATCAGGTTTCAGTTAGCTCACAGTTCGTTATTATTTTATAATGGCTAATGTGTATTTTGTATAGTTATTTTGGAAGGAAGATTATTTTTAGCACAGGGTTATACCATGTGCTTTACAACTCAACTAGCTCTTTGTGTTTTCTTCTGTTTTGAGAGGAATCTAATAATATTGTGTTTATTATGGTAGTGCCTAAGAGCCAACCAAGAATGGAGCTCCATTGTGCTAGGCACTGTACAAACAATTGATAGAGGGTGGTTCTTGCCCTGAAGAGCTTACAAATCAAATAGGCAAGACAGACAAAGGGTAGGGGAAGGGGTAAAACACCCAAGCAGATGGCTTGGATGAACAATGTGACGGCAGACCAAATTCAACCAGTATCAGTGCTATTAATACAGAGCCTTTCAGTTACAGTTTTGATTTGTTTGGTGCTATAATTCAGGCCTAATTTGCCCACAGTTTTATGACAGTTTTATTCACATATTGATCCTTAAGGCTAATTTCCATTTTAATCTTAACAGGCGTTGGCAGAGGGTCCGGTTCGGCAAATGAATAATATGAAGCATAACACTTACAACCCTGAGTATTCCTATTGAGTTCAATGAGGCTAACAGTTATATTCTTTATCTACACTGGTACTAAATTTAGCACTGAGCCCTAAATGAACAATAAGAGATGTGAAATAGGTTTCTGTTAATGCTACAGGAGTACATGGGATAGCTCAGTGGTTTGAGCATTGGCCTGCTAAACCCAGGGTTGTGAATTCAATCCTTGAGGGGGCCATTTAGGGATCTGGGGCAAAAATTGAGGATTGTTCCTGCTTTGAGCAAGGGGTTGGACTAGATGATCTCCTGAGGTCCCTTCCAACCCCCATATTCTATGAAACACTATACATTTTGGGTGGAGAGAAAGGATGACATTTTTATTAATTAATTGTACTATTATTTTGCCCTCAGAAATAAAAAATAAATAAACATTTCCCTTAGGATCTTCTCTGTGAGAGCTTATATTAGTCATATTTTTTTTTCTGATCCAGTGTTTAACATTTTTCCTATTGAACATGCAGTTTTATTTTATTTCATTTTATTCCTTTATCTGACACCCTGTTTCTCTGTCCCTACTCCCCTCCCTGGAACGAACCTCTGTGATCTCAGTCTGTCCCCTCCACCTGGTTAGGAGCCATTTTAGACCCACCCTTTCCTACCAGATGCAATATTACTTTGTATTACTACTGACATCGAATCATAGAGATGTAGGGCTAGAAGGGATCTTGAGAAGTCATCAAGTCCAGCCCCCTGTGCTGAGGCAGTATCAAGTAAACATAGACCATCCATGATAGGTTTTTGTCCAATTTGTTCTTAAAATCCTCAACTGATGGGGATTCTACAACCTCCCTTGGAAGCCTATTCTAGAGTTTAACTACCCTTTTATAGCTAGAAGGTTTTTCCTAATATCTAACCTAAATCTCCCTTGATGCAGATTAAGCCCATTATATCTTGTCCTACCTTCAGTGGACATGGAGAACAACTGATCCCAGTCCTCTTTATAACAACCCTAACATATTTGAAGACTGTTATCAGGTCCCTCTCAAACATGCCCAGTTTTTTAATTTTTCATCATAGTTCAGGTTTTCTAAAGCTCTTATCAATTTTTCCTCTGGACTCTTTTTTTCAATTTGTCCACATCTTTCCTAAAGTGTGGCACTCAGAATTGGACACAGTACTGCAGATGAGGCCACACCGGAACCAAGTAGAATGGGACAATTACCTCCTGTGTGTTACATACAACAGTCCTGTTAATACAGCCCAAAATGATATTATCCTTTCTCGCAATTGTGTCACCTTGTTGACTCACATTCAGTTTGTGGTCCACCAAAACCCCTGACCCTTTTCAGTGATATTACAACCAGTTATTCCTCATTTTGTAGTAGTGCATCGGATTTTTCCTTACTAAGTACTTTGCACTTGTCTGCATTGACTTCTGACTAATTCTCCAAAATTTGTCAAGATCTTTTGATTTCTAATCCTGTCCTCCAAAATCCCTGCAATCCCGTCTAGTTTGGTATCATCTGCAAATTTTAGAAGCATTCTCTACACTTCATTATTTAAGTAAGGGATCAGCAACCTTTGGCAAGCGGCCCATCAGAGTAATCCGCTGGTGGGCCAGGACGGTTTGTTTACCTGCAGAGTCTGCAGGTTCGGCCGATTGCAGCTCCCACTGGCCGCAGTTTGCCGTTCCAGGCCAATGGGGACTGCGGGAAGTGGCGGCCAGCACATCCCTCGGCCCGAGCTGCTTCCCACAGCCCCCATTGACCTGGAGTGGCGAACCACGGCCAGAGGGAGCTGCGATTGGCTGAACCTGCCGTCGCTGCAATTAAACAAACCGTCCCGGCCCACCAGCGGATTTCCCTGATGGGCCACGTACCAAAGGTTGCCGATCCCCAATCTAAGTCATTAATGAACATATTGAATAGTACCAGACCCAGGACTGATCCTGGCAGGACCCTACTAGATACACCCTCCCAGTCTGAAAGAACACCATTGATAACTACTATTTGAGTTTGGTCTTTCAACTAGTTATGCACCCACCTTAAAGTAATTTAGCCTAGACCACATTTCCCTAGTTTATAAGAATGTCATCTTTATCTTGGCTCTTAATTTAAATAATCTCCACACAGAATAGGAATATGTGTTCCCTGAGCCCCAAGCACAGGGCAAGTGTTAAAGGGTTAGGATTGTCACTGAATTTACTGAGGTCTCAGTGGATTAGAATTGTGCTGCTACAGTTTCTCACCTGATGGTTCTGCCCTCAGGTTTATTGTGCACAGTATCACACTTACATTTTGAAATCACTGTGTGTGTGCCTGCCAAACATGGTTTGACATGCTGTAAAGGGATATGGACTCACATGTGGACAGCTATTACAAACTATGATTTGCCAGCAGTTCTCAAACCCATACTGGATAGGGTCAAGCCTACAGGCTACTGTCCCAGCTACTGTGTGAACAATTAAAAGTACAATATATTGAGTTTTAAAATATAATGAAATCCATCAAATAAAAATTGTTAGATAAGTTCCAGTGACACTTGCATATCTTTTTACAAATGAAATCCAGACAGGACATATTTCATAGGATGTTGAAAAGCACCTAAGTGATTTAGGAATACAAGTCCCATTGAAATTCAGTAAGAATTGTGCTTCTAAGCCACTTAGGTGTTTTCAAAACCCCACCTTGTGTGACCTTTAAGGCCAGTGACCCCGAACTGTGGGGCAACCCCCATCCTAGGGGGGCACAGAGGAATGTTCAGGGATGTATGGAGGGATCCAGGCCAACTCCCTGGGGCGGGGGGTGGGGAAGTGCCACCCAGCTCCGCTCTTCCCCCAGCTCCCCTTTGGTCCTGCCCCCAGCCTAAGCTCCTGGCCCTGGCTCAAGTCCTGGCCTCAGCCCCCGGCCCCATTCCTGGCCATCGCTCCCAATCACAGCTGCCGGAGGAGTGCACAGACAGATTATATTAGTGGCAAGGGTGGGTGTGGCTTAAAAAGTTTGGGGACCACTGGTTTAGGTTAAGATTTTAAAAAATACGGGCCTAAGGTTAGGTTCCTAAATCCATATCTAGGGATCTAATGAAGTGATGTGATTTTCAAAAATCCTGAGCACTTCAATGAAAACAGCTGGGTGCTCAGCACTTTTGAAAATCAGGTCACATACTTAGGAATCTAGATAAAGACTTAGAAGCCTAACTTTTACCATCTAGGTTGAGATATTCAGTGCTGCATGAAGGATTAAAATTATTAAAAACTATGCACACAGGCCTCCATAGATGGCTTTGCAAACTTCTCCCCAATCTGTAACCTGGATGGGTGCTCACATATTTTGTATGAGGCACTGTTTTTGCTGAGTTCATGTCTCTTTCCCTTTTGTGACTCGCTTTATATACCACTCTAGCAGCTCTTCTTCTGTTACCCTGATTAATGATGGTTTGCCCCATCCTATAAGTAAATGCTGACACATATTGGGCTCACACCTTTTAATGGTTATGAAGGCATTGTGGGTGTGATTATAGATTGTGTTACGAATACCCATTTGTGTATTAGCTACTCCCAACTAGGTGTAGTGGTTTTGTAGCCCAGGCTCAGTTTTCTTGAAATCCTATCTTGCTCTTAGTACAATACAGCTGACATTTCAAATTCTTCTGGGTCACTGTGTACTGGGATTTCATGGGATTTGGTCTGATGCAAGGTGATAGCTGTCAGTATGGGATTTCCTCTTTTCCGTGCTTTCTCATGGACTTGTTATTTACTGTATTCCAGTAACATCCAAAGGGCCCAATCAGGGTCAAGGGCCTGTGCTAGGTATTGAACAACCATATAAATTGACAGTGGGCTGGTTTCTCTGGTCTGCTAAGTCCACAAATTGACTTAAAATGGCCAAACAGGGCCAGTGAAGAATCCCCTCGTGCAGGGGAACTCACCACTGATGAAAACCTGGCAGATGCAGATCAGCCACCTCCTGTAATAGCTGCCCTACCCACTCCCATTGTAGAAAAGGATGAAGGGGGTGGCTAAGTAGAGAGGGAGTGTGGTAGAAAAGCACTCCACTAAGCTATATCCCACAGCTGAAACTGTATCCACTAAGCTATATCCCACAGCACTTCAGGCCTGGATACACAAAAGAAGTTAGGCATTGTGACTCAGAGTCACAGCACCTAATGTTTAGGTGCCTAGAAAATCACAGGAGCACATTACGATTCACCAAGCTGAATTAAGTGCCTAGGCTCCCTGTAGAATAAAGGAGAAGAGAGAGATGCCAGACTGTGATTCACTAAAGTCAGCGTGCTAGTCAGGAAGCTGCCAAAGCTAGCCAATGGGAGTTGCCAACCAGAGGGGTATATGCTAAGCTCCACCCTTCTCTGAGAGATAAACACTTAAATCTGGGCTTCAGGGAGGCCCCTGCCTTTGAGCAATTTACAACCAGGAGCCCTCTTTGGATGCTGGGTATTAGGAAAGGCTTAAAAAAACAACAACGAAAAACAGTGATGTCTCCATTACTAAACAAGGGAAAATCTTCTGATGCTTTCTGGAATCCTGTTTGTATTGTATACCTATATTTAGCATGACAAATGAGCCCCAGTGAATAATGGGTTAAATTTTGACTCCATTGAAATCAATGGCAAAATTCCCATGGACTTTAATAGGGCCAAGATTTTACCCAATATAGAAGTAAGTAAATAACAGGTAACATAAATTAGCTTCAGAATAATCTGTGACGAAGACTGGATGGTTCACAGGATCAATAATGGGATGTGAATTTTTACCTATATGCCAGCAATGTGACTCAGCCTAGCTTGGTAGTGAGTCTGTGACCAAACTGTTGACTGACATAAATCAATAAGCTATTTATTTTATTCTGTATTATTATCCAATTACTTGTTAACCCAGCAGGGGCACAGCAATGAGTCAAAGGTGGTGGGTGATGGTATGGATGAACAAGGGTTACAATAGGGTAAGACTATGGGATATGTTTATTGTTACATAGGCATCTATTCAGTGGCATGTAGTGTACATGTAGCTACAGACAGCAGTGTGGATGCTGTGAAAGGCTCTGGCAGAGGCAAAGCAGTGGAAAAAGGCTTCTGCAGCTTCCTGTTGCTGGAGCCATTCACTGGGATGAGAAAAGGTGTTGGTGAGGGAGAGATAGCAGGGAAAGGCTGAGCCTTTTCCCACTGCTCAAGTCTTCCCCTGAAGTGAAGGAAAGCCTCCTGCGGTGGAGAGCTGCTGGAGTTTTGCCTTGAGACGGGGAAAGGCTTCAGCTGCTGGCAGAGACTTTCCCACTGCTGGAGTCTGTTACTGTGGCAGGGAAGGACTCCAGCAGCAGGGAGCAGCCCCCCACCCCGCCCCGCCCCGCCAGAGCCCTTCGCCTCTGCCTCAGTCTTTTCCAGGGAAAAGCTCCAGCAGTGGGGATCCAGCTGGACACTACACAGCTAAAACAGCATTGTAGGTGGGGAGGAACAGTTTGGGTGAGTAGAACATCATGCAGGGGATGTACTTCAATACACATCCACTCTCTTCAGGTATGTCTTTACTTGTCTAAGCCACACCTTACTGTTTACACTGCTATTTAGACCCATGCTAGAGGGGCTGTATGAGTATCTACAGTACACATCACCAAACAAAGTGGTTCATACCCCCATAGATTTTTAAGGCAAGAAGGGACTACTCTGAGCATCTAGTCTGACCTTCTGTAAACACAGGCCACAAGACTTGCCTCTGTTAATTCTGGCTTCAAGTCTAACATCTGTGCTTGAAGTAGAACATATAATTTAGAAAAACATCCAATCTTGATTTAAAATTTTCCTTTGACGGAGAATTCAACACAACCGTTGATAAATTGTTCCTAGTGCCAGATTAAAGGATATTTGGGCTATGCACTCTGGAAATTGTGGGCTGCCCACCATCATTCAAATTAGTCCTGGCTTCCCCCTCATCATGACTGAGGGGCAGCTAGGCCAAACCTGAGCTGTCCTGAGTCTCTGTGTTCCAGGTCACAGCATCACCCACCCAAATCCTGTGCAAGTGCACTAAATAGACATTGGTTAATCCAGGTATGGTTGTTCCAGTGGTTAAGTATCTTCATAGTTAAAAATGTGCACCTTTATTTTTAGTCTGAATTTGTCTAGCTTCAACTTCCTGTGTTGGATCGGGTTATATCTTTTTCTGCTACACTGAAGAGTGCATTATCAAATATTTGTTCCCTGTGTTGGTACTTATAGACTAGGATCAAATCAACCCTTAACCTTCTCTTTGATAAAATGAATAGATTGAGCTCTTTGAATCTTTCACTATAAGGCATGCTTTCCAACCCTTTAATCATCCTTTTGATTCTTCTCTGAACTCTAATTTATCAGCATCCTTGTTGAATTGTGGATACCAGAATGGACACATATTTCCAGCAGTGGTTGTATCAGTGCTAGATACGGAGGAAACCTACTCTTTCTATGCCTAGTTGATATTCCCCTGCTTATATATCCAAGGATCACATTCACTCTTTTGGCCACAGAATCACACTTGGAGCTCATTTTCAGCTGATTATCTACCATGACCTTCAAGTTTTTTTCAGAGTCACTGCTTCCCAGGATAGAGTCTCCTCCATGCTGTACTTATGGCCAGCATTCTTTGTATGAAAAAGTATAACTTTACATTTGGCCATACTGAAACACATACTGTTTTCTTGCAGTCAGCTTATCCAAGATATCCAGATTGCTGTGTATCAGTGACCTGTCCTTTTCAGTATTTACCAGGTCCCCCTGAATCTTTGCAATATCTGAAAATTTTATCCGTGATTATTTTATGTTTTTTTCCTCCAAGTCATTGATAAAGATGTTATATAGGCCAGGAACCTATCATCCTGAGACCCCTCTAAAAACACAGCCCATCGACAATGAATCCCTCTTTATAATTACATTTTGAGACCTATCATTTAACTAGTTTTTAATTCATTTAATGTATGCCATGTTAAATTTGCATCATTCTAGTTTATTAATCAAGATATCAGGTGGTACTAAGTCAAATGCCTTTACAAAAGTCTAAGTATATTATATCAGCACTATAACCTTTATCAAGCAAACTTGTAATCTCATCATCAAAAAATGATATGAAATTAATTTGACAAGATCTGTTTTCCATAAAGTGATGTTGATTGGCATTATTATGTTAATCTCCTTTAATTCTTTATTAATCAAGTCCCTTATCAGCCATTTCATGATTTTTCCTGGAATCGATATCAGGCTAACAGGGTTGTAGTTACTGGGTCATCCCATTTACCTTTTAAAATATTGGAACATCATTAACTTTCTTTCAGTTCTCTGGAACTTCCCCTTTATTACAAAACTTACTGAAAATCAGTATTAACAGTCCAGAGAGATCCTTGGTCAGATCTTATAAAACTCCTGGATGCAAGTTTTCTGGACCTGCTACTTAAAAATGTTTAAATTTAGTAGCTGCTGTTTAATATCATCCTTACTTTCCATTCCAACAGAAACTATTTCATCATCATCATCTGATATGAATACAGTTTTCTCTCCAAATATAGAATTCTACATGTCCATCTAGTAATGGATTCATTGCCATTGTTAGGATTCCTTTCATTCTTGATATATGTAAACAAAATCTATCTCTGGACCTAAATTTATTACTCTTTGGATTTAGTTTTAATTTAATTTTAAATGTTTTGGACTATGTCTGGAATGAGGGTCAGCAGAGCTGGCCCACAACATTTTGGCCCCTGAGGCGGGGAGCTCAAATGATGCTCCCATGCCTCCTTGCTTGGGCCAAAACTTGGAAAAGTGTCAGTTCTGCCTTCTTCCTGTTCTACTCTCTCATGGTACAGCTCTGCTACCTACCCCAACAAAGGAGAACTAACAACTTAAAATGCCTTGTTCAAAAATTTTAAGTAACACTTAACTTTCACAAAAAAGGAGTACTTGTGGTACCTTAGAGACTAACAAATTTATTTGAGCATAAGCTTTCGTGAGCTACAGCTTTGAGTCTCTTACTTACAACATTTATTTCAAACAGTATGTCATGCCACAACACTAAGCCACACAGAATTTTGAAGTTAACTGTGTTTCTGGTGATTCCATTTCCCTCTGGCAGTGTTCTCCCACGAACAGTTCCTGTCATAGCATTATCCCAAATAATGGCAACTATGGCATCATCTATCTACCCAATTTGGTGTTTGATAGGCTTTATCGCCTCCACTTGACTTTCCCAACGTGTGGCACTCAGTGGTTTCAGTGTCAGAGAGGATGTTCCTAGATGTTGCTTCAAAATTTGCCATTGATGAGTTGATGCAGAAAAAAATACATAGATGCTTTGACTTGCATTAAAAAATTCAGCAGCCTCACTAGAAGCTGATTCTGCATCACTGGCCACCAAGTTCAATGAATGAGAACTGCATGGGACAAAAAAAGCTCGAGGGTTTAACTCTGGGATCCGTGTCTGCATTCCTCTGTTCTTTCCTCTCATGTTGGCACCATTATCATAACCCTGACCTCTCATGTCAGCTATCGCAATTCCCGTATCTTCCAGCTTTTTAAGAAGCACATTTGTCATACCAGCTCCTGTAGTATCATCAATGTCAAGAAATTCTAGAAAATACTGTCTGACAGTCACCTTTGCAGGGACATTTTCACTAGGTTCTGTTGTTGTTACAAAATGCATCATTAAAGTCATTTGTTCCGTATGACTGATGTCAAGTGTGCAGTCCAGAATAACAGAGTAATATCTTGCTGACTTCCAATCTGCCACAATCTTCTGTTTGACTTTTGTTTCCAGTAACTGTATGATCCCATTTTGAATTGTTTTTCCAAGGTAGTGGTGTGTGTACATTTCTTGGGTGGTGACTCTTCTTAGATGCTCCTGGAGTACAGCATCAAACTCAGATGTCAGCTCCACAATTTTAAGGAGTTTCCATGGTTTGGCACATACAGCTGATCTGAAGCACATCTGACATGTTCAAAAGCAGTAGACAAAGAAGATGCAGATAAGTTTGAAGGGTATACTGTGAAATTTGGGGAGGCCAGTGAGAGGATGTTACAGGAGTCAACAGGACCAGAGTAGTGGGAATGGAGAGGAAGGGATGAGTTTTAGAGAAACTCTAAATTAATTCAGCAGAGTTCACGTGGACAATTAATATGGGGCAGGCTAGTCCAGGGTAGATTCACACTCCAGTTTGCCACAAACTAATTGTTTATGTAGACAAACCCTAGATGTGGTGGAGGAAAGGAAAAAGGGTATCCTTAGATTACTCTACTGTTGTTAACCTTGGTGTCATGAGAGATGGTGAAGTTGTTGATAGTGACAGAGAAGAGGGAGGATTTTTTTTTTGGGAGGAAAAAAAAGGAGTTCCTGAATTCCTTTTCACTTTGAGTTTAAATTGATGACTGGACATTTGAGAGATATTTCCCAGTGAAAGAAGCAGGGCCAGATAGAATGAGAGCAGTCAGAAGTGCTAAGGTGGATTTGGGGGTGATAACTGAATCAGTGAGAGTTGGTGGGATCACCCATGTATACCACAAAAAAGTGAGAAGAGAAGGGAGGGAGTGAAGGGGCCCTGAGAGACACTGGATGAGAGTGGAAAGTATGTAAGAAGAAAATGAGGGGCTACCTAGTAATACAGTGACTGGAGAGGTAGGATGGAAACTGATTCAATTTGCCATAGTCCAGTTTCTATCAGAAAAGTGTCCACATCACAGTTAGCAGTTTTTGGAAGCCTTGTTGCCAGTTTCACCAGGTGCCAGAGGCTGATCTTTTATTTTACAGATGTTCTTTCCAAGTGAGAGTGGAGGGAGTTTGCCAGGGTAAAAGTATGCCTGTGCTGTGTCTGTATTGTAGAGAATTTAATCTCCAGCACTGCTTATCTAGCACTTTTCACAAATAAATTTACTAAAATAATAACACATTTTGTGCTTTTTCTAAACAGTGCCATTTAAAATGTTTTTTAAAAATATTTTCTCAATATATCCTTATTTCAAAGAATTACACTTATATAAACATATCACAAGTGTTTTCTTCTGTAGAAGAAGTCCTTGACTGAGACTGTATTGAAAGCTATAATTTCCTGAGTAATATTTTGATGTTTGTGCTTTGAGTAGGTTTGCTTTTGGTGATGAGGTAGGAATTGACTGTGGGTTGTTAGAAAAGTGTATGGTGTCTGTGGACATATATATACACATTCATGTACACAGTGAGATAGTATTTTCTATTAAAACATCTTTTCAACTGATTACTTGTGGCTTTTATAATAACATAAGTTTTTAAGCAATAGTATAAATTCCATATGCATGAAAATAATTCCTCCAATTACTCTGGACAAAAATCAGCAATGTCAAACTATACTTTACCAAATCTCCAAAAATGGCTTATGTACTACGGGAGAAATACCTAGCCGGACACTCTGGGGAGGAGCCAAAACCCACCGAACAGAATGGAAGAACTTCCATTGACCTCAGTGGGCTTTATGTCTAATTCACTTACAAAATCTCTCTGGTAAGTGACAAAGAACTGCCTGGAAGTGAGTTTTAGTTTCTAAAGTGATAGTTACAATAGCTAATAAGTTGACAGTCTGATTTCTTTCACACTACATACTTTTATTAGTCATTGTTATTACACTAGGGCTGGTGATGATTTTGTAAATTTGTCTGCACACAACTTATGAATTCAGACTGATGTTGTGAAATTGATGCCTGATGGAATGCATCAGTGCATAGTGAGTCAGCCATAAATTGACTGGAGTTTGTCAGACAAGGTACACTGTTTAGTTCTAATACGTTAATGATCAGCTTAGGATAGTGGGATGTCTGAAGCCTGGGGAAAACAGTTTGACCGAGTCATCCGATGAAGTCAGCTGTAGCTCACGAAAGCTTATGCTCTAATAAATTTGTTAGTCTCTAAGGTGCCACAAGTACTCCTTTTCTTTTTGCGAATACAGACTAACACGGCTGCTACTCTGAAACCTGTCTACAGGGAGGGGGTCTGGAGAGTGGAAGATCCCCAGATGCAGAACAAAGAAACCAAAGTGTTGATGCTAGCCTTTGAAAACTACAGAGACTGGATGAGTCAGAGGAGACTCACAGAAACACACAGGGAGCTTTGGGCAGGAAAGAGGAAGAGATAGGAAGAGGCAACAGCTATCAGGGATGGTATACTTGGTCCTTCTTCCGCATGGGGGAATGATCTAGGTGAACTCTTGAGGTCCTCCCCAATCACACATTTCTATTCTATGCTTTTGTAGCAGGGGGGTCCTGTTTAATTGTGTGAGCATCTGAGGAAAAAGGGAGCTAGCTGACCTAGAGAGAGAGGATCCTGGACACCCCAGAGGATTCTGTACTAATTCCCGAAAATGCTCCAGAATGGTGAGGAAATTGATGCAGGGAAATAAGTATTAGTATTTGTGATTTGTCTAGATCTGTGTTTCCCTTGTGCTATCTAAGTCAAGAGTATTTGCCTTTAGAATCCCTTGCAAATCTACCTGTGTGTCTATCTGTTGTTCAATGAAGAGCTAAACTGTTATCCCAGAGCACCCAGATGGTTGGAGTTCCAGGAAAAGGTGTACTTAAGCTGTGGGGAAATCTGAGGGGTCGGTACTGGTCCTGGTGGCCACTGGTAGCAGAACTACCCATTTCTGTGAAGGGATAACAGACAGAAGACTTGGTTGGAAATGTTAAAGAGAGGCCACAGACACTGCTGGAGCCTGCTCAGCTAGAGGGAAGCTTAAAGCACTTGGGTCCAGTGGATTAGGACTCAGAATGGCAGCCTGATGCCAGAGAGATCTTGATCATGGTTGTGTGTGTGAGACAGAAGTTATTACTGATTGTTGCTTCAATGACCTTTTTATAGGCTATTTATTCATGTTTAGGACATGTTTAATATCAGTTGGTTGAAACATGGTGGTTCTAGTGAAAATATTGATTTTGCTATCGTGTGATTGTTCATTTTTTACAGTATGCCAAAACTAATAAGAACTGAATCAGAGACATTTAGAATACAGCCATTTGCCTGGCTACTGACATTTTTGATATCATTCTATTCCTACTATATTTTAGTATGCCTAATGGGTAAAATTAAGTGCTGCGCAAGTGGATTTAACCCTGTTAATTTCAATAAACCTGTGCTTACTCTTACAAGAGGTGAATTGTCTCATCTAAAGAAGGAAAGTGTGTTTAATGCAAACACTAGAGCTGATTGAAAATGAGCCCCTGTTACGAAAAAAATGAAAATTTGAAGTTTTTTGTTTTGAAGTGTTAGAAATCAATCCTTTTTATTTTTGAAATATGTGATTTTTTGTCTTAAATTTTTGTTTTTGAAAATGGTTAAGTTCAATAATTTTTTCGATGCTTTTAAAAATAATCGGGAAAATGGCACAATTTGTCTCAAAAATGAAACATTTAAACAGTGTCAACAATTGTTTGTGAAACAATTCATTTTAGAAAAAAGCCAGTTTTTGTTCCAAAATTGAAATCAGCTGTAATAATTGTAGTCTTAGTTCTTTTCTTAGTAGCTTAGTTCTTAGCTATGGTAGTTAAGTTTCATTTTAGCAAATATTCCATTATGATACAGTTGGAACCTAAGTGTCTGGGGATGGTGATGGAAAAAAAAAAGTTAAATTGCACCACCACTTACTGCAGCTATTGTCAGCTTTAAGATTTACTACAAGATTAGGGATGCTATGACACGAGCACAATGACAGATTTGCCTTATAAAGCATAGTGCTCACAACCCTATTAAATCCTTAACTACACTGTTTCTCACCCTTTCACTATTTATGAACCAAGGTTAGGTATTTCAGTGGAAGATACCTTTAGAGAAATAGTGTTAGTAAGTAGTGCATACTTAACAGTGCATGTGGCAGCAGCAATGGATAAATGTGGCAGCACTAGATAAGTACAGTAGATCAGCAAACCGATTAAATCCTGTGGGATTAAAATAGTCAAAGAGTTAGCTGTGATGTTGTTAGAATAGCTTTGATAAAGCATTCTTTATACTCATTCTTTGTCCGTTAATGACATATAACTAATGTATGGGCAGTGTATCATAGTGGATAGAGTAGCGGATTGCTACTCAGAAGACCTGGGTTCTATTAGTGGCTCTGCCACTGGCCTGCTGGGTGACCTTGGACAAGCTGCTCTGTGCCTCAGTTTCCCCATCTATAAAATAGAGATAATGACACTGATCTCCCTTGTAAAGTGCTATGAGATCTACTGCTGAAAAATATTATTTACAACAGACATCTAGTTTGTCAGACAAATTTTAATAATTTCATAGAGATTTTTGTCTTGTATTGTACGTAGTATGGTTTGTTTATATCCATTTGCATCATCTTAAAATTATTTGATATGGCTTCAACTGCATCACCAGCTTGTAATAACCATGAAACCATAGAATATTCTTTCTTGTGTGTAATGCTGGTGAAAGATTTCAGAAAAATGGCCTGTGGTCCTTTTTCCACCACACCCCTTCCAGTATAACCAATGTAATTTATAATCCTTATCTGCTTTGACAAGATGTTAGCAAGCCCTTTCGGACAATAACATGATACCTTTTCAATGCAGTTAAACCCCTGACCACCCTACTACTAATCATTCACTGAAACTTCATATGACTAGAAAACTGATGTGGGTATGAGCTCATGTTGGTTTCCAACTGGCTTCCTGTCATCAGTGACTATTCCACAACCCCCATAGAAGGATTACTTGGTGGCTTAGAAATGTAATTATCTGCTTGAGCCTCCAGCTGCTTGTGCCACAATCAAGCAAATTAAATCATTACAAATCCAATATATCTTACTATACTGATTATAGTAAATTGCAGAGAACCTACATCAGGCATTGTACAATCTTGTCCTCATCTTAAGTGTCCCCTCAGTATTCCCTGGACATATTGTAATAGATTTCATTGTAGCAACAACTCTATTCACTATTATTACTAAATTCAATGCCATTGTGCTTATGGGATCTAAGGCGTTTAGCTTTCAGATAGCCGTGGCTATTTCTGCACTGAATAATGTAATTTAGGAGACCAGAAAAAGTCACAGTTCAATGTTTGGTAGAAAAAAAATTGCTGTGAAAACTCCTTCCTATGTATTCAGAAGCAAAGCATAAATCCTTCATTTGGTAATTTTTCAAAGTACCATTTCCAAATGAACACCATGATTCGCCTTGTCAAGGTTTTTGTAGTAAACAATGGATCTGAGTATTCAGGGCCACATATTGGAAAACCCACAGCAAAATTGGGATACTCTGCAAATTAAATCTTGCAGTTACTTTCACATCACACCATGGAGAGGTGAGCTTTATAGATAGCCATACTAACATGAGGATGTCCTGAGATCTGCAGGGAAAGCTCATGGATCTCAGGAGAATCTGCAAAAGGTTGGCACATCTACATTGAGACCCAGGAACTCTGCTGCTCACTAACTGCACTCTAACCTTGTTCCCCCTGGCTCCTCACTTCTTCCTAAAACAGCTCTTCATCCCCTGTAGGGGCAGAGAGTGGTGTCACGAACAGTACTGAGAATAAGATAATACTATCAAGGTCAGCATTATCTTGCCTAGAAAAATCCTCCTGGGTTTTGTGGGTAATGATACCATTGCTGGCCCAGCTCCCTTTCTCCCCAGCTGTATACGTACATACGTACGTATGTATACACACACACACACACACACACACACACACACACACACACACACATTAAATTACAGTGGTGATAGGCATGGCATAAAAAAACAAATATGGGAACAACAGGGACATAATATATGAAGATTATTTGTAGGGGATTAGATGGAATCTGTTTAAGGCCAACACTCTTTGCCTCCCAAACTTTGGCCCATTTCAATGTGAGGTTTTCACATTTTTCCCTTTGGTTCATCTTTCCTAGATAGGTCCCCATTACCATAGTGTACCTTAGTGTACCATAGTGTATGAACACCTCATAAATACATTAAAGACTTAACACACTGGATAAGCAAATACTTTGAGTCTAATTCTTATTTATAGAAAGGCCTCTTTATACCACTCTGGCAGTGTAAAGTATCCTTAATATGGGTGCAAATATAATTTGTGTTCAATTTGACGCAGTTTTAGGCTAACAGAGCAGTCTAAAGGTGTAAATGAGAATCTGGCCCTAAGCTTTAAGTGTAAGGATTCCTTGTAGACTGGTATGTCCTTTATTTAGATATTCAGTCCAGATTACTAATTACTCTATCTGCACCATTACTGTTCTAATTCAAAGAAAAAATAGAAACATTTCTAAAATAAGCATAGGAAATGTCAAGTACACTGAAACATTACCACCTACACTGCAAGTAAACTGGAGCCTAATATGTCTCATTACTTTAAATAACTTGTCCTTTTAAAGCTTTTTAAGCAGTTAATGTTTATAGTAAATCAGGGTTTGTTCAAAATATAATAAATATTTTTTGTTCCACAGTCAGGTGTGCCTGCTACTTTGTCTCACAAACAGCTAGGGTAGTATCCTATCCTCTTTTTTTATTGAAATCTCTCACTAATGCTCTCAGATTGTGCTCAGATTAATACAACATCTAATAGATTAATATAACATAATGCTCTCACTCAACTTAATTTGTGTGTGGTATATATAATTGTCTTAATGCCTTTTTTAACATAAAAAACCAGGCAATATAAGAAAACTTGATAAGAGGGCTTTTTAAGCAAATATCTGCATTTGCAACTCTGACACAGGAGAAAGAAGAATAGTTTACTGGGGAGCTTTAGACTGGCATCCAAATGATGCTTAAATTCAAATTCATTGTTTGGTATAAGCAGACTCATGATAAAAACTATGGTCGCTAAAATATTTTTTTCTTCATTTTGTTTAATATAAAACCTGCAAAACTGCATATATCTACATTTACTTCCATTGGAATATTTTTAAACAGCTTGCTGGGAAAACCAATCTAGCATGAAGTGAGAAAAAAGTGTGTGTGTGTGTATCTATGCATATATATAGTAAGTTTGGTTTATTTCACTCTCCTGCCAAATTGATGGATTGAAACGGAAGCTTACAATGGAAAAGAAGGAGAAGTCATGTTTCTTAATGGTCTTTTGTTAAGTGAAACCTCAAAGTTTCCATAGGCTAGGGTTAACTCACACAACTATGCTTTATGAGAGAGACCATAGAAGAATCATTAATAAGCATTGCTATAGCTGTTTTTTTGTGCTCAAAGACAATCAGCCTTGTAAATATATCCTGATAATTTCATTGTGGTTGAGGCTGAAGAAGAAGCTGGGCATTTCAGACTCTCTAAGTCAAGTATTACTGAAAGATTAGAAAACAGCTGATTAGAAAGCATTCGGCTTAGAAGAGACCATTGTATTTTGAACATTATTCTTTAATGATTTTTATTTATCTGCTAAGTTAACTCATTCACTGGCAAAGGAATCAAAATCCCTTGGCAAGTGAGGGATCGTGGCCCATGTAGTTATGGGCTTCATTTGCTGGGCCACTACATGGAGCAGAAATGTATGTCTCAGAGAATAGAATTGGTTGGGGTATAAAGAAATAAATACAAAAATTAAATCAGCCTAAAGTGGGCCATAATCCCTCCTCTGTAATGATGCACATGGGGATCAAAAAGGAGGATGGGAGTCTGCCCAAGTATGGGGTCAAATAGGCAGTCACAAGTGGCTAGATAAAGGTGGTGGCCAAGTAAGGGACCCACAAGGTCATTTAATGGCCTTCAGAAGGTCATTAAAAGCTAGGTGAAACTCATTGTGTCCTCCTTGCTCCACCATTCTGTTTGTCTGACTAGTGTTCTTGGTGTCATGTCCCCTCAGATATTTGATTCGGGCCTGGTTTCTTTCAGTTGTGTCTGAAGTGGATAGCTCTTGAATTATTAAGAAAACAAAAAAGACTGATTACCTTTTTAAAGCGACTGCTTAGCACAGTTCACATGCTTTCAGAAGTATAATAAGTGAGTTTCTCTGCAGATTTCTAAATTTCATTCCATGCTCTACACTAGCATTTCACAGCAGAGATACCCAAGTCTACATGTCATTTGTCAAAGCTCAAATAATAATAATAAAAAAAGGCAGCAATGGAGCAGATTGTGGGCCCCTTTTGTGTCCTTTAAACCACTCTCTTTGTAGATCTTTCTGATCTGGAGAACAGTTGTTAACCACAAGACCTGCCCCAGGGAATGGTTAGCAAGTAATCATTTGGATCCATTTGAATGTCCTGTGATATGCCAGAGCTATTGAATTGTGGATTTTCTTCAAATTTGAGGGATTAGGATCATGATTCGCAAGTATAAAATCTACCTTCAGGCTCCTCTCAATGCGCCTAAATGAGTGATCTCTTGGGAGGTTGTTTATTTGGGCTTACAAGTGTCATCATATAGTCTTTTAACATGGTGATTCGTATCTTGAGCAGCCTCTGCAAAATTCAGCTCCTTCTTAGAATGGGTACTAAAAAGTAGAAGAGTAGATTCCTTTTGTTGCACACTTATTGGATACCTTCTTATTTGTTGGGCTTGGGGATATACAGATATAATTTTTAGATTCTCAGTTGCACCTCGTATCTTGCTGGGCAGAGCTGCTTGCACCAAAAGAGCCAGTTGCAGTTTCCTGATCATACTCTGGCCTCATTTTAGTTTAAAACAGTCCAAAGGCTACTCTAAAGCCTCAAGAGACCCGTACACAAAATGAGAATAGCTAGAGTACAGTAGTGCGCTAGTCATGCCCCTTTCTATGCCAAGGACTGAAGGAGCCAGAAGGAGGGAATATAACATAGAAGATGACTGTACAAACTGGAAACTCACTCATTCTGGGGGAATCTCCAACTGGGAAAATCTATTGGTATTATGTCCTTTGTGCCACCAGAGCAGAGAAAAAAAGGCTGTACTGAAGAAGATAATCTGGCTCAACGAACTTAAAATAAATATCAGCTGTTAGAGCTCTGACTTAATTGTTTTGCTAAGTAGATCATTTGAATTACACACAGATTAGGGACCTGTTCTTGCTTCCACTGAAGTCAAAGGGAGCAGGATCAATCCTAAATCTGCTACTACAGTACTGTCTTTCAGCAGCCACAGCTGTATCACATGTGAATATTACACCTTTAGGAAATATACCTACCAGGCACCCCACGCAACAGCTACTGATGCTTTTCAGTTTATTACTTTAGACATAAGTCAGTTATCTAAAACAGTGTATTTTTTTGTCCGTCATTGTTTGGTTGTGATTTTATACAAAGCCTTTTTATAGTTTGATGATACAAGATGTCTAATAATGACATGAATGATTCTAAGTATCATAATAGGAACATCAATTTCAATTTCCAGTTTTATGATAATAGATAATCAATAATATTTAGAAGGTATGTACTGTGATATTAGCAACATTTTCCTTTTCTCAACACATTCTTATCTTAAAACTCTGATGGAATAAAAATGACACTTGTGTCCTAAATGAAAGAGTTTAGTGTTTTATAGATAACTTGAGTAATTCTCTTGATCTGTTTTTTTTTTTACATTTCAGTGAAAATATTTGATCTTTTCCCCCTTAACATATTCATCAGAAATGGTTATTTTCTCTTGAAACTAAAACATTTAAAGCAAATTTCCTTTTATAAAATTAACCACTGATGTTACATGTTTCCTTTGACATTTTAAAATCTTATATTAAATAAAAACATATTTAATCATGGAGTTTCTGCTGCAGTAAACAAACAATCAGGAGAAAGAGAGTAGTAACTGGAAACTTGAAAAGATAATTTAAGCATAACTAGAATTAAATTTACTCAGGATTTGTTTGATAGTCTTGCTCCTTGCATTAAGGATTGAGAGACAGTGGGTGAAGCTTTCACATGTGCAGCTGAAAATATATTTCTGCTGCATAGCTAAAGCCTACACAAGGCGTTACGGACTCAGAGTGAAATACAAGCTGACAGATGACAGTAGGAAAGTATTTGAGAAGATCTACAGTCAATTTATGGATTAACATGTATTGGTATAAATTCTGACTGGGAAGGTAAATGAATACAGATATTATATGTAATTGTTCATAATGTAAATGAGCTGATATATAGAAATGCCTTAATACAGTGGCAAATTTTTAGAGGTGTTCGGAAAACAGTGGAGGCAAATGCCCAAATTATTAGAGAAATGAATAGGTGCTGTCTTCAGATAGCTTTTATTTTCCTTTGTACTGTTCGTCAGTATAATAGGAGAGCTGACCCTTAAATGAAATTGGCATAGTGCTTCTGTTCTAGTCCAGGTGCACCCTACTTTGGTGTAATGAGGATGATGGGGTTGCCCTTGGGAATTATTAAGGAGAGTTCAGAAAGCTGAGAGGGGAGGCTAGAATCCTGAGAAAGTTTAGAGGGAGAGTTTAAAACCCAGAGGCTAGGAAGGGAGATCCCAGTGTCCTCAGGGTAAAGAGAGCTCAAAGGAAGAGCAGAGCAGAGCTGGGCTGAGAGCCTGAGCATGGGGATGCCCCCAAAAAAGGAAAGGTGAGAGTTTTCTGGCTAAGCACTTGAGCCAGATCAGGCTAGTGAAAGTGGAAGGCAATCAGGGGCTCACCTACAAACTTTTCAAGGCCATAGAGCCATGACCAGAGAAAGCTGAGGAATGATGGATACCAAGGGGGACCTTGGTCTGTTAAGACTTCAGGTCTCCCCTTTCTCTTTATGGCAAAAGTCCACCAGCCATATCCTACTTTCCATTTACTTCAGAGAACTGGTCCTTTTATCCTTTATGCACACTGGACACCAGCTGCAAGTTTTGACAAACTAAACATTCCTTTATTACTTCCTAACATTTGAATTCCTACCCTTATTCCTTTTTACCTAAAGTGGGCTCCATAGTACTGCAAGGAAGGGAAAAAACCTTGCAGACTCTTGCCAGTTTGGCCCAACAAATAAAAATTCCTTCCTGATCCCCCGCCCAAAAGAAGTGATTGGTCAGATCTGCAGCATCCTGGAAACACAGCTCCAGTATACTTCAACTACAAGAAGGGAGATCAGGCCAGCAACAGTGGCAAGATGTCCACCAGACACATAGCAGGGGTTTAATGGAGGAGGCAGGGGATACATGAGAGCCAATAAGCTTCCCTCAACACCCCCTGACTAACGAATCAAAGAAAGAGAATCCCCTCCCCCCAGGTACATCCCCAGTAGCAATTTAAGGCACAAATTGCTCTCCCGTTCTCTTCCCAAGAGTTGGCCATCCCGCCTCTGGTCCAACCAAAATTTCTTCTTGCTGAGAGAGAGGGAGGGGCATTTTGTTTGTCTCACCATTTCTGAAGAATTCATGTAGAGATTATAAAAGTGCTACTCGAGACCTTATTCAATCTTGCCTTTCATCTTATGTAGTTATTTACACTGGTGAAAAGTGAGTGTAGAATTCTATCATTCTGATTTGAAATGCGTAACTGAGACACAAAATAATATTCAGTCAAAAAAGTACGCACAGGCATGTTTAAGTAACTTTTTAGATCAGATTCACTTTAGGGCTGTGCACATCTGCTGGTCTCATCATTTTTGCTGCTAGAGTGACATAATGGGTCAAGTTCATCTCTGGTGCAATTCCGTTGATTTCAGCAGATTTACCTCAGGGATGAATCTGGCATATTATTTTGCGACTAAGTGTACCCACTCAATATAATACATGGTCCTACAATTAAACCTCTACACTTGTAATGTTAACCTCTTTAGAATACCTCTTTTTTTTTTTAGCTGAACAGTGAGTGAAATGCCATATGAGATAGCCACACTAGTATACTTACTTGTACATTATGCTTATTTAAAAAGCACTTTAATCTGGGAGAAATACTTTCACATTTATTTTGATATTATATTCATTTGTTTAGTTTTGGCTTTTTTGGTAATTTGGCATATGAGTGTTGCTAATAACCAATAACATTTTTGTTTAAAGAAAAGTTTATCATACAAACATTCTATGTTATTTTTGTTGGCTGATTCCTCAGTGAAGTTATACGTGCTGAAATTTGGACAGCACTAGCTGTTATAATATCACAAAGACAGGATTACAACTTTGCTGGATGGACAGCAAGTTAGAAAGCTGGGTTAGAAATCCACATGGGTAGCAGTAATAGAAAATGGAAAAGAGAAATGCAGGTAAAGTTAGTTTGCATTTTCCTTGTCTGTTCTCTTCTAGTTTTCCTGACTGCGAAAGCCACTGTTGAGGGACTAATTTCTCTGCAAATGTCAACAGACCTGGTGTGTCCCCTGCTTGCATGAGAAAGGGGAGCCAAACATCGGAAATCTGGGCTTGGGAAGGCACAGAAATAGGGAGAGCATTGGTAGGCAGCAGACCTTAAGTATGCTCTTAAAAGGAACTGATTCGAGAATAGCAGTGCAGAGTTAAGGGGCCGCCTAATGGAAGCAAGTTAAAGGGACTGAAGTCCCTGCCTCTTGGACAGGAGGGGAAACCCAACTTTCCCACACATCCCTCCAACAGAAGAACAAAAAGAAAACTCCACAAATCAAAACTCTAGGACTTGGAACTCTGCTATGCAGGAACAACTGGCACAGTAGAATATGGGGCACCATGTTAAGTGTAATTTCTCACGGAAATGGTTGCATATACATCCTGTAAAAGCAGCACTCGTGCTTCTCTCCTCTTGTGGGAGACTGAAGAGCATCTTCTTCAACAGACTTATTTAATGTTAGAAAGGGAAGAATTCTATGTGCCTGGGCCAATGGCTGGTATGTTAATAACTATCAGTCATTTAGAGTTGTAAAACATATCCACAAAGGACATCATAAAAGACAGATGATTTAGCAAGTGCTATTTATGAAACAAACATGGGCTATGGTTCATTGGGAGGAAGTGTTGTTATTTGGGCATTTCAAGTTTAATCTCATGTGACTCTTGTGCAGCTCTAGTCAACTATTTTTTTATTGCACGTTAGCAACAAATAACACTGATTAATTCAGAAACTATCCATAGTTAGGTAACTGAAAAAAAGGATAAACAGAGCAAGTAACTCTTTTAAGAATAATGGGTATAATGTCCCCTTCTGTATAAAGATCGTGGGAAGAGAAAATTCATTCCATAAACTCAGAAATAGCTTCCTGTGTGAAGATTCTAAGGCATCAAACCCTGTAGGGGAAGAATTTGGGGCTGTACAATGGGAACCAGGATATGTTCTCATGTCCAAGAGGAAACTGAAGATATCTCTGCAGAAAGACAGGCCCTCTGTGCTTTACCCCATCTTGATCCTCTCTAGACAGCATCGCTTGTCCACAAGTGGCTTTGCTCCTTGTGGGGCTCTTGCTAATTAAGAGTGAATGCTGCTCTGAAGAGCAATAACATTCAGTGGGAAATTTTCAGGCAGTAGCGCAAAGTTCTCAGCAGATCAGGCTATGCCTCATCTGAACTATCCTCTCCTTCCCTCCACATCCAGAACCTTGCAGAACCCTCATTTTACCACCTAGTATTCAGATGGAAAGGGGAAAAAAGGAGAAACGGTGACAATACCTCCACTTCTTCTCTCCACTATTTTTGGGACCTTTGCAGAACCTGGCATTGATGCAAATGGCTGGAACCCTGTGCTGCAGGGATGTGTGTGATGGAGGTGAAGGATGAAGATTGAAGAAACTGGTGCTCCCTCTGCGCCCTCTTGCACTGCCTCTAAAAATATACCAGGATGGTATTTATATATAAATGTAGAGCTCATGTCAGCAAGTGACTGATATTACTAGCATGAATCAATCATAGTGCAGGAAAGCATTGTCAGGCTAAATTGCAGACACTGTTACACTCCAATCCTGACTCATATCATGCCCCTACTCTTCTAGTCTTTGGCTTTTTAATGACTTGTTACTGAATAAAGACATTCTGGGTCTATCTGTTGGTGTTTGTGTGTGCGTGTGTGTGTGTTCATGTAATACCACAATAGTGCTCCTAACTAAAGCTGGGAGAATAGTGTATAAAATGTTCTTCCTTCAACATTTAATAGAGTTTTCTTGGCCATGTTCATACCCCCTTTGAAGCTCACTTTCTGTGAACATCAAAAAATTTTACTCAGAAGAAAAATCACAAAAAGTGAATTACAAATTCACTAGCTTGAGTATATACAGAAGCAAAATTTAAAAGTTGGACAAACGAATAGGCAGGACGTAAATGCACTCATCTAATAAGGGGACAACAACAATGCCATGTGGCTTGGCTGACAAATCGCAACCAACTATCACAGTTTACATTTTGAATATTCTCTACAACTAGAGTAAAAATACTGAATACAGATTTGTTTTACAGCAAATAAAACCACCAGGCTGGTGCTGTGTTCACAGATATTGCATAACTAGACAAGGAAAATAAATTAGTCAAATGCTTCATTGTGAATTAGTCACTGCACTTGACTCACAGCTTTCATTCCCCAAAACAGACTTTTATTTGGAGAGCTATAGGAGTGGCCTTTACGTGGTGAATTAAATTAACAGCTCAGTTAGCTCAAATAGCAAAGAGGAATGATATGCATGAGCATGTCTGGCATCTTCCATTCAGTAGAGGGCAGTGGTATATAAGTTCATGATATTCTATTGAACAGACAGGTTTCAGAGTAGCAGCCGTGTTAGTCTGTATTCGCAAAAAGAAAAGGAGTACTTGTGGCACCGTAGAGACTAACAAATTTATTTGAGCATAAGCTTTCGTGAGCTACAGCTACAGTAATGCATCCGATGAAGTGAGCTGTAGCTCGCGAAAGCTTATGCTCAAATAAATTTGTTAAGTCTCTAAGGTGCCACAAGTATTCCTTTTCTTATTGAGCAGACAGTGTTTTTTGGTTTGTTTTATTATTTATTTATTTTGAGTCCTATACTAAGATGAAACCAGCCAATCCATTTTCACTTGTGGTATCACTGGTAATAGATCTTAGAAATTGATAAAACATTAGTTAAGTTCCTTAAATCTTCATTACACTACAATGCAGTGCATTGTCAGTTTTGAATTTCAAACAGATTTGTACTACTCCTCGGAAGGAAATCTTCTCTGGGTGTAACATCCCTACTGAGTGTCAAATCATTTCCCATTAATCCCCCATAAAACAATACACATACCAAACCCTCAAAATAACCCTTCAGTCAATAAGAGTTGTGCATCTTTCTTAACAAAAGATATATACAGTGCCTCTTCTTAAACAAAAATAGATATTTCACTTAGGCTGATGGAATCAATGATATATATTGATATAATGATATATATGGTGTGTATATGGTATACACACCATATATATAGGAGGTGTTTTTTTTTTTATTGGGGGTGGGAGGGGGGAGGGCAGGAAATCTACCCAGTTAACTATGCATTTATTAGTTGCACCAATTAGATTGTATCTGGAGAAAGAAAGAGAGAAGCTCAAAAATAGAACAAAGACTGAAATTGATCTGGGAGCCAACATGGATGGATTGATTTACAAGTATTGAACTAGACAGTTGAGATGAATATTTCCTCATTTAGCAGCCATCATATTTCAGGGAGCTCTATACCTTCATGTACACTTGCTCCAGGAAGACGATTTCAGCCCATTTGCAAAGTGGGACACTGGGCAACATGATTCCCCAGAGTGAACTAGACTCAGAAGCTATCATTAAGGAAAGTGAACACTGTGATATTGTACAATGAAAGCACAATGCACCTAGTATGTAAATATAATTTCTCAGTAACAAGCTCAAAATACAATCCTAGCAACAGTCTGCAAGGAATGCAAGAATGTGCGAAGAGGTGTATCCTTGAGTTGCGAGATACCAATACTGCCCGAATAAGCTGTGCATTCATTTGTGAGGCAAACTGAGGTGCTCCATACCTCCATAGCCATTGTGTCAGGAACTGAAAAGGTGACAGTTCCCAACAGTGTATGATATTCTTCCAGAACTTTCCAGGCCAAATATGATGTCGAAACTGGGTTTTGGCACATAGGGCTGAATAGAGTCCACTATGCCTTTTCCTTTGGTCACCACCAGAGTATCTGCAGGATTTCCATAATAATGGGTGAGGAAATATTCCTCTAAATTGTCACAGTGAATGATTTGACTAATTAATTTGCATTGGCAATATTTTGTTTTTGCTTTTAGCATTGTAACATTTTTTATTTATATAAATTTGTTTAAACTGGGTGTAGCAAGATCTAGACAATCTCACAATAACTTTGTTTCATCTTGGTGTTGTAATATTGTCTTAATCGGCTGTCTATGGGCTCCTTAGACATTATGGGATGGTTTTGCTGAATAAAAGCCCCATAGAAATGAATGGAGAATTTCTGTTGTGACAAAGAATGCTACTGAATTTTCCTATTGAGCGTGTTCCAGTATGTTTCAAATCAGAATATCTTCTTGGCCATTTTAAAGTTTTATTCCTAAACCAACAAACAAGCCCAGTCCACATTAAGGACAAGAGCTTTGCAAAATCTTTTTTTTTAACCCCCTCTCCCTTTTTAGTTAAACAATAACAACAACAAATACAACATAATAAACGGTATCATGAATTGAAATAATTTTTTGGAGAAAATGTTGTTTGGATTTATGGCATACATGCCAAAATGTGATTTGGGATGACTGAACATCAAGGTTTATAGCAGAAGAGCCAGATTCTCATTCTCTAGCTGCAATACTGGTGCCAGGAAAATACACAAAAAAAGAGCTTACATAGAGCTTAAAATACATAGTTGTAAAATAATTTGAAGTCCAAATATGTGGAAATAAGTTCAGAGCTGACTTGTAAACATTTGGTTCTTTTTTAAGGCAGATATTCTTAAATGTATATTTTTGTAAGATTACCATTCACAGAGGAGGAGTAAGCAGAGACAATGCTAAATATTTCAATGGAGGGATTCAAAGATAGAAGTGATGATTCTGGGAATTTGTGTAAAATCCATGAAAAATATGTTCCTATAGGCAAGGTAGGTGTATCCATTGGGCTCCTGACAAGTTGTCATTGCCTATCTCAGTTACACAAAGTCTAAGTACCTCTAAACTAGACTAATAGAAAAAATACTACTAAAACATAGTGTAGGATCTGTTCCAAAGTATTCCTTAGTAATGGAATTAATTTGGCTTCAGTAGAACCACAAAATAAAAACCACCTTTTCAGGCATTTCTCCTGAGAAATAGGATGAAACAAAACAGCTTTACACGAAAATGTTTGGTCATATAACCAAAATGAAATACCCCTTGCTTTCTGCTTGAAAAATAATTTATTTAAGACCACTTACACAATATTTGCAAAAGTAAATGCTGTATAGTAATGGTCACTAGAGGCTTGCACAGTGTAATGTTCTATATGTAAGGGGTTGTCCCCTGACTAACATTCAGTGGGGGTGTTTTTGTTGGCTAGCTCCCAGTACCAAAAGGGGAGAGGCCAATGCTCCAGATCAGCCTGATTGACAGGGCAGGCAGGCTAATTAGGGAGTCAGGAGGACGGGGCGGTCCCGTCCCCCGTGTGAGGTGGAATTGCTTGGGTCAGACAGAGTGGGGCCGAGCTAAGGAGAAAGTAGGGGCCCAAGCTGAGCTGGGGAGCAGAGCTGTGCCAGATCCAGGGGGGCCAGAAAAGCAGCCCAGGAAGCAGGTCAGAGTTGGGAGTAGAGTCACAGAAGCAGCCCAGGGAGAGCAGATCCTGTGCTGGGAGCAGAGCTGCAGCCACAGAGCCAGGTGTGGTGAGCAACTGGGGCCAGCCAAGGAGAGACCTTGAGCAAAGGGCCCAGCGCAGAAAGACCCCCCTCCCCAGCCAAGGGTCCTTGCAGGTCTGACTTGCAGGGCAATCTTAACCCAAAGGGGGGCTGACGCTGGGAAGAAGGGTCCCACCACCCAAAGCGGAGGTGTGTGGCCACCACCATCGCAAGTGTCCAACCCGCAGCATCCCTGCAGCACAGCCTGGGCCTGAGAAGAAGGCCTGGGACCTACAAGGAACAGACTGTGAACTGACCGGACATTCCAGAGACACTGTTTGTGATGTTCCCTGCCACAGAGTGGGGTGATGTGTTTTCCTTTAACCTTTCCCATTTTTCCTTGTTCTTTTTTAAAATTAATTGTTAATTAAACAACTTGTGTTTGCTTTAAATTGTATGAAATGGTCAGTGGGTCAGGGAAGTGCCCAGTGCAGAGAGAGTACCAGAGTGAGGACACCCTAGCCCCTGTCCTAGGTGACCACAGCAGGGTTGGGGGTCGAGCCCCTCAGGAAGCCTGGACCCAGCCTTGTCAGGGTTACGAGGACTCTGCCAGACAGAAGAATGGTAAGGGAGTCCTCAAGGGCAGGGAGGCCTCTGGGTAAAGGAAGTGGGAGCGAGGACTCAGATCCTTTCGCTAGCCCACTTCACCGGGGTAGTGCAGAAGCCAGGAAAGTTCCCCACAATAGCAGGACCATTCCCCCACTTACATATAACCCAGACCTTGGAATGCAGAAAGTGAACATGGAGTCACTTGTTTTGTTATAGGAAGAGAATAATGGAGTAAAATAGTACAGAGAGGCCCAGCCAAGGTCCAGGGCCCCATTATGCTAAGTACAGTTCAAGCGGAGTAGAAAACAGTTCATGACCTCATGAGCTCACAGTATATCTAGACAAGACAAAGAATGAGAAGGGAGACAGAAGCAAAGTCATGCACAAAATCTGTGGGTTAGATCCAAGGAAAAGCATAGCTCTCAATCCCCCTTTGATACTTTAACCATAAAACCATCATTCCTGCCCCAGGCATCAGAGCAATTGTAGAACAGTTCTCTCACCACTATTCCAGCCTTAGTAATTTTCATGACTATCACCACCTATGGAGGGGGAAATGAGGGGCAGGATTTGCCCCCATTGTGCTTAATTATCCAAAGGAGACTAGACATCCAAGATGAGAGATCCCACTGGAACCAAGGAAGAAATCCCTGAGTAAAGAAGATTTCTTATGATTATTAATGGGGATTATACTAGGGATGGAACTCTTGCTTATATAATACAAGTACATGCCATTATAATTAACTTGTAACTTTGCCTATCAATAGAAAGGAGAAATGCAAGATTATAAATCTATGCACAATATGTTGTATCATGTATGTTCTATATGAGAACATACATGGCTTAGTATCCTATACTCATATATTTGCGGTGTTTAAATAGTACTGTGATTGTATTTGACCTCCCTATGCCACATTCTCTTCATGTTCAAAGAGTAAAATATATAAGCTGCTTACCTTTATAAAAATTTCCTTTGCATCTTCCACACATAAGATACTATTCTTCTGTATTTATGCCCAGTGCAGCTCCATAGTAAGCATAATTTAAGCAAAACTTTGCAAATATAGCTCATTTCTACTACAATGCTGTTTTCCCTTCATGAAATGATTATGCATCTAAGCAATTTACCTTGCTACGTGAGCATCCTTTAATAGGTGATGCGTACCATGTGAAATGTTACTAAAACTGTTAAAAAGAGCTGGTTACAAGCCTGGCTAAAGTAGCACAGGGCTCTTATCTTTGGAAATTTTACACCAACTTTTGGAAGTTTACTCTGTGTTAAGATTCTGCTTCTGGCTTCTGTTGTTGGGTCCATCATATACAGTCTATCCAGCAATGGCTGCCATTAGTTTCACTTAATTTAAAGTCCTTTGGGAATATGGCTTTTTTTTTGTAGTCCTTTAAATCTTGGTAGAATTTGTTGATCTTTAGTGTCAGTAATTTTGAAAACATGCCTGCTTTTAAAACTGAGAAGACTCGACTAAAAAGATGAGAATTAACTCTCTTAACAAAAGTACCATCATGCTGGCTCTCACTGTTAGCCTCATAGTCTGGTCATGCTTCCTTTAAATTGAGAACTGCTTCAGAGTGCAAGTTACTGTTGCTCCTCTAGTGCTACCAGTTAGTTTCAGGTACAGCTGCTGATGTTAGCAGGTGCAGTTGGGAAAATGCTACCAAAAAAATCTGTGACTATTCACATTTTTAATACAAATTAATTTCAGCTGTGTTTATGGCTTGTGTGTATGTGTGTTTTCACTTTCTGGGAATATTCTAGTGAAATGAAAGTAAAGGCCTTTTTCACATTTCACTGAGAGTAATTTTAAATCCCCTGAAATTTCATGTAAATAACTTTAGTGTGCTGGGGAAGAAATGAATTGGCCAACGAATGAAATCCATGTCAGATCAAGCTGGGATTTTCCAAGGTGCCTATGGGAGTTAGATGCCCAAGTCTCATCAAAATTCAGTAGGATTCAGTAGGGGACATAAATTCCTTTGAAAATTACAACCTAAAAAATACAGTCTCTCCCCATCTCTGCCCCATCCCCCAGCCAAAAGAAACCCCAAGCCAAAATCTCTGCCCAGAGTCACTAACAATTTATTTTGGCAGATTGCTGCCATCTTCCAGTCTATGAAAGGGAACTTGCTTTCTATCTTTAGTTGAATGGGAGTTAATTCAGACCAGAGCTGGATTCATTGCTGATAATATTAAAAAATTCAGGTAGAGCCATTTCCTATTGTTTGTCTCTGGGAACTGGGTAGAGAGCAGCATAAGAATACAGAGACTTTAATGCTATATAAAGAAGAAGGAAGGAAACAGCTTATAGTGCCTATACATGTTTAGTGACAAGTCCATAATGTTAATTCCTAATTTGTCTACTTATTAGCATGTATTTTGTGATCCAAGTATTTACTATCTGATATAATGATATTTAAAGTGTAAATTGACTGATGCAGAGTTATAAGGAATGGATGTTGGAGAAGGGGCAAGATCTAACTCCTACTGACATCAGCGGAAAAGCTCCATTTACCTTAATGGGAATTTAATCATGTTTTAGGTGCATTATTGAGTGTTTCCCCCTTCCTCCGAAGCCAGAAGTTCTAGATATCTGTAGAACAAGATACTGTATTCGGCTATCTAGTTTTTTATATGGCCACAGTCACTGTGGTACCTGAGTACTTATGGTCTAGCACAGCATTCCTGTGTTTAGATTGGTTTCAGAGTAGCAGCCGTGTTAGTCTGTATTCACAAAAAAGAAAAGGAGTCCTTGTGGCTCCTTAGAGACTAACAAATTTATTTGAGCATAAACTTTCGTGAGCTACAGCTCACTTCATCGGATTGTGGTCTTTCTAAAAAATATGGTCTAGGTCTACTAAAAGATATGGATTTAATTAATACAGGAATTACTGGGTGAAATTCTATGGCTTGTTTGATGCAGGAGGTCATACTAGAAGATTGTAATGGTCCCTTCTGGCATTAATCTATTGACCTATGAATTATTTGGAAAAAATATTAAAGCTAAGTTAATAAACTATATCATATCTATGAAACTGAGAATGTTTACCAATATGGGTTGTTATTGTGTGCATGTATAGCATATTTTTGTGCACATTATTTTTAGCTTATTGTAATAAAAGTATCATCTGTATAATTTTTTTTTCTTCAGAAATATTTCCAAGAGATTCTAATTTAAAAGACAAGTTCATAAAACACTTTACAGGTAAGGACAACTCTTTGCTTTAATTCGTGTATATGATTATATTCTAAACAGACATGAAAAACTACTTACATGGCTAATACCATTCTTAATGTCTGGTTCTGAATTTAACATTTGTGAAATTAAATTAAGGCTGGAATTTTCAAAAGAGACTAAGTGAGTTCAGTCCCCATAATATCACTGGATTTAAATTAACAGTTTGCCAGTGCTATAGATGAACAGAATATATCCATATACTGCAATAGATAGATAGATAGATAGATAGATAGATATCAGATTGCCATTTGCAATCTGATACGAGGAAAATGAGGTATACATGAATGTAAATCACATCTGCTTTCTCTTGATGATTTTTTGAAAAGTCACCTTGAGTTCGTCTCTAATTTTACCCTATTCTGTCCTTGACCATAAAGTTATGTCAGAGCTATGTTACTGTTCTTATTTTCAACTTCATTAGTATTATGGCTGTTTCTGGGCTATGTTTATTATTTATAGGTAGGCTCAGAAAGATTAATTTTTTATTGATTAAATGTTAGTAAACATCAATGTCACGATACATAGAAACTGATGACAAAATATTTCCACCGATGATAATTGAATTGCAAATAGGCAAAGTGGGGAAAATGCTACCTGAGAACTTATTAGAGTCAAAATGCAGGGATTTAGACTTCTGAATTAGGCTTATTACAAAAGGACTAGCAAATGAGTAGTAAAAGCAGGTATAATTTGTTGATTTAAGTGTGGAAATTTTGACATGTGATGTTGACAATTTGTGTTTTAACAGATTATAAAGCTTAAACGTTTTGAATTTCAGTGTCTACTGTCATTAAATAATTGTGGCTATTCCATAATTTTATGTAACTGAACATTTAAATCAATCCAAATCTAAAAAAATACTTAAAAATAAACATCAATATTTTCTGTCAAAATTATAAAACATAAAAATAAAAAAAGGATTCTGCCAAGTTTATTTATAGGAAATTCTATGTCACTCATCAGCCTAAAAGTGAAGTGCCTCTCTCTCTGTTCTTATCATGTTCAGTCACACACAGGACCATGATTGATGTGTAAATATCAAAGTTTATTTTAAAGAGCAAAAATAAGTAGACATTTAGGAAATGAAAAAGATTAAATCAAATAAAAATCATAAGAATAATTCATTGTTTAAAATGTATATGTATAAAATGGTTAAAAAACCAAACACTTGTTTCAATTTCAAAGCTTGAAAACCTCCCAACTCCTCTCCAGTCTCTTCCCCCCACCATGTTCAGGAATTAAGGAGTAGGAGAATATCAGATGAGTGGTGATGGTGTGAGACCTGTAGAAGAGTGCTCCTGAACATTATGGGGCATAGAGGACTTGGGAACAAGAGAACTGGAACAGGAGAGAGGAACAGGAGATTGGAAGGGAAATAGCAGCAACCAAATGAAAAAGGAAGCTGGAGAGAAGCCCCAGGTCTGTGGGGAGGAGAACGAGATGCAGCTTAGGGCAGGAAAGAGTGGCAAAGCGGAGACTGGAGAGGAGACAGGGAGATGAGGAAGTCTTGGAGGGTAAGAAGGAGCAGGAGATATGACCTCAGGTAGCAGAGGGATGAGATGTAGCTCCAGCCAAAGTGGAAGATAACTCAACTAGGTGATATAGAGGATTCTCTGCAAGGGTCGAAAGAGATAGAGGGGCAGCAGGGTGGACTGAAAATATGGGAGGAAGGAGGGGGAAGAGTAGGAGAAAGAGACAAAGAGAAATACAATGAGATTAAAAGTCCTGTAGTTCCCAAGTGTTACTATTGTGGTGTAAAGGAATCCAGCTGTTCCAAGCTTTTTTTGACTGAATAGAAGAATGTACATTCAACTGATAACCAAATTTTCTTTTATTAATTCTTGCTTAGTTGTTCTTAAACTAAGAATCCGTATCTACCTCTTTGCTGAAAGATTTAGTGGAGTCAGATTACAATTTTACTTCTCCTGGACAGGGCCTGCTTCCAGCAGCTTTAACTTTCAATGTCTCTTGGGTTGTTCAAGTGTTCTGGATACTACTGATGTTGAGAAATGAGTTGCCTTGGTGTATCGTGGGTACTGTTTTCTAAGGTAGGAAAAAATAAAAAAAAAAGGAAGGGTGGCCTGAATTACTTAAAATGCATATACTCAAAACACAAATCACGTGATTTTTTATTTATAAATAAAATAATAACACTGAGAAGCAGAAAGCTCCTTCTCTTTCTCTCCCCCTCTTTCCCTTCTCTTTAACCCCTCTAAGCTTTCAATCATTTAAAGCCTCCTTAATCACCTTCGGAGCTGGTTTAATAACATGATTTTTTTTATCTTATCCTGTTCCTCCATGCCAAAGTCCTCCCTTTTTCAATGGAAATCCATTTCCATCTGCTAAAATGTCTTCAGATTCTGAAGTTCTTCTACCAATGGACTAATGGCAAGATTAAACAGAATCTTCCTAACCATTCAGCCTCTCCTTCTAACTATTTCATATGCCTCTGTAAATTCACCTCTGACTTTTTCCTACATCACTGAGAGATTTCTTTAAAAATAAAAATTGGTTTTGAACATATTTTTCCTTGATATTTCAAAGCGATATTTAGAGGCAAAAGGCAATGCTTCACAGAGCTTGCTACCTCAGTGCTGTCTTCTTCACTCAGTGTCAAATGTCCACAAATCTTCAAGCTAAGCACAGTTTAAGGGTCATTCTAGAATTTCTGATGACTGTGGATTTTTGCACAGTTGCATCTGCATAGAATCTACTCTATCACCTGAAGTTTTAGAAACCAATAAAGACATGGCCTTGATCATATACACCATTGTTACTTCCTAACTGGTTTACTGCAAGACAGCGTACCTGGGCTTGAAAACTTGAGTCCTGATAAAATTACAAATGGTGTGGAATGTAGTAGCACATCTCAGAAATACAGAATGGAACCAGCACATGATCCTGTACTTTACTAGTTTCCTATAGAACAATGGGTTAAATAGAAGATTTTGGTCCATATTTTTAAGGCTCTAAATGATGGGGCTCAGATTACATAAAGTATTGTCTCACCCTGTGGAATCTCCTTCACTTTTGACTCTTCTCAGGAATGGTAGAATTGTCTACTTTGAGTAAATCATGTGTGAGAGGAGAGAAGGGTTTTCTAGTGCTTGATCCCCAGTTTTAGAATTCACTGTTGAAGGAACTAAGAGTGACTGCAAACCTTACCCCTGTCCAGTACACATTAAAAAAAACAAAAACAAAAACACATAAAACCACCATCAGCAAAAGTCTTTGACTTTGCTTTCCTGTGTAGCAGTGTGTAATACACGCATTTTATTCATTTTAAAAACAACAACAAAAAACACTCGTAAGAGTTCTCTTTTGGGGAGCAAAAAAAGAAAATGTCACTTGACTGATGTTAGTCATATTGTTTAACATTAACTGCTCAAATACTGAAGTGGGTACAGTATAAGAACTTAGATGGAATAGAAATCATGCCTAAAATAGAGTACATTGGTCAAAAATGATAGTGAAAAGTATCCATGAATACTATAGAACATATGACCAGAATACAGAAGTTAGCGATGGATAAAGACCTAAATAAGGCCTGATCCTGAAGCCCTTAATCATATAAGTCCATTTCTATATGAGTAATCCCATTGAAATTAGTCAGACTGTTTACCTCAGTAAGAATTCCTTGCATGAATAGGGAAAGCTTGATTAGCCCATAGATCACGTAGTCTATTCACGTAGTCCAGGATTATTCCCTATGGTATATTTTGTAGTGTTCCCAATATACATTTTAAAGGTCTCAAGTAATGGGGACACTTCCCTTGAAAGACTATTCCATAACTTTAGTAGATCTCACCATCAGTAAATTTTTCTTGAAATTTAGTCTACATTTTCAATGTCTTAATTTCATTCTATCATTCCAAATTATAATCCTGTTTGCCTCACTGTAAACAACATAAGCCATTATACAGACAATCATTGTTAGTTTTAGGGCATCCTAAATTTATGAAGGGGTTGAGATGCAGAAAAATAATCACAGGTTTCAGAGTAGCAGCCGTGTTAGTCTGTATTCGCAAAAAGAAAAGGAGTACTTGTGGCACCTTAGAGACTAACAAATTTATTAGAGCATAAGCTTTCGTGAGCTACAGCTCACTTCATCGGATGCATTTGGTGGAAATGCATCCGATGAAGTGAGCTGTAGCTCACGAAAGCTTATGCTCTAATAAATTTGTTAGTCTCTAAGGTGCCACAAGTACTCCTTTTCTTTTTGGAAAAATAATCAACATTTTTCCACAGTCCATATGCTTCCAAATTAAGAAAAATATTCTACACATCAAATATGCCAAGAGATTGTGATCAATTTAAACATTGAATAAATATTGTATGTAAGATTCTTGGACAATAAACACATTAAACAAAATACGGGTTTAATTTAAAACCCCAGATGTTCCCTAATATAACAATCAATTTTAAATATTTTACTTTTGTTTCATCTCACATGTGTAGGGGGAAAAATAACCATTTTCCCAGGTATTCCTACCACCTTCATCTGACATCCTGGCCTATTAGCTACTTTTGGGCTATTTTGTTTCACATTCTTTAACTCGTGAGCCAAGTTCTGAAGTCATCCTCAGTTTCAGCATATTTGTGCCATGCAAACAGAAGACACTGACCATATGCCCAGACTAGGAGCACAGCTAGGAAGATGTCATGGATCCAAAATAGCAGAGGCAAAACCAGTTACTTTCCCTTGGGCCTAACTCTGAAACACCGTGAGTGGTTGAGGATGCATAATACTTTGCAAGAGACACTATGGGGCCAATCCTGCAAGTTGCTATCTTATTGAAACAGTTTAATAAAACAAATCCTTACATAGAATCAAAAAGTCTCCATGCAGCATCTAAAGCAAACTGAAGTTGTAGTCTAATTACTTTAGCTTTACTGGACTTGGGAACTTTGTTTAAAATGCTGCTTCTTTAAAGATAATAATTATAGCAACCAAACAATGACCTACATCATATTTATTCCTTCTGTGTTCGACTACTGTATATTGAGCTAAAGTGGGCACTGTGGTAGCTACACAATTTTATTTTTTACTTTATTGGAAAATTTACTCCTGGCTTTGGACTTATTTCCAGGACTTAAAGATAAAGAGCTGTTTCACTTTCAAAGGACTGTATTCCTGACACTCAGACCATGATCATATCAGTGAAAGAATGTATGATAGCACCTCATTACGGTGACTAAAGAGATAATGTGTTATATAGAAAAAAAGGAAATAAGGGAAATTTAACGATAAAAATATATTGACTTTGGAATTTAAAATTTCCCACTACCTCTACACCAATTTACATGTAGCTCCCTTTCTGTTATCTTGTGGCATCATAATCAGATTACAATGTAATTGTTTAAATTGTATTAACAGATTAAGCATAATTGTATTAAGGCTGTAAAACATTAGCAGTTGTGAGATGGCTCAGACTTGCTTTTTTCAACCTGTGATGTCTTAGGCAAACACAGATTTTTTTCTGAAGATTGTGTTTCATCCAGAAGAATGTTGGAGCAGGGGGATTTATATACACGTGTACCAGCTATCAAACAGGCTTTGAAATACTCAAACATTTTCTTTTGTCGCTAACTGCTATTTGCGATCCAACAGGGCCAGTCTCATTCTCAGCTGAGTGCAGCAAGCATTTCCATCGGCTCTATCACAACACAAGAGACTGTTCAACACCAGCATGTAAGTAACAGATGAAATGATTTTTAGCTCTAACAGCAGTGTTTTTCCATCTGTAAACATGCTTGTTTTGCCTCCCAAGGATATGTCTTTAATATGTAGACTATGCCAGCATATCTCTGTAGTATAGATGCAGCTGACACCAACAGAAATATGTGATCTGTTGGTGTAGGAACACCACCTCCTCAAATGATGTTAGATAAATGGGTGGAAGGCCTCTTCTGTTAACATAGTGATGTCTACATTGGGGGCTATGTTGGCATAGCTATATTAGTTGGGATGTGTTTTTTCAACCCCCTGATCAATGTAGCTATGCTGATATAACCAGGCCTAAATGTGAGCCATGCTAGGCCTGATCATAACCTTTGCTTATAGCGGTCCTCACTCCAGTGCCATACCATGGAAAATACACTGGGTCTGATTTGTCTCTCACTTTCATTGGTTTTACACTAGTGTAATTCCATTAACTTCAATGGAGATGCTCCTAAATAAGACTAATGTAAGTGAGAAGAGAACCAGGCCTCTGGAAAATGGATAAATTGTAGCAATAAAATGCCAATTTTTAGAAGAATTTTCTGTAATTACATACACACCTTAAAGAATGAAAATCAATGAACTCCCAATTTTCAATTGGTTTTTGCAAATAAAAATAATTCCAGCAAGAAGAAAATCATTGCTTTTACTATTGACAGATTACAGGCCCAGTCCTACAGTCCTTACTGAGCTAAAATTCCCATTTCAACTCAATGGGAGTTTTACCTGAATAAGGACTTCAAGGCCAGGTGCTAAATCTGTCCAAGAGCTTTGTTTAAGAATTTTTTTTCTAAATAATGTATTAAAAGGGGGGGAAATGGAACTCTTAACAAAGAAATTGTTCTAGTGAAACTGAAAGGAAAAGAGAAACTGACTGGCAATCAACAGCACTATTTGTCTACAACATTTAAATCTATTAGTCATGCAAAACCTCACACTTCCAGACGTAAGTCATTATTCTGAAAAGTAGAGAACAGTTCTTGTGAGCTGTTGAGAGCTCAAGTCCCATGGAACATTAGCACCTCATAGAATCTGGCCTTCATACAGGACAGAACAGCCAAGTCCCAGCTTGACTGAATAATACTAGGCCCTAATTCTCCAATCCCTATGCTGAGTAGAACTGGGAATATAGAAATCAAGGTCTGATCCTGTAAAGAATAAATAATAAGTTTGTTCATTGTAGAAAAATTACTTCCTCTTTTCTGTAGTGTATAGGGATTGATTAATATCCCTTTAATTGGTTTGTGACCTCACTATCTTCTGTCTCATAAGACACCAAAACCCTGCCAGAACAGGAATGTATATAAGGCCTTGCACATTATGTATATTTATTAAATTCACAGAGCCATATGATTTCTTAATATTATATAGATTTTGTAAGGAGCAAAAGACAAAATCTACCTTTTTTTAATACAATGGTGTATCATAGATGTGTAATGAACAGCAAAATTATAATAAGCTACTGGTATCATTTTGCAACCAGCACAAATCATTTAATGTATTTCAAACAGAAATTTTTTTACTGTGCAGTTCAAATAAACCTGGTTCCCACTCTGAATATTAATGTTGTTCACCCAGAATATATGACAATTCCAATTATTTATTGTTGTTGTGAATTATTTTATTTTATAGATTACAAAAGGTGTGCAAGATTACTAACAAGGTTGGCAATGAGTCCTTTGTGTACACAACCTTAGAAAGTTTGCTGTGTAAGTATCCTTTTTCTTCATCTGATCCTTGTTTAATTTATGACCTAATGATTTGCTTGATATCTTTCACCTGTTATCTAGAAAACAAACAGAAATATGCTAGTGTTTATAACCTGCTGCTTTGGTATTAATGTGCTCTATTGTGCCACAGTTTGAATTTTGCACCTACTGGTGTATCATGGAGATAGCACATTAATGTACAGACCTGTCCTGCATCTGTTATGCATGCTGCAATGTAGTATTCTTACATTAGCTCATGGCTCCATGTGATGTTTCTGGCATTAAATAATTATGGGTGAGATGACCCACTTCCATGGAAATATCTGAGAAGGAACCTGGAAAGGTGTGGGAGAGCAGGGAATGTGTGAAGCTCCCTCACAGTATTTCCTCCAGATTCTTTCTTCCATGTGGCAGGGTTTGCTCCTCCATGGAAAAAAACAGGAAGTCTGGTTCCCAACCCACAATTCCCCTGATCCCCGATTCTATCCTACCAGGTGGGATAGAATCCCTTAAAGGCACAGTGCAAAACATCCTGTGCCTTTGCACCAGATTCAGGTGCATCTGTAACTCCAAAATCTGCCCCTGGGAATAGGCATGAAGGAGGGTTTGTATTCCCTCCCCTATTGTTTGTTTGAAGGAGGGAAGTGGAGGTTTTGGGGGAGCATAGGAAACATAATACAGCCTGAGGCTTTATTAACTCTTGGGCAGCACACTTTCTGGATACCAATCCCTTGCCTGTGGTTAATTATGGGGCACAGTATCATAAATAGGAAAAAAACAATGCACATCTTTGAAAGAATGTCACTTAACCACTTAGACTCTCAGAAAGCTGTTTAGAATGTTCAGACTTTTCATGCTGATTGTTAAAAGCACTCTAGAGTTATCATAGCTTATAAATATCAAAAGCTGGGATATTTGTTTATTTAAATATCTTCTGCTGGTGTTCACTTCTTACTACACCCAAACAATGATTGCAAAGAAGTTACCACAAGGTAGCATGTAGTACCAAAAACATTTTCCTTTTAAAAATATAGTGATAGTCGTAAGATTTAAGAAGCTGTGTCTTTTTTTCGGTATCAAGACCTCAGTTCAAATTGAAAGGGAACAAGGAAAGAAGAGCAGGATAAAAAGCAGCTGCCTTTGCTGATTTGATTCCCAAGTGAAAATGGGAAGATCCGGGGGGGTGGTTGGGGGGGAACCTTAGAAAAATATATCAATATTCTAGTGCCAGAAGAAATGAGACAACTCTGTCTTTTATTCCTGTATTTTTTATTTTCCTTGTTTAAACCGGAGTCATCACTATCTCAAGATGCTTTGTGCCACTGCCACAGCACACCACTGATTCTAGCCCATTGTCTCCTCACTGACTAGAAGCAGGTGTCTTTCCTAACATCTCTCTTCTGTTTATCTCTATTTTTTTATTTTCTTACTGTGTGTTTCTACAATATTTATCTTACTCCCCTACTCAATTCTATTTTTTTTCCTATTCCTTGTCTCACTCTTACACTATGTCTCACTGGTCTGCTTTCCCCCCCTCTCTTCTGCCTCATCTTCCCTCCTCCACATCTTTTTTTACCCCTCCAGCTCACTCTGCAGGATTCTCACAGACAGTTCTATGTTCCCATTCTTCTCTTCACATGCTCTTCTTACTGATAGAGCTAAAGATGTTTGCTGTAGCCTCAGTGCAGGCCTATTCCCCAGAAAGTTTACTGCCTTCTGCTTTATCCTAAAAATCAGGGTAAATCAGAAGTGGCCCCTGATTTATGGACCCAGCTGTCGTAATTCACTTGCCAAATGGATAGAAAATGAAGAGCTGATTTGGAGGTTAGAAGGGCAGGCAATGTAAGCAGCTTCCCACTCACCATGTTCTCTTTAACATGCATTTGGGCTTTCTTTAAAAAAAAAACAAAGTAAGCATTAGAGGAAAAAAGTAATACAGACAGACAGTCGAAACATGGCCCAAGTCTTCCTTGGCTCCCTCTCCTCTCCCATGTTCTATCCTCCTACAGGGGAGATCAGAGCCTGCTCTGTGTGCCCCCTTTTCCAACCCTAGTACCTTACAGCAGCTGAGGCTTTTCTCTTGGGGAGAGGGGAAGGGCAAGGGGTATGTTTGACCCACCTTCCTCTACCCTACCGGCTACCCATCATGCAATGGGGAGTGTCTTTGCTTGCTCCCTTGCCATCTGTCTTGGCAGCAGTGGGCAGAACTGGTGCTTCTCCTTACCCCATTAGTTGAGGATTTAATTGGTGTGATTGCTTCTTCCCCTCCTGCTGGCTCAATAAGGTCAAAGGTAGTGCTCCCTACAGCAGCTGACAGAGAACCAAAATTATTGTTGTTCCTGTCTCCCATGTAGGACCTGCTCCTTGTGTTACATCTGCGAGAGCCCTTTTGGGTTCCTTCATGGCACCAACAGCAGGACTAACCTCACCACAGATATTTAAGTACCTTCCTCCCCCCCCAACATAAAAAAATAGGCCCATTTTAGGATGTAAGTGACCTTGATAATTTTGTTTAACCAAAACAGCAACTGCAATACAGGGGAGCACAAGCTTGTTCTTCCCCATGCTTTACATGACCTGGGAGAAAAGGGTGGAGTGGTATTTGTACATTATGGCCCAAGTTTTCCTTTGGAAATCCCAAACACTCTTTCCAAAAGTGTATTACACCAGCCTTTCCAGGAAGGGATGTACAAAGGTTTCCTCTGTTTCCATTTCAGGACCATGGAGAAGTCTATTGATGTGATACAATATGTGTAGATTGCCTAGGTGACGTGCTAGCTTGGTTACAAAAATGACAACACTGTAAGGCATTTAGGAGCATAGTTAATATGCAGTATGCTTACGTGGTTGCAATTACAATCTTTATAGTTTTGTTTCATAAAATTTACTATGGTTTGTTGCAGAACAGTACACAATGGTACTTAGGAGTGGCGATAATAAAAATTTAAATGGCAGCCAATGAATAGAAATGCATTTGTACAGTATGCATAGGAAACTTTCTTGAAAGGTTCAGCATGCACCACTAACTTTTAAGCCTCTTATCACCAATAGTCAGGATTTGCAGATGCAAACCTCATTAGTGCTCAACTAAGGGGGGCAAGATCCACCTGCACCACAGAGTTAATCTAAAGGTTTCTTCAAATCTAGAGGTTTATTTAGTTCACACAAAACTGTAATTTGTAAACAGATTTGGATTAAGCAGACCACATCCGTGTTGCACAGCTCTGAAACTAGGTATGTTTGTTCTTCTTGCAGTCCTTTCTATTACAAGAGAACTCTGATTTGCCGAGAAAGTGCCTTTAAATCTTCCCCAAGATAATAGAAAAGTCATCTTGTATCTTTTTGATTTACAGCATTGTTTTGTTACTAGATGCATTTTATTTTCATATGTTGGACATTCCATATTTGTGTGAAGGAAACATTATTTTATTTTAATTTGTAAATTTGTTTCCTATAGCTCAAATAAGCCAATTATTTAAATATATTGTATATAAAGAATAATAATATACTAATTAAATGTTATCATATGCAGTGAGTTGGTAAGTTTTTGCTGTTGATTTTCTTGTTCCATTGTATTTACACCATTTTGCTCAGGCTCCTACTTTCATTATTTGCACTAACTTGAAATGCAAATGTCTATGTAACTGAAATCTGAATAAGCTGTAAGTGGGATGTTCTACTTTCAATGGAAGATATTGTATATTATGAAGCTTTGTTAATATATATACTTTATATATTATTGCGCATAAAAAAATAATTCCCAGAAATGCACCGTGCTTTCAGGAACATTTGTACAGCTATTCTGGATGATCATCAGTTACATTTGTACTGGCACTTATGGAAAGAGTTGCAAATAATGTAAATACTATAAAAGACTGGAAGACTGCAATGCAGTTTTGGTGGAATAAAGAATATAAAAATAACCTGTTTCTAAGTTGTTTTTATTGACACCTTGGATGGAGTTGGCACTTACTACAGAGATAACATAATACTTTAGATGTAACAGAACACTAATGTAATGCTGGAGAACTTGAAAGAAAATTTGGTTAAGAGATCTAACCCTTGATTTTATATAGCATAAGACTTTCACAAAGTTTGCTTTCTAAGAGCTAAATTTGCCTATGTGTTTAGTCTGCAGGTGATTAAGTATGTGAATGCAAGTACAGAATGCACCTAAAGTGCACAATGAACACGGCACCTAGTATAGGGCTAAAGATAGCATCCTGACACAGCCCACAACAGTAGCAATATTTTCACAAAAGTAATGCCAGAGATCAATATAAATGTGCTACAAGGCGCATGCTTAGAACGAACAACCCCCTACAAACCCAGCTGGCAGCCACCCAGAACAAGTGCAATGCACCACAGCAAGCTGCAGTAAGGACAATGCAGTAGGCCAGTTCAATATGCCATCCTGCCCAAGAAAAGCAAGATTTGCATTACACAGGGTATACCGCACTGCATGTATGTGCTTCTGCTGCTGCTGCTCTGAAGCCTCTTGGACATAGTGTAAGAACTTGGACAATAATATAACAAGTTCAGATATTTTAGAAAAATCTCTAACTACTACATCTTTCTTTAATGATTGAAAAAAGAAAAGGAGTACTTGTGGCACCTTAGAGACTAACAAATTTATTAGAGCATAAGCTTTCGTGAGCTACAGCTCACTTCCGATGAAGTGAGCTGTAGCTCACGAAAGCTTATGCTCTAATAAATTTGTTAGTCTCTAAGGTGCCACAAGTACTCCTTTTCTTTTTGTGAATACAGACTAACACGGCTGCTACTCTGAAACCTTTAATGATTGAGCAGCTCCAGCAATTAAGGTAACATTTGGTCTTCCTTTATAAATTCATGTTGTTGTTGTTTCTCAAACTTTTTACGATCACATCCCACTTTTGTCAAAGTGAAGAAGAGCTCAGGCCCTGACCTGATGTATGATGGAGACAATATTCTTATTGATGAAATGCTTAACTATGAAATTCTAGGATCTTTTTCCTGAGACATTTCAGTGAGACAGATGAGCTTGCTTCTTTGCACATACCTTCTCTAGTAGTAGAAAGACTGCCCCAAACCGAAATTGGACCATGCTCTTCTAGTTTTCCAACAAGCAATGAGGCAAGATGGGAGGGAAATTGAGTGATCCCAGGAGTTCTGGGATCAAAGAATAGGGGAAGATCAGAGGCTCATGGGGAATACCTTTCCTCACTCCAGTCAGTTTTCAGAGAGCTTCTATGCATCCATTCTGTTCTGTTTACCTCCCTGCTAGAAAGGCCAACAGGCTGCATCTTTCTCCTTTTCAGTGACTCCATATGACTGAAAGCCATGAGCAGAAGAGAAAATACTGTCTCCCAGACATGAGTTTCTGCATCATAGCCATGGGTAGGAAGAGTCACTGCAGGAAAACCTTGCCCAAGCCCTGCTGGATGCATAATATCCAAGGTCATTTCAGACATGTAGACACACATTCAATTTAAAAGAAAATCCCATGCAGTTTCTTATTTTCAGGCTGAAGAAGCCTGATCTGGGCTATTTAATGTCATTCTTGGCTAACCTATAATAATATAGTAATTTGAAGGTCTGTAACTAAATCATAAGCTTTGCCTCCCCATGATAGGAGGTAAAGACCCTGATCCTTGACTATCAGGAAAATGGTTAATTGCCTTTCCATAGGAAGGGGCACAACTATCTTCTTTCAGTGCAGGGATAGTCAAGAGAGGGTGGAAACATATGTGGAGAAGGGAAGTCCCTCCTTCTCACACTCAGATGCTGGGGTTGAGAGAAAAAGGATGTGAGTGAACTGAATGAGGGAAGAAACATAAGCTTGTGAGCCCTCAGGACTGAGACCAGGAAGAAACTAAACCTAAGAATCAGCCTTTCAGCTTTCTTCTGGTGCCTTGGCTGAGGTAAGTCATGTTTTGCTGGGAACCTTGGGTGAGGAGAAGATTATTTTTTCTGGTTAGCCTTTGAAGGGCTAGGACTCTTAGAGCCTGCTATCTTGTGATGAGCTGGAGTTAAAACTAGCCTTTCCCAGGCTGTGAAACACACACCTACTGTTTGACTTCCCCATGTGGCCACCTTCTTACCACATTCCTTCAATCCAATTGTCTGATACAAACCTAAACAGATCAGAGTAGAAATCTGAACTCATATTCTACTACATGAAGGGCACCCCAGAAATATTTAGATGCAGCATTTTTCAATCTCAAAGATGGTAAAATTTGTTCCTGGGCCACACTTTCAAGACCACAGGAGTCTCGATTGTGCCTGCATATACCACTAACTGCATACATATACTTTATAGATATATTTAGACACTATTCCTTTTTAAGTTTGGCCCTTAATTGCTTCAGTCTTTCTGGGATTCATGTGGTTCCATCAACTACCTGGAGTTGGGACTTTCAGTAGTGGGGCATCCAGGCATTACCCCCCTTTTTTGCTTCAGTCTTTTTTGTGGAGACTCCCTCTGTGGCCTGGAGCTTGATACCACCCACTTTTAATCCCTGCCCTGAGTGTATTGAGGAGCCAACATTTGGAGGAGCAGTCAGCTTTCATGGTGATAGCATAGGTAACTGTTATGAGGCAAAGCGAGCAAGCAAAAATTACCAGGAGCTGAAATGGAGATCAGACATTTATTTGCCAAGAGAACTGCTGAAACAAAGCACTGGGTTACTTTTGCTCAGATGCTAGTATGTAGATGAAGAAATCAGTCTTCATGATGAAGTATTAAAGGAAGATCAAAGCAGCTGCCAATAATGACAGGGAGGTATGATGCACTGCAAGGCACTAGAGCACAGAGACAGAAAGAGGGCCTAGAAAGACTATGAAAATATAGTAGAGCAGCTGGAGGCAAATGCTATACAATGTGGACAGTGGGGCTATATAGTAGGTAGGAACACGTGGAGGTCATATAGAAAAGCTAACGCAGTGCAGATGCATAGCCACAGGGAGCTTTTCCCCCCAAGCCTGGCCTGGAAGGATCTCAGTGGAATGTTCAGAGGACAGCATTTGTGCCCTGCAGGGGATTGTATCAATATCCATTAGTGGGCCCGGCTAATGCTCTTTCTCCACTACCACGGCTCCAGAGGTCAACATGCTATAAGAGCAGTGCACGTTCTCCTAATCTCATGCTAGGGAGCTAAGGCCCAGGAATGAGCATCTTGGCAGATGGTACCAATCGAGATTTTTTTTTGTCCTTTTAACTTTCTCGTTCCTTTAGAATGCAGAAAGAAAAGGCTGTAGTCCAAGTATGGATGGAAATATAACCCAGAGGTTACAGAAATGTGTATTGGCTGCTTAATAACAAGTATATATATTCACTTCCCAGCAGGAGCCACCTTGACCTTAATGAATGCCAGTGGTATATGAATTACAGAGGCATCAAATAATATGGCAAAGTAATGGGGCGGCTTTAACAGTCTAAAAAGACAAGGGAATTCTGAAAAAATCTTGCACAATACTCTGATGACAACCCCTTGTGTTTAATCATTGCATCCTATGGTGGGAAAACAAGATAGATAACATGGTTGAAATACATGTATTGTAAATATATAGCTACTGTATTTTTACCTTATTACAATCTATGGGTCTCATTTTATGACCCATTATTTACATTATGTGACCCATTTCACCTAAGTGATCAATTAACCTTTTTGCATAAGTAAATGTTGGCACGACTCATCCCGATTCCTGAACAAATGTACAGAATACAGGAAAAAATAAAATTAATGGTGCTGTAAATCTGGGAGTCTAGGGAAATGTTTCTTCTTTCCAATTACATGAAGTCCATTTTACAACAGAAAGAGCTTTGTTTTTTTTTTTGATATTCAGTCCAAATATGCCACACAAAGACTAAGCCACATGTAAAACCTATTTAAAGGCTACTCACAACTTTGAAGCAGATCTTAATAGGTGAATAGGGCCTCTCAGAGGGTGCTCTAGATTGGGTGAATCTCAATCTCAGAGCAGTTTAAACACTTTAAATCTAAAAACTGCTTAAACTGCTAAGCCACTCCTACAGCAGATTAGGAAAAGCTATAGTTTAGATCATTGCTATAACTTCAACATGTATTGGTATTTAAAAGTTCTAAAAGTTTAAAATTGAAAACTCCTTAAATGTGCCATGAAAATACATTAATATTGACAGAAAATTTCTAATGGATGAGTGCCACTGCTAACTCTAATGATAAATAATTGGTTGCACTTGCTTAGATTCTTTCATTCAAGGATCAAGAAGTTACTAAAACTCCTTGCTCCAAAAGGAATTCAAGAAGTAAAGCAGTAAAAACTGACACAGAATGAAAAATTATGAAGCATAAAATAAATGTATAATTCAGAATTCAATAAAATGTTTATTGCCATATGTTGAAAAAGACTGGAATTTGTTGTTCTGCTTCTTGGAAGTACTGCAGTCGTGAACTTAAAGCAATAAAAACTTCATTGAAATTCACACACTGTCAGAGTTTCTGTTGTATACATGAGTTGTGAATTACAACTAAGTTATATGTTTCCCACACCATACAATATTCTCTATCCATTCCTAAATATACTTTACATGTTCTAGGTCATACTGTGCCACAAAAATTGGCAATATGTTATTTTAGTGAATCAATTAAAATAAGACATCACATTCTTTGTTGCATAGATGAATTTTTAAAATTTCAGTTGTCTCCTTTGTCAAAATCGCATATGTATGTTTGGTCCAACTGAATGAGTTTTAAAAATTGGAATGAAATATCATACTTTCAGCACTGCACAGAAGACTTTGCCATGCAAATATGATTTCTGGGCACTTGAAACTAAAACAAACAAACAAAAAAACCCTACAAAATCCCTGCTGAGCAAACAAAGTTGTATGGGCAGAATCAATCTTGTGGGGTAGCGTACTATCAGAAATATTTTAATTTATTAGAAGAAATTATATGATGGGCCCTCCTCCCACATGCCGTTGACTTAAGTCTCTACTAACATTAAAAAATATATATATCAACATCTGCCTTACCAAACAACCTACTATTTTATTTTTATTCTCTCTTGATCTACATACACTGTAAGACATATAAAAAAATTGTATAAAAAATTGTACTCAGTTATTTGTTTCTTATTTTGTCAATTAATTGCTGTTAAGACCTTCTCTGACACGTCATTCCCATTTAGCCATCTGTGTTTGGCATCTCTTTAACATATGTCTTGTCAGACATATTAAAATTACATAAGCTAGAACACTGTGAGCAAATCACCTCTGACACCTTAAACAGAATGATTTTTTTCTAGATTGTGTCTATGGATGCTGTGAAACATCAAATTATATTAAAATCTAAAAAGAAAAGGAGTACTTGTGGCACCTTAGAGACTAACAAATTTATTAGTTTGTTAGTCTCTAAGGTGCCACAAGTACTCCTTTTCTTTTTGCGAATACAGACTAACACGGCTGCTACTCTGAAACATTAAAATCTAAGCTACTTATTGTCTAGAAATTTTAATTTAGACATATTAATTTTGACATATTGAGTTGAACATATTATAATCTGCATTCAGTGTGCTCTGTGCCTTCTTCAAGGTGCTAAGAATCCTCAACTCCCAATGTGTGTGAGGGAGGGGGCAATGATATTTAAAGAGTGCAACTACTCAATGTAGATGTGCACATTGGATGGGATTCACAAAGGTACTTGGGCACCTAACTCCCATTGAAATCGATTCCTAAATACCTTTGTGAATCCCATGCTGTGTGTTAAGTGAGCACAGATATAGATGTGCAATTGCATGTGCCTAACTTTGAAAATCTGGCCAGTAACACAATTTCAAGACCAATCAGATGAGTAGTGTGAATTATTTTGAAAATACATTGACTAAATATTCCATATTTTTATGTGTCAGGAAATGGAGCTTAAACTTGTAGTATATAGGATACATGTGACCCTATCTCCCTATATTCTGCACAAATTCTTCTCAGAGGAGCAGTCCCTTTTTCCAGAGTCAGTGGTCCTGTTCTTTTATATCCTAGATGTTGAAATACACAAGTAGTTGTACTGAGCTGGTACATGCAAGTATGACATAACTATACTTCTTACTTTTGCCACATAACCATGACATCTGAATAAAACCCACACCTTTCATAGGAACATAGGAATTGTCAGATTTGTGGTTCACAACAGTGGCTAGTACCAGACTTTCAGAGGAACACTTGCAAGAAACACTTGAGTGGTTATAACTTGATCATAGGCAAAGCTTCTTCCCAGCTCCCATCAGTTATGACTGCATTATGCTCTTAAGCATGAGGGCTTATTCCATATTTTAAACAAACAAACAAGCACTCTCTTATCCTATCTAATGTAACTATGGATGTTCTCATCCATACAAGCATCCTATCTTCATTTGAATTCTATGAAGGTCTTGGCCTCCTGGATACCTTATCTTTGGAGAGAGAACGAACCACAGGTGAGCAATGTTAGTCACATTATTTAATGCAATACTGGAAGGTGCCTTATTGACAAAGGTGGCATAAGTACTTACATAGAATATTACACACACAATTATTAAGGCTGCAAGATCAAGCACTCATAAATTAGGAAATACCAGAGTTAAGGTTGCCTGTTCATCCTTAATTCAGTTCCTTTGCACACACGCATTATGCTAATCTCATGTACTTTGCCCCCCCCACACTCAGGAGAAATGGTAAAATGGAGTGCCCAATTTGCCTTCTGTACACCATTCATTATCTTATACACAGATCATGTTCTCTTTAAACTAAATACTGTTCTAGGAAATGAGCTGTTCCTGCAGGCTAAGAAGGGGAAGAGAGAGTCTTGTTAGGTTTTTGTTCTTTATTTATTTATTCAGGAGGTAGATAGCAATTGCAGTGATGAGGACAATATAAATATCTTCACAGATAGTAGAGACACAATGTGGGTGAGGTAATTTCATTTATTGGGCCAACTTCTGTTGATGAAAGAGACAAGCTTTCAAGCTCCACAACCCTGAAGAGCTCTTTATAAGCTTGAAAGCTTGTCTCTTTGACTAACAGAAGTTGGTCCAATAAAGCTATTACTTTATCCACCTTGTCTCTCTCATATCCTGGGACCAAGACAGCTACAACAATACTGCAAATAGATAGTAGTTGCATAAATTCATTCTAACCACTGTTTGGTATTCTGATATTTACTTTCTTTTGAGAAACACATTTAAAGCACTACTCAAGGGGCACTGCACACCTGTTGAGATTTCAATCAAATGCAAAGAAGGTTACATCTAGGCCAAAGAAAGAGAATTTAACTTTTTTAAAAAGCAATAACCCTAACATATATATTTTTTTAAAATAAAAAAGAGAAGAAACCCATTTGGATCAAAATGCATGCACGCTTTTAAAGAATAATTATTGTTTTTTAAAAAGGAAAGAAATCCACTCCGCTAATAAGGAGATGAAAAATACCTTCCATTTTGGTTACTGTGCTTAGAAATATATTAGTACTGTTCCAAGGGATACCTAAATCATTATGCTTTCCTGAATCATAGGTAGGTTAGATCACATGACTGACACATACAAGTGGATGTTGATAATAATCATACAATTATGTATATAAAAATAGGATCTGAGAATTGTAGGTCTGCTAGTGTTTGTAAAGTACCTCCTCATATAGTCAAAAAATGGTAGCAATAAAACCTTGCACTTTGTTTGTAGGACTAGTAATAGCTTCCCCATGATGAAGGAGATATATGTCTCTCTTTCCAGCCATTCAAGGCTTAACCCAATTGTCCACAGATGTAAATCAAGAATAGCACCATTGGAGTAATCGGAGATAAATGTATGCAAACTTAAAATATAGGCACGCAATCCCTGTCAAACATATAATGCTGTTGGCTTCTAAAATATGTAGATTTTTGTAACCATTCATAGATGGATAAAGGGATCAAAGGAAAACTAGTTGTCTGAGGGGTAAATTGAAACCTGTTAATAACATACACACTCTGAAAAATTTTGCCCCAAGTGACTTAGAAGCCTAAATCTCATTGAATGTCAAAGGGACTTGAGAGCTTGTGAGGATTTTTACCCCATATCTTTTGTTATTGTTAGCCCCAAACTGCACTATGTCTAGACTGAGTCACCGCAACAGTGCAGAAGAGCCCTTATCCTATTTTTCTTTCTCATGGAGCTCCATTATTTGGATTTCATCTTAATGTTTAGTTACAAAGATTCATATAGATTTAACTGAGTTTCCTGAGGTATCAAAGATTTTGAATAGGTGAACATATAATTGCAAATTTTGCTATAACTGGAATTGGACAAGTAAGCTTGTTTGTGATGCAGGGAGAAAAGAGACTCTCTTCTAATCTTCTGAGTCCTAAATTTGGGTGGTTTTGGGTTAGAGTTCTGTTTTGCTGAGAGATTACTCCATAGGTAATCTGGTAGAATTTTACTAACAGCTTTTATCCTCAGATATGGAAATTTTGGCTGCTAAATTCCCTCGTCCCTGGTGCTACACTCAAGTCACTATGGGTTATAGATGGCCTTTGACAGTTAAGAGAGTAGAGACTGCTACAGAACAGGTGACAGAAGTCTATTTAAATGTGAGATATAATTTTGCCATGTCTGTGATAGAAGTGAAGTATGGCTTCTTTGCCTCAACTTGAGCATTCACGGTCTCCCACAATGGAACTATACTGGGCAGTGGACAGTCTAGTTAATCAGGGTTGCCTTTTTGGAAAAAAAAGTTTTTAAAAGTGTGTCATTTTTTCATTTACCAATAGCTGTTTATTTTTAAAAAGTAATTAATTTTTTTGGAAAAATAATAAAAAAGAGGTCCATTTCAAATACTTTGGAACAATTTTTTTGAAGATTTTAATAAAAATAGCATTTTCAACCAGCTCTGCTCATTACAAATGTGTTCTCATGTTGCAGCACAGATAAAATTGCTCAAATGCAGGTTGGGCTGTCTGTCTTTATCGATACAGGGTGTATTTTTGAGGGAGCAAATGTTGACGCTCTTCTGGTTGAGTTTTGAGCAGTTTCACTCAGTGAGATGCCATGGGTGTTCTGCTTCATAAGTTGTGAGATGGACCCTTGATTCTCCTGGCTGCTGAAGGCCATTGGGAAAGTCATGGGTCCACTGTTGATTGATTGAAATCACCAATAGGTGAGACCTATGGAAACACCAGTTGTCCTTAAGGAACTGCTATGAAGCTTCTGCTCAAGAAAGCAGCTCTTGACATGGACCATTTTGCCAACTATTGTCTTGCACCTAAACTCCTTTTATAAGGAAAAGTCATTAAGGAAGTTGTGAAGTTGTGACAGATTGGTTGACTGCTGGTTTAATGAGCCCTCAGATAGCTTCAACTCCAGTCAATTTTGTTGTAGTTTGAGGTACAGTATTGAAACTCAATGACTAGGTCAAACAGTCCAATCTCTAAAGCAATGGTTGAAGATATTAACACCAATTCTTTTAGATCTATCAGCATCCTATTGACCAGAAGAAAGCATGGTGGTTTATGATAGCAAAAATTCCAAATTCATGACTTAACGCCTTCCTCCTCACTGCCCCCCCCAATCAAAATTTGATGAGCAAAAAGTTAAAGGGACAGAACCAGGAAAAGGGGACAGTGGCTGTAGGTCCTTAGCACCCTACAGAGAGCAGGTCAGTGGGGCCAGGCTGCTGGAGCAGGAGTACAGGATTTGTTGTCATTCCCGAGCATGGGGCACAGACAGTGGCAAAGTTTCTTCACTTCCTTGCAGGGGGTAAAAGCAATGGGAGCAACAGCAACGGCAATGGCAAACATTGTTCTTGCATGGCTCAGATCCTATCTTTGTGAAAAGGTCTGGAGTGTAGTGTTGGGCAATTGCTTTCCTGCCCCAGGTGCATTCTCAGACACTATGGTGGTATCTGTTCTGTTAATTCTCCTGCTGGACATGTATATGAGGCCATTGACAGAACTACAAGACGATAAAAGCTCCTGTGTATTCATCATGCTGGAAACACCCTGCTCCACACTTCCATTGCATCTGCCCCAGCTGCAGCATTAGAATAAATAATTCAATGTCTACATGAGATTGGGGCATAGATAAAGGCACCATCCAAACAAGTCTGTGGAGTCTGGATTGAGGTCATGAATGGAAGTATGGGAAATCTAGGAGGAGGCTAGCCATATGGGGGGTCTTAAACTTGACTGAGTTGCTCATTACTAGTGTCTCTGCCAGATTCATGCCCTGAGGGAAATTAATTCTTGCTTTAAAGGCACAATTTTTTAACAGGAAGTCTGATTAATCATTGGAGGAAACTACCAAGAGAAGTGGGGGATTCTCCATCTTTTCATGTCTTCAAACCAGACTGGAGGTTTTTCACAGTTCAGGGCAACTGCACCAGTATTCCCCATCTGTTGTCCCTCAAGGACACCCACTTGCTGTTCCTGGCTCCTTGATCACCTCTCTTGGGCAGAGATCTATGTCTCTCTGATTGCTGAAAGGGTTTTTTTTCTAGGCTACACAGTTCCCTGCCTATATTGTGATATCCCGAGCAAGCCAGACTGCCTAAACGGGTGAGCATCTACACTTTGGTTTCTCTTTGAAGGCTATGAAAACCTGTAATTGCCAGCAGTCACAAGTTAGCACACAGCTCGTTCTAAGCAAGCACATTTATTCTTAAGGTGAAAACATTACAGAGAAAATAAAAGTTCCTAGATGTATGCCAAAAGCTCACCAGAGGTCACCCATCAGCCTTAAGTAGGCCAAAGTGGGGCTTAAGTAAGCCAAAGTATTTCCTACCCTTCCCAAGAAAGGTTGCAGCCCCCCTTGGATATAAGGTCCTGAGTCAGTCTAAACTCATGCTATTTATCCAAAAGTCCATTCCTTGTCTGTTGAACTAGTATATGCAAGTCTCTCCAAGTGATGATACTTCTCTGAAGGTGTTACAACCTGAGATAACTTGCCCAAGCTCTCTCCCCACCACACAGAGTTCATAGTTTCTGAAGGAAACTGCATGCATCCAATGAAGTGAACTGTAGCTCACGAAAGCTTATGCTCAAATAAATTTGTTAGTCTCTAAGGTGTCACAAGTACTTCTTTTCTTTTTGCAGATACAGACTAACATGGCTGCTACTCTGAAACCTGAAGGACTGTGGTCACCCTGATCCATGGAATTACATGCAATCCTTGGCCCACAATGATATATAAACTTAATAGAGTAAAATCTCCCAAAGATATTTCAAGAAACTGCCATTTTGGTCACAGATTGTGTTTAGCTAGACACAATCTCACATGCTCAATTCAGGAGTACTGGATGAAGTCCTATGGCCTCTGTTACACAGGAGATCTGTCTAGATAATACAGCTGTCTCTTCTGGCCTTAAAGCTTATGATTCTGACTGATTATCCAGGTGACACAGTTTGCTTGAATTGAGTTCCTAGCCACCAGTTCAGGCTAGTCTGCACTAGGGTGACCAAATGTCCCAATTTTATAGGAACAGACCTGATATTCCAGGCGTTGTATTATACAGGTGCCAATTCCCCCCCCCCCACACACACACTCTCTTGCCTGATTTTACACACTTGCTATCTGGTTACCCTGGTCTACACTCTTGTTACACTGATGTTGGGGAAGATTAAACAAATCTGCAGTGATGGAGAGGGCCAGGAAGGCTATGAATTGAAGAGTTTCATGTGGTTACTTAGCAGTAAAACATTACGTGCTACTCCCAGCCTGTTTCATCTCAGTGATATGCACCTCTTTAACAGTGGTTCTGATCTATACATTTTTTAAATGTAGTATTGAATTGGCTGGATGGTTGACTGGAATCTATAGTTAACTTGACAGTTAAGTCTTGAGGGTTGTGGCATGCTGCTATTTTTTATTATAACTCCTTACTTGAATTAAATATTGCATAAAGGCTGGGACTCAGGGCCCCATTATGTTAATCACAGTACAAACATACAGTAAAAGACTCAATAAATTTACAATCTTGTTTGAAAGAGACATAAAAGTAGCTTATGCAGGACTGCTAGACTGTCTGAACTAGTACTGAACTGGTTCTGGCCAAGACAGACTGCAAACCGTAGAGTGGAATAAAGCAAGATGTGTTTTGAAGGAAGGGAAAACTGAAGTTAAAGATATTTTTTAGTATTTTTAAAAATATATATATTTAGAGGAAAAAAATGAAGCCCAGGCTGGTTCTGGATTTTAAGCAGAGCACTGACTATTCCTAGAATTCTTTAAAATTTAATTATTTACTTTTAGATTAATAAAGGAAGATGAAATGCAGATGCCAGTATTTCAAAATGGGGAGGGATGGGGAAAACCTGAAGACAATCACATTCTTGTCAGAAAAGGGGAACAAGGGAAGTGAACCTGAAGACTAGCCAGACATCAGGTTCAGATGGAATCCATCCTAGAACTCTGCAGGCAGTGTCAACAAAGACTGGAAAACATTAACGAAACTATTTTAAATTAAAGGTAGGGGCCAATGGACCAGATGGAACCTGATGTCATGGTTAATAGATCCAGGAAAGGGCCCAAGAAAAGTGCAGCTCTATAAGATCTATTAAAGGGGTAAAATATGTAGAATGTAATATTTTTTCCCCAGAAAATGAAGGGTCAACAAATGAGCTGTGTGAAACCCTCTTGGCTCAGCAATTGACTGCTGTATCTTGGCTTTGTGACAATTCTACTTTGGCCAAGAAAAAAAGGGGCTGCTTTTTCTTTGTAATTTAAGACTGTCTTCTTTTTTCACCTTTGAACTTAATTTTGCCCAGCAGAGGGAAAAAAGCATTAATATCATCATCATTAATTTGTTTAGCGCCAAAAATGTGCTTCTGGCCCACAGTGACAGGGAACAACAAGAAATAATAATTACAAAAAACACTTCACTTCTTCAGGGGGAAGAGAAGAATAGCATGCTTTTCAGTAGGCTCCTTATTCTTTTGTGGATTAGTGGGCGCATACAGCAAGACATCAGTCCAGCTGATGCTCTGGCCAGGCTGGAAACACTACAATACTTTACCACAACATGTGCTACAGCCTCAATAAATCTCTCTGGCATACACAAATGTTTATTGAAGCTGCAGATGCTAAAGTTTACTGGGAATTTTTACGAAAGCTGGGTGCAACATCCTCTCATTGTCCCACATCCTTTCCTCCATGTACACCTGGAATCCCATTGTTGATTCCTGCTTCCACAGAGTGATCTCTACTCTTCCCAGAGGCATTGTACATGCAAATTTATTAGTATTCTTGCCATTTTAAGGATGCAGAAGTCTTTTTTCCTCTGGTAAGAATGCCATAATATTTTACATGATGCTTTTGACAACATCTACAATATACATTAGGATGACTTAATAGTTACATTATAATTACAAATTTGTATTACTGTAGTGCCTAGGAGCCCTAGTCATGGACCAGGACCACACTGCCCCTCAGGAGCTTGTTCATGAATTAAGATCAGAATAGACCCCTATGAACATTACGATGTACATAGTCAAAACTCCATTGCTCCTTACAAGAAAATAGGCTGGTCATACTTAAATTACTTTACACTATATTTGCATAAATTGCAAATACTTAAGACAATTGATGGCATATTCATGTTATCTAAGGCTTTTTACACACTGTACTGATGAATACATTTCAGCATCTCAAGGATACTACAGCATTAAACATGTAATAAAACAAAGTCTCAAAGGGCAATACTTCATGTGTGTGTGAGAGACAGAGATGCAACTTATTAAACTGGTATATTTTCACTGATGCCATGGACATCCTTTTTATAGGTCATTTAAAATATAAAGCTTTACAATATATAAATAATTATCTGCACTTTAAAAGATTTCTAACCCCTAGAAACACGATATTTTACAGTTTATTAAAGTAACTGCTTTCTTTGTTTTAGGAAAGCTAGAATAATCTTCAATTTGAAGGATTAAGTTACTTCATTTCTTTGGTTTAATCCTGTTTATGCTCAGATTAAATCTTTCTGAAAATAGGTGTCACAATCAGGAATTAAGGACAAATCCAGCTGAAAAAAAATGGTTACCACTATTTTTAATTGAGCACCACTGAGGTACAACACATAGAAAGACACAATCTTGGTTTCAAGAAGCTTAAATTCTGAATAGCCCAGACAAAACAGTTCTTTCTCTTTCTCTCTCTCACACACACACACCAGCAAACTGGATGATGAGATAAAGTCACAGAGCAGTGCAGATAAGTGCCCTTTTTTCTAGTGTATAATACATTTTTGTTTTGATGGTTTATTGTTGAAAACTTTCATATTTCCTGTGTGATTTTTAAGGAAAGAGATGAATTGTGCCTTATATAAGATGCTGTGGCAGAAATCCTATTACCTGATCATTTAAGGCAACTGGGCCAGATTCACCTCACCGGTGCTAGCTAACTTTTTAAGAAATGCACTCAGAAGAGGGAAGGCAAGAGGTGCCTCCAGGATAACAATCCCTCAGGTAATCTCCTTAAAGATGCACTCTGTCACAAGTTCCAGTGAGATTTATATAGAATCCCACCTGCAGTGGCGATGCACCAAATCAGCATATTCCCTGGTTGCTATAACAATCCCATTTTAGACATCACTGACCCCTTGAAGCTAGCAGAGTAAAGGATTCAGCTGCCTTCTGCTTTGGCCCACTAGTATCTACAATGGTGGGTTGGGTGAATTCAGCCAGCTCTGGTTGGGAAAAGGTGTAGTATACATCCTTCTCTTTTAATTTAGCCTCTCTCAGATTGACTATTAAAACAATCATTCCCAAAAACATGATGAACAAGGAATGCAGGCCATACCCACATAATGGGGAACTATATCCTGGAAAACAGTGACTCTGAGAAGGATTTAGGAGCCATATTGGAAAGCAACTCAAATATGAGCTCCCAGTAGAATGTAATGGCAAAAAGGGCCAATGTGATTCTTAGCTATATAAACAGAGAAATAGAAGTAGAGAGGTGATTTTGACTTCAGAATATGGCAGTGGTGAGACTGACACTGGAATATTGCATACAATTCTGGTGCCCATGTTTTAAAAAGGATGTTGTAAAATTGGAGCAGATGCAGAAAAGAGCTAGAGAAAATGCCTTATAGTGAGAGACTTGCAGCTCAATCTGTTTAATTTAATCAAAAAGCAGACTGAGAGGTGACTTGATTAGTGTCTAGTTACCTTCAAGGAGAGGAAATACTGGATATTAAAGAGCTCTTTAATCTAACAGAGAATGACATAGTGTAAACCAGTGACTGGAAGCTGAAACCAGACAAGGCACAACTTTTTTTATTTTTAAAGTGAGGGTCATTAAACTCTGGAACCAGCTAACCAGTGAAATAATGGATTCTCCATCTTTTGATGTCTTTAGATCAAGACTAGGTGCAGGGCTGGCCTTACTGTGAGGCAAACTGAGGTGGCTGCCTCAGGTGCTAAACTGGGAAGGGGGGGCACTAGGACCCAGAGTGTAGGAGATTGTGTCTGCTGCTGGTGCATATGTATCCTCTTTGCTCTAGATGCACAGAGATGGTGGAGTGCTGTGCTGGAGGAAGGAGGGCACAAGAGACAGAGCAGGCAAGCAGGAGAAAAGGTGAGAGGGAATAACAGAAAGCAGCAGGAGCTGCAGGGACAGAGAGGAGGAGGAGCCTCTTATGTACCTTTCTAACACCCCCAGGAGCCTGGACTGATTAACATCAGCTTCTCAGGGAGCTTCCTGTTTCCTGCTGCTTCCCTGAACCCATTGAGGAGAACAGGCAGTCAATTGAAGTAGTAGGAGCCAGTTAGGCCCTTAGGACGCTGATATCTTCCCTCACTCAGTCCCTGCTACCAGCCTGCTTATTTGTCCCCTTCAACTGAGTGTTGAGAGCCACTCTAGCTGGCACAGAACAGCAGTCATGAGTGAAAGAAAAAAACGCCCCTCTGGGGCAGCATTCAGAAAAAGAAAGAAAGCAAAGGAAGCTTTTCTATCTAAGCAGGAAGGAGGTCTCCTGAGATACATAAACACAAATGTTCTGGCCCCAGTGAGGATGTGACTGGTGAAGAAATGCCTGATCTTCCAGTTAGTCAGAGTGCAGGTGACCTGGCAACTTCTGCAGCAACCATATCTCAATCTCAAAAGGATGTAACTATGCATATTCCCAAAGAAAAGTGTAGATCAGATAAGAGTGTGGTGGAGGTGCAAGAAACAGCTGCTGCTGAGTTTAGTTCCTTAAGTGTAAATGATCCAGGACAGTGGACCCATTTGAGCAGTAGCCTTAGGGACTTCCTTGTACTGCATGGGCCACAGCAAGTGAAAAACTTCATGTACCCCAAAGACAATGAAAATAGAAGTTTCCATCCAACACATTACTGGCGTGAAATCCCCAATGGTGACAAAGTGGAGAGGCAATGGCTTATGTACTCAAAACCCCAGAACGCTGCATACCGTTTTTGTTGCAAACTCTTCCAGTCTAATGTTCCAGCCACATTGGGTTCTACAGGAGCAAAGGACTGGAAGAATCTGGCTAGAAATCTGGCGTGCCATGAGAAGGCAGCAAATCACCAGAGAGCATTCCATAGGTGGAAAGAGCTTTAGATGAGACTAAAGTTAAAGGCCACCAGAGATGATCAGCATCAAGAGAAGATTGCATAGAGTCTCTTTACTGGCAAAATGTTCTGAAAAGGCCATTGCAATTGTGAGGATGCTTGCAGCCCAAAACCTAGCACTGTGTGGCGTTTCAGATCAGCTGTATGTGCCAAACAATGGAAACTTCCTTAAAATTGTGGAACTGACGTCTGAGTTTGATGCTGTACTGCAGGAGCATGTAAGAGGAGTCACCACCCAAGAAATGTACACACACCACTACCTTGGAAAAACAATTCAAAATGAGATCATACAGTTACTGGAAACAAAAGTCAAACAGAAGATTGTGGCAGATTGGAAGTCAGCAAGATATTACTCTGTTATTCTGGACTGCACACTTGACATCAGTCATACGGAACAAATGACTTTAATGATGCATTTTGTAACAACAACAGAACCTAGTGAAAATGTCCCTGCAAAGGTGACTGTCAGACAGTATTTTCTAGAATTTCTTGACATTGATGATACTACAGGAGCTGGTATGACAAATGTGCTTCTTAAAAAGCTGGAAGATACGGGAATTGCGATAGCTGACATGAGAGGTCAGGGTTATGATAATGGTTCCAACATGAGAGGAAAGAACAGAGGAATGCAGACACGGATCCCAGAGTTAAACCCTTGAGCTTTTATTGTCCCTTGCAGTTCTCATTCATTGAACTTGGTGGCCAGTGATGCAGAATCAGCTTCTAGTGAGGCTGCTGAATTTTTTAATGTAAGTCAAAGCATCTATATATTTTTCTCTGCATCAACTCATTGATGGCAAATTTTGAAGCAACATCTGGGAACATCCTCTCTGACATTGAAACCACTGAGTGCCACATGATGGGAAAGTCAAGTGGAGGTGATAAAGCCTATCAAACACCAAATTGGGAAGATAGATGATGCCACAGTTGCCATTATGTAGGATAATGCTATGACAGGAATTGTTCATGGGAGAACACTGCCAGAGGGAAATGAAATCACCAGAAACATAGATAACTTCAAATTTCTGTGTGGCTTCGTGTTGTGGCATGACATACTGTTTGAAATAAATGTTGTAAGCAAAAGACTCCAAAGTGTTGACCATGATATATCTGGAGCAATGGAACAACTGGACAAAGCAAAGTCATGCCTACAGTCTTACCTGTCAGATGGGATTTCAAAGCATTCTGAAGAATACACAGATATTGGCAGAGGAACTTCACACTGAAGCTGTTTTCCCACTCATTGAAGAATACAAGAGTCACCGAAGAAGACATTTTGATTACGAGGCATGGGATAATCCCGTAAGAGACCCCAAACAACAATTCAAAGTTGAATTCTTTATCCAGGTGCTAGATTGTGCAATACAGTCAATTGAAGAACATTTCATGCAGCTCAAGGAACAACAAAATATATTTGGGATGTTGTATGATATTCCAAAATGCCTCACTATACCTGAAGAACACCTACAACAGCAATGCAGGGCACTAGAAACAGTGTTGACGCATGATGACATGTGCGATATTGATGCAAGTGATTTAGGTGATGAACTGAAAGCCCTTTCAAGATACATTTCAGCAGGATCAACTCCAAAGGATGTTCTGGAATATATGTGCACAAATAAAATGACCACCTTATTTCCAAATGCTTTTGTTGCTCAGCGCATCCTTCTAACACTTCCTGTAACAGTTGCCAGTGGAGAACGCAGCTTCTCCAAGCTGAAGTTAATAAAAACACATCTAAGCTCCACAAGAGAGACTGGTTGGCTTTGCGACCATCTCAATAGAGAATGAGCTGGCCCAGATTGTGGACCTTCAGGAAGCAGTTCAAATCTTTTCAGTCAAGAAGACATAGAAAGCACCACTTTGATTATTCAAACAGATAAAAATGCCAGTGTTTTCTATGCAGACAAGAAAAGTTACATTTGCTGTTCAGGCGTTTGAAAGTTAAGTGTTACTTAAAATTTTTGAACAAGGCATTTTAAGTTGTTAGTTCTCCTTTATTGGAGTAGGTAGCAGAGCTGTACTATGAGAGGAGTAGAACAGGAAGAAGGCAGAATTGAGACCTTTCGAAATTTTGGCCCAAGCACGGGGGCATGGGAGTGTCATTTGAGCTCCCCGTCTCAGGTGCCAAAATGTTGTGGGCCGGCCCTGACTAGGTACCTTTCTGGAAGATATGCTTTAGCCAAAAACAAGTTAGTGGGTGGCTAACTGATGGAGAATTTCAGACTATATGTCTAATGGTCATTTCTGAATTTATGAATCTTAGCCTTGCTGTTGCTTTCTCAATGAAGCTAGTGGTCGACTGACATTATTTGTGCATGATAATTGTGAACATACTGGGGTGAGTTTTACTAGAGTTTTACTCTACTAAGTAGAGCTGCTTGGAAACATTTTGCTGGAACCATTTTCTGTCAAAATGCAGCTCCACTGAAATCAGAATGCTTTGTGAAATTGTGAATTTTTCTGAAGTTTGCAGGACAAGGAAGGTTCTGACCCCATTGAAATGTACAGTTTTGACATTTTTCAGAACGTTTCAGTATTTCCTTTCCAAAGGATTTTTTTGGTTCTGAAATGTTATCTTTTTATTTTGTATTATTGTCCAGGGGTTCACTCACTGTGAGCAGCACTGCCTGCTGGCCATCCTGGGGATCAGCTCTGCCAGCTTGTGCTCTCCCTCTGATGTTACCTTCTCCTACTTGTCTCGCTCTGATGCCCTGCTCACTCCCAGATCTGCAGCTTCCTCTGTGTGTGGCTTGGCCCTCCAGCCAGGTCTCTAAAGTTCTCCCCTTCTGGGGAATTCAACAATCTTTCTAGACCTGCTGTCTGGCTGGCACCTCCAATACCCTTGCCACTCCCCAATGGCTAGTAGGGGAACCCAGGCCCTCTCACTACACTAGGTTCCAGCTCAAGGACCCTATAACAAGCAGCCCCAGTCCCTGTACAGTCCTCCTACTTGCTGCTGTTTCCCTGGGCTTCTTCCTACATATCTGGCTTCCCTATTCTCTGGGTTTGCCAGCCTCCAACTCCCTCTACTGAGGAGGTGTCTACAGCAGTGGTTCCCAAACTTGTTCCGCCGCTTGTGCAGGGAAAGCCCCTGGCAGGCCAGTCCAGTTTGTTTACCTGCCATGTCCGCAGGTTCAGCCAATTGCAGCTCCCAGTAGCTGTGGTTCGTGGGTCCAGGCTGATGGGAGCTGCTGGAAGCGGCACGGGCCGAGGGATGTGCTTTCCCTGCACAAGCAGCAGAACAAGTTTGGGAACCACTGCTCTAATGTGATATTATCACAAGAAATACTGTGGAGATAATTTTAAGGTAATGTGTCTGCTGTACAATGTAAAATTAGAAAGATCTTCATTTGCGGTAAATTGGTTTACGGTTCATTTTCCACAATAAATAAAACACATTAGTGGTTGATCAAAAATAACATATAAAGGTTAAATCCTCCACTCACTGAGGTATGAGAGTAACCCCATTTCCTGTGCATCTCTTCAGATCAGTGAAATGGCAGAACTCATTTTTGAACGTCTTTTGCCTGCCACTCAGACCTGAGTGCTGCTGATCCAGCTGGGGAAAAAGTTTCTAGATTTACAGCTCCCTTGTACAGGGCCAGTGTGAAATCCAAAACTAACCCCATAACTGAGATTACATTTGGAGTTACAGTTTTTAGTTCAAAGCCTTTTATACTGACTGGTGAACACAGAATAGATTATTTCTGTTCAAGTATACAACCATCATTTTTACAGGTACTGCTTGTTCTATGTACAATGCCACTTTTTCCTGTTTTTAACCACTATATTTGAAATGGATTCATGCCAACCATATTTTTTCCCCTACATCAAGGCCAACAACTACCTCTACAGCAGCTAAATTGGACAATCCAGTTAAGTGACACAAAGTGCCATCTTCCATGAAACATATATCCAGCTCACTAAGTATCTCCCAGCTGTGGTCTGTGGACCACTGGTGGCCTGAGGGTCACTTGCTGGTATTATCTGATACGGGGATCTGACACAGATGTGCAAGCAAGAACCACATTTCAGCGCTAGGTCCTAATCACAGCTTGGATTAGAGCTCTGAAGCCAAATACCCCTGTCACATGATAGAGGTCAATAGGTGTTGACATCCGTGCTTACTGGCTCCTTGTATGGTGCAGACTTTCCTGCTTTTGACTGCAGACACAGCAGATTAGAGGGGAGATTAAATAAAGGGCAAAACTGGACAATGTAACTTTCTTTTTTCATAAAGAACAGATTACTTAATGCTTATTTTAAAGATAAAATATGTCAGTATGTTTCTAATATTAATGTGCCATGTGTAATGTGGTACATGATTGTGAGTGAGGTAGCCCACATGATTGCTAGACAGAGAGAAGTATTCCACAAGAAAATACCTCTATTGAGATCTGGTCTGAACTTTGAAAAGGTTTGGGAATTCCTGCTGTAATGTAATACCCAACTAGTTGAGGATCAAAACTAGGCAATGGCACAAGAAGCCAGAATAAGCCTTAGACCAAACAGGATATTGCACACCTTTCTTGACAACTCCCAGAATCCTCTCTGAAAAGAAAATTCATATTATAGTCAGTGACACTGGCAGAGCAGGTGCCAGCTCCTGCTAAACTCATAGGCCTCACTGAACACTGACAAAAATCAATCTGGCTCACCCATATGCTAGTATTGTTAAAATAGGTATTAAATAGGCATAGAGATGTGTTTACTGTTTGGACTTTATGAAATGCTTGTGAGTTGCAGCATGCAGTAATCTCACTTATAATAGCTGTATCCCATGTTAGAAGGTAATATTTAAGTGTTTTGCTCTGTAACTATAAAAGTGTTTGCTGTGAAACCGAAAACTCCCAGTCAGGACAATGGCTTGTCTGATGTCTACAGGCCTGCCCAACAAAAGGAGGCCTGTAGACACCAGACAAGCCATTGTGGAACATAAGTGGACAAAAGACTTTGTTGATTGCTCCCACCACCACCACCCATGAAGAGGGGATTTGCACAAACTTTCATCCCATCACAGTTTGACCTGGAGAAAGAAAATAAAAATTCCTGTCAAGAAGAAATTGTTGTCCTTCTGCTGCTTAAACTTCAGGGAGTGGGCAAGACTTCTAAGCATAAGCAGGAGATGCCTGGCTGTTTAGCTTGGGTTAGCCTTAAAAGCCATATTACATTGCACATTACAGCAGCTCCTACTACTTTTTGAAACCTACACTGTAATTCATTTGTGTGTATGTTTACCAGTTTTTCCTTAGTTAATAAATCTTCAGTTAATTTGTTATAGGCTTGGCTACAAGCATTGTCTCTGGTTTGAGATCTGAAGTGCAGTGGGCCTGGGGTAAGTGATTGGTCCTTTGGGCTTGGGAGTAACCTGAATAGTGTTGTGATTTGGAGTGTAAGGTACCATCTACCACAAAGGCAGGCTTGCCTGGATGGCAAGATAGGCTGGAGAACCCCAGGGGACTGTCTGTGACTCCATGTTAAGGCTGTTGTAGTGCTTGAGGTGTTCACACTTGATACATGGTTGATAAAATCTAATTATAGAATACACAACCTATTTGGGTTTTGTGCCCTGTTTCTTAACAGTCTGCCCTAGGGTTGGCACCCATGGGCATGAGCCACTCTAGACAGTTTGACACAGGCCTTGGTCACAGTTGCATCCACGTGAAAGATCCTCTGACAATACTTATATTGCAAATGAAAGAAGACAGGGCAGTACGTAGAGTGTATATAAATACTGTTTCATTGTCACAATAAACATCTTATTCTGATGTCCAGTACAAAATTATAGCTGTTTAAAGGAGGAGCCAAAGCTATTTTACTTACAGATCCTTTGGCCATCAGAGACTTAGCTATGCATTCATACCTGGGGACATATCCATCCATGCTAAACTATTCCTACATAAGGGTTTTATTAATCTCTGGTCTAATTCAAACAGTCTTAGCTTATGTTATGATGACAGGTTTCAGAGTAGCAGCCATGTTAGTCTGTATTCGCAAAAAGAAAAGGAGTACTTGTGGCACCTTAGAGACTAACAAATTTATTAGAGCATAAGCTTTCGTGAGCTACAGCTCACTTCATCGGCTGCATTTGCTGTAGCTCACGAAAGCTTATGCTCTAATAAATTTGTTAGTCTCTAAGGTGCCACAAGTACTCCTTTTCTTGTTATGATGACAGTCATACCTCCCATGGGTCAGATACTGGTGATCTGATATCCATCCTTTGTTTTGACCTGTCTGGCTCTCTCCCCATGGCAAGGAATAGTTGGTTTAAAATATCAGTTTTATAATGATGTGAGGGAAGGCTAGGCTCATGAGAAACTTATTATTGCAAGGGACAGTTTTGCCCTAATTCATGTTAGGAGAACCCAGAGTTACCCTTGGTCTTAAAAAGAACGAGAAGAGAGAAATAGAGAGAGCAATACAAAAATACTGTGGAGGAAAAACAATACAGTATTAACATACTGCATGTGTCAAATCTGACATTTAGTCACATCTGTTCACCATGCACACAGTGAAGCTGACACGTGTGCTTTAAAGTAGGATGTTAAGCAAAGTTTGAACTGCACACATACATATTCCCCATCATCCTTCAAACAAAGGATGTTCTTATGGGACATCACTGACAAAAACGTACTTCAGTATATATAGGATTTCTGACTTTAGGTTTTAACTGAGAAACACTGATAAAATACCCCAATACATGAAACCAAATCAAACCAAACCAACAAAATGTTGTTTATCCACTAATCACCTGAAAAACATCAGAAATGGTTACTTACATCTGAGGGCTTGTCTACATGGAGCATCATTAGGAACTATAGTGGTGTCATTGTACACTAATGTGTGGCACATTAATTAGTTTGAGTAGACACTGCCGGTGCATGCTGATGTTTTCCTAGTGCGCTTTTATATAGCTCTGTTTGAATCAGTAGTATGTTAAAGCACACTAGGGAACATCACAAAGACATTACAGTGTAGACAAAGAGAGACCTGAAAACCCCTGACTTTTGGACATCTACATAAAACTAAAAAACTGGTAAAAATAACCTCCAAAATGAAACTAATAAACCCTACAAAATCTAGAAGTCCTAAATATATTACAGATCCCAAATACACATCTTACAACGTTACCCCTGAGCTCTGAACCCTTACTGTAGAATCTTATATTTTATAAAGGACACATTGTCAACACACAAATTAATGAGAACAATGTTTCAGTATAGACATATCATGTACTAACAATTGCGTGCGTTCACACCATACAATTGTATTCTGTTTGTATAGCAATTCCATATGCTACCTGCATGTGGTAAACCTTCTATCATTAGGATTTCTGGTGCAGATTTTCTGCATGAGTGCCATAAAAGTACTGTCAGCCAAGATGGGAAAGACCTACCTGAAGAGTACAAAAACTTTTTCACATCATGCACTAGATACTTTCATATGGGGTAAAAACTTTGTTATGATAAGTAGCACTGTTAATTAATCACAGTTAACTCACACAATTAACTCCAAAAATTAATTATGACTTTAAAAAGTAATTGCGATTAATCACAGTTTTAATCACACTGTTAAAAAATAATAGAATACCAAATGAAATTTATTAAATATTTTTGGCTGTTTTTCTACATTTTAAAATATATTGAGCTCAATTACAACACTGAATGCAAAGTGTACAGTGCTCACTTTTTATTATTTTATATTACAAATATTTGCATTGTAAAAATTATAAACAAAAGAAATAGTATTTTTCAGTTCACCTGATACAAATACTGAAGAGCAATCTCTTTATTGTGAAAGTGCAATTTACAAATGTACATTTTTTTATTACATAATTGCACTCAAAAACAAAACAATGTTAAACTTTAGAGCCCACAAGGTCACTCAGTCCTACCTCTTGTTCAGACAATTGCTAAGGCAAACAAGTTTGTTTACATTTACAGAAGATAATGCTGCCCGCTTCTTATTTACAATGTCATCTGAAAGTGAGAACAGGTATTTGCATGGTACTTTTGTAGACAGTGTGGCAAGGTATTTATGAGCCAGATATGCTAAATATTCATATGCCCCTTCGTGCTTTGGCCACCATTCCAAAGAACATGCTTCCATGCTGATGATGCTCATTACAAAAATAATGTGTTCATTAAATTTGTGACTGAACTCCTTGAGGGAGAATTGTATGTCTCCTGCTGTGTTTTACCTGCATTCTGTCATATATTTCATGGTATAGCAGTCTCCGATGATGACCCGGCATATATTTGTCATTACTGACACCTAGAGGTAGTTTCATAAGATAACATTTTGCTGTACTGTAATAGCTGGTAATAGTATCGATAAGTACTAGAACAACGGCTAAAATGGTAATGAAAATTTGGGAAATGTTTGAATACAGACTTACTTAAGTTAAAATGGTATCCTATGCGTAGGTAGCTGAAAACCAGCATATAGGAAGGTAAAGGACATGAAAATCATGGCAAAATTGTTTTGGTTCCTTGAACAGCCCAGCACAGTTGCATGAGGAGACCTTATGCTATTTTGGTTTGTGGTCCAGGTGCAGCTGATTCAGGTGATTGCTGCCCAACCATCTCGTTAATTTTATTGTAGCACATAGCTTGTGTATGCTAAAAATTCAGCCATGAACTTTGCTGACACCTGGTGGATTCCACTGACAAAACAGTGAGATACTAATCTGCGTTTACTTCATGTGTGTGGCTGGCTGTCTGATGTCTCCCTTAAAATTAACAGTCACTTAAGTTTCTTCAAATGATCATTCCTGCATTTTAGCAAAGCTATCTGTGCAATGTTTGCTTCTCTGAGTCAAAAATTATTTGCTTTCTAACAATATCTTGGATATGAATGAACTGATATGTTTGGAGAATGTGTTCTGTTTTATTTCACGCTCTAATTATGACCAGAATCTGCTGTAGGGAATAACATGACAAATTGGTCTGTCTTAAAGTTGTCTAGGTTGTCTTTTAACTCGAAGACTGTAATCTAATTGGAAGTCTACAACTTCTCTCAAATGGCACCACGGGCAACACAGTGGAATATCTAAAATGGAACTGAGATCAATGATTCAGCCCTTGATTTTTGGTTTTGTGTATACTCATGTAAATCAGAAGTTACTTTACTGAAGCCAAAAGAAATTACATTGGTTTAATGCTTCTGTAAGTGAGATCAGAAGCAGGCCCATGCTACTTAGTATATCTGCATATATAATATGAAAGAAAAGTAATGAGAAAGGCAGTATGGTCCAATAGATAGGGAGTCAGGTGATCTGGATTTTATTCCTTGCTCTGCAACCTTGGGCAAGTCAGTTTCCTTATCTGTGCCTCAGTTTCCCCTCCCACGTTTGGGGATCCTGTCTGTTTAGAATATAAACTTTTGGGGACAGAGTTTGTCTCTTAGGCGTGGGCTACTCTAGAAAATTAGATCTGTTTAACTTAGTTGGTCAGCGGTGTGAAAAATCCACGCCCCTGAGCGGCATAGTTAAGCCGACCAAATCCCTGTGTAGACACACTGGGTTGACAGAAGAATTCTTCCATTAATCTAGATACAACCTCTCGGGGTGGTGGATTACCTATGTTGACAGGAGAATCCCTCCCTTCAGCGTAGGTAGTGTCTACACTGAAGCGCTGCGTGTCACAGATGCAGTGGTGCCACTGTAGTGTTTTAAGGGTAGACAAGCCTTTATATGCACAGCACCTAGCTCAATGGGAATTCAGTGTCAATGGCGATTTCAAGATGCTACTATAACACAAATAATAGCATTACCATAATCTTTGAAAGATGCTCCATTAGAGATCAGCCCTGTGGGCTAGTGACAGCATCATGCACTAATACTGAAATCTTTGCCATAGCTCTCAGGATGGTTAGTCAAAAGATAGCACTTTGACCCATTGAAGGAGAATGTTTCTTATCGCTATACAGGCAGTCCCTGACAGAATGAAGACATTGCTTTTCTAGGCTCAGTAGGGAACCTCCTTCTCACTGGAGACACTGATGGGGCAAAGGGAAGTATCTTTTCCATGCTCAACAACTTTACACATTATTAATTTCCTTTTCAGTCATTTTTAAGAGCAAAAAGTCATCAATCTGTTTATTTTACTAATGGTTTATTGGATTTTCTGGTTTAACATTGTCAATATGCATATGAATATACATAGAAAAGCTCTTTCACTGGAGGATTTCAAAAAGAGGCTTGGTAACCATCTGTCTTGGATGGTTTAGACATAACAAATCCTGCATCTCAGCAGGGGGTTAGACCAGATGATCCTTGTGGTCCCTTGTAACCCTATTGTAATATAAGAAAAGTCATTTAAACTCTTCTTCCTAGAAGGAGACATTAAAACAGTGGTTCCCAAACTTGTTCCGCCGCTTGTGCGGGGAAAGCCCCTGGCGGGCCGGGCCAGTTTGTTTACCTGCTGCGTCTGCAGGTTTGGCCAATCACAGCTCCCAGTGGCCACGATTCACTGCTCCAGGCCAATGGGAGCTGCTGGAAGAGGCAGCCAGCGCAGCCCTCTGCTCACACCGCTTCCAGCAGCTCCCATTGGGCTGGAGCAGCAAACTGCGGCCACTGGGAGCTGCGATTGACCAAACTTGCGGACGCGGCAGGTAAACAAATTGGCCCGGCCTGCCAGGGGCTTTCCCTGCACAAGTGGTGGAACAAGTCTGGGAACGACTGCATTAAAAAATGTAAGTCAAGAAAGGATAAAAAGCACTGGTTACAATAATACCTACTTCCGTTGGTTGTAAAGAACTTTATTGAACTTTATTTATTAAATAAAGGACATAACCCCTTCTCAAAAATTCTTTAGTCTTTTATAACCAGGGAAGACTGGACAATTTCCTATTAGAAAACAGAAGGAAAGACCCTCTTAAGTTCCTATAGAAGTAACTATCCTGTATAACCAAAAGATGGATCCACCCGTGTCAGTGGGAGTTTTGCGATGGATCTCAAGACGAATAGATTCTAGGACCTAAACTCTTACAGTTTTATTTTTGTTATTTTATTACACTGTTAAAATTTAAATTTTCTATGATTTAATTAGGCACAACTGTCACCACTTGTTTAAAATATATATTTATGTATATTTTAAAATGAAAAGAAACCTCAAAGGCTGGTTTAGTGGCTATCTTTTGTCTTCTACAAAATACAGTAGGTTTCAGTGAAACTAGTTAAAACAAATGCTTTGTGTTAGATTTGGGTAACAGCAGTTTGAGTTATTTATATAGCAAATACTAAACTTATTTTCAACACTCCTCAGATTTTACTTTTAGAGCTAAACATGTTTTTAAAATGGCCTCTGTGGAAATCAGACAAGTACAAAATTTTTAACTCTCCTCCGAATCACCCCCATGCAATGTTATACACCAAATAACATTTAAATAAACAAATAACCAACAGACAGCTGCAGTGGCACAGGAGCTAGCAAACAGAGCTCTAAACAGGGGAGTTTGAGTGGGAGTTCTGTTGGAGGAGAAGGTAGTTGTACTTGGTTTTGTATTTTTAGTATTTGTGTGTGTGTGAAGGGGTTTTGTGCTGGGAGAGCAGCTGAGCCCTGCCTAGGGGGTGGGGCTTCTGACTAGGGGCCCTATAAAGGTAGCCAGCCAGTCAGGCAGTGGCACAGGAGCTAGCAAACAGAGCTCTAAACAGGGGAGTTTGAGTGGAAGTTTGCAAGGGGAGTTTGGATTGTGGTGCTTGTTTGGGGTTTGCTTTTGCTGGGGGGGGGGGGGTGGTCTTTTTGGTGTGGCTTGTGTTTCCCAGATTAACAGGATTTAGGTGGGAAGGCGATGACAGATACGGAGGCAGCTGTGGGAGTGACTCCTGTAGTGGAAGACACATTGAGGATGACTAGATGTGGAAGCTGTGGTATGTACATGATCCTGGAGGGGGGAAACGGTAAGAGTTTTTTCTGCATGAAATGCCGTCTGATAGAGCTGATGGAGGAAAAGATCCGAGGTTTGGAGATGCAGGTGGAAAGTCTCGTTGAGTTTCGGAAGGGGTTTGAGCAGATGATGGAGCAAAGATATGAGGTATCTGAAGGGAAAAGCTCAGACTCACAGATGGAAGCAGGGCTGGGGAATTTTGAGGAGAGACTGGATGAGGAAAGTGGTCAGTGGAAACATGTGACTAAAAGAACCAGGCAGAGAAAAAGATGGGTTAGTGAAGGAGAAATAGAGCTTAGGAACAGGTTTGCAGAGTTGGAAAATGAAGAAGGGGCTCAGCAGGTACTTGTTGAAGGTGGAAGGGTAAGGAAGAAGAGAAGAGAGGCTAGTCCTATAGAAAAAGGGGAAGAGTCAAGGGACACTACACCAAATATGAGCCCCAGGAGGATACAGGATGGGTTGAAGAAGATTGTAAGGGAAAATAGGAATGGAAAGAACTTGCAGCCAGAGGGAACAGGGGAGAGACTGGAGAATAGCACTGTCACCAGGAAAAGGCAGGTCTATGTGTTCGGGGACTCTTTATTGAGAAGAATAGACAGGCCTGTAACTAGAGCTGATCCTGAGAATAGAAGGGTGTGCTGTCTTCTGGGTGCTAAGATACGGGATGTAGACCTGAGGTTGAAAAGGATCCTAAAGGGAGTGGGAAAGAATCCCCTAATTATCCTTCATGTGGGAACAAATGATACGGCTAGATTCTCGCTGGAAAGTATTAAGGGAGACTATGCTAGGCTGGGGAAGACGCTTAAGGAAATTGAGGCTCAGGTGATCTTTAGTGGGATCCTTCCTGTTCCTAGAGAAGGGCAACAAATGTCTGACAAGATTATGACTGTCAACAGATGGCTTAGGCAGTGGTGCTATAAGGAGGGCTTTGGGATGTATGGCCACTGGGAGGCATTCACGGACAGAGGCCAGTTCTCTCGGGATGGACTTCATCTGAGTAGGGAAGGAAATAGACTTCTAGGATCGAGGCTGGCACAACTGATAAAGAGAGCTTTAAACTAGGAATTGGGGGGAGATGGATGGGAGATGTCCAGAAAATCTCCACGCCAGATTTTAGCATTGAGAGGGAAAAAGACAAAGTAAGAAAGGATACAGCCGTGGGTAGGAGAATGTATATAAGGAGCGAGGGCGGTGTGGATACTAGTCTAATAGGTTATACTGGCTGTAGAATGACTGTGCCTAATAGGGTACAAAATGTGAGCGAGTCCAAACAGCAAAAATTAAGATGTTTGTACACCAATGCGAGGAGTCTAGGTAACAAAATGGAGGAACTAGATCTACTGGTGCAGGAAGTGAAACCAGATATTATAGGGATAACAGAAACATGGTGGAATAGTAGTCATGACTGGACTACAGGTATTGAAGGGTATGTGCTCTTTAGGAAAGACAGAAACAAAGGTAAAGGGGGTGGAGTAGCATTGTATATCAACGATGAGGTAGAATGTAAAGAAATAAGAAGCGATGCAATGGATAAGACAGAGTCCGTCTAGGCAAAAATTACATTGGGGAAGAAAACTAGTAAAGGCTCTCCTACGATAGTGCTTGGGGTGTGCTATAGACCTCCAGGATCTAATTTGGATATGGATAGAGCCCTTTTTAATGTCTTTAATAAAGTAAATACTAATGGAAACTGCATGATCATGGGAGACTTTAACTTCCCAGATATAGACTGGAGGACCAGTGCTAGTAATAATAGGGCTCAGATTTTCCTAGATGCGATAGCTGATGGATTCCTTCATCAAGTAGTTGCTGAACCGACTAGAGGGGATGCCATTTTAGATTTAATTTTGGTGAGTAGTGAGGACCTCATAGAAGAAATGGTTGTAGGAGACAATCTTGGCTCAAGTGATCATGAGCTAATTCAGTTCAAACTAAATGGAAGGATTAACAAAAATAAATCTGCAACTAGGGTTTTTGATTTCAAAAGGGCTGACTTTCAAAAATTAAGGAAATTAGTTAGGGAAGTGGATTGGACTGAAGAATTTATGGATCTAAAGGTAGAGGAGGCCTGGGATTACTTTAAATCAAAACTGCAGAAGCTATCGGAAGCCTGTATCCCAAGAAAGGGGAAAAAATTCATAGGAAGGAGTTGTAGACCAAGCTGGATGAGCAAACGTCTTAGAGAGGTGATTAAGAAGAAGCAGAAAGCATACAGGGAGTGGAAGATGGGAGGGATCAGCAAGGAAAGCTACCTAATTGAGGTCAGAACATGTAGGGATAAAGTGAGACGGGCTAAAAGTCAAGTCGAGTTGGACCTTGCAAAGGGAATTAAAACCAATAGTAAAAGGTTCTATAGCCATATAAATAAGAAGAAAACTAAGAAGGAAGAAGTGGGGCCGCTTAACACTGAGGATGGAGTGGAGGTTAAAGATAATCTAGGCATGGCCCAATATCTAAACAAATACTTTGCCTCAGTCTTTAAGGCTAAAGAGGATCTTGGGAATAATGGTAACATGACAAATGGGAAGGAGGATATAGAGGTAGATATTACCATATCAGAGGTAGAAGCGAAACTGAAACAGCTTAATGGGACTAAATCGGGGGGCCCAGATACTCTTCATCCAAGAATATTAAAGGAATTGGCATCTGAAATTGCAAGCCCATTAGCAAGAATTTTTAATGAATCTGTAAACTCAGGAATAGTACCGAATGATTGGAGAATTGCTAATATAGTTCCTATTTTTAAGAAAGGAAAAAAAAGTGATCCGGGTAACTACAGGCCAGTTAGTTTGACATCTGTAGTATGCAAGGTCCTGGAAAAAATTTTGAAGGAGAAATTAGTTAAGGACATTGAAGTCAATGGTAAATGGGACAAAATACAACATGGTTTTACAAAAGGTAGATCGTGCCAAACCAACCTAATCTCCTTTTTTTGAAAAAGTAACAGATTTTTTAGATAAAGGAAATGCAGTGGATCTAATTTACCTAGATTTCAGTAAGGCATTTGATACCGTGCCACATGGGGAATTATTAGTTAAATTGGAGAAGATGGGGATCAATATGAACATCAAAAGGTGGATAAGGAATTGGTTAAAGGGGAGACTGCAACGGGTCCTACTGAAAGGCGAACTGTCAGGTTGGAGGGAGGTTACCAGTGGAGTTCCTCAGGGATCGGTTTTGGGACCAATCTTATTTAATCTTTTTATTACTGACCTTGGCACAAAAAGTGGGAGTGTGCTAATAAAGTTTGCAGATGATACAAAGCTGGGAGGTATTGCCAATTCGGAGAAGGATCGGGATATTATACAGGAGGATCTGGATTACCTTGTAAACTGGAGTAATAGTAATAGGATGAAATTTAATAGTGAGAAGTGTAAGGTTATGCATTTAGGGATTAATAACAAGAATTTTAGCTATAAATTGGGGATGCATCAATTAGAAGTAACAGAAGAGGAGAAGGACCTTGGAGTATTAGTTGATCATAGGATGACTATGAGCTGCCAGTGTGATATGGCTGTGAAAAAAGCTAATGCGGTTTTGGGATGCATCAGGAGAGGCATTTCCAGTAGGGATAAGGAGGTGTTAGTACCGTTATACAAGACACTGGTGAGACCTCACCTAGAATACTGTGTGCAGTTCTGGTCTCCCATGTTTAAAAAGGATGAAGGGCTACTAGGATGATCCGAGGAATGGAAAACTTGTCTTATGAAAGGAGACTTAAGGAGCTTGGCTTGTTTAGCCTAACTAAAAGAAGGTTGAGGGGAGATATGATTGCTCTCTATAAATATATCAGAGGGATAAATATAGGAGAGGGAGAGGAATTATTTAAGCTCAGCACCAATGTGGACACAAGAACAAATGGGTATAAACTGGCCACCAGGAAGTTTAGACTTGAAATCAGACGAAGGTTTTTAACCATCAGAGGAGTGAAGTTTTGGAATAACCTTCCAAGGGAAGCAGTGGGGGCAAAAGATCTATCTGGTTTTAAGATTCTACTCGATAAGTTTATGGAGGAGATGGTATGATGGGATCATGGGATTTTGGTAAGTAATTGATCTTTAAATATTCAGGGTAAATAGGCCAAATCCCCTGAGATGGGATATTAGATGGATGGGATCTGAGTTACTATAGAAAATTCTTTCCTGGGTATCTGGCTGGTGAATCTTGCCCATATGCTCAGGGTTTAGCTGATTGCCATATTTGGGGTCGGGAAGGAATTTTCCTCCAGGGCAGATTGGAGAGGCCCTGGAGGTTTTTCGCCTTCCTCTGTAGCATGGGGCATGGTTGACTTGAGGGAGGCTTCTCTGCTCCTTGAAGTCTTTGAACCATGATTTAAGGACTTCAATAGCTCAGACATGGGTGAGGATTTTCATAGGAGTGGGTGGGTGAGATTCTGTGGCCTGCGCTGTGCAGGAGGTCGGACTAGATGATCAGAATGGTCCCTTCTGACCTTAGTATCTATGAATCTAAATGCTCAGTATATTAGAAGCAGAAAATACAAATTCTGGAAGCATCAAATTCTAAAAATAAGAATATGCATAGAAAAAGTTACAGAGCTGAGTGATGGAATCCTCAGCCTCCACCTGAAATTGCTAGTTTACGGTGAGATCAGTGTTGTTCCTGCAGGAATATGGCTCCACAGCATGCAGAGGCTTTCGGCTGCCTACTATTTGCTTTGCATTGGGAATCTTTTAGAGGCATGGAAGCCCTTAGCTGAAAGACATGAAGTGAGTTAGTTCCCTGAAACACAGAATTATAAATGACAGGAGCATTAAGAAACTCTTATGCTGAATTTCAGCATAGCATCGTAATATATCGTTGGGCGGGAGGGGTAGATTGGCCATCCTTGCCTCTCGTGTAGTCTTATTACCAGAAAGAAAAACACGTGACAGATGTTAGTCACTCATTTAATGGACTAATGAGTCATTCAGACACCACAGTGATGGATGTGTTAAGAGAGGCTAAATAAACCACTATTCTCAAACTCTGCTTTTAACCACAACATAACCCAGTGCCTTGAACAACTCTGGAGTTCTCATGTTATCTAGTGTATGCCTCATCCAATACTCCTTCCACAATCCCAGCTCTCATGGGCAAAAGCAAACACTGGAAACAGCAATTGACAAGAAAATGTCCTTAAATCCATCATATCACACATGGCAAAAATAGAACTCTCCCATACTCAAAACTGTGCTGATCATCGGTGCTAGATCGTAAGTCAAGAATCCAGTCATTATGCATGACCTAATAGCAGGTAAGACCCAAACATTTACCTACCAGACAAGAACTTGCTTAGATCAGCATTTCTCAACTGGTGGGTCACAACCTCCAAGGTGATTGCAAAAGATGATTAGGAGGCCATGAATCTAAAGCAGGGGTGGGGAACCTACTGCATGAGGGCTGGATCCGGCCCCCTTGCTTAATTTCATCTGGCTCACGGTGCCCCACCACCACCCGCAGGGTGAGCGCCGGCTCATCCAGCTGCAGGAGGAAGCCCTGAGCCTCTGAGGACCCCCTCCCCGAGAAGGTGAGTGGCCCACAATTGATTTTTTTCTGTGGGTCAATGGCCCATGACAGAAAAAAGGTTCCCTACCCCTCGTCTAAAGCAAGGAAAACTCATCCTCCCTCTCTGCACATTCTTACCCTTCAAGATCAAGTATTCTCTGTCAGCCTATTGAAATATTGAGTTAGATGACACCTTGGACTCACTGCTGAACCACATACATCATACTCTAAGAACATGCAAAACCTGTGGTGGGCTGGTGATCCCGTTACCTGTCATTCTGAAACACAAACGAAAATCCACAGGAACTATTATAAAGCATTTGACTGTTCCAACTCAATCTGTGAGTCACACAAAATCAACAGATATATAAATATATCAATAAATATACAGACTTCAAGAAATGAAAAGTTTTTGGTGGTATTGATAGGTCTGAAGATTTCGCCATTATGATCAGGATCTATCAGCCAAGAATTTAAAAGCAGGTGCCTAAGATTAGGTTGCTAAGTCTGTAAAATGTTTGGGCATCCAGCAGCTCCTACTGTAGTCAGAACATCCCTGTGCTTTGCATATTTCACAATGAATTGCTGATACCATTAACCATTCCAGGAAACGTGGACCATACTTTGTGAGGAAAATCCATTTTGCCTTGACCTTCCTCGTCTCTTGCTTGTGTACCAGGACTTGATTCTGAGATAGCTGGAGTCTCCTACAAAACTGTTTTGTTGTAAATAGTTTGTTTTCCTTTCTCTGATGTTTAACAGAGGTCAAGGATTTCTTGTTCTTATCCACTATATCTGAAACAACGTTAGTCTCTCGGTCTGTAATATGTTTTATAATTTGATACGTATTTCCATTTTTTAAAAAGCCATGTTAGGGATATATCAATTCTAAAGAAAATACTGTGTGGGCCAACAATGCACAATGCAGTAGGATAATGGGGAACACTCTGTGCTCATGTGACCAAGCAACTTAAGACACATTAATAGGCATTTCATATGGTTGAAAGATATCTGTAGAGTCACTTTATAATTTCTTCTGAGCATGCTGTCAGGGATGACTCTCACCTTTGGTAAGCTTGAACCATGTTCATCTGATTCTCAGTTACACTAAGGCCTCTAAGGCCACTAAGACAGAATGAATGATAACAATTCCTTGAGACTGTTCCCCATGCAGGGTGCCTATCTGGTCAACAGAGAAAGGCCTTACACTGGCATTGCTCCCAGACCCTTAGTTTAGGGGCATATCTGAGAAGTGGCCAGACTGCCTTTCACCATGTGCATATATTCTGCTCCTAAGGCCTATATGGCACCATGAGAAGCAAAGCTCAAATTGAAGCAGACTTGCACTGGGGACTAGGCAGGACACAAAATACAGAAAGCACAAAGATGGCTTAACACGACCATCATTCCTCCCCTCCTCCTTCCCAAAGCTTAGGGGAAAACTAACTCCAAATAAGTCCATGTGTGACTACATTGAAAATAGATGCTTGTTGGGCCAAAATCTAGCTCCATGAATCAATAGATTAATGACTATTTGCACCAGCTGAGGATCTGGACCACTGAGTCTCTAAAGAGGGGAAAAAAATCTGAAAAACATTTTGATTCTTCTTGAAATACCTTGGTATTTTGAGCTTTTTGTCCCTTTCTTTTTAAAAGCTCTATCTCAGAGATCTCCTCACTCTCAGAGGCAAGAAAATCACTCCGGAATGCCTTCTCACTGCCAGAAGAGATCATATAGCACAGCAGCATGACATGCAGCAAAGAAAGAAAATGATCTTGCTTGCATGTTTGTGCACATGAGCACTTGCCGAGCCTCATCACTTAGGATCATAGAATCATAGGACTGGAAGGGACCTAGATCAAGAGGTCATCTAGTCCAGTCCCCTGCACTCGTGGCAGGACTAAGTATTATCTAGACCATCGGTGACAGGTGTTTTTCTAACCTACTCTGAAAAATGTCCAATAATGGAGATTCCACAACCTCCCTAGGCAATTTATTCCAGTGCTTAACCACTCTGACTGTTAGGAAGTTTTTCCTAATGGCCAACCTAAACCGCCCTTGCTGTAATTTAAGCCCATTGCTTCTAGTCCTATCCTCAGAGGTTAAAAGAACAATTTATCTCCCTCCTCCTTGTAACCACCCTTTTATGTACTTGAAAACTGTTTATCATGTCCTTTCTCAGTCTTCTCTTCCCCAGGCTAAACAAACCCAGGATTTTTTCAATCTTCCCTCATAGGTCATGCTTTCTAGACCTTTAATAATTTTTATTGCTTTTCTCTGGACTTTCTCTAATTTGTCCACATCTTTCCTGAAATGTGGCATCTGGAACCAGACACAATACTCCAGTTGAGGCCTAATCAGCGTGGAGTGGAAGAATTTCTTCTCCCATCTTGCTTACAACACCCCTGCTAATACATCCCAGAATGACGTTTGCTTTTTTTTTTGCAACAATGCTACACTGTTCACTCATATTTAGCTTGTGATCCACTTAATCAATATGTGGATAATTAAGGGCACAAATGATCTTCTTACTTTAAAAAAAACCTGCTAGATTGTTTTAAAACTGAAGGTATCATCAAGGAAAGCTGAATGGAATTTGTTTTATTTCACAAAGAGAATAATTTTGGCCCAAATTGCTCAGTACTTACAATTTCATGAGTAAAGGTTAATGTTTTAAACTGAAGTTTGAGGCACAGGCTAATTGTCTTGAATCTATTTTCACAGCATGGCGGGGTGGGAGGGAATAGCACATGAAACCAAAATTACTAAAATATGCATACACTAAAAAAATAATCACTTTGAAACATGATACAGCACACACACACACACACACACACACACACAATATAACATCAGGAGCTAAACCACCAGTTACATAGTTTCCTGCCTTCTTTTCCCTTTTCCCTTTCAGACATTTACAGCAAATCTTTGAATTAAGATTGTCCTAGTTATCATGGCAAGGATACAAGACTGAATCATTATTGTAGGCTTTCCTAACATTTTAAGGGATTGAGGGTATTACAGTAAATATTTTCTCTTGGAATAAATTAGCAGCATGGAAGATGAGGGAAGTTTTCTCATAGTTCAAAACCAAAACTAATTTGCTTTTATTTTTCTTACATGAAGAAAAAATAATTGCTCTCTTTAAGTTTTAAAATCATAATTTGTCATTTATTTCATGGTTTAAAAACTTTCAGTTCATTTAGATTAAAATAAAATTTTGTCCAAAACAAATATACTCAGAGATTTACTGTATAACAACACAGTGGGGACATGATCTATCATTCTCTGCCACGGACACTTAACAGTGGGCAAGTCACTAACACATCCTTCAGTTTTGCCATGTTTATACTGGGGTCTTAGTCACCAGAATAAGTTAAAGAAGCTCTGGGACTGTTCTCTTTTGCACCAGAGGTCAGTTTGGTTCCCTGCAACCTCTAGGACTGGGAAAAGAAAGCGGACATAAAACCACACTTCTGAGGTGAACTGAGCACTGTTGTCAGAGGGGTTTTACTTTTGTGTGTGTGGGTGTTAATTTCTTAATTTTTTTTAAAAAAACATTGTGAATCACCGTATCATAGTACCTTTAATTTTTTTGTCTCCAAACTAATTTGGAGGTGATCAACATTCTCTGTCACTGAAAGCTATATAGTGGCTGCACTGTGAATTGGGGAAAGAATGGTGCACACATTGTTTCTTTGAAAAGATTATATCTGCAAAGATATGCAGCTACATTCTGCCTACTCAAGGTCTTGGCCCATCCTTTCCCTTGCCTTCCAGTTTCATTTTTTCTCAAGCTTTCCAGTTTCTCTGTCTCTGCTGAACTCTTCCTTCTAACCAATCTGCAAGACTTCCATTTAATTTAACATATTTTCCCCTGTCTTGCACCTTGTATAGTCATCTGCACCTGTGCAAAGTGAACATAATCCAGATCAGAGGCACAAGTCAATACAAACCAAGGGGGCTTGCTTTATCTTACCTCTCTCTACCCCCCAGTTACTTGCAAAGCTGATTGGGGGCTGTAGTGAAAAGAGGTTTAAAAGAAATAAAAGCATTATAATAGTATGTAATATTCAAGCAATCTAGTGGTATGGTTGCCCAAGAATCATTTTAAAATTTGTAATAGAAATTGCTGGTACAGTTTTAGAGGCTGAGATATTCCATGAAATTTAACAAAATGAAGACTGAAAACAGAAAAATCGCAATTTCAATAAGACCTTTATGGAAAAATCTTCCAAGGAGTGTGATGGAAGCCACTTCATGTGGAATATTTAAAAGTTGACTGCACAAATAATGAGAAAAAATATATTGCAGGAAAAAATCCTAAACGGAAGGAAGATGGATTAATGACCAATGGATCTTATATTTCTAACTTCTATGGGACCAATTTTGCCCTCCATATCTCCCACACAAATCCACCCCTGAAGAATTGACTGTGAGTCTGATACTGCATGTAATCACTACATCGAACTGGTGTTCCTATCAATGGCTTGAGGGCCCTTTTTCTGAGCGTGTGTACAAAATGAATTGACAAATTGCTAACAACCAATGTTTCAAAGAGAATCTTTTAACTGCATGACCTAAGTCAAGTCTCAGGACTATTTTTGTGGGATGCTCTCACTCTCAAAGTCTTACAACAGCTGATGAGTAGGTAGCAAACAGTGTCCGGAAAAATAATCAAAGATAACTTGAGAGGACTGAGCTGTGAGATTAGGGTTTATAATGATAAACTTCATGATTAGTATAATTATGATTTGCAGACAGATGGTACAGATATCATTATGAACAACTGGAAAAACCCAGTTGGCAAGCAAGGTCTCCATTTTTGTTTAATAAGCTCTCCAAGTCCACACAAACCCTTGTGGAGCTTAATTTGATTAAATGAGAAATCTACAAGACTGACAAAATTAAGCCCATAAATACAGTGGCTCAGATCCTCATCTGTCATCAAAGAGGCAGAAAGATGCCTTTTGCCCTTTCCTGACCCTGAGCAGCTCTGCACTAGTCTGTTCCACTCCCCCACTCCTCTCCTCACAAATTGGATCAGGGTTAAAGCTGGTTTAAATGGCACCGGTTTCCAAGGACCCTGAGAGGCCATAAGTGTAGCCAGGAATCACTTTGGGTTCAGGGATACCAAATCTACAAACAACCAACTCGCCAAGTGCTAGTCAATAGCCACTGGGAGACTTCATGCTTGCTTTTCATCTCCTGAGTACATGGATCTCTGGTAAAATGCTTCTTGCAGCCATAGTGAGAATAAATGAAGCCAAACAATGAATGTGTAGCTACAACAGCCCTATGTTTCTTTTTACTCTAGAAAAAGACAAGATTTGGTGCCTCCTTTTTGGGGAAAAAAATCACTCATTGCTCTCTCCTTTCCAATTAGTCTCCTACTGGTATCTTTCCCCTTACTGTTTCTGCAGTGTCCATCTTTGTTTTCCTGAAGCAATCCAGAATCTTTGTATTTGAATCAGGTGAGCTTCAAAACAGGTGTCCCATGAACTGGGGCAAAAGATTCTGGAGCACAAGAGTGATCCAAAGGAGCCAGCTGCACATAATTGAACGAAAACGAGAACAACCTTTTTGGAACTGGGAGGGAAGGGAGCGGGAAAAAAATAAAAGTGCTGAAATTCTACAGGATGATAACAGCAGTTTAGGACTTGCATCACAGCTAAATGCAAGGTGGAAGAGATTTTTTGTTTAGCATAACTACAGGTTTCAGAGTAGCAGCCGTGTTAGTCTGTATCTGCAAAAAGAAAAAGAGGTCTTGTGGCACCTTAGAGACTAACAAATTTATTTGAGCATAAGTGAGCTGTAGCTCACGAAAGCTTATGCTCAAATAAATTTGTTAATCTCTAAGGTGCCACAAGCCCTCCTTTTCTTTTAGCATAAGTAGTTAGCACACATTCAAGTACAGTGGCCCACTAATACCCCTCCAGTCATAGGACAAAAAGAAGGGATTAGTGGGTTACAGATGATTGAAATAAGCCATACATCCATAAATCCTGTCTCCATTCAGTCCATGATTTTTAGTGTCTGGAAGAGTTATGAATTTAAGCTCCCAGGCTCATCTTTTGAAAGTGTTGTGCAGGTTTCCTTTGAGGATGAAGATTGAGAGGTCAGATATAGAGTGATCGCTTTGTGAAAAGGGTTCATCCACTGGTGATCTGATGTTTTTGTTTTGATTCACTTACATTAGCTGGAGGAGATGGCGTAGCTTTACAGTAGGACCAGTCATTTGATCAACAGGACCTTGAAAGTGGCAAAGAACAACTGCTCTTCTCAGAAGAATATTTTTTGCAGTGAGATGACATGGACACCATGTAGCATCAGTGACACAGATGTCACCTTCCTCCTTTATCTTACTAGGAGATTTGTCCCTTCTTCCCTAGCAAGGTTCTGGCCACAGCAATATACACATTCAGCACCTCCAGACTCGATTACTGTAACTCATTGTGTCAATGTCTGAAGGTAGCTTCAATGTGGAGGCTCAGGTTTGTGCCAAATGGCTCCATAATGGGTTGGGCTGTTGTGAGCATATTTCCCCTGTGCTCCAGTCCCACAGTGGGCTCACCATTTGCTTCTGTTGCTGGTTCAAGTTTTTAGTCCTGATTTTCATTAGAGAGCTAGAACTTGATGACATTAGTATCAGTATCTCTAGACACACCTGAGGCTGGATTTATATAGATTTTTAGCTTTAGACTTCTAAATAAGGTGGCTGGTGAGATTTTCATAAGCACCTAAGTGCCTGATTTCCATTGATTTCAGAGCTTTAGTGATGAGTAGAGCTGACTAGAGGATGACAATTCCATCTTCCAACAAATTTTGAGGTTTCAAAATTTGTTTGCATTCAGTATTGGAAGGAAAACAAAACCTTTTTAACATTTTTGTGACAAGAGACTTGTGTAGAAATGTCCATTTTTGGATCAAACTGTGTGTGTGAACTTACATCCATTTGGGCACTAACCTAGGACGTGAGAGACCCAGGTTCAAGTCCATGTCTGATTCAGAGTGATTGGGGATTTAAAAACTCTTCTCTACTCAGGCAGAGTAAAGGACTTTCATGTGGGTCTCCCACATCTGAGACCAGCGCCCTAACCACCTGGCTATAGAGTGGAGTCTCTTTCTCTCAACATGCTTTCTGGCTGAAAACTTCACTGAAACTGACCATCTCCATGATGAAATTTCATTTTCTTGAAAATGTTCCAACCAGCTGTAGTAGTGAGTGCAATATAAAACCCTAAAATAGACAGAAACAAGTAAATGCTCTCTAAACGAAAGTGTTACTGCATCCCACTCTTTCAAAATTAGACTGTTCTCATTTAAAACCTATACTTCTTTTAAGCTGACAACAGCATGGGGAAATTAGGAACAGTAAGACAGCAATTCCCAGAACAGATGTGGTACAGTGGGAATTGAGTCTTTACAGTGCTCACATTTATTACCTACTTCAGTGCCCTTTAGGATCGAGCAATTTATTGCATTTAATATATACCCACACAAAATAATGTTTCCGAAATTGAAAGCTTTTTCACAGCATTTTACCATTGATCTTCTACTGTAAAATGCTCATTACATTAAATACTTACAATCTGAGGGATAATTTGCTGATGAACCAGGTCATTTTAATGTAGAACTTTTAGTGCCCCACTGTGGAAATCATCAGGCTATATGTGTAAATAGCTGCTCGCCAACAAAGTAGAAGGTTTTACAAATGAGGCCATTAGATTTGCATTAAACTGACCTGGCTTGTGGAAAAAAAATATCCTCCAGAACTTAAATGGTTGATATGACAAATGTTACAATAGACTATAAGGGTAAGATGGCATTGAAAAGTTTTCAGTAGCAGGAACATAACTATGAGTGGGTATATGTGAATACCAACTGAGCAGAAGGCCTGTAGCAGATGAAGTCACTAAGTAATAATGTGTTCAGAATCCTTGCAGCACATCTATAATTAAGGATTATTAAAAAGTGACAGTAAGAATTAACCCTAAATTGAGAGAGAGCCAGAGAGAAACAAAACATTAACAACGGAAATGTTGACATTAGCTATCCAGCAGTTTGTAATTAGTTCATCTTGGTCACATGCATGTATATACATTTTAAATAGAAGAGCAAATACCTTTATTTCACTTGGCTGTATGGCAAAGCAAGCATACAGTAACTGTTTAATATCACTGTTGTAGGTCTAAGGTGAAATTCTGACCCCACCAAAGTGAATGACAAAATTTTCATTGATTTCAGTGGAGCAAGGATATCACCCATCGTTTCTTGACAGATTTTTGCTTTTAAGGTACATTTGAAAAACCTGATAAATAGTAAAATGTTACTAGAAAAACTAACTAGCCATTTCTATTTGTCTTGTCAGTTTTGGTTACATCAATGTCATATTGATCTATTTGGAGCTAATTTCCAGATATTGTAATTATTTACTTTTTGATATATTTTAAAATATGATTACTGCTCAGCATTACATTATACTAAATGAAGACACTTAGAACATTTTCTAGTCAGTATTAAGAATTTGGGAATAGAAACTGGTTTGACTTAAACTGCTTTTATTTTAGAGAAGTGATTTGGATTTGCACTGATATAATCAAGCTCAAAACTGGGCCATATTACATTATTTTTTCAAGCTAAATATGCATGTATCTGATTTTTATATTGTATACAGTTGTGTGTACCAGGAGTGAGGGAAAGAGAACTAATTGGCTGGATTGGCTATCCATCACCCAGTTATACAGAGGAGGGATTTTCCTTCTCTGCAAAGGATTCTGGGTATAAAACTCTATAAAACTACCTTGTGCCCAGTATGGAGTCAGAGTCGCAGAAGGAAAAGTCCAATGGAGGAATCTGGATATGCTGTAGTTGTTATGGAAGGTAATTTTTAGAATTACTATTATTTAAAATAAATCTTGGCATATTTTTAAAGAAAAACCTCTGAACTGCTGTATTCTGTCACAGCCTTAATACTTGAACATTTATATTGTTCACCTACAAATCATACAATTTTTTAAATTCAAATACAATTCACCTTCCATATTAACTCTGTTCTTTTTCCCCACAAGCAAAAACTGTACTGCTTGGGTACCAAAAAGTACGACAATTTTGCTAGGTCAGTTTCTATAATATAATATCTATAATAATATCAGTACACAATAGTTATCACAAAGAAGGCATGTCTGTTACAAGAACATGTGGTTTTGTTTTTTTAAACTTAAATGTAACCATTCCTTTGAGTTAAGAGTCTTGTCTTCAACAAAGAATTTACACTCTCCTTTTTGGCTCCCCCTGCCACCTTCCTTTCCCTCCAGAGAGACAGACGGAAACACACACACACAACATTTTACAAAATTCTCTTTGGTCGCTTTTTTGTGCAATCAAAGAATGAAACAATGACTATCACCAGTATGAAAAAGGTGGGATTTTTTTGTTTTGCATTTAGATGATTAAAAGATAACTTCATTTTCAGATGGCTTAAATAGTATCCTGTATATGAAGCTATAGACACTCAAAAATAACTTATGTGCAGTAGGCTGTTCAGTATTAACTCTCTAAACAATACACACAAATACAGTGCTTGTATGTATAACCATCACACAATGAAATACTTTATATAATGGAGGCAGTCCAGCTGGGCTAGGTAATCTCAACCTTTGTCACTGTAGAACTTTGATGTCCCCAGTCAGCCAGGGCTGGGAAATCATATTTATTAGTGTGCAGAATGGTTATATTGCATATGCAATCTAAATCTCACTGGCTCATCTATGTACCTCATAGTACGTGCAACTATGAAAATGGCACTCGGTATCCAATGATAGCTTAAAGTTTACTGTGAATAGTGAGGGCATAACCTCAACAATAGGTACTATATCAATAACAGTATAATATTAATGGACCTGATGTTTCAGAAGTGCCCACAAACTCCATGAAGTTAATGGGAGCTGCAGAGGCTCAACCCCTTTGAAAATCAGGTCATTAGTCTCTACAGTAGAAATAATTTGCCTAGCTACTGTAACCCTATAGATTTTTCTCTGCCCAACTCACACTTTTTAGTTATACAACATTCTGTAGAATAGATCAGTGGTTCTCAACCAGGGGTACGTGTACCCCTGAGGGTACGTAGAAGTTTTCCAATGGGTACACCAACTCATCTGGATAGTTGACTAGTTCTACAACAGGCTACAGAAAAAGCACTAGCAAAGTCACTAAAAGCTAAAATTTCAGATACACAAAAGACCAGCTTTCACGGGGTGAGGAGACCAGATTTCATTGTCTGTGATGCATTTTTCATGGCCGTGAATTTGGTAGGACCCTAAATTTATGTATCTCTCTGTACCCTTCTTCATAAAAATCTGACTGATATTACCACAAGTTCCCCTATCAACTTAAATAGATGTTCAGGGACAGTTTTTGGTGATGAATTGCATGGTACATGTACGTATTGATGATCACTTGGTAATTAAGATTCAGCTCCTTACCAACAGATGAAAGTTTATACCATCTTCTAATAGCAATAGGCAAAGCCATGGGATGAATTAATAAGTTATTAGTGCACCACTCAGATGGTTGAAGGGATCAGTCTTTGCTTTCATCAATGCACAGAGGATGTGAGCAAATAGTTTTCTAATGTTTACAGCAAATTAGTCATTGACAGGTTAAAATTGCAAGCTCAGAATGAAACTACCATCCCATGCAGAATAACTGAACACCGTGTCTTACTAAAATGGTACACATTTTTTGGGGGGGGTTAGATTCTCATTTTTAAAAAAAGACTGTCTGTGTGGTGTGTTCAGAATCCATTTGGAAATGTCAAGTCCATTATGTATGAATGGTACCTGAGTGCCAAATATATTTCTGCCAATGATCGGTTCTGCACTATATTTATAATACAGATGGAGTAGTTATATGCAAATTAGTTAGAATGGAAGCTGTTTTTCTTGTGTTACAAGTCAACAATCTCTTCCAATCTGCAAAAAGAGAAAACTGAACATTTCATTAATGTAACTAAAATATGGTAGTTCAACAATTATCTACACAATTGTGTAAAATATATTAACATTTAGCCCTGTGTGGTACCTTCCACCTGAGGATCTTCAAGTGCTTCACAAGCACTAACTGAATAAATGTCTTAATACTCCTGTCAGGTCCATATGGTGGTATTTTCACCATGTCACCAGTGGGGAAAGTGAGACACAAAGAGATTAAATGCTTAGTCTACTGGCACACGAGTATTGTCAGAACTAGGATCCGGTACAGGTATCCTTATTCCAGACCAGTGCTCTAGCTCCATGTTGCTTCCCTGTAAGCAATTACTTTTCTAAGGTCTAGCATTCAGCAATACCATAAACCCTAAGTAAGGGCCAGCATGTAGCTACACTGGTCCAGGAGCAGACCAGGGAATGAACTATGACGCAGTCACAGTTTGATCCTTGGCTCCCTATTCAATGGGGAGTTGGGAGGGGGAAAGTCAGAAGCATTTATTTAAGGGGTCAAGGTGTTACAATGTATCAATGTGGAGGAAGAAATTAAATGTGTTATGGACCCCTGCTAAGAAGTCACAGGTACGGCTGTCCATGAATTAGGATCTATCACCTAATTGATCTCAGTGCATATAAGGATAAGGGACAAGAAAAGATAAATGAAAAAGGTGCTTTATTTACATAAGGTAAGTATATGGACAAAATATCTCAGTGGCTTGCATGGGCATGAAGCCCAAAACCCTTTTCCTCTACAAATGACAGACAAAGGTGTTTATACTTTACAGATCAAAGTTCATCTGATCGTCTGCCTTGGCCTGGAGATGTTGAATCCGGACCTACCATTGTGCTTGAGGATGACACATGGCACAGAAGGAACTCGGACCTTTGATGACAGCTGAATCAGGATTAGGATCAGGATCAGGATTGAATTACTTCTCAGGTAAGTATCTGTGGTGGTTTCTCTCAGAGATCTTCTGGTTGTTCTTGATCCGACAACGTGAGCGTGGGTTGCCACTAGGGAGGACAGCACCCTAGAGCTTGTGAGTGGGGCTTTTATATTCTCTAGTCTCTAGGCAGATTAGTGACCACCTAACCAGTCCTTTTCCCACCTTTCCACAAAAGAGCTCCAAACTCATACAAAAGGCACCAAAGTTCCAAAGAGAAGAGTAGCCAACAACTATCAAACAACTACTAGACACCATTCAAGATGGCGATTTTAACAAATTTTTGACATTACCATTTCCCAGATAGATAATACAAGATATCACATAGACATAAATCAGAGCATGCATATTAAAATATAAATACATGAATAATGCTGAACAAAGCAGGGCTTTGTCAAAAGCCCCATGTATGAGTGAGCTACAGGCTCGCTGCCCACTGCACTGCCCAGAAGCAGGCTGTGACTCAGTCATAATTTGCTTCCCATTTTCCTTCTGCTCCAGAGTGGGGATGTATCCTTCATCAACCCTGTACCTAATGCAGTGTATTTTCCCCCTTCCTCCCCGCCGCACAGTCACCAGGATGTAGGTGCAGTTGTGAGGGCTGGCATGTTATTGGAGGAAACAAGGCTCTGACCTTTCCCTCTCCCCTCCTGCCCATGTAACCTTGTAGAGATGACTTTCCTCCTTGCACAGGTACCCATCATATGAGTAAGCAGCCCAGAGCCTTACTCCTCTGCACAGGTGTACAGGACAGGTCACAATCTGGGCCCAACAAAGCAGTAACACGCAAACAGATACCATTAGTTTTCTCCATTTATTTCTATGGAACTTCTGAAATCATTATAAATACAGAGCCTGTTTGGTTTTTTGATTTTCAAAAGATTAAAATTCAGGAATCTAATAAACAGTAGAGAAGTTTGGATGACTCAAAGCAGCAAAATCCAGCAGCCACTGGAAAAACAGAGCATGTAGTCATGGGAAAGAGGGTCACATGTGAATTTACTGTCCGATCTAAAAATAATCCGTCACAAGGAAAACCATGATAGACAGTTGGCAAGCTTTCAGCTAATTCCTTTAATAACTTTAGCTGGATGAGTCTAGAATCCACAAAAGCAAATAGTATATCTAATCTCTTGACTTCATTTTCAAAATAGACAAGTGAGTAGAACCGAACCACTGATGAAAATGAGGAAAATCAAAAACACAGTTCTCCCTGGCTGATACTAAGGAGCAATAAAAAGTGATAATCCATCCAGTGCAGAAAGTGTAATGGCAAATCATTAGCAACCAATTAAATAACATCTTGACACATTTATTGCTGATTCTAACTGATTGAGTTCTATAAGATGTTTCTCTACAATTATTGTATATACACAGTAATACAAGTAGTACATACCAAGACGGATATGCCTTGGAAGCGGTATATATCCAAAGTTGCATGGGATGTACAACCTCACTTTTGCATGTGTATCTTTAACTTTTACTTGGAATTCTTAATTTTAAGTCATACATTGGAATTTTCAAGAATGCTTAGTCTAATTTTTGCTCCCATTGACTGAAATCAGAGTGAAATTAGGCCAGCTGAGTTCTTTTAAAAAAATCTCATCCTAAATCAGTAAAAGAATTAAATGCATTTTGTTGACAGCTGTTGAAGGGACAGAACAATCTGTAAGTATTTGAAAGATGTAATCACTAGAGCTGCTCCAATTTGGGACGTACTTACATGAATATTTCCATGACAAATTTATTCTCTCCTTCCTACCTCCCTCGCCCCATCTTGGGCAAAACTTTTCAAAATTAGAATTTTTTTTTTTACCATTTCTAGTAAATATCAAGGATCAAGAGGAATTACTGGGAATAATACCCGAGGCTGAAAGTAGGGCTAATTAGAATTAAGAAAGGAAAAATTTTTGGTTAAATGTCATGGAAAATGTTGGGCTTGTCTACACAGAGAGTTCGTGCACAACAAGCTGGGGTATAAATCTACAGCACATTAGATACACTTTATATTTCTAGATCTATTAGTATGAAAAAGTGAAATAATCTCCCAGAGAAGATGTTTTTGACTTCAACCAGTTATTATTTATTCCTCATGTACTAACTACAACTCTTTGCAGGCCAGAGTTGTGTACAATAAAAACATAAATTGGCAGCCTGTTCTGGATTAGATAGCTGGAATAGGTATGTTTGTGTCTATCATGTACCTTAAGTAGAGAGTGAGGCCTGGTTTTTCGCCTCTGGATGAGCTTTGCTCAGTGCAGGAACTGATGAGTGGGGACAAATGTGTCTTTATTTCACTTATGTGCCTGGCCAGGCTAATAGTTTATTCACTGAAGAATGTAGTTTCAGGTCACCTGAAACAATTTGTGAATTTGGTGAATAGCTTTGAGGGAAAAGCAGGGGGAGAGGGGCACTAGATTTCCAGGGAAACTTAAAAACCATATCCAGGTCATTCACTTGGGATGCGGGGGGAAGCTTAGGTTCAAATCCCCACAGAGGAGCAAGGACTAGAAGGTAGGTCTCTCCTCCTTTCAAGGGAGTACTTTAACCACCAGGCTATACAGTGATTCTCACTGGGCTCGTTCTATGGCCCAGTGACTGTTCAGATATTTCATATGGAGTGAAACAGTTTCAGAAGGAGAGATTGAGGGCTCCCCATGCCTCAGAATATTCAGTAGCCTGGGAGTTAGGGAGCTTGCCTGCAAGCTTATGTGGGAGAGCTACATTCAAGTGCCCGATCCAGAGTGACCACCCCACTGGAATATTGGGTGTAAGGGGGAGCAGCACCATGTCTTCCTCTGCAGGTTTTGTGTATCTTTATTTCATTTGCTATTATATGTAGAATATATATTTTAATTTAAAAATGCCAAGACACATAACTGGCTGGGAGCCTGCTCTGCTCTCAGGGTTGCTCTAAATTAAGCTCGGCTGCCCTAAGGAGTCATTCTGGCAGCTAAGAAGAGCCAATTCCCACCACTGCCGCTTCTTCTTTGCCATATTTCAAGTGCTGACGGATATGAGAGGAGGTGGTATAGAGATATTACCAGGGGAATTGCTCTGCAACAGGGACATTCACTGGTGGTGGGATCTTCTAGTTTTATGGCTAGGGCAGCAAAGAGGGGCCAGAGAATAAATAGGGCCTCTATAATGTGTGTATGTAAGTTAAACACAGAACTTATTTTGCAGAAATAGTCATCTGGAAAGCTCAGCAACAACCAAATGCAATGTTCAGAAGCTATGAAAGTTTTACTTCTTTGGCTATGTAACCTTGAGTAAACTTCCCAGATAGTCAAATGCATTTAATGTGGCTTTAGGCAGGGTTACTTTAATGACAGAAATCTTGTAGAACATTTTAGAATAATCCTCCTACTCTTCTTTGTATGGTGGATTTTTAATGGTTTATAATAGGTATGGATATTAATTGAGACTAATAAGAACACTCTTAAAAAACAAAGTCCTCAAGTTTGCACTTTAGGGAAGAAGCCCACATTGGCATTGAGATGACCTCATAGGTAAGGCTAAGATTTTTGTCACAGATATTTTTAGTAAAAGTCACGAACAGGTCATGGGCAATAATGAAAAATTCACGGAAGCCCAAGACCTGCCTCTGAATTTTAATAAAAATATCCATGACAAAATGAGGAACCTGGGCAGCTGTGGGCAGGCTGGGAGCTCCAGGGGCCCCCACCACCTTTGGGGGCTCAGAGCTCCAGGGTCCCCATCTGGTGGCTCTGGGGGTCCCTCCTGCCACCCGCAGTGGCCGGGAGCTCCAGCGGTCCCTCCTGCTGCCCACGGTGGATGAGAGCCGCGGGGGTCCCCCTGCCGCCCACGGCTGTGGGGAGGGACAGGGATCCCCCCAGCCACCTGGGGCGGTGGAGAGCGGTAGGGGTCTCCCCTGCTGCTCGTGGAGGTGGAGAGCTCTGGGGGTCCCCCTACCATATGCAGAGGCAGAGAGCTGCAGGGGTCCCCGCTGCTGTCTGCGGTGGCTGGAAGCTGTGGGGGGGCTCCTGGGTATGCGGTGGTACCCCATAGCTCCCTGTCTCTGCAGACAGCAGGGGACCTTGCAGTTTCCAGCTAGCGCTGGCTGAAGTCACAGAGGTCTTTGGAAGTCATGGAATCCGTGACTTCTGTGACCTCTGTGACTAAATTGCAGACTTACTCACAGGCATTCCAAACCTTTAGATTTCATGAATGTCCTATCCTGAATATATTGTGGCATTTGGAGTATGAGAGAATATCTAGTAGTGATATGAATTCTGAGAAAATATCATTCCTGAAAGGCCCTTACATAAGACTATCTGAGGAAACTAAGATTATCCAAATAACTGGAAAATATTTGGCTCTTGATAACTTTTTAAAGCAGTGGAAAGATAACAGGATAACAAAAGATAACTTTTGTTCCTACTGCAGAATGGTCAGCTTGCAAAGAAGAATCTTCCCAGGATTTTGGGTGCACTGCAGGTAGAAAACCCATCAAATACATGGTAACATGAATGTGGTATAAAAATGTAGATAAACAGATCTGGTGGTTCTGAAAACAGCTGATGGGTAGAATGGCTATCTGCCATCCCCTGAAAATCAGTGAAGGATAGCAGCTGCTGTCTGATGTCATGTGGATGGCTTGCAGGCCATCAGGGTCTGTAGAGGGCAAATTCATTGTCTTTGTGGAGGTAAGTCCAGGGATCTAAGGCCATGTCTACACTAGAAACTTTGGCTGATGCAAATTACATCAGCATAAAGCTGCTGCAGTTAGTATATTGCTTGTATGCATGCACACTTGGCTCCTTGGGTCGATGGTGCGTGTACTCACCAGGAGTGCTTGTATTGATGCACAGGGTGGTGCACCACATTTAGTTATCTCACTGTGCAACCCATCACCTTCCAGCACACTGTTTCTTGAAGTTTTGGCAATGGATGGTAGGGCATAAATGAGTCACACAGGAGTGACTGGGAGTAAGGGTCAACTTCCTAGTGTGAAAGTGTTTTCATCTCATAATGTTATCAATATCCCATAATTTTCACACTTTTTAAAAAATACCACAAACTCACACAGCCCTTTTCACTGTCCGCCATCTCTGATGCACAATCTTCTGGTATTTGCAGAGCCACACGAAGAACTGAATCAGTGGGGAACATGATAATATCTTGGAGGACAGATGGCTGTGGGATGTAGCAAGAACCAGTACAAGGTTGGTGGTGGTGTGCACGGAGCAGCTGCAGATGGTGGAGTGCCACTTCTGGGCCTCAGAAATGATCACTGACTAGTGGGATTACATTGTAATGCAGGTTTGGGATGATGAGTATTGACTGAGGAACTTTTGGATGCACAAAGTCACATTCCTGGCTCTGTGTGCTCAGCTCACCCCAGCCCTCCGGCACACGGACACCAAAATGAGAGCTGCACTGACATTGGAGAAGCGAGTGGCGATTGCACTCTGGAAACTTGCAATGTTGGATTGTGACCACTCAGTGGGAAATCATTTTGGAGTTGGAAAATCCAGTGCAGGGGCCGCTGTCATGCAAATGTGCAGAGCCATTAATTGCCTTCTGTTACCCAGGACTGTGCCTCTTGGCAATGTGCAGCATATAGTGGGTGAAGCAATAGACGGCATATCCCTATTTTTTCACCAGCCCATCTTGCCACAGAGTACATCAACAGAAAGGGCTACTTTTCTAAGGTTATGCAAGCATTGGTAGATCACTGAAGATGCTTTACCTACATCAGTGTGGGCTAGTCAGGGTAGGTACATGACACTCACATCTTTAAGAACACAGGACTGTTCAGAAAGTTATAAGCAGGGACTTTCTTTCCTGACCAGTGGATTACCATTGGGAATGTTGAAATGCCAATAGTGATCCTGGGGGACCCAGCCTACTCCTTGCTCCCCTGGCTCATGAAGCTGTACACTGGCCACCTCCACAGCACCAAGGAAAGATTCAACTGCCAGCTCCACAGGTGCAGAATGACAGTTGAATATGATTTTTGGCAGAGTATAGTCAGTAGATACACAATGGAAAGTGAAATTTAAGATTCAGAACTCCCTTCCCTTGTTCCCCTAAAGCTTTAAACAATATAGGCTCATTTACACTTGTGCTTGGGAGTGCTTGTACATGGTGCCACTCACTGCACCAGCCATGGTGAGCATGGCCCACCTGGAGTCAGAGAATTGCTTGAAACGATAAGTATATGGCAATAACACTGAATATTGGCACCTGTTTGCTGCAGGCGGTGGTGATTATAGCTGATATCTTACTCCTGAGGGTAACAAAGGCAGAAAGATCACAGCTGTGCTGGGCCCATATGCTGCTCGCCTGTGTACTGCAATGGTGCCAGCCGAAGTTATCACTGACTGGCGTGGGAAAGTTTCCTACTGCAGAGGAAGAAATAAGGCTGCCATCCCTAAAACCTTTGGGAGAGGACTGCAGAGTGCCTCCATGAAACTTTCATCAGGATCTCTCAAGAGGATTCAAGAAACATCCCTGTGTTCATAAACAAACTGCTTGCCAAGCTGGTCAATCAAGAAAAGACATTTCAAAAATTCACTGGGCTTTAAAGGAGAGGTGGCCTTCCGGTCTCCATGAAGGTCACATTTGTGACCAGCATGGTCAGTCTTGCGCTTTGTGGGACAGCTGCTGGAGGACTATTAGGGTCAACGTAAGTAACACAGTGTTCACTCACACCGCTTTGACCTCAATACATCGAACATAGCCCAACGCCATTCGGGGAGGTGATGTTACTATATCGTAGTAACAAGGTTCTTACATCACTGTGAGATAAATTTAAAAATGGAAACATGCATAACTAGTTGACACAAGATGACTTACATCGACCTAACTTTGTAGCGTGGACTAGGCCTAAGGCAAAGACTAAGAGGAGGGAAGTTTATAACTCTGGATTCAGATGCCTGACTCTCACTTGAATATCAAAACCAATGAATCAAAAAAAGAAAAGGAGTACTTGTGGCACCTTAGAGACTAACAAATTTATTAGAGCATAAGCTTTCGTGAGCTACAGCTCACTTCATCCGATGAAGTGAGCTGTAGCTCACGAAAGCTTATGCTCTAATAAATTTGTTAGTCTCTAAGGTGCCACAAGTACTCCTTTTCTTTTTGCGAATACAGACTAACACGGCTGCTACTCTAAAACCAATGAATATCGTTTATACCCTAAGATTAGATTATTTGACCTCTTTAGTGTTAGTCACTTGCAAATCTACAAATACCCCTCTTCAGTGGTGGCTCAGATTGCTATGGGGCAGATAAGAACTTTTCTCCAGCCTAAGTGCACCTTAATACAGCACTATTTTATTTTGGGGTGTGGAAGGGAGAGGAGAAACACTGGGTAACAGAATACCAAAACTTTTGGGATGACACTAGAAAATCCCATATAATAGATAGAGCCAATCATTTGGTTAAATTAAAAATTGGAAACACCTCAAACTAACAAGTCAGTTTAAATTTATATAAAAACCCAATTCTTCAGCCAGGGCAAATGCATTATTTCAAAGGGTTTTCTTCCATTCATTCAGCAGTGCTACTTAGAAATTGTTCTTTGATGCACCAATAAACATTTCTTTAACTTTGTAATCCATGTGGAATTTCTAGCCAACAAGTAACACTTTGAAGAACAAAAATAAATATGCCATATATGACAGAACGAGGCTTGTTAAAGGAATACAAACTGCCTGAAAAGTCACCATATTATGATCTCTCAACCATATTATGATCCACATTAGAACTGACTTTGACATGTTTTTTCAGTACCAACAAACCAAATAATATTGTCTGAGGAGTTATACAGTCTGTCATACTTACTGTCAGATCAGCTAACTTGTATTCACTGTCAGAGGGTACCATCACACTAACATTATTAACATTATATTAGCTAATGCCCTCATATTAGCTTTGAAAGCTCATTGGACAGGAACTCAATATTCATATTTGCCTGTATTGCACCTAGTACACATTTATTAAATCATTATGATTGTGTATAGTCATTTTCATCCTGGATGGGAGGGATAAGAACCACCTTTGGGCCTCTCTTCTCCCTGGTCTCTGAAAGGAGGAGTGGAGAGAAGGAATAACTCCGCAACCTCCTCCTGGGGGCAGGGACATTCTCTCTCTGGTTCCTCTTCCACCTGCTTCTCCCTCTGGAGAGGGCGAAAAGAATCCGCACTCTCTTTACTGGGACTGAGAAGAATCATTTGAGGGCTGAAATCCTCCTTCTCCGTGGAGGAGTCCAAGGAGGATACAACTGGCAGCCTGCCTTCTGCTGACTTTTCTTAGCCCAGGGACAGAGATGAATGACCGTGGTTTCTGTATCAACTGATGTGTGCCCGGGAGGTGCTGCTGGGTGGAAAGAGAAGAAAGGAACATGGGGAAATGGGAAATAAATGTGTATGTGTGTGTGGGAGAGGGGGGATATTTGTCCCATTTATATTTTTGCTTGGGGCCCTTCTAAAGATATTTTAATTACCCCTGTTCTTTATGGGTCTCTGGAGTGCTGCTGTAACCCACACACCTCCTGGGTGTGGTGTTCTGTTCCATCTAGTGACGCACCAAGACCACTTAGAGAGAGTTAAATGATCTGCTCTACAGCCTTGGCTAACAGCCAGTTGGCTTTTAGCTCATGTGGTAGAGGCTCATGCACTAAGCTCCAGAGGCCTCAGGTTCCATCCTGCCCATCAACGCCTGGGCTCTGTCAGTGTTACACTGAGATACACTAACCCTTTCAGTACTTGCTAGTGTGCCAAGTATCCCAGGACTCAGAGACAAGAATTAAAGGTGTTTCAGCTTCTAGGCCCAATAGGTTCTAGTGCCTGGTAGTTCTCACTATGCACTCAGACATATGATTCAAATGAAAAGATGGTTTATAAGGGCTGGGAGTAATGGTTGCAAATACCCTCGGCTTAGTAACCTAAAATTACAAATAATAATAGAGGTGTGTGATGGGGAGTACTTGGCCCTGTGAGGACCCCTGCTGGAAGCCCCATGGTCCTACCACATCCTGCCCCAGGAAAGGAGCCACAAAGGCCTGCCTAGAGAGGCTGCATAGAAGGAGTCAATCAGAGCCCAACAGGCTCAGATAAAAGGAACTGCAGGGGCTGAGCTGCTCAGTTCCTGGCAGGTGCAAGGAAGGGTGCTCTGCTCTGGCGAAAGGGTGAGTGATGAGCTGCATTAGTTACATCTGGGAGTGAGAAGACCCTAGAGCTGTAGACCTAAGGTAATGGACAGAGATAAAGAAGCCAGGTGGAAAGAGTCCCAGGGAATGTAGCAGCAACCAAGTGAAGGAAGCCGCATGTGGCTGCTATTTATAGGGTCCCTGTATTTGAACCTGGAGTCATGGGTGGGCCTAGGTTTCCCCCCATCAGTCAGGGCTGGAGTGACCTAAGCCCCAGAAAGGGGACATGGCTAGTTTAAAAAGCCCCAAGAAAAGGGGCTATATTTAAAGGGCCCAGAGACAGGGCTGAAGATTCTCGTGACGGCAGTCAGTTTTGTTGAACTCTTTGCTACCCTGGGCGGGGTTCATCTGTGTGACTTGGCTGGAGCGCTGAGCACTGAAGGCCTGTCTAACAAGGTTAAAAACCTATGAGGGTGCTAGGGAAAAGGATTGCAGCACCACACCAAGCAATAGGAGGCTCTCAAGAGATGAGTGACCCTGTCACAAGGTGTCTAGTTTGGCCTTGAGGAATCCATCTGAAAGTAGGCTTAGTACTTGGGATGCCCCCTTTTAGTCCATTCCTCTCTGGAAGTATTTAGAAATCTTGCAGGTTCCTTGGCCAGGAGTCAGTTGTGCAGTACATCTCCTTGGGGGGCCACTCTACATTGTTCTGTGCACATGCAACAGCCTCTGTACTGTTCCCACAAGCAGGCTTCTCCACAAATGCTTGGCTTGGTGTCGAACTAAACAGTCAGTGCTGGAGCAGCTGTTCTAGATCCTCGTGCACCAGATCTCATAGCTCAGCTGCCTCTGAACACCATAATACTTCTGGGTTCCCTGGCCATCCTGCCTCATGGATCCAGCCTTGACCAATCAACTTCTCTACTGTCATAGAATCTTCACTTCCCCCTCTCTCCTCATCTATGACTGCTCAGCAGATTCACCATACTAGTAATATCCGTGGATAAGAAATCTGCTTTTTGTATGGTGGTTTATTTTATAGGGGCATAAAATTATAGCTAATTTACATATTTTAATACAACCATTTTTATATCAACTTACTGGCTGAGATTTATGGTATAGGTGCTTGAAGTGGCCACAAATATCTTTCATGATGAATTTGACCTAATTAATCTTAAAAGCATGGATGCTTTTGACCCAAACACAGATTTAACACTTACTGTCTATTAACTACTTTAGGAGATCTAGAGTAACAGATTCTAAATCCAAAAGGAAACACTGGGATCAACTAGTCTGACCATCTGTCTGACACAGACCATGGCACTTCCCTTATTCCTGATCAGACTAGAGCATATCTTTTAGAAAACATCCAATATTGATTTAACAATTGCCAGTTGTAGAGAATCCATCACAACCCTTCATAAATTGTTTCAATGGCCAATTAGTTTCACTTAAAAATTTCACTCTTATTTCCATCTGAATTTGTCTAGCTTCAACTTCCAACCATTGGGTCATCCCATAGCTTTGTCTTCTAGATCAAACTTCTGTTCCCCATGTATAGAGTTACCAGATAGCAACTGTGAAAAAAAGGGACCGGGGGTGGTGGGTAATAGGTGCCTATATAAAAAAAAGTCCCCAAAAACGGGACTGTCCCTTTAAAAATGGGACGTCTGGTCACCCTATCCATGTAGGTACTTATAGACTATGGCCAAGGCACCCCTTAACCTTCTCTAAGCTAAGTTGAGCACCTGCAGTCTACCCCTATAAGGCATATTTTCCAATCTTTTAATAATGTTCATGGCTCTTCTCTGAACCCTCTTCCATTTATCAACATCCTCCTTGAATTGTGGGCACCAGAACTGGACATAGCATTCCAGTAGCAGTTGCATCAGTGCCAAAAAGAGAGGTAATATTACCAGACATGCCATACCTGTGGGGAAAAACACAGAAATTGGGCTTGTTTTTGGCTTAATTGGCTTGTGAGTTACTTGTTGGCTAGTTTTGGGCTTATAGCTTGTTGCTCGTTGCAGCTTGTTGCTTCTTTTTTTTAACGGCTCCCAGCAAGCCGGGGCAAAGGGGGACAAGCAGAAGTAAGGGCGGGGAGAGAGTCGGGGTGCAAAGTGATCCCACCACAGTCCCAGACTGCACGCCGAGGGGGATCTAGTCACATAGAGTGTTGGGGTTTTTAGGGATTGGCTTGTTTTGGCCTTGTTTTGAAATGGGATTAGCTTGATTTTGAGCTTACTGTGAAAGTTGGGATGCTTATTTACGGCGTGAAAGTTGGCAACTGTGAATATAACCTCTGTACTCTGACGTGAGGTTTCTCTGTTCATACATCCAAGGACCATGTTAGTCCTTTTAACCACACTGCAACACTTGGAGCTCAAATTCAATTGATTATCCACCATCACCCACGTGTTTTCAGTCATTTTTTCCCAGGAGAGAGTCACCTATCCTCTAGGTATGGCCTACGTTTTTTATTCCTAGATATAAACTTAATTTTTGTCTATATGAAAACACACTTTGTTTGCTTGCCCTCCTAAGAGATCCAGATTGCTATTCATATCAACATTTCGTCTTCATTATTTACCATTCTGCCCATTTTTTGTGTTATCTGCAAACTTTTATCAGTGATTTTGTTTTCTTCTGGGTTACTGAAAAATATTTTAAATTGCAAAGGGCTGAAAACCAACCTCTACAGGACTCCATTAAAAACACACCCTCTCAGTGATGGTTCCCCATTTACAAGTACATTTTGAAGCCTGTCAGTTAGCCAGTTTTTAATCCATTGAATGTGGGCCATATTTTGTTTTTTAATCAAAATGTTGTGAGGTACCAAGTCAAGTGGCTTGCAGAAATCTAAGACAATTACATCAACGCTATTACCTTTATCAACCAAACTTGACATTTCAGCAAAAAAGATATCAAGTTAGTTTGGCAGGATCTATTTTCCATAAAACCATATTGATTGGAATTAATTATATTTTCCTCCTTTATTTTTTAATCAAGTCCCATATGAGCCATTCCATTATTTTGCCCATAATTGATGTAAGACTGAGAGGTCTATAGTCACCTAGGTCATCTCATTTAACTGCCCCCCCTTTTTAAAAAATTATTGACATACTAGCTTCTTTCCAATCTTGTGGAACTTCCCAGTTCTCCAAGAGTTATTGAAAAATCAACATTAAGGGCCCAGAAAGCTCTTTGACTAGTTCTTTTAAATCTTTTGAATGCAAGTTATTCAGACCTGAAGATTTAGAAATGTCTAACTTTAGTAGCTACTGTTTAACATTTTCCCAAGTTACTATTGGAATGGAAAATGTGTTTCATCATCATATGACTACATATGTTTTTTTCCCAAATACAGAACAGAAATATTTATTTAATACTTCTGCCTCTTCAGAATTATTATTGACATTATTGTTCTACCACTTCCATCTATTAATGGACCAATACCATTATTAGGATTCCTTTTGTTCCTAATATATTTAAACTCCTTAATGTCCTTAACTCTGCTGGCCATGGAGTTTGCCTTGCACACTTTTGCTTCCCTTATCAATTTTCTATAATGCCTAGCTTCTAACATATTCTTTATTATCAAATTCCCCTTTCTTCCATTTATCATATATTGCTTTTAAAAAAGAATTATAACAGCTTTTGCTTTCCCTCTAAGCAAGTTTTTTTTTTAAAACTAGTGTTTCTCAATTGTGGCTTTATGGACATCTCATTGACATTTTGGCATAGTGTTCACCTTTTTAAAGTTAACACTTGCCAACAGATACCACATAGTTACCAGTGACTTCCAACTATAAATCTTGCTGAGAAACTGTGGTATTTCAGGTTTCAGAGTAGCAGCCGTGTTAGTCTGTATTCGCAAAAAGAAAATGAGTACTTGTGGCACCTTAGAGACTAACAAATTTATTAGAGCATAAGCTTTCGTGAGCTACAGCTCACTTCATCGGATGCATTACTAGTGGTAGCAGTTGTCAAATGTTGATGTTAATGACAGCCACATAATTGGTAACCTTTTGCCTTTTTAACTAGGTCTACGTAACAGATGCAGAGTAAGAGCATTGCCTTGATTCCACATCACAACAGTGACTAGTTCCTATACATCCCAATGTGTAAGGATTGCTCTTGAGTGCAGCCCCCCTTATAGCAATGCAAGGGGGCTGAATACCACTTGCTACTCAGTTTGTGTCTGTACACAATGTAGAATTTTAAAAATGTACATTGCGAGGAAAACTGTTGTCTAGGTTTTGATGTTAACTTGGAGTAATTTGTCAGACATAAATATTTCGTTGCTATAACTTGTGTGTTGTTGGTATTCATGGGAACGTATAGACATAAAACAAGATTCTTGGCCCAAAGAATTTGCTTTCTCAATTAGACAGGTAACACAATGAAAACAGACCAGGATGTGCAGAGAGGATGAAGAGAAAACAGTAAAGATGACAAGGGAATGGTGATCTTGGGACAGCAATGCTTTCTCCAGAAAAGTAAATCACAATGTTTTTGTTCAATATATAAAACTTCCTTGTTCAGGGTTTTCTGATGTTTGTTCACTGTGTTTTGTAAATGGCTAATCAAAGAAACTACTTGACAGGGATTGGAAAGAGTGAGATCATGTGCTGTTGCTCTAACCATAGAGAGCAGCATGAATACTTGGTCATGTGTGGGAGGAGGCAAAAGAAAGTACTAGAATGGAGAGAATTACCCAGAGAATATGGGACAAACTGGGTGTAGAGGGGGGAACTAGAGCGGCATCTGAAACTTTGTTCAATTTATCCATTAATTGTGTTGTTTTGTTTTGGAAGATGCCTAGCTGGGATGAAGAGTCAGAAAAATGTGGTAGCAGCTTAGGATATCACCAACCCTAATGCATAACCTTTTGTGCTTTTATGTTTAAAGTTTTTTTTGGTCATGCACTACACTTTGCACCATTAGCACCATAAAAAGCAAAATTCTATCTGTTCTATCTTTGACCATGGGAAAGAAACTTGTGTTAATTAATAGGGAAAGGTATCACTTGGGTCAAGCCAGCCAGCAGATTGCCCTTCTATTTTTTTTTTTGGCCTTTGCATAATAAGTGTTTTGATTTGCCCTTTGCTCCATGTGTCATGTCCATGTGTCACATAAACTGAAATATTAAGCCACCATCAGAAGAAACATCAAAATGCACTGCTGGAATTTTGGAAGGCTCACTGAACCAACTAAAAGGCTTAAGTTTTGAAACCAATGGAAATCTTGAACTACAAGATGCTCAGATGCTATGGTGATGAGGACCATATAAGTACCTAGACATAACAAAATGAGCCAAATTCCTCAGGCTTTATTGTATTCAGTGAGAATCTTGTCTAAGCACTCGTCTGTCTCACTGAAATTAGAGACCCATCTAATGCATAAGGGTATACTTCAGCTAACTTCCTGCCTTAGGTCAAACCACCATCCTTCCACACAGGACTTTCTCCAAGAGACATGTGGTTCTTCGGGCTTGTCTAAAAAGTCAGTGCATGGTAAGCCAGGGTGTAAATCTACATTACTCTAGGCTGCCATGCGCTACTGACCATGTAGATCGTGCTACTACATGCTAAAAGTTTTTGGTAGTGATTTTTAACATACTGGTATTTGAACAATCTCAGTTAGCAGCAGCAGTTCTAGTAGGAGCTGGAAGAGAGAATCAGGCATGTAAGCTTAAAACCAGCAGCAAGTGACATCATTATGATCTTTTATTTTCACTCCACAGAATTTTGCATATTGACTAATATCACCTGTTCTTCCTGCAGTGATGCATCCTCCCTGTCACACTCCCTAGATTCAGTCATATCTACACACTATCCACCTCATTTTATTTCCCTTGGCCTTCATCCTTCTACTTTCTTCGCATCTGTCTAGTGTAGCCTATAGAAATGATGCTTACTTATGTTACAAATTCTATTACCGAAAAATAGCTTTGACCATAGTCAAACAGGCCTGATAAAATATAGTGAAGATGGCTCAAAAGCAAGTTAGAGGGAAAAGTAGGGACATAGCCCCAGGTCATGTTGTAAATGTATTTTGGTCCTAACTGTTTTTTACAAGTGTTTTAGATAAATTGTTAATGTCTTGGAAAATGCTATCTATAGTGATAGTTATTCGTATGGTATTTAAGCAGATGGTATTAAGCTGATATTTTCTACTTCCTAATTAGCTATTTAACATTAACATTTGATTATGGTAAAAAGGTTATTTAATGTTAATTAAGGGGTATTATTATAATTGATTATAACTTTAGATTAGGCATCTCTATCCACCATCAAGATACCATTAGAGAGAGGATTACCTCCATTCTCATTTTTTAGGGACTGATCACCCCTAAATGCATCATATCATCTTAGAATTTGAGACTAAATGCAGCGTAGGATTATATTGTAATGCCTCTTTGATTAGCCAACTATTTTATATTAAAGTCTTTAATTTTATCACTCTTTGTGTTAATCAGTCCTCCACTAAATTATCTGTAACCACCCTGGAGGCTTGAACCTTAAAGAATTTAGTTTGGTTTTATTCCTTATTTTTAAACTACTAATTGGGGAAACATAAATCAAAGGTTACACTAGGCAGCCATCTTCAGCCCCTTTGAGTGTACATCCTCAAAACACTCAATGTTAAGGGGAGTGTGTATGTCCTTGGGCCAGCATGTTAGCAAATGAGTGACTAGATTAGAAACAGGACAATTTATCAGCAGCTTGAACAGCTTCTAAAGCTACTGTGGCCAAAAACATACTGTGGCTTTGCTACTAAGGGCAAAATGGGTATGTTCTGTTTGTTAAAGTGCAACATCTTCGTAGCACAAGTTCATAACAGTGGATGGGAGCAAAACAGTATCTTGATTTTGGTAAGCCTTTTGACACAGCATTTTCCTAAGCATATTAGGAAATATTGTCTATGTTAAATTACTATAAAGTCAGTTATAACCGCTTGAAAGACCATTCTCAAAGAGTAGTTATCTGGTTTGCTGTCAAACTGGGAGGGTGCATCAAATGGGATCCCAAAGAGGTCAGTCCTGAGTCTGATATTGTTCATTATTTTCACTAATCACTTGGATGATCAAAGTGGAGAGTAGATTTACACAATTTGTGGATTATACCAATCTGAGATGGGTTCCAAACACTTTGGAGGACAGGATTAGAATTCAAAATGATCTTGGTAAATGGGAGAATTGGTCTGAAATCAATGAGATAACATAATTAAAGATAAGTGCAAAGTACAGCATGTAGGAAGGAAAAATCAAATGCACAAATACAAAATAGGTAATAAATGGCTAGGCAGCAATACTGCAGAAAAGGATCTGGGGGTTACAGTGGATCACAAATTGATCATAAGTCAATGAAATGATGCTCTTTCAAAAAAAGAAAATGTTGTTCTGGGATGTATTAACAGGAGTATTGTAGGTAAGACAGGTCTGGAGAAGAGAAGACAGCAGTGGGCTACAAGTCTTCATGTATATAAAAGGTTGTTATGAAGAGGACAGTGATCAACTGTTCTCCAGGTGCACTAAGTTTAGAACAAGAAGTAATTGGCTTAGTTTTCAGCAAGGGAGGTTTAGGTTGTACATTAGGAAAATCTTTCTAATTACAAGGATAGTTAAGCACTAGAATAGGCTTCTGATCGAGGTTGTGGAATTCTTGTCATCAGAGGTGTTTGTCTAACCTGTTCTTAACCTGTCAGAGATGATCTAGTTATACTTAATCATGCCTTCAGCATGTGGGGAACAGGAATGAACTAGATGATCTCTTGAGTCCCCTTCCTGTTCTACATTTCCATGATTCTATGATAACAGGAACAGTTAGTTTATTCATAGACAGACTGCATACATCCTGAGTCTTCCATGCTTGCATGGAATCTTCCATGATTAAACCTGACCAAGGCAAGGTTTAATCACATACACTGTTAAGTCAAAATTTTACAGTGTAATACGTATCTGTCTTAAAGTATATTATTCCAAATATAAGGAGACAGCTTCTTGAACATTGATTACACTAGTATTTTTTTAAACAGGATTTTTTTCCCTTTCACAGCAGGAATGATTTGAAGCTAAACATTTATACTCAATCAGATTTATAAATGTCTAACAAGTCCATTAACACCTAGCCCCTATGTTACATTTTGCCAACAAAATGGTTATGAAACTGTGTATAAATGATCTGTCTCCTCTATAACTTACCTCCTTTTGCCCCCACCTGTGCAGTAATGTCAAATAGCACTCTGAAATATCTTGGAGTGGTTATGACAGTACTATAAGCACAGTACAGTATGTGAATGCATTGTAATATGAGTGAAAGATCATGGTTTATGAGGAATACAACTTCTACTCATGTGCATATTTCCCAAATTATCAGTTATGGGAAGAGATTCATGGAAATACAGACAATACGAGTGGGAGTAGTCTAAGACCATGATCCTGCAAAGACGCACATGCATAATGGGACTACTCACTGTAAGTTAAAGTAAAGTTAAGCCCATACATAAGCCTCTGCAGAATGAAGGACTGATTGAATTTGAGTACCAATTACAGGGCCAAATCTTGTAGTCCATATTCAGGAAAACTTTTCCATCAGAATCTTACCTCAATGTGAGCCTTGTCAATATTAGATCAGTAGAATTTAGCCATTTATCTAACCCATCAATTTGACACACATGGACCATTAGAAAAAAAGAAAGGTAAACTGTGAGATGCAAAAATTGAACTTTACAACTTTTACTGAAAATATATCACCAGCTGTATGGCTTCAAAATCCTAAAATATACTCAAAACAAAGATATGAATGTCCGCTTAACAATGATTCTGGGCTTGTTTCAAATAAAATAACCATAAGGATTGTGACATTCCCTTTTGGTGTTGTCTGGACCGGTGACCTGCTAGGTCACTCCAGTCGTTGACTCTAGGAGCCAGCCTTACCCTGCTCTGCTGTGAGAACCTGTGCTCCTAGGCTGTTCATGCACAGCCTCTGGCATGTAAGCTGCTCCTTGGATTGTGCAATTGAATGACACTAGCCCATATCTCCGGTCCCCGTCACACCCTTATGAACCTCCATCTTGTCTCGTCCAGTTATGCCCACTGGATGCTGCAAGCTTATATGAGTTCATCAATTTAACAAAGAAGTTGATATGTACCCGGCTTGTTATCCCAAGGGGAGTCTCTGACACACTTCAAACCAAACATACCGCTTCTGGTAGAATAAACAAACAAATTTATTAACTATAAAGATAGATTTTAAGTGATTATAAGTCAACGCATAACAAGTCAGATTTGGTCAAATGAAATAAAAGCAAAATGCATTCTAAGCTGATCTTAACACTTTCAATGCCCTTGCAAACTTAGATGCTTCTCATCACAGGCTGGCTAGTTGCTCTTCAGCCAGACTCTCCCCTTCGATCAGCGCTTCAGTCACTTGGTGGTGGTGGTGTCTGTAGACATAAGTGGAAGAGAGCAAGAGAGCATGGCAAATGCCTCTCCCTTTTATCATGTCCTTTCTTCCCTCTTGGCTCCTCCCCTTTCAGAGTCAGGTGAGCATTACTTCATTGCAGTCCCAAACTGACCAAAGGAAGGGGGTGACTCACTCGAGAGTCTAACAGATTCTTGTGTTGCTGCCTAGGCCAGCAACTATTGTTCCTGTGAGGCTGGGCTGAGTTTGTCCCATCCATGCCCTGATGAGGTGTGAACTGCTTCTCTGCTTCTGGAAAGTTTTTGTCTGGGCTTGCTTTAAGCCTTGAGGATACATTTTCAGCTGTATAACTTAATACATGAAATTATAACCTATAACATCACTATAACGATTACTGTAACATTACTATAACAAACTTGATCAGTGCATCATGATCCTTCTAAAGACACCCAATATGACAAACTTTGCATTGGATACCACACAATCATTTTATAAAGGTGAACATGGGGGTGTAGGCTGTTCCCCAAGTATATATTGCTATTGTAGGTGGCACGGTAGTGACACCTATTGTTGAGGGTGTCTAACACTTTGCATTATAATCTCCCCTTTTCCATTGCTTATAAGATTCACAAACTTTAATCTTTCAGGCTGAAATTTCCCTTGCTTGGTGGCTGATTTAAGTTGAAATTTTTTGTTTTGTTTTGGAACGAGGACCTGCCCAAACCCCTTTCTAACCTACAGCCATAGAGAAGGAACTCTTAAGTTACCATAGCTGCCCACCTAGGTCTACCAATTTATAAATATTGATGCACATATTGATAGTCCAGCTCTCATATGGAGGACAGACATACCACCTTAACATTTGGCAAATGTAGAGATAAATACATTCCTTCTTTCTACACAGGCTTTATTTAAATTGACTTACACTTATATATACATACATGGAAAATATTAAAGAGCATGGCATCTTTCCATTGTGGATGCAGGACATCAGAGTGCACACACAGAGAATTACCCTGACCCTTTTCAGAGTTTTCTTCCACTTTGTTTTTGATATATATATATATATATATATATATATATAGATATAGATATATATATATAATGTTAATTCCATTTTAATGAAGCTTTTAGCTGAGAATTTTAACTTGTTGGGAGAAAAAAAGCCTTTGAGAATTTAAACTCTTGATCCAGGTGTTTAAAATATTTTAGTTCTTTCTCTTGATCCAGAAACACTACATTTCTGCATCCATTAATTTTAATCTCATTTCAGAAAATAGGAGTTACAACCACTATGAATCTGGAAACAGTGCCTTTAAGAGATACTTTTATCCTGATTTGTTGCCAAATTATAAGAGTTTTGTTAACCCATATGTTTGATTGTATCTGGAATTTTACTTTGTTTATATTAGAAAAAGGAAGTGAACTCAGTAGTAATAAAAAAGACAGAAAACTTATTCATTTCTACTCAAGATGTATGAACCAGAAGTCCAATAAAAAATTTCAAGTACTGAGCTTTCATAAAAAGAAAAGGAGTACTTGTGGCACCTTAGAGACTAACAAATTTATTAGAGCATAAGCTTTCGTGAGCTACAGCTCACTTCATCGGAAATGCATCCGATGAAGTGAGCTGTAGCTCACGAAAGCTTATGCTCTAATAAATTTGTTAGTCTCTAAGGTGCCACAAGTACTCCTTTTCTTTTTGCGAATACAGACTAACACGGCTGCTACTCTGAAACCTGAGCTTTCATAATAAGTTTTAAAATTAGCCCTTAGTACCACTGCACAAAAATGATGCTTCTTTATTGCTTCCACAGTCTTCTGAAGGGAAAAAAATCCATAGAGCCACCTAGAGTCTCTGTCTTTCTGTAGAAATTGTTCAGAACTCCAGTAGTTTTGTGCTAGCTTTACACAGGGTGGAAGCACAGTGAAGGATATCTACTCTACTCTAATTCTTAAACACCCAAAAACCAGAGGTAACGAGGGCCCAGAATTTCTGATTGCTTTTACACCAATGGCACTTAATGTTTTGTAACCTCTTTGAAGCAACAAAATGAATTTAAAAAGATTCTCTTTTTAAAAACTTCTGGTAGATGTAAGATCTATCACAGTACAGTAAAAATCATACCCTCTCAGACCTGAATGTACTAATCCTACAACCATTAAAGTGGATATTCAAGAAAACATCTGTTTTTTTACTGATTATTTCACGGCAGAAAAAGGCTTATTCCATTGTCTAATAGAGTGTGTAGTGTGTTGAATAGATAATAAACTGGAATGGGGTCATGACACTTGCTACAAAAATCAGAATCTCTTCTGGAGGATTTTCCAAATGTAGGATGGATAGCAAATTTGAACTACTGTTTGGTTTCCTTTGAATAAGAGTGTCTTCACAAATAAGCCAGCTTTATATTCTTATTACTTAGCCTCACTGCCATATTTATAATATCACTCTGAAGAAATGTGACTTGAAAAATATTTCCTTCCTGAAGAGGCATCCAATGACCCTTAAAGAACAGAACCATAAGAGTTAACATTATTCCTGAGAAAAGGGGAAGTGTATATCAAAGGAATGTAGGTATCACCTGGATGAAGGAACCTTGGACTCAGCAGTATTACCAGAGGGTCAGAATGGAATTGTTCAAAGGTAGCAAGAATAGTCTGAGAGGAATAAATATTCTTCAGGGGAACACAAGCAATGTCATTCTAGATGTGACCACTGGTCCATTACATTTGGTATTCTCTGACTATAGCCAGTATCAGATGCTTCAGAGGAAGAGGCAAAAATTCCATTACTGGTAATTATAGAATAACTTTGCTTTAACAAAGTATTCTTTTATGGTGGTCAATTAATCATAGTTAATTCAAGTGATTAACTCAAAAAAATTAATCACAATTAATCACAGTTTTAATTGCACCGTTAAACAGTAGACTACCAATTGAAATTTATTAAATGTTTTAGATGTTTTTCTACATTTTTAGATATGTTGATTTCAATTAAAACACAGAATACAAAGTGTACAGTACTCACTTTATATTATTTTTATTACAAATATTTGCACTGTAAAAATTATAACAAAAGAAGTAGTATTTTTCAGTTCACCTCAGACAAGTATCATACTGCAATCTCTTTATCATAAAAATGCAACTTAGAAATGTAGATTTATTTTATTACAGAACTGCACTCAAAAGCAAAACAATGTAAAACTTTAGAGCCTACATGTCCACTCAGTCCTACTGCTTGTTCAGCCAATTGCTAAGAGAAACAAGTTTGTTTACATTTACGGGAGATAATGCTGCCCGTTTCTTATTTATAATTTCATCTGAAAGTGAGAACAGACATTTGCATGGCATTTTTGTAGCTGGCATTGAAAGCACATGCCACATATGCTAAATATATTTGAAAATGTGGAAAACATCCAAAAATATTTATATAAATAGTATTCTATTATTGTTTAACAGTGCAATTAATTGCAATTAATTTTTTAATTGTGATTAATTTTTTTAATTGCTTGACAGCCCTTGTTTCTTCTGAATCCCAGGCAGTTAGTGGAAGGCTTATTGTCAATTATTCGTATTATGGGAGTACCCAAGCTCCCCATGTGTGTAGAATAGCCCCTTGTTGTGCTAGTTTGTAGGGTGCTATGGTTGAAGGGTATGCACTTCATTTTGGAAGGTACAGCCCTTGAGTTCAGGGGCAGAGTGAGGTGCAGGCTGTAGTCAATTCCGGGCTCTGGCTTCTCATATGTTTGAGCTATGTGATCTTAAAAATAATGTAGTTGTTAAATAGAAGCTCTTGATGTTGTAATATGAAGAACATATCATGGGCATTTTTACCTGTTGTAGAGTTTTACCTAGCCTATGGATAATCTTATTTATAGACATAAAATTCTATTCAGCTCTTGGCTTCAATTATATTTTGTCACTGAGCTGCACAGGATAATTATGTGCGATGTTGTTGTTTAACTGCTTTAAATTTGTTGTGATTCAATTCCACAGGCTGTTGCTCATGCTTGTATTGCAAAAGAAGGTAACGCAGTGCCTGATCTACCTTTCCTAGATCTGCTGTCAGGTCCCTCCTCATTTGTCTCCTCTGTAAACTAAATCTGCTACTCAGAGCATACCATTATTGTATAAAATGGCATTATAATATTCTCAGTATTCTTTTTAAATCCCATTATTTAAACATCCTAACCTTTTGTTTGCTTTTTCACTGCTGCTGCACATTGGGCAGGAATTTTCAATGAGATGTCTACAAAGATATGTTGTCACAGGGATAAACTAATCTGTAAAGCTTTGTGCAAAAGCACTTTGCTGAGGTTATATCATTTTTGTTCTAAAATTATTCCACAAGAAATAGTTTTAGAGGTTTGTTAAGCTATCAAGTAAATGTTCTTTTTTTTCTCTTACATTTCTGAGTTTTCATATTTTGTTACTGATCTAGGGGAGAAACCAGTGATTTTTAGCTCTGTGGCAGTGTAAAACAGATGTTTCTCCTTAAAGGCCCTCATATGCTATAGTGATGAGGGTCATCTAAACCAGGGTTTTTTTGATGGCCTCTTCCTGGTGGCCACACTGACACTTTCTCCTAAAATTTTGTATTTTTCCTAAAGTTAATAAAGTAATATGCACATATATACATCCAAATCATTGTAATTTATTTGTGTAAGGTTTTGGGGTTTTTTTGCAGACTCAATAATAAAAATCATGCACAGTTATATCTATTCTTTACTGGACCTAACAGAATAGAAACACAAATAAGGTACTTTGCATGTTCTTGTCTTTTTTATTATTGTTTCTTTTGCTTTTTTGGCAAAAGAGGTTGTCTGTATAACAATTCTGAAGTAAACTTAAAAATGCTTTGACATAATAGAAGTCCAAATAATAATGAAAAACATATCTGGGTGGTTTGGGTCTGAGGAGGGGAGGAAAGGCACAGGTGTGGCTGGCCTGGGGCTCCTCCGGGCAGGTGCATGTGGGGGGGGGGGTCTTGGGACCTCAGCCAGCCCGGGGCTTCTCTGGCTGCGAGGGGGAGGCACTCGGGGCTTCTCCAGGCAGGGGTCTTAGGGCTCCAGCTGCTGAGGTGGGGGAAATGCAGGCAGAAGGATGGAGTAAGGGGCTAGCCTCCTCAAAGGGGGGTGCCACTCACTGTCCATGCACCTGATGCTCACTTCCTCACCCCTCCACTCGCCTCCTGCATCCCTCCTCAATCCCCCACCCGCTGCTCGTCTCCTCACTCCCCTGCCACAGACACCCCCCTGCCCACCGTGAGAACTCCTGCTCGGTGGTGGCTCACCGCTCACCTCCTCACTCCCCTGCTCGCAGCCAAACCCTCTTACCCACCTCCTCACCCTACTGCTGCCTCACCACTCACCTCCTTACTCCTCTGCCAGGACCTCCCCCCACCACTTGTCTCTCCACTTACTTTCTCATCACCACCACCCCACTCACCTCCTCACTCCCCCGCTTGCAGCCTGCCCCCTCTACTCACCTCCTCACCCTGCTGCTGGCTCACCACTTGCCTCCTTACTCCTCTGCCAGGCCCCCCTGCTCGCCTTACCACTCGCCTTACCTTCTCACCCCCTCCTCGCCACCTTACCTTGCTCCTTAAGCATTGTGTGTCCCATCTGTGTCTGCAGAGAGGTGGCGCATGCAGGAGCAATAGGGAGGAAAGGAAGAGGCTGATGCTTCCCCCTACTACCCAGGAAACTGCTGTGGTCGCAAGGAAATCCCCTGGTGGCCGCATTTGAGAAACTGACATTTAAACAGACGTCCTCACCAGCTCTCAAAAACTGAGTGTTCACATCTGAGAACTAAATTACAGAAGGAAAATGGATCAGGAGTTTGTCAAAGAAGGTGTCTGGAGATAGTTTAGAAGGCATAACGTAGGTGACTTGCTGAAAAATGCATATGAAATTGCAGAAGTATGTGATATAAATTGCATTGTTCTTGCACCTTTCTATATTAGCTTTTCTGAAAAGCATGTGGCATAAATACGTGATGGTTTGTGCTGATACAAAGATTTTATTGTTCCTGAATTTGATTGACTCCCTCTTAGACTCATATTTGTGAATAATCCAGCCAACCGAAACCTGTACATTAAACCCTTTCTATCACTTCTAGCCACCTGTCACTTGCACAAAATATGTATAGCACTTTAATTTTCTACTAAATGTGTCCCATAAATAAAAATAATGTTGCACCTTCCCTTGTGCTGATTATATTTGAATCACACAACCACAGGAGTCCTATGGTGTACAAGGTGCAAATATGCCCATACATTTCCTCAGACAGAGCAGGTTATCTGGGCATCCAATTTTAAAATAGAATTTCCTGTACAATCTGAAGTTTGTAGTTGTCTGTGTATATTCTGAAGAAGTCAGGCCAGACAGCTGTCAGAGTAGTGGAAGGCAGTAGGGTTGCCAACTTTCTAATTGCTGAAAACTGGACACCCCTGCCCAGCAACTTCCCTGAGGCAATGCCCCATTTCCCCCAAGGCCCTGCTTCCTGCCTCAACTCTTCTCCTGAGGCCCCGCCCTCTGCTCGCTCCCCATTCCCCAGAAGCTGGTGTGATTGAGCAAGATAGTGCTGATTCATGAGACTTAGAACTGCATGAGAGGTTTAAAAGAAGGGTTTGTTCTTTGCCTTTGGAAAACTTTTTTCTCATGCTTGATTCCTTTCTACAACAAAACTCCACAGAAAAATCATGCAAAAAAACCCTCTAGCCTTAGGAGCATTCATTAAATGCCTCACCTGTTCTGTAGGTTGGTTTTCCCCACACACCTTCTCAGGGATTTTTTATTTTTAAAAGAGAAAACTTATTGCACACTCAAACGAAGCAAACCTAATGAAGAATTAGGGTGGGTGAGATTCTGTGGCCTGCGCTGTGCAGGAGGTCGGACTAGATGATCAGAATGGTCCCTTCTGACCTTAGTATCTATGAATCTATAAGGAGCAGATTCAGTGTGGTATTATACATATACATACTGACATTTACCCAATGTGCATCTATCTGCAATTGTGTCCTAATACTTAGGGCTTGTCTATATCAGAAAAGTTGTACAGTCTTAACTAAATTCATTTGAAGTCTGTGTAGTTAAATAGGTGATGCCCCTAAAGTAGATGCACCTAAACCCATTTAAACCTTGTTTAGCATGTACTAGTAAATTACTAAATTAAACTAAACTGACTTAAGTGAGGATTGAACAGGTTTAAGTTCATCTACATTAAGTGAGAAGTACCACTCCTCACTAATATCCAGAAACAAAGTTTAAAATCTTCTTATAACTTGGTTAGAAGCCCAACCCACCTCTTTTCTATGAGTCATTAGATTCCAAATGGCAGAGGAATCTGAGTTTTTTATTGCAGTGAGGGTGAAAAGAATTTCCACAAACTTAGAAAAAGAAAGTTTTAGTTATACAAACACGAATGCCTTGCTAAAACATAATATGCCAAGATAATGCCAAACAAACCTGGCAGCATATGTAATTCTGCTATAAAAGGCAGCTATCCATTTGCCAGGCTGGTGCTAGCTACCCATCCCATTTTCCATTGTCCTAATCATCTTGTTTCTGTTTTAGAATCTCTAAATTTGGTACACATTTTATGGCTTCTGGCATATTATGCATAGTAAGATTTGTTCTGTAACAAATAGGTCTTTTTAGGTGTCTAAACAATTCTTTAAATAGCTGGCAAGTGATTTTTGGCTGGCGAAGAAAGTATTATATTTGAAACTTATTTTTTACATTGTCACTGCTTTGTGCGAGAAGAAAGGAGGCAACCCTATTTATACTGGATCATGTGATGGGGGTGTACAAACCTGGGTAGGGTTACTGAACGCTTTAAGCTCAATCACTGCTGTCTAGTATACCTGTAGTGGGTGTTGGGCCTAAAGGAAGGGGCTAAATGGGCGAGCCTTTTGTAGTAACTTCTCTAGAGGGCTGAGCCACATAAGCCACAAGAGTGGGCTGGGAATTTTGTTTGGGAAAACTGAGTCAGAGCGGGTGCAGACCCATGCTTTGTTACAAGGAGGCATGTGGGGCAGGGACATGATGAGAGACCTCCTTTTTATGCAATATTTATCACGTTTTCGCTCAAGTAGTTTACTTTCTTACCTCTGCCTCTTTTTCTTTCATTCTGTTTCTATGGGAAAACTGTCTTGAATATTGGCTCAAACCTGATTTTTTGAGGCAGATTTGAATCTGTCCCACAATTGACAGTTGCTGCCTTGTCAAAAACACCATATATTTTGTCAGCAAAATCTCCAGTGAGGACCACACAAGGACTGGAATAGCAGAGGCAGATTTAAGTGGAGGTGCTCAAACCAAGTTCTGTTAAGAAACTGAGATGGGCCTTATTATTATTATAGATTTCAAATCTCTCACTTGTTCTAGCATCAAAATTCAAACCCTCACATCACTTCTCCTAAGCTACCTACAATACAGGCTGATTATGCATATATTCCTGCTGCTTTCATAGAATCATAGAAGATTAAGGTTGGAAGAGACTTCAGGAGGTCATCTAGTCCAACCCCCTGCTCAAAGCAGGACCAACCCCAACGAAATCATCCCAGCTTTATACAGACATTTCCCCACATTCCACCTGGCCTCCTTCAAATTAATCTCAATTTTGTTTGCATTGTTTTCCATCGCTAATTCCCTCCTAGGGCTCTCTTGATCCTAATCATACATTATTTTGGGCACAATTGTCTAACATATGTTAGTTTTGTAAGCTCCTAGAGCAGGGATCTTGTCTTCTTACATGTTTTTAAACAAAACTGTGCATATCAATTTAAGAGGAGGAGAAAGAGTCAATAAAGGCTCTTGCCTAAAACTGTGCCAGGCTACACTTGCAAATTAGAGTGCATTAAAGGAGCCCTGAGCGCACTAGCTCACTACCTGTCCACACTGGCAAGGCACGTAAAGCGCACTGACTCCACGGCTGGTCCGCTTCTGGTACTCCTCCTTGGCGAGTGGAATAACATCTTGTGCACCCCCACTGGAGTGCCACAGCGCCAGTGTGGATACCCTGGTCTGTTAGTGCACTCTGATCGGCCTCCTGAAATGTCCCACAGTGCCTGTTCTAGCCATTCTGGTCATCACTTTGAACTCTACTGCCCTGCCCTCAGGTGACCAACCATCAGACCCACCCTTTAAATTCTCTGGGAATTTTGAAAATCCCCTTCCTATTTGCTGAGCCAGGCGTGGAGTGCTCTCACTGAATCTTTCCAGGTGACCATGCTCCATGTGCCAGGCGATCCCCAGTATGGAGCAATGGCGACATGCTGTACCTCATCAGTGTTTGTGCGGAGGAAGGTGTCCTGTCCCAGCTGCACTTCAGCCATAGGAATTATGCTGCCTGCGGGCAGATAGCGAAGAACATGATGGAAAGGGGCCATGACCAGGATACACTGTAGTGCAGGATTAAAGTGAAGGAGCTGTGAAATGCCTACCGCACAAATGTTATGGAGGATACAGCACGCAAATATAACCACGGGGATGCTGTCATTGGCCGGGTCCAGCTTCCCATACAGAAAGTGCCACTGGCCATTTAAACAGACAAAGGCACACTCCTCAGTCATTCTGCAGAAGCTCAGCCTGTTGTTGAACCACTCCTTGCTGCTGTCAAGGCTCCCTGTGTAGAGTTTAATGAGCCATGGCATTAAATGGTAAGCGGGGTCTCCAAAGACCACAATGGGCATTTTGACTTCCCCTACAGTGATCTTCTGGCCTGGGAAAAAAGACCCGGCTTGCAGCTTCCTGAACAGGCCAGTGTTCCGAAAGATGAGTGCATCATGCACCTTTCCGGGCCAGCCTGCGTTAATGTCAATGAAACGTCCATGGTGATCCACAAGTGCCTGGAGAACAATAGAGAAATACCCCTTCCAATTAACGCACTTGGAGGCTAGGTGGGCTGGTGCCAGAATTGGAATATGTGTGCCATCTATCGCCCCTCCGCAATTAGGGAAACCTATTTGTGCAAAACCATCCACAATGTCATGCATGTTACCTGGAGTCACAGTTCTTCTGAGCAGGCTGAAGGAGTACTTGTGGCACCTTAGAGACTAACAAATTTATTTGAGCATAAGCTTTCATGAGCTACAGCTCACTTCATCAGATGCATGCAGTGGAAAATACAATGGGGAGATTTATATACACACACAGAGAACATGAAACAATAGGTTTTATCATACACACTGTAACAAGAGTGATCACTTAAGATGAGCTATTACCAGCAGGAAGGGGGGGGAGGAGGAATAAAACCATTTGTGGTGATAATCAAGGTGGGCCATTTCCAGGAGTTGACAAGAACATCTGAGGAACAATGGGGGGTGGGGGGGAATAAACATGGGGAAATAGTTTTACTTTGTGTAATGACCCAGAGAATCTGACAATCTCTGGTCACTCGATTACAGACCTAAAAGTGGCTATTCTTCAACAAAAAATCTTCAGAAACAGACTCCAAGGAGAGACTGCTGAATTGGAATTAATTTGCAAACTGGATACAATTAAATTAGGCTTGAATAGAGACTGGGAGTGGATGGGTCATTACACAAAGTAAAACTATTTCCCCATGTTTATTCCCCCTCACCCCCCACTGTTACTCAGATGTTCTTGTCAACTGCTGGAAATAGCCTACCTTGATTATCACTACAAAAGGTTTCCCGCCCCCACACTCTCCTGCTGGTAATAGCTCATCTTAAGTGATCACTCTCCTTACAGTGTGTATGATAAAACCCATTGTTTCATGTTCTCTGAGTGTGTATATAAATCTCCCCACTGTATTTTCCACTGAATGTATCCGATGAAGTGAGCTGTAGCTCACGAAAGCTTATGCTCAAATAAATTTGTTAGTCTCTAAGGTGCCAAAAGTACTCCTTTTCTTTTTGCGAATACAGACTAACACGGCTGCTACTCTGAAATCTGAGCAGGATGCGATTAATGGCCCTGCAAACTTGCATCAACACGATTCCAACAGTCGACTTCCCCACTCCAAACTGGTTATTGACCGATTGGTAGCTGTCTGGAGTTGCCAGCTTCCAGATTGCAATAGCCACCCTCTTCTCCACCATCAGGGCAGCTCTCAATTTTGTGTCCTTGTGCTTCAGGGTGGGGGCGAACTCATCACACAGTCCCATGAAAGTGGCTTTTCTCATCCGAAAGTTCTGCAGCCACTGCTCGTCATCCCAGACTTGCATGACGACGTGATCCCACCACTCAGTGCTTGTTTCCTGAGCCCAAAAGTGGCATTCCACAGTGGTGAGCATGTCTGTGAATGCCACAAGCAAACTCATGTCATATGCGTTACTCCAGTCGATATCATCGTCGGAGCCTTCACTGTCACTTTGGATCATAAGGAATAACTCAACTGCCAAATGTGATGTGCTGGTGAGATTCGTTAGCATATTCCTCAACAGTTCGGGTTCCATTCCCATAGACCGAAAGGGAAGACAGAGCGCGCAGTATAAAAAACGTTGAAAGATGGTGCCAAATGTGGACAGAAGCACAGAGATTGCTGGGATGTGAACCGATGCATCATGGGGCATTGAGACAGAACCCAGAATGCTCCACACTCTCCGCCCCTTCCCACAAGCCAACCACCACAATGGGAAGAGGTGGTCTGTGGGATAGCTGCCCATAATGCACCGCACCCAATGCCACTGCAAGTGCCGCAAATGTGGCCAGGTCAGTGTGCTTGTTCCTGTCAGTGTGGACAGACTGCAGCACTTTCCCTACTGCACTCTCCGAAGGCGGGTTTAACTCAAAGCGCTATACGTCTGCAAGTGTAGCCATGCCCACAGAGTCTGAATCAGATAGCATTGCTTCTCTTCCACTGATAGCAACCAAACAGCAGAAAACAAGCAATCGGAACCCAAATGCAGAAACCGTTTTAAAATATTTCAGCAGAGTAACATCTGCTTTTTATTCTTTAATTTGGAAAAATACAAATAGTAGCTGATAGTCTCTAAAGTTTAGTAGAGGCATTTCGTATAAGCAGGAGATTTAAGAATAGAAAACATGAATAAATACACACTCTATAAAAATGGGGAGAGGAAGGTTAGATAGAACCATTTTAACTCCTTTAAAAAATACACAAAAAAGGGGAGGAAGAGTGTATTATGGTCTCCACTGACCTGTGTTGGATCAAGTAGGTGATGTCCATTCCTTTTCTTATCAGAATTATCTCCACTTGGTGGGTAGAGTATCTGTCATTAGAGCTGGGGGCAAACAGTTTTGACATGCTGTAAGAATGTTCAAGATTTTTAATATTATTGAAATCTCCAATTTTTGCAAACAGAAAATCCTAAATAAATACATTTTTGGACTGGATCAGTTGAAATGGTTGTGTCAAAACATTTTGTTTTGATTTTGACCATTAACATATATATATATTTACTAAAAGCTAACTTAAATTTCAAAATGAAAAATCCCTATGTGGAACTTTTTCATGATGAAAATGTCAAAACAGGAGGTTTTCACAAGGCTGAAAATGTCTTTTAATTTTTTTCCTCAAAATCGGCAGTTCATTGAAACCAGCTCCTTCCCCCACACCATTTAAATGAATCAGCATTTTCCAGTGAAAAAACATAGCTGAAAAATTTCCAACTAGCTCTGTCTTCGACTTCTGGTGGGTGTCCCAGTGGTTGCAACTACACCCCCAAGGGGCTAGTGGGAAGAGAATTTTGGGGCTGCCCTACCAGGGGAACAGATGCAATACCCCACATTAGTGAAGTATTATGCAAAGGGACTTCAAAGGAGTGTATGGCAGTTAGGTGCCCAAAGCCTACTGAAATTCAATGAAACCTGAGTGCCTAATTCCAGAGAGTCTGAAAAATCCCAACCAAGGTGTCATCTGGGTACACATGTATGTAAAGTGTTGCTCCTGCTGCCACTTTGTGGTGAGGGCCATAAGAAATGCCATTCACAGTCTCAATGGATGGGGGAATATGATAGGGACAGCCCCAGCAGTGAGGGAAGGAGATGTTCACTGACGGTCATCAGGTAGTGCCTCCCCATTTTACCCTCTCTTGGAATCTCCATCTTTGTCTGTTGGGGGTGGAAGAGGAAGAGTGGGGATTGGCCAGCATTAACTAGTTCCCAGGACTTAATCCTGACTGGAGTCCATATGGGACCTCTTTTGGCTCTATTTTCAGCAGCTGTGCCCTATTCACGCTGACTAGGTGGGGGAATCCAGCCTGGCAAATGCTGTGGGACTAGTCAATCACCTGTTTGGGGATCAGGAAGGAATTTTTTTCCCCAAGGGCCAATTGGCAGAGGACCGGGCAGTTTCTTGCTTTCCTTGCAGTGTCTGCAACCCACAATAGGTTAAGTAGGAATGAACTTGGTACCTACCCGAGATACTTGTTTGGGTTGTTGATTCATTGTGTCTGGTTTCCAGTGTGGTTAAATGGGTAAAATGAATGGTTCCCAGAGGTAAAAGGCCTGGAATTTTGGTGATGGGGCCTTGGGCTCGTGGAATAGGGTCAGACCTTGTGGCCCTCATTGGCCAATGTTCCCACCTTTCTGAACCCTCTGTCCCCATTGTGGGGGGAGGGTGGTAAGACTCAGAGTGCACTGAGTCCAGCGGGTAGGCTGAGGAGAACCTACCCTGAGTTGCAGGTTTTATGGTAAAAGCCCTGTAACTGGAACCAATTAAATGCCTGATATGGGAGAGTAGGAGTGAAAGGCAGTGGAATCGGCCTTTTTAGGTTACAGCTCCTCTTCCCTCATTTTTAATATTAATATAATTTGATTTTTATTCTAGCAGCACATAGGGCCACCATACAAACACATAGAAAAATGGTCCCTGCCATAAAGAACTTCCAGTGTAAATAGTGATCTAATTTATGATGGAACTGGACCAAGACTATCCAATAAGCATTTCAATGGTGGGTTTGTTTGAATTCTGTAAGATAATTATTCAGCTACATCATTAAAAAGTGCTGCACAGATAACTGTTCATACTGGTGTGATTAGACAAATTAGATCTTTAGGCGAAGATTTGCCTTGGATCTTTTCTCTGACTGTCATCAAACCTGATCCCCTTTAAAGCATCATTTTGTTTATAGTCACATAATGCTACTCATTGGCTAAATCAGCCATATGACTAAAATGTGGGTCAGTTATTTTGTTATGCATAAAATGACACCCCAGAATTGTGGAGTTCCTTTTTCAGCTGTAGGGTGGGATGTCAAGCAACCAAAGATGCATTTTTATTTCTGAAAGAAGTTACTGAATTTTAATTCTTGAAAACAAATCTAAATAATGTATTCCGAATTACTTTGCCACACTGTGCTTTAAAAAAACACCTTAAAAGCAGATTTTTTTCCATGATGATTTTGGCATGAGCAGCCAGTTGAGAAGCTACTGCATTCTTGAACAGAACTGTTGCCACCAGAAGAGGTATGCAGTAAGTAAGGAATCAAGGCATATGACCACTGCTTAAGAAGAAAATCGATACCTACACTAATTCATACTTAGATGAGATTACTTCTGTGCTGGGCAGAAGAGAGAACAGAAGAAGAAAAAAATTGTGTTTATATTTAATTAAATCTAATCTAAATAAGTCAATTAGTCAAGGTCAAGAATGTAACCAAAGCAAGATTATCTTCCTAAACCAAGTTACACAAGTTAAGATTATAGAAGCCTCCACATGTTTCCCTGAAGCTAACTTCGTCCTCTGATGACACAATACTAAATCAAGTATCAGAGGGGTAGCCGTGTTAGTCCAGATCTGTAAAAGTGGCAAAGAGTCCTTTGTCTAACAGACGTATTGGAGTATAAGCTTTCATGGGTGAATACCCACCCCGTCAGATTTATGCATCTGATGAAGTGGGTATTCATCCACAGGACTCTTTGCTCCTAATACTAAATCAAAATATTGCTAATGAAAGATGTTTGTAACAATAAAAAAGAAGCTGTACATCTTGGGAAATCATCATGACTGAAATTCTTCTTTTAATCTTTCAATGATAAATGAATGCTAGTCTTGCACAAGTAAACATCAGTGTTGTAATATTAAAAGTAGTCTGATTTACTCCAATTAAAATATATCAGTATCCTTAGCTAACATCGACAGTTCTCCACTTGTGATACAAGCACCTCTGCACCCCTGTCCATTCTGTCATAGATTAATGCATTGGAAAAGTTCTTTGTCAAAATCAATGAAGTCATCACCTTCTCCTTCTCCCAGCCTCTCGTTGAAATTCACTTCTTCCATGGGGCATACAGAAAGCTGTCATCCAATAATGGCGAGATAGATAGTGGATTGTCTCTACTGCTCCTGATTGGTTACAAATTGTGCACACAGCTAGCCTATGCTGAAGCATCTTGTTCCTGTTACCTAATGCTTCCTTCCCCCTGACATTGCCCCCAGTCACCAATATTTGTTTCACTCGTCTGTTTAATCTTGTCTTTTAGGCCTTGATCCTGCAAACACATATACACTTAACTTTATACACATGAACAGTTTCAGTGAGTTGGTCCAAATGAGACTATTCACAACCATAAAGTAAAGCACATGCATATGTGTTTGCAGAATCAGGGTTTTGGACTGTAAGCTCTTTCGAGCAGGAACTGTCTTTTCACATGTTTGTACAGTACCTATTACTGTACTGGGTCATGGCCAATCTAGCTGCTACCTCAATTAAATAATAATAATAAATTGGTTCCAGCCATAAAATAATGTAAAATATCAAACCCAACTAAAATATATTGCTTAGCTGAATGCTAAAATAGGCCTACAGATAAAAAATTACAATGTATAAGGTTAAGAATATACTTCAATACATTTTTAAGCTACATAACACCTCAAATATAAGGGCACAGAATATAAAATGTTCAGGATTTATAATCAAAGAGTGGAGTAAATACAGGGAGAACTAATCAAAGGAAAATAGTTACAAACACAAGGAGTAAGTTACTGGGAAAAGGAAATGACACAAAGGGTTTAACCATCTTCAGGAGCCAGCCATGGCCCTAATCTTCCAATCAGATCTACACATGCAGTCCCTTGGTTTCACTCAGAAGCCCATTGACTTCACTGCATTTTTTTCAAGGGGACTTTTCTGTCTTCATGGATCTGATTATAGGACTGGGGCCTACATTTGTTTCCTGAGAATGATGGAACTAACAGGTATATTTTAAAGTAAAACAAAAGAAAAAAAGGTTTCCGAGTAGCAGCCGTGTTAGTCTGTATTCTCAAAAAGAAAAGGAGTACTTGTGGCACCTTAGAGACTAACAAATTTATTAGAGCATAAGCTTTCGTGAGCTACAGCTCACTTCATCGGATGCATTTGGTGGAAAAAACAGAGGAGAGATTTATATACACACACACAGAGAACATGAAACAATGGGTTTATCATACACACTGTAAGGAGAGTGATCACTTAAGATAAGCCATCACCAACAGCAGGGGGGGGAAAGGAGGAAAACCTTTCATGGTGACAAGCAGGTAGGCTAATTCCAGCAGTTAACAAGAATATCAGAGGAACAGTGGGGGGTGGGGTGGGAGGGAGAAATACCATGGGGAAATAGTTTTACTTTGCGTAATGACTCATCCATTCCCAGTCTCTATTCAAGCCTAAATTAATTGTATCCAGTTTGCAAATTAATTCCAATTCAGCAGTCTCTCGTTGGAGTCTGTTTTTGAAGCTTTTTTGTTGAAGGATAGCCACTCTTAGGTCTGTGATCGAGTGACCAGAGAGATTGAAGTGTTCTCCAACTGGTTTTTGAATGTTATAATTCTTGACGTCTGATTTGTGTCCATTCATTCTTTTACGTAGAGACTGTCCAGTTTGGCCAATGTACATGGCAGAGGGGCATTGCTGGCACATGATGGCATATATCACATTGGTAGATGCGCAGGTGAACGAGCCTCTGATAGTGTGGCTGATGTGATTAGGCCCTATGATGGTATCCCCTGAATAGATATGTGGACAGAGTTGGCAACGGGCTTTGTTACAAGGATAGGTTCCTGGGTTAGTGGTTCTGTTGTGTGGTGTGTGGTTGCTGGTGAGTATTTGCTTCAGATTGGGGGGCTGTCTGTAAGCAAGGACTGGTCTGTCTCCCAAGATCTGAGAGAGCGATGGCTCGTCCTTCAGGATAGGTTGTAGATCCTTGATGATGCGTTGGAGAGGTTTTAGTTGGGGGCTGAAGGTGATGGCTAGTGGCGTTCTGTTGTTTTCTTTGTTGGGCCTGTCCTGTAGTAGGTGACTTCTGGGTACTCTTCTGGCTCTGTCAATCTGTTTCTTCACTTCAGCAGGTGGGTATTGTAGTTGTAGGAATGCATGATAGAGATCTTGTAGGTGTTTGTCTCTGTCTGAGGGGTTGGAGCAAATGCAGTTATATCGTAGCGCTTGGCTGTAAACAATGGATCGAGTGGTATGATCTGGATGAAAGCTAGAGGCATGTAGGTAGGAATAGCGGTCAGTAGGTTTCCGATATAGGGTGGTGTTTATGTGACCATCGCTTATTAGCACCGTAGTGTCCAGGAAGTGGATCTCTTGTGTGGACTGGTCCAAGCTGAGGTTGATGGTGGGATGGAAATTGTTGAAATCATGGTGGAATTCCTCAAGAGCTTCTTTTCCATGGGTCCAGATGATGAAGATGTCATCAATGTAGCGCAAGTAGAGTAGGGGCATTAGGGGACGAGAGCTGAGGAAGCGTTGTTCTAAGTCAGCCATAAAAATGTTGGCATACTGTGGGGCCATGCGGGTACCCATCGCAGTGCCGCTGATTTGAAGGTATACATTGTCACCAAATGTGAAATAGTTATGGGTCAGGACAAAGTCACAAAGTTCTGCCACCAGGTTAGCCGTGACAGTATCGGGGATACTGTTCCTGACGGCTTGTAGTCCATCTTTGTGTGGAATGTTGGTGTAGAGGGCTTCTACATCCATAGTGGCCAGGATGGTGTTTTTAGGAAGATCACCAATGGACTGTAGTTTCCTCAGGAAATCGGTGGTGTCTCGAAGATAGCTGGGAGTGCTGGTGACGAAGGGCCTGAGGAGGGAGTCTACATAGCCAGACAATCCTGCTGTCAGGGTGCCAATGCCTGAGATGATGGGGCGTCCAGGATTTCCAGGTTTATGGATCTTGGGTAGCAGATAGAATACCCCAGGTCGGGGCTCCAGGGGTGTGTCTGTGCGGATTTGTTCTTGTGCTTTTTCAGGGAGTTTCTTGAGCAAATGCTGTAGTTTCTTTTGGTAACTCTCAGTGGGATCAGAGGGTAATGGCTTGTAGAAAGTGGTGTTGGAGAGCTGCCTAGTAGCCTCTTGTTCATACTCCGACCTATTCATGATGACGACAGCACCTCCTTTGTCAGCCTTTTTGATTATGATGTCAGAGTTGTTTCTGAGGCTGTGGATGGCACTGTGTTCTGCATGGCTGAGGTTATGGGGTAAGCGATGCTGCTTTTCCACAATTTCAGCTCGTGCACGTCGGCGGAAGCAGTCTATGTAGAAATCCAGACTGCTGTTTCGACCTTCAGGAGGAGTCCACCCAGAATCCTTCTTTTTGTAGTGTTGGCAGGAAGGTCTCTGTGGGTTAATATGTTGGTCAGAGGTGTGTTGGAAATATTCCTTGAGTCTGAGCCGTCGAAAATAGGATTCTAGGTCACCACAGAACTGTATCATGTTCGTGGAGGTGGAGGGGCAAAAGGAGAGGCCCCAAGATAGGACAGATTCTTCTGCTGGGCTAAGAGTATAGTTGGATAGATTAACAATATTGCTGGGTGGGTTACGGGAACCATTGTTGTGGCCCCTTGTGGCATATAGTAGTTTAGATAGCTTAGTGTCCTTTTTCTTTTGTAGAGAATCAAAGTGTGTTTTGTAAATGGCTTGTCTAGTTTTTGTAAAGTCCAGCCACGAGGAAGTTTGTGTGGAAGGTTAAAGGGAGATTAAAGCATAAGGTTCACGCAACCTTTGAAGTTCCTCTTGTGTGCTGTTTGAGTCTTCCCACTCTGTTGCAGCTAATAAACTAGACAAGCCTATTTCGGGGGCTAAAATTATTTAACTAAGGGCAAATTCTTCTTTTAGTTACACTGCTATCTGTTATGAGCTGATGTAAATTACTGCACAGAATAAGCCATTTGCAGCACACATCAACAGGATTTTTATTGGCCTATAAAACCAAGGAACTATGCTACATATTCTTGAACACCATCTTCTGGCATCTTACGTATTAACTATTTACACAGATAGATAGATACAATCAGGGTGCTGGACCTAGGGGTGCTGGGGGTGTGGCAGCACCCCCTGTCTTGAAATGGTTTCCATCATATACAGGCTTTACAGTTTAGTTCAATGGTTTTCAGCATCCTGTTATAAAAATTGTTCCAATGCCACAGGACAAAGAGTTCTTTCATAAAAATATCTCTCCTTGTTATGGAAATGGAGTAATTTTAAACAACTATTCACAGAAATACCAAAAACCAAAACCAAATTGCCAATTAAACCTTAATTAGTCCCCTTTTTGCCTATACCATCCTGAAGACTTGGATTCTATCCCTGCCTTTTCATATCTCCTGGAGTTATCCAGGACAGCCCTCTCTCAAGGAAAACAGCGGTGGTCTCCACTTCTATCCAATTAGTTAGAGAACTCACTTGTGCTGTGAGAGAATTAGGTTCAAATCCCCACTCTGCTTGATATAGAGGAGGGACTTGAACCCAGGTCTTTCTGGTTTTAGCCGTGGGCCCTAACCAGTAGGCTATAGTGGTGCTGCTACAACTCTTCTACTTGGTATGAAATAGACACTGGAAGCTGGGTCTCATCGGTCAGTGCACTAACCAGTAGGCTATAATCATTTTCACTCTCTATCTCTCTGGTCCAACGAATATTTAATTATTTGCATACAGGGGGACAGATTCAACAGGACATATTGAGAGCTACCTGCCTCAGAATGTTAAGCCCAGTGGTGGGAGTACTGTCTTAGAAGACCTGGGTTCAAGTATCTGTGTCATGCTGAGGCAGATGGGGATTTAGATCCAGTTCTTCTCACAGGATGTGCGAGTTCTCAAACCACTGACTATTGGACAAAAGGGGAAACCAACATCTCCTCTAGCTGTGCTTTGTGTGAGTTAGGCAGCCCCTCAGCATGCCTACTGGATTGGGTCCTGAGAGCAAAATAGGTGGAGGAATGCCTAGTTTGTAAATCCCACAGGGTTTGGGCATTAGTTAGGTGCCAAGCTACATAGGGATGTCAGGACTTAGGCAGATGAGTGCACACCCATCAGCAGACATGTAGGCACTTCAGGGATCTTATCAATGGAATTTCAGGTGTCTAAAGTCCATAGGTACCCACAGCATTAGGCAACCTAAATGTCAGACTTCAGTACCTAAAGAGAGGTAGGTGCCTAAATCCCCCTGCTGAATCTAGCCCTCTGTGCCTTAATTATTAATATTTTCCCTGGCAATCATCCTCATTACAGGGCAAATTCTATCTATCCCTAACAGAAGTATGATAGGCACAACACCTTCTTTGGTGACTTCTTAGACCCTATTCAATCTCTGCAGTGCAGGCTTAGCCTCTTAAACAAATATTTTTCCCAGCATGCCTTTCTAGGGCTTGTCCTTTAAATCTGGCAGAGCCAAGCAGCTGCAGCACTAAGTAGCCATTTTATTAGCCGTATCTTTCTCTTCTCCAGCTGGTAAGTACCTATTATACGTCCTTCCAGTTTTCCCTTTCTTTTTACAGAAAAGATGGTACATTTGTATAGGGAGCATGGATATAAGGAATGTTTCCTACCCTTCCAAAGGCTGTGTAGAGGTTAGGCAGAATTGCAGCTTCTGTGCTCTTCAGAATTGCACAAGGACTGCCCCAGCCCTACTAACCTGAGGTCAGACAGCATTCCAAATGGCAAGAGTGGGGCAAGGTAGAGAGGGCTGCAGCACACAAAAGGATACAGCAGTAGGAATATTGTGAGCTTGGGAGCTATTCCTGAGGAAGAATACTTCCTACAGCAGAGTGCCTCTGCACTGCCCCTTACTAAATGCTGTGCTTAAGTGGCCAAATCTAGCTCAGAGTGAACCTGCTATTTTAGAGGAAGCTGATTAGTAGATTCCATTGATTTGTAGCATTTGGAGAAGAAAATGTTGAATAACTCATGAACTATCTGGTATTTGCCACCAATCCCTGAAAGGCAAACCTGCCACAAAGAAATAATAATAAAAAGGTCCTGATTGCCCTCTCATACCAGTTTTACCTCAGCCACTCCACTGATTTCAGTGGTGTCACTGCTGATTTACACTAGTAAGTGAGCATTTAAAAATGAGAGAAATCTATAAAAACAACACTTTTCCCCCCACAGAGATGAAAAATAAAAGAGCGAGACTGATTTTGAGGCATTGTTTGGGGATAAAGGTCTATCACTTCTGACTCCATGTTCTGCCTGAATAGGTATACAATAATTTGAGGCAGTAAATATTGTCATAAACAGTTTGAAAGAATATTTTTTTACAATTTTAGCATTTATTAACTCCTTGCTGTTTCTAGCAACACCTTGGAAATATTAGTTTGGGGAAAATATACATATAGTATGAAGCATTATAGACTCTGAATGTGCTTAAGTCTTACTTAACTCATGATGACTGGCAGGCTTGATTAAACAGTTGTTGCTCTACTCATTTTCAGATGGATACGAAACTAGATTGAGGAGCGTCCCTGATTTTGTTGTTACTGATTGTCAGGAGAATTGAGATGTATGAGAATGAATTAGAACTAATCTTATGCTCCTTTTCAATAGCCTATCCTTTCTAGATTGGTTATTCTGTATAACTTTAATTGTGAAACAAACTACATTGCCACTTTCAGGTTTCTTTAGTTCTTGGCTCTTAATATATTGATATATTTTCTCATCAAAGTCCCTTAAACTGAAAGTTGCTATGTATACCCTATTTATGCCCTCCTAATGTATATGCTACCTATTTATAAGTAAAAGGTGCTGTGTATGTCATCTGAAAACAGATTTAATCAATCATCTTTCTACCTTGTTTTTCTAGTGCCCTTGTGTACCTCCTATCTTTTTGTTCTGAGCATGTGCATTTCAGGTACCAAATGGCATGAAGCCACTTCTTAGGTTTATTCTAGGGTAGAACAATCATATGTCTTGTTTTCAATATAGACCCATAAGGAGTAACTCCCCATCTACTTTTGTGGTAAAATACTCATCTGTCCTGATCTTGACAGCTTCCCTATTTACTCATGTCAGAATTTACTTCAGTGAATGTCAGTGGTTATGGGATATTTGGCATAAGTGAGTAGGGTTATATAAAAATAATGGACCAATTTAGGCTATGTAACTGCTTTAATATCTGTGCTTAATGCTATTTTCACTTAAAGCATAATACACACACACACACACACACACACACGGTGTGGATTATATATATTATGAATGTGATATGTATATGCTAGTGAGCATATACTAGTCAACCATATAATTATTAGGGCTGTCAAGTGATTTAAAAAGTTAGTCATGATTAATTGCACTGTTAAACAACAATAGAATACCATTTATTTAAATATTTTTGGGTGTTTTCCACATTTTCAAATATATTGGTTTCAATTACAACACAGAATACAAAGTGTACGGTGCTCACTTTATATTTATTTATGCTTACAAATATTTGCACTGTAAAAAACAAAATAAAAAGTATTTTTCAGTTCACCTAATATAAGTACTGTAGTGCAATCTCTTTATCATGAAAGTTGAACTTACAAATGTAGAATTATGTCCAAAGAAACCTGCACTCAAAAAGAAAACAATGTAAAACTTTAGAGCCTCCAAGTCTACTCAGTCCTATTTGTTGTTCAGCCAATCGCTCAGACAAACAAGTTTGTTTACATTTGCAGGAAATAATGTTGCCCACTTCTTGTTCACAATGTCACCTGAAAGTGAGAACAGGTTTTTGCATGGCACTGTTGTAGCCAGCATCGCAAGATATTTCCATGTCAAATATCCTAAAGATTCATTTGTCCCTTCATGCTTCAACAACCATTCCAGAGGACATGCGCTCATGCTGATGATGGGTTCTGCTTAATAACAATCCAAAGCAGTGCAGACCGACACATGTTCATTTTCATTATCTGAGTAAGATGCCACCAGCAGAAGGCTAATTTTCCTTTTTGGTGGTTCGGGTTCTGTGGTTTCCGCATGAGAATATTGCTCTTTTAAGACTTCTGAAAGCATGCTCCACACCTCTTCCCTCTCAGATTTTGGAAGGCACTTCAGATTCTGCAACCTTGGGTTGAGTGCTGTAGCTATCTTTAGAAATCTCACACTGGTATCTTCTTTGCATTTTGTCAAATGTGCAGTGAAATTGTTTTTAAAATGAATAATACATGCTGAGTCATCATCCGAGACTACTATAACATGAAATATATGGAAGAATTCAGGTAAAATAGAACCAGAGACATACAATTCTCCCCCCAAGGAGTTCAGTCACAAATTTAATTAACACATTTTTTTAACTAGCGTCATCAGCATGGAAGCATGTCCTCTGGAATGGTGGCTGAAGGGGCATATGAATGTTTAGCATATCTGGTTTATAGATAACTTGCAATGCCCGCTACAAAAGTCCCATATGAATGTCTGTTCTCACTTTTTGTTGACATTGTAAATAAGAAGTGGTCAGCATTATCTTCCGTAAATGTAAACAAACTTGTTTGACTTAAGCGATTGACTGAATGAAAAGTAGGACTGAGCGGACTTGTAGGCTCTAAAGTTTTGCATTGTTTTGTTTTGAGTGCAGTTATGTAACATGTCTAATACACATGCACGCTTATTAAGCAGTTAAGCATTTGCTTAACTTTAAATGTGAATAATCTCATCTAACAAAGCACTTAAGTACCTGCTTAAGTAAACAAAGCCTTAGAGACTTGCTGCTCCAAAGTGAAATTTGTTGTAGAAGAACCTCCTGGTTCTGGGTGACCTTGTACACTTTGGAAGCCCTGCAATGCTGCGGAAACAGCCTCAGAAACAACCTCTCTGACCACTTGCCGCACAGTACTTCTGACTGTCCTACTAGCAAACACAGTCAGCCCACCTGCATGTGTGGATACTTCCCCTTGAGCATTCCCTCAGTCCATGAGGCTGCCTTGGATGATCCAACACATCATCCTGGGCTTTACCAACCCCCATCCTGGTAACAACCCCCTGCTGCAATGTTCCTACTCTTGGATCCCCTTCTTGCCCATGAGCTCCATTCAGACCGCCCTGTGCTGCATTTGCTTGTCCTCTTTCCAATGAAGGTGCATTCCCCCCAGCAGTAACCTGCTCACAGCAGGAAAAAATTGCAACCCGATCCCCCATACTTCTCCTTGCAGCCCGGCAGCTACATGAGACAGTTACTCTCCCTCGCTTCCGCCTCCCTCCAAAGGCCCGGCAACTGTATCAGACACTGAGCAGTTCCACGTGCCGACTTCCCCTCCCTGATTGCTGCTTGCACCCAGCCTCTGCCTGTTCTTCCCTGTACCCAGGACAAGGGGGTGTTAGTCCCCCTTCTTCCCCTCTCACTCTCCTGCATGCACCTGAAGCTATGTGGCCTTGCGAGCCTGGATTGTCTGCCAGCTGCAGCTGCCTTGCCTGCTGCATGGAACGAAGGGGCTCCCCACGCCCAGGGCTTACACCTTTATAGCCTTCAGACTCCACATTCCTGGAGAGTGAGTCAGCTCCCCAAAGCTGACCACTGTTGACCTTTTGCAGCAGTCCCTGACCTCTAACGCACAACTACTTTGGCAAGCCCAGCCAACATTTGCCCCACTTTAGGTGTGGAGAAGTCATTCTTTCTGTTGCCCATTGCTGGTGGATGACTTCCTTTGTTTGACAGTTGCCTCTCTCTAGGAATGCCTTGTCCCTAACTCTCTCATGTTGGCTAGAGAAGACAAGTTATGCTTATATCTTTTTATTTTTCCTTTGTGCCTGATGCTAGATGTGGGAGGTATATGAATTTACTACTCTTACTTTTCCCAATCAGCTGTTTTTATTGTTACTCTGCTACCTTCTATATTTTTAAATGTGCATTCTAATCTTAATGGTCATATAACAGTATAGGTTCTTTGTTAGAAAAAAATCTGAACATAATATGCGCTTACCTACCAAATGCATGGGAAATAACTCAATTTGCATAGCCTCACAGTTCAGGGGGGTTTAATTGTGAAGAGAGAGCCTTAGTCATTTTTCCATGATATAGAGTGTTGCCATCTAACTAGATGTAGATAACACAGCAAGAATTAACAATTGCTGTTTAAGTTAAGAAAATAGAAACATAGGAACTGCTATGCTGGATCAGGCTAGAAGTTCACCTAGTCCAGTATCCAATCTCCTGGGGCTTCTGAGGAAAGTGCTAGAATTATAGTAATACATAATTATTGAATAATCTATCCAGAGGGAAGGATTCTTCTAATCCCTGTCAGTTTTAAATTGGTCCATGCTAGACCTGTGTATGTTCTTGTCCGTTTCAGAGATTAATCTTTTTTTAATATTATTGGACTCTACAATATCTTGTGGCAGGATTCTCCACAGATTAATTTTGCACTAGAGAAAAAAGTTTTGGTTTTGTCCATTTTATATGTGCCTTCATTGGATAGCTCCTTGATTTGGTATGATGGAAAAGGGATAAGTAAACTATGGCTCATAACTTAAAACTGTGCATTTGTCCTTTCTAAGGAGTTATAAAAGCTGAAGATGGGCAATAGTCTGCAGTTCAGAGTAATGTCTGGTGAGGAAGGGAGAGCTATTGATAATCTGTACTTCACAAATTTACTGGAGATTAGCCTCTAGCAATATGGCCAAAGTTAGAAATTGGACTATAAAATTACCTGTGCTCAAACTGGAAACCAATCTTCAACTTGTAAGTAACTGATACAAGAGGGGCTGATTGAAGGACGAAGGTTAATAGATACTTTGTGATGTAAAATTCACAAAGGGCCAAATCATGTAGTCTTTTCTCAGTCCTTTTTCAGGTGAAAATCACATTTATTTTAACTGGTAATCTATCAAAATCTGGAGATGTCCATCTATTTCTAATAATAGATTTCAGTTACCAGTGTTTGTTCAGAACAAAATTTTCAGTCCAATAATAACACCTCTAATATTGAAATTAAGTGGGGATCTTCTAAAGCTCCCTATAATAGAAAAAGTGTATCTTTCCATGGGGCGTGTGTGTGTGTGTGTGTGTATATATATATATCTATATATCTATATCTATATCTATATACACCTCCAGAACTTGAGTATAAACAGAGGAGCCTTACCCTTGAAGAACCATAATTAATCATTCTCTTAAAACTACTGCCATTGATGGTGGAAAAACAAGAATTACATGCAAATGATACTTGTTCTGCAGATTATTTAGTTTATAGCTAAGCAAAAAGGATATGATGGAGTTGACAAGAAGAGTAAAGGATTGGCTGGCTACTCAGGAAGATGAGGTTGCTAGATCTATTCCATCTATTACTTAGAGGATGATACCATCATAAAAAAGTCAAATAAGATCAATCACCTCTTTTATTAGTTTTATAGCATATTACTGTTAAAACTATGCATTTGTACTGTATATTCTCCCAAGAACAATTGGCTGCATGTGATAAATCAGTTTTGAAAGGTGAATTAACTATGACTATGCCCAGGTTTTGCAAAGTTAACCCATAACCTACTGAGCAGAGGGATAACTCTTTCTCCCCAGTAAGGGCCATTCTACCCTCTTGTTGGGTGGGTACCTTCCTTTACATGGGCACCAAGATCCCAATCTTGAAATCAGAAACCTCAATTAAAGTTGCTCCCTAACACACCAAAATCAATTAAAATTGGGCTACTCCAACAACAAATCAATAAATGTTACCTCTTCAATAAACTAATGTCGGGCAGTACACCCTCCCCTGGCCCAATCCAAATAAATCAATCTATGTTGCCACTGCTGTGGTGGCAGGAGAGAATTCCAACTCTTTTGGGGTAGTGTTATACTTATAAGAAGCACACAGGATCTTTATAGGGGAGAAGGCAACATTCCACATTTATTGAGAATACAACAGTTAGCATATGCTTTTCAATCACACACACACCATGCACACAGTCCCGCTAGTTGATGATTATAGTTACCAGTCCAGAGTCTGGATCAATCTAGTGGCCAGCCAGATTGGTCACAGAGGGGAGCAGGGCTCTGTCGGTCGTGATCTGATGCTCCTGGAGTGTGGCACGATGAACCCAAAGTCTCATGGCCAAGCACCCTGTTCTTATAGTCTTTTTTTTTTCTCTGTTCAAGTCTATGGCTTTTGCTGTGTCAGTTTGTGACCTGTTACTTCTTCATTGGTGTTATCTTTTGATGTTAACATTCCAAAACACCTCTGAGAGGGTCATCCTGTCCTGGTTTCGATTTAATCAATTGTTTTGTCTTTAGGGGTGCCAGCCTCCACCTCAGGATCCACCTAACCTTCCTTCATTATGGATGCACGTTGATGGTTCTCTGATGTTGTTAAGTCTCTTCACTCCTTCCTTGACCATCTGGCTATAACAATGGCCTGTCCCTGCCTTAACATCAGTACAGACACTAGCAGTCTGTCAGATGCGTTTCTTCCAATGTCCCAGAGGGTCATTCCTTTCTGCTATTCAAAAAGGGTGGCTGATCAAATCATACATTAATTTTTATAGTACAAATATAAAATCCTGCTCCTACAGTAGTGGAGACTGATTTTTTTTCTCCTTTTAAACTCACAGCTTTATCGGTGGCTTCAGTGGGGCAAGATCACGGGTTCAAGTCTTTGAGGTCCTGATGTGCTTTTACTGTAATTGTATTATAAATACTTATCCTTGCAACCATTACCCTTCCCTGTAATCACCTCTGGCCTCCTAAGAGAGGGCACTCTTATTTCTTTTGTGTGTGACTGCATTTTCTTTTGTTTTGATTTATCTGTATTCACTTTTGTTGCTTATGTTGTACTAAGTCAATGAAACTTTTTAAAAACAATCCACATTTTTTCAATAAGAGATGAACAGTTGACTTCTCAATGACCATGAACTTTAATTTTAAGCCTAAAATCTGCTTTGTATTGTTTTACCTATTAGCTTGTCTGCATTATAGCTCCTGTATTCATCTTGAGATGACAGAGGTAATTTACACAAAAATAGAATGCTCATTTCAGCACAGGCTGCATCGAACCTGAAATCAATAAGAGGCAGAAGAAGCAACTCACATATCAATTACGCTTCAGAGAGTTGGTGACTGATATGGGAAACCTCTAGTATAGCATAAACAAGGATTCCCATTTTTCTCAGTACAGGATATCACTTAGCCACAAGACAAATGAGAGAAATCAGCAAAAGTGACAGATGATTTGCAGATATCTTTACAAAGTAACTACATCAGAAGACCTGTGGGAGGATTCTGATAGGAATGAATATATCTTGTTATATTCTTTCCTTACGGCAATCCACTGAAAGGATGGAATGAAATTCTACTATTTTTTCCTAAAATAGTGTTATAAAATTTGAACCAAAACCTACTTCTGAACAACCCAGAACTTTAAATGTTTTTTGAAATCCAAACCTGAATCCAAATTTTGCAAAATATTCCTGTTTATATTAATCCAAATAAAACCCCTCCCAAATTCTTGAGTGCTTATAATGCATCTGAATATTTTTATTGAGACTGTCCTTCCTTATGATACATAACAAGCAAAGACATTTTCTTTGGCATTAGCATTGAAGATGGGCCTGAGCTAAAACTCTGGATTTGTTCCGTCTTGAAATTTGGGGTCATGGAAATCTGAAACTGAATTTTGTTGTGTGCCCCCCCCGTCTAATCAAAAGTGGTGCAACATTTCTGGAAAAGTGGAAAAATAAGTCAGACCTTGTTCAGCCCCATAGAAACTCTGTGTATAGCTGGTGGATGAAGACAACTCTCAAATGCAGCAATAGACTTTTCTGATGGTCATGCCATCAACATATACTGCATGCCATTCAAACATAAACATTACACCACAGTTAGCACATAGTTATACTTCCATTTATCCTACACTTAGGAAAGGAAATACAATCTCTCTTGTGCCACTGTGTGGTAACTTTGGATAACTGTTGATTTTTTAATGTGCCAACTACTTTTAAATGAAATGGTTCATTGCAATTGATTATGTTGATAAATTAAAGTATGTAAATGCAAATGAAACAAGGGTTAAAATATATTCTTCAAGGAAAATATGCACATAAGTTGTCAATTTTAGAATGCAAAATGCCAAGAGAGATGCTGAAGTTTCTTAACAGAGTGGCTTGTCCCCTTAAGGGCTAGAGGCCTGGGGCCAGCCAACCCTAACTACTAAGGAGGCACACCTGATCAGGGATCAGCTGATTCCCCTATAAAGAGCAGTGGGCAGCTGTAGGAGGTGATTTTTCAGAGAGGTGTACAGAGGCTACTGGGAGTGAGTAGGCTCCAGAAAAGAAACAAGGAATGCGGGGAGTAAGACCCAGGCAGGAAAGGTTAGGGAGTGACCTGATAAGGTGGTAAACAAATGGGCTTCAGAACTTTATTTTGAATATTTGTGAATGTAATTAACCAGAACTCCAAGAAGGGCTGTGAATAGACAGAAGGGTTGGTGAGTTATTGAAGAAACCTTTTAAAGGGGAAAATTAAAGCAGGGAGCCACTTGCAGGGACATTCTGAGGCAAAGAAGGAACACCCGGGAGGTGGCCATACTATGAAACTAAGCTGTCCCAGAGAGGACTTCCATGAAATGATATTCGATATAAAAGAATAAGGAGTAAGTATTGTTAACACTTTAGGGAGCCTTCTGAGATATGCCCAGAAGCAGCAAAATGCACTGGAAAATAAGTAACAGCTGGGAAAATGGCACTTAACATAAAATGTTTGTCTGGTAACCCTGAACTGACAGTATATCAGGAACCTCTAGAAAGGAGAAGGACCATTTGAATCCCAAAGTTCTGATGGATGTTTGAGATGCAGATGTCCTGTGAAGGTCAGGCCATGGAAGAGGAGCAATTGTTAATGGTCCGATGGCTTGACAGACATGCTATGGCAGCCAAATACAAGTCCATCATAACCTACATGGGGCTGGGACCATCCATCCATGTGCACAAGCCCAAATAAGCTCTTCAGGGGAATGCAAACTTTTTCTTCTGTGTTAGATATGGTTGGTGAACATCATTTACCTTCTGGTGAGGGAAGCCTCAGTGACCATAAGTGCCAGCCTTCATGGAGAGTGTCACCCTGTGCTATATGTATCCATTAGCCAGTCTGCTAGCAGAAGATATCAGGCAGGAAATGGAGCTTGGCCCCCCTCTCAGCAGTCATTCAGCTACAAGCCAGAACCACAGGAAGAAAGGAGAACGATTGTTCCAAGTCCTGGACATACAGAAGCTTGGGGAAGGGAGCACAGGGCTACACAATTCAGGAGAGGATCAAATGCCAGTCTCACACCTTAGACCTCCTTTACACTGGAAGCCAGGGGAAGGCCAGACCTTCTGCACACCACAGAGTGATCTGTTTGCCTTACAGTGAAAGTACACCACAACAGAATGTGTATTTTATGAAAGGGCTCTAGGATGAGCAAAGATCTAGTGTGAGGAACTCAAGCCCCATGACGAACAGGTGAAGGCACACACAGTTTAAAAGAGTTGTGCCAAACATCCACTACTACACTCAAGTGATGGTAAGACCTGTTATATTAATATTAATCATTCCAAAGCAAGTGACAGTGTGTTTCTGCCACCTAAGATTAGAGGGAACACTTTGGGATATCACCCACTTAGCTTTTCTGTTCTTTATTTCAATTGAGGGGACATGATTATTGCTGTAGGGTTGGCTAATTATTTGCAAATCCAATATCCTTGATTAGGTATCATGCCTTTTCTTTTTATGCCTGATTCCTAAATAGAATCCTTTCTCAGTTTCAATCTGCCCTTTTTCTGAATCAAAAGGTAGTTTCTTTTTGAAGCTTGTTGCTCCTTGATTCCTTTAAATCACAGTGGGACAGTACAGTCATTTATTCACTGAATCACCAAGTGAAGGTATTCAGAGTAGTAGCCATGTTAGTCTATATCCGCAAAAAGAAAAGGAGTACTTAGAGACTTACAAATTTATTTGAGTATAAGCTTTCATGAGGTACAGCTCACTTCATGGGATGCATCCGATGAAGTGAGCTATAGCTCACGAAAGCTTATGCTGAAATAAATGTGTTAATCTCTAAGGTGCCACAAGTACTCCTTTTCTTTTTGCGAATACAGACTAACATGACTTCTACTCTGAAACCAAACAAAACAGTTGATCCTGAACTCTGAAAAGGTCACTTTGCAAGTTTTTCCAGAAGGCTAAATGGGGTACCTGTTGACTTCACATTGGCAAAGAAACCCCCCCCCCACAATTTGTCTTCTAGAGAGGAATTTTCAAATGTAGCGTAGATTCACACCCCAGCTTGCTGCAAACTAAATGTACGTCTTGACAAGCCCTAGCTGTCCAGAGAATCACAGACTATGCGAACAGCATGCTGAGTATCAGAGGAGAAAATAAAGAATGAACTTGAAACTTACTCCTCCCTGCTGACTGCTGTTGTGACCATAGTCTTATCTGTAGCTATTGAAAAGAGCTGGTGAAATTATTTGTTGTAAATGAAGTATTTTATGACTGTAGCCTGTTTTTCTTCTTGCAGACTGATTCTTATTTCTGTGAACATGTCTGTTTTGAAGTATTCACTGAACAGTTTATACAATTGATTATCAGCTGCTTGGGTTTTCTCACATTTCTCACTTCAGTTACTTGTTCATGGTGTCTTTTTTACATGTTCATGGTTACTTAAGTTATATCATCTTGGTTATTCTCTATGATCAGATGAGTGAAACTTTCTAAAAACTACAAAAAAAAATGACTGACAAGTAATCTTGTTCATGCACAAATGCCCTTGCTTGTGTGCAAATCGAAAAAAGCCATTCCCCAAACATTTGAACAAAATCCTGCTCATATGACGGTTTGAGGACAGAGTATAATAAGAGGTATGAGAATAGATGAACTGTGAAAATTACAATTCAAAATAGATATTCTAACAACCAATTCTAGTATTGAATATAACCATACATTTTCTTGCCTTCATGAGAATCAGAGCTTTAGAAATGATACCTGTTAGTGAATAATATACACTAACAGGTATCATTTCTAAAGCTCTGATTGTCATGAAGCCACAAAGGACTGTAATACCCTGAAAACCTCCATCACCAGTTCAAAACAGAAACTTTCTTCCCTGAGCATGATGCCAGGCCATGGGCCAGCAAGGAACAGTTTGGCCCACCTGCTGGCCACAGCCAGCAACCCATGCTCCAGATGAGATTGTAGAATCTGTGGTACTCAAACAGCATCTCGAGATTTTGCCAACCACCATACAAACCTGGGCATGCCAATGCAACCTCAGCACCCTGGTAGCCATTGTCCAAATCACAGAGGTCTTTGTGTCAGCAGGCTGGCCCAGCCAGTGTGTGTGTGACTTAGGCCTAGTAAAAACCTACCCCCAACAGCCCAAGAAATTAACACAGGTACCAGGAAAGGGCCAGGGTGATTCTGGAAAAGTCCCAGAACAAGGGGTGCCATCATAGTGGACTCTAGAAGGTGCCTTGCAACACTGCTGCAAGAGCTATCAGAGGGGGGGAGCACATGGGCTTGTGGCAGTGAGGAGGCCAGTGAAATTGCCCTAATTTTTAGCCTTTGGCAACCATTCTAATATAGCTGGCGAGAGAGAATCTGAAACAGATAATTAATAGGACAAAGACACAGTAGAGACTGGTTGTTCACAGGATTCAAAGGAGAGGTGCCCATATGAGTCCTAGGCTGAGGCTTCACTTTTACACAAGGTCTAGTTTCAAGGTGTATGAAGAGAGAGGGGTGGCCCTTGTTAGGCCCCATCTTTCTCCATCCTCCCTAATGTAGATCACTGAATTTTTCATGTCAGATACTGAAACGTTCAAAACTGAATGCATTATTCGACAAGTGGTCTCCCCAGACAAACCAAGAGGGGAATATTTACTTCCTTGCTACATTATGTGATAGACAGGCAGCCCAAAACCATTAGCTTTTTTTTCTGCCTATCAGAGCATAACCTCATATCTAATTTGTCTTTTTGGAAAGTGCAATATTAACTTCCTGTTGATAAGGCCCTGTGCCCTGAAGCCCACTTCACAAAAGATTGCTACTGGGAATGTTACATTTAAGAAAAGGAAATAGACACATTTAAGATAAGGGCTGAAACTTGTGGCTTTGTCAAGGCATAACGTACTAGGCTGAGTGTCCCACAGGGAAATTCGCTTGACTGGAGCTGTGTTCACAAGTGAAACAGTCCTAATGAATTTCCTGATGTTGAGATGCAATGAAAATCCCATGTCTCCTCGTTGTTTCTCTGGGTAATTTCATCTGCAAACACAAATTCAGCTACCATCTCTATGCTGACAACTCACAGATTTACCACTGTACTCCAGACCTGTCTCCTCTGTCCAAACTAAAATCACAGGCTATCTAACATGTCTATAGCCACTTCATTCACAACAGCTCAGTGAAAGGGCCCCTTCCACTCAGGGGTGCCAGCTAGCAGTGTATGTTGGTACCTCTGAAACCAAGAAGAACTATGTGAAATACTGAAGCTAAGAGGGAAATGTTGAACAGGCCCCAGAGAAAAAACTCTAGCTCAGATTTGGAATTTTATTTCTCAGGAAGAGGTGCATATCTCAGTTCAGGCAGAGGGCTAAACTGTCCCCAGTGAGAGGATAATTCCGGAGTGGTAAACTAACCAGTCATTGGGGAAACTGAGACATGGACACATCTTGACACCTTCTTAGGCTCACTGAAGGACCTGATCCAACAAAATCAGCTGGTGCTTGAGGGATTGTAATATAGCAAAGAGCTCACTTGACCAGATATTTATGAGGAAATACTCTAGGTCTAGTATTTTCTAGGTGTTGCCCCAGTACTGAGAATAATTAAAAAGACCCTCTAACATTTTGTACGCAATGCTGATGAAGGTGCCCACAGCTGATAGAAAAGCCAATAAACATCAGTTCTTTCAATTTCAGTCAAATTTGGGCATACCAGGCATGAGCATGGACTCAGTAAATCACTATGCAAGATCAAAGCAATAAGGGAAGTACACATGTATTACATTGATTTTAAAGTAACAGGACTATAGACAAATTTTTTTGTCGTCTTTTTGACATGACAACTAATAGGAGAGATACATAGTCTGCTAATATTTTATGAGGAGGACAACAGCTGGGACTACTTTTTAGTAACAATATCACAATTTAGAAACAGACTGATACATTCCTGAGGTCTTCTTTACAATATGAAACTACTGTGGTTGATGGTTAAACCCAGATAGTTATATAAGCAATATTCTATTTACTAGGCTACACTACATGAGGTAACCATACAACAGGTGGCTTATATGTGGTATCCATATAATACCCAAACTAAGTACAAAGGTCATAGTTACCATGCATGAAGGATTTATACTAAAAATATATGCCTATTTCCAGTCTGAATTTGTCTAGCTTCAATTTTCAGCCATTGGATCATGATTGAACTTTTTCTGCTAGGTTGAAGAGCCCATATTAAGTATTTGTTCCCTGTTTTCAGGAACAGTGGATCTTGAACTCTGGTCCCCAGGATTCTTGGGAGCTAGGACGGGCCAACCTGCTACCCTGTACCCTGATAATGGTTGCCAGAATAGAAGTTGAACCCTGACAGAGGACTCCAGTCCTGGAATCTAACTGGCAGAATACTGTAGGGTCCTGACTGGTTCACAGCTTTTATATAAACCCAGCACAGAACAGAGAAATTGTCCATGCAACTGGGATCTCCCTTCTTAGGGCTGCTTCCCATGCAAAGACAATTAGCTCAGGGAAATATAAGGGGAACAAAAAGATATTCAAGGGGACAAAGGGGACAGCATATTCTGATTTTATGAATGTTGGATCCTCTTGCCTAGGGGGCAAGAGATGCTGGTAGCATGATGTAAGTGAACTTTACGCTAAGACATAGCTTGCTAGAAAGCATGTTATTTTTGTTTGTTTGTAACCCTTTTCTACCTTTTTTATTCTTGCTCGGTATCACTTAAATCTGTGTTCTTTATTAATATATTTCCCTTTGTTTTACTAGAAAACCATTTCAGTGCTGGTATATTAAAGTGTGAGACTTCATCTAATGTAACAGAGTGGTGTGTGCACTGTCTCTTTAGAGGCAACAAACTTAGTTTCTGTGAATGCCTAGGGAGAGGTACTGAACACTGCAGAGACACATATTTGAGGCAAGGTTTTGTCTGGCAGTTTGCTGGTGAGTTGGCCAGACTGGTGTGCCAGGGAGCTGTCAAATAGGTTAAGCTGCAGCAAAGCTCTCTCTTGCTGAAGCAGAGTGACTTACAGTTCTGGGCACCATGGGGAAAGCATCACAGCAAGTTGTTTACACACTGATTTAAAAATCTCTAACTTTTGTAGCTTCTACTATTGGGTTTAATATTTCTAATAAGCTTTGAATGATCATGCAGAGTATCCAAAATGTTTGTGTTTTTGTTTGTAGTAACAGCATAAAATATATCTTTTTTTCTGCTTTGTTTGGTTCCAAGTAGAATCATAGAGCATGCTGTTAGCAACAAAGGGCAAAATAGTTTGCATCAGTTGAATTCCAAGTTCTTGATGAGAACAATGGGATTTACAAATCACATCTGATCCTTTCTGCCTAGTGATACACCGGGCCTGCTTGTATCTTGTGGACTTGAATCTAGAAAAGGGCTCACTTAATGAACTTACCCCTGATTTACAGAGTTCAGATGTTGTATTGTATGTGTGTGTGTGAGAGACACAGAGAGAGAGAGATGGAGTGGGACAGGGATTCAGCCATCTGCACAGCTTTTTACTCCTTTTCCACATACCCGTAGGCAGAGAACCCAACCCAACAGAGAACCCACTAAGGGGTTAATACTGCCACTAAAGAGAGCATGCCAACACTTTTAAGGGAGGGGTCCAGGAGAAGCTCTATCAACATGGCTCCACCAGAGTCCTGCTAATGGGAAGTTGCGAGAGAAATACAAAGGACCAGGAGGCAACTGAAATAAAGAAGGCTTTCTATACACATTGCCCTCTCAGGGGAACCACATGTTTTGGGCAGCTGAACCACTTGTATCTTTTGCAGAGGGGAAAATCCTCCTGCCTCCTTTCCCCTGAATTAAGAAGTTTCCTGGTCCCTATGTGAGGTTCTATGCAAAGAGGTAAAGCTTGGTTGAGAGAGCTTTATACATAAACATATTTATATCTTTAAAAATAGTCTGCTGTCTATTAAGACAATTGGAATTTGATGCACTTCACATTTAGGCCTTGTCTACACTGGTGGCAGCATGAAGTATAAATGTAGCTACACATGGCAATGAAAAGTAGGCTGCATCCATAATATGGTGTGTAGCATGTGGGAATTAAAGGCTCTGGCAAGAGGGAGGCATCAGGAGACTAAAATAGCAGTGTAGGTGGAAAGGCACTGCTTGGGCACATAGAAAGCCACGCAGGGTATGTACCTTAAAGTTTTGGTGCATCTGTACTCTACTTGCCTAAGCAGTGCCTCACAGCTGTTTATACCCATGATAGGGGGGCATGCAACGTATGTACTCTACAGGTTGCTGTAAAATGTAGAGAGAGCCTTAAAACACAAATACCTGGTACACTGATTTACAGGAAGCAATGCAGCATCACAAGTTGATGTGTTTTAACATTTCAGAAATATGTTCAGGTTAAAATGAGATCAATTGGCAACTAAGACACTGCCATCCTGAGGTTGTGGTTTTTTCACACAATAAGAACTAACCAGAGATTTTAATGGGAAACCATACATACCTGTTGCTATGGAACTGAAATGGAAATCGAAATATGGAAGGAGACTGGTTCTGAGTTTGAGTTCTGTTTCAGAAACTTTGCTGGAAATCTTTAACCCCGTATTGAAAAGGGCATGTTATGAATATCCTTTTTACATGTAACCACCACTCACCAGTGTACATGCGCATATACGCACGCATCTCATTTAATGATACACTAACAAGAAAACAGGACAAGAAGAGGTGAAATTAAAAGATGGCATTTCCCAACTAGTTTTTCCTGCCTTAATGTAACTACAAGACTGAATGCCTAGGGATGCTTCACAGCCCCTTGATCTGAGAACCAGCTGGGAAGCAGCTCCTCCCTGGTGGCTATGCAGCAACTATTTCTTTTCCTAGACCTCTTTTTGTCTCATGTGCCTGTGAGTGGTAGCCAGAGCTCTTCTGTACTTTCCCCATGACAGCACTTCCCTTGATTGGTCACTAAACAGGCTGCAACCTGTCGTCCGGAGGAGGAGGAGGAGATACACATGCATGCTCTGCTGTATGAGGTGCTATTGGCAAGGAAGGCAGATAGGGCTAAGGTCTGGATTGCAAGTGAAGGGGAGACAGTTAGGATTGCGTGAAGAGGTGCCTAAAGAGAAATGGAGGAATAGGTTGAGGGAGTTTTTAAAAGATGCCAAGGCCTGGATAAGCATCTAAACTAGTGGCTGATATTGATTTGGATATCCTACAAGAAGTTCCAGTTCCAACCTTTTGAAGCTCTTTCCCATCACAAGCTAATATATTCATATGTTTTTTACCTCTTAACTGCCCAGCTGGAACATATGGAATGACAGAAAAAGGGTGTTTCTGTTCTCTTGAAATTACTCTTCAAAGAGTATGCCTGTGGCCACAATATGTCAGTGAGTGTCTGGACAGTTTATTAAATCTCATGACTTTCTTTTCATATTTATTAGTATTTCTATATTCTGAAAGCTTGTCTTCTGAGATTACTGTACCCAATCTCTTTGTATCTTTCCCCCACATTCTTCTGAGTGTTCAGTTGACTTTAGAAGCCATGCCAGAGGAAAATAAGACAGGCTATTTTTTCATATAGTAACTCCGTCCACAAAATCTGTGGTTTTCATTTGTTTGAACAAAGTTGAGCTTGATGCATGTTCTTAGTCAACCATTCACTGCTAACTCTGAGTTTTGTAAAATTTTCTTCCTCTGCTGTTTTAACTATTCAGTTGAGACTGTTTGTACTTTTATTCAGTCAAGAGTGTTTGGCTTTTTTTGCTCACTGCCCATCAACTTGTTTTCACAGCCATTATTATACTTAACTGTGTATGAAACACATTACATCTGCTTATAGTTCAATATATTTTAATTGGATGGGTCATTGCTTTAGAGCCAGTAGTCACTTCAAAACTACAACTAGGTTTGAGTTAAGGAAATCTCATAGTTTCATATCTTCCAGAAATGCATCCAGTCTTGACTTGGAGACTTCAAGAGATGAAGAATCCACTGCTTCCCTTGGTAATTTGGTCCACTGGGCAATCACCCCCATCATTAAAAAATGTGCTTAATTTGTAATTTAAATTTGTTTGGCTTTGGCTTCTGGCTATTGGTTCTTGTTTTTTCTCTACTAGATGCAATAAAATGAGTTGCCGGGTGTCTTTTCTGTTCACTTCTCTTTGCTTTCTACTCTATAACTTGTGAAAAGTTAAAGAAATTTTGAAAAGTTAGTGCGGGGAAAGGAAAAATGAGAAGGTGAAACCCCTTCCGACCTCTCCCTCCCAAAACCAACCCCCTAGACATCATTCATTTGATTGTAGACAGTGACAAAGAGAATAAAAGGGGCTGAAGAGAGGGAGACAGATTGAAAGAAACTACCAACAATTCAAAATTTTTCCATTTTGATGGAAAAACCAGAAAACTTTAAAAACGGAAAGATTTTGTGAAATCTTTAAGTTTTGGAAAAATGCAATTTTTATTTATTTTTGTCAAAAAAAGTTTCTAATAAAAATGTTGACCAGCTCTAATATAAAATTAAATGTCCATTCTGCCATTACCAAGCCCTGCTATGCATTTTACACAGTAAGAATTGAATTAGCAGGAACAAGAAAAACCTGATACTCCAAACAGTTTATATAGCATTCAATAAATGCTGGAGAATATAAACCACACAGCAATGTGATTTGATACATGTAGTTAATGTATCACTTGCAGGTAAAAGGGAAGTAGGCTAGGCTTATCCATCCTTTTTCTCTGGGCTATCTATTATAAAAGAAGCAACATTTGTCACTCTTGATAGCAGTGTTTCAGTCCAAGATGGTCTGCTTGGGTTTAGCTCTTTGTACCTTCTTCTCCAGGAGCTTTGCATCTGTTCTCTGGTCAGCTCATCAGGATGCTTCAAACAAACCATTAGGTCAGGGGCTGAAAATCTTCCCAGGGAAAGCAGATTTCTCCAACCACTTGTAAGCAGTGTCTCCTCTTTGGGCACATCTTGGTGTCCTGTGCGGACAGACAAAGAAAAGTGACCTTTCTGTCCCACATCTGTGTTTACTTTATAGGCAGTAGAGTTAACTTTAACACACTTGTCTCACCATTGCCCCTAGGGATGGTTTAGCCTGACCCCTCACTTGCCTCCACTTTACCTCCTGACAGAGAACACCCAGCCTTAGGGAATCAAAAAAATATGTTATCCAAAACTTTGAAAAGGAAAAGGATGGGGCAAGGCGGAGGAGGAGTCTCTCAAGGCACTGTGGCAAAAGTAAGTACCTCTCTTGTTATCTGAAAAAGCCAAAAGATTTAGCTGTGTCAGAGTTTATCGACATAACCTATAAATTCTCCTGAAGCAGTCAATTCCCCCTGGAATAGGACTCAGGAGCTCATTCGATGCCAGGCTTTGGTTTCAGATGCTTCATTGTTGTCCTTCCAAATGAAAATCCCATAATCTGTCCAATATCTCTCTCTTACAGGCCAAAGAAAGTGGTTCTTCTTATAAACAGAATTTTTTATAAATACAAGAATGTGAAAGCCAAAGGAAGTGTATTGTAAAAGAGCTGTGTCATAAATATAGACTACCAAATAATACTCGTACATGGTTTGGAAGTTCATATACTAACTTGTCTGTGACATCAAGTCTCTCAGATTGTAATTGCATGGAGTAGAAACACATAATAATAATATAAATTATGGTTGGCTTTGGCTGTATTTTCTTTTGACAGTTCCAGCAAGGAGGTACAAGCCTGCAAACAAGTATATGCTTAACTTCAAACATGTCAGTAGTCCCATTGACTTCAAGTTAAGCATGTGCCTAAGTGTTTGTAGGCATGTGTCTAAGCATTAAGTAAAATTTAATTTAATTAAATAGAAGCAAAATAAATATATTTCCATCAAAAAACCCTCCCATGTTGAAACTCTCCTGTGTATGGACATCTTTATACAACCAGAGCATCACCTACGTTTTGTGTTTGCACAGCATCTAGCACAATAGGGCCCTAGTCCTGACTGTATGCACTACTTCAGTATAAATAAATAGTTTTGAAGCAAAAAAGTAAAATTCATGCTTAATATTGCAGCTTGCCTCAGGGAACCATGTCCTACATTCCCATCTCACAATTGCGCCATCCGTTATTCTGGTTTAAAAGCCACAAGTGACGAAAACATTTTCTTCTTTTTCCAAGTTAAGACATTTCCCTGCCCACTGTGATAATTAAGGTTTCTAGTTTCAGGGATATCCAAGACCCGTTTGTTCTCTGTATTGCTACTTCAACTCTACTAAATGTGTTTGGCAACTGTTTTCTGTCATCACATAATCACATGTGATTCTCTCTCCCTCTCCCCTACTTTTTGAAGAATTTAGCTTATTTAGCTACTCTTACTTGTACGTTTTAAAACATTGCTATAATGGCACAAAGAGGGATAGTTTTCTACATGATCTACAGCTAACACTTTGTGAGCCCTCTCAATTGCTTACTTTCTTTCCGTAATGTAAAATTGTATTTACTCCATAAATGATGATGCTTTCTTTTTAATGTACAGTAAGAAACTATATAGGAACTGGGAGGCAGATTGATGCATGGGAAAGGAAGAGCAGGGTGCAGAATTGCAGCTGGGAGGTAGTAGGCTGGAGTTACCATCTAGTGGACTTGTTTCCTTTTGCTTAGTTTTTCTGACTCACTTTTTTCTCTATAAATTGAGGATAAGACTTCACAGGAGTAAGGTGTATTCTGATTATGGTAAATGGGTTCAGACTCACCAAATACTTGTGTTTTATTTTATCTATTAGAGAATTCAGAGTGATTGACAGCTCTAATCTTTGGGCAGACTGAGTCAAGACTGCTTGAAATAACAAATATCCCCAGGAATGGACAGGAAATAACAGAGTGATCACATTGATCAATAAGACTTCAAGTCAGGTAGTTTCTTTGCAAACAATGCAGTCATGTGGTCTTCCCAATGATTTATTTAGATTTTGTAATTATTATTATTTCAAATCAAATTAAGTTCAATTAAATGTAGGCATTAAAAAGTGCCTAATCTGCATACCCTGAAACCCCCAAATCTGGACTTTTTCAACAAGTATGGGGAAGCAAATACCAAAGTTTAGGGCTCCTTGTGGAGAATGTGCCACCAATAACTCTCTAAAAGTAAGGGAGCTCCAGTTTAAGAACCTCTGTAAAGCACAGCAGTGGTAAAACCTCATGGGGAGATAGGTGTTCTCACAACTAGGCACATCCCAACTCATTTAGGGCTTTCTAAAATTCAACACATCTAGCTCCATATGGACACCCACAGTCAGCCAGTGCTGATCATGAAGCACTGTCAAGCAATTGTGGTCAGAAACTCCACTGAACAAATGAGTCACCACTAACCAGTCTTTCTAGGTTGATTTAGGGCATAACCCCAAGTAGCCCAATTGCAGCAGGCTAATCTCATGGTAAGAAAGTCATGGATCATGCATCTGAAAGAAACTGTCAAATGCCTAGCCAGATATAGACCTCGAAAAGTCATGGTCCTTATTGCTATGTGACTGCCAAACAGCATCTTAGGACCCAATAGTATTCCTGGATTTAATAAATGGCTGACACATACTTTAAGAGAAAGTAGTAGATATATATATCTTTATATATCTTTCACTTGCTTCTCCCATCATCACTTCTGCTTTATCTAGATAGGGGCATAGATGAAGCTCAGTCTCTTCCAAATACTGGATAACATTTTTGACAACATTAGCTGGATCAGATGAGACAATTAAAGTGCTAGGTGTCATCAGCATAGTGAAAACCCAGTACCATGCTTTTGTCATTAACCCTCTTCAAGTGTCTATATGCATTTAGAACATGCAGGGAGACTATTTGGAGTCCTGCAGAACTGCACCATGTAGAGCATTCACTGGGAAGTCAGCAACACTTCATGCTCAATCATACTGAAAGCATTTGGTAAATCAACCTATATTGTCATAACCTGATCATTACCTATTGCCTGGAGGGGATGGTTTTCCAAAGCAACTAGTGCCCCCCCACCCCATGCAATATCCTGGTGTATATTTAGACTGACAAGGGTCGAGGAGACCTGAGGCATCTAGATTTTCTACAAGTAGAACTGGAAAAAAAGACTAGTTGTCAATTTGCCAGAAAACTGAGTTTTGGTTGACCCAAAACTATTAATAAATTTGACAAAAATTCCCCAGATAGTTTTGGCCATAACATTTTGGGGGGGACTTACATGCCATTCACTAAATGACTGGAGGTGGGGATGCTGCCAGAACCATCTTTATAATCTTGAACCCAGTTAGGGCACTCACTTGGGTTGTAGGAGACTTGAATTTATTTTCCTCCTTTGCCACAAGTGTGGAAGGGATTAGAACTTTGCATCTCCCACATTGCAGGGCAGTACCCTGCCCCCTGGCATCTGGGATACTCGCTCAGTCGCTCCTGTTGAAGCTGTCACCCTGCATTTAAATAATTAAATAGTCATTGGAGCAGGGACAGGGAACTTGGATCTCCCACATTCTAGATTAGTATCTAACCACCAGGCTATACAGTTATTCTCACTCTCTTTGCTTGGCCCTGTGACTATTCAGTATTATTATGAATGACTATGAATTGCCACTATGAATGACAACAAATAGCCATTCGGCCTGGGAAAGACATTGAGTTCACATTTATATCAATGAAAACCCTCTGTGACAAAATCTGATCCAGGTTGCTTTGCTGGCCTTCCTTCTTGAGGAAATAACACTCACTGATTTTTTTATGACTATCTTGAATTTTATTATCATCATCATTTGGATTAAGCTCCTAGAGGCCACAATCAGGGATCAAGGCCCAGGTATATTTAAAATAAATTACTTTGTCTAATTTAAAGTTTATCATTGTGAGTTAGATTCTGCCACAGTGACCACTGCCTTACTTTACAAGTGGTATTCAACAGGTAGATAAGAAGAAGGCATGAAAAGAAGCAGAAAATAGAACCAATGGGACTACAGGTGTAATGAGGTACTAGTCTATGTGAGTAAGGTGGAAGAAAGTGGCTTTTTGTGGTGACAGTGACTTCTTCTACCTTTCAATATGCCAGACGTATATTATGAAGGAAGACCATTCCGCATTCCATAGATTGAAGCAATCATACAAAAACCAAACAAACAAAAAAGATTCCTCCCCAAAATACAAAGATTTGAGCTTCTTTCACTTTTTGCACTTTCACTAGGTGCTTACAAATTGATTGTTTATAACTTATTTCAGTATCTTTCCAGGTATCAAAGTTAGGCTGGTATATAACTGGTATATAATTTCCCATGTCCTCTTTGTTCCCCTTTTCAAAGATGGGTTCTGTGTTTGCCTTTCTCCAAATCTATGGAACCTCACCCATTCTCTATGAATTCTCAAAGATAAGTGATAATGGGTCCAATTTTGCTTCAGCTAGTTCCTTAAGAATTTTAGGATTAATTTTATCAGGTCCTGCTGACATGAATGCATGCAACTTATTTAAATTCTCTTTAGCCAGTCCTTTTCCTATTTTGCCTTGTGTTCCTTCCCTCTTATTGTTAATAGAGAAGTGCAGTGGGGAAAGTAACTGAAATACTTTCCTCATGGATTGTATTTTCCAAAAGGACAATCTACCCTAAATGTTCAATTACTGAGGGACAATTTACACTCCTTCCTATATTTGCTTTCTACAACCAACTCTCTGTATAACTTTTCATGAGTGATGTACCTGAGTATTCAGATTCTAATATCTAAACTGTATTGTTTAAATATATTCACTTTAATTTGAGTTATTGCTGATTATGCACTATATGTATCTTATGACTTTATAAAACAAACTTTGTATTATGGATAATCTAAGCACTATACCCAGATGTACAGACACTCTTTTCTTAACCTGTGTACTGTATATATTTTTTCAACATTAGCTTTAATACAATTTTGAATTATGTTAAGTATCTGGTCACACTTAACATTTTTATTGAAGACTGAAGCAAAATAGTAATTAACCACCTCAGCCTTCTTGATGTCATCTGTTATTAGCTCTCCTTTCCTGCTAAGTTATGGACCTTCATTTTTCTCTTGTTCCAAATATATTTATAGAACCCCTTCTAATTGTCCTTTAAGTCCCTTGCTAGGAGTAACACATTTTGTGGCTTAGCCTTTTTGATTTTGTCCCTACAAAGATGTGCTATTCTTTTGTACTCCTGCTTAGCAATTTGTCCATGTTTCTACTTTTTATAGGATTCCTTGTTGTCAATGAAAAACTCCTGATGGAGCCATATTGGCCTCATACTATTCTTCCTAACTTTTTTCACATTGGGATAGTTTGCAGTTGTGCCTATAATATTGTCCCCTTGAGAACTGCCAGCTCTCCTGAACTCCTTTATCCCTTAGATTTTCTTCTCATGGGGCCTTACCTACCAGTTCTTTGAGTTTGTTAACATCTGCTTTTTTGAAGTCGATTGTCCTTATTCTGCCATTCTCAGTCCTTCCTTTCCCTAATCATGAAATCTGTCATTTCATGATCACTTTCACCCAAATTGCCTTCAGCCTGTTAGTCATTTTAAACTTGATTCTGACTATCTAAAATGGCTGGTTACTTTCTCCACCTTCTGAAACAAGAAGTTTTCCCTAATACATTCAATGAACTTATTGAATGTTTATATTTTGCCATATTACTTTTCCAAGAGATGTCTGGGTAGTTAAACTCCCCCATTACTATCAGGTCTGGTGTTTTGGATATTTCTGACATTTACTCTAGAAATGCCTCATTCATCTCCTCTTCCTCTTGATTTGGTGATCAATAGTAGATCTCTACTGTGATGTCACCCTATTGTTTACCCCTTGTATCTTAACGCAGAGTCTTTTAACTGGTCGGCCTTTCACCTCCTTAGGGACCTCAGAACAAGTGTATATATTCTTGTTATGTAAAGCAATACTTCCTTCATTTTTTCCTGCCTGTCCTTGCTGAACAAGCTGTACCCCTGTATACTAATACTCCAGTCTTGAAATTTATCCCATCAAGTGTCTGTGATGACAGCTAAGTCATAATTTAGTTTATGGAGTAATATTTCCATTTCTTCCGGTTTATTCCCCATATTTCCTTAATTTGTGTATAGACATCGAAGATCTGAGCAGATTCCCTCATTGTTTTACTTCTTTATGCTCCTGTGATGCCATTGTAATTTTCCATTTCCCACTTCCCCCAATATTTAGTCCTCTGTTTAGGTCACTTTTTATATCTATCTGTGAGTTTTTCTCACTTGCCCCCTTTGAACCTAATTTAAAGCTGACGTCACTAGGTTGGAGCAGTGTGTGGAAATATTCTCCCACTTCACAGTCAAGTTGAGCCCATCTCTTCCCAGCAGCCCTGCTTCCCAGAACAGCATCCCATGGTAGAGGAAGTCAAAAGCCCTTCTGTCAACACCATCTGAGTAGCAATGCATTCATCTCCAGGATGTGTGTGTCCCTGCTTAGGCCCTACACTCCACTGTTAGGATGGACAAGAACCTCTGTCCCCAACTCCTTCACCTTCACTCCCAGAGCCCTGTAGTTAGTGCTGATCTGCTCAGGGTCATACTTGGCAGTGTCATGAGTGCCCATGTGGATGAGTAGCCAAGATGTAATGGTCAGAGGGACAGATAAGCCTCAGCAACCTTTCAGGGATGTCTCTGATGCAAGCTCCAGGCAGGCAACACACCTCCCAGGACATCAGATCAGTTTGGAAGATGGATGCCTCTGTCCCTATCAGAAGGGAGCCCCTGACCACCACCATCCTATGTCTGCTCCTCTTGGATGTGATGGTTGTGAGCCTGCCAGACATGGAATAAGTAGCTCCTCCTCCTCCTCAACCATTTTGGTCTATTTCTCTCCTCCTGTTGCCAGTACAGCATGCCAGTTCTTCACCTCTATGGATGGGGAACCGGGATGGGGGGTGGAGCATTGTCTACTGCCCGAGGTGGCCAACAGCCAGTCTCCTCTCCAAAAAGCAGCTGGTTCTCCTTCCCCCTATGGTGCCACTCTAGCCTTTTCTCACTTTTCTAGTAAGGTGTTAGTATCCTCCATCCCAAAATACCATTTACATATTCATTGGAAAAAACTTGGGTGGCATGGAGCTGCTGAATAAGCTTCTGTCTTTCATTCTCTTCCCAGCCTCTGGCATGGGGCACAATCAGTTTGTCTCTTTGCCCTGGCAGCATCCAGCTGATGGGGCTGTTGGCTTCTAACCTAGGTTAGAGCAACCCTCAGGCTACTTTAAATTATCCTGGTGGTTGAGGCCTGTGTAGAGTGGCATCAGGATTCAGAGGCCACAAAAATGAATTTAAGCACACAAAACTGTTAAATCTTGGTTTTCAGAAGAACAAAAGACCGGTTGCTGCTCAATTGGCACCTCACCACTTGCATATCACCAGCCGATATGCAAATCAGGAATGGCTTGCCTTGCTACTTTAGCTTCCAATCTATTGTTCTCCCCCATTACTGCAAACATGTAGTTCTCTCATGTCTCTGTACGTGAAGGTAGTTCTACAGTAAATTAAAACAAATATCACACTATTATGCCCTATTATGTGATGTTACCAGTGCAAGCAATTGCGAAACTCCCAAAGATGTGAATAGAAAGAGATTATTCCAGGATGTTCAAATGTGTAATTATAACAACAGATATGAACGCTCATGCTAATACAAACCAAAATTATCATGTAACCCTAATTAGTGCTGGGCAATTAGTGCTAGTTCATACAGATTTAGACCACCATGCTACCTTTGGAGATATCAGAAAATTAGACTTTAAACAGAAATGCTGGAGCAATCTTAACTATGGAACAGCAACTCACCACCCTTGATCCAAAAAAACCCCCAACCAAACTAAAGCTTGCATACGTCTGGTGTGAAAATAAGTGTAGTAAGTCTGTGGAAACATTGCATTATTTTGTACATTAAAATAACTGCTTACCTATGTGAAGTACAACACTGCTGTAGGAGTAATAAAATAACAACTTAGAACTAATAAGCCTATTTAACACATTGACTAGTCATTTATCAAACAGATTATTTTAAAGTAAATAATTCAGGAAAATATAGTCTTTCATTAGCTCTCCTCATCTCGTAGAAATGTTTTTGTTCCTTTTAACTTTACAGCTTTGTTTATATGCCTTTACTTCAAAATACACTGAAACATGATCTCACACACACATACACACACACATCACTTTTCAGGCATTTTTCTTGGGTTCCGTAACACACCTGTCCAATATTGTGGGAAACTGATGTATGCTAATATACCCAACAGCTTTCAACAATTCTAATTTACATATTATTCTCATATTAAAAATTTCCAGCACAACAGGTGAACCCAGGAATGCTTATCTGTTACCAAGGACTATGCACAAATCTTCATCAGGCATCAGCCACTATATTAAACAAATAGTTGCTAACTCAGTAAGCAATATATTTCTGGTATCCCAGGGATTTGATCCTAACCTTAGTCTGATTTTAAGGATGATCCTCAAGTGATAAATTGCTGTGTGGGTGCTGGGCTATATTGTGCTATTGTATAACAGTAAATGGAGAAAGCAAACTTCTGTTTAGAAAAGCCTCTTGTTGAAAACAGATTAGATACACTTCTGCCACTTTAGAAATAGCTAGTTCAATGTTACAAAGATTAGTAATGAAATGTCATGCACTTTGCAAAGCTAATAAGAGACATCACTGCATCTTGTAATGCTATATAAGGATGGCTGTGCTTCTTAATATGTCACTGAAGTTATGTGACTTGGGCAAGACAACAAAACCAAAAGCCTCACCCAACTCCCATTGACTTCACCCAAGTGTGACTGGTCCCAAGGCATTGCTATAATTAGAATTTGAACACACATCCTCCTGACTCCTAAACTGGCTTCCTATGCTTTGATTCAAATAATTTTTTTCCAGATATAAAATCCCTTTTCTCAATAAACCAGCATCATTCCACACACAGTCCAACAATTTTCCGAAGTATCTTTAAATAGTCCTTAAATAGGAAGGAGCAACTACTGCTAAACAGAAAAGGAGTACTTGTGGTATCTTAGAGACTGACCAATTTATTTGAGCATAAGCTTTCGTGAGCTACAGCTCACTTCATCGGATGCATTCGGTGGAAAAATGAATTAATTCCAAATTAATTCCAATTCAGCAGTCTCTCGTTGGAGTCTGTTTTTGAAGTTTTTTTTGTTGAAGAATAACCACTCTCATGTCTGTAATCGAGTGACCGGAGAGATTGAACACTGCTGAATTGGAATTAATTTGCACACTGGATACAATTAACTTAGGCTTGAATAGAGACTGGGAGTGGATGGGTCATTACACAAAGTAAAACTATTTCCCCATGTTATTTCTCCCCCCCACCCCATTCCCCACTGTTCCTCAGACGTTCTTAGAAAAGGAGTATTTGTGGCACCTTAGAGACTAACAAATGTATTAGAGCATAAGCTTTCATGAGCTACAGCTCACTTCATCGGATGCATTTGGTGGAAAAAACAGAGGAGAGATTTATATACACACACACAGAGAACATGAAACAATGGGTTTATCATACACACTGTAAGGAGAGTGATCACTTAAGATAAGCCATCACTAGCAGCGGGGGGGGGGGAAGGAGGAAAACCTTTCATGGTGACAAGCAAGGTAGGCTAATTCCAGCAGTTAACAAGAATATCAGAGGAACAGTGGGGGGTGGGGTGGGGGGGAGAAATACCAGGGGGAAATAGTTTTACTTTGTGTAATGACTCATCCATTCCCAGTCTCTATTCAAGCCTAAGTTAATTGTATCCAGTTTGCAAATTAATTCCAATTCAGCAGTCTCTCGTTGGAGTCTGTTTTTGAAGCTTTTTTGTTGAAGGATAGCCACTCTTAGGTCTGTGATCGAGTGACCAGAGAGATTGAAGTGTTCTCCAACTGGTTTTTGAATGTTATAATTCTTGACGTCTGATTTGTGTCCATTCATTCTTTTACGTAGAGACTGTCCAGTTTGGCCAATGTACATGGCAGAGGGGCATTGCTGGCACATGATGGCATATATCACATTGGTAGATGCGCAGGTGAACGAGCCTCTGATAGTGTGGCTGATGTGATTAGGCCCTATGATGGTGTCCCCTGAATAGATATGTGGACAGAGTTGGCAACGGGCTTTGTTGCAAGGATAGGTTCCTGGGTTAGGAACAGTATCCCCGATACTGTCACGGCTAACCTGGTGGCTGAACTTTGTGACTTTGTTCTCACCCATAACTATTTCACATTTGGGGACAATGTATACCTTCAAATCAGTGGCACTGCGATGGGTACCTGCATGGCCCCACAGTATGCCAACATTTTTATGGCTGACTTAGAACAACGCTTCCTCAGCTCTCGTCCCCTAATGCCCCTACTCTACTTGCGCTACATTGATGACATCTTCATCATCTGGACCCATGGAAAAGAAGCTCTTGAGGAATTCCACCATGATTTCAACAGTTTCCATCCCACCATCAACCTCAGCCGGACCAGTCCACACAAGAGATCCACTTCCTGGACACTACGGTGCTAATAAGCGATGGTCACATAAACACCACCCTATATCGGAAACCTACTGACCGCTATTCCTACCTACATGCCTCTAGCTTTCATCCAGATCATACCACTCGATCCATTGTCTACAGCCAAGCGCTACGATATAACCGCATTTGCTCCAACCCCTCAGACAGAGACAAACACCTACAAGATCTCTATCATGCATTCCTACAACTACAATACCCACCTGCTGAAGTGAAGAAACAGATTGACAGAGCCAGAAGAGTACCCAGAAGTCACCTACTACAGGACAGGCCCAACAAAGAAAATAACAGAACGCCACTAGCCATCACCTTCAGCCCCCAACTAAAACCTCTCCAACGCAACATCAAGGATCTACAACCTATCATAGAATCATAGAATCATAGAGAATCATAGAATATCAGGGTTGGAAGGGACCCCAGAAGGTCATCTAGTCCAACTCCCTGCTCAAAGCAGGACCAAGTCCCAGTTAAATCATCCCAGCCAGGGCTTTGTCAAGCCTGACCTTAAAAACCTCTAAGGAAGGAGATTCTACCACCTCCCTAGGTAACGCATTCCAGTGTTTCACCACCCTCTTAGTGAAAAAGTTTTTCCTAATATCCAATCTAAACCTCCCCCATTGCAACTTGAGACCATTACTCCTCGTTCTGTCATCTGCTACCATTGAGAACAGTCTAGAGCCATCCTCTTTGAAACCCCCTTTCAGGTAGTTGAAAGCAGCTATCAAATCCCCCCTCATTCTTCTCTTCTGCAGACTAAACAATCCCAGCTCCCTCAGCCTCTCCTCATAAGTCATGTGCTCTAGACCCCTAATCATTTTCGTTGCCCTTCGTTGTACTCTTTCCAATTTATCCACATCCTTCCTGTAGTGTGGGGCCCAAAACTGGACACAGTACTCCAGATGAGGCCTCACCAGTGTCGAATAGAGGGGAACGATCACGTCCCTCGATCTGCTCGCTATGCCCCTACTTATACATCCCAAAATGCCATTGGCCTTCTTGGCAACAAGGGCACACTGCTGACTCATATCCAGCTTCTCGTCCACTGTCACCCCTAGGTCCTTTTCCGCAGAACTGCTGCCGAGCCATTCGGTCCCTAATCTGTAGCGGTGCATTGGATTCTTCCATCCTAAGTGCAGGACCCTGCACTTATCCTTATTGAACCTCATTAGATTTCTTTTGGCCCAATCCTCCAATTTGTCTAGGTCCTTCTGTATCCTATCCCTCCCCTCCAGCGTATCTACCACTCCTCCCAGTTTAGTATCATCCGCAAATTTGCTGAGAGTGCAATCCACACCATCCTCCAGATCATTTATGAAGATATTGAACAAAACGGGCCCCAGGACCGACCCCTGGGGCACTCCACTTGACACCGGCTGCCAACTAGACATGGAGCCATTGATCACTACCCGTTGAGCCCGACAATCTAGCCAGCTTTCTACCCACCTTATAGTGCATTCATCCAGCCCATACTTCCTTAACTTGCTGACAAGAATGCTGTGGGAGACCGTGTCAAAAGCTTTGCTAAAGTCAAGAAACAATACATCCACTGCTTTCCCTTCATCCACAGAACCAGTAATCTCATCATAAAAGGCGATTAGATTAGTCAGGCATGACCTTCCCTTGGTGAATCCATGCTGACTGTTCCTGATCACTTTCCTCTCCTCTAAGTGCTTCAGGATTGATTCTTTGAGGACCTGCTCCATGATTTTTCCAGGGACTGAGGTGAGGCTGACCGGCCTGTAGTTCCCAGGATCCTCCTTCTTCCCTTTTTTAAAGATGGGCACTACATTAGCCTTTTTCCAGTCATCCGGGACTTCCCCCGTTCGCCACGAGTTTTCAAAGATAATGGCCAAGGGCTCTGCAATCACAGCCGCCAATTCCTTCAGCACTCTCGGATGCAATTCGTCCGGCCCCATGGACTTGTGCACGTGTATCCTGAAAGATGACCCATCACTCTCACAGATCTTGGGAGACAGGCCAGTCCTTGCTTACAGACAGCCCCCCAATCTGAAGCAAATACTCACCAGCAACCACACACCACACACCAGAACCACTAACCCAGGAACCTATCCTTGCAACAAAGCCCGTTGCCAACTCTGTCCACATATCTATTCAGGGGATACCATCATAGGGCCTAATCACATCAGCCACACTATCAGAGGCTCGTTCACCTGCGCATCTACCAATGTGATATATGCCATCATGTGCCAGCAATGCCCCTCTGCCATGTACATTGGCCAAACTGGACAGTCTCTACGTAAAAGAATGAATGGACAGAAATCAGACATCAAGAATTATAACATTCAAAAACCAGTTGGAGAACACTTCAATCTCTCTGGTCACTCGATCACAGACCTAAGAGTGGCTATCCTTCAACAAAAAAGCTTCAAAAACAGACTCCAACGAGAGACTGCTGAATTGGAATTAATTTGCAAACTGGATACAATTAACTTAGGCTTGAATAGAGACTGGGAATGGATGAGTCATTACACAAAGTAAAACTATTTCCCCATGGTATTTCTCCCCCCCCCACCTCCCCTCCCCCCCACTGTTCCTCTGATATTCTTGTTAACTGCTGGAATTAGCCTACCTTGCTTGTCACCATGAAAGGTTTTCCTCCTTTCCCCCCCTGCAGCTAGTGATGGCTTATCTTAAGTGATCACTCTCCTTACAGTGTGTATGATAAACCCATTGTTTCATGTTCTCTGTGTGTGTGTGTATATAAATCTCTCCTCTGTTTTTTCCACCAAATGCATCCGATGAAGTGAGCTGTAGCTCACGAAAGCTTATGCTCTAATAAATTTGTTAGTCTCTAAGGTGCCACAAGTACTCCTTTTCTTTTTGCGAATACAGACTAACACGGCTGCTACTCTGAAATCAGACGTTCTTGTTAACTGCTGGAAATGGCCCACTTTAATTATCACCACAAAAGGTTTTCCTCCTCTCCCCCCCCACCCCTGCTGGTAATAGCTCATCTTAAGTGATCACTCTCCTTACAGTGTGTATGATAAAACCCATTGTTTCAAGTTCTCTGTGTGTGTATATAAATCTTCCCACTGTATTTTCCACTGAATGCATCCGATGAAGTGAGCTGTAGCTCATGAAAGCTTATGCTCTAATAAATTTGTTAGTCTGTAAGGTGCCTACAAGTACTCCTTTTCTTTTTGTGAATACAGACTAACTTGGCTGCTACTCTGAAAACTATAAAGGCAGGAAGTCTGGAGCAGAAGGGGGCTGCAGGATGACCATTCTCTTGGTAGCACAGAGCAGAGGAACTGGAAGGAGCAGCAAGAGTTGGCACAGAGAAGATTGTGACAAATCTGGTATACCCCCTGAGGTTGCCTGGGGTTAAAAGGCACCTTACTACTAGCCACCCTTAGCATGAGAGAATCTTTTCTGTGCCTGCCAGGTATCAGCATTATGACTTCACCAGTTACAGGAAGCACAAGCACTCCCTTTTCAGCCTACACAGGCTCCACTGTCATCCTGTAAGCTAGCAAAAGATGCACACCAAACATCGAGCCCTCTGAGCATCGACCTGACATGTTCAGACCATGCACTGCCAGATCACAGAATTTCCAGATCCTTGATTCCCAAAGGATCAGAACACTACAGTTTACCAGTTACACCTTAGAAAACCACTCCACTTACCACAAAGCATTTATACTGAGTTACAGAGCAAGCAAGTGTAAATTTATTTACAAAGAACAAGGATTCAAATGATAGCAAGAAGAAATATTGGAAACAAAGGCTAACATACAAAATAAAATCGTAATGCTTTCTAGAGCCTAAACTTAACTAACAGGACATTGTCATGTCAAAAAGAACAAAAACTCACCTCAAATCATTCTAGCCTATGACAGGCAGGCTTAGCTGTGACCTCCTCTTCGTGATTTAAGTCACACTGTTTTTTGCCTCCTCAGTGGAAAGATCTAGAGTATGCCTCTGTCCTTACAGTTATAATCCAAAAATCCATTGTCTTCCTGTGCAAACAGGAACCCTCCCCCCCCCCCCGCTGCTTGTGTTTTCCTGTCTAGAATCTCCCCTGGAGACATTGCAATCACTCAATTAGCATTTTGCTCAGACTGTAAAAAGGCATTAATTGTGAAATATACAATACTCAATTTACATGTAGACAGACCCAATAGATAAACATCACTTGCCTGAAAGAAACTTATTATTATAATTTTATTAACTACAATAATTAAAGCAGCAGTTACCCAGTTTATAATAGACATCTTTGCAAAATTTCAGTATAGATTTGGCTCAGATTGTGGCATGGAGATTGCTTTGGTTAGGATTTGCTTATTAACTCTGACAAAAGCAGTCTGATTCTGTTAGTTGAATTGGATATGATAGTCTATGATCATTTGAATGTGAAATTAGTGTTTCATAAGAGCTACCAGTTTTAGGAACTATAGATTGAGTCTATATAGATAGTCCTAGATATGAAAACCTGGTTCTGTTTTAACTTAGTTTTAATCCTTTTTATTTTAAAAGCCTTCTAATTCTACAGAAGTAAACCAGTGCCTGTTAAAATTGCATGCAGTGCCTACAAATTGTTTTCCTTTGGCTCTCTTTATGTCATCTAGTCTTTATCCAGGTAATTATAGAACTGCCAGTCTGACACCGATCCCAAGATAATGGAGCAGTTCATATGGGACTACTTTAATAAGAATTAAAGGACAGTAATATGATTAATGCCAATCAGCATGGGTTTATGGAAAATAGATCCTGTCAGACTAACTTGATATCTTCTTTGATGATATTAAAGGTAATAGTATTGATGTAAAATACTTAGACTTTTTCTGTAAGGCATCTGATTTTGTACCATGTGACATTTTGATAAAAAAAAAACCCTAGAATGATATGAAATCAACAGGCACACATTAAATGGATTAAAATCTGGCTAACTGATAGGTCTCAAAATGTAATTATAAGTGAGGAATCATCATAGCGCAGATGTGTTTCTAGTGGGGTCCTGCAGAGATCAGTTCTTGGCCCTATTTAACGTTTTTCTCTTGTATCTTGTGCTACTTCCTGGCTTATACAGAGCTCCTCAGCCAGTCAGGGTTGCAGGATGTTTCCCTCAATCAGGACCTATGGGGGCGGAGCCCTTTACAAGCTAGCATTTCAGTGGTTCCTTTCTGTGGCTGTCTAGGTGAGCTGCTAGGTGATGGTTGTGGCCTGACCACTACCTGTGGGTTCAGGTCCAAGGTCTATGATCCTTCACATAGTGGTCCCTTCTGGCCTTGGAACCTATGACTCTTTTAAATATTTCTTTGTTGTTGTACTTCAGTATCGCCAATGTCTTCAAAGGGTTTCAGTATTATGCAAATTGTACAGGAACGGGGCTCTTAGTATTATGTAAATTTTACTCAAATCTCTAACCTTTTTCAGAGCTTTGTCTACATGTTTGTGTGTGAACATGACTCCCAAAAATTTGGTTACCTAACACAAAGCTAACTATGACTGACAGTCCGCATAGTCCAGGGCAGATCACGTTCTGCATTATGTCAACTAATCGTATCATTGATTTCAACTTTACAAGCATTTTTCCAGGGAGGACAGTGTTTGACAGCATTATAGCACCTCAACATTTACAGTGAACATAGGAGCTAAAATCTATTTGAACTTGCAAAATGGAAAACTGTTCCTGAGACCCTTTCTAAACAATCTGGCATGGGTTTTGGCTGGCAGTTAACAATATTTCAACCATCTATGCAGAATCGGTGATAGATGACTTTTCATTCTGAGCAATATGATTTAAATATGCCAGAAAAAACTCCTACTCTATAAACATGAGATCCCCACTGGCCTCTGTTTATCATTTTGACTCTGTTTCTGCCCATGGTACATCAAATATGGTGTGTTGGTTTACGCTCAGAACAGGTCTTCTGGCCATTATGATAAAGGGACAATATTTCTCTGGCACATATGCTTCTATCATTGAGCTGCCAGCCTGGACAAATGACCACTGATCTACTAAGAATGTTTTGTTTGTACTATTGAAGCTTGTCAATTCTAGAAATCAAGTATTTCATAAACTGTTTATCAAACTCCCATTATAATTGTTCATCTGGATATCTTCTATAGCATTCATTCTTCTAGAAATCAAATCTCCATAATTTTTCATGGTCTATTATTCATTAATTTACATTTTCTTGCCTCTTTTCTGCTTGAAAGAAAAATTGGACAACACATTCTACTAGGAAATAGGTCTCTCTAAACTCTGTTCAATTATCTATTAAAATATACATTGAAGTAATTATCTTTTAAAATACCCAGCGGCAGTGCTTTTTAGTTTTCTGAAAAGTTGGTCTACCCATTAGGGATAACATGTCTCTATTTGAATTAATTCTTAATCATAAGCTGCTAACTAAAGAAATTTGGTACTGAAATATACAGGCCTATTTTTCTGATTTTTTTCCAGCTGAAGTGTCACATTATGACATGTCATATTGAATCAGACATGAAGTGTTCAGATTATGGCATTTAAAATAATCTTATATGACTGCCTGGAACACATTGTCATGTGAAACATCATCCCAGAAATTCAAAAAGGTTAAACTTTTCTGACAGATGTAGTTTTAATTCTGGTTTCCTACAAAAATAAAACACTTAGATTAGATTAGTAATTTAAAGAGGGAGGTGACCTTGTCATTCACTCTTTTACTGCATACATTAAAATTATGATAAATATAAATATAATCCTAATGACTGTCACATCTCATGCTCCGTGAACTTTGTGGATTTCTAAGCATGACTATGTCCATAGTATGTGGGCCTGACCCTGTAGTCCCTACACTGAATATTATTGTTCATGTGAGTAATCCCATTGAAGTCTATAAAACCACTCATATAAGTAGTACTCAATGACTGGTCACCAAGTCACACAGGATTGTTTCTGCTCCATAACTGGATGTTTCCCAACCCCCTAGAGAACTTTTGTGATAGCAGTATGAGTACATCAAGTGAAATACACATGTGAATACATATTCACATTCTCTTCTGTGAATGCTATTGCAAACCAGAAGTCACCTGTACAGTATGGATGTTCATGGAAAAGGAGGGAGAGGGAAAAGGTTGGAAATTACCAAAATGGTAATTCACTTATATGCCAAGGAATTTTGAAAATACTTCCTTAGTATTCCCTCACCTCTATATAATAATTATAAACTGCTTATTGGCAGGTATGGAGCTAGTAATCTGAGATCAGCTTTCTAGGATCATAGCTAAAAGGCAAGATCATTCTCCACCAGGGCCCATTTCCAACTCCTACTCGACGTTTAAAATTTCCACAACACCTCCCTCCCCCTGCAAAAAAACACCCCCCCCCCCCACAAAAAACAACCCACATCACTTTTTTAAAATTTAAATTCACAAACACATGGAGTCTTGCTGAAACTTTTCAAAATGTTTTTAAATACTACCGTTCATGAATATATACCAAATTACCTAGGTTTACTCAAAGACTAGATGAATTCTAATACCCTTTTTATGATTAGCGGTTTATTGTTGGGAAATACCTGTCTTTGCTGTTTAGACAAGTAATTTTTATTTTCCAGTTTGACGTTAAAAGAACATTGTGTAGATCAGAGTACAGTACTGTATCTTACATTTGTCATATTCTGCATCATTTACTTTAGACTAAATGATTCAGAACTTTAGACTAAAGTAAAAAAAAATCACTTCTAAAATAGTCTACATCTGAAACAAAAACCAAAATGGCAACGATCTCTCCACGTTGCTCCAGGGGGAAAGGAACCAGAGTCCTATTTGTTACAATGCTGCTACTTACACCCTAGTGTTTTGCTTCTTAACTATGATTTCTTGAAACAGAAGTTTTACATGTCCTACTTTCAATATCTTTCATAAACTGTCAAGAGCCTACATACTGAAGGAATAAATCACCCTTTTACATGTACTCCCAGTACCTAGAAGTAAAAATAGGAAACAGATAAAACCACAAGAGTCTAATTACAGATGATTATCTTTTACAAGGTCAATGAACACCTTGTATCCAACTCACAGAAACCTACAACAGCAGAATTCCCCCTTCCCTGGAATGAAAACATAAGAGCTCAAAATTCATTAGTAGGGGGCATTTAAACCTGAGCAGAAAAGTCCTCAAGATTGCTTGAATGTAATAGACATTCACATGTCAATGTTTCCATTACATTCCACCATGTATTACAAAGGTCGTGTTGCTTGTAACATGCAGAGATTATTAAGAGATGAAATGAGGACAGCACTTTGTGTTGTTACATACGAGTGCATACTGTACACATTTTTCTAACAGCCAGTCAACTTAAAGCTGATCATGGAAACACTTGCTACTGTCTGTAATCACTAGAGCAAGTAGGCCCATTGACATCAATATCTGCACTGTGCTAGAAAAAGAAAACAAATGGTTCTAAGTGGAATGGAGATATAAAAACTATATTTGAAGAACAAATGTTAGTGGAAAAGAAATGACAACCCCCCTTAAGAAACCTCCTTTGACATATTGAAGTTATTTGCAGTATTACTATTGCAGCATCCTGGATTACCTGGCCTTATTTATTTTTATTTAATTTTTGAAATGCACTTATCATAACCCTAGGCACATATACCAAAGAAACATGTAAAATAATATGTATTGCATTCAATAGTTGAACTAATGTCAAATGATAAAGAAATTTTCAATTGCAAAACCCAATCACCTTCACCCCAGAAGGAGCATAAAGGCAAGATCCTCAGGTTGTGTAAACTGACATAAATGAACTGAAGTCTGAGGGATTCAGTCCTGATTGAACAGGTGGACTTTGCAACATGCCTGGAATATCAGAAAACTCAGGGGTGAAATCAATTGAAGTCAATGGCAAAAATCCTATTGATGTTAGTGACCTTAAGTCTCTGTCAAACCTAACTGCTGAAGGTGAGAATTCCAGAGTGTAGGACAGTGGTGGGCAACCTGTTGCCCACAGGCCACACGCAGCCCGTCAGGAGGGCCACAAGACAGTTTGTTTACATTGACTGTCTACAGGCACAGCTGCCTGCGGCTCCCAGTGGCCGCGGTTCTCCGTTCCTGGCCAATGGAAGCTGCAGGAAGCGGTGGCCAGCATGTTCCTACATAATCAGTCATTCTTTCATTCTATGTAATGCAATATACAAAATATATATGGGTATTGCAGAGGATCTGTAGAAGTTAAAACAACTATTTTGACAGTACTTACTAACAAAATAATTATTTATTTTAAACTAAATCGAACCTAGGATACAGCACAGGAGATCATTTTCACATCTTCCAAAAATATTAAGGTAACTTTTCCACAAGCACACATGTTGATGCATTACCAGTTTCTTTTCAATCAAGCTCATTTTTCTTTTGAAACGTATGACATCATATTGATAGAGGAAATATACTATGTATTTCTTTAGCAATATGTTTCATGCTGAGATGATAAAATACCTAATAGACTCAGCCCCCCTTCAGCAGTTTGCTAACAAATTCCCAGGCTTCCTTCTCAGATTCAGTAGATTTAATGGATGGAAATTCTGACACCACAAGAGAAGAAACTGAGTCCCAACAAAGGAAATTAGTTGACAGTGATTCATATCCTCTCTCTCTCTCCAATCAGCTTTTTTTTTGTAGTTCAACAATTTGCAGAAATTCAGCTTGTGTGTTCTGTAAACAAAATTGGAAACAAGCCAGAAAAGTGTCTTTAGTAGCATAAACTAGATGCATCTTTGAAGTTCCATCCATTAGCTTTTCTGATTAAGTTATTGTGCTAGCTTTGCAGCTCTTCTCCACACAGGATAAAATGAAAAATATCTGCAGAGTAATTTCATTATTTAATCTTCATGTACTCTAAGTAATTGTAGTGCAACATCTGACAAAGTTTCTGAAGGTTTTTCAGTGATAACTGAACATGGGCAGAGCCAATTAAAACCATTTTTTTCATTTAAAGTGACTCTGAAAAGGTCCTTTTTATCTTTATTGTCTAAGATAACCCACTTTGCAATTTCAAAAAGAACTTTAGCTTCCATAGTCATTTGGGTTTTGGAGTTTGTGGTAGGTGATGATGGTATGTATTATTATTGGTGCCTCAGAGGCCCAGGCACTGACAAGGGCACCATGTTACTAGGTGCTGTAAAAGTACAGAACAAAAAGACAGTCCATGTCCTAAAGAGCCTAAATAACGACTACTGTGGCCATAAAATGTGTCTGATTGACAGAGATGTTGACACACTTTATTTAGCCAGAGAGCAGCTGCAGCATGAGTAGTGACAATAAAGGTTTTCACCAGACTATCATACCAATGTATTTCAAACTTGAGCTAGGCCAATATTCTCTACACTGGTTTCAGAGGATGGTCAAGGCAAATGGATCCTGACTTGGTCAGGATCTGGAAATGTGACCTTCTCATCCTATTTCTGGGTCAGGCCAAATTTTGAGTGCAAGGAATTGAAGGGATGGATTTAAGGAATAACAGTACTCTACTACATAATAACCTACTCAGACTGTGAACATTTGAGTAGGTATCAGGGCTAGGTATTAATCCAGACAGCATTAACACCTTCAGAGCCTATTCCAACAGTTGTACTGTGGTGTTAGAGGGATCCAACCAGTAACAGAACAGCTGTGGAAGCCAGGCTTCTTCATGACGGGTCCAGCGGAGCAGCTATGCAAAAGCACAGGTTGTCTGTGGATCTCCCAATAACTATTGATTTTGGGGAGGTTGAAACCCTCTGCAGTGGGGCAGTTCCTCCCTTCAGACAAACACACACCATGTAAGACTCCATATATTAAACTAGTAGTTTCCTGCCCCCTATGTCAGAGAAAGCCACATGAGGGAGAATATCAAACTACAGGAGAGAGAAGGAAAATATATACCAAGTAAAATTATGGACTTCTGTTCCTTTTATGTCCCTTTAAAATTTTAGAGGTAATTTGATGTCACTGAACTCATGGGCAATGCCTCAAAAGAGCAACAGTCCATTCTGATCACAAGCCAGTCTGAGGGAAGAGCAAGGTCTTCTAGCTCTCTAGCTCAAAAATAGTTTGCCATTTACAGTAGCTGCCAGAAATAGAAAAAAGGATGATTCAATGGAGCACATGGCATACCTTGGAAAGAGGTAGTGAAACTGTCTAAACACAGCTGGTATATGTAATTCCTGCCTTGAGAAAGTGGCTGTGCTATTTTCATGGAGATCCAGCCAACAAAGTTATGAAATGTGTATCATTTTATTAGTTTTCAACTGCAATCTAAGGCTTATTACCTAATGCAACACATTATACAGGTATGAATCTGAAACAAAGTGGTTTTTCTAACCTACTAAATTTGATTTAAATTGAATCACTTTGAAAATGCAGTTTGCTTTTTATACCACATACATTCTTATTAACGTTATCTTTTTATTTTGTTGAAGTTGGTCCTCTTCTACTATTGCCTGTGGTGACATCAATGAGAATGAATACTGCAACAAATTAAACAAGATAGGGTAATCAATACATCTTTTGTATGTATGTCAGTGCACTCCAGGTCAAGGACAATCTTGTCAAAAGCAATTTTAATCATGTGGTTGATCACCTAATTTTAAAATACTCAATAATAAAAAAAAAGTCACATATTGTCAGCATATTGCAATGCTTTCTATCTTAAAATAAAAGTTCAAAACAAATACTGTGTATACCTATGATTTAGTCTGTATAGAACAGTTTGTTTAGCATGATCATTAAAAAATAGCTGAGCTTCTGTGCTTTGCTGTTGAAGTGTAGTGTGTGAAGGAAAGCTATGTAATTTCGGAACATATTTAAGTAACTAATCATTCTAAATCAACAAATTTAAAAGAATGAAACTGCCACAGTAATATTTATTGTGCAAGATTCTACACACCGCTCACCATTGCCATGTAGGACATCTAGTATTCTAGATCTGGGTCTCATTTAACTCCTCTTGGATATAAGGGAAGAGTGAGAGGGGAAACTAAGATTGAAGAAGCCTGGTAGGAAAACCCTAAGAACAGCCATGCTAAGGAATGAAGAATAGGCGGAGATTTACATTTTGGTGTTATTTCTGAATTAACAGTAAAGCCAAACTCCAAGAAGGGGGTGAGTTTGCGTTCTCAGGCCTGATCCTGCGATGATGTATTCATGTGCTTAAATTTAACAGTAAGGCTTTGCAGGATTTTGGCCTAACTCAGGATCTATTAAGGACAGGATGGGGACTCAACCCAATCCTATATTTCATTTACAAAAATATAACACAAAGATAATTCTTGGCTGCCCAGCCTGTTCTAAGAAAAGTAGGGAGGGGCCAGGCCCAACTGACCTTTCTAAACCCCACATTCCTATGTGGTGGGTCATGTACCATGCTGACTGATCTTCCAGCAGCTTTACATTTTCCCTCCTCCCCCAAGCCAGAAGACATTGCCTTCTTCTCCTGGCCAGTCAGTCAAACTCCTCCCTGCTTAAGTGCAAGGTGGTGATTCTTGGCTTGAAGAGTTTACAATATAATTACATTTAATTATGATTAGTAAAGTCACACATTAACACAGTTATGTATTGTACAGTATGTCAAAGCCAAATAAACTGGTCACTTGGCATCAAGAGATAATGGGCTCAAATCATAATGAGTATATAACTTTCTACACAAAAGGCAGTATCAGCAGATGAATTCAGCAGTGATTAGTTTAGTGTAATGAATTAGCTTAGTTTAATGAATCTAAGTAAAACATGATAATGAAAGTTAGCAATAAAGATGATAATGAATTTAAATGGTGACAAAGCAGAGGTCTCTGAATAAAAGACACTTAACTAATGCAGGAAATAAAGATAAAATACTGAATGTAGAATTGTAGAATTGTAGAATGTACAAAAATGTAGAATTGAAAACAAGAAAATAATTTGATAACTATGGTAGTTGTACAGAAAATAAAGAAGAAAATCTATGAAAAGAAGACTTATTGAATACAACAATTTCCTTGATGGATAGATATTCAGGGCCAAAGTTTCAAAACAGGGCACCTCAGCTATGCTTGCAAAATGAGTGTGTATACAAACAAGAAATGTATATTACATTAACCCTTACCTGTTTTGTGTGTGCAAGTATGTACTATGTATGTGCAGTTGCCTGTTTGTAGGATCATATTTTGCATACAGGGCCATGGTGCTTATTTCTGAATTATGTTCCTTAATATCTGTTTGACTGGCTTTTTTGAATGCAGAAGTTTGAGAGAGAAAATACGTAGGAAAACACATGGGATTTTTCAAGGGAGATTTTAATTGAGGAACAATGGGCTAGAGTCTAAAATAGAAGTAAATTGAAGTAGGTCTTGTCCAAATCTGGCCCATTCTTTCTCAGTTGAAATCTCTGACTGAAAATGGTTACAAATTTAAACAATTATTTAGATGTACACACAGTTCTGAACATACCATCATAGGGCCTAATCACATCAGCCACACTATCAGAGGCTCGTTCACCTGCGCATCTACCAATGTGATATATGCCATCATGTGCCAGCAATGCCCCTCTGCCATGTACATTGGTCAAACTGGACAGTCTCTACGTAAAAGAATGAATGGACACAAATCAGACGTCAAGAATTATAACATTCAAAAACCAGTTGGAGAACACTTCAATCTCTCTGGTCACTTGATTACAGACCTAAGAGTGGCTATCCTTCAACAAAAAAGCTTCAAAAACAGACTCCAACGAGAGATTGCTGAATTGGAATTAATTTGCAAACTGGATACAATTAACTTAGGCTTGAATAGAGACTGGGAATGGATGAGTCATTACACAAAGTAAAACTATTTCCCCATGGTATTTCTCCCCCCCACCTCCCCTCCCCCCCACTGTTCCTCTGATATTCTTGTTAACTGCTGGAATTAGCCTACCTTGCTTGTCACCATGAAAGGTTTTCCTCCTTTCCCCCCCCCCCCCGCCGCTGCTGGTGATGGCTTATCTTAAGTGATCACTCTCCTTACAGTGTGTATGATAAACCCATTGTTTCATGTTCTCTGTGTGTGTATATAAATCTCTCCTCTGTTTTTTCCACGAAATGCATCCGATGAAGTGAGCTGTAGCTCACGAAAGCTTATGCTCTAATATATTTGTTATCCTGCTGGAGAAACTCATTACAAAACAATTAAAATAAAAAAATTAAGGGCCAGATTCTGAAATCCTTACTCAAACTAAATTGCACTTTATGCAAGTAACCCCACTGAAATCAGTAGGTTTACTTATGAAAGAAGGTGATTGCAATGTGATTAAGTATTGAAGAATCTGGTCCTAAAAAAAATCATAGTAGAATAATGGCCAAGAGCTGTAGAGAGGAGTGAAAACTGAGAGTTTGTTATGGTTGTTTATTTATATTGTGGGAGTGCCTAGAGGACCCATGCATTCTCCCAGAGTGCTGGATTGTCATTCCCTATAATCTTCCATACCATCTTTGAATAGCAGTGCAGCAGGCAGGATTCCCACCACCAGTTCTAAATTAACTCCTTAGCATGACTGGTTGAAAGGGATGGAGACTGACTCATGAGTCAATACTGTGCTAACAAATATTAACGGAGCACTTTTTTAACAACCCAGTGGTTATTGAGATTTAAGGGACAGAGTATTCTGTCTGTCCAGAATATCACTATGATAAACTATTATTTATTAAATACATAACGTAGTCAAACAAAAATATATGGAAGCTTCTCTTACCAAAAAATCCAGTGCAAAGTGGATCTGATCCTGAAAACACTTATGCACCCGAGTAACTTTTACAAATAGTCCCATTGTCTGTAAGGGGACTACTCATGTATGTAAACCTGCAGAATCAGGCCATTCCAGTCTAGCTGATACTGCACCATGAAAAGCTCTTAATATGTATAAGGGGAGATATCTTACTTTTACAACAAGTTATATAAAGAAGTATATTGACCACTTGGTCCAATATCTGAATCATTTCATGTGCTTTATAAATTATGAGGACCAGCTGCTAACAAGAGAAAGAAAAATAAATAAATAATAACTCAAGGTAAGTGCTTTGTCCAAATCAAAAATATTAAATATCCAAAGAATCTAAAAGATTGTTCTTTTTTTCAATCAGAAACTTTGTACGATTTACAATATTCATAAATTGACCAGTTTGCTATTAATTTTTAGATTCTTCTTTTTGTCATCCAAATTTATAAAAGATAACAGATTAACTTTAAATTAATTATTGTAACTTCAGAGATGTTCTTTAGCAATGGCTTCACCTGACCTCAAATGTTAAAGATGAGCGTGAGAGAGAGAGAGGTACTTTCTCTGACAGCTAGAGCCTCTATAATGTATCAACACTTGAACTCTTCTTAGCAACAAAGAGAGAGAGAATTAGTATCCTCTCCAGAGCATTCCCTTGACAACATTAAGGAAGCAGGCTGCTGCCTTCTACATCAGCTGCCCTTCATAATGGTCTTTAGGCATAACTAAATGGATAATACATTAGAATTATCTATTTTGGAGGTGACAAAGGCATAATGGCTGGGGTTAAGTTCCACATCTGAGGAAATGGGCATAATCATTGCACCAAGTACAGACGGAAAATAGCATTCCTAGCCACCCATGATTGCCAGAGGAATCAAGATGTTGGGAAGTAGCCTAGTTGTTTGCAATGTTCTGCTTGGTGCTGGGGTTGGAGTTGGGGAAATGTCAGGGGTCTGGCTCCCACTCCCTGATTGTTAGTCAGATATCTCCAGCATGAATTAGAGCTGTTTCCAGGCAATTCTATCTTATGTACAGGTGGACTGGAGACATGCCCCCTTCCACATCTTATGGGGAAGGCAGCAGATACAGGAAGTGGGGCTTTCCCTCTGACAGGAATTCTCTGCTCACTAATTGTAACCTGTTTCTGACTCTTTTGTGTGTCCTTAATAGTGCAATCGCTAGATTCAGAAGAGAGAGACTTTTTGCATAGTGATATGGAGAAAGGGTACAGATTAAAAATGTATTTTAAATTTGTGTATTTTCACATTAGCATAAGGTGTAACTCCCATTAATGGGAGTAAATATTAGGCATGCACATTAATAAGAGAATAGACCTCCAAAAATGGATGACTTCACTGCTCACAATCAACTTTTGATACTTATTTTATATTATGACTTTTTCCCTGTACAGTCACATATCTTTACCAAATAATAGAGCCTCTCTTCACCTTCCTAAAATGTATTGTTTATAGCCCTTACCAAAATGTTTGTGCAGGGAATTCCCATGTACTCATAAACCTGCTTTCTTTCTATCTGGTGCCCCAGGGTGTAAAGAATTAAATCAATGTATTTTGATTTCTGTTTTCCTTCTCCATAAACTACCAAAAGTTATTTCTCTCATGCTGGATTAGTCCTGTTGCCTCTCAATACTGATTTGTCTTTGGTTTATTATATGTTTTATTTTTCCATTGGTATCTTTCCCATACAGGAGCAGGGTTTTAGTGTTGATTTATTCCTACCTGAATGGATCATGAGATTATTCTGTGATGAAGTGGGGGTGGAAATGAAAAATTGTAAGGGTTAGACTTCTTATTTATTTATTTTTAAGAGAAACTAGTCCGCATAGCTGGTGACAATGACAGGCTGGAGATTGAAACAGAAACAGTACAGCAGTTGGCATATGGCACACATTTCCTATTACTCCACACATAAACATCAGACATGGCCTGCAGAGAGAGTATCTAACACAGAGTGAAACTTAAACTCCATGTCTGTTCAGTTCTCAGTCACTCTGCTGAGCAAGCTTGTTGTTTACATTGTGTGTGGGGGCGTGTTTTGTGATGTGGACATCAGAACACAAGCAACCAGATGGAGAGCTCTAAACTAGAGTTGGGGGACATTTTTTTTTTGGCTGAAACTACTTTTGATGAAAAATACAGTTATGGGTCATCCAAAAAGTTTTGTGAATTTGTGTCAATTTTGGCCAATAGTTTCGGTCAGTGTTTTCCTCTGGAACTGAAATTAGGGAGGTGTTCGAATTTACAGGATGTGGAGGGGCTCAGGGCCGATGAGGGGTGAGACTGTGAGGGTGAAGGTGGGCTGTATGGCACCATAGTAAAAACTGAAAAATGTTTCATAATCATTTGTCATAAATATAAAGGGAAGGGTAACCATCTTTAAATCCCTCCTGGCCAGAGGCAAAACTCTTTTACCTGTAAAGGGTTAAGAAGCTAAGATAACCTCGCTGGCACCTGACCAAAATGACCAATGAGGAGACAAGATACTTTCAAAGCTGAGGGAGGGGGGGACAAAGGGTTCTCTCTGTCTGTGTGATGTTTTTGCCGGGAACAGATCAGGAATGCAGCTTAGAACTCCTGTAAAAAGTCAGTAAGCAATCTAGCTAGAAATATGTTAGCTTTCCTTTTGTTAAATGGCTGGTAAAATAGGCTGTGCTGAATGTAATATATATTCCTGTTTTTGTCTCTTTTTGTAACTTAAGGTTTTGCCTAGGGGGATTCTCTGTTTTGAATCTGATTACCCTGTAAGGTATTTACCATACTGATTTTACAGAGACGATTCTTTTACCTTTTCTTTAATTAAAATTCTTCTTTTAAGAGCCTGATTGCTTTTTCATTGTTCTTAAGATCCAAGGGTTTGGGTCTGTGTTCACCTATACAAATTGGTGAGGATTTTTGTCAAGCCTTCCCCAGGAAAGGGGCTGTAGGGCTTGGGCAGATATTTTGGGGGGAAGACGTCTCCAAGTGGGCTCTTTCCCTGTTCTTTGTTTAACACACTTGGTGGTGGCAGCACAGGGTTCAAGAACAAGGCAAAGTTTGTACCTTGGGGAAGTTTTTAACTTAAGCTGGTGAGAATAAGCTTAGGGGGTCTTTCATGCAAGTCCCCACATCTGTACCCTAGCGTTCAGAGTAGGGAAGGAACCTTGACACCATTTTATTAACTTTAACTCATGTTTTTTGAAATCATCACACAAATTCAAGTTGGCTACTCAAACCTTCTATGAAGCACTACATCTACATCCTTCTTAGTTTCTTGTTATAATTTTGCACAATTCTGTTAATGAACTTCTTGAATGCAATGCGTTCATCTTTAGTGGCTTCTCATGTGTCTTGTACTTCCATTCCTTCAATTGATATGCTCATTAGTTTATTCATATGATCAGGCACGAGGTGACTTCTTTCAGAACACAAAATTCTATTCAATGATGAAAAAGAACATTCAACTGTAGCTGTTGTGACTGGGAGTAGCAAGAGATGAATTCCTAATTCTTTCATCCCAGGAAACATAGCACAAAGATTGGGTCGAGCCACTAGTGATGCTAAAAAAGAAGTTGAAGTCAAATCTTCATTCATTCGTTGTATGATATTCCACTCTGTGTTCAGATTCTCTATTATGTCCTAAGCACATGGAGGCCCCATTGCTCGTAGTGCCTCACTCCACTCAGCTGTCAACATTTTATAAGACAGGGATCTGTAAAAGCTATGTAGAGACTGAGTAGAATCTAGAAGTCGCTGTTTTAGATTTTTAAGAATCAAGTCTGTGTACTTTTTTCAGTTGTCTTAACAAACACTTTTCTGTCCTCTTCACTTAAGGATTCAATATAAATTCCATCATTAGTCAACTTCTGGACTGAAGTCTTTGCTTCTTCCAGTACTTTTTCAATGGATAGCTCTCTGATTGATCCAAATATAGCTTCTATTGCTGGACAAAGATCTACTACTGTTGTAGCAGATGCCTGGATGGCATTGTTTAATGACCGAAGAGGTTTCAACAGTAGACTTACAAGAGAGAGAACGGCAATAGAGAGAGAACAGCAATAGTCTTCTCTGAACGTAGTAGCAAAAATAATCCACCAGCCTCACTACTTAGATCCATCTTGGTAGATACTTTCCAAAGTCAGTAATAACGGCTGGAGTAATTTTAAGACAACAGCCAGGGATCACTCATGAGAAAGCCAGAGGGTTTTCCCACGTTGGACTAATTTGAACTTCAGTCCCAGTGTATCTTCTATATTTTCCAAGATATTCAGTCTTTTTGAACGAATATAATGAAGACATTAAATGTATAGCTTTTAAAATGTCTTTTGAAGAGTCTGCAGCTTGTACCAGCACTAGTTGGAGTAGATGGCCTCTGCAGTGTGTATAGGAGAGATTATGGTTACATTTTTTTCTGAGCAAAGCTTGTACTCCACCATATCTTCCAGAGAAGTTTGCGGCTCCATCAAATGACCAAACAGCCATCTGTTTGGGGTCCAACTGACAAGCATTTAACTCTTCTAGGATGTGGGTTGTCACAGATGCAGCCGATGTGTCTTCTATAACTTGAACATCTAGAAATGCATCTACTGGCCTACCACTGACATCAAGATAACATTCACAATGACAATACTTGATGCCCATTTGAATCGGTGCATTCATCAACCATGTGTGCACATTTTTTGAATATGGTGAGAGAGTTCTTCACTTTTTCAACTGTTGAGTCTTTCACTGTTGCACCACATGTTTCTAGCCAGTCAGTTGAGTTTCTTGCAGAAAGATAGTGAGCATTTGCTGGTCTTGTTCAGAACAAATGTTCAACTTCAGGATGAACAAGTGACAATGCACTTAATATTGGCCTCCAGTTTGTAGTGTGTGGTATCTCTTGCTTAAATAGAAAGTATGATACCACAGCCACAGCCATGTTTGTTCGCATGAATAGCATTCTTAACAGCCTCATTAACACTCACAAGTGTTGTCCTTGGTCATTGGAGACTCAGAGTACAGAGGTGCTTTCACAGGAGTTAACCTCCCAGGTGGGGGGCAAGAAGGCACCTTGCTCGTTCCTCCAGGTACTCACTGTTCACTCTGGCCACTGTTGTTCATTGTGCCACCATTCACTCTGTTGCCAATGGCCCTGTGCCATCTCCTTCTTCTGCCACCTGCCACTGTGATCTTGTGTATTAATGTTTCAATTTCAAATTCAAATTTCCAAACAATCACTAAATTGGCAACACTGCATGTAACTAGTTCACAAAACTGGGGGTTGTTGGGGAAATTCAGGGGGTGGGTGTACACCCACTGTGGGGTGGGTGTAGGGAAATCCCTAGCTTTCGGTTGAAATGAAAAAAGAAAAAAAATGGAAATGTCAAAACAATGTTCTCACCTGGGAGGGGAGGACACTTGGGTTCCAGTCCCTGCTCCACTGACTGTTTAAGTATTTGTATAAAGTGGAAAAGCTTCAGCAGGAGAGATTGGGAGACACATACCCAAGAATAGACAATAGCCTGGGATTTAAGGCACTCACTTGGGTGGGTGGAAACCAGGATTCGAGCCTATGCTCTAGTGTGGGGATTTAATTCTGGGTTTCCTATAGCTCAGGTGAGTGCCAAATCAGGGGGCTAAAGTTTATAAGCTGGGGCTGGCATCTCATCCTATCCTCCTGTGTTTTGTGGATATACCCATTCAGTTTCTTGGCTTTCATTAAAAATACCCTAAATGTTTTTCATCTGAGGTTGAATTAAATGTTTTGTTCAAGTCAAATGTAACTTTATGGATTTGCCAAAAATTCTGAAAAATTTCAATTTGCCTTGAACTTTTGGAAATTTTCAGAACTGCCAGTGAACATAACAATCAGCCATTCACCCACCGCTACTCTTAAACAGCCATCAGATAATGACTTCTAGTCACTGGCGACACAGAGTTAAAGGCTTCTGTTGTCCATTGCCAACCCCTGTACCATCACATGTCTACAGTGAGAAATGTATTCAATTTTCCTTTTAAATGTAATTGTCACTTCTAGAAGAGAATATCTCTAAATCCTGAAATTTAGCAAGTACCATGACTTTTTACATGTTTTCAGCCCACCTTGAAACATCAACTTCTTTTTATCAGAACTTAACCAGACTCTTTTTCTGTAACATAAATGACAAAGCAGCACAGTGCAACATGCCATGGAAATTATGCCCACATCTGTGTACTGCATAGAGTTCATGATCATGAAATAGGACCCTAATATGCATTGCTGAAACTCTTATCATTCCGGCTTCTCCTTCTTTTTCACATTCTCCAGCAGGGGAGTTAATCAAGTTTGTGGTTTTCACATGAATTTTTTTTCCAATGCTGAATTTTTTTGTAAAAATTACAGAAAATGGAAAATGCACAAATTCACTGGAAGCAAAATCCAAAAAAACAAATGTTTAACCACTTAATTGAAAAATAAATATTTAGTAGAAAACCTACTTCTACCTCTCTTTATAGGTGAATGTGGAGGTCCGAGCCACTGTGATTTCACTGTTTGGGGTGGGGGAAACAACATGTTAATGTTATGCAGGGTTGAGAGGGGCATGCAGAGCCCCTGTCTGCAATGATTCAGTACTCCATGTCTAGGATGACCAGATAGTAAGTATGAAAAATCGGGACGGGGGTGGAGGGTAATAGGCATCTATATAAAACAAAGCCCCAAATATTGGGACTGTCTCTATAAAATCAGGACGTTGGTCACCCTATCCGTGACAGGTCTCTGCAGGAGAGGGCACAGCAGGGTTACGGGTAGGGTGAGGCCACTGCAAGGAAATGAAATGAGTCTTGTATGGTTCATGAGAACAGCCCAAGACCATCTGTGTTCCAAGATGGGTAAAAAATTTTGCCTACAGCAGCTGAACAGCTGCAGGGGGAGGGGGGCCTGGGGAGCTGCAGGGGCCCCCAGCCCCTGGCCACTGAGCAGCTACAGGATTGCTGGGAGGGGGCTGCTCACAGTGGAGGCTGGGCTGCGGCAGATTCCCCTGCTGCCGGCAGTGGCTGGTCAACTGAGGGCCCCCCAGTGTTATGGAGGCTTCCGTGACTTCCGCGCCCTCCATGACATAATCTTAGCCTTATTCAGAAGTAATACTTAGATTCAGCCACAAGGATTTGACTACAAACATTTCTCAGTTGTGCTGGGGAAATTGTGGATCTGATTTTAGCTTGATAAGGATAATAACGAAACACTTTCGGTTTGCAAACAGGGACATGCAGTTCTGCTTTCACTGGATTATATTATCTGGGAAAAACCCTGTGCATGCTAGGTAACAGTATAAATACAGGATTCGTGCTCAATCATCTGTTACAGATGGGGCTGTAGATAACTCTAAAACTTTATAGGCCTTTTGCCGCTCCAGGAAATGTCACTCCAAATGAACTGAAGGCAGTATCTGTGTTTGTGGAAAAAGCCCGAAAAGCATCTTTTGCAATCTGCATCATCTATTATTCTACATCAGAATCATTTGTATTATCTTTATATCATGTCATCCACAAATAAGAACCCCCTGAAATTAAACTGAGTTTGACATCCTTCACTGCACAGTGCAAAGCCTTGCTTATTTAGTCAAGTATTCCCTTGGCTATTTTTGAGGTATCAACAGACAGGTTGCTACTGAATGGATGATACTAACTGTGAAAGTGGCTTTTTTTGTGAATAGTGCCTATATGGTTGCACTTGTTTCAATTATCAAACTGTATATGTTATCTATTGTCTACAATTTATAAAGCATTACTGTACCTTATCATCAATATCATATATCAATAATAAAAATAGCAAGCAAGCCTTCCAGGTTATAAAAGATCTGATGAAGGAAAGATGGAGCAAAACTAATGCAATTCATGAAAAGAAGGGAACAGTCATATAGAAGAAAGGGGCATCATCAATAGGTGGACAAGCTACTGCTCTGATCTATATAACCACCAGAGAACTGGAGATCCTAGTGTCCTAGACAGCCCAGATTCAACAGAGGAGGATGACTTTCCAAGACTGCATGAAGAAATGGAGACAGCTGTGAAATCACTCAAGAACAGAGAGGCTACAGGTATTGACAACATTCCAGCCAAATTGATGAAATTCAGAGGAGAAATAGTAATAGATGTACTCACCAAGATCTGCAACAAGATCTGGCAGACCAGTAAGTGGCCCTCCATGTGGACACAGTCACTAATAATCACTCTGCCAAAGAAACACAACTGGCAATTGTGTCAAAATTATTGGATCATAAGCTTAATTAGCCATCCCAGCAAAGTGATGTTGAAAGTCATATTGAACAGATTGAAGCCACAAGCACAGAATATCATTGCTGAAGAACAGGCTGGCTTTCGTGCTGGAAGAAGTACCCCAGAACAGATTTTCAACCTTTGTATTCTATGTGAGAGGTAATTACAATGCCAGCAGGACATCTACCACATCTTTGTTGACTTCAAGAAGGCGTTTGACAGACTGGCAAGAAGCTCTCTGGGCAACTATGAAGAAGTACAGTGTTGGTCGTAAGCTTATTCTTACCATTAAACAACTGTAAGCCAAGGCCAGCAGTGCAGTTCTTGTTAATGGTACAATAGGAGCGTGGTTTTGCACCACTGTTGGAGTCCAGAAAGGCTGTCCTCTTTCGTCCACACTGTTCAACATCTACTTGGAGCACATAATGACTGATGCCCTAGAAGATCACATGTGCATAATAGGCACTGGGGGATGAACAATCTCAAATCTTTGGTTCATTGATGACATTAATGGCCTGGGAGACCGTGAAGATGAACTTGCCAACCTTGTGAAACAATTGGATGAAACCTCTGCAAAATACGGCATGGAAAACAGTGCAGAGAAAATCAAGCTGATGACAAACAAATGTGACAGGATCAGCTCACATATCACTGTCAGTGGACAAGAGCTGGAGACAGTGAAACAGCTCAAGTATTTGGGGCAGTGGTGGGCAACCTGCAGCCCGCAGGCCTGTCAGGGTAATCTGCTGGCAGGCCGCGAGACAGTTTGTTTACATTGACCGTCTGCAGGCATGGCTGCCCGCAGCTCCCAGTGGCCGCAGTTCACCGCTCCCGGCCAATGGGAGCTGCGGGAAGCTGTATCCCACCTGCTAAACAAATGAAATACAAATTAATCTGGAATTTTACATGTATTTCAAATAGAGACAACTATTTATTAATGATATTAGTATGTTATAGATTTGAATTTCATACTGCAGATGAGAAAGAAATGAGTTTTTAGCCATTATTCAAATAGGGGACTTTTTCATATCAGGAGGTTCAATTTTGCCTTAAGGGACATGTTGTTTGAACTCATTTAAACCCCACTTGTGTGGAATTTATTTTTAAATACAATTATTTTGGCTTTGCAACAGCCATTCAGTTTCTGCCCTGCAGCAACTGAAGAAAGTTGAATTAAAAGCAAGTTAACATGGGCTTTTTTTAGATCAGACACTGGAAACAAAATAGTAATTTGTGCAACTGGAAAATCACATTTAAAGTAGACTTAATCCAAACATTATAAACAAATTTGTCCCAAATAAGCCAAAAAAAAGTAATAGTTTCCAGTTTCAATGTTCTACCCTTGACCAGAAATGCAACCAGTTGAGTTTCAGATTTCTGTGAGGAAGAATGCTGTTCAACCAATTAACAGTTCTACAGCTGGCCTGGGAAGATGCAATTATCATTTGTCCTTGACTACTGATTTTTTTGGTCCCTCACAAATAATGATATCTAGCTCCTTTATAGTGCTTGTCATCAGGAGAACTCAAAGTGCTTTATGAAAGAGCATTTTAGGGATGGGAAAACAGGCACAGAGAAGTGACATGACTTGGTCAAGCAGTAGGCCACTGGCCAATCTGGCAATAGAACACACTTCTCTTGGGTGCTCTATCAAGTGTTGTATTCCCTAGGCCACAGACGACGTCTTCTCTGGAATCATCCTCACAAGTTGCTTTGACTTTTCAGATTACCTGCAACTGATGAAGTGAGAAAGAAAGAAGGCAGAGCCATGGTGGCAGAAATCACTTTCTCAATTCAGTCAATCACTTCAAAGAGGTTTTTTAAAATTATACACAGTATCACTAGTGGTAGTGAACAAAGATTCATCTCCTTTGCCATGACATCTGCAAAGTCCAAGTTAGAGAAGGTGTTCCTTCAGGTAATGAATAGACTGAATCCAAGTTATCTTAACTCAGATACAAAGTGGAGTGCTTTTTGCAGTGAGATAACATTACTCAATTAACAGATCTTTGACAAGGGAGACAAATATAATGTTATTATAGTCTTAAGAGGATCAAGCCTGAAAGAGGTTGGCTTGACAACAAGGAAGATTGATGTAATAGCACCTATGATTAGCAACCTAACAATAATTAAATGGCAGTGATTTATGGCTGTGCAGGTTTTGAACCAGTATTATAACTGGTCAAATGTTCTTTATCCCATAAACAAGCTTTTGATCTATCCAGTAGCCCTGAAAACAATCGTGAAGGTCTCAATTTTTCAGTGGGAGTGGGAATCTGTGAATGAAAGAATTATGAGAGCTCACTTTCAGAATAAATTCTTTAGTCTCTTTAAACGAACAGTCATATAATGCTATGCACCAACCAATGAAAAGCCAGATGAGGAAAAAGATGTTTCTTATAATTTGTTAACCAACGTCTGAAAATGTGATATCATTAGTGATGTTGGGTGGTTTTAACACAAAGGAAGTAACAATGATGGGTGGATAAAGTTATCGGCAAGTATGACACAGATTTGGATAGGAATCAAAATGGTACACAATAAAGTAGAAATTTGAACACCTTAGAGATAGATGGAACAATATTCACCCATAAAGTAACCCATAAAGTGACATGGAAATCCCAGATGGTGCTACAAAGAACCAGATAGATCACTTCTGCATTTCAAGAAAGTCTCACAGCTTATTGGCAGATGTCTGTGTGGGAGTGAACTTGGGCAGTATGCATAGCCTATGTACCAATAACTTGAAGAATAAGTGAAAATATGAAGGTTAAAAGAAGACCACACATCAACATTGAACAATTATAAGACAGACTCAAAACACGCTTTTTAGTTTGAAGTGAAGAACAGGTTCAGTGTTCCAATGTAGTTAACTGAAGAAAACCATGACATTGATGATCTGTAGGAAATCATCAAAGAGTCCAATCTAGAAAACGCAAAGACAATCATAATAATAAAATCTAAAAGGGAGAGGGAAGGATATTAGCAAAGCTACATGGGCAGCAGTGGAGAAGAGAAGAGTTGTGAAGCAAAAACTAGTGAATGCTAAGATGTGAAGAGATAAGCAAGTGGCAAGAAGAATACAGAGCTCTAAATAGAGAAGTAGAGAGGAAAGCTAGAAGAGATAAAAGCGCATATATTGACAGGAAATGTTGAGAGGCCAAAGATGCTAGGCAAAGCGGTGACCTTACAACCTTGTATAACACAATCACACAGCTAATAAGAAACTTTCACAGTATCGAGGACCCTTTTAAAGATGCAAATGGAAGGACATATAGCACAGAAAAAGAGAAAAGAAAAAATAAGTAGAAAATGTTCAAGCTGTTTTAAATAGACCAAGTCCAAGCAAACTACCAAAAGACCTATCTCCAGAGCTTAATAATGATTTAGGAGATGTTACAATGGAAGAAGTTAGAAAAGCCATCAATATATTCAAAGGCAGGAAAAAAGCTGGAGAGGATAACGTTACTGGACAAATGCTTAAAGCAAATGGTAAAACAGCCCTTCAGACTGTTCTTGAGTGTTTGAATAGAATATGGAATGAAGAAAAGAACTCAATCCACTGCAAGAGAAGCCTTAGCCCTGGTTTACACTACAAATTTATGTTGGTATAACTCAGTGACACGGTTATACTGACCTATCAGTTTAGGCAGTGCTATGTTGACAAGAGGGCTTCTCCTGTCAACACAGCTACCACCTCTCAGGGAGGTGGAGTATCAATTCCAACAGGTCTAGGAAGTGTCTTCACTAAGTGCTAGAATGGCGCAGCTTCAACGGTGCAGCAGTGTTACTGCAGTGTTGTAAGTGTGGACAAGTTCTTATAGTAAAATTCCCAGAGAAGAGTGACCTTACCCACTGCAATAACTGGAGAGGAATCACATTACTCTCGGTTCCTTGGAACCTCATCCTGCAACACATCAAGAAACAAATAGATCTCCAGTTTAGGAACAAGCTGTTTTTAGACACTTTTGATCATGTGCAGGCCATACTGTGGTTCTCAGAAACATTAGAGAATGTGTTAAGTGACAAACACCTCTTGTGAAAAATTTTATAACTTTCCAGAAGGCTTTTGAGAGTGTACACAGTCTTTGGAAAATTATGAAATATAATAGGATATCAGCAAATATAATTCGAATAATCAAGAATCTATATGATAATGCTGAATGTGCAGTCAGAGAAGGTGACAACATCAGCCAATGGTTTGCAGTGACAGCTGCAGTGAGGAAAGAATGTATGATGTCCCCACAATTGTTTGCACTGATCATTGACTATGTCATGAGGAAAATAACCACAGACCACAACTGAGGAATTTTATGGACAAATGATAAAGCACAATTGGATGACCTTACTGTTGCTTATGACATTGCCCTACTTAGTCTAACATATCACTTAATAAAAGAAAAGACCCAGCTTTTCACAGAAAAGCAAAACAAGTTTGTTTTGTTCATTGACAAAGTAGATAGAAAATATATGGCTATCAATGTCCCAAATGCAAACATCAGAGGAGATCGAGAAACATTAGAAGAAGTAAGCCATTTTACCTAGCTAGGAAATGAGATGTGCAGTTACGCTGACACCTTGTTAGATGTCCAGCAACAAACATGAAAAGCAGCAAACAATTTTGATCAACTTGAAAAGTTTTGGAAAAGTAGCATGATTGGTATTGAAACAGAATTGTGAATTTTTAACACCAACATTACGTCTGTCATTCTCTATGGAGCAGAGTCATGAAAATCTACAACTGGAGTTGATGAGATGTATTGACTCCAAAGTGTAAGGCTGTGAAAGACTTTCATAGTTCATTAGAAAGAGATTTTTGCAACATCAGAAATTCTAAGGAGAGCAAACCAATCTAGTGTATCAAACGTAGAAAGAAGAAAATGATGACATATTTAGGACACTCTTTACAGATGCAACCAACACAACTTGCATGTCAAGTGACAACGTAGGCACCAGTTGGAAGGAGAAAAAAGAGGGTGATCTAGAGAAACATTATTCTGAATAACAGAAAGAGAAACCAGATGACACTCAGAAGTCTTAACTCAGCACAAGACCAAAATAAATGGGAGTAACTTCTGGACACCTCATACATGTGATGATGCAGGAGGATTAAAAAAAAGAAAAAAATATGTAAAGCCATAATCTTGCAGGAATCAGGTGACAGACAAGTAGCATAATCTAGAATTTTTCTTCTGATGATCACTTTCATATTAATGGAATTGAAGTACAGAGTTTGGGAAATGCCTCCCATCCTTACAGCACTTAGGTAAGGAAACCTCAGCAGTAGGCAGGAAGTAGAGTCTGCAGATGAGCTAATTTCTGGCAGCCAACCAGAAAAATTAGACTTCTAGAAGCAGGTTAGCGAACGGAGCAGAAATCCCAATTCCCTGGTCCAAAGCATAGATTTAGGGAAGTTGTCTATGCATACTGCTCCTTTTCAGTGATAAGTCTGAACAATGAAAGACTCTCGCCTGCTTAGAGCAGTTCACTTTGCCACTATACTGCTCACAGCCTGTCAATCAACTGCATTCAGCAGGTGATGACACCTATATATTCCTTTTCTCATTAGTTCACTCTGTACAATGCTTTTTACTTCTACAAAGGTGACAGCTGTGTATATGGTGTAGTCAGCGTTAAAGGAAGCAAGCTTTGTTCATGTGCTGGATTATATGAGATATCAATAATATTGTTTAGCAGCTAGAACAGCTTGTCATTTTTATGCTGTACTGTCACTTGTCCACAAGATGTCACACTGCTACAAAAACAACAACTCTATGGCTGTGGAAAAAGATACAACAGAAACAGCTAAATATTTTTAACAGTTTATTTTAAAAAGATGAATTTGAATATCAGAAATCAGACTGATTTCTTTTTCTGCTCCATTTCAACATTTTCTTAGTTAAGGCCTGAATTATCAATTTGATTTCCTTTTAAGTTATTAGCAGAACATATCCATGATTTGATCACTCAGGTAAAACTGGCAGGTTTCAGAGTAGCAGCCGTGTTAGTCTGTATTCGCAAAAAGAAAAGGAGTACTTGTGGCACCTTAGAGACTAACAAATTTATTAGAGCATAAGCTTTCGTGAGATGAAGTGAGCTGTAGCTCACGAAAGCTTATGCTCAAATAAATTTGTTAGTCTCTAAGGTGCCACAAATACTCCTTTTCTTTCAGGTAAAACTGTGGATCAAGATCTTCATTGGTGTAAGCCATCAGAGCTCTGTGGAAGTTGATGGAACTACATCAGTTTACACAGTTAGAGACCTTTAAATCTCTAAGTGTCCTCTGCTTTTACACCACTGATTGCATGAGGGTCTCATAAATACACCACTAACAAGGAAGCATGACTGATATTCTAAACCATCCCATCATGTTTGACTGTAATAAAGTATAATTAGAGGAAGCCAGAAACATAACTGAATCGAATTGCATCACATGCAAAGGATTCATAGAGTTTTTCCTGTAGTCTATTTGGGTTCGTTTCGTTTATTTCATTGTATATCCAATGGGGGTTTTAGATAAATGCATTTTAAAAATATAAGGAAACAAAACTGGTAGATTTATTTGGATGAGAAAATACAAATATTGCATCCAGATTCTCAGGAATTCCTATCTGAGTGAAAAGTACTCTAATCAGCACAATTGGCTGCAGTTTTATTTAGGAGTGGCTAAATAGAATATTAAAACCAAGAAGGAAACATAAATTCCATAGGAACTGCAATACAATTCTTCATCTAATAGTCACTTGTTTTCTAGCCTAACTATAATCTCCTAAGAGGTGATACACTCTCACCAATTTCAGAGTAGCAGCCATGTTAGTCTGTTTCCGCAAAAAATTCTCTTAGGTGCCACAAGTAGTCCTTTTCTTTTTACTCTCACCAATGTAAGCAAGTCCTTTTATCAACTCTTTCACATCTCCATCTACCTTAACATATTCTCAGCAGCAGCAGATGGGTACTTGCATTTCATAACAGTCACCAATCCAAACAATAATTGTCCTAAGCTAAGCGCACGAGACTCATGTGATGTTGTTTTAAAGTTCAGACCAACTTCATGCTAAGTTGGGAGTTCCTGAAAATATAAAGAGGGCAGAGAATGAATACAAACAAAACAGAAAAGAAGTACTTGTGGCACCTTAGAGACTAACAAATTTATTTGAGCTTCAGCTTTCGTGAGCTACAGCTCACTTCATGGGATGTATCCGATGAAGTGAGCTGTGGCTCACAAAAGCTTATGCTGAAATAAATTTGTTAATCTCTAAGTTGCCACAAGTACTCCTTTTCTTTTTGCGAATACAGACTAACATGGCTTCTACTCTGAAACCAAACAAAACAGTTGTTCCTGAACTCTGAAAAGGTCACTTTGCAAGTCCAATGGGTAGCCAACATCTCTATTCTCATGGTATTTTTGCTAATGTTTCTTTTCTAAGTAACATTTCAGCATTGCTGAAGGTGTCTCTTTTCACAATCTATAAAGGAATTTCTAATAGTAAGATTGTGGAGAAATAGATGGAATGATCAAAACATGCAAGACTGAGCAGCTGATACAAGTGGGTTGATGTGATAGTGGAGAGAAAACAATGATATTGGAGGGTATAAATGGCTGGATACCATAGAAGTTTATTTCTATGCTTCATTCTTGTGTAATTGGAGTTATTTTTGAATGAGCTTTTTGAATGTTTGGAGTGACCGTTTACATTCTTTCAACCATACCTATCTTTGAACCAAGTTTTTTGTTTGGGAATTTTCCAAATAGGTTAATGTGCAAATGTGCATTGTTGGTGTAGGATATTGTAGTTATAGACAAAAGGAGAAGAATTTAATGTAGATTCAAAACAGTGCTAGGAAAAGTTTTAATGATGAAAACTGAAGGTAAATTAAGGAGAAGACACTGAAATTTTAAATTGACATTTAACTTTAAAAGAGACCTGGTGTGTGAGGTGATCTCTTTTATTGGACCAACTTCTGTAAATGTGGTCCAATAAAAGATACTACCTCACTCACCTTGTCTCTTTCATATCCTGAGAGCAGTATGGTTAGAACAACACTGCAGACATTTAACTTTTGAGAGATGACTAGTGTAGTTCAGGTTTCAATAAAGTCAACTGCTAGAGAAGGCAAGAAACCATGAAGATACATAAAATCCCACTTTTTAAGGGGAAAAAATAAACTTTTTTTTGGAAAATTCCTTCCTGATTGGAAAGACACCACCAGGGATTTTCCTAGATCCCCGCTAAGGGCAGTGACTACCCCCACCCCAGAATTTTCCCCAAACTACTCGGTTACATGTAGTGTTGCCAATTTAATCACTGGTTGGAAATATGAATTGAAATTGAAACATTAATACACACTCTAAAAGTATATACAATATATAAGAAAATACTTGTACCTGAGAAAGCATAATGGATTTGGAAAGCATGAACAAAGACTAGCTTCCTCATACAGCTGATATTTGTGACAATGTCGGCCCATTTGTTTGGGCTATATTGGCCTACCTAATCATTTCAAATTATTATTTATAAACAAGGTTTGAATGAGCTCTCCCCTGACAACTAGTGATGAGCCAGTGGTGGGTGGAAAGGCTTCAGGATCAGACTGTAATTACTCAAACACACCTGCTCTGCCTAGGTATCCAGCAGACAGAGCTGTGCTGCCCAAGTGATCAATTTTGGCTGGTGTTGGTTACAAATCACTTAAGTATTAAATGTGGGAGTCATAAAATGTTGTTATCCTTATTGTTTGAGTAAAGGGCAGAACTCCATTCCCTAAGCAGGAGGTTTGGATGCCATATCCTAGTGAAGAGAGAGAGGGTAGGGCACAGCTGTTTTGCTTGGTGGTGTGGGCTCTGACTAAGGGTCACAGATACTTTTTGACCTGCCCATCCCTTGTTTAGAAATAGAGCTGATTAGGCTCCATAGAGAGTCTTTTGGTTTAAGTGACCATTGGAGCTGAAACCACTGATAATCAGATCTAAGTGCTTAGACCTGCTGTGGGACAGCGTTTCTGTGGAAGAGAGTGCCCAACCTGCACTGACAGCAAGGTTCCCACACTGAGAGCTGAAATCACTGAGAGCTGGTGGAGCCTCGAGAGACTGATTCACAGAGGCCACAGTGGCAGGTGGCAGCAGAAGGTGAGAGTGCAGGGCCATTAGGGACAGAGTGGTAGAGTGAATGGTGGCACGACAAACAACAGCGGCCAGAGCATTGGGCTATGTTTTAATGTCTTCACTACAGAATGCTAGATTTGTGACTGGGAAACTTATATAAATATATATTTCCTAGTACGCCAAGATTTTTAAAATGTATTTTTTGCCAAGGTCATTATCTCACATCATCACTATCTGAAGAGGTCATTTCTTGGAGAGTTTCTGTACCAAACTTTTTTATTATTGTAATTATTTTAAAATAAGAATAGCTGTATTGGGTCAGTCCAATGGTTCATCTGTCCCAGTATCCTGTCTTCTGACAGTGACTATTCCAGGTTGTCATAAATATAAAGGGAAGGGTAAACACCTTTAAATCCCTCCTGGCCAGAGGAAAAACCCTTTCACCTGTAAAGGGTTAAGAAGCTAGGATAACCTCGCTGGCACCTGACCAAAATGACCAATGAGAAGACAAGATACTTTCAAAGCTGGGGGACGGTGGGGGGGACAAAGGGTTCTCTCTGTCTGTGTGATGATTTTGCCTGGACCAGAGCAGGAATGCAGGTCAGAACTCCCGTAAAAGTCAGTAAGCAATCTAATTAGATATGCGTTAGATTCTGTTTTGTTTAAATGGCTGATAAAATAAGTTGTGCTGAATGGAATGTATATTCCTGTTTTTGTATTTTTTTGTAACTTAAGGTTTTGCCTAGAGGGATTCTGTATGTTTTTAATCTGATTTCCCTATAAGGTATTTACCATCCTGATTTTACAGAGGTGATACTTTTACTTTTTCTTTTTAAGAACCTGATTGCTTTTCATTGTTCTTAAGATCCAAGGGTTTGGGTCTGTGTTCACCTATGCAAATTGGTGAGGATTTTTATCAAGCCTTCCCCAGGAAAGAGGGTGTAGTGCTTGGGGAGAATATTTTTGGGGAGAGACGTTTCCAAGTGGGCACTTCCCCTGTTCTTTGTGTAATACTTTGGTAGTAGCAGCATTTAACCTAAGCTGATAAGAATAAGCTTAGGGGGTCTTTCATTCAAGTCCCCACATCTGTACCCTAGAGTTCAGAGTGGGGCAGGAACCTTGACACAAGTGCTTCAGAGGGAATGAACAGAACAGGGAATCATCGAGTAATGCATCCCCAGTCGTCCACTGCCAGCTTCTGGCAAACAGGCTAGGGACATTAGAGCATGATTTTGCATCCCTGCCCATCCTGACTAAAGCCATTGATGGACCTAACTTCCATGAACTTATCTAGCTCTTTTTTGAACCCTGTTATAATTTTGACCTTCACAACATCCCTGGCAAAAAGTTCCACAGGTGCATCTGTGACATCTTAGAAGAGTTAAATCTTGTAAATTGAACCCCAAACAGATGGCTGCTTGTGTATTTGATGGAGCTACAAACTTCTCTGGAAGACATAGTGGAGTACAAGTTTTGCTCAGAGAAAAGTATAACCCTAATCTCAACTATACACACTGCAGAGGCGATCTACTTCAGCTCACAGGGGTCAAGAGGGAGAAATTTTGGTTCATACAGGACAAGAGCCATTCTGGAGATGTAGAACTAAAAATTGCTAACATTATTTTGTCCCATCATACATTCAAAATGGCAAGTCCAACAAACTCCAAAATGTATTTGGTTTTGTTGCGGTTATTGAGGAGAGAAGCCATACAAGTTTTTTTCTTTTCTTTCTTTCTTTTTTTGGGGGGGAGAGGGGTGGTGGTGGTTGTGGGGAATACTAGGAGGATATACAACAGCTATTGAACATACTGAAAAACATGGCTGATATGCATATAAAGTTTATTTACAACACGGGGAGAGGGATATAGGGAAAAAGAAGGAAAGAGCTTCCATTCCTGTGCTCCAGCCAATTAATTATACTGACTTTAAGTGTTTCAGAGTGAAATGTTAGCTCCACTGAAGTTAATGTCAAAACTCCCATACACTTCAGTGGGGCCAAGATTTCTCCCTCAGTGACTAACATTACCAATCCCTCTAGCAATAACACATTTTTCTTATTTATAATACAACACCTTTCTATTGCAGCTACAACCTCTGCACAGTACACGTTTGCAATCTAGAACATCAAGTAAATATTCTTAGCATTTGAGAAAAATCTGCATGAGACTACCTGGATCCTCTTTCAAAAAGATGTATTAATATTATCCCTCTTTTAAAACCACAATCAGTATCTACATGGTGGATCATTAGGATGAAGAATATACAATTACTGCTAACACTGGCACAAGCAGAAGTCAGTATCTCTCAGTTACTATATGCCATGTGCTCAATATCTCTCTTCTAGAAACATTTCAAATGACAAACAGACAATGAGAAGTCATATCACACCTTACTACAACCAACCCAATTGGTAAGATGGGTATCCAAAAATGACAAAATGATTCATTCAAATGTTTCAGCAATTGCTTCCTTTAGACAATATCCTTCAAAACTAAGTCTACAAATCCTCAAAGGGACAAAAACTGTGCACACATACATACATACCACACACACAAAATGTGAACATGTTCTTTCAAACAGACCATACTTTCTAACGAGATAGCCTCACAGCATGTAATCAGTTAAACACTAGTAATGACCAAACATTTGTAAATGTAAACTATAATAAAGTTGTTAAATGTAGCACCCTGTTATATTTCCTGGCCTGAGTTACCCAACAGGTATCATGACATGGAGGCACTGGTATATTTTAAAAATGAAACTTATTAAAACACTCAAATGCAGACACGCAAAAACTGTTTTACAAATTTTAATGTATTTAATTCAGTTGTAAATATGATGTTCATAGCTGAAATATTATAAATGATTTATCTTTCCACAGAGAGTTCCTACCAACGGCATGTTTTCTTCACTTATCACATCTACTGCCAATTTAATAAATAACCTCTGGCAATGTACATGTGTTTGTACCAGTATTTTCCCCAGGAATTGAAATTAAGGGGGGTGTTGGAATATTCAGGGGGTGGGGGGCTGGGGATCGATGAGGGTTGAGACTGTGAGGGCAAAGGTGAGCTGTATGGCACCATAGAAAAAACTGAAAAATGTTTCATGATCATTTTAATAGATTTAACTTATGTTTTAAAATCATCACAAAAATTAAAGTGGTCTATACAAGCCTACTATGAAGCACGACATCTACATCCGTCTTGGTTTCTTGTTGTAATTTTGCACTCTTTGGTGTCTTCTAGTGTGTCCATTACTTCCAGTCCTTCAATTCATATTTCCAACCAGTGACTAAATTGGCAACACTACATGTAACCGAGTAGTTTGGGGGAAATTCTGGGGTGGGGGTAGTCACCGCCCTTAGCGGGGGTCTAGGAAAATCCCTGGTGGTGTCTTTCCAATCAGGAAGGAATTTTCCAAAAAAAAGTTTATTTTTTCCCCTTAAAAAGTGGGATTTTATGTATCTTCATGGTTTCTTGCCTTCTCTAGCAGTTGACTTTATTGAAACCTGAACTACACTAGTCATCTCTCAAAAGTTAAATGTCTGCAGTGTTGTTTTAACCATGCTGCTCTCAGGATATGAAAGAGACAAGGTGAGTGAGGTAGTATCTTTTATTGGACCATGTTTACAGAAGTTGGTCCAATAAAAGAGATCACCTCACACACCAGGTCTCTTTTAAAGTTAAATGTCAATTTAAAATTTCAGTGTCTTCTCCTTAGTTTACCTTCAGTTTTCATCATTAAAACTTTTCCTAGCACTGTTTTGAATCTACATTAAATTCTTCTCCTTTTGTCTATAACTACAATATCCTACACCAACAATGCACATTTGCACATTAACCTATTTGGAAAATTCCCAAACAAAAAACTTGGTTCAAAGATAGGTATGGTTGAAAGAATGTAAACGGTCACTCCAAACATTCAAAAAGCTCATTCAAAAATAACTCCAATTACACAAGAATGAAGCATAGAAATAAACTTCTATGGTATCCAGCCATTTATACCCTCCAATATCATTGTTTTCTCTCCACTATCACATCAACCCACTTGTATCAGCTGCTCAGTCTTGCATGTTTTGATCATTCCGTCTATTTCTCCACAATCTTACTATTAGAAATTCCTTTATAGATTGTGAAAAGAGACACCTTCAGCAATGCTGAAATGTTACTTAGAAAAGAAACATTAGCAAAAATACCATGAGAATAGAGATGTTGGCTACCCATTGGACTTGCAAAGTGACCTTTTCAGAGTTCAGGAACAACTGTTTTGTTTGTATTCATTCTCTGCCCTCTTTATATTTTCAGGAACTCCCAACTTAGCATGAAGTTGGTCTGAACTTTAAAACAACATCACATGAGTCTCGTGCGCTTAGCTTAGGACAATTATTGTTTGGATTGGTGACTGTTATGAAATGCAAGTACCCATCTGCTGCTGCTGAGAATATGTTAAGGTAGATGGAGATGCGAAAGAGTTGATAAAAGGACTTGCTTACATTGGTGAGAGTAAAAAGAAAAGGACTGCTTGTGGCACCTAAGAGAATTTTTTGCGGAAACAGACTAAAATGGCTGCTACTCTGAAATTGGTGAGAGTGTATCACCTCTTAGGAGATTATCGTTAGGCTAGAAAACAAGTGACTATTAGATGAAGAATTGTATTGCAGTTCCTATGGAATTTATGTTTCCTTCTTGGTTTTAATGTTATATTTAGTCACTCCCAAATAAAACTGCAGCCAATTGAGCTGATTAGAGTAGTTTTCACTCAGATAGGAATTCCTGAGAATCTGGATGCAATATTTGTATTTTCTCATCCAAATAAATCTACCAGTTTTGTTTCCTTATATTTTTAAAATACACTTATCTAAAACTCCCATTGGATATACAATGAAATAAATGCAACGAACCCCAAAATAGACTACAGAGAAAACTCTATGAATCCTTTGCATGAGATGCAGTTCGATTCAGTTATGTTTCTGGCTTCCTCTAATTATACTTTATTACAGTCAAACATGATGGGATGGTTTAGAATTTCAGTCATGCTTCCTTGTTAGTGGTGTATTTATGAGACCCTCATGCAATCAGTGGTGTAAAAGCAGAGAACACTTAGAGATTTAAAGGTCTCTAACTGTATAAACTGATGTAGTTCCATCAACTTCCACTGAGCTCTGATGGCTTACACCAGTGAAGATCTTGATCCACAGTTTTACCTGAGTGATCAAATCATGGAAATGTTCTGCTAAAAACTTAAAAGGAAATCAAATTGATAATTTAGGCCTTAACTAAAAAAATGTTGAAATGGAGCAGAAAAAGAAATCAGTCTGATTTCTGATATTCAAATTCTTTTTTACTCTAAGTTAAAGTTGTTAAAAATATTTAGCTATTTCTGTTGTGTCTTTTTCCACAGCCATGGAGTTGTCATTTTTGTAGCAGTGTGACATCTTGTGGACAAGTTACAGTACTGCATAAAAATGACAAGCTGTTCGAGCTGCAATATTATTGGTAGGTTTCAGAGTAGCAGCCGTGTTAGTCTGTATTCGCAAAAAGAAAAGGGGTACTTGTGGCACCTTAGAGACTAACAAATTTATTAGAGCATAAGCTTTCGTGAGCTACAGCTCACTTCATCGGATGCATTTGGTGGAAAATACAGAGGGGAGTTTGATATACACACACGCAGAGAACATGAAACAATGGGTTTATCATACACACTGTGTGTGTGTATATAAATCTCTCCTCTGTTTTTTCCACCAAATGCATCCGATGAAGTGAGCTGTAGCTCACGAAAGCTTATGCTCTAATAAATTTGTTAGTCTCTAAGGTGCCAAAAGTACACAGAGAACATGAAACAATGGGTTTATCATACACACTGTAAGGAGAGTGATCACTTAAGATAAGCCATCACCAGCAGCAGGGGGGGAAAAGGAGGAAAACCTTTCATGGTGACAAGCAAGGTAGACTATTTCCAGCAGTTAACAAAAATATCTGAGGAACGGTGGGGGGTGGGGTGGCGGGGGGAGAAATACCATGGGGAAATAGCTTTACTTTGTGTAATGACTCATCCATTCCCAGTATCTATTAAAGCCTAAGTTAATTGTATCCAGTTTGCAAATTAACTCCAATTCAGCAGTCTCTCGTTGGAGTCTGTTTTTGAAGCTTTTTTGTTGAAGGATAGCCACTCTTAGTGACCAGAGAGATTGAAGTGTTCTTCAACTGGTTTTTGAATGTTATAATTCTTGACGTCTGATTTGTGTCCATTCATTCTTTTACGTAGAGACTGTCCAGTTTGACCAATGTACATGGCAGAGGGGCATTGCTGGCACATGATGGCATGTATCACATTGGTAGATGCGCAGGTGAACAAGCCTGTGATAGTGTGGCTGATGTAATTAGGCCCTATGATGGTGTCCCCTGAATAGATATGTGGATAGCGTTGGCAACGGGCTTTGTTGCAAGGATAACCTTCCACTCAAACTTCCTCGTGGCTGGACTTTACAAAAACTAGACAAGCCATTTACAAAACACACTTTGATTCTCTACAAAAGAAAAAGGACACTAAGCTATCTAAACTACTATATGCCACAAGGGGCCACAACAATGGTTCCCGTAACCCACCCAGCAATATTGTTAATCTATCCAACTATACTCTTAGCCCAGCGGAAGAATCTGTCCTATCTCGGGGCCTCTCCTTTTGCCCCTCCACCCCCACGAACATGATACAGTTCTGTGGTGACCTAGAAACCTATTTTCGACGTCTCAGACTCAAGGAATATTTCCAACACACCTCTGACCAACATATTAACCCACAGAGACCTTCCTGCCAACACTACAAAAAGAAGGATTCTGGGTGGACTCCTCCTGAAGGTCGAAACAGCAGCCTGGATTTCTACATAGACTGCTTCCGCCAACGTGCACGAGCTGAAATTGTGGAAAAGCAGCATCGCTTACCCCATAACCTCAGCCATGCAGAACACAGTGCCATCCACAGCCTCAGAAACAACTCTGACATCATAATCAAAAAGGCTGACAAAGGAGGTGCTGTCGTCATCATGAATAGGTCGGAGTATGAATAAGAGGCTACTAGGCAGCTCTCCAACATCACTTTCTACAAGCCATTACCCTCTGATCCCACTGAGAGTTACCAAAAGAAACTACAGCATTTGCTCAAGAAACTCCCTGAAAAAGCACAAGAACAAATCCGCACAGACACACCCCTGGAGCCCCGACCTGGGGTATTCTATCTGCTACCCAAGATCCATAAACCTGGAAATCCTGGACGCCCCATCATCTCAGGCATTGGCACCCTGACAGCAGGATTGTCTGGCTATGTAGACTCCCTCCTCAGGCCATTCGTTACCAGCACTCCCAGCTATCTTCGAGACACCACTGATTTCCTGAGGAAACTACAGTCCATTGGTGATCTTCCTAAAAACACCATCCTAGCCACTATGGATGTAGAAGCCCTCTACACCAACATTCCACACAAAGATGGACTACAAGCCATCAGGAACAGTATCCCCGATATTGTCACGGCTAACCTGGTGGCAGAACTTTGTGACTTTGTCCTGACCCATAACTATTTCACATTTGGTGACAATGTATACCTTCAAATCAGCGGCACTGCGATGGGTACCCGCATGGCCCCACAGTATGCCAACATTTTTATGGCTGACTTAGAACAACGCTTCCTCAGCTCTCGTCCCCTAATGCCCCTACTCTACTTGCGCTACATTGATGACATCTTCATCATCTGGACCCATGGAAAAGAAGCTCTTGAGGAATTCCACCATGATTTCAACAGTTTCCATCCCACCATCAACCTCAGCCTGGACCAGTCCACACAAGAGATCCACTTCCTAGACACTACGGTGCTAATAAGCGATGGTCACATAAACACCACCCTATATCGGAAACCTACTGACTGCTATTCCTTCCTACATGCCTCTAGCTTTCATCCAGATCATACCACACGATCCATTGTCTACAGCCAAGCTCTACGATATAACCACATTTGCTCCAACCCCTCAGACAGAGACAAACACCTACAAGATCTCTATCATGCATTCCTACAACTACAATACCCACCTGCTGAAGTGAAGAAACAGATTGACAGAGCCAGAAGAGTACCCAGAAGTCACCTACTACAGGACAGGCCCAACAAAGAAAATAACAGAACGCCACTAGCCATCACCTTCATCCCCCAACTAAAACCTCTCTAACGCATCATCAAGGATCTACAACCTATCCTGAAGGACGACCCATCACTCTCGCAGATCTTGGGAGACAGGCCAGTCCTTGCTTATAGACAGCCCCCCAATCTGAAGCAAATACTCACCAGCAACCACACACCACACAACAGAACCACTAACCCAGGAACCTATCCTTGCAACAAAGCCCGTTGCCAACTCTGTGAACATATCTATTCAGGGGACACCATCATAGGGCCTAATCACATCAGCCACACTATCACAGGCTCGTTCACCTGCGCATCTACCAATGTGATATATGCCATCAGACAGCTGCAGCGGCACAGGATCTAGCAAACAGAGCTCTAAACAGGGGAGTTTGAGTGGGAGTTCTGTTGGAGGAGAAGGTAGTTGTACTTGGTTTTGTATTTTTAGTATTTGTATTTGTATTTGTGTGTGTGTAGGGGTTTTGTGCTGGGAGAGCAGCTGAGCCTGATTAGGGGGTGGTGCTTTGTGCTGGGAGAGCAGCTGAGCCCTGCCTAGGGGGTGGGGCTTCTGACTAGGGGCCCTATCAAGGTAGCCAGCCAGTCAGGCAGCGGCACAGACAGCTGCAGCGGCACAGGAGCTAGCAAACAGAGCTCTAAACAGGGGAGTTTGAGTGGGAGTTTGCAAGGGGAGTTTGGATTGTGGTGCTTGTTTGGGGTTTGCTTTTGCTGGGGGGGGCGGGGTGTGGTCTTTTTGGTGTGGCTTGTGTTTCCCAGAGTAACAGGACTTAGGTGGGAAGGAGATGACAGATACAGAGGCAGCTGTGGGAGTGACTCCTGCAGTGAAAGACACATTGAGGATGACTGGATGTGGAAGCTGTGGTATGTACATGATCCTGGAGGGGGGAACCGGTAAGAGTTTTGTCTGCATGAAATGCCGTCTGATAGAGCTGATGGAGGAAAAGATCCGAGGTTTGGAGATGCAGGTGGAAAGTCTGGTTGAGTTTAGGAAGGGGTTTGAGCAGATGATGGAGCAAAGATATGAGGTATCTGAAGGGAAAAGCTCAGACTCGCAGATGGAACCAGGGCTGGGGAATTTTGAGGGGAGACTGGATGAGGAAAGTGGTCAGTGGAAACATATGACTCAAAGAACCAGGCAGAGAAAAAGACGGGCTAGTGAAGGAGAAATAGAGCTTAGGAACAGGTTTGCAGAGTTGGAAAATGAAGAAGGGGCTCAGCAGGTAGTCGCTGAAGGTGGAAGGGTAAGGAAGAAGAGAAGAGAGGCTAGCCCTATAGAAAAAGGGGAAGAGTCAAGGGACACTACACCAAATATGAGCCCCAGGAGGATACAGGATGGGTTGAAGAGGATTGTAAGGGAAAATAGGAATGGAAAGAACTTGCAGCCAGAGGGAACAGGGGAGAGACTGGAGAATAGCACTGTCACCAGGAAAAGGCAGGTCTATGTGATCGGGGACTCTTTATTGAGAAGAATAGACAGGCCTGTAACTAGAGCTGATCCTGAGAATAGAAGGGTGTGCTGTCTTCCGGGTGCTAAGATACGGGATGTAGACCTGAGGTTGAAAAGGATCCTCAAGGGAGCGGGAAAGAATCCCCTAATTATCCTTCATGTGGGAACAAATGATACAGCCAGATTCTCGCTGGAAAGTATCAAGGGAGACTATGCTAGGCTGGGGAAGACGCTTAAGGAAATTGAGGCTCAGGTGATCTTTAGCGGGATCCTTCCTGTTCCTAGAGAAGGGCAACAGAGATCTGACAAGATTATAACTGTCAACAGATGGCTTAGGCAGTGGTGCTATAAGGAGGGCTTTGGGATGTATGGCCACTGGGAGGCATTCACGGACAGAGGTCAGTTCTCTCGGGATGGACTTCATCTGAGTAGGGAAGGAAATAGACTTCTAGGATCGAGGCTGGCACAACTGATAAGAGAGCTTTAAACTAGGAATTGGGGGGAGATGGATGGGAGATGTCCAGAAAATCTCCACGCCAGATTTTAGCATTGAGAGGGAAGAAGATGAAGTAAGAAAGGATACAGCCATGGGTAGGAGAATGAATATAAGGAGCGAGGGCGGTGTGGATACTAGTCTAATAGGTTATACTGGCTGTAGAATGACTGTGCCTAATAGGGTACAAAATGTGAGCGAGGCCAAACAGCAAAAATTAAGATGTTTGTACACCAATGCGAGGAGTCTAGGTAACAAAATGGAGGAACTAGAGCTACTGGTGCAGGAAGTGAAACCAGATATTATAGGGATAACAGAAACATGGTGGAATAGTAGTCATGACTGGACTACAGGTATTGAAGGGTATGTGCTGTTTAGGAAAGACAGAAACAAAGGTAAAGGGGGTGGAGTAGCATTGTATATCAACGATGAGTTAGAATGTAAAGAAATAAGAAGCGATGCAATGGATAAGACAGAGTCCGTCTAGGCAAAAATTACATTGGGGAAGAAAACTAGTAAAGGCTTTCCTACGATAGTGCTTGGGGTGTGCTATAGACCTCCGGGATCTAATTTGGATATGGATAGAGCCCTTTTTAATGTCTTTAATCAAGTAAATACTAATGGAAACTGCGTGATCATGGGAGACTTTAACTTCCCAGATATAGACTGGAGGACCAGTGCTAGTAATAATAATAGGGCTCAGATTTTCCTAGATGCGATAGCTGATAGATTCCTTCATCAAGTAGTTGCTGAACCGACTAGAGGGGATGCCATTTTAGATTTAATTTTGGTGAGTAGCGAGGACCTCATAGAAGAAATGGTTGTAGGGGACAATCTTGGCTCAAGTGATCATGAGCTAATTGAGTTCAAACTAAATAGAAGGATTAACAAAAATAAATCTGCAACTAGGGTTTTTGATTTCAAAAGGGCTGACTTTCAAAAATTAAGGAAATTAGTTAGGGAAGTGGATTGGACTGAAGAACTTATGGATCTAAAGGTAGAGGAGGCCTGGGATTACTTTAAATCAAAACTGCAGAAGCTATCGGAAGCCTGTATCCCAAGAAAGGGGAAAAAATTCATAGGAAGGAGTTGTAGACCAAGCTGGATGAGCAAGCATCTTAGAGAGGTGATTATGAAGAAGCAGAAAGCATAAAGGGAGTGGAAGATGGGAGGGATCAGCAAGGAAAGCTACCTAATTGAAGTCAGAAGATGTAGGGATAAAGTGAGAGAGGCTAAACGTCGAGTAGAGTTGGACCTTGCAAAGGGAATTAAAACCAATAGTAAAAGGTTCTATAGCCATATAAATAAGAAGTGGGGCCGCTAAACACTGAGGATGGAGTGGAGGTTAAAGATAATCTAGGCATGGCCCAATATCTAAACAAATACTTTGCCTCAGTCTTTAATAAGACTAAAGAGGATCTTGGGGATAATGGTAGCATGACAAATGGGAAGGAGGATATAGAGGTAGATATTACCATATCAGAGGTAGAAGCGAAACTGAAACAGCTTAATGGGACTAAATCGGGGGGCCCAGATAATCTTCATCCAAGAATATTAAAGGAATTGGCACCTGAAATTGCAAGCCCATTAGCAAGAATTTTTAATGAACCTGTAAACTCAGGAATAGTACCGAATGATTGGAGAATTGCTAATATAGTTCCTATTTTTAAGAAAGAAAAAAAAGTGATCCGGGTAACTACAGGCCAGTTAGTTTGACATCTGTAGTATGCAAGGTCCTGGAAAAAATTTTGAAGGAGAAATTAGTTAAGGACATTGAAGTCAATGGTAAATGGGACAAAATACAACATGGTTTTACAAAAGGTAGATCGTGCCAAACCAACCTAATCTCCTTTTTTGAAAAAGTAACAGACTTTTTAGATAAAGGAAATGCAGTGGATCTAATTTACCTAGATTTCAGTAAGGCATTTGATACCGTGCCACATGGGGAATTATTAGTTAAATTGGAGAAGATGGGGATCAATATGAACATCAAAAGGTGGATAAGGAATTGGTTAAAGGGGAGACGGCAACGGGTCCTACTGAAAGGCGAACTGTCAGGTTGGAGGGAGGTTACCAGTGGAGTTCCTCAGGGATCGGTTTTGGGACCAATCTTATTTAATCTTTTTATTACTGACCTTGGCACAAAAAGTGGGAGTGTGCTAATAAAGTTTGCAGATGATACAAAGCTGGGAGGTATTGCCAATTCGGAGAAGGATCGGGATATTATACAGGAGGATCTGGATTACCTTGTAAACTGGAGTAATAGTAATAGGATGAAATTTAATAGGGAGAAATGTAAGGTTATGCATTTAGGGATTAATAACAAGAATTTTAGTTATAAATTGGGGACGCATCAATTAGAAGTAACGGAAGAGGAGAAGGACCTTGGAGTATTGGTTGATCATAGGATGACTATGAGCTGCCAATGTGATATGGCTGTGAAAAAAGCTAATGCGGTTTTGGGATGCATCAGGAGAGGCATTTCCAGTAGGGATAAGGAGGTGTTAGTACCGTTATACAAGGCACTGGTGAGACCTCACCTAGAATACTGTGTGCAGTTCTGGTCTCCCATGTTTAAAAAGGATGAATTCAAACTGGAGCAGGTACAGAGAAGGGCTACTAGGATGATCCGAGGAATGGAAAACTTGTCTTATGAAAGGAGACTTAAGGAGCTTGGCTTGTTTAGCCTAACTAAAAGAAGGTTGAGGGGAGATATGATTGCTCTCTATAAATATATCAGAGGGATAAATATAGGAGAGGGAGAGGAATTATTTAAGCTCAGCACCAATGTGGACACAAGAACAAATGGGTATAAACTGGCCACCAGGAAGTTTAGACTTGAAATCAGACGAAGGTTTTTAACCATCAGAGGAGTGAAGTTTTGGAATAACCTTCCAAGGGAAGCAGTGGGGGCAAAAGATCTATCTGGTTTTAAGATTCTACTCGATAAGTTTATGGAGGAGATGGTATGATGGGATAATGGGATTTTGGTAAGTAATTGATCTTTAAATATTCAGGGTAAATAGGCCAAATCCCCTGAGATGGGATATTAGATGGATGGGATCTGATTTACTATAGAAAACTCTTTCCTGGGTATCTGGCTGGTGAATCTTGCCCATGTGCTCAGGGTTTGGCTGATTGCCATGTTTGGGGTCGGGAGGGAGTTTTCCTCCAGGGCAGATTGGAGAGGCCCTGGAGGTTTTTTTTGCCTACCTCTGTAGCATGGGGCATGGTTGACTGGAGGGAGGCTTCTCTGCTCCTTGAAGTTTTGAACAATGATTTGAGGACTTCAATAGCTCAGACATGGGTGAGGTTTTTCATAGGAGTGGTGGGTGTCATTCTGTGGCCTGCGCTGTGCAGGAGGTCGGACTAGATGATCAGAGTGGTCCCTTCTGACCTTAGTATCTATGAATCTATGTGCCAGCAATGCCCCTCTGCCATGTACATTGGTCAAACTGGACAGTCTCTACGTAAAAGAATGAATGGACACAAATCAGACGTCAAGAATTATAACATTCAAAAACCAGTTGGAGAACACTTCAATCTCTCTGGTCACTCGATTACAGACCTGAGGGTGGCTATCCTTCAATAAAAAAGCTTCAAAAACAGACTCCAACAAGAGACTGCTGAATAGGAATTAATTTGCAAACTGGATACAATTAACTTAGGCTTGAATAGAGACTGGGAATGGATGAGTCATTACACAAAGTAAAACTATTTCCTCATGTTATTTCACCCCCCCACCCCACCCCACCCCCTACTGTTCCTCAGATATTCTTGTTAACTGCTGGAAATAGTCTACCTTGCTTGTCACCATGAAAGGTTTTCCTCCTTTCCCCCCCCTGCTGCTGGTGATGGCTTATCTTAAGTGATCACTCTCCTTACAGTGTGTATGATAAACCCATTGTTTCATGTTCTCTGTGTGTGTATATCAATCTCCCCTCTGTATTTTCCACCAAATGCATCCGATGAAGTGAGCTGTAGCTCACGAAAGCTTATGCTCTAATAAATTTGTTAGTCTCTAAGGTGCCACAAGTACTCCTTTTCTTTTTGCGAATATTATTGGTATCGCATATAAACCAGCACATGAACAAAGCTTGCTTCCTTTAACGCTGACTACACCATATACACAGCTGTCACTTTTGTAGAAGTAAAAAGCTTTGTACAGAGTGAACTAATGAGAAAAGGAATATATAGGTGTCATCACCTGCTGAATGCAGTTGATTGACAGGCTGTGAGCAGTATAGTGGCAAAGTGAACTGCTCTAAGCAGGCGAGAGTCTTTCATTGTTCAGACTTATCACTGAAAAGGAGCAGTATGCATCGACAACTTTCCTAAATCTATGCTTTGGACCAGGGAATTGGGATTTCTGTTCCCTTTGCTAACCTGCTTCTAGAAGTCTAGTTTTTCTGGTTGGCTGCCAGAAATTAGCTCATCTGCAGACTCTACTTTCTGCCTACTGCTGAGGTTTCCTTACCTAAGTGCTGTAAGGATGGGAGGCATTTCCCAAACTGTGTACTTCCATTCCATTAATACGGAAGTGATCATCAGAAGAAAAATTCTAGATTATGCTACTTGTTGGTCACCTGATTCCTCCAGATTATGGCTTTACAAATTCTTTCTTTTTTTAATCCTCTAGCACCATCACATGTATAAGGTGTCCACAAGTTTATCCCATTTATTTTGGTCTTGTGCTGAGTTGTAAAGACTTCTGAGTGTCATCTGGTTTCTCTTTCTGTTGTTCAGAGTAATGTTTCTCTAGAACACCCTCTTTTTTCTCCTTCTAACTGGTGCCTACATCCTCACTAGACATGGAAATTGTGTTGGTGGCATCTGTAAAGAGTGTCCTAAATATGTCATCATTTTCTTCTTACTACGTTTGATAAACTAGATTGGTTTGCTCTCCTTAGAATTTCTGATGTTGCAAAAAACTCTTTCTAATGAACTATGAAAGTCTTTCACAGCCTTACAATTTGGAGTCAATACATCTCATCAACTCCTTTTGTAGATTTTCATGACTCTGCTCCATAGAGAATGACAGACGTAATGTTGGTGTTAAAAATTCACAATTCTGCATCAATACCAATCATGCTACCTTTCCAAATCTCTTCAAGTTGATCAAAATTGTTTGCTGCTTTTCATGTTTGTTGCTGGACATCTAACAAGGTGTCAGCGTAACTGCACATCTCATTTCCTAGCTAGGTAAAATGGCTTACTTCTTCTAATGTTTCTCGATCTCCTCTGATGTTTGCATTTGGGACATTGATAGCCATATATTTTCTATCTACTTTGTCAATGAACAAAACAAACTTGTTTTGCTTTTCTGTGAAAAGCTGGGTCTTTTCTTTTATTAAGTGATATGTTAGACTAAGTAGGACAATGTCATAAGCAACAGTAAGGTCATCCAATTGTGCTTTATCATTTGTCCATAAAATTCCTCAGTTGTGGTCTGTGGTTATTTTCCTCATGACATAGTCAATGATCAGTGCAAACAATTGTGGGGACATCATACATTCTTTCCTCACTGCAGCTGTCACTGCAAACCATTGGCTGATGTTGTCACCTTCTCTGACTGCACATTCAGCATTATCATATAGATTCTTGATTATTCGAATTATATTTGCTGATATCCTATTATATTTCATAATTTTCCAAAGACTGTGTACACTCTCAAAAGCCTTCTGGAAAGTTATAAAATTTTTCACAAGAGGTGTTTGTCACTTAACACATTCTCTAATGTTTCTGAGAACCACAGTATGGCCTGCACATGATCAAAAGTGTCTAAAAACAGCTTGTTCCTAAACTGGAGATCCATTTGTTTCTTGAGGTGTTGCAGGATGAGGTTCCAAGGAACCGAGAGTAATGTGATTCCTCTCCAGTTATTGCAGTGGGTAAGGTCACTCTTCTCTGGGAATTTTACTATAAGAACTTGTCCACACTTACAACACTGCAGTAACACTGCTGCACTGTTGAAGCTGCGCTACTCTAGCACTTAGTGAAAACACTTCCTAGACCTGTTGGAATTGATACTCCACCTCCCTGAGAGGTGGTAGCTGTGTTGACAGGAAAAGCCCTCTTGTCGACATAGCACTGCCTATACCAGTAGTTAGGTCAGTATAACCGTGTCACTGAGTTATACCAACATAAATTTGTAGTGTAGACCAGGGCTAAGGCTTCTCTTGCAGTGGATTGAGTTCTTTTCTTCATTCCATATTCTATTCAAACTCCCAAGAACAGTCTGGAGGGCTGTTTTACTATTTGCTTTAAGCATTTCTCCAGTAACGTTATCCTCTCCAGCTGTTTTCCTGTCTTTAAATTTAATACCTGTATGATATGTACTATCTCTAAGTACTTGAATCATTGTTAAAAAGAGCCAGAAGAGAGCTGATATGTTGGTACAAAGTTCCAGTTATCTGGTGGTAAATTAAAATCTAGTGAGTCAAGTTGTTTCCCTTCTTAACTTTCATACCAAAGGGAGTATGTACTCTGTTCTGAAGATTTGAAGATAATATTAAAGACATGGCTAATAAGGGAAGGCAGATGAAATATGCAGCATCCCTATATTAAGTGCATTATATAGCTAGAAGAAAAGGAGTACTTGTGGCACCTTAGAGACTAACAAATTTATTAGAGCATAAGCTTTCGTGAGCTACAGCTCACTTCATCGGATGCATTTGGTGGAAAAAACAGAGGAGAGATTTATATACACACACACAGAGAACATGAAACAATGGGTTTATCATACACACTGTAAGGAGAGTGATCACTTAAGATAAGCCATCACCAACAGCAGGGGGGGGAAAGGAGGAAAACCTTTCATGGTGACAAGCAGGTAGGCTAATTCCAGCAGTTAACAAGAATATCAGAGGAACAGTGGGGGGTGGGGTGGGAGGGAGAAATACCATGGGGAAATAGTTTTACTTTGTGTAATGACTCATCCATTCCCAGTCTCTATTCAAGCCTAAGTTAATTGTATCCAGTTTGCAAATTAATTCCAATTCAGCAGTCTCTCATTGGAGTCTGTTTTTGAAGCTTTTTTGTTGAAGAATAGCCACTCTTAGGTCTGTGTTCGAGTGACCAGAGAGATTGAAGTGTTCTCCAACTGGTTTTTGAATGTTATAATTCTTGACGTCTGATTTGTGTCCATTCATTCTTTTATGTAGAGACTGTCCAGTTTGGCCAATGTACATGGCAGAGGGGCATTGCTGGCACATAATGGCACATATCATTACAATCTACATACCACACAGACTATGCTGACAGCTTGTGCCACACACTCTCAAGGAAACTGCGGAATCACCTGATCAACATCCTCTACAGCAAACAGGGAAAGATTAAGAATGAGCTCTCAAAACTGGATACTCTCATAAAGAACCAACCTTCCACTCAAACTTCCTCATGGCTGGACTTTACAAAAACTAGACAAGCCATTTACAAAACACACTTTGATTCTCTACAAAAGAAAAAGGACACTAAGCTATCTAAACTACTATATGCCACAAGGGGCCACAACAATGGTTCCCGTAACCCACCCAGCAATATTGTTAATCTATCCAACTATACTCTTAGCCCAGCGGAAGAATCTGTCCTATCTCGGGGCCTCTCCTTTTGCCCCTCCACCCCCACGAACATGATACAGTTCTGTGGTGACCTAGAATCCTATTTTCGACGTCTCAGACTCAAGGAATATTTCCAACACACCTCTGACCAACATATTAACCCACAGAGACCTTCCTGCCAACACTACAAAAAGAAGGATTCTGGGTGGACTCCTCCTGAAGGTCGAAACAGCAGCCTGGATTTCTACATAGACTGCTTCCGCCAATGTGCACGAGCTGAAATTGTGGAAAAGCAGCATCGCTTACCCCATAACCTCAGCCATGCAGAACACAGTGCCATCCACAGCCTCAGAAACAACTCTGACATCATAATCAAAAAGGCTGACAAAGGAGGTGCTGTCGTCATCATGAATAGGCCGGAGTATGAACAAGAGGCTACTAGGCAGCTCTCCAACATCACTTTCTACAAGCCATTACCCTCTGATCCCACTGAGAGTTACCAAAAGAAACTACAGCATTTGCTCAAGAAACTCCCTGAAAAAGCACAAGAACAAATCCGCACAGACACACCCCTGGAGCCCCGACCTGGGGTATTCTATCTGCTACCCAAGATCCATAAACCTGGAAATCCTGGACGCCCCATCATCTCAGGCATTGGCACCCTGACAGCAGGATTGTCTGGCTATGTAGACTCCCTCCTCAGGCCATTCGTTACCAGCACTCCCAGCTATCTTCGAGACACCACTGATTTCCTGAGGAAACTACAGTCCATTGGTGATCTTCCTAAAAACACCATCCTAGCCACTATGGATGTAGAAGCCCTCTACACCAACATTCCACACAAAGATGGACTACAAGCCATCAGGAACAGTATCCCCGATATTGTCACGGCTAACCTGGTGGCAGAACTTTGTGACTTTGTCCTGACCCATAACTATTTCACATTTGGTGACAATGTATACCTTCAAATCAGCGGCACTGCGATGGGTACCCGCATGGCCCCACAGTATGCCAACATTTTTATGGCTGACTTAGAACAACGCTTCCTCAGCTCTCGTCCCCTAATGCCCCTACTCTACTTGCGCTACATTGATGACATCTTCATCATCTGGACCCATGGAAAAGAAGCTCTTGAGGAATTCCACCATGATTTCAACAGTTTCCATCCCACCATCAACCTCAGCCTGGACCAGTCCACACAAGAGATCCACTTCCTGGACACTACGGTGCTAATAAGCGATGGTCACATAAACACCACCCTATATCGGAAACCTACTGACCGCTATTCCTACCTACATGCCTCTAGCTTTCATCCAGATCATACCACTCGATCCATTGTCTACAGCCAAGCGCTACGATATAACCGCATTTGCTCCAACCCCTCAGACAGAGACAAACACCTACAAGATCTCTATCATGCATTCCTACAACTACAATACCCACCTGCTGAAGTGAAGAAACAGATTGACAGAGCCAGAAGAGTACCCAGAAGTCACCTACTACAGGACAGGCCCAACAAAGAAAACAACAGAACGCCACTAGCCATCACCTTCAGCCCCCAACTAAAACCTCTCCAACGCATCATCAAGGATCTACAACCTATCCTGAAGGACGAGCCATCGCTCTCTCAGATCTTGGGAGACAGACCAGTCCTTGCTTACAGACAGCCCCCCAATCTGAAGCAAATACTCACCAGCAACCACACACCACACAACAGAACCACTAATCCAGGAACCTATCCTTGCAACAAAGCCCATTGCCAACTCTGTCCACATATCTATTCAGGGGATACCATCATAGGGCCTAATCACATCAGCCACACTATCAGAGGCTCGTTCACCTGCGCATCTACCAATGTGATATATGCCATTATGTGCCAGCAATGCCCCTCTGCCATGTACATTGGCCAAACTGGACAGTCTCTACGTAAAAGAATGAATGGACACAAATCAGACGTCAAGAATTATAACATTCAAAAACCAGTTGGAGAACACTTCAATCTCTCTGGTCACTCGATCACAGATCTTAGAGTGGCTATACTTCAACAAAAAAGCTTCAAAAACAGACTCCAACGAGAGACTGCTGAATTGGAATTAATTTGCAAACTGGATACAATTAACTTAGGCTTGAATAGAGACTGGGAATGGATGAGTCATTACACAAAGTAAAACTATTTCCCCATGGTATTTCTCCCTCCCACCCACCCCCCACTGTTCCTCTGATATTCTTGTTAACTGCTGGAATTAGCCTACCTGCTTGTCACCATGAAAGGTTTTCCTCCTTTCCCCCCCCTGCTGTTGGTGATGGCTTATCTTAAGTGATCACTCTCCTTACAGTGTGTATGATAAACCCATTGTTTCATGTTCTCTGTGTGTGTGTATATAAATCTCTCCTCTGTTTTTTCCACCAAATGCATCGGATGAAGTGAGCTGTAGCTCACGAAAGCTTATGCTCTAATAAATTTGTTAGTCTCTAAGGTGCCACAAGTACTCCTTTTCTTTTTGCGAATACAGACTAACACGGCTGCTACTCTGAAACCCATTATATAGCTAGTATACCTACACTTCTCCAGCTTCCCCATATTTCTTAAGAATTTATTTTTATATTTGCAAGAATTCCAAGCTGCTCATATATTCTGCACTAGACACTAAGAAAAAGAGAATATCTTTGACAGCCAGTGCACTTATTCAGTCAGCCAAAATAATTCCAATATAGATAGCAGACTTGATAGGAGTGACTTAATTGGCTGAAGAGAATTCCAAGTCATGGTGATAACGCAGAATAGTACATGGCTCTGAATTGTCATCTTACCACTTAACAAGAAGAATTCTGAGAACATGCACTTTAATGCAGCACATTTCACTAGGATATTTCAATTCCCAAGGATTTGTTTTTGTGTCTTGAAAAATTCCAAATGCCTGACATATTCATGTACTTGACACTTAGCAAGAAAGAACATCTTTGACATCCTGTGTGCTTATTCAGTCAGCCAAAAGAATTCTAAAATAGCAGAAGCTGATTGACCTGGTAAACTGATGGGAATTCTCAGCCATAGCTGTAACATATCACAGTGCACGGCTCAGAAGTGTGTGTCTCATTGCTTAGCAATAAGAATTCTTTCAGGGGGAAAAAATCTTCCTGATTGGAATACAGCACATTTCACAAGGATGTAGAACTTAAAAATAGATATGTACATTTTTAAACAATACTTTTCAACATACTTATAACAATGAGACATTCCACTGCAAACCATTTTTTATTGATTGATTCTTTGTTGCACAGATGGCACCAGGTTGAACAGATTTGATATGAATTATTACAATTTGGTTTATATCCTTTTGTGATATTACTATTCTAACAGCAATCTTAGATATTATGTTTTGGAGAGCGGCACTCATAATTTTGTATGCAATTCCTATCCTAAGCAAATCCAGCTAATATTTTATTGTATTGCCAGTTTGCCAGTAATTCATATTTGTTCATTTTAGCTTCTGCTATCTCTTTTCCTAAAACCAAACTGTTTAACATACTTGGAGTGGTTGGACCCCACACTGGCCAAGAAGGGATTAACTAGAGCCTGTGGATTCAATCAGTCCTGCCTTGCTACACCAGCAGTAGGTGTCAGGCCTGGAGAGTGGAACTAAAAGGGGAGAACCCAGATCAGTTGGTGGCTGACTGGGAAGGGGGAGCTGATCTCCAGCTCTCACTGGGTGAGAGAAGCCTGGCTGGAGACCAGAAGCTGAGCTAGACTGCTGCCTGTCTCAGCATCCCTGGGAGGAAGGTAGGCCTGAATCAGGGAGCCTGGATAATAGAAGAGACAGACCCTGAGCAGAAGGATTGCGCCTAACGAAGGACCAGGATGGATGGATCTCCTTTTGAGTTTGATACACAGAGGTTCTGACTCTTTGTGAACTCATGAGCCAAAACGATTGCTAAACATGATCGCTCTATTTGTGTGGATCTGATCTTGGTGCTTGAAAGCCATTTGGAACAACATATCACTACATGCCTTGTAACTGGTGTGACACCTGCCTAAGAGCATTGATGCTGGCATTTGCTGAAATAGCTATAGACTTGTAAACATCATACAAATACCAGTCAAGCAGTTTTGGTTAATAGACATTTTTAGATCTGCTTTATCCCAAATCTATACAGGGTCTTCTTTAAACAGTTCATAAAAAGCTTAGCCTTTACAGGATGGGTTAGATACAAAATAGACCAATAATATCAACTTTATTCCAGATATAAGCAGAAATAGTTAGAATCACACTTCTTTCACTTATAAACAAAGAGTTTGAAGGTGAAACTTTTTTTTTAGGTATGAAATATGATTTACCTTGTCCTTGAAGACTTCTGACTCAAGTGTCTTGATGCTCCCTTACAAGTAAGATTGTCTCAAGAGTCTAGCTTTTTAAAGTTATTTAGGCATTGCTGCATTCAGCATTGCAAAGCCCATCTGATTTTGGAACCTAGATCTCAGTTTCAGGGTGGATTTAGACACTTTAACAGTTGATGGGATTTGGGGTTCAAAAATCTTTTTTTAAAGCTTTGCATGGTTCAACATTTGTTTTTTGTATTGGCAAGGTACAGCATATTTAACATTACTTGAAGAATTGGGAGAAATGTAGAAGTCACCATACTCAAGCTTAGATCCATCTTAAAAAGTCCTGAAATATTTTATACTAGTTCATCATTCACTACACACAATCATTTGTATTGTTTGCATCTGCCAAGTTCTGAATGATGAAATGGAAGAATTAATCTCCACCAGTTATTCTGAAGCAGCCAACAGAACTCTGGTACTGGTATGGAGAGTTTTATAACTCTCAAAGCTGTACATTCCATGTTATTCATCATGACACCTCCACTTTTATTCAGACTGTCCACGTTCAGGGTAGGTGGTAATGGTTGGGGAGGAATCAGACATGGAGTTCAGATATGGGTCCATTTCTAAAAAGTAATGAGATTTCAAATGTCTTCATTTTTTTTTGGAAATAACTAAGAACAAAAATAAAAAAGGGGGAGAGGAGCAGAAGTGAAAACACCTGAAACTTTAGGAAACTCAGTAGCTTAGGCTCTATTAAAAAATTATTAAGATCTGCTTGACAAGGTCCCATTAAGTGAATGTTACTTAAATGGGGGTAATGCAATGTATTTCAGATATAAAGAACTTAAGTTGTCATTTAATTCATATACATTCATATTGCATTTACCCGTTTGTGTATTCTGTATATTCTTCAACTTTTTTTATGAGAACAGCATTTGAGAAATGGAAGATTGGACAAATGACCAGGGAGAAGTATACAACTATTGCTCAGGCATGCAAGAATGAAATTAGGAAGGCCAAATCTCACTTGGAGTTGCAGCTAGCAAGAGATGTTAAGAGTAACAAGAAGGGTTTCTACAGGTATATTAGCAATAAGAAGAAAGTCAAGGAAAGTGTGGGCCCCTTACTGAATGAGGGAGGCAACCTAATGACCAAGGTTGTGGAAAAAGCTAATGTACTCAATGCTTTTTTTGCCTCTGTCTTCATGAACAAGGTCAGCTCGCAGACTACTGCACTTGGCAGCACAGCATGGGGAGGAAGTGACCAGCCCTCTGTGGAGAAAGAAGTGGTTCGGGATATTTAGAAAAGTTGAACGAGCACAAGTCCATGGGGCCGGATGCGCTGCATCCGAGAGTGCTAAAGGAGTTGGCGGATGTGATTTCAGAACCATTGGCCATTATCTTTGAAAACTCATGGCGATCGGGAGAGGTCCTGGACAACTGGAAAAAGGCTAATGTAGTGCCCATCTTTAAAAAAGGGAAGAAGGAGGATCCAGGGAACTACAGGCCAGTCACCCTCACCTCAGTCCCTGGAAAAATCATGGAGCAGGTCCTCAAGGAATCAATTCTGAAGCACTTAGAGGAGAAGAAAGTAATCAGGAACAGTCAGCATGGATTCACCAAGGGCAAGTCATGCCTGACTAATCTAATTGCCTTCTATGATGAGATAACTTGCTCTGTACATGAAGGGAAAGCAGTGGATGTGTTATTCCTTCACTTTAGCAAAGGTTTTGATATGGTTTCCCACAGTATTTTTGCCAGCAAGTTAAAGAAGTATGGGCTGGATGAATGGCCTATAAGGTGGATAGAAAGCTGGCTAGATCATCGGGCTCAACGGGTAGTGATTAATGGCTCCATGTCTAGTTGGCAGGTGGTATCAAGCGGAGTGCCCCTAGCGTTGGTCCTGGGGCTGGTTTTGTTCAATAACTTCATTAATGATCTGGAGGATGGCATGGAGTGCACCCTCAGCAAGTTTGCAGATGACAGTAAACTGGGAGGAGTGGTAGATACGCTGGAGGGTAGGGATAGGATACAGAGGGACCTAGACAAATTAGAAGATTAGGCCAAAAGAAGTCTGATGAGGTTCAACAAGGACAAGTGCAGAGTCCTGCACTTAGGACGGAAGAATCCCATGCACTGCTACAGACTAGGGATCGAGTGGCTAGGCAGCAGTTCTGCAGAAAAGACTACGAGGGGTTACAGTGGACGAGAAGCTGGATATGAGTCAACAGTGTGCCCTTGTTGCCAAGAAGGCTAATGGCATTTTGGGCTGTATAAGATGGGGCATTGCCAGCAGATTGACGGATGTGATTGTTCTCCTCCATTCAATATTGGTGAGGCCTCATCTGGAGTAATGTGTCCAGTTTTGGGCCCCACACTACAAGAAGGATGTGGAAAAATTGGAAAGCGTCCAGCGGAGGGCAGCAAAAATGATTAGGGGACTGGAACACATGATTTATGAGGAGAGGCTGAGGGAACTGGGATTGTTTAGTCTGCAGAAGAGAAGAATGAGGGGGGATTTGATAGCAGCTTTCAACTACCTGAAAGGGGGTTCCAAAGAGGATGGATCTAGACTGTTCTCAGTGGTAAGAGATGGCAGAACAAGGAATAATGGTCTCAAGTTGCAGTGGGGGAGGTTTCAGTTGCATATTAGGAAAAACTTTTCACTAGGAGGGTGGTGAAGCACTAGAATGCGTTACCTAGGGAGGTGGTGGAATCTCCTTCCTTAGAGATTTTCAAGGTCAGGCTTGAAAAAGCCCTGGCTGGGATGATTTAGTTAGGGATTGGTCCTGCTTTGAGCAGGGGAGTGGACTAGATGACCTCCTGAGGTCCCTTCCAACGATGAGATTCTATGATTCTATGAGAGAATCAGTGAAGATTTCATACAGAAATACAGGGATTTATTTTTCTTCGATAGACCTCTTTTGAGCAAAAACAATATGTACCGTTATTAAAAGGTTTTTGATAGCGCATTTAACAGGAGTTGAGTTTGAAAGCTTGTTTGCAAGCAGTTTGTGCTCAAGGGCATTCAACTCATAGGCATATGAAGTGACATAAATATCAACAGTATTTACACAGACATAGAGCTATCTTTTTATTCCTTTCTCTTGTCTATCTTTAACCAGTTTAAATATCTGTAACTAAGCGGCATCCTGTATAAGAACTGAAATCGGCATCTCCGGCATGGCCAGTTGTAACTGGCATAATTTGGGAAGCTCCACTTTAATGAATGGATGAAAATTGTTGCTGGAACACATGAGGGTGAAGAGAGTGTGCTTTTGGCAATAATTCCTCTCAGACACACCAGCCGTCCCTCTAGTTCCTACAGCCGTCCCTCTAGTTCAGTAATTTTCATGTCATGTTCATTGAATAGCATTAGCCACCTGCTGAAAAATTTCAAAGTAAGACTACTTGTTCCCGCCGCCATCTTCTCTCCCCTAGCACTACTCGACAGGCCACTTGACTTTGTAAATCATCTTCTAAAATGCTTAAAATGTCCTGATGCTGTTTATTCTGTCTGTTCCTTGCTGACTGTTGTCTGATTCCCCCTACCCTCCCAGCCCCTATTCTGTGTATCAGCAGCACTAGAACTAGTGCCAAGAATGGTGAAAAAATTGTTACCCTGTTCTCCTGGATAGCTGTTTATCATCCCCTTGTTTACCATTCTCTAAATTAGAAAATGAAATCCTTATCCAGATGCAGCCAAATCCATTGTCGATCCCACTAATAACTGAAAAAAGTAATAAGGACAATATTTCAGTAAACATCATGGATCCTGGTTGTAGTCTCCAAACCTATTTTGGAATCTCTTCTGCAGAAGGGTTTTTTTTCCTCTTGGGCTAATATCAATGTAGTCCAGAAGTACAATACACAAACACCATATACACAACATGAAATTTCAAAATCCATAGAAATTCCATACGCCCTTACCCCTGCCTGAAACAGAAGTAACACAGATGGGGAATTGTTCTGATTAGTCTTTGGTTTTGATAGAAATGGGACAAAGATGTGGCATGCAACTGTGGATTCAGTTCAGGGTAGTGTTTGGGATTCAGGTTTAAGACTGATTCAGAACAATAGTTCTGGTTTGGATTCAACAGTGTCAAAAATCTCCTGAGCTGTTCTTATGAGATTTAGGCTATCTCGAATAGTGGCAGTGAAAAGAAATGTCCTCACAAGATTTCTACAATCACAAGCTAAAAATAGTCAGAGGAACAGCCATGTAGAACCATATCTACAAGCTAAAACAGGCATGTAGAACCAGATGTAGAAGAAAAATCTCTTCCAGAGAATCATACATGAGAGGTTGGAATATCACAGGGAACAAGTAATTTAAAGTAAATGAGAGAGAGAGAAAAAATATAATCAAACAATAAACTACTATTATCCTATCAGAGGAGTTTTGTATAGAGATGGGATAAAGGGGAAGTGTCTGGATTAAGTTCATGATAGGATTCAGTGTTTAAAATGGCCTGTAGAGGAAAAAAAAATAGATTGTGTACTTTTCCTTGTCTTCTTCCTGATGTGTAAAGAAGGCCTAAGTGGGATAACTTTATTTTAAGAACAAAAAAACCTGTGTATGGGGAGTAAGGGTTGTATATTTGTTTTTCACATTAGAGATTTTGGACATCAGGTCTCAGGGTATTTCTACCATTCAAGATGACAGCAATCTTGTGTGAACAGCTTTAGATATCAGCACTGTTTAGAATAAACCCAGTGCCCAGCCCTAGATTATCCTTGAACCATAGAAGTAACCTGCATACTTTTTTAAAAAATGGGCTTGTAGCCTTTTTATCATTTATGACGTATGAAGAAGGCCTGAGCAGTTTCTTCTACTTTAGTAAAACAAAAAACATGTTTCTGCTTGTTTTATTTTTTACCGTAGAAATATCAGGAATGTCATTTTTTGGCGGGGGTGGGGTGGTTTTCTTTGGCTGTTGTGGATGACCCCTTGGGAACCTAAGTGTGTGTGTGTGTGTGTGTGTTGCTCAACTTTCATCTTCTTGACTCTTATGCTGACCTAGTTTCGTTCTCCAGTTGCCAAAGAGTTTCCATTGTAGACAAGCAGGACTTATGATTCACAGAACTCCACAGTGTGTCAGAGGAGTTGCTCCTATTGCACCACAACAGGAAATGCAGTAAAATCTCTTTTCATTAGCAGGTCAGCTTGTTCCCCAAGAAATAATAGCAAGGAACAGTCCCTGTTCTCAAGAGAATGCCAAGGGTTGTGGGGGAGAGAGTTCTTGCATATGCCACTGCACCCCCTTGCACTTTCTTTCAAAGGCCTGAAAAAAATCTGACCTCAGATGTATTGTTGAAACTGATTCTGTATTTTCTGTATTGGTCATTCAGTGTTTGTTTGATTTGTGCTCAGGTTTCCAAAGTTCAGTGTCTAAAATCACTAAATATAGCATTTTCCCTTTATATTATTTATAACTATGGGAAGAACTCCATCTAGTGGGTTGCCTCAAAATTGCTTTATTTGTGGAGGGAAAAACAAACATAATTGAACTCAGAAGTGTGTTACTCAGTGCAAATAGGGTCTTGCTTTTGTCAGTTCAGCTGGATATTCACAGAGATTGGGAGAAATCCAGGACAGATGTGCTAGAACCATGTATGACGTGATGACCTTCTGTATTATCCTTTATAACTGTCACAAATCCTCGACAGGGAGTACATTGGGTATGATCACCTAGCTTGAGTCACATGGGTCTTTTTGTTGAAACAGATACTTGACCATGTGAAAAGTGGGCTGCTTTATATATACAGTAAGCATCCTGAGTTGAAGTTCATATGTTATTTGCTGATATCACTGCTCATGCACAGCCAGTGTGGCTCTGGCTTGTTTAATTAATCAAACAACCCTATTCATAATCCTGGATTTATCACTGGAAAAGAGCATAGGAGGCCAATTATGAGTCTCACTTCAATTTAAACAAAGTGAGGTAATGAAAAAGATAACCTGTTGTCCATGAGAAAGGAGAAGGGAAGTCTCAGAAAGTCCAAAGAGCCTGGAAATTAATTTTCAAGATGCATTTAGGAACTAGAAATTGCAGTCATTTGAAAGAACCCCCTTCTCCACCCACTACACATTTGCCCACTCCCCTCCCCCCCAAGCTTTCCAGCCACACATCTAGCAGCCTCTTCCCAGCATTCTACTCCTCAGGTATTCGTTCCTGGCTTTTCTTAGTTGTAAGGCAGGGACAGTGCCTTGGCACATAGGAAAATAGATAGCAGGCAAATATAAGAAAGGAAGGCTACTGTGTTTCCCAGTTAATGTCGCTAGGACCACCCTTTTTAGGAAAAAAATTGGGAACCTGACTGGGAGCTGGAGAGAGAAAATAAAAGTAGCTGCAAGAAAAAAAAGTAAAATAAAACACCACAACATGAATCAATCAATCAATCAATCAATCAGTCAGTTCAGCAGCGTCCATCTATTCAAATTAAAAGCAATGAAGGGTATGTCTGGTTTAGTCAGCCAGTCTGAACCTAGGTGCCGGGTACACCTGGCATTAGATAAATTAATACATAAATTACTAAACCATTTGTTATCGCACAGCAGTGGATTGGGCAGGCAATGGTGGATAGAAAGAGAAATTTGCCTAAACAAGAAAGTTATACAAGTTCTTTCTCTGAACAAAGCAAACTAATTAGGTTTACTGCACACATTTCTATTTCTCTAACTGTAGGTAGCTACAGTCCACATTGCATCAAATTATCCTATTGAGTAAAAAGAAAAGGAGTACTTGTGGCACCTTAGAGACTAACAAATTTATTAGAGCATAAGCTTTCGTGAGCTACAGCTCACTTCATCGGATGCATTTGGTGGAAAATACAGAGGGGAGTTTGATATACACACACGCAGAGAACATGAAACAATGGGTTTATCATACACACTGTGTGTGTGTATATAAATCTCTCCTCTGTTTTTTCCACCAAATGCATCCGATGAAGTGAGCTGTAGCTCACGAAAGCTTATGCTCTAATAAATGTGTTAGTCTCTGAGGTGCCACAGGTCCTCCTTTTCTTTTTGCAAATACAGACTAACACAGCTGCTACTCTGAAACCTATTGGGTAAGGAATGCACTTGGACTATCCCTATTATGTACCTGTGTATAGCTGTGCCCAGTTAAATAGAAAAAATATGGTCCAGTAGACAGATGTAATAGTGATACTTAGCAGTTATGTAGCTATTTTCTTATATAGATCTCCTAAAATTTGGGTAAGCATTATTATTCCCATTTTACAGATGAGGTCACTGGAGGGCACAGAGGTGAATGACTTACCGAAAGCAATACGCTACAGGAAGTTAGTGCTGGGGAGAGAATTGAGGCTTGCTGCCTCTGGCAAGTCCCATGCACTAGCCACTATACTTCCAACACAAACTCAGTATAGTCTGAACCCTATAGGACATTGGAATGTAAACATGAAGGTGCTATTGATTTGCAGTGTCTAATCATAACACCAGTATTAATAGTTCATGACTAAAAATAATAACTAGTGTAACTGGCTATTAATTACTTATACTAAGTATAATATAAATATGTCAGAAATTATTCCTTGCAGTAGTTCACTGATCTAAACAACAGCAATAATTTGGAAATCCTCAAATAAAACATTGCAATTTGTTCATATTACGAACAACAAAGATCCTAGGAAAATATGTAACCATTAATATAGAATCATCTCCTTGCAGGCGAAACTGGCAGTGATGTTTCTACAGTTTAGGTTGCCTGACACTTTTCAATATAAGATTCTGTTTTCAGTTGCTTATAACTAAGGTTAAGATTTTGTCACAGTTATTTTTAGTAAAAGTCAGAGACAGGTCATGGGCTTCCATGAATTTTTATTGCCTATGGCCTGTCCCTGACATTTACTAAAAATAACTGTGACAAAATGGGGCTGAGCCCCAGCCCTGCTGCATGGGGCTGCGGGGGCGGGGGAGAATTGGTGGGTAGTGAAGGGATCCAGCAGCGCTGGGAGCTGTAAGGTCCCCTAGCTGCCCACGGTATCTCGAAGCTGTGGGGGCCACCTGTGACAGCTCAGAGCTCTAGGGCCAGCGGCCCAGGTCTCCACACTGCGTGCAGCGACTGAAAGTTATGGGAGGCCCCGCTGCCTGCAGCGGCTTGGAGCTCTGGATCATAGAATCATAGAATCATAGAATATCAGGGTTGGAAGGGACCCCAGAAGGTCATCTAGTCCAACCCCCTGCTCAAAGCAGGACCAAGTCCCAGTTAAATCATCCTAGCCAGGGCTTTGTCAAGCCTGACCTTAAAAACCTCTAAGGAAGGAGATTCTACCACCTCCCTAGGTAACGCATTCCAGTGTTTCACCACCCTCTTAGTGAAAAAGTTTTTCCTAATATCCAATCTAAACCTCCCCCATTGCAACTTGAGACCATTACTCCTCGTTCTGTCATCTGCTACCATTGAGAACAGTCTAGAGCCATCCTCTTTGAAACCCCCTTTCAGGTAGTTGAAAGCAGCTATCAAATCCCCCCTCATTCTTCTCTTCTGCAGACTAAACAATCCCAGCTCCCTCAGCCTCTCCTCATAAGTCATGTGCTCTAGACCCCCAATCATTTTTGTTGCCCTTCGCTGTACTCTTTCCAATTTATCCACATCCTTCTTGTAGTGTGGGGCCCAAAACTGGACACAGTACTCCAGATGAGGCCTCACCAGTGTCGAATAGAGGGGAACGATCACGTCCCTCGATCTGCTCGCTATGCCCCTACTTATACATCCCAAAATGCCATTGGCCTTCTTGGCAACAAGGGCACACTGCTGACTCATATCCAGCTTCTCGTCCACTGTCACCCCTAGGTCCTTTTCCGCAGAACTGCTGCCGAGCCATTCGGTCCCTAGTCTGTAGCGGTGCATTGGATTCTTCCATCCTAAGTGCAGGACCCTGCACTTATCCTTATTGAACCTCATTAGATTTCTTTTGGCCCAATCCTCCAATTTGTCTAGGTCCTTCTGTATCCTATCCCTCCCCTCCAGCGTATCTACCACTCCTCCCAGTTTAGTATCATCCGCAAATTTGCTGAGAGTGCAATCCACACCATCCTCCAGATCATTTATGAAGATGTTGAACAAAACGGGCCCCAGGACCGACCCCTGGGGCACTCCACTTGACACCGGCTGCCAACTAGACATGGAGCCATTGATCACTACCCGTTGAGCCCGACAATCTAGCCAGCTTTCTACCCACCTTATAGTGCATTCATCCAGCCCATACTTCCTTAACTTGCTGACAAGAATGCTGTGGGAGACCGTGTCAAAAGCTTTGCTAAAGTCAAGAAACAATACATCCACTGCTTTCCCTTCATCCACAGAACCAGTAATCTCATCATAAAAGGCGATTAGATTAGTCAGGCATGACCTTCCCTTGGTGAATCCATGCTGACTGTTCCTGATCACTTTCCTCTCCTCTAAGTGCTTCAGGATTGATTCTTTGAGGACCTGCTCCATGATTTTTCCAGGGACTGAGGTGAGGCTGACTGGCCTGTAGTTCCCAGGATCCTCCTTCTTCCCTTTTTTAAAGATGGGCACTACATTAGCCTTTTTCCAGTCATCCGGGACTTCCCCCGTTCGCCACGAGTTTTCAAAGATAATGGCCAAGGGCTCTGCAATCACAGCCGCCAATTCCTTCAGCACTCTCGGATGCAATTCGTCCGGCCCCATGGACTTGTGCACGTCCAGCTTTTCTAAATAGTCCCTAACCACCTCTATCTCTACAGAGGGCTGGCCATCTCTTCCCCATTTTGTGATGCCCAGCACAGCAGTCTGGGAGCTGACCTTGTTAGTGAAAACAGAGGCAAAAAAAGCATTGAGTACATTAGCTTTTTCCACATCCTCTGTCACTAGCTTGCCTCCCTCATTCAGTAAGGGGCCCACACTTTCCTTGGCTTTCTTCTTGTTGCCAACATACCTGAAGAAACCCTTCTTGTTACTCTTGACATCTCTTGCTAGCTGCAGCTCCAGGTGCGATTTGGCCCTCCTGATATCTTTCCTACATGCCCGAGCAATATTTTTATACTCTTCCCTGGTCATATGTCCAACCTTCCACTTCTTGTAAGCTTCTTTTTTATGTTTAAGATCCGCTAGGATTTCACCATTAAGCCAAGCTGGTCGCCTGCCATATTTACTATTCTTTCGACTCATCGGGATGGTTTGTCCCTGTAACCTCAACAGGGATTCCTTGAAATACAGCCAGCTCTCCTGGACTCCCTTCCCTTTCATGTTAGTCCCCCAGGGGATCCTGGCCATCTGTTCCCTGAGGGAGTCAAAGTCTGCTTTCCTGAAGTCCAGGGTCCGTATCCTGCTGCTTACCTTTCTTCCCTGCGTCAGGATCCTGAACTCAACCAACTCATGGTCACTGCCTCCCAGATTCCCATCCACTTTTGCTTCCCCCACTAATTCTACCCGGTTTGTGAGCAGCAGGTCAAGAAAAGCGCTCCCCCTAGTTGGTTCCCCTAGCACTTGCACCAGGAAATTGTCCCCTACGCTTTCCAAAAACTTCCTGGATTGTCTATGCACCGCTGTATTGCTCTCCCAGCAGATATCAGGAAAATTAAAGTCACCCATGAGAATCAGGGCATGCGATCTAGTAGCTTCCGTGAGTTGCCGGAAGAAAGCCTCATCCACCTCATCCCCCTGGTCCGGTGGTCTATAGCAGACTCCCACCATGACATCACTCTTGTTGCACACACTTCTAAACTTAATCCAGAGACACTCAGGTTTTTCCACAGTTTCGTACCGGAGCTCTGAGCAGTCATACTGCTCCCTTACATACAGTGCTACTCCCCCACCTTTCCTGCCCTGCCTGTCCTTCCTGAACAGTTTATAACCATCCATGACTGTACTCCAGTCATGTGAGTTATCCCACCAAGTCTCTGTTATTCCAATCACGTCATAATTCCTTGACATCACCAGGACCTCCAGTTCTCCCTGCTTGTTTCCAAGGCTTTGTGCATTTGTATATAAGCACTTGAGATAACCTGTTGATCGTCCCTCATTCCCAGTATGAGGCAGGAGCCCTCCCCTCACAGACATTCCTGCCTGTGCTTCCTCCCGGTATCCCGCTTTCCCACTTACCTCAGGGCTTTGGTCTCCTTCCCCCGGTGAACCTAGTTTAAAGCCCTCCTCACTAGGTTAGCCAGCCTGCTGGCAAAGATGTTCTTCCCTCTCTTCGTAAGATGGAGCCCGTCTCTGCCCAGCACTCCTCCTTCATGGAACACCATCCCATGGTCAAAGAATCCAAAGCCTTCTCTCCGACACCACCTGCGTAGCCATTCGTTGACCTCCACGATTCGACGGTCCCTACCCAGGCCTTTTCCTTCCACGGGGAGGATGGACGAGAACACCACTTGCGCCTCCAACTCCTTTATCCTTCTTCCCAGAGCCACGTAGTCCGCAGTGATCCGCTCAAGGTCATTCTTGGCAGTATCATTGGTGCCCACGTGGAGAAGCAGGAAGGGGTAGCGATCTGAGGGCTTGATGAGTCTCGGCAGTCTCTCCGTCACATCACGAATCTTAGCCCCTGGCAAGCAGCAGACTTCTCGGTTTTCCCGGTCAGGGCGGCAGATAGATGACTCAGTCCCCCGGAGGAGAGAGTCCCCGACCACCACCACCCGCCTTCTCCTCTTGGGAGTGGTGGTCGTGGAACCCCCAACCTCAGGACATCGCATCTCATGCCTCCCAACCAGCGGAGTCTCCTTCTGCTTTCTCCCCCCAGACATATCATCTGGTCCACTCTCCGCAATGGTACCTGTGGAGAGAACATGAAAGCGGTTAGTTACCTGTGTCCGTGTTACTGGAACCCGGACATTCCGCTTACCTCTTCTGGAGGTCACATGTTGCCAAGCTTCTTCACTGGCCTCTTGGCACCTCTGTGCAACCTGCTCTATATCTTTAGAGCTTTGTGCCCCTAGAAGCCTATCCTGAGTTTGGTCCAGAAAATCCTCAGTCTCTTGTATACAACGCAGGGTCGTTACCTGTTGCTCCAGACCTTCAATCTTCTCTTCCAATATGGAGACCAGCTTGCACTTTGTACAGACAAAGTCGCTTCTGTCCTGTGGAAGAAAGACAAACATGGCACATCCAGTGCAGGTCACAACAGCTGAACCCCCCCTTCCATATCACCTACCTACTATGAGCTTCCTCAGAGACGTTGGCAAGATGTAAGCCTCACTGGGCTCACTCCAGGCGAACTCCCAGGCAAACTCCTGCTGTGAGCTGCTCTGCTGTCCCCGCTGCTCAGCTGGTTCGCTGCCGCTCAGCTGGTTCGCGAGGCTCTGGCTATTTTTAAACAGCCCCCCAGTGGGGGCTTGGAGCTCCCAGGCTGGCAGCTTGGAGCTCTAGGGCTGGTGGCTCAGAGCTCTGGGGCTGGCGACTCAGAGCTCTGAGGCCCCCCACAGCAGTTAAGAGCTCTAGGAGTCCCCTGATGCCTGCGGTGGCTCTGGGACCAGCACCTCGGAACTGCAGAGTCAGAGAATTGTACTACCAGAAGGGACCTCAAGAGATCATCTAGTCCAGTCACCTGCAGACTGGGGTGAAAATGCTAAAAGCCTGGGCATAATAGGTTTTGTCCAAATTTCTGCATTAGTATAAATACAGTGATAATAACACAAGGGTTGTGAGATGCACTAGAATCCAACAAAAGTGGGAAGAATAATTCTTCCAGCAACAGTGAGGTTATAGGGTAGTTGGCTCTGCAAACAGATGAGACACAAGATGAACTCACAATGAGAAATTCTCCTCCCCTAAATGAAAAATATTCTACAGCAGCATATTTTGAAAAATGACTTGAAGTTTTTAAGAACAGCCTTGCTTATAACCGATGTTGATCACAATGGGCCTAAGGCAGGGGTGGGCAAACTATGGCCCACGGGCCGGATCTGGCCCATCAGGACTTTGGATCCAGCCCGCAGGATTGCCACCCCCGTGGGGCTAAGGCTGGCTCCCTGCCTGCCCTGGCCTGACCCCGCGCCGCTCTCCCCATTGCCTGCAATGGCATGGAACTGCAGAGTCCCCATGCTGCCTGGAATGGCTTGGAGCTCTGGGTCTCCCCAATGGTGGCTTAGAGCTCCAGGTCCCACCATGGCAGCTAGGAATGCCAGGGCCCCGGCTGTCAACAGCGGTTCAGAGCTCCAGGGCTCCTGCTGGCTAACAGCAGCAGCCCCACTGTCCTGAGCCTGAAGTGGAAAATATCACAGAGGTCACTTGATTCTGTTACTTCCGTGACCTCCATGACATGATCTTAGCCTTACTTATAACTTGCAGGACTTCAATAGCTTAGGGTGAAATTTTCTACGCTGGATTTCTGCCTCAGGTGGAATTTCTCTGGAAAGCTTCAGCAAAAACAGTTCTGTCATGTCCCAGAACAAGGTTAGTGAAAAAGAAATTGTTTGCCCCTGTTAAAGAAAATCTTACATCTATTTGTTGAGAAGCTCTGACACCCCTGTGTTTGGCAGCAGGGACTCAAAATTTGGCTGGAGCATTGCTCTGATGTCAGAGATAGTCTTTTGCCATTCTTGTGACAATCTATCCTAATATGGCAAAAGTATAGGTCTCCAAATAATCTCAATTTGCATATGCTCAGTACAGGTTGTTAGCAGCTGGAAGCTTAATTTTCTAAACATTCCATCCATAGTGAGTGTGCTCTCATCCACACAACTCCTGCATGCCAGTCAGATGGCACATGCTCCATTCTCACAGAGCAACTGAGCATGCTCCATCCCAGGGTGTCAGAGGCTGAGCAGGGCTTTCCTACTGATCCTTGAGGGTCACTGTGGCACTAGGCATAGGAACTGAAAGCAAAGGGAGATTCTGTCTCCTGTGGTCTCAACACTCCTGCTGCTGGTACCAGGCAGTAAGGGGCAAAGGATGAAGCTACTTGCCACAAATGTAAATTGGTAAAGAGCTGGGGCAGGATAAGGGAGGGGACAAAGACAGGAACTGCCAAGGGGTGGTGATAGGAACAGGGGAGAGGAGACAGACAAGATTTGGGAATAGAACTTGGGGAGGCAGGTTCAGAAATTGGGGGGAAGGGGTTGTTAGGAGCAGATGGGGATGGGCTGGAAGGATAGAGCCAGAAGGATTTTATAACCACTAGAAGTACACTCCCCTCCAGAACCTCAGCTTGAACCTAGATTTCATGGATCTCAACATGCTGGAACTATTAGCAAATATCACAAGTTACTCAGAAAACTCAGGTGATAGAGGTCTGTGCTGTGGATCTAACTCTGGTGACAATATGGTTCGACATGATGGGATTTTTGTTATTTCAAGTTGCTTTCTTAAAAAACTTACTGAATTACATAACAAACAAACAAAAAGAAAAAAACAACCCGATGTTAAAAAAAAAGGTTAAGGTGGCAGAGTCAAACATTCAAACGTCAGGAAATGCCAGAATTAAGGTTACCCATGTGATTATAATTCTGTCCCTTGTGAATATACATTACAATATAATCCTAAATTACATGATTACTTGCTACTTCTTTCTTAGGAGTTTCAGGTTTGGAGTGCAGAATTAGTGGAAATTTTTGACAGTTTTGACTTTAATCCCCCTGTGCCTCTATTCTGGGATTATACTACTACACCACCTCACAGAGGTGTTGACAAGATAAATTTATTAATAGTTATAAAGCACTAAGATACTATAGTGATGAACACCATAGAAAAGCCCATGAGGAAATTAATAACTTTGTATTCAGTGCAGGATTCGGATGGCGCGCACTAAATAAGGCATTGGTCCACACTTGAATAATGATGATAAAAAGACTTAATAAACAGATACCCAGTGAGCACTATTTATCCCGTGCACAGAAAAAGGCAGGGGTCCTGTAGAAAATAGTATATAACCATGAAATTAAAGAGGGTACCATAATGCATACACACAAGGAGGCCAAATTAAAGTTGCACAGGCAATCTAAATTCTGGTATCTCCTAAGATATAAGTGCTGACTTTGCAGCCTAAGTGCTCTTTTAATATAGCTTTCTGGCATGTAGTATAATTATAGTAATTAGAAACTAACTATGTCATCCAATCTATTTCAGTGCATATGCAAATCGTTGCTTAAAATACACATCCTAATATTTTGTTCTGGCCAATTTTAAAGTAAGGTTTTGCCCTCTGTAGGGTCCATATTTATTTTGTGACTGAGATTTATGTATCAACTATCCTCAGCTTGTAAACAAAAAGGTGGGCTTTTTGTTGTTGTTTTAGTTTGGGATTTGAAAACAAAGCTTGGATCTTTCCATCTCATGAACAGCTGTTTAGCCACAAACTTTTCGGCTGAGGTTTAGGAGGAACTTGAATCCTGTGACATTTTTAGCCTTATTGAAAGGTTTCAGGCAGACTACTACTAATTAAGGTGTCACAAGAACAGAGAAAATAGCAAAATATGAGTCAATATGTTCAGGTACTTGGCTGAGATAAAGGTAAATTCAGTATAAATAAATTAAATATATGGAAATTAATTAATGATGTTTATGGAATGTATCTTTGTAATTTAATTATAGCTAATGTACACAAATTACATGTTTGTTTCCCTCTAACATTACCTTTATGAAATCAGTGATGATTTGTGCTAGTAAAAGGTAAAATCTGATACCTGGTTAGTTACCTATTCTGGGGAGATTACATTTGAAATGAGATATAGCTCAGGCCTAAATTTCCCAAATGGCTGCCTAATTCTGGCTCCTCATATGGGTTAAAGCCTCATATGGGTTAAAGCCTAAGTTAAGGTACCTAGTGTGAAATACTGTCCTCACTGAAATCAAATGCATTTTTTGCCATTCACTTCAATGGGCTCGGGATTTCACCCCTAGATTTTATAAGCTAGGCCATAACTTTCAACTTCCAATAGTGTTGGAGTTTGGCTGTTTAAAAATCACTAATTTATATACAGCCTAAGATTCAAAAACAACAATTAACCCATTCATGTTATTATAACTGTGTTAAATTCTTGGTTTTGCTCAGTAAATAAGACTCAAAAGATCCTTTATAGTAGAAAGTTCCATTCTGTAAATAGAAAAGTCTTCCTTTTATATGAGTTACTTGTGTTAGCACCAACAGATTACTAATTACAGTAAACAGTGTTACCAGTAACCTCTGAATAATAATTGTCTCCTCACTCTTATATGGCAGTTTTTATCAGTAGATCACAAAATGCTTTACAAAGGAGTTAAGTAACATTATTGCCATTTCACAGATGGGAAAACTAAGGCATAGAGTGAGGAAGTAACTTGTTCAAGGTCACCTCTCAGGCCAGTGGCAGAGCCAGGAATAGAACCAGTCTCTGGAGTCCCAGTCCAGTGCATTAGCCACTAGGCCACACTGCATCCCACGAGAGAAACTGTAATGTCACTATCTTGTGACCAATTATTTCTTATTAGTTATACAAACTATAAATTATTACTTGAACAAAAGTTTCTGATAAATAATGTGTGGTTGTTCTGAAATTCAGCTAAGAACTTGTCTATACAAACATTCGCAAAAAGAAAAGCAGTACTTGTGGCACCTTAGAGACTAACAAATTTATTAGAGCATAAGCTTTCGTGAGCTACAGCTCACTTCATTGGATGCATTTGATGAAGTGAGCTGTAGCTCACAAAAGCTTATGCTCTAATAAATTTGTTAGTCTCTAAGGTGCCACAAGTACTGCTTTTCTTTTTGCGAATACAGACTAACACGGCTGCTACTCTGAAACCTGTCATTATACAAACATTGAGTTTGCAGCAAGCTGGAGTGTGAATCTACCCCACATTAGCCTGCTCTGAAATAACTGTTCATGTGGACCCCACTGATGTGCATTAACAGTTTATTAATGAGCTTTGATCTAGTCCCATTTCAATGACTATTAGGTCAAAGTGCATTAATGAATTGTTAATGTGCTTCTGCAGGGTCCAGACAGTTAGTCCAACAACCAGTTAGTGCAGGGGATCACACCATAGCTTCCGGCAAACTAATTGTTTGTATAGACAAGCCCTAAGGAACAATTTTACATACAGTCAGCTAAATGTTTTTCTCTTTGAACACTGGATACTTCCCTTTTTTCTTCTCCTAAGGATTTGTTTAATACATATTTAATTTGTCAAGCATTACTGCTCTAATGATATGGTAGTCCCATAACTGTTTTAAAACCACAGGATGTCATTCAGTAAATGCTGTGATTTATGCTGTAATGAATGAAGATAAAATGCACTATATTGGCTGAACACACAAGACCTAAATATCATCCTATGGTAATTTTTGTATACTTGTCATAATTGTATTGTTCTGTTCCATTTTAGACCTAATATCAAAAAGATCTGTTACATACAAATCTGTTGCACAAATTCAGACCTAGGGAAAGTTGCTGAAATGCCACATCTAAATTTGTTCCTTTAACTAAACATTTTAAGTATTTATACAAGTGAAACAGCTTCAGCAGGAGAGATTGAGACTGATCCATGATGAAACAACCTATAGCCTGTTGATTAGGATGCTCAGCTAGGAGGGCGGAGATTTGAATTCATGTCACTGCTCCAGAGTGACTATTCAAACCTGGGTCTCCAACATTCCAGGTAAGTGCCAGCCTAGCCACTGGACCAAAGGTTATAAAGGGGACACATGCACACACAGTTTGCTGGTCTGAATCTGATTTGCTGACAAATTCAGAAATTTTTTGGAACAGAACTGTATATTGTTTCTGATGATTGAGGGGCTGGAGGAGGCATGTGCCGGGACAGCTGAAATATCAAATATTCACCCAGCTCTAGTTGTTCAGGGATAGTAGGACAGGAAATGTCCACAAACATGGGGGATTAAAAAAAACCCAACCTGGAAAGTTTAAAAAGGAACATTCTCTCAAGATACTATGTAGTTGTTCAGGGGACCCCAAATCCCCACAGAGGTGGGGCAGAGAGAGGAATCTGTCTCATGGGAGGCAACAAATTATTGTCTTTGAGTAAGTAAATCATAGAATTGTAGGACTGGAAGGGACCTCAAGAGCTCTTCTGGTCTGGTCCCCTGCACTCATAGCAGGACTAAGTATTATCTAGACCAGTGGTTCTCAACCTATTTATCATTGTGGTCCACGGGCTGCAGGCTGACAACCACAGAACTCCCCTCCACCTCCCAAAAACAATAGCACCGCCCTATGCTCAGCTCCTCCCACCCAGAGATCCCTCCACAGAGTGGACCAGGAACTGAGCTCTGGGCACAGAGCTGGGCAACCAGACCCTAGGCCCCAGCCCATGGCCAGGCAACCGGGATCCAGCGCCCAGCAGCTGGGATCTGGACCCTGCCATGCCAGGAGGGCAGCCAGGACCCCCAGTGCCGGACCAGGAGTGGAGCGCCCAGCGTTGGCCAGCAGCCAGGACCTGAGGCGCAGGTCCAGGAGCAGAGCCCCACCTAAAACCTAACCCCCAGTTTCCAGTGCCCCCCTCCCCATCACTTCGCAGATGCTCCCCCCAAACCTGCCAAGAGATCCACTCTCCTGCACCCTGCCTCCCTGTGGCATTCACCAGGCCCCTGCTGGCAGAAGTGTTCCAGCAGGCTGCTAGACGCTGTCTCCTATCAGCCAGCCCCACCCCCTGCCAGCCCAAAGCGGCAAATTTTGATTTTTTTTTTAAGTAGTGACCTGGACTGCAGCTGTGTGCTAATTGGGCCACATGCCACCCACCCACTGCAGCGGGTTGAGAACTGCTGATCTAGACCATCCATGACAGGTGTTTGTCTAACCTGTCTTAAAATCTCCATGACAGAGATTCCACAACCTCTACAGGCAACTTATTCTAGTGCTTAACCACCTTGACAGTTAGGCAGTTTTTCCTAATGTTCAGTGGTTTCCTGTACAGCAGAACTCCCATGGGTGGGAATAGCCACTTTGAAAAGGAATGCCAGAGCTGGGGGGGAAGGAGGGGAAGAGGCAGAATTCCTTCCTTCTTCTGCCTTCTTTGAATCCCATTAAATAGGGTCACTTCTGAATCCTCCCCCTCCCAAATTCTCTGTTCAATGCCATATTCTCTATCACACAATATGCTAACATTTCTTCCTTTGTGACATCCCACCACTTCTCCTTGAATTATTCCCTCTGTCTTTTCCCTTCAGAATTGATGTGTTGGACTCTCTTACTCAGATAGTCGTCAGGACTGCACTTTACATGACCAACCACCTGAGCCTGCACGCCTTCATTTTTTCATTTATGGTATTAGAACTATAAAAGAACCACTTTTCTACACAGCCTTGTGGGAAGAGCCTATCAAATTAGCTTCTTGTGTAACCCACACAAACATAAAAAGAAAAGGAGTACTTGTGGCACCTTAGAGACTAACAAATTTATTAGAGCATAAGCTTTCGTGAGCTACAGCTCTGATGCAGCCGATGAAGTGAGCTGTAAGTCACGAAAACTTATGCTCTAATAAATTTGTTAGTCTCTAAGGTGCCACAAGTACTCCTTTTCTTACTGTAAGGAAAGTGATCACTTAAGATAAGCCATCACCAGCAGCGGGGGGGGGGGGGAGGAGGAAAACTGGATACAATTAATTTAGGCTTGAATAGAGACTGGGAATGGATGAGTCATTACACAAAGTAAAACTATTTCCCCATGTTATTTTTCCCCCCCACCCCACCCCACCTCCCACTGTTCCTCAGATATTCTTGTTAACTGCTGGAAATAGCCTACCTTGCTTGTCACCATGAAAGGTTTTCCTCCTTTCCCTCCCCTGCTGCTGGTGATGGCTTATCTTAAGTGATCACTCTCCTTACAGTGTGTATGATAAACCCATTGTTTCATGTTCTCTGTGTGTGTATATCAATCTCCCCTCTGTTTTTTCCACCAAATGCATCCGATGAAGTGAGCTGTAGCTCACGAAAGCTTATGCTCTAATAAATGTATTAGTCTCTAAGGTGCCACAAGTACTCCTTTTCTTTTTGCGAATACAGACTAACATGGCTGCTACTCTGAAACCACACGAACATAGCGAGGTTCTGTGTCATCCCTTAGCAGCTAGACCACACGTAGGGAATGTTTATACTTCAATCATGGGGGATGATTACTGCTCAAGTAGACACACCCAAGCTAGCTTTATTCTAACTGCTTCCGGTACTGGAGTAGCAAAGCCACAGCTTCAGCATGGGCTAGCTCCACAAGTAATAACCCCATCCTGCTGAAGCCTCACTGCTCTAGTACTTGAGCTAGCTAGAATAAAGCTAGCTTGGGTGCATCTTCTCCAGCTGTAATCACACCCTGCATTTGCACCATAGACATACCCATAGAGGTTTGTGCCTCTGCTACTATGTGTGTGCTGTGAGATCTGGTCCTTTAGCACAAGTGGGAGAGACTTGTGTTTTTATATCCAGAGATCCTTGGATCAGTCCCCACAAATTACCCAAACAGGGGCATTGCTACAGTTAGGCTATCTATAACCCATAGACCACAATCTGCTATTAGAGCCAGGAATAGAAACCAAAATCTACCGCTGTCCCACAAATGATTGTGTAACCCCACAACGGGTAACATGTGTGTCGTCTGCCTGCATGGGCTAGTCCATATAGACAAAACCAGTGTGCTTTCCTCAAGCACTTAATCCTAACGCTGAAGTTGAAAAAGCTAGTGCCGTGCGTCTGAAGGCTTGGGTCCAAATTCTGCTGGCGACAGGCTTAAAAAAAAGTAAGTTTATGCATAAAATATATTGTGAGGTCACTGGAGAAATTGTTTGGATGCCTTTTATATTGCAAAACATTATATCTAAAAGTGAATTGGGGTCTTGTTCTAATATTTGTGGTACTGTGGCTTTTTAATTGTTTGTATTTGTTTAATGGTACAGAACTGTAAGAACTCGGCATGGCAGACTGTGAGTATCTGTTTGAGATCGAGAGCAATATGTGGGGTGATTGGGCTTATGTGTCTAGAGACTGGAAGACCCAGACTGTGTAAACTCCAGAAAGGTCAAACCTTGATTTAATGAATTTTTATTTCCAGAAATTTTTATTTCATTCTCAAAGGTGTAATGTAAGCAGTAAGTGTAACATCCTCCATATGGGGGACTGGGTGCATCAGAACAATGCTAATACCGTAGGACATTTTACCTTTATATTTCTCCAATTTGTTTCCATCTAATGGATGTTTGACAGCCCCTATGTGACATGACCATGGTGAGTCCCAGTTCCAGCTCTGACATTCCAAACTCACCACTATGCTCTGCACTAAGTTGTAAGCTCTTAAAGACAGGGACTGTCTCTTGCTTTGTATTGTGCTGTGGCTAGCTCAACGGGGCACTGATCATGATTGTATCCTCTAACAGGACTCCTGCAGCAGGGATTAAAATGGTCTTGTGTTATACTTATAAGAAGCATATGGGATCTTTATAGGGAAGAAGGCAGCATGCCACATTTATTGAGAATACAACAGTTAGCATACGCTTTTCAATCTCTCTCACACACAAACACACACAGGCCTGCCAGTTAATGTTTATAGTTACCAGTCCAGAGTCTGGATCAATCTAGTGGCCAGCCAGAGTGGTTGCAGAGGGGAGCAGGGCTCTGTCGGTTGCAATCTGATGCTCCTGGAGCGTGGCAAGACGAACCCAAAGTCCCATGGCAAAGAATTAGCCTACCTTGCTTGTCACCATGAAAGGTTTTCCTCCTTTCCCCCCCCTGCTGCTGGTGATGGCTTATCTTAAGTGATCACTCTCCTTACAGTGTGTATGATAAACCCATTGTTTCATGTTCTCTGTGTGTGTGTATATAAATCTCCCCTCTGTTTTTTCCACCAAATGCATCCAATGAAGTGAGCTGTAGCTCACGAAAGCTTATGCTCTAATAAATTTGTTAGTCTCTAAGGTGCCACAAGTACTCCTTTTCTTTTTGCAAATACAGACTAACACGGCTGCAACTCTGAAACCTTATTCTTACAGTTCCTTTTCTCTGTTGAAGTAGATGGATTTTGCTGTGTCAGTTTGTGATTGGTGTTATCATCTGATGTTAACATTTCAAAACACTTCTGACAGGGTTATCCTGTCCTGGATTGATTTAATCACTTGTCTTTAGGGGTGTTAGCCTTCACCTCAGGATTGTCACTTCGCCCTTCCTCAATCATGGATGCGCATTGATAGTTCTTTGGCAAGATACGTCTCCTTAGGCATCTTCGCGCCTCTTTCCTTGACCATCTGGTTAACAATGGCCTTCACACCTTATCTTTTCCTGATGCATGCATTTCTCATTCACACAGTCTTTCGCAAAAAGAAAAGGAGTACTTGTGGCACCTTAGAGACTAACAAATTTATTAGAGCATAAGCTTTCGTGAGCTACAGCTCACTTCATCGGATGCTGTAGCTCACGAAAGCTTATACTCTAATAAATTTGTTAGTCTCTAAGGTGCCACAAGTACTCCTTTTCCTTTTTGCAAATACAGACTAACACAACTGCTACTATGAAACCAGTCTTTCACAGAAACCTTCAAAGGTAGCAGAATACATTGTAAATTAAACCTTGCTAAATCTTATAACTAAAATGATTCACACTGGGTCTTCAAGCCCTCAACCTATTTCTCTAATCTATTTATCATAGACACAATACAAAATCCTGTCTTTTACTAACTAAACTTTATAAAAAGTCCTAATTGTAACGCACATGGGAAACAGGATCCCAGTCTCAGACAAAAAGAAAAGGAGTACTTGTGGCACCTTAGAGACTAACAAATTTATTTGAGCATAAGCTTTCGTGAGCTACAGCTCACTTCATTGGATGCATTCGGTGGAAAATACATTGGGGAGATTTATATACACACACAGAGAACATGAAATAATGGGTTTTAAGGAGAGTGATCACTTAAGATGAGCCATCACCAGCAGGAGGGGAGGGGGAGGAGGAAAACCTTTCATGGTGACAATCAAGGTGGGCCATTTCCAGCAGTTAACAAGAACGTCTGAGGAACAGTGGGGGGTGGGGTGGCGTTGGGTGGGGGGTGGGGGAGAAATAACACGGGGAAATAGTTTTACTTTGTGTAATGACCCATTCACTCCCAATCTCTATTCAAGCCTAAATTAATTGTATCCAGTTTGCAAATTAATTCCAATTCAGCAGTGTTCAATCTCTCCAGTCACTCGATTACAGACCTAAGAGAGGCTATTCTTCAACAAAAAAACTTCAAAAACAGACTCCAACGAGAGACTGCCAGAAGGGACCACTATGATCATCTAGTCTGACCTCCCGTGTAACACAGGCCAGAGGAATTCCCCAAAGTAATTCCTAGAGCAGATCTTTTAGAAAAACATCCAATTGACTTAAGATGGAAAATCCACCACAGCCCTTGGTAAGTAAATAGAGTAAATAAACAACAAAAAGGGAGTTAAATTTGTAAATTTCTTTCAGTCTAAGGTCAGTTTTAGTGATGCAAGCCAGGAAGCATTTTTTGTTTTTGCTTTTTTTAATCATGTGCCCTTGCTAATTATTCCTCCTTTGAAGTCACATTCATCTCTCTGTGACATCATAATTATCTTCATAGCAGCTAATTGAAATGTGACAGATGATGGTGACATCAAGAGGGGCATACTCAATAAATGAACCACATGATCACCACATTCAGAATGGATTCTATCAGTAATAAGAAAAAGGAGAAAAGAAATCAAGCAAATGTTATATATAAACAGTCTATAAAGTCTACAGATAGTATGTTCAGCAGTGTTTTCAAGGAATTGCCAGAAGATCTCAAACATACTCTGAAAAAAGAAAATGAGTACTTGTGGCACCTTAGAGTCTCTAAGGTGCCACAAGTACTCCTTTTCTTTTTGCGAATACAGACTAACACTGCCGCTACTCTGAAACTAAATATACTCTACTAACTCATTCTCCCCTAGCCTTTGAAATCAATGTACTATCAGCTTTAAAAAGAGACTGTTTCAATATGTGACAACACCCTGATATCAAGTAGCTTCTCAATAAAGGTAGTCTTGAGCTTCAAAGTACAGATCCAATGTTCAGACCCAGCTCTTAAAATTCTGTGTGTGGGTGGCTGGCTGGCTGGTTGTATGTGTTTGGGGGCATGGCTGCGTTAATGAAAATAAGATAATGTTTGTATTCCCTGGCACTTTTTGTGCTTAAACACTGTGTAGTACTGTAATGTTACATCACATCAATGGTGGGTGTTAGGAGGGAATATCCCTGACAAAACAGGTAGGCGGGTTCAGTACTCACTGCTGCTGGGGCTCCTGAGTCCCCCACCGCTGCAGTGCGTGGGAGCTCTGGGGTCCCTCTGCCAGTGGGGCTGGGCAGCTTCAGGGTCCCCTGGCTGCCCGCCATGGCTCGGCAGCTGCGGGGAGTCCCTACTGTCTGCCACGACTGGGCTACTGTAGGGTCCGCCAGCCCCACACTGTGTGGCTGGGCAGCTGCAGGGTCCCCCCACCAGGGCGGGGGCTAAGATCTGTGTGGGCGGGGCTGGCTGGGGGCTCCAGCCCCAAGACCGAAAATGTCACGGAGCTCAATGGAAGTCACAGATTCCGTGACCTCTGTGACATAATCATAGCCTTACTGATAACCACTTCAAAGCGCATAATGTATTAGTGCTTAGCACTAAAAGTATTCTGCCTGGAGGGATCAAGGAGTTAAAAGCACAGCATAAACACATTCATACTCTTTGGAGAGTTTGAATAGCAGCCCTGTTAGTCTGTATTCGCAAAAAGAAAAGGAGTACTTGTGGCACCTTAGAGACTAACACATTTATTAGAGCATAAGCTTTTGTGAGCTACAGCTCACTTCATCGGATGCATTTGGTGGAAAAAACAGAGGGGAGATTGATATACACACACAGAGAACATGAAACAATGGGTTTATCATACACACTGTACGGAGAGTGATCACTTAAGATAAGCCATCACCTGCAGCAGGGGGAGGAAAAGGAGGAAAACCTTTCATGGTGACAAGCAAGGTAGGCTATTTCCAGCAGTTAACAAGAATATCTGAGGAACAGTGGGGGGTGGGGTGGGGTGGGGTGGGGTGGGGGGGGAGAAATAACATGGGGAAATAGTTTTACTTTGTGTAATGACTCATCCATTCCCAGTCTCTATTCAAGCCTAAGTTAATTGTATCCAGTTTGCAAATTAATTCCAATTCAGCAGTCTCTCGTTGGAGTCTGTTTTTGAAGCTTTTTTGTTGAAGGATAGCCACTCTTAGGTCTGTAATCGAGTGACCAGAGAGATTGAAGTGTTCTCCAACTGGTTTTTGAATGTTATAATTCTTGACGTCGGATTAGGTAGGTAGGAATAGCGATCAGTAGGTTTCCGATATAGGGTGGTGTTTATGTGACCATCGCTTATTAGCACCGTGTTGGGGGACACGAGAGCTGAGGAAGCGTTGTTCTAAGTCAGCCATTAAAATGTTGGCATACTGTGGGGCCATTCGGGTACCCATTGCAGTGCCGCTGATTTGAAGGTATACATTGTCCTCAAATATGAAATGTCCCCTAATGCCCCTACTCTACTTGCGCTACATTGATGACATCTTCATCATCTGGACCCATGGAAAAGAAGCCCTTGAGGAATTCCACCATGATTTCAACAATTTCCATCCCACCATCAACCTCAGCCTGGACCAGTCCACACAAGAGATCCACTTCCTGGACACTACGGTGCTAATAAGCGATGGTCACATAAACACCACCCTATATCGGAAACCTACTGACCGCTATTCCTACCTACATGCCTCTAGCTTTCATCCAGATCATACCACACGATCCATTGTCTACCGCCAAGCTCTACGATATAACCGCATTTGCTCCAACCCCTCAGACAGAGACAAACACCTACAAGATCTCTATCATGCATTCCTACAACTACAATACCCACCTGCTGAAGTGAAGAAACAGATTGATAGAGCCAGAAGAGTACCCAGAAGTCACCTACTACAGGACAGGTCCAACAAAGAAAATAACAGAACGCCACTAGCCATCACCTTCAGCCCCCAACTAAAACCTCTCCAACGCATCATCAAGGATCTACAATCTATCCTGAAGGACAACCCATCACTCTCACAGATCTTGGGAGACAGGCCAGTCCTTGCTTACAGACAACCCCCCCAATCTGAAGCAAATACTCACCAGCAAGCACACACCACACAGCAGAACCCCTAACCCAGGAACCTATCCTTGCAACAAAGCCCGTTGCCAACTCTGTCCACATATCTATTCAGGGGATACCATCATAGGGCCTAATCACATCAGCCACACTATCAGAGGCTCGTTCACCTGCGCATCTACCAATGTGATATATGCCATCATGTGCCAGCAATACCCCTCTGCCATGTACATTGGCCAAACTGGACAGTCTCTACGTAAAAGAATGAATGGACACAAATCAGACGTCAAGAATTATAACATTCAAAAACCAGTTGGAGAACACTTCAATCTCTCTGGTCACTCGATTACAGACCTAAGAGTGGCTATCCTTCAACAAAAAAGCTTCAAAAACAAACAGACTCCAACGAGAGACTGCTGAATTGGAATTAATTTGCAAACTGAATACAATTAACTTAGGCTTGAATAGAGACTGGGAATGGATGAGTCATTACACAAAGTAAAACTATTTCCCCATGGTATTTCTCCCCCCCACCCCACCCCACCCCCCACTGTTCCTCAGATATTCTTGTTAACTGCTGGAAATAGCCTACCTTGCTTGTCACCATGAAAGGTTTTCCTCCTTTCCCCCCCCGCTGCTGGCGATGGCTTATCTTAAGTGATCACTCTCCTTACAGTGTGTATGATAAACCCATTGTTTCATGTTCTCTGTGTGTGTATATAAATCTCCCCTCTGTTTTTTCCACCAAATGCATCCGATGAAGTGAGCTGTAGCTCACGAAAGCTTATGCTCTAATAAATTTGTTAGTCTCTAAGGTGCCACAAGTACTCCTTTTCTCTTTGGAGAGTGTAAGCTTTATTTTAAAAGTTCTGAATTTTTTTCTTCGAGATATCATTTCACATGACCCCTTGTATACAAAGTACCTCCTCTTGAAAAAAACGTTTGTTTGTTCCTGTATGCAAACCCCGGGGCTGGCTCTCCATTTTTGCTAGTTTCGCATATCCAGCTGCTGTTTACAAGCTCTAATGAAAAAAACCAACAACTTGGCATTTCTCTTTGTTGTTTTATCACATTATCTGTAGATTTAGTGAGGATATAAGTGTGTGGGCATGACATCAGTATGAAACAGACTGTGAACATCTTTCTGTTGAGAAGAATACAGATGCTGGTGCCACTTCTCCTGGAATTCACCTTATTGGTGTATAGAATAAAGAGACTTTTTTTAAATAGATCAATGTGCCTTTTTATTTGTGTGCTTTTGACTTTTATATATGCAGAAATACAGTGTGAAAACCTCCAGTGAAAATTGAAGGACCCCTTGCTAGTAGGTGCTACACTATTTTCCCTGGACAGTTTTGACAGAAAAGAGCTCTGTTAATAAACAATTCTACAATACATTGGTCCAGAGTTTGATTTTATAGAACTGTTAAAAACACACTTTATTTGTCCAGTCTTTGCTGGGCAGGGATACCATTTTATTTCTTGCTAGCAACAGCTACTAACCAGAGATGGGGCCAAGCAGAAAATACATCTACATTTAAGTCTGCATTTTGACTTGCCACACCCCAATGTTCAGAAATGTTCTGATCTAGGAGCTTTGTTCTGTCTATTAAAGAGAGAAGCCGGATACCAGTTCAGGCCAAAAACCTTGTTATGAAAAAAAAGCCAAGTATTTGTTGTCAATAAAGTCCTCAGATATGACTGAGTACACAGAGGGAATGGGTCTGGTGCATAACATGGTGCCATTATAGGGGTAGCCATGTTAGTCTGGATCCACAAAAACAATGAGGAGTCCCGTGGCACCTTAAAGACTAACAGATTTATTTAGGCGTAAGCTTTCATGGGTAAAAAACCCACTTCTTCAGCTGTATGGTGCCATTGTTATGTACTCACTTTTGAGAGAAGAATTAAACCTCCAGATCTCATGATACTAGTACTACTGAATAAAGAACAGCCTTACTATGTTTTTCTGCTGAAATGGGGTCTGAATGTAGAAGGCCTAGAGGAGATGATTAAAACATTGAATTGAGAATTTGAAGATAGAATGCAGCTTGGGTGAAGGTAATTGTGAAATGATAGAGATCATGATTCCAATGAATGGCAGTGAGAAAACAGTAGAATAAAGACAATGGACTTCAATAGGACAGACTGTAGCAAACTCAGAGAATTGGTAGATAAGATCCCGTAGAAAGCAAGTTTAATGGAAAAAAGAGCTTAGGAGAGCTGACAATTTTTTAGAGAGACATTATTCAGGACACAAAAGCAAACTATCCCAGTGCATAGTAAAGCTAGGAAGTAGGGTAAGAGACCAAACTGGCTTAACCTGATCTTCAACAACTTGAAACTCAAATAAGAGTCATACAAAAAAACTGGAAGCTAGGCCAAATTATGACGGATGAATAGATCTATAAAAAAAAAAAAACAAGAAACCCACAAGCATGTAGGTACAAAATTAGAAAGGCCAAGCCACAAAATGAGATTAAACTATCTAGGGAAGTAAAGGGTAACAAGAAAACATGTTACAGATATAGTAGAAGCAAGGGGAAGACCAAGGACTGGGTAGCTCATTACTCAATGAAGACAATAACAGAAAACGCAACAATGGCTTAAGTGTTAAATGACTTTTTTGTTTCAGTTTTCACCAAAAAAGACTAGCTGACTAACAGAATGAACATCAGTGTAAATGGGGAAGGATCTAATGCTTAAATAGAGAGCGAACAAGTTAAGAATTATGTGGGCAAATTAGATGTCTTCATGTTGCCAGGGCTTGACAAAATACATCCTAGAATACTTAAGGAACTGCTGAAGAGATCTCTGACAAATTAGCAGATCTTTCTATCTTTGAGAATTCATGAAGGATAGGAGTGATCCCAGAGGACTTGAAAAGGGCAAATATATCTATATATCTATCTATAAAAAGGGTAAAAGGAAACACAGATAAGTATAGACCAGTCACTTTGCCTTCGGTACCTGGAAAGATAGTGGAGCAAACAATTATAGATAATAATCAAAGATAATAAGGTGGTAAATAACAATCAACCTGGATTTGTCAAGAACATATCAGGTCAAACCAATGTAATATCCTTTTTCTGATAGGGTAACAAGTCTTGTGAATGGGGGGGGGAAGCAGTAGATGTGATATATCTCAACCTTAGTAAAGCTTTTGAAGCAATCTCACATGACCTTCTCATAAACAAAGTAGGGAAATATGGCCTAGATGAACCTACTCTAAAGTGGGTGCACAACTGGTTAGAAAACTCGATTCAGAAAGTAGTTATCAATAGTTCATAGTCATGCTGGAAGGGCATATCGAGTGGGGGTCTGTTCCGAGTCCAGTTCTATTCAGTATCTTCATAAATGATTTAAATAATGGCATAGAGAGTACACTTATAAAGTTAGCAGATGATACCAAGCTGGGAGGGCTTGTAAGTGCTTTGGAGGAGAGGATTAGAATTCAAAATGATCTTGACAAATTGGAAAAATGGTCTGAAATAAATAGGATGAAATTCAATAAGGACAAATGCAAAATACTACACTTAGGAAAGAATAATGAATTGCACAAATACAAAATGGGAAATGACTGCCTAGCCCAGGAATACTGCAGAAAAAAGATCAGGGGCTTATAGTGGATCACAAACTAATTATGAGTCAACAGTATAACACTGTTCCAAAAAAAGCAAACATCATTCTGGGATGTATTAGCAGGAGTGTTGTAAACAAGACACAAGAAGTAATTATTCCACTTTACTCAGCACTGATAAGCACTCCTCAGCTGGAGTACTGTGTCCAGTTTTCGGCATTACACTCTGGGAAATAGGAAGAAAAAAATGTAGAAAATCCAGAGGAGAGCAACAAAAATGATTAAAGGTCTTAGAAAACATGACCTATGATGAAGGATTGAAAAGCTGGGTTTGTTTAGTCTGGAAAAGAGAAGACTGAGGGGAACATGATGACAGTCTTCAAGTACATAAAAAGTTGTTATAAAGAGGAGGACAATAATACATTGTTCTCCTTATACACTGAGGACAGGACAAGAAGCAATGGGCTTAAATACAGCAAGGAATATTTAGGTTAGAAATTAGGAAAAACTTTCCAACTTGCATTGGTGGTTAAGCACTGGAACAAATTACCTAGGGAGTTTGTGCAATCCCCATTACAGGTGGTTTTTAAGATCAGGTTAGACAAACATCTGTCAGTGATGTTCTAGATAACACTTAGTTCTGCCTCAGTGCAGGGGAATGGACTAGATGACCTACTGAGGTCCTTCCAGTATAACATTTCTATGATTCCTTTTCTCTCCTACTCCTGTAACAGCTTAGACATTTCAAAAGCTAGCAGTCATTTTCACAGAAATCTCTGAGTCCACCACAATGAGAGTTATGTGTGTATATCATGGGAGAATGGAAGACTAAAAGAAACTTTTATTTATCTGACCATTTGAAAACAAAGGTCTTTCTAAAATATGTAATAGTTGGTATTCACTGGGAAAATGAGGTTAAATGTATAGGTTTTTATAGTGGTCATCAAAAATCTCTAATCTGGATGCACCATGTACTTAAGCTTTGCACTTTACCCTTACATGCACAAATGTGCACAACTATAATGTAGTGCATGTTGCCATTTACCATGCCTAGCTCTAGGACCTTATTTACACTGCTCTCCTACCCATCCATTCGTTCCTTTTTATAGTGCCAGAAACAATGTTTAAGTAATAAATCTATTTAATTATTTTGTCTTGCATTTGGTTATCTTCCCGTTTTCCATTTCTTTCCTTAGACTAATATGTATCCTCAGCCTTTTCTCTTTCTAATTTTTCTCTCTTATACAATCATTTCTTTTCTTTACTTCTCTATACCACTCTTTGCTCTTCCTCTCTTGTACATTTTCCATAGTTTCAGTTACTTTTCTTCTATCTATTCACTTCTGTGGCCACCATCACAGTAGCTTCTGAGCACCTGTTAAGGATTAAAAGGTAAGGTTTTTGTGGTTTTTTGTTTAAATTTATCCTCCTTTGTTCACTGTTGCCTAAATTAATCATTTTGTAATGCACTGGTTCTCAGCTGTTGTGTTCATTACACAATGAAGGCCTCTTTAATCTTTATTCTGTTTATCACTGCAGAGGGTTTGGTCCGGGGACAAATTCTGTGATGATTTACACACACTATCCAGTGCCATTGACCTTCTTTAGTGGGGACACAGTCTTTAAGTCCAAACAGAATTTGTTTATTGGTCAGCAGAGACATGATCATGTTAGTTCCTTTTCACCGATGACTTCCTCATGTAAGATCCTGCCAAAGTCAGTCATTCCCGGTGGCATTACTCACAAGGTATTTTAGTTATTTCCACTGACTATGAAGTTAGTGATCCCTTGGTCATAATATTAATCCTGTGACATTAACCAGGCAGCCAAAAAGGAGTAGTGAACAAGCTTTGTGGAAGCCAACAGTGGGCTTTAATCATCACCAATGCAAAACTCTTCATGCAAATATTCCATGTGGCAGGTAGACGCTTTGGCTATTGTAGGATAAATTTCCTACTCTATTCTTAGTGTTTCATTTGGAGTCAAGGCTGCTTTCCAAATTTCAGAATGATGAAGATTTCACTAAACTCATTATGCAAAGTGCTCCCTCTGTCCTCTTATCCCCTGCCTCCAAAACACACCCACTCATCACAGGCAGAGTTCCCCCTTTAGTTTTTAAAGGAGTTTGGATGCCTAAGGCTAGGAAGCTTCCTTAATATCCCCATGCCCCAGGTTTGCCAATGAGTGTGTGTATTTGGCAACACAGCTGCACTGAATAAATGTTTTTCAAACTAGTTTGGCCTTCATGGTTATTACTAAGCCTCTATCGCAGTAGATATTTAAATAAGGACTTTTATGTCTGGGAGGAAAATAGAAGACATTCGATTAAAGGACTTGTTTGCCATTTTTGTGTTTCTTAAACAGATGAAACTTCTTTCAGCTGACACAGTGATTGAGGAATTTCATGATATTCTTTTCTGAGCTGTGCTTGTGGGATATTCTTATGGCATTTTTCAGGAATTCTATGAAAAGACCCTAACCCTGGTCCTCACATGATGACATCTGTTACCTCTTGTTTAAGATAAGCAAATAAATATTTTGTTTTGGGGGCTTCTTGTTACTGGTAGCCACTTGCCTGCAGCTGTCCCTCAATAAAGGGGGAACTGTGAGAGGATTTTTCACTCATTGTTTACATGATATGGTGTAAATGAATAGCTCCAAATCACAGCTGGGACTAGAATTTTCCATTGTGAATTGATCTGCAGGTCTCGTTTTAGAATGTGAAGAATATTTTCCATCTTTTTTCTCTTTGTAAGAAAGCCCTAGAAAAAGCTTTATATATTATACATAGCAAGCTTTTAAATCACCTATTAGTTTCACCAGACTTGTCCCAAATTCCTTGTCTGTCATTTTTCAATTACTACTGCTCTCCTTACTTCACCTGCACATACAACATATTCAGGGATGATAGTCAGCTTGATTACTGAGTCAGGTGTGACTACTTTTCCAGTAGTGGAAACAAACTGGCAGGGATAGGAGTACGTTTTGTAACATTTGAAATGCTGTAGACATCAGATCTCTGATCCTCATCTCTGTCAGTTTCAAGGATACAAAATATTTACAAAATTACTACTTAAATTCTTCTTAGGCCTTTTGCATTCTTTGGAAGCCATATTAATAGTTTAACTGAGTGTTTTCTTGATAAGCACTGTCTATGAAAAGACAGTGCAGTTTTATATGACCTTTGTTTAGGTAAAATATCAAAACTTGTTTACATTCTCTTTTAAAAATAGGAGAGGGGAAAGTTTTTTAGATATGTAATATCCTTATTAGGGACCTGATGGAAAGTCCTTGAAGTGAGTGAAAAGACTGCTGGTGACATAAGTTGTCTGTAGATCAGTCCCTAGCTGAGGAATAACTAAAAATGTTCGTGACTGATCAGTGTCTTTGGCAACAATTTCAGAAGAAATACTATATTAACTTAGCCAGGATAGCCAATGGTTTGATATCTTTAGAAGTCTTATAAATTCAAAGACTCAAATGGCAAATCATATGCAGTGATACGTGAACTAAAGATGTGCAAATATTTTTTTTCCCAATGACATAAAGATTATAGAAAAGGCGTTACAATTTACTGAATACTGACAGTGTGATGTGTGCTGGACAGATATAAGATAACATGCTTCATGCTCCAAGGAACTTGCAGTCTGGTTCAGACACAGGAAGAATTGTTCTCCCTCCCTCACTCACACAAACATACAAACACGCAACTCATGGTGAGAGTGTAAACTCAAGGAGAGGTAGAAATTTTGAAGTGGTTATTGCCAAAAGACTTGATAGGTGACAAGGTAAGGTGAGGTCAAAACAATGTTGCAAATTCTGAAGAAGTGATAAAAATGGATTATTTTTATTTTATTTTGGGGGAGGGGGAGAATTAATAATTTACCCATAAAGAGAAAGAGCTAGTATTTGTATGGAAGGTGGGCAATTTATTGCAATTATTATTTATTTATTTATTGTATCATAAATGAAATTCTAAAGCATCTTAAAAATTACAGGTAAGGCAATACTAACGGGTCTTAGGAGCCAATGTAAATAATGACTGCAGAACCATAGTTTGCCATTTAGCTGTATATGATTGTATGTACTTTTGTGCTTTAAATTCCACATTTAAAATAGTGTAAAGGAAATAGTGCCAAAAGTGGTCCTTAAAATGATAGTACATTCATTCTGGAATATTGTGGGTAAGATAGAAATACATGCATTTTTAACTTTAAATTAAGTAATAAAACCAACGTTCCTGAAACCCCTTCTACTTTCACAGGAACTGATTCTAAAAACACCTATATGTGAACTATGTATATAGTCTCCAGGGATCTGTGTGTATAAGTGTTTACAGTATTGGGCCCCAGGATGAGAAAGCACATTGCTCTAATTCCGAAAGAAGGTAAATTTTGTATTTAAGAAAAGAAAAAGAAAAACTTCTTTAGCAAATGACAGAAAGCATTGTTCATACTTTGAAATAAAGAAGAAGTAAATGCAAAGTAACCTGCATGCAATAAATAAATCTGTGTACATTCGAGTGCAAGAGTTTTGAATATGAGCATGCAAGACAAAAGGAGAAGCTGCCACAGGGGATGAACTTAATCATATGGTTTCAAAGTTTGTGGAAACTTGTGTGTATGTGTTGGGGGGGGGGGTTTAGATCAGACTTCTTCAAAAGTTTGTCAGAATGAACTTCCCTTCTGAAAGGTAACACCACACCCTGGGAGCTGGTTTTCAAACTCGAACAAGTAAGACTTTTTTAAAAAAATAAAACATCTTTAAAGAGCTTCAGGAGCAAATTGGGTTTTTTGCAGTATTTTAAAAGGTAAAGGCCAGACCACTGGCAAAGGAAGAGAAAGAGTACATGAAAATGAGTCCGTGGACTCCGGTGATCTTGAGTGGAGGTTACAGAACTCCTTTCTTTCTCACACCTGCATCCCTTATTTGTTTTTCCAGCGGTTTTCAAACTTTCACCCTTTATCTATAACTAAAAGTTTATTCTGAGGGTAGGTATTGCTCATCTTCAGATAAGAGATTATGCATTTCAGAATGAATGTATGGGCTCTTTTTCTTAGCTTATATACAAGTATAACTTGAGCACAGAGAGCTCATGACCCCTGGTGTTTAAAGTGTTATGTGCCTCCTGCACAGGACTGTGGAGATAGCAATACTACTTGTTTTTTCTTCAGAAAATGTTGCAGTCTGAGGCTGGTTTGCCCTCAGATGAGCAGGTGCATGTGTTGGCAAAGCCTTTCATTTGGAGTTAGGGCAGCAGCTCAGACAGAGAATGTACAACCTGTTACAGAAATGAAAATGTTTAAAAAATGGATTTCCAAAAGCTAAATGAATCACTCTAGCTTCACAAAGTTGCTTTTCTATGATACTCAACCATCCACAAGAAGTTGCCAGAAAGATGAACTGTATCTTTGTTTCCAAGCTGTCCTCATTTTTGAGCTGGCTTGACAAAATAAAAATGGATTCTTTCCCTCTTGGGATATTGATTTTGTTTGTGAATATCTTTGAAACGGAAATGTGTTTTTATAATAGACTAAAGAAACTGTGGGCAAATGTAGCTTCCAGTGTATGATCCTTTAGGATTAGAGGATTTGTTGTGAGTGTTCTCCTGGATCCTATCCCCATAAACTAATCAGACTTCAAGAAAGTTCTCAAGGATCATTTTATACAAATGACAAGTATTGGAATGAGACTATTTAGGATAGCCACTTGTATTATCACAATATAAAAGCATGGGTGGAGTTAGATGTGACACTTTATTTGATATAGTCAGCTGGTGCAAAATTGTATTGCATTAGAATTTTGCTCAGATGAGAGAGATTTTAGATCTCCTATAATTTTACGATACTTAGTAACCATGGGAGAGTGGATGTGGTTGTGGCTGGATTTCCAAAGCCCTGGCAATCCCTGGAGGTAGGTTAGTTTTCTCTAAGTTAGAGCAGGGGACAGGCCTACCTCAGGATTCAAGGGGGACAAAAAAGAAAAGTAGTACTTGTGGCACCTTAGAGACTAACAAATTTATTTGAGCATAAGCTTTCGTGAGCTACAGCTCACTTCTAGCTCACGAAAGCTTATGCTCAAATAAATTTGTTAGTCTCTAAGGTGCTACAAGTACTCCTTTTCTTTTTTGCGAATACAGACTAACACGGCTGCTACTCTGAAACCCGTTGTTATGAAAGGGGGACAAAATAGCTTTAAGCTATTTTCTCCCAATCTTGTGGTGAACACAGTTTGGCCAGACCAGAGAATCTGGACCTTCAAGCTCAAATAAAATGGGACCTGGAACCTCTAGTTTGGGGTTTGCTGGACAAAAACCTGACCGACATTTTGCCAAACAATCCTGCCCCTTTGTGTCTAGGAAGAACCCATTTCTAGTTAATGCTTGCCTGATCAGAATTCAAACCAGTAACCTAGAGATTAAATATTCTGTATCCTATTAGCCATCCTTTAAACAACCTCACCCTCTGTGTACTTTTATTCTCCCCTCCCCTCTACATGCCAGTTTTTTGGGTTATAAAACTTCTAACTATTTAAAAATCTGGTTTAGTTACAGAACTTTTAAATGTGTGTCCTGTACAGTCTATGCTCATCATGTTTATGCTCTTTTGTTCAGTGTTTCCATGGAAATATGTGGAGGACAGGTATTTCAATCTACTCAGCAAAACAGGGGCACATGGAGTCAAAGTAGAGCAAAGTAGATTGCAGGGGGAGATTCAAAGGGCAGTACAATCCCGAACTTCCATTGCCTTTCAATGGGATTTAAGTGCTTCCCCTTTGTGCCTATGAAAATCTCCCCCAGAGAACAGTGTAGGTTCTTGAAAAGTTTAGTTCAGCTACAAATTAGTATCTCTACAGATATCCTGAATGGAGACACTGACACTTGCTCTCTGCTTTCCCTCTGTTAGATGCCCTTCTATCTAAAGGTTTTCTATAACGTCCATCACTGTAGTACCTAATAACTGATCTTTTCTGTTTATTTTCTAGTTTGCCATCTGCCTTCACTTGAAAAATAGAATAATAGATTTTCCATTTAAGGTAAAATGAAACGTGTTTCATAGATTCCAAACCCAGAAAGGACTATTGTGACTATCTGTCCTGAATAGAACTTCCCCAAAATAACTCATAGAGCAGATCTTTTTAAAAAAATCCAGTCTTGATTTAAAAATCGCTTGTGGTGAAGAATCCACCACAAATCTTGGTAAATTGTTCCAATAGTTAATTACCCTCATGGTTAAAATTTTACGTTTTATTTCCAGACCGAATGTGTTTAGCTTCAACTTCCAGCCATTGGATTGTGTTGTACCTTTCTCTGCTAGACTGAAGAGCCCATTATTAAGTATTTGTTCCCCATGTCGGTACTTGTAGACTGTAATCAAGTCACCCCTTAACAAGCACTTTGGAAAAATCTCTTCCCGTACAGCAAGCTTAATGAGGAAAACCAAATGTTTTATGAATTGTTATTACCCTTGTTGGTCCACCTCAAAAATTTCTATGTATTTCTCTGCATTCATCCCCTCTTGTATGGTCTATTGGGTATGGAAACATTTGTATCTAAAACTCTTTTATTTTCATCACCCATGGGGTTTACACAGGGATTTGCCTATTCCATTAGGCCTCAACCCTGCAGAAACATCAATCTATGAGAACCTTTACTTCCCCAATCTGTATCCCATTGCAATCAATTACTACACTTCTGTGCTGGAATAAAGGTTCTTGAATGCAGCATCAGGACCTTACACTCAGATCCTCAGGTTTTTTTGGTGCCTAACTCCCATTGCTTTCAATGGAAATTAGGCACCTAAATATCTTTGAGAATGTGGGCCTTATTTTTTAAAATTCCAGCTGCCATCTTGGAATCATTCCTGCAGTGGTAGGTCAGGTTCTATGGTGGCAATCTCGAAGGAAGCAGAGTCAAAAGATTTCAAGTTATGTGGTATATAAATCAAAAAGCTTTCTGGCATTTGAATGCATTGCATAATACAGAATGTATTTTTTGGTTGCTAATGAAATACATTAAGATTTAATTTTTTGAAACAAATTAACATTTCTGCCTACGTGAATAGTGCTTTTTATCAAACTCAAGCCTTGATACAGCTGAGAAATGTTGTTATACCTTGATATTTGTTTAGCAAATTATATACAAAATCTGTGAGGTCAGCAGCTTCCTCTAGTACCTTTATTCAAGTTTGAACTTCAGCACCTACTGTACAAGCTCTTATGGCATCCACATGCAGTAGATGGAGTAAAACCACTGAACTGTGAAATGGGTTTGCCTGGCTTTCAAAACAGAATATGGCTTTTAGTAATATTAAACTTCACTGCCTCAGTAGCCTAGTCTTAATTAGCATCCTGGCTGTGCTAAAGCATCAAACATTTTGATTGCAAAGTCTACTTCATGTACTTCTCTTAAATCTTTGCTTTTTCTGTCTTTTTTCCTGTGGTAAAGTGATTTTTTTTATAGCTAAACTTTCATCTCATCAGTGTTTTTAGTGCTGAAGTTTCATCCTTTGAGACTGACAAAGTTACATGTAACAGAATTTGGAAGTAGTCATATCTGTGTATTGCTGGTTATTGTTTTACATCTTTTGGGGGGCACAAATACCCCTTTCTCCTTTATGTACATAAAAATAAGGAGGATGGCTGTTGCCTCCATCAGAGGATTATTTATCTATGGAAATTCTAAAGTTGACATAATTTGCAGGACAAATGCCAAAGAGAATTATTTTTTTTCAAAATATGTAACCAAATTCCAAATAGGTATTTTTATCTGTGTTGCAGAGATGCCCCGGCAGCCCAGGGGGCACTAGGTTAGACCAGCAGGTAAACATACCCTGGGCTCCTGGCAGGCATGGGGAAGGGCCTCAATGCAATCCCCCTCTCCCCCTCCCCACACACATAGGGACCTTGTGCAGGAGGGTGCTCCCTGCCCACCCCTGACCCTTGTCATCAAGTATAGGTGCTGGAACTAGGGGTGCTGGGGGTGCTGCTTGAAGTGGTTTCCATTATATACAGGGTTTACAGTTTAGTTCAATGGCTCTTGGCACAGCTAGTATAAAAATTGTTGCAGCACCCCATCATCAAGCCCCTCCCTCATGAGCCTCCTCCTGCATACCACCTGACCCAGTTGCAAGACATTCAGCCGGTCTGCCTCTGAACCATGCCCAGAGACCATCTGTATGTGTTCATGATTGACATCATCCGTTTCCTCATCCTTGTCTCCTGTCCCGACACCAAGTGGCAGGACGTGCTGCCACCTGAGGAAGGAACCCTGGTGGGCCAGTCTGTACTCTATTCTGGTTCCACAGCCCACTGGGGACATTAGTTGGCAGATCCTTCTTGGAGCTGTGAGCGTGGGCATGTACATGGCATGGTTCACAAACTCCCCCAACACCTGTCCCTTTTGCAGTGAGAGGAAGATCTTGGAGCATATCTACATAGGGGGTGTAAGTTTGCAGCCCCTCTTCTGGCCCTTCCATAACCTCTCACTGTACTTCTCCACACACCTTCTGATTTATGTATACCTCATCCATGGCCCCAAAAAGTCACAGGACCTCCTCATCAGTCTCCTCCTGGCACTGGTCAAGATGGCCATCCATCACTCTTGAAGGAGGAAGCTGGATGGGGGATGCTCTTGACTCTGGGCCTATTTCCAATCCTTTGTTTAATCGTGTCTAAAAACAAAGGTCCTCTGGGCAAGGTCCACTGACTCCTTAGACACCTTTGAGGTGCAGTGGATGCTGTTGGAGGCTCTCTGCATGATGTTCCCCTCTGGTTCCCTGATTTTCAACCTTTGACCTCACTCCCATTCCTGTTTTCTCCTTTACTGTCCCCTGTAATTGATTGGTGCCTGGACTTAATGGTTCCTCTCCCTCAGTTGAGGGAGGGAGCCTTTTGTTTTGGGCAGGGCTAGAGCCACCCCTTCCAGTACTTCTAATAGTGCAAGGACCTTGTGCACAGGTGAGGCTAAGACAGAGCACAGGGGTCCTTAGCTCCCACCCCTGCTTATATTGCTCCTCTCAGCACAAACTGTCAGTTACATCCATTTTCTTTGCCCCTACCTAGGTTTGTTTTTTCCTGTTCCTTACTGCTAGATTTTCTACTTTGCTCTGGATTTAGGCCAGTGTGCATTTCAGGTGCTCAGTAGGACTTTTCCCACTTCACATTTTGTTAGCTGGCAGTGTGGGGTGTTTTGTTTGTTTGGTTTTGCCTTCCTTGGAGCATACTGGAAGTTTGACTAGAAGGAGTATCATAATAGTAGTGATAGCTAACTGACATAATGGTGTGGCAGGCGTCCAGTGCAATTTAACTAAAGTGCTGGGGGGGTAGGGTAGTTCCAGGTGCTGATTGAGTTGTTTCTTCCTGTCCCTTTGCGCAATGCAGGTTGAGGGGGAGACTCACTGCCTGTTGCAAACAGAAGCATGCCTGGTTCAAACCCTCATTCCTTACATTTACAAAAGGTAACAGATATGGGCCTTCTCACTCCTCTTCCCAGGGTGGGTTTTGCAAAAGGACCTTGGGAGTAACTATCTTTTAAGACCTGCTCAGTCTTTATGGCCATGTATTTGGGAATGGGACAGGATTTCTCCTGTGGGACAGTGGTGTGAAAAAGGAACAAGCTAGCCGTTCTCACACAATTTTGTGACATAATAGCTGAAAAAAAAGTTATGGCCTTTATCTTCGCCAACTCTCTGTAAGCGGTACCTTATTCACTGCAATGTGTGGACCAGAACACTTTGTGGTGACATGACATAACGCACTGCAGAGCAGCAATCTAAAACTACAAAAAACCCAAAGCAAGACATGCCAGGTAGCTTGTCAGTCAAAACATGAAATAACCCTGAACCGTTTGATCAGCAACAGTCTGAACAAAACATGATAACAATCTGAACAGCAGATAGGTAGCAGCTGTACATACCCAACACTGTGGACCCCCACCCTCGTTGAACAGGAACAGAGTTCAGACAGCAGGAACCAGGAAACATCACAGGAACAGGGAGGCAACACACACACCTGAGGCCACACGCACACTTGACATCACATATGGCTAAAACTACGATTTAGTCATGGGCATTTTTAGTAAAAGAAAAATACTTCTCTGTGAAAAGACATCATCCTAAAAGTAGGGTTAATTTTTCTTTAAGTCTGATTGTGAACAAAATAATGGGGATAGTTCACTTCAGACCAACAGATCCTAAGGTTTCCTACTTGTGGGAGAAGGGACCAATGGCAGAGGGTTTGCAGTGCATGCCAAACTATAACTACATGGCTACTTCAAGGATAGCCATGGTCTCCATTATTTTTTTCTGTATGCCACATTATTTTCAGGGTGCAGTTCCTTGCAGATGATTTCCTTGAAACAGTGATTGTGGCTTCTGCTAAATCCTTTGAAATTCAGGATTCCTTTAATCCTGGCTTGACAAATTGTTTTAAAAGTACTGATCTAATTAAGCAAATTGATACAAGTATGACTTGCCAGGGCCAAATTCTTTTTGTTTCATGGATATCCTTTGTTCACATTATAACTTTCTTTAAACTCATGAATTCTGACATGAATAGTGAAGTGTGCGTTGTAATCCTTTAGCAGTACAAAATCGACACTAGAGAGGTTATCGTGCAGTAAGGTTTTATTGAAAAATAATCCATTACAGTAACCATTCAACAAAAGAAAAATCAACATGTTCCTGTGTTGGCTAATTCAATACAGAATTTTTAGTTCTCCCCTCTCCAAAATGTGTTTGTTGGGGATATGCTGTGGAAAAACTATAATATAATGTTTCTTTGTTTAGTTCTTCATCCCCAGTATATGACTGATTTTTGGTTATCTTGCAGGGCAAATGAAACCATTAGCTCACCATATATCATTTAGATAAATTATTGGCCAATCATTTGTTACCCTGGTACTTGATCTTGTATAAAAAGGGTCATACATATGTTATTAGAGCTGTGAGCTGAAACTCAGAATTAAAATTAGTCCAAATTTTCCCCCTTTAGAATTTTTGGTTCCTGAATTTCTTTGCATCAGCAACCTTATGACTTTTTTTTTTTTGGCACAAACTGTGCATCCATGAAAATTTACAGGTATTTATCATAGTGCTTTTCTGAATTTCATGCTGGCTTGTGTAAATTTCATTACATAGAATTTCTTCTGGTAAGGTCAGGTGAGTCACAAGAAGCCATGGTGAATTCTTTCAGAAGAAGAAACCTGCATTTTGTAGGCTCTCTATGAACAAGCAAGGACAAAAATACCAACTGCTGAGTCTCTTTTTCTGGTATTTGATTCTGAAAATCAAGCCCTGTGTCTAAAATAAATATTGTTATAAGCAGTCAATTATGGAAGACAGTGAAAGTTCTTTTTTTTTTTAAATTGTAGAAGTTTTGTGAACTCAGACGAGGAGATTTTATTAAATCTTCTTGCAATGAATATTTTGTTAAGCTCCCATCAAGGCTATTTGCAAGGAACTGCAGTTCAGAAAAGCAGTGGTCAAGGGAGAGAAAGAATGACAAAAAAAGGCTGCTATCAACCAAGGTAACTTCAGGGTAGAAAGCAAACATTTCTGGACCAAGTCTTAAGGTGCTCTCCATTGCAAGGCAAAATACTATGGGGCATTTTAATTACCATTACATTTATATGTATTGTGTATATATATACATACATATATATATATATATATACCAATACAATAGGTAACAAATACAACCAAACATTTAGAATCAGGGAGGCTCCTAAATTATAGCCCTCCAGAAATGTCTTTGAAAAAGTTATGATCAGCTGAAAAATGTGGATTTGAACTGAATTTGAAACCCAACCTTAAGTTTAGCTGGTGCTGTTTGCACTCACTATAATGCCTCACCATCGCTAGAAGCAAGCATTCTGCTATCCTTCTAATAAGAACCAAAGAAAAAGAAAGCCCATTGTTTTCTTTACTATTAATCTCTCCGCTCATTACAGTTCCTCCTACCGGTTTCTGCAGTTCTGCCAATGCCCACAGAAAAGAAACAGTAAAAGCTCTAGAAAGCTCTCTGGGTTTGTACTTGAAATCTAAGGCCTTGAGCTTATGAACACCTATAAGTAGCTTTCTGTACGAGTACAGGCCATTTGGGCAGATCCTCAGCTGGTGGCTGTGTCCTGATGAGTAAATGGAACTACTTATATGCAAAAGTGTTTGCAGATCGGGACCTTACTCTGGATTTGCCTAACATGAGGGATACCTATCAGTAAGGAAATGATTTATGGTAATCAGTCTTGAACAGCAAATAGAATTTTGCTATCTTTGAGCATTTGTTTGTGTTTGCATTTCCTAATTTTCTGTAATAACATAGTCTCTGGTATCTGCGAGGCACTCTGCTTTTGAGGGTAATTAAAAGATGATTAAATACTTTTCCTTATTAGCAAACACATTTTTTTCCTGGGGACTGATGCACATTTTAAAGAAGACTATAGTAGCATAATTATAATTAATTTATAGCGCCTTATGAAAAATACATAGGCTACCGTGCAGTGATTCAGTTTGTTAATGGGCTACCCATGGAGCCTGTGTTCAAAAATATACCTGGTTTTGATCTGGATGCGTTAGGCAGGCAGGGATGTTCTTTAAGGTAGCAGCCTCATGATAGAAAAAAAAAACCTGACGGTAAGCAATTGAATCAGAATCCCGAGTATTGACAGATTACTGTGGTTTAAGCAGACGGCTTTTAAAAAAGATGCCATCAGAGATGATACCTCCTGCTGCTAGCCTTCCAGGCAAAAGGGGGCTCTCAATAAAGGAAAGAAAACTGGTAGTAGCAGGAAGTGGGGAAGGAGAATCGTCAGTAGCAATTTTGAGTTAATCTTCGGTGCAAAAATAGGAAATTGTCATCTTTACTTTATGATGACATTTGAAATACAAGTTTAATAGGCAGTCCTTCTTATGGCAAAGAAAAGCCTTCAGCTTTTCATCCCCAAATGGTACAGAATGAAATTAATAAGGGATCAAATGCAAATTCATAACATCAAATAAAAACTTGGCAAAAAACATTTATTCATTTTGTTATATATAGGTTACATATTTTATGTGTTTTCTGTAGTACTAGCTAAGGGCTTGATCCTGCAAATATTTAGGTCCATGCTACCCACTCTAGGAAGAACTATTTCTGTGTCCGGCAGACACCCGAGGACACCATCCAGGAGATCTTGCAAGATGCTGCCAAGATCGATGCCTCCCTGCTAGCACCGTGGCAGAAGATAAACGCCCTGAACACCTTCCTGATCCCCTGCATCTCGTTCGTCCTAAGGGGATCCACCATGGTGAAGCTACCCCTCAACAAGGCAGACAAGATCATCCAGCAGCTGGTGAAGAGTGGCTGTTTCTTCCCCAGAGAGCCAGCAACGAGCTGGTCTACATCGCCCACAGGCATGGCGGTGCCAATGTCCCCCGCATGGGCGACCTGTGTGACATCGCGGTGATCAGCCATGCCTTCCGCCTGCTGACGTGTCCCAAGGAAGGGTAAGGAACATCGCGGCAAACGCCCTCCATGACACAACAAAGAAGCAGATCGGCAGAGCCCCCTCCAACCAAGACACCGCCAGCTTCCTAAGCGGTTCCCTGGATGGCAAATTCAGATGGGACAGGCGCAACATCGCTTCACTGTGGTCCCGCACTCGCAATACCATGCGTCGCCTGGGGAAGTGCATCAGCTACTGCCTGGGAGTGGTGCGAGGAGCGCCAGGATCTGGGAGTCCTGGTGCCGCAGATCAGGTCCGACGACAATACCATCATCACCCCCACCGCCAGGGGCGTGCTGGAGAGGATCCTGAAAGCGACCATCCACTCACTGTGCATGGAAACCCTGAAGCGTAAACTGGACCAGGGTAAAGCCTTTGAACTGAACAGCAAGTGGGATGCCACCAACCACTTCCTCGCCAGGGGCGGCTTCACCCATTTCGCCGACTGGCAGTTCATCCACCGTGCCCGGCTTAACTGCGTCCCGCTCAACGGAGCCATCCGCCATGGGAACCGAGACAAGTGTTGCAGGAAGTGTGACTACTCCAACGAGAACCTGCCCCATGTCCTGTGCAGCTGCAAGTCCCACTCCAGAGCCTGGCAGCTGTGCCACAATGCCATCCAGAACCACCTGGTGAAAGCCATCGCACCGCGCCTGGGGGAGGTCACCGTGAACTGCGCCAGTTGCGACCTGACGTGGTAGTCACTGACAAGGCCCAGAAAAAGATCATCCTCATTGACGTCACAGTTTCCTTTGAGAACAGGACCCCGGCCTTCTGCCAAGCCCGAGCTCATAAGCTGGAAAAATACACCCCCTTGGCTGACATCCTGAGAGCGAAGGGCTACGAGGTGCAGATGGATGCCCTGATTGTTGGAGCCCAGGGCGCTTGGGACCCCTGCAATGAGCGTGTGCTGCGGATCTGTGGGATCAGTCAACGCTATGCACGGCTCATGCAGCGCCTCATGGTCTCGGACACCATCCGATGGTTCAGGGACATCTACGTCAAACACATCACCAGCCACCAGTACCAGGAGGTGTGAGCCGGTATGACACCCTGCATCAACTATGGGAAAGGAACTGAGAGACTTTTTCCATTGGACCATATGAACTGGAACCATAAACTCACTTGAACATTAAATCCCACCAAATGAGGGTAAATCCATCCTCATCATCGTATCCACTCATTATACTTCACACATGAACATAGCCATTATATGAAAAACATACCCCCATATCTCAATGTCTGTACTTTGACCCGTTAACCTTTTACCCCCGATCAGGGAGATTGCAGATTATGTATTCCTTATGCCACCCGTTCCACAACCGAATTTCGCACCCCTTGATAATCTGTACCTTATTCCCTGATAACCAGAAACTTCTATGCTTAAACTCTGAACCGTTTTCTTTTTACTTTAACATTATCTTAATAAAATTATTAAATCAGTAAAGCTCACACTCTGTCACACAAAAGCCCCTTAACACCACTCTGTGAGTGTATGGATCTTAAAAGAGATGTAAATGTAATTTGGGACCACTATGAAGTCCCCTTACACTACCAGAGTGATGTTAAGGGGCTTTATTGCAATCTTAGAATCCGGGCCTAAGTGTTTATAGGACCAGGTTCTAAATTTTATTCACAAGTATGATTGCAAACTTACATTTGAAATTATATATATTATATATAATATGGTTTTTAAAAGCACAAGCTGAGGGATGCTCACTAATGCAATCCACAAACCACATGAACTGCATATCTTTGCAGCGTAAGAGGCATAATCCACTAATTGCATCAAGAATCAACTAGAGAGATTCACACCAGAAATCAATAAAATGTTAAATAACTCATCAAGATGCATCAAATATACAATGAATGCATCTTGGAAAAGAGTCCCCCGTAAAGAAGAAAGTCTGGCACATATGTAGGCAGAGATGCACAGCGGAATAGGTTAGAAAATTAAATTAAACTTATTGATTAGCTAAATAATGCTAGTACAATAGTCATTTTATAAGCACCACTAAGGCTCAGCATCTGAGACTCCATAATAATTCTTATTTTCAGTTGCTGTAAACATTTGCTCTGAGTTTTGGCATAAAAAGGTACCAGCAAGGAATTGACATTTCAGGGGGAAAATGAAATGAGCTTTTACAACTAGGGGCATGCAATAATAAATAAAATTATAAACAAAGGGGTTTGTATTTTGCAGACTGTTACAGAATGTTGACTGATGGTTTCGTAAGTATTCTGTGAAATCCCAGTAAATTTTGGATCAAAGATGCTGCATACATAAAATGTAATATAGGTAAATCAATGATATACTTCTCTTAATCACACAGGAACATATTGTGTCTTTATACTTGACAGAGGGAAATTATTCAAATCCTGCAAGGTTCAATAGGATAGGAGTTAAAGATATTTCAGTGGATTTATCACACAGAACCCAATATCTGCACTGAATTCTGGTCTAGTATACAGAATTGGAAGATTGGTTGAACAAATCCACACTAGCTGGATGTGTACATACCACTAACGACAATTCTTAATAAGGTCTGCGTTGTCTCAGAACATAGATTGGTTTCAGAGTAGCAGCCGTGTTAGTCTGTATTCGCAAAAAGAAAAGGAGTACTTGTGGCACCTTAGAGACTAACAAATTTATTAGAGCATAAGCTTTCATGAGCTATCCGATGAAGTGAGCTGTAGCTCACGAAAGCTTATGCTCTAATAAATTTGTTAGTCTCTAAGGTGCCACAAGTACTCCTTTTCTTTTTGAGAACATAGATTGTATTCTTTGGAGTAACTGCTACTTCAGTTAGTCCAAAGTCCTAGTCAGAAAAAAAGGGTTATTTTCCTTTGAACATTACACTGTCAGCTGTTATCACATGATGTCTGGATACTACAGTGTCTGATTCCACAGCTTTTAGTTGCATGAGTAATCCCTATTCTGCAAGGCCCCACTCAACCGTACATTCTTATTCATCAAAGCACTTAAATGTGTGCTTAAGTCCCTAAGAATGTGTGTAAATGCTTTGCTGAATTAGGGCCTATGGGCCTATTCTTGCATGAATAGTTCCTTTGACGTCATCATTGGATTACTCATGTGAGCAAAGGTTGCATGATGGGAGCCCCTACATAGCACACAATTTTTACTTACGATTCCTGCCATTTTTGCACAGAACGCTGATATCTTTCAAAGTAGCTTTCTCGATACAGACGTGGCTATGAGGACTTTTGTAAAGTGTGATTTCTGTTAGTTTGGGACTAGGTAATACGTGTCTAGCATATAGTAAACTCTATATTACTTGGCTTGTGGGGAAACAAGTTTGTAAAACTCTCAGTTCTTACCTGACAAATTGTCATAGACAGAGTTTTACAAAAAACTACAAATTAAGGGCCTTTTCGTGTAAAGATTGACATACATAGTTAATTTTATGCATCTTTGTAGTCCTATTGACTTCAATGGTACAGTACTGCTCATGTGCATAAGTGTTTGCAGAATTGGGACCTTAGCAAAATGTAATTTTTGACTCTACACAAGATTTGGTCTGAAAAAAAAGGAGGGGGGGCAAAAACCTTGTGATGGAATAATGCTGATTTATGGTCACACTTATGGCCTGATCCTGTAAAGACTTATTCATGTGCTAACTTACATGCAAATTGTCTAATTAAAGTCAATTGAACTACTCCTGGTTAAATATTCTGTCACTTTCACAGAAAGTTTTTCTTTGTCCTTCCACAAAAAGAACTTTTTACCTAGAGAAATATCCCCCCTAATTACTTTTATGGACAAGTTTTAAAAGTGTGTAGGTGTGTAGGAACACATCCAAGGGACAATCCCACAGGTTTTGTTTTTGATATAAGTAATCTGAACAATGGATGTGTGTTTGTGTTTGTTTACATTTTTTTCACAGTTCTAGTTGGGAGAAATGCCTTACTTAAAAATTTGCTCAAAAATCAAAGCCTCTTTCCAGTCTCTCAACTTCAGAAAAGCTCAGTGTAGCAAATAAAAGGCTGGAAATTAATGACTTGTTTTTGTGGAAGCCCAGAAATGATTGCAGGCTGCTGTGTGGGTGAAATTTGCAGTGGCTATATTTGGCACCAAGTGTTATACTAACGATTGTCATTTGTCTTAAGACGCAATTGGGGTCAGCTAAGTGATTAAAAAGATTCATATCCCCTACCTCGGCTGTTGTTTTTGAGTCAAGCCTTACCCCTTTTCATCAAACTCTGGTTCTATTACTGTCACTAACAAGTTTGCTCACTGGGAATTATTTCTAAAAGTATAGTCATTGTCAGATTCTGTTAGGTCAAAATTACACTGAGTCAAAGCATACGCAGTTCCAAGGTTTGTGACAGCTGCAGTAGTGATATGGCTCTGTAAGTCGTATAGAAGTTGTAAAAAGTAAATTGTGTTTGATGGGTCAAGTTTAAAAAGAGTCGGCCTCCCTTTTTCCACCCACCAAAATTTCACTTTTGCATCATCAGTATCCTTGTACTTGCACCTTAACTACCTATATGTGGGCATAAACAAGGTGGTTAGAGGGACAAATAATCTGATTTGGTCCCTTAATTCATTTTACAAGCTTAAAAATGATGCTTTCCCTTTATTTTAATAGCAGAATATTAACAAGGGTCTCTTGGGAATCCCCTCCTACAAATGCATGTAATTCATCACATGGTTATGCCCAGTATCCATGGTATTAATATGTGTGTGTATTGTATACGCACACTCACATAATTATGCCTCTAAAGGATGCCTTTTTTTTTTTGCATGGTTTCAGTTATGCACAGTCAATTAATTGTGACCCTTTATTTCTGTACACGGTATAGATTCACTTTTACAGGTGCACACCTGGGGAGCAGAGTTGAGGCATGGGGGCTTGTCCCGCTCCGTCCTCCTGCCTGGTGCTCCTGCCAGGAAGCAGGGTCAGGGCGCAGGGGCTTGCCCACTCTCTGGCTGGAATGCTGGGTGGAGTAGGACAAGCCTCCAACCCCACTCCCCAGCAGGAGGGCCGGGCAGGTGGAGCGGGGAAAGCCCCTGTGCCCCAACCCCACTTCCCAGTTTTGCACATGGGGCCGGAGGGGGGCCTGTGGCCAGAGTGTCCATCGCTCCCCGCAACGCCAGCTGTAGGGGATGAGGGGAGGTGGCCCCGAGCCCTCTTACCCCATCCCGCTGCCTCCTTCCCCCACCCCCATCATTGTTCACTCACCCAAAGTCGGGGCCCACCCAAGTGTCCCATCTCAGCTACGCCACTGCTCCACACTCCCTGGCCTCTCCAGATAACCCAGATGAACCCTCAGAGTTTGGACTTCAAAACATCAGCATTATCATCATATCAAGTTCATCCTCAACATCAGTAAATGTTAGTAGCAAGTTTAAATTTCCTTAAATTTTTTTAATAAAACCTGTATTGGATAAAATAGGGAGGTCATCTTGTGAGCCTGGAACCTAAACCCTTATTTCCCATAGACCCTTGGTATCTTTTTACATGATTTCTATTTGCATGGTGTTTTTTCAAGAACGTAGCCACTGTGTAAATTGAGGCCTGACTTTATATATGCAGTATACGCGCACACATAAGAACCCTGATGTGTGAGCCATTAGTGAATCACTTGACATATTGAAAAAGTCCTGTAATTTTGTTGAGCCTAAAATGGTTTAAAGACTCCCTTGTTAGAGGGAACAATCATTTGGCAGCATTTTAATGGATCCCACTTTTTCACCATTTGTTCCAACAACTAACAATGAATGTAATAAGAACTTTATTCACATGAAGCAATATGAATTTTATGAGATTTCAGTGAATGTGCACATTCATTTCTAGTGTGGCACAAGCCATAGGTCATAATATTTTCTTCATGTTTCATAGAGGACACATGTTTTCTTTAAAACACAGTATTTTAGACAGATATTCACTCTATTTTGGTTTTATTTTTGGACAACTTTTCTAAGAAGAGTTGCAAAAGGCACATAAATCTCTTTCACCTGCAGAAAATAGCCTTTGTGATTACAAAAGAGGCACAGTGGTTGTCACTAAAAGGTCATCATTTGGCAATGGCTACCACACCAAAGTATCTGAGACACAGGAGTATCACTATATATTTAGAACAGGAAAGAACACTATGGTAACTGAAATATATATATTAAACACAGAACTAAATGAACTGCATGTGCAAATGGAAACTTCATTATATCACTGTCAGTATTTTTAGGTGCATTCTTCTATGAACATTTGCCCAGATCCTCAGTTGGTGTAAAGCAGAATAGCTCCGTTGAAGGTCAGATCATCTAATATTTGTCACAGTTTACCCATCTGAAAATGCGGATCAGAATACTTGCCTTCAGACCACAGCAGAGGGTTGAGAGAATTTCACTAGTTTTTGTAAAGGTTTTCATACTCTCAGCTGTGACTTGATCTGTAAGTAGGAAGTGTTATTTGAAGTGTGTGACTTGCAGAATAATTCAATTTATAAAATATTGAACCATACTATTCAAGTCATGGATATGTTTTATATCATTTTGGATTCTCTATGGGTAAGGTCCGCTGTTTAATTTGCTCTCATGCTTGGATGTGCCACATGTGACTTGTCATATCACTTTGTACCATTTAACAGCAACCCAAATTTATAATTCCAGGTGTTATCTTTATCCAGGATCATTAGATTGGAAGTCAAAAGATGTATACCGGTTTATGATAGCTGAGTATATGACCTTGAATGTCTAGATTTAACCTGTGCTGTTTAGGATTATCCTTCTATCCAAACGGGGGAAAAATAAAAGATGAAGGATGTCATAAGAGGGGGGAATGGCAGAGAGTAACTGGGATAATAAAATAAAATGTTCACAAAGTCCAAAACCAAAAGTCCAAAACCTTATTTTTAAAAAAGTTGTCCAAAAATCAAGAGGTTTCTTTTGCTTTTGAAAAATTTGAGTTTATTTCAGCTCATAAAGGGTTTTCTCATGTTATGGTTATACATTTTTAAAATTGCAGTGGGTTTGAAAGTCATGCTCTTCAAATAATACTTTGCACTGGCAGGGCCTAATGCAAAATCCATTCAAGTCAGTGAAAAGTCTCCCATTGATGCCATAGGGCTCTGGATAAGACACATATGGCACTTAGGATCTGAAAGCATTTGTGAATATAAATGAATCCCCAGAAATAAGTCTAGAATAGGGGAATTACACACACATGTATGGCTAAGAAGTTGGATCCCTATTTCACAGATAGATAAACTGTGGCTCACGGCCCACAAAGGGAGCCACTGACCAAAGTCCCCCATCGAGTCAATGGGAAAGATAGAGATAGACGAGAACCCAATATTCCTGATCCTGGTTCCTTGTTCTAATTACAAGTGCATATTCAGGGATAAAATCTCAGAGGTAAGTGGAATTTCTGGCTGCCCGTCTGACACAAGCTTCATAGGGGGAGACTCACATCTCCTTCCTGATTCCTCTAAACTCAAACGGAATTTTGATGCTGATTTCCATGGGAGCAGGATTGGACCCATAATGCCCTGACAGAAAAGCTTGAAGTTCCCATCATTTTGTCTGTACATATGAGAAGCCTAGTCAAGAGATGGATGATATAAACATTTCATTCTGTAATTTGCTTTTTTTAGTCCTGGATTTGAAAGGAAGACTTTTAAAGAGAACCTGGAATAATTTCTCCAAGCCCCATGAAAGAGGAAGAAGAAAAATAGGGTCTCTAGTACAAAGCTGGAAGCTTATGACTAAAGTACAGGTAAAAAGGCATTGTTAACTGCTAACTGCAGTGTCTCATCTAGTACTGAAATGCAATCGTATTAGCACAGGCCTCAGACAAAAGCATCTAAACACACAAACATTTCAAGCACTTCTCTGTGTGTTTTGCCCACTGACCTTTAGGTGTGATGATTAGGTTGAATTTAAGATCAATCTTAGGGCCTTAGGTAACCCCTTGGCAGTTGCTTGGCCTTCTGCTCTCCTTGTACTGCTGGATGGTGGGGAGAACTAATGGCCAACCCTTCTCTTTGTCTTGAGATGGTATACTCAGTTCCCTGATCAGGAGGAGCACCTTTGGTTGGCACCCAGAGAAGGCCTCAGCCCTGTTTACTCTCTGTCTGGCAGTAGCATGGCTGGGAGGAGAGAGGCAGACAGAAAGAAACTAGCCCTCAAAGCTGAGCAATTCTGAGATGGCTCTTGGCAGTGAAGCTGACCACTGATCTCCCCAGGGCGAAGGCCCCAATTCCTTTCTGTCATAAGCAAACTTATGAGTCTCTGGTGACTGCGGGTGCTTTTCCCTGCCCGGGTGGGTCTTCTCTTTGCATTACATGTTTTCTTTCCTCAGGCAAATGCTGCCTCTCTTCCCCTGCCTACTCCTTAACACTGTAGATTCTGGAGCAGGAAACTGAAAGAGAATGCATCTGATGCCAGCAGCAAGTGGAAAGGGACCTACTTCTTCAGACAGGTAGAAAAGAAAATGAAATGGGGGATTATTAGATGTTATAATGAAAACAGACATTGTTTTGGTGCTGGTGGAATGAAAAGCCTGAGCTTATTCTTGAACTCATTCTGACCCACACATATTTAAAAAGTGAGATCAGTGACTACAGCCAAGCTTTACATAACCAAAAATGAAATTCAAAGTCAAGGCTGACACATTCCAGCCCTAACTTGTCTTGTTTTTAATTATTGCCAAGCCTCAGAACAACTTGTGCATATTGCTTATAAAGTATTCTCTGATACCTAAAATGGGATATGCTAGAGACAGGCACATTCATAAAGGCGAGAATAGCCTGGGAGCTATGCATTAGGTTCACATGAATCATATCATTCAGTGAATTGTATCTCTCTGATGGTGAGGAAAATGGTCTCCCTATGTGTTCTGTAATCATATGTCTATATATACACATGTCCAGAAACATTGTTTCACTTTGAAGGTGTAACTCCCCGAAAATTGTACTATTTTCGTGTAGAAAGTTGTTAGGTAAATTTGACACCACCATGACAGGCTTTGGGAAGATTGCCCACATTTCTCTCATGTTGCTGTTCATCTGCAGCTTTTGGCCCAATTCTTTATCCTCTGAAGCTTTAGGTGGCTGGCTATATAATAATGTAAACAATTTGAAGTGATTTGGTGCTAACTGTGAGCCTTAATTGTCTCAAGAAGAAATGTAACCTGCTCAGTAAAATGTTCTGATTTTGTTTATAGATCTGTAGCTAATGACCAGAGTGAAATCCATGACCCTGATGGCACAGAGCCCAACTCTGTATCATTTGGTTTCCATGATGCCTTTATGACTGTCTCATGTGCTAGTTAGTAACTGGGCACGTCCCTGTGGCCCACCACTTCCCACAGCTCCGATTGGCCAGGAACGGCAAGCCATGGCCACTGGGAGCTGCGGGGGGCTGTGCCTGCGGATGGTCAACATCACCAAAATGTCTCATGGCTCACAATCAGATTACCCTGATGGGCCGGTTGCCCACCACTTAGCCTAAAACTAACTATTTAGGCTTTTTTCAGTCTAAGCAAAAGAAAATCAGGAGACTGTGACCATTTTCATGTCACACTGCAAAATAAAGAGAAGAGAAACCTTATTTCTAAAAAAAAAACTTTAAATGGGTCTAAGAGAATTGTGCTGCATTGTGATACAATTGTTATTACCATGTTAATTTTCTATGGCACATTATCATATTATTTTGTTGACTTTCATTTTACAGCTGGGCCCAAGTTGCTAAGTCCAGATCTGTATTTGTGTTCTTCCCAGACTTGGATGTGCTCAGATCCAAGAATGTGTTTTGGTCCATTATAGACATAGAGTACCACCATGAAGGTCATGTTCCAAAATTTGGGCATATACAGCACTGGGGAGTTGGTTTATGTCCCACCCCTCCTTTATTCTTTTGTCAGATATTCGTTTAGGGCTCCATCCAACTCCCATTGAAGTCAATGGGAATCTTTTCCTAACCTAAATCCTGGGGATGGGAAATGGTTCTGGTCAACTGAAACATTTAATTTCCAATTTTTACTTTGTGTATATATATATATATATATATATATATATATATATACACTGTAGCTTACATTTCAAAATGAAAAGCCATTTTGAACCAGAAGTGAAATGTTACAACATTTTAAAAACTTATTTCTGTTGAAAAACATTTGTCAAAATCGACCCTTTCCTGTGAAAAGTTTTGATTTTGACAAATCAGCATATTTGGATGCAAAAAAATTTTGTCAAAAATTTCCCAACCAGCTGTAGAGCAGCAGAATTTAGCTCCAAACTTTCAACAAGCATTTACTTGCGTGGGCTGCATTGTTATTATGTTCCAAATTCTGATACGGGAGCCCATCTGAAAATCTGCAAGAAATGATAATTTTTTTCATTGCTAACAAACACTTGAGAGACCGAGTAATTTATTATGTCAAGGTCCTCTTCTGCACAAGTGGGATATTTCCGGGCTTTGTGTTTCAGGGCTAAACATTGTTTTTTATTCAAGTCATACACAGCATATGAAAGTTTTAATTTCTCAGGGCTCCATTCTTCTAGCTGTTTAATAGAAATGGAGCCCTCTGTTAGAAAATTTGAGAATCCCTGTAATTTAAATGTTAAGCAATGAAGTAGCTTTCTGACATGTTGAAATGATAGGTTTATTGCTGCTTCAGTATGTGGGTGAACTCAATGTTGCTGACTCAGGATTACCTATGTTTTGATTTCCGTGGAGGTAACAACTGTTGTGTGCTGAAGAAGCAGGTGAATGTCAAGTACTTTTACTATAGCACAGCAGTAGATAACATTATTTGAAAGTTATTACATAATTATTTGTCTGTCTTGTGCTTTCCATTTTGGTAGAAACATCAGAAAATGCTGGAAAGTAAGGGACTGTGACCTGTTTTCTATTCTTTTCAAAAAAGAACTTTATATAGGACTCAGCTTTTCAGTATTTTTATATCATTAATCCACAATACCAATGTGGAGTTAGAAAGACAACCTTTAAAAAAAAATAAAGCTTGTCTGTCTTAATGGTACCCACTCTCATGATGTCATCATGAGTCTCATGATATCTGCTGTTTTGTCTTACGGCCCTAGATCCTGGAGTCATATGATTATGTGAGACTCTCAGCTTTCATTTACAAAAAATCTAACCGTCATGACTGCAAAAACTTGAAAAGGCCAAAGGCTAAAAACAAAACAAAACAAAACAAAACAAAACAAAAAGAACAAATAAAAAGAATAATTTATTTTTAAGAAAATCTCATGATTTAATATGCCAGTCTCATGATTTTGAGGGGACTGACTCATGAATTTTGAATGTTTGACAGTACTGGTGCCTTCTTCCCCCTCTTTTGTGTTGTCTCCCCCCTTCTGGGGCTAGTTTGACTCTCTCTTCAGCCTCCCCTCCTCCCTATTTTTGTGCATTTCATTCTCTGCTTGGTTCTATGTTAGTAATTATATGAGCTGAAATGAACTCAAATTTTTCAAAAGCAAAAGAAACCTCTTGATTTTTCCTTCCATGCTACATACTAACTCCAGATGAGTTATCACATATCTTACTAATAGTGCCCCTGTCCTTCTTCCTACTGTTTTGTTACCCCACTTTGTCATGGCTGCTATTTGCTTTTAGGCTCTATGGGGCAAGAAGAGCGTCTCTATCTGTTTTCAGAGTAGCAGCCATGTTAGTCTGTATTCGCAAAAAGAAAAGGAGTACTTGTGGCACCTTAGAGACTAACAAATTTATTAGAGCATAAGCTTTCGTGAGCTTACAGCTTAGAGCTTATGCTCTAATAAATTTGTTAGTCTCTAAGGTGCCACAAGTACTCCTTTTCTATCTGTTTTGTGAGATACTGAGCAAACTTTTGTGTATAGTGATGAATTATTGATAATGATGATGCAGTACTTGAGAGCAGATTATGGTAAATTTCCACTTCCCTCACAGTCCACAGAGCAGCACATCTGTGAAGAGCAATACAGCATAGTAGATCTGAAAGAAAATGACTCAAGGCATTTCAGCTTTAAAAACAAATGCTTTATCAAGTGATTCTGGCTTGAGATTTTACGGATCTTTTTTGTGACAGAAGCTCATGCAAGTGTAGTTAATCTTTTTGTGGAACCACTGTGCCAGACAATTAGGGCCACAGAGTTAACTTGTATTTTCTTATTCTAACATTTATATTGCCTACATTAGCATAAAACAACATCAACAGTTCAAATTTTCTTATAATTTTAGGATTTAATTTTCATTATGATGGCTAAGATCAAGTGTAGTGTTAGCTCAGTACCTGATTCACCTTTTATGTAAGTGAACCATGTGCTTACAGCATGATGGATTTAATAATCTATTTAGGCTTTTCCATCTCTAATTTTTATAATCCTATATACCAATTTGGAAGGTGATCACTCAGAGGTTGAACTGAATGGAAGAACTGTGAGTAGATATGATGTGCTGTTGTAGACATATTATAACTAAAGTGTATATGTTGTTTAAGAATTAGCATCTCACGTTTTTCACAGAAGGGTCACTTAAGCACAATATATCCCAGCGCATCTTGAGAAAACTTTGGAGTGCTACTTGTATTTTGATTATTTTGCAAATATTACTTAGTTGCTTAGGATTTTCTTGCATATGTTCACATCCCAAAAGCAGGTATGACAGTCCCAAATTTTAATTCTGATTTTAATTACATTCCCCCTAACCCACCCGTGCAGAGGCAATGATTTTCAAAAGCAGATATGAATAGCAAGAGTTCCTGTGTACCAATCCCCTCAACTCCAGTATTGGCACTATATCAACTACAGAGAATAGACAACATATGTATTAGCAGAAGTCTGATAATATATAATAAGTCTATCTTAATAAATGTTGCCATGTACAAACAGATTTGAATAACTTTACTTCTTTCATGTCTTCCTTTCAATAAATGATGTAACTGTGTCTCCCTCTTGTGGCATGAAGGGATTATATAAGAGCTTGCTTATTCATGATAGAATTATTGAAGTAATGTGCTCAAGTTAAAATATTGATTCTATGTTTGGCTTTTGATGCGGATTTCTCAACTTGTAGCAATGCTCAGTTTGCAGGATGTTTATCTTACTTGTTCTTTCCTATGTAGAATTCAGCAGGTACAATGAAATCTTTTAGATAAACATTAAACAATAAGAACTCCACAACTTTTCTACTATCCCTCTAAATTAAATACAGTCCTTTAGTTTAACAAGGGTAACTCTGAGCTTTCTGACATAGCCATATTAGCAGCCATAATAGTCTGTATCTGCAAAAAGAACAGGAGTACTTGTGGCACCGTAGAGACTAACAAATTTATTAGAGCATAAGCTTTCGTGGGCTACAGCTCACTTCATCAGATGCATAGAATGGAACATATAGTAAGAAGATATATATACATACAGAGAAGTTGGAAGTTGCCATACAAACTGTGAGAGGCTAATTAGTTAAAATGAGCTATTATCAGCAGGAGAAAAAAACTTTTGTAGTGATAATCAAGATGGCCCATTTAGACAGTTGACAAGAAGGTGTGAGGATACTTAACTTAGGAAAATAGATTCAATATGTGTAATGACCCAGCCACTCCCACATATTGAATCTATTTCCCTAAGTATCCTCACACCTTCTTGTCAACCGTTTAAATGGGCCATCTTGATTATCACTACAAAAGTTTTTTTCTCCTGCTGATAATAGCTCATTTTAACTAATTAGCCTCTCACAGTTTGTATGGCAATTCCAGCTTCTCTGTATGTATATATATATCTTCTTACTATATGTTCCATTCTATGCATCCAATGAAGTGAGCTGTAGCCCAAGAAAGCTTATGCTCTAATAAATGTGTTAGTCTCTAAAGTGCCACAAGTACTCCTGTTCTTTCTGAGCTTTCTGTCTGCTAATTTCTCATTCAGTCCCAACTCCTGAAGTTACATGATTATATGAGAAATTCATTTAAAAAAGCCGGGGGGGGGGGGGAAGAGACCCTAAAGGCTCAAAAAAGATGGCAAATAAAAAGGAAACCAAAACTTCTGATCACTTTTTGGCATCTGATTCATTTTTTGAATGCTTGAGGTTGGTTATATTGTTCACTAAACAGCATACATTACCTCCTCTACTCCCTCTCTCCCATATTCAGGCATCTACACAAGGTTTGAGTCTACACTGATTCTTGTACCTTGTGTAGTGATTTATGCTGGTCCTAAGTAGGTGTATACAAATACTGGAAGTCACTGGAGGACCTGATAGTTGTGGGCTTATCTTGATATGTGAAAAATCTTCAGAAGTTGGAAGCTGGCCAGAGAAGTGAAAATGGCCACAGCTAGTAAAGATCCGGAGGTGGGAGTGGAAGGAAAGCAGTTTGGAAAGGCTCTTGATAGGTTCCATGGTATAATAAAGGTGCTATATTGTGAGGTGTTTAGGGCACGCAGCTTTACATGGGAGACACTTGACACCTTGCAGGGCTTGTCCCTGGTGGTATGTATCCACTGAAATCCAAGATGTAATTGCAGCTTACGTATGCAGACCCATGCTAACATGACTAAAAATAGCAGTGTAGATGCAGTAGAAAGGGCTAGCAACATGAGTCAGTATCCAGATTCTGAGTTGGGCTTGGATAGCCCTCACTGTAGCATCTACCCTGCTATTTTTAGTCAAACTAGCATGGATATAGCTATATATATAATGCAAGTATGTCCACCTGAGCTGCAGTCACACCTCAGTATAGACATATCCTAGGTTCCAGTCAATTAGCATGTGCTCAAAGGTTTCAGAGTAGCAGCTGTGTTAGTCTGTATTCGCAAAAAGGAAAAGGAGTACTTGTGGCACCTTAGAGACTAACAAATTTATTTGAGCATAAGCTTTTGTGAGCTACAGCTCACACAGTTGTTTGTTCTCCCATTCCTAAGATATATGATGACAAGATACCCTTTTAATTATAAGAGGGAGACTATAGATATTGGGGAAAAAAAGACTTTAAAATATGTGCAGATCTATGTTCTGCATTAGTTGTGGGTAGTTTAAAAAAAATCTAATGAAGCATTCCAGGTAATACTGTCAATTTCTTGCATTTCACTCAGTTTGGGCCACAGTTTAGTCAGTTTCATTTTTTTTTCTGGTCAGTTTCATTTTCTAGTTCCTATGCCCAAACACAAACTTGCAATGCTATTCTAAAAGCTGCAGAAGAATGTTTTAAAAAAGGAGTAGACAGGTTGTCATATGGTGCTGTCACGTTGAGAGCAGGGAAGGCTGGGAAACCCTCTTCAGGACATAATGTAAGAGTTACTAGAGGGAAGGCTCTGTGGAAGGAATGACCTGCAGCCACTGCAGTAAGTGGTTTAGAGCTTAGGAAGGGCCAGTTTGCAGGTATGAGTTGAGCCTTTCTTTTCTTTTAACTGGGATTGCTGCTTATATCCATTCTGTCCTTGCAATTCTTGAACTCTGGAATGGAGATGAGTCTGTCACACAAGATTTCCAGGGCCCATGACAACATGTAAAAGCAGGTATCATGCCCTACATCCTTATCTGTACCTTACCAGCATCCAGTCCCCAAATGTACTTCTCCTTTGTCTTTTCCTGCCCTGCTCCCATTTTTTTCAAATGGACTTACAGTATTACCCACCCCAATTGTACAAAAAACATAAGTCAGGCTGCAAATAATAAAATTGTCCAAAATATTAAAATAGGTGCAGTACAACCAAACAAAAATATAGTATAATGAGGATATCAGCACAGAATTTGGATCCAGAGGAATTTAGAAGGTTGATTCAATAACTTGTGATGCTGAGGATTTAAGCCGTCTTGCAGCAAATATTTCCAGTTGTATGTGAGCCAGCTTGACTTTAAGATCCCAGGTCAAGTTTGCCAAGTTCGCAGTTAGGGGAAAAAACCACGTTTTAACTTGCAGATTGAACATGTTTGATCTGGAGTCACTGAGACACAATAAACCATGAGGCCTATTATGCCATTTTTGCTATTTTTTTTTCTAGACAGCTGCTCTTTAAATTCCAACTCAACCTCCACCATTTATCAGTATGAAGCCAGCTCTGTTTAGCATTGGGAGGGGCAGCCATAATGCAATGCCACCTAAATTCCACTGGGTGGCAGCTAAGCTTCTTGTCAGGTGAGAGTGAATGAATTCCTGTTCTGTAGAAGAAAGACATTACAGTCACCAGGGCAATACGTGGACCAGCCAGAAGATTCTTTTAAACATCCCAGGAGTCAACAATTGCCCTTTTCAGTCTCAGTTACCCTCTGCTTACCCTGGTAAGATTGGTTTATCTCTGATTATCCCTTTTTTTCCTCTTCCTAATGACAAAGATCCTTCAAATCTCAGTCCCCATGCGGTGTATTAATTAAATCATAGTAAGGATATGCAATCTACATCACTACCCTTACAATTCTAGAATCCCTGATTTTATTAAAAAAGGAATATGGTCACATGAAAACATTTTCTGCCCACATAATTTGACAGGCCCTGCAGAGTTGCATGCACACTAAATTAAGAACCGGGAAACCATAATTAGGTGCATTCCAGAATGTTTCCCTCAGCCTCATATTGTTGGGCACTCTAAGATACTACTGAAGGAATTAAAATTCACCCTGAGATGAAAGATGACACTTTTGAAATGAGTGGTGGGTGAACCTCCAAATTCTCTGACTGCAGTCAGACCACCATCTACTCTGCTGTGATCAGTTCAGCTCTTACAAGCTAAAGAGGGATAGGGACAGGTTGGTATTAGAATGGGAAACCTCCAAGGAACATCTAGCTGCTGTTGCTGGAAGTGATGATAGTGGTACACTGGGTGGCACTCTTCTTCTTCTGCTCCAGTGTGGTACTCATGCACTGTGCTGCTGGAAACGCTCTCCTGAAAATGAGGTGAAACAAAGGACTTCATTATGTAGGATCATGAAATTGATACTTTTCTTAATATTAGGTGTCACTGTTTTAGAGTAACTGCACTTTTACTCTCATGTGGTTTGCTCAAGGAGTGCTCCCAGGTCTTAAACATCTAGCCATCACCTCTCTCTGGGCAGGCATTCACATCCTGTTCCCTTCTGACCATGAGTTTTAGGCTGCAACCCTGTGCTCTTTAATGTGGTTATCCCTAGCAGGTGTAACCAAGGACCAGGCCCTTGGTCTTTGGCTACTTTCCAAGGATAATGACAGTGATATGAAAGTCAGAGGGGATGTAGGACAAAGCTGATCGCCATATTTGGGGTCAGGAAGGAATTTTCCTCCAGGACAGATTGGCAGATGCCCTAGGGGGTTTTCGCCTTCCTCTGCAGTGTGGGGCACGGGTCACTTGATGGAGAATTCTCTGCACCTTGAAGTCTTTAAACCACGATTTGAGGACTTCAATAGCTCAGACATAGGTTAGGGATTTGTTACAGGAGTGGGTGGGTGAGATTCTGTGGCCTGCGTTGTGCAGGAGGTCAGATTAGATGATCATAATGGTCCCTTCTGACCTTAAAGTCTATGATTCTATGATATACCAGAAACTCAAACAGCTCTTTCAAAGCATACAGAGAAAACATAAAAGAATAAGAGATCTAGACACATATTAAACATATCAGAAGTCAACCATCAGTCCAGACCCTGGAAGGTTCAAACCTTTCTAACTCCTCAGCAAAGTTGGTCCCCCTCCCTTGGATCAAAGGTCAGGTCTATTTTCTGAAATAAAAAGAAGACCACTGTGTTAGTTCAAGCTGGCCCTTTGTACCCCAAGTACTTTTTTTGCGTGCGTCTCAGCCTTCAGAAACCAGGTAAAATCAGTCAGAGCCCCTTTTCCCACAGGAGGCCAAGCTTAAAGGCTGGGTATCTGCATAACCAGCATGGAGATTTTGCATTAATCACCTCTTAGTGCTCCCAGATTCTGCAGAAAAATCCCCCTAGTGAGCCAGGAAAACACAATTACATATCAAATGTATTAGCACAAGGGGCTGAGGATATTCTATGGCTCATACTGTCTGCCCCTTTCTCAATATAATGGTCTTTGAAGTTTTCATGCTTTCCATGTAAAATACAATAATCTCAGATAGGCCTGTGTTTGTCATATCTGTCACAGCAGAGATATTAATCTTGGTGTCCTGGCCACATTACAACAAGGATAAATATGTTTTGCCTGCTTAAATTTCCCCTGTATTTTCAATTGGACACAGTATTCTTCTTTTTTGCTTCTTGGCGGGTATGATGTTGTTTACATAGAGCTGTGTATCATCTGCATACTTCTGACACTTCAGCCATTGTTTTACCATTCAGATGTTGAATAATATGTGGGACAAGACTGAGCCTTGTGGAATGCAAGGGAAGGGATCTGGTCTAGAGGGAGAGTTGTCCATAATAACCATCTCCATTTTATCTGGGACAGATGTCCTGAGCCATTTCAGGCCATGTCCATTCACTTCAGTGCTTCCTGGAGGCAGGACAAGAGTATTTGGTGATTAGTGGTGTCAGATCCCAAATAGAAGTCGCACAAGGCAAGTATGGATGTAGTTCTCTTGTCTATGATGAGGAAGAGGTCATCCACCAGAGCAACAAATGCTACTTCCATAGCATGCCCTGCCTGGCCTGAAGCTTGATCGAGAGGGATCCAGGATACTGGCAGCGAATGTTGGAGACTGTTTTGCTTGTGTCTCAATAACCTCAGTTCGAAAAAATTAGACACTGAGTGGTAGTTTGGGAGGTCTCTGGAAAAGTCATGCATATACGGCACTATTTCCCAGCTTTCTTCATGCCTAGCCAAATTGATGCCTGAGAAGCTGGCCAAAGCTGAACCCGGGTAAGATTAAGAGGATACTGTTACAGAGAGGGAAGCTTTTTAAAGAACTTGCCTCCTCTGTAATATTCATTACTGTCCAGGGCATCTACTATGAGATATTAAATAGGTCCAAAGCCTTTAGCTCTCCTTGGTGCTTTTGAGTACAAAAATAACTATGCTGCAAAAAATGTCCAGTTGTGACTGACCAGAAGGTGACCACCCATCCTATCCAATGCATATGATGCAAAGCAGCCCTGAAGCTGTCAGATCTGTCCCCCGGAAGATCTTCCACAATGCAGGAGGAACCTGAGGTGGTGTACAGACATTTTAGTGGCTTTTAAGCCAACCCCTTCCCTGCTACTGGCAAAGAGGAAATGGCAAGGACATCCTTACACCTTCATGATTACAGGCAGCTGGACTGGCCTTTGGGCTTTTCTAGTGTGCACCAAGGAGCCCAGCCTAGCAAAAGCGGCCTCAAGACTGGGTAGGTAGGGTTTAGAGCTACCTCTGCACTCCCTCCTTAGGTTCCTCATATCTAGGAATAAAGCCAGATGTTCTGGAAAAGCTTAAACTGGTACAAAATACAGTTCATCTCCTACAGGTCTCTGTGAACATGTCATCCTGGTGCTCTGCTGTCTGCATTGGCTTTCCAATGAATACAGAATCCAGTTCAAGGTCTCTTCCCCTGACTTTCAAAGCCCTCACTGGGATTGGCCCTGGTTATCTGAGATTTGCTTCCATGACTATGACCTCCAACAGTGTTCCAATGGAACAATGAAAGTGTTCCCAAATATTAGGAGTTTGTGAGTGCAGGAGACAGAATTTTCACAGGAATTCAATCTAGATTATGGAACTCCCTCCTAAAAGAGATAAGGATAACCAGATAATTCAGCATGTTCAGAATCAAATGCAAAAATCATTTATTCAACTTAGCTTTCTCTTCAAAAACTCCTACAGACACCCACTCACATATACAAACCCCTTTAATCTAATCAAATTATTTTTCCAATAGGATGAGAAGGAAGGAAGAGAGAGCAATATTGTTATTTCTATTTTTAATACTTGGGAGACGATCAGTTTCTGTAATGATTCTGTGTGACATTAAAGAGCTTTTCCATTCTAACTCAGAATCTAACTTCTTAACTTGTTCCCTCTGTGTGTGCGCATGCATGCATGTGTATGTATATATTTCTCTTACCTACTTTGTATGAATCTTGTGAGGATTGATTTTTGTAAAGTGCTTTTGAGTTGCTTAAATGGAAGGTATGGCTATTATACTAATATCACTAGTAATCAGGACCATATCAAAACCTTTTTGCTTAAAAGATTTTAAAATACTCCTCCTCTCTTCCCCAGTACTCCCTACTTTTAACATACCCATCTTCTGTTCATTTAATCCTCATCTCATATCTGTGTTTCTTTTCATGGACCGTTCAGAATGGAACCAGTTTTGGGAAAGCCTTTGTATTTGACTCTTTCTCTCTGATAGCTACCTAATCTTTTAAAGGGCAGCTACTCCCTCTCCACTACGTATCATTTTGGCAGGCAACTAAGGGAGGAGGAGCCTGTTCTTTAAAGGCTTTGAAAGTGCATTGTTACAAAAAATAAATAATTAAAGCAACAAGCCTTTTAATAGGCTTTTGAACAATAATTCCTTCCACTGCCCTTTGGCTCATTGTGTTGCTGGCTCTTTTTTATTATTTAGATTAGTGTGTATTTTAAAAAGTTAAGTTTTAAGCAATTAAGGGTTTATCTGATGTTAAAAAAATGTTGCACTAGCAGTTGGTTCTGGGAGCACATGCATGGTCACCTGGCAGAAGCAACCTACAGGAGGCACATCAGAGGTCCAGGATAGGTGCCAGTGAAAGACCAAAACAAAAGCATCCGCATCATTTGTTTCTGGTTAAGTACTTTAGCATGAGGCTCACTACTGGAGTGGTTTACCCAGCTTTTATCTATTTGGAATTCAACCTATGCGCAACGCAAACCCCTCCCCCCATCCCACCGCCCCACTACCACCTCAAAGAAAAGCAAGTTAATTAGGTGGATGGGGGAAGCATGAGTTTTTTATCTTCCTTTGTTTCATTTTTACAACCTGATGACAGCATTTGATTGGTTGGTAGCTAACACTAGTCCTGAAGCTGTTAAACAACCGTCTAATTGTACACTGTGTGGCACACTCCATAGTTGATTTTTTTTAATGCCAGTTATATTTTGTGAGCAGCCAGAAAAGCATTTTCTTTTCCTTTTTGTTTGCCAGTTCTGCCTGCAGTCCACAGAGGATTCTACAGAAGACTGGCAATTCCAGCTAGGATTCTCTGAATGAATAATTACTATATTTTTTGCATGGTTTCATTTCCCTGTTTGGGGAGTGTGTGTCGGGGTGTCCTTGCCGTTCAATGGGTTATTATGTTGACATATCAGCTCTCATGTGACCAGCATTTGGTGGATAAACATCAAAGCTTAAACCTTCTGACCCTCACACACCATACAGTCCTAGGACAACGCCAAAAGTTTTGTAATAGTAGGAACGCACACCATGAATATTTAGTGTATGCTCCAGTATAAATAGAGTGTAAGAGCTACATAGCAACAAGTTTTACAATTTTGGCCTGACTTGGTTGTGTCCATTTTTGGAGTGCCCAAATGAGACAATCTAGATCCTCACTTTCCTGTTTGACTTCATTCAAGCTGCTGGTGCTTCGTGGCGAAGGAAAACTGAGTCTCAGAGTCTCAAAAATGGAGGTACCCAATATCAATAGACCCTGAAAATTGGGGCCATACTGTTTTAATTTGAAAAATATGGGAGGATGACAAAATTCTATGCTAAGGTAAATGTATGCAGCGAACATTAAAGTCAGAAGAATTGTATAGAAATATCTGAGGGAAGAATTGGACCCAGACTGTATATGAAGTGAAATAAATGAAATTAGGCTCCTCAGAGTATCAAAAACATTTCCTCTTTTGGATCTAGTTTTGTTGTTGTTATTGGTACTTTTTTTTACAGTGCTAGGTACCTCACAACGATTGGTTAAAAGGTCATGATCCCTCCCCAAAGAGTTTACAAACTCAAATTCTGATTCTGCCATAGGAATTGTGTAGTTAGACATTTTCTCTTGTGTGAAGTGTCATTGAAGTCAATGAGGAAGTTTTTAAACATGGAGGTAAAGCACATATGTAAGTGTGTTCATGGACATCCGATGCATCTGATGAAGTGAGCTGTAGCTCACGAAAGTTTATGCTCAAATAAATTTGTTAGTCTCTAAGGTGCCACAAGTATTCCTTTTCTTTTTGCGAATACAGACTAGCACGGCTCCTACTCTGAAACCTGAAATATGATAATTGCTACATCTTATTCTTATGTTGTTCTCTCACATGCCTAGAAGTAACAGGTGTTATGTAATACCTACCTTAGTTATCTTCAAAAATATAAGTCAAACAAAAACATTTATTACTACTAGCCAAGTGTAGAAACATGTGTCTTACAGATCAAAGCTAAAAAGAAATAAGTGGGGGCTGGGGGGAGAAGTGGGAGGGGATTGATTTCTGCTGCTGGTCATTAGAAGAATGGAACTATAAATGTAGTAATGACAACAAAGTTCTGGATCTTGCCATTGATGGAAAATGGTCATTGTCCATGAGTTATTCTGAGTGTAAGGAAGTTTTTTCAGAGCAATTTAGCATGGTGAAGTCTACTGATCACTGTGCTGGAAGAGTTGAATAAAGCAGTTCTGTTAATCATTTCCCATGTGTAACTTTGTGACTAGCAGGGGACAAGTCCCTGAAGGCTAGAAAGGCGTACATAAAAACAGAGAGAGAGACAAGCCCTTGCAAAGTTAAGAATACTTGAAATGATTGAGATTATTTAAAAATAAATGTTTAAAAAGACAAGTGCCTAAACTAGAACCCAAGATTTGATCTTCCCCAAACTTTAGAAGGGATTTTGCTGTGAGAGCTCACCTGTATAATGAGACAAATCAGAATGCTGGATCTGAAATTTCATGCCCACCTGAACTTTCGGAGCACTGAAAATCCAAACTTGGGTTTGAATTTTGTATCTAAGGCCTCTTTCTTTAATGTGCCAAAGTGAAACACCAAATCCAAGCATCCTGAATTTTGGGATGGAGGGTGGAAAAGGGAAGAAATGGCATTAAAAATCTGGTTCTGAATTTTACAATGAGGCCTTGTTGATGTAATAAGCCTACTGGAACCCTGAACACCTAAGTCTGAGCTAACACATCTGAATCCAGACATAAAACTTGTTCAAAATTTTCAGTTGAGGCCCATTTCTGGATGAAACATTTCAGATAATAAAAGTAAACATACTACAGGGACTACAAATCTGTTTTTGGCAAGCAAAACTTACAATGCAAGACTGGAGTTCTGAATCGGAGATGATAAAGCAAGAAACCATAATGTTAAGACAGATAAAAAAGTAACACCCCCCCCCACCCCGTCCTGTTTTCCTCCACACACTCACAAAGTTGTTTACAAAAGTGCCTTGTAGTGACTGGTGGTGGTGTCACTCTGTTCCATGCCCCACAGCTATCACCGGGCCTCATGGGAGATGTGACTACAGCTTAGGACATGGGACCGTTTGTTCACTCACTTTCTGTGAAAAGAGTTTTGAAATGTGTTTTGAATAGACAGCATTTTCTTTGTGTAGTTGGTAAATAACACAGAGCAAAGTTAGTCAGCAAGTTGCATAGCTTCTGCATTCTGATTCTTTGGAGCCCTTTTGTACCAAGCTTGGCAGGATGTTTTTAACAGAATGTGACCTCATTGGGATACCAGAGGTAAGGAAAAATAAAATATTGGGGTGGTTGTGGAATATTTTGTGTAGAGCTGACAGAAAATATTGTTTCAAAACGTTTCATGAGAAGAGGATGGTTTTACTGCAATCAAGTCAACATACTGTACAGAAGAAGCAATGTATTTTGTTTGTTTGTGAGTTATAATCTGTCATAAGTAGATTCTGTACTTCCATGCTTTAAGATAAAAGATACTGATTTGCAAATCTCATTATGATAATATAGTTGCTAAAAGACCTAATATTTATGGTAAAACTCCAATATATTTTGTTTGCAATTTTAGAAAAGAATAAGGAAATTGGACCCAGTTGTTTGTAAAAGACTCAAAAACAGCAGCGCAAGAATCAAAGCTGTGGAAAAAACAACAAAACTAGAAGACAATGACCTATTGGACAACTGTACAAAGTCACCAGGTAAAGGTAAGAGAGAGAGAATTGACTGCTGTGCTTTGACTAAGTAAAATCATGTACAGGATGTCAGTAACATACATTTTGCTATGGAACCAAGACTTGTAGTTTTGACACTACCTGGACTAATTTGGATCTAGGGCAAATCATCCTGGGGAATTATCCTCCCAAGTGTTTACCCTCTATATGAACACCCCCTTTTCTCCCTCTGCTGGTCACCCAAGGAGCAACACTGATATTAACTGCAAAGGAAGTCAGTTGCTTTTCTTCTGAATTCAGAGGAAAGTGCGGACTGTTGCTGAATCTTACTGATTTTGTTATTTGTTGCAGCCATTTCTAAAGCATTCATCATCATAGTATCTGGTGATGCTAGATTCAGATGAGATAAGCAGGAAAAAAGAGATAAATTCAGATATGTAAAAAGTTAAGGGGGAAATAGTTTTCATATAAATAGTGCTAAAGTGGCTGAAATGTTTAGTTGTACTGTATGGGATTTCTTTTTAGATTTTGCTAGCAATCTGGATTATCCATTTGTGTTTAGGATCTAAAAAGTGTGAACAGAGGAAAACTGCATCTATTGTTACACATCAGAAACCAAATAGATAGGCATGATCTTGAGAATTTCAAATGGTCATTTTACTTGCCTTTATATGAGGCCCCAAACATATTCACAATGTGCACTGGACTTTATTCTATACACAGACAGAACAAGACTTCACAATACTTGCACTGAACTTTTTTTCCCAGCAAACACAGGTGACTTAAAAAAAAAACAGCTCTCTTGGACTCATTGATAGATTGGCTGGGGAGCAGTGTGAGAAAATAAAGTTCTCGTGAGTCATAAAACTATTATTCATAGCTGAAGACTTATATAACAAAGAAGTCTAAAAATAGCCTTAGAAAATTGGAAAGTTTCGCAGCATTAGTGTCGCAGATACTGAAAATGTTTTTTGTGGTAAATGAGCATGGAAAAGTTTGCTAGTTTACTTATTCTGAACTTGGGCTGTTTTTTACTGTAAAGCACAAAGGTCTAAATATAGCTGAGAGACTCAATAAGTAGACCAGTGACAAATCATGTGTAGTGAGAAGGCTGAAGTAATCACATCCCTGCTTTCAATGGGACATGTTAATGATTCTGATTTGATAGAGCATTTGTAGTGATACTTTTATAACATCAGACTTGCTGCTGAACTTTGATCCACTGGTGTGTAGTAGATAAGGGCAGATAGTAAAGTTGCCAGCTCTGTTCTAATTAGAGCAAACAATTCAGCAGAAGAGGGTCCTGGAGACGAATGTGTTATGTAAAATGGAAATCTGTCAAATATGAATGATTGCAGATAATGAATATATAATCATGGATCAGGGTCCTGCAGTGCTTGGCATTGTACAAAAACATAAGAAAAAGGTGGTCCATGCCTCAAAAAGCCAAAATGCTTATGATGTATATATAAGATGAGAGACAGCTTGTGGATACAACACACCAGATAGTAAGATGAACAAGAAATTGTTGCCAATAAATAAACCACACTTAAATACAATCAAAATAGTATCATGGAAGTTTGTGTTGTTAATACATTTATACCAACTGTAATTGCAGTGTTATTAGATTTGGTTTTAATCTCTTTGCTTTAGTAACTGCATTACAAATGGTTTAAAACTCTACTTCCTCTTACATTTCTTTCCTTGGATGTGTGATGACTAATACCCTGCTATGCTACAGCCAGTTCATTTTATCAAACTCAACTCTGAACAGAGGTAAAAAGTTCAGCAATAATAGGCTAAATTTGGCTGGTTCAATATTTTTGGAGCTTACAGTGGATAAACCAGTAGAGGTCAGTGCAGAGTGCTGAAATGGAAGTATAACTGCTAGATAAAAAGAAAAGGAGTACTTGTGGCACCTTAGAGACTAACAAATTTATTAGAGCATAAGCTTTCATGAGCTACAGCTCACTTCATCGGATGCATTTGCTTTTTTTTTTTTTTTTACTCTATACGGCTAAAGTGAGCTGTAGCTCACGAAAGCTTATGCTCTAATAAATTTGTTAGGCTCTAAGGTGCCACAAGTACTCCTTTTCTTTTTGCGAATACAGACTAACACGGCTGCTACTCTGAAACCTGTGATTATGCAAGGCACTGAATTTAGCCGTATAGAGTAAAAAAAGCAAATGCATCCGATGAAGTGAGCTGTAGCTCACGAAAGCTTATGCTCTAATAAATTTGTTAGTCTCTAAGGTGCCACAAGTACTCCTTTTCTTTTTGCGAATACAGACTAACACGGCTGCTACTCTGAAAACTGCTAGATAGTAAAACACAGTGTTTTATACTCCCTCTCTAGTCTCCAACTGTAACTCTTTAAAAATCTGTTAAAAGAAAATAACTTAAACTAAATGTTTCTGTCTTCTCCACCAAGGTAGATTCAAAATACTTGGAGGATAATGTAATAATGACAGAACACTTACATAAAATTTTTTAAGGAATAGCAATGACATGTGTATTGTAGCACAGGACAGCTTGCAATGAGGCACTAGATTTATTATTTTGTGGGATCATTGTAGGGGCCAGCTTGTAATTCTTTTTTACAAACTTTTTTTCTGGGAAAGTATAGAAATTTAGGGCTGGAAGGGATCTCAGGAGATCACTAGTCCATCCCCCTGCACTGAGGCAGGATTAAGTATACTTAGACCATCCCTGCCAACTATTGTCTAACCTGTTCTTAATATAACCTCAGTTAGCTGACTGTCTTGCAGGGCAATGGTGGGAGGCATAGAATAATTCTTCAGAATCAAGGTTTCAGATAATACATGACATTTTCAATTAAATTAACAAATAGGGGTCATGATCCTGTTTCAAGTAGCAGAGAATTTGGATAAGCAAGATTGAACAATGTTCTTAAAATGCAGTATGTAAAATCTAAGTATGTTTAGTATCACTTTTTCAAGCTGTTCTTTGCTCATGGTTTCCTTTAATGATCTAAAGTAAGATAAGAGAATCCTCCAATTCTAACAAAGGCTTTACATGTGCAAAGATCCTGCAATGTACAGTCGCCACATAAAAGTTCATTTCTGAAGGACTTTTGTTGAAGCTGCTTTCTATAGATCTAGAAAGTGCCACCCATATGTTGCCTGTTTTGTTTCTTTGTTATTTTTACTAAAGTTTTTGAAAAGCAGTTTGCTATAAGTTGTACTTTGTGATTCTCAGAGAAATTGTACAAATATAAACAAAGAGGGATAAAAAAAAACTCTGGAAGGAAGTGTCCTCTCAAAAAGGTGGGATTTTCAGAAGCACTCTTGCTTAGCATTGGTCTAACTCTGCACTCCATGCAGTCAGTGAGAGTGTTGCCATGGGGAAGTTTACCATTGACTTCACTGGGTCCAGAGCTATGCTAACACTGAACACTTTTGCAAATTCTACCCATACTAATTAATAGTATGATCCTGTGATGTACTAAGTACTATTACTTTCCATTGATTTGGGTGAGAGTATTCAGTACTCAGCACCTCTGAAAACCATGATATTTTTATTTATGTACCTACATGTGGATTTAGATGATAGTTTCAGGCATCCTAGACTGAACTTTGGCCTATGGTCCTATGATCAAAACTGTATAATGCTTAATTGGATTTTGGAGACTGCATTTGCTGAGGTAAAATATTCCATGCATTTTGACTTTGTAAGTTATTTTAGCAGGGTTTTTTGTTTTGTTTTGTCAAAAGCTGGTTGCAGCCACAAGTACTTATGAACTTTGTAACTCATTCTGGTGCACATTTTTGTTACACACCGTTAACAACAGGTGACCTACTCATGTGAAAAGCTCTACCGTCTGTGGCAGAAATGTGACAGGCTGTCATTGGGGAGTGATTACCTGCAAACTTTACAAGAGATTCCAACAAATGAGCTTTATGGCTTACGCTGGTTGCTTATGGGGCACCAGTGATAATTGCACAATTGACCTTTTTTGTGTGTGGGTTGCCTCCCATTGTGTCGCCTTGTGACCTATGTAAAGGCCACGGCACAATGAAAGATATTAGATACCACTAGATTCCAGGTTTCAGAGTAGCAGCCGTGTTAGTCTGTATCCGCAAAAAGAATAGGAGGACTTGTGGCACCTTAGAGACTAAGGTGCTCAAATAAATTTATTCATCTCTAAGGTGCCACAAGTCCTCCTATGCTTTTCACTGGATTCCAGTGGTCAGTCCAGTGTGATAAGTCAACTTTGTTATGCAGACTGTCCCCTTAAATACACTGGGTGAAATCCTAGCCCCACTGAAGTCAGTAGAAGCTTTGCCATTGACTTCAGTGTGGCCAGGAGTTCTCCCATGGTTGTTTAACACCTTTTCTTTGTGAAAAGAAACAATCATCTTGGAAACAGTCAATATTCTTCTCTAAGGAGGGCACAAGTGCAGGTAAATGAGCAATAAATCCTCTGCTTTCAGAGTAGCAGCCGTGTTAATCTATATTCTCAAAAAGAGAAGGAGTACTTGTGGCACCTTAGAGACGAGCAAATTTATTTGAGCATAAGCTTTTATGAGCTACAGCTCACATCATCGGATGCATTCAGTGGAAAATACAGTGGGGAAATTTATAGGGTATGTCTACACTATGAAATTAGGTCGAATTTATAGAAGTTGGTTTTGTAGAAAGCGTTTTTATACAGTCGAGTGTGTGTGTCCCCACACAAGTGCATGTAGTCGGTGGACTGTGTCCACAGTACCGAGGCAACAGTCGACTTCCGGAGCTTTGCACTGTGGGTAGCTATTCCACAGTTCCCACAGTCTCCACCGCCCATTTGAATTCTGGGTAGAAATCCCAGTGCCTGATGGGGCTAAAACATTGTCGCGGGTGGTTCTGGGTACATATCGTCAGGCCCCCGTTCCCTCCCTCCGTAAAAGCAAGGGCAGACAATCGTTTTGCGCCTTTTTTCTTGAGTTACCTGTGCAGACGCCATACCCCGGCAAGCATGGAGCCCGCTCAGCTAACCGTCACCGTATGTCTCCTGGGTGCTGGCGGACATGGTACTGTATTGCTACACAGCAGCAGTTTATTGCCTTTTGGCAGCAGACAGTGCAGTATGACTGGTAGCCGTCGTCGATGTTGTCCTGGGTGCTCTTTTAACCGGGCGCCTGGGCAAACTTGGGAGTGATTCAGCCAGGTCATTTCCCTTGTTTCGTCTCATGGCGATTGAGTCCTACCAGAAGTGCACTGTCTTTTAATTTGCAGCTAGCAGAAGATGATGGCCAGTAGTCATACTGCACCGTCTTCTGCTGAGCACCCAGGAGGTGACGATGGCTAGCGGTCGTACTGCACAGTCTGCTGCCAGCATGATGTATAAAGATAGATGAAGTGGCTCAAAACAAGAAATAGACCAGATTTGTTTTGTATTCATTTTCTCCTCCCTCCCTCCCTCTGTGAAATCAACGGCCTGCTAAACCCAGTTTTGAGTTCTATCCTTGAAGCGGCCAATCAGTTTCTCGCAAAGCCACCCCCTTTGTTGATTTTAATTCTCTGTAAGCCAACCCTGTAAGCCATGTTGTCAGTCGCCCCTCCCTCTGTCAGAGCAACAGCAGACAATCGTTCTGCGCCTTTTTTCTGTGCAGACGCCATACCACTGCAAGCATGGAGCCCGCTCAGATCATTTTGGCAATTAGGAGCACATTAAACACCACACGCATTATCCAGCAGTATATGCAGCACCAGAACCTGTCAAAGCGAAACCAGACAAGTAGGCGACATCAGCACAGTGACGAGAGTGATGAGTACATGGACACAGACTTTTCTCTCAAAGCACAGGCCCTGCCAATGTGGGCATCATGGTGCTAATGGGGCAGGTTCATGCAGAAGAACGCCAATTCTGGGCTCGGGAAACAAGCACAGACTAGTGGGACCGCATAGTGTTGCAGGTCTGGGATGATTCCCAGTGACTGCGAAACTTTCGCATGCATAAGGGCACTTTCATGGAACTTTGTGACTTGCTTTCCCTTGCCCTGAGGCGTAAGAATACCAAGATGAGAGCAGCCCTCACAGTTGAGAAGCGAGTGGCAATAGCCCTGTGGAAGCTTGCAACGCCAGACAGCTACCGGTCAGTCGGGAATCAGTTTGGAATGGGCAAATCTACTGTGGGGGCTGCTGTGATGCAAGTAGCCAACTCAATCAAAGATCTGCTGATATCAAGGGTAGTGACCCTGGGAAATGTGCAGATCATAGTGGATGGCTTTGCTGCAATGGGATTCCCTAACTATGGGGCCATAGACGGAACCCATAACCCTATCTTGGCACTGGAGCACCAACCCAGTGAGTACATAAACCGCAAGGGGTACTTTTCAATGGTGCTGCAAGCACTGGTGGATCACAAGGGACGTTTCACCAACATCAACGTGGGATGGTCAGAAAAGGTACATGACACTCGCATCTTCAGGAACTCTGGTCTGTTTCAAAAGCTGCAGGAAGGGACTTTCTTCCCAGACCAGAAAATAACCGTTGGGGATGATGAAATGCCTATAGTTATCCTTGGGGACCCAACCTACCCCTTAATGCCATGGCTCATGAAGCCATACATAGGCAGCCTTGAGAGTAGTCAGGAGCTGTTCAACTACAGGCTGAGCAAGTGCAGAATGGTGGTAGAATGTGCATTTGGACGTTTAAAAGCACGCTGGCGCAGTTTACTGACTCGGTTAGACCTCAGCGAAACCAATATTCCCACTATTATTACTGCTTGCTGTGTGCTCCACAATATCTGCGAGAGTAAGGGGGAGACATTTATGGCGGGGTGGGAGGTTGAGGCAAATTGCCTGGCTTCTGGTTATGCACAGCCAGACACCAGGGCAGTTAGAAGAGCACAGGAGGGTGCGGTGCGCATGAGAGAAGCTTTGAAAACTAATTTCATGACTGGCCAGGCTACGGTGTGAAAGTTCTGTTTGTTTCTCCTTGATGAAATCCCCCACCCCTTGGTTCACTCTACTTCCCTGTAAGCTAACCACCCTCCCCACCTCCCTTCAATCACTGCTTGCAGAGGCAATAAAGTCATTGTTGCTTCACATTCATGCATTCTTTATTAATTCATCACACAAATAGGGGGATAATTACCAAGGTAGCCCAGGAGGGGTGGTGGTGGAGGGAAGGACAAGGCCACACAGCACTTTAAAAGTTTAAAACTTATTGAATGCCAGCCTTCTGTTACTTGGGCAATCCTCTGGAGTGGAGTGGCTGGGTGGCCGGAGGCCCACCCACCGCGTTCTTAGGTGTCTGAGTGAGGAGGCTATGGAACTTGGGGAGGAGGGCAGTTGGTTACACAGGGGCTGTAGCGGTGGTCTGTGCTCCTGCTGCCTTTCCTGCAGCTCAACCATACACTGGAGCATATTAGTTTGATCCTCCAGCAGCCTCAGCATTGCAGCCTGCCTCCTCTAATCACGCTGCTGCCACCTTTCAGCTTCAGCCCTCTCTTCAGCCCGCCACTTACTCTCTTCAGCCCGCCACCTCTTCTCCCAGTCATTTTGTGCTTTTCTGCACTCTGACATTGTCTGCCTCCATGCATTCGTCTGTGCTCTGTCAGTGTGGGAGGACAGCATGAGATCAGAGAACATTTCATCGCGAGTGCGTTTTTTTCGCCTTCTAATCTTTGCTAGCCTCTGGGAAGGAGAAGATCCTGTGATCCTTGAAACACATGCAGCTGGTGGAGAAAAAAAAGGGACAGTGGTATTTAAAAAGACACATTTTTATAGAACAATGGGTACACTCTCTTTCACGGTAAACCTTGCTGTTAACATTACATACATAGCACGTGTGCTTTCGTTACAAGGTCGCATTTTGCCTCCCCCCACTGCGTGGCTAACAGCGGGGAACATTTCTGTTCAGCCATAGGCAAACAGCCCAGCAGGAATGGGCACCTCTCAATGTCTCCTTAAGAAAAGCACCCTATTTCAACCAGGTGACCATGAATGATATCACTCTCCTGAGGATAACACAGAGATATAAAGAACGGATGTTGTTTGAACGCCAGCAAACATACACTGCAATGCTTTGTTCTACAATGATTCCCGAGTATGTGCTACTGGCCTGGAGTGGTAAAGTGTCCTACCATGGTGGATGGAATAAGGCTGCCCTGGCCAGAAACCTTTTGCAAAGGCTTTGGGAGTATATCCAGGAGAGCCATGAATGCCAGGGCAAATTAATCATTAAACATGCTGGCTTTTAAACCTTGTATAGTATATTAAAAGGTACACTCACCAGAAGTCACTTCTCCACCTGGTGGGTCTGGGAGGCAGCCTTGGTGGGTTCGGGGGGTACTGACTCCAGGTCCAGGGTGAGAAATAGTTCTTGGCTGTTGGGAAAACTGGTTTCTCCGCTTGTTTGCTGTGAGCTACCTACAGCCTCCTCATCATCATCTTCCTCATCCCCAAAACCTGCTTCCTTGTTGCCTCCATCTCCATTGAAGGAGTCAAACAACATGGCTAGGGTAGTGGTGAACCCCCTAAAATGGCATGCAGTTCATCCTAGAAGCGGCATGTTTGGGGCTCTGACCAGGAGCGGCTGTTTGCCTCTCTGGTTTTCTGGTAGGCTTGCCTCAGCTCCTTAAGTTTCACGCGGCCCTGCTTCGGGTCCCTGTAATGGCCTCGGTCCTTCACGCCCTGGGAGATTTTCACAAATGTTTTGGCATTTCGAAAACTGGAACATAGTTCTGATAGCACGGATTCCTCTCCCCATACAGCGATCAGATCCCATACCTCCTGTTTGTTCCATGCTAGAGCTCTTTTGTGATTCTGGGACTCCATCATGGTCACCTCTGCTGATGAGCTCTGCATGGTCACCTGCAGCTTGCCACACTGGCCAAACAGGAAATTGAAATTCAAAAGTTCGCAGGCCTTTTCCTGTCTACCTGGTCAGTGCATCTGAGTTGAGAGTGCTGTCCAGAGCGGTCACAATGGAGCACTCTGGGATAGCTCCCGGAAGCCAATACCATCTAATTGCATCCACAGTACCCCAAATTCGACCCAGCAAAACTGATTTCAGCGCTAATCCCCTTATCGGGGGTGTAGTAAGGAAATTGATGTTGAGCCCTTCAAGTCGAAAAAAAGGGCTTCGTCATGTGGACAGGTGCAGGGTTACATCGATTTAACGCTGCTAAATTCGACCTTAATGCCTAGTGTAGACCAGGGCATAGAGAACATGAAACAATGGGTGTTACAGTGTATATGTAGGAATGCATCCGATGAAGTGAGCTGTAGCTCACGAAAGCTTATGCTCAAATAAATTTGTTAGTCTCTAAGGTGCCACAAGTACTCCTTTTCTTTTTATAGTGTATATGGTAACATCCATTGTTTCATGTTCTCTATGTATATAAATCTCCCCACTATATTTTCCACTGAATGCATCCAATGAAGTGAGCTGTAGCTCACAAAAGCTTATGCTCAAATAAATTTGTTAGTCTCTAAGGTGCCACAAGTACTCCTTTTCTTATTAAATCCTCTGTGTTCTGCAGACTGGAATGTTATCCAAGAATATTGAAATCTGTTTGGGCCATGAAATCTCACATAATACCTAGATTTAAGTGGACCTTCAATTAACAGCCTAGCTTTTCTCTATATAAACATAAATTACCCTTAATGTATCACAAATGTATGGAGAAAAGCTTTCTAATGAAGATTCCCCTAGTTCCCCTACTCCCACCCCTTATTTTGGCTGTATTTAGAAAAACTAAGTTTGAACAAAACAAACCCAAACCCAAAAACACCTTTCTTCCCTAACTAAACTTCTGTTCTCAAGATCATTCAGATATGTAATATTTTCCTGTCTTTTGCATGCTTCTGTGCATTTATACATGGGAATAAAAGGTATGAACAATTTTGCAAAAATACATTTATAGTCTGGTGATCATTTATTTTTACTAGCTGTTTCAGCTTTTTCTCTGACCAAATACATTTCTCGAAAAGTACCACAAAGGTTGAAACTAGGGTCATTCTTCTTTTCTTTTTAAATGTCTCTTTTTAGCTCTCAGGTTCTAAAATGTAGAAGTCCAACTGTTTGTGTTGCTTCAGTGAATTTTATTTATAATTGCATAAACACCTGGTCTGCGTTTTCTGTAACATATGGAGAATAAAACCCCTAAAATTCCGTGACCAAAATAATATCAATGGATAGGTGTGCTTCAACCATATATATATATATATCATATTAAGAGTTTGCCATTCTTATCTGTATCCATACCCTATACAGCAAATTACTTCTAAATTGTAATTAAGGAACAGAAGGATTCTGTTATCACCAAAAGTTGTACTCTGTTTCCAGATTAATATTTGCTATTTCTTTGATTGGGGTACTATTGTCTATCACATATTTATATTTGTATTAACTCTATGATCTCACTCTTTCTTCCCTTTTCTAACTTCTGTGAGTCCTTTCTATTTCTTAAAACCCTTTCCTGTCAAGCAGGTGTGCATTGTTGGGCTATCCCATAGCTCCACATTCAGATGATTATGTATTTTAGTATCTCATCTTGAATACGTTAAGGGGAATAATCTTTGGCCTTTGTGCATTGCCCAATAAGGAATAAATTATTTTTTAAATATTGGAATGATGTGTATTTTAACACGTAGTGTACACTTTGGCTTTGTCTACAGTTGGGACTAGGCCTGATTCAGCCATTGGTGATCAGTAATCAGGGTATTTGCAGTATGTAGACCCCTCATGTAGACAAGGACATGCCAGGGTTTGGACTAACTGAGTTAATTAAGGTTTTCCCCTTCTTATATTCAGAGCATCAATCCATAGAGTGCAAAAATAACTGAAAAATAAATTGTATCCCATGTTACACAAGAAAACATTGTATTAGCCATTTTATTTCTGGTGACCCCGCTATTTCAGAGGAGTGCATTTAGTAGTACAATCACTTGTTTACTGTACTTACGTGAGATAGGAAATGGTGCTTTTCACTAATTACAGTAGTTTATTTAATTTATTTAATTACAATATAGATATTTCTCCCATTCCCCTGAGAGCTGTTGGAAACTTATTCCAGTGTTATATCTTTTCTCTCTGTGTAGTTTGAACAATCTTAGCAATTTTTTATTATTTTAATCTATTTCCTCACACTCTCTCAGTGTCCTGTAAATATATATAGCAACTCTGGAAAAAAAACTAAATCAATTTGGTGCATTTTGGTTGACCTCCTTTCCTAAGTAATGCCAACTCTAGAAATAAAAGAAAAGCTGAATTATGGTTCTCTCACAAAGACTGAAAACTGCTTCACTTTTCATACATAAAACTTCAGGCAATGCTCTCATACATAAGCATGGGTAAGAAATTAAAATTCATACAGCAGCCTTAACGCTGACCAAAACAAATATGAATTCAGTTTTTCCAGTGCATATAAATAAATATTTCTATATTACAAAACATTTAAGTTATTTCTGAGGAAATCTCAATTTTTAACCATTGTATTTTTACAACATATCCCATATTTGCATACACCTATTATTTTACAGGCAATTTAATTACAACAAAGTTACTGATAAATCAGAAAACTTCTCTCTCTCTCTCTCTCTCTCTGTATCATTTTGTATTTTTGAAATCAAATAACCTGATTTTAATAATCTATTTTGTTTCTGCATCTGTTTAAAAATCATTTGTACATTGAGCAATAGCAGAACAAATGGTTCCACAAGTAAAAGAATTATCCAGTAAAAGTGGCCCAATTATGTGACTGTGGAGAAGTTTTCCTGTGTGTGTTTTAGGTGAGAGGAAAGACTGTGATGAAGAACATAAAAAGTATTTGTTTTATATTTGTAATGCAGGGGGTGAACTATACCTAGGAAATTACAAAATAGAACAAGGTGTTAATTGTAAGGCCTAAGGCACCCTGCAAGGTTCTGAACACTGAAAATTCGTGTAGATTGAGATACCCTGCAACTCACAGACTCTGCTGTGACTGGTTCCTAACTCAGAGTAAATGGAACATGATTCTAATGCAAGGAGTGCCATGGGAATTTTTTGGCCAGGGTGAGGAAGGGAAAGGTGGCATAAAAGGATAGACAATGGAGGAGAAGGATCATAAAATCATAGGACTGGAAGGGACCTGGAGAGGTCATCTAGTCCAGTCCCCTGCACTCATGGCAGGTCTAAGTATTCTGGGCCATTAGGTCTTGATCTTGGGAGGTACTGACTGAATGGGAGTTGAGGGTGTTTAGCCAGCTTGCAGGATCAAGCCCTTAATAATGGTGTTCCAGCCACTACTGGCTGGTAAGAGTACAATGAAATTCACCACAGTCAGCCTCAGCTTGTGTCAGTGTTGAAGAATTCTGATTCTGATGGTCAGGATGCAAACATGTTTTGTCACTGTCTCTGAACATGCAAATAGCTTGACAATATATGTACTACAATAAGCAGTATGTTCACAGTGAGGATGCTGTATCATTTCTATCAGTCTAATCTATCTAGGCATTCCTATTGTGCTCCTTTACACTGTGCCAGGTGGTATCTGCACCTGCTTGAAAACGTTTCAAAAACTCAGTGGCTGAAACTTGGCACCCAAGTTGTCAACCCAGAGGTATTTTATGTTCCATTTAAGAAAAACAACATAGTCAAGTCTGCAGTTACCGGACTTGGTCCAGCTCTCTGATACATGGAGGGTCTATCACATAGTGTATGCTGGAAAATTGATGGCTGCATTTGTGTTGCAAGAGGAGGTTTACTAAGACACTGTATGTAGTAGAATGATAGAAGATTAGGGTTGGAAGAGACCCCCAAGAGGTCATCTAGTCCAACCCCCTCCTCAGAGCAGGACCAACGCCAACTATATCATCCCAGACAGGGATGATTTGTGCCATATATTGGCAGGAAGAATTGATCCTTTGCAGTTCAGGGGTTTCAGAATGGATTAATCTCAAAAGTAGTAGCTATGGGCCCTTGGTTTGAGAGTCATGTGTGTTGCACTGTCTAGGCACAAGAGCATATGGGTTTATATGCTAAATCATAACCAGAATAGAGAATCAGAGGCCCAAGAGTCCTCTGCTATATAGTTCTGCTAGCATAGTCCAATAATTGTAATGAATGCTCCAAAGTAATAAGCAGTATGCTTGTATAAAATAAAGACCAGTGTAAGCTCTGCGTTCATTGATTGGACCCTTAAGAAAATGTTTCTTTCTATCAGCTTGCTCATGAGGCATAAATGTAATTATAGATCCTGTGCAGCAGTATTTGTAATGGTAATGGGCTTGTAAACAATCCCAGTAAAGTTATGCAATGCACACTTTTTGGTGCATAGACTGAATAGACTATGAGGGCACATCTTCACAACTGAGGGCACATCACTGCCACCACAAAAGTGTTTAACCACATCGATTTCTTTGGAAGAGTTAACAATTGTGCTAGAGTGTTGTTTTTTTAATTGGAGCTGTGTATTTGAGGTGCCTCTCAGCACTGCAAATAAAGGAAACCCTTGGTGAAAGAATAAGAGGACTTCATATGAATGAATGGAACTGGATATATCTTACATGTAAAACAATGAAGAGGGAGGTTCAAATTATGGCTGGTCCTAAAGGAAGAGACACACCTATGACATAGCAGCTATAATTTATTTAGGTGCATGGAAGGGAAATAAGGTAGGAGTTAGCTATATGCCAAGCAGGGACAGGGGCAGGCCAGTGGCTTTATTCCCCATGAGCTGGCAGAGTTGCATTGCGGGAGCACTGGCTAGAGCTGTCCAAGGCATCCCTTTCTAACACATGCATAATTCCTCCATAGCCAATGCTGAGGTGAGGCATTCTTTCCCTTTCACCAGCATGGATCAGGTTGTGAGAAACCTAAATGTTGTAAGAGTGGTTCAGTGACTTGTGCTTAGTCATCAGGCATGTGGCCACATAAGACAGGTAAAGTGAAAGTGTTGTTCGAATACTGTGATGGTCAAATCTGAAAAGTTGGAGTTTGGATGTTGTCACAGATCCACAGGGTCAGGGCTACGCCCGCAACTTTGGAACAGTTCTCGGAGGAACCTCTTTGATGTGCCAGATCCCAAAGGGTTTCACTCTTCCTTCAGGGTAGGCCACATTGCCTCACTGCCTCCTGAGAGCGAGCCTCTGGGGCTTCAGCACTCCTGCTTCACGCTATGAGCTCTGTTCTGTGTGTTGAACTGAGACAGTCTCCTGGTAGAGACTTTGGGAATCAATGCACCTCACCAAATATTTACAGTGATACTCAAGCAGCATTTTCAAAGCAATAGGGTTTCTTAGTCAACTCTAACACAGCATAGGGAGTTGTTAGGTTAGCAAAGAGAAATGAAAATTAAACCATAGTCCATTCTGATCAGCCCAGAGCACCAGCCAAGCTGCAGTGAACTCCATTTTCAGGTGCTCTGTCTCTCTCTCTCCAACTTCCTTCCTTAGTCTGTTACCAGGTGAGAGAACTCTAAGCTTCTTCCAGAAACCAACTGTTATCCCCACCACCTCACACTTCTCAGTCCTTTGTTCTTTTCCCAGCTTCCCTACTGAGAGGTGGGGAAATCCTCTCCTCCCTCTGGGTCATTGGCTGATAGGTGTCAATGTCTTGGTGAGTGGGCTTTCCATTGTCTTCTCAGATTTTCATTGATACGGGTTGGCCTCGGCCAGTCTTTTTTAACGACACATTCATTCCACTCAGGCAGTTAGTTGATACATGCACACCTAAGTCTCTCAGCCTTCCTTGAGAGGAAATGTAGTCCTTCCCCCCCCCCATTAGGTAGCCATGCAATGTACAGGGGAAACTGAGGCACACATACGCCTCATAAAGTAGTGCAGAATGCTCCCACTTCATCACAGGTGTAAACTGGATACTTATCCCAAAGTGTCTGAACCTCTTGGGGCTGCACATTTATGTTGGAGAAATTGTGAGTACAGATGTTTAGCTAGGAGAGCTATGTAAATAATAGGAGGGAAGTAGTAGAATTTTGAACCATGTTTTTATCTGATCCTGTTTGTATCCACTTTTTGTTCTCTCTCATGAAAATTTGTGTGAACTGCTTTTTGTTTGGGGAAAGGTTTTTATTCATGTGACTATTGGCATTTGGGGATGAACTGGTGAATGTGTGCAGGAAGTGCTCATCTGGGTTTGGGAGCGAGGATGACAGAGGCCAGGAGAGATTAGTTGTATACTTTTAAATCCGTAGTTTTCTCATACAGAATAAATACATAAATACATAAGCAGCAGTGAGGAGGAGAAGGGAAGGCAGGGTGTAGGAGTGAAGCTTAGGGAATAGCAGAAAAGTCTTCTAATTGGAGACATGGTATCTGCTGAAGATATTTGCACATGTTCTAATGTTCCTCCATGTGGACAGACATTGAGGCTGGGGGAACAATACCCAGTGCAACTATATTTTGGAATCTCTTCTACACATGGTAAAGGGCCATGTACATGCTCCTGCAGCTGCATGATCACCCACTAGCATAATAGGAGTGGAATGCTGTCAGGGAGGAAAGTCATAAGCCTCACTTCCAGTATCACTGAGAAGTTGGTGGGAGGAGAGATGAGCAAAAAGCAATGTCAGCCAAGGGGGAGGTGAGGCACAGCCATAGCAGCAGCATCAAGGTGGGGATCAGCACCTTCAAGCTGATCCTGGAGAGGTCCTTACTGCTGTATTTATCCACAGGATGGATAAAGCAGGAGATGTGGCTTGCTGCTGGGCAGCTGTTTTTGTCAAGTGGGAACGTACTCTGGATAACAGGAACTAGGAACATAGAGAGGACAAGTGGTTTCTACAGAGGCACTGGGAGACATTGCAGTGTCAAATCATGAGGGACGAGGAGCTGCTGTGGTACGGGGTTTTAGGCACTGGAGGAGGCAACTTACAACTGGAGTCCCTAAGTATCAGACACATAAGAAAGATGGGTCCATAAGAAAGAAAAGCCTTTATCAAAGAGGCCACATTTGTTCCTCTGTCTCTGAGCTCTTGGGCAAATGAGGTGAATACTTCCACTCCCCTCGTGAAGGGCTGCTCAACTTGTTCAGGCCACTCCAACTCCTGCTATCTATACCTCTTATAGTTTCAGGAGACTTAAACTACAGGAACCTCTGGATTCTTCAAATGTTTCTTTGTTGTTTTTAAATAAAAATACAGTGATTTGTTTTTCTGTAATATTTAATCTTTAAGGTTTTTGAGGGTGTCCAATTAAGAGATGGAAACATATAATCATTACCTACTTCACCCCACTCGGTCTTTGCTACCCATTGCAAGAGAATATATCAAGAGAATCTGCCACAGAAGAAAAATTAAACTCTGTGCATCCTGTTCCTCTTCATTTCCATTAGTGATCTGTTGTCAAGTAATTGAGGGGGTCCTTTCATGAGTTCACTCATCATATAGGGAGCAAATAATGATTTCCTGGATAAAAGGGGAAGGGTGGGTAAAGTTTGTTTTCTCTTATTGGAAAGTCTTACAAGATTTAATATGGGAGAAACCAAAAGAGTTTTTGAAATATATTAGGGTTCTGTAGAAATTCGCTATGATGAAATAGAAAATGGTATGTGAGTTTGTTTGTTAAACCAGCATAATTCTATAGCTGGGATATAATTCAATACTAAATTCTGTTGAATGACTCAAAAACCTCTAGAAGAGTTATCACTTTCTGTTATGTTCCATAGGACTTTTCTATCAGGGTTTTGTGAAAGAGATGGCATCTGTAACTGAAACAAACAGACACCCAGAAAAGTGTTTATATAAATTTAACCTATTATATCAAAAAATGTCTGGGAAAGGACAAAAGGACAAGGGAAAACTTCAACATTTCACTGAGTACTTCAGTTAGATTTGGTAGCGAGTGGTAAAATCCCCTATTCAGAGAGATATTAGTGCTACTACTAATGCTTTTTTTGGTTGTTTTTTAATTATACTCCTTATTAGACTCTGTTTGCACTTGTATTGCCCAAATCATCAAGGCACTCTTCCTGATGCATGCAATATATTAGTGTCACCATTTAACAGAAGATGGGCAAAGATGATTCTGACATGAGAAAATGATGACATTTTTTATCCTTTTTGAATTTGTTTTTCTTGAGTATGCAGCCAGTGTTATGTAGCTTATTCTGTGGAGGAATACCTTAGTATGAGAAATCAGTTGGAAGTGCAGCTGAAGACTGTAAACAAGCAGAAGGTATTTGTACATGCATAGTACTTACTGCACCCACATTTTGATGCCTTTTATCTGGACTTCTGGAGATAGATAAATTTCAGCTAACTCTCTCATTTGGCTGTTCGCTATTTGAGCACCGTTCCAGCTGCATATACCATGACATCTGAAAGTGATTCCATAGCTGAGCAGATGTATATTGTATTCTCACCATACTGGGCATGTCTGAAATGGAGTGGAGAAATGACTCTTTCTTCAAATCTATCTACCTTTTCCAAATTATCAAGCTGATGTGGCCAAATTTATTTGAGGAAAAAACCTATCTTGAATATTCTGGGCACTTTTGAAAAATACAGTATACATTATACATGTAAAATGACTGAGAGAAAGGAAGAGACAGTAACTGGCAAGGACACACAAGGCAGTTCAGAGAACATTTATTGATTGGAAACAAATCACTGTTGTGTTTTTTTCTCCTCTCTTCCCCCCCCCCCCCCCGATATATGAAGTAGTCTCTGTCTGGGTGTAATTTTTACATTTTAGTGCAATCTGCACCTGTGGCCTTTGGACCTAATGTTTATGACAGATGGACTGGACTATGTTTGCCCCATTTACTGTATAATCCTGCTATATGTATCTATGCCATGCTAGGCAGTGGCACTGGCCCAGTGGGCATATTTATTAGTGCAAGTTTCCTGTCTGCTTCCATTGTTCCATTGCTTTGTCCTTTGAGTCTAAAGGACCTCTCTTTGTACTCAGTCTACCTATAAACCATCATCTCTGATTGAAGCCAGATTCTCAGTTACTAAACCTAATCCTTTTTTTAAGAGCATGTGAACTAGTTTACCAACTAGAAGGCTTAAAATACATACATTATTTACCTCCCTACTCCACTCACTGTTTTGTGAGATTAATTGATTGAACCAATTTATAAATATATTTGCTAATACCAAGAAGCCTTATAAAAATTAATAACATTTGGATGTAACTGCTTTGAAATTCACTGTGGGTCCACTCTACCTGAGCTCCCACCATGCTGGGAGCAGAAGCAGTTAGTTAACAAGCAATGTCCCTTTACAAAACAGAGAAGCAATAAATGGAGTATTGGTCCTGGCAGCCTACTAGTGCGTGGCTGGCATCCTAGAACTGTGCAGCACATTCCATTCCTGCTGACTTCCTCAGTGCTGTGTGATGGAGCTATGACAGGGACAGATTACTACTAAACAAGAAGTATTGCCTTCTGCAGCAGTAGAACAGCAAAATCAATAATAACCTAGTAGAAGAGGAGAAAACCCATAGACGTTTTAATTTTCAAGTTTTAAAGTGAAAGATAATAAATAATGTAATACCATTTTTTACTGCTCCATATCTCCTAACTGAGAATCTCAAAGCACTATGCAGTAGTATTTCATTCGAGGACATCAAAGCACATTACAAACATTAATTACATTACAATCATTGCATTATCTCTGTGATGTATTTTATACCTATTTTACAGATGTATAAACTGAGCTATGGAATGCTTAACTATCTTCCCCATGGTCACAGGGAGAACTTAGAATAAAATTCTCAAAATCAGGCTCACAGACTCCTGCTCTGGTTCACTAATGTACAATCATGTCTAACAATAAAACCCTTTTTAAAATACCTTCTGTAAAAAGTATTTATCTATTTAAATGTTCTGTGCTTCCCAGAGGACAGATCTCCTGACACTCTAACTGACAAGAGTATGCATTCTCTGTTCATGTTATCACCATCCTGAGGAAATCACAATTTTGAGTATCCTAAAGAGATGTTATTCTAAGGATAATGAACTAGAACTTGGGTTACCTGGGAGCCAAAATGCAACAGGATGAAAATGAAGAACAGTGAAGAAGAATCCTCATAAAAATAGAATTTTCTGTAGAAAGCGGAACAATCTCCTGTGAAAGACAGACCTAACAGAAGGGCTAAAGTAATATATGATCCAACTGGAGTCTGACAGCATGGACACATTGTCCAATGTGTTGTGTAGTGTTGTAACCCCCACCCAAGAAGAATGTTCATTTATGTAGAAATAGCACATTGCAACCATTCTGTGGATAGGCAAGTGACTATTATCAACATAAAATTATCTGGATCAGGACTTTGTATAGTAATCTAATGCAGGGGAAAAGGAGGGAGAATTTTTAAGATATAGAACCATGACAGTCATGGAAAAGACATACTTCAGCCTTTCTTTTTGCTGTCACTGGAAATATTAAAACTCCCGAGACTTGAGATTTTTTGGTCAGAGGTAAAAATAATAGCTGCTCCAATTTTATCATTCCGAATAGATGACTATAGATTTATAGAAATGTAGGGCTGAAAGAGACGTCAAGAGATCCTCTAGTGAAGTCCATCTCCACACTTGAGACAGGATTAATAGGACTGAGGAAGCTTAAGCCAAAATTTTAAAAACTGGGTGTCTAAAGTTAGGTTCTTCATTCTATATATAGGCACCTAAATAGTGGCTTACTTTTCTAAAGATTCTGAGAACCCAGCTTCTTCCTAGAGGCTGTTGAATGTTCAGCTCTTTTGAAAATTAGGGGACTATTTAGGTGCCTACACATGGAATGAAGAGTCCTGGTCTTAATTTCAAAAGACATGACTGAAATTTCAAAACTTCAGTGTGATATGATTGTCAAGTTTCTTTCTTCCATTGGGCTCTCTCCTTTCCTGGTTAATTAAATAGTTTGTCTAATTTAGGTTTAAATTTTGGAGGTATATTTTCAGAATGGTCTGCAGGAGATGCACAAGATAATTGAGGGCAGATGCTATTAAATCCCTTTCTAGCTGAATGTTCTGTGCGGTGGTTCTAACATCTCTCTCAACATGTGCTCTGATATCATCACATATTTTCTCAGATCACTTGCTGGCTGCTATGCAGGCTGACCTGGTATGTGAAAAGGTAGTCTTCTCAGCTGCTGTTCTAGTCTAGATAAGCATTAAAAGAATGTGGCACTTGCAGTTGTTTAAACTCAATGGCCGATAATTGTATCCTTGTTCTACAATGATCAGTGATATCAATGTCGTTTTTGACATTTTAACCAGCTTGCTCAAACTCCCTGAGAGCAAAAATAGAAGTGACCCACTAGACAGCTGTATGTGTAGGATCTGGTCATAGCCATGCTGCCCTTACACTCTGCACAATAGTTGATGCAAGGTATGCTACTGAAGATGCTCCACATAAACGCCCCTCAAGCTTGCTTAGCTTCATGGTGCCAGGCATTACTGTTCACATGGAATATGCTCCACTCATTCTCAAAGCTGATATGGCTTCACATGTGCAGGTAGACTAAACCCTACTAGTTCAATAGAAGAAGGAACGTTCGAGAATATTGTGATAGGATAGATTCTGTGTTTCAAAATCTGCAGTGGAGCTAAATGTTCTATACTATAAACATTTTCCATTTTCTAGTGAATTATTACTTTCTCACTAGCCAACTCAGTTCAATAAAAATGTAGTCTTGTCCAGATTTCACATTTTCAGGGATTCTTCATTATTTTGGGAGCTGTTTCCATAAAAAGAGAATTGGAAATCTGCAAATGAAAATAACTCCACTGTAATTAATATGCAACACATCTGAGGGTTCAGGCATTGCCTTTCTTGTGGAGTAGATTCTAGGACCTTTCATCTTTCACTTTTTTATATGCTGGCAATCATAGTGATCACTGAACTTGTCAGCTCACAGAAACTAAGCAGAATTAAGATGGGTCAAAATAGTACTTGGATGACCACACTTTAAAAGAAAAGCCTACAGAATGATAAGATAGGTGGGTCTCTGTTCTCTACTGTGATTCAGGATAAGCCTAATATCCTGACAGCATGCTACATAATTCTTCATGCTGGAGGGGCAGTTTTGAATTAAAGTAAAACCAAGTCAGGAAGGCTGTGGTCACTAAAGATCCCACGGAACTTTCTGGAAAAGTAGTTATTTTATCACTGGTGTCCTACCTAAATTTCAGTTCTGGGGTATAGTGTTGATGCACACTATTAAATAGCTGCCTAATTTAGCTGGATGAAAGAAATTATGGCTGCTATTTTTTTTAAAAAAATCAACATTTAACCAGCAAATTCTTCAATATTTCCCTATACTTGGAATAGGCAACAGCTGTATTATAGTGAATATTAACCATGTTTTAATAACAACTATTACATAACTGTATGATCATAACTTTGCTAAAAACTTTTCACTATTAAGCAACAACTATGTGTATTGGAATAAAGTGAAATGTTAACCAGAAAAAATGCAGATACCACATACAGCTTGCCTGGTTTCTGGTTTAATTTCATTCTCACCCAAGTTCATCAAAAAGTTCACTAAGATTTGAAGTGAACCAGGTTCCCACTTCAACCAAAATAGTGCTCGCTATAGTTTCATGTTGAACTCATATGAAAGATCAAGTTTCACAAGATTTGGTAGGAAACTTAATGATTTTTGCCTGATTCTGATGATCTGGCCTATGAGATACTGAGCTCGCACAAATCCTATTAAAGTCAGAGGCATGTGTTATGGGGTTCATTTGAACTTAAACGTCAAAGCAAAACTAAGGGAGCATGAGCTAACATTAATTACAACTAGAGAGGACCCAGAGCCACAAAATGTTAATATACCCTGCAGGAAGTCAATATGTGGATCTGAGATTCTAGTTCAGCTTATTATAAAGATAGATGTCAAGGCAAAGTTCAATTATGTATGTATCCAGCTTCAGATTTAGAGTATCCCCAAAGTTTAGAGTATTTGGATCAGGATGATTTCTAATTGAAACTGAAGAAAAGATTTGCATTGACCCAAGTGTATCTTAACAGCTATTGAGGACATCTCTAGTGTGTATTACCTGATACAAAAAATGCCAAACTTTGATTTGCATAGTGAAAACAGAAAACCAAAAAGACTCATCTGAGAAGAAAAATATTACCATGCTATTTGGACATTTCCGTTGGTGGGTTTTTCACTGGCCCTACCAAAGTATTAATATAACACTCTTGGGATTGTGATTATATGTGCTTTATTTATTTAGAAGATGTTAAAAAAAAAGGCCCAAGCATAGATCAAATGTTACTGTGTATATTTTTATGTTATTCTGGTACTGGCTGATATTTATGTGACTGACTGGCATAAAATACTAATCAATTTTATACGCTCTCTCATTCAAATGCTTTGTATAAGGGGAAAGAAAAAGAAAACACTGTTGCTGAACAACAAAACCTATTATTTCTTTAAATAGTAATAGGAGAGTACATATGGTACTCTACTTTGTACTGTTTACATTCATCTTCCTCTCACTTGAATAGTAGTTCTAATATGAAAGGCAGAATATTTGAATGGCTTCAAGCTTCCTATTCTTGAGGGCCCTGATTCAGCTTCACTTATACTGAATAGTACCTTACTTAGTGAATTGTATGAGCAGTTAGGATAGAAGAATTAGGGCTGAGTTTCAAAATGTACCTAGTGGGAAATGGCCCACTTTCTAATATAAAATAAAGGTTGAAATAAATGGAACAAAATAAAAATTGTTTATCACAAGCTGATTAAATGGCTGATTAATGTCAAGTATCCAGTGGTAAAAACATTAACCTTTTTCACAGAAACTAGTTATTCACATTTATCAAATAAAGCTTTATGTCAGGGCTTTATGTCATCTGCTATCCCTGCCTCCTGTCTTCTGTATATTATTATTATTATTGTTATTATTTTTTTATTATTATTATGTATTTGATTATTTATTTGTATTACCATAGTGCCTAGGAGCCCCAGTCACGGTCCAGAAATCCTGTTGTGCTTAGTGCTGTACAAATGCAGAGCAAAAAAATGGTCTCTGCCCCAAAGAGTTGGTAATTAACAACGAGTACACTTAAAGAGCTAAACTGTCCATTTCTTATGGACATAGATGAGCACTTACACAAATAGTCCCTCTAAGTCTATGAGGCTGCTCCCATGGATAAGTGCTCACCAAGGCGTGTAAGAGTTCCACAACGTGCCCTAAGTTACATTTCTTTTTTACATGACATATTTCTAGTCAGTATCATTTTCTCTTGTGTTTAATTCCTCACTTCTCTTTTCTACTCATTGTTCAATTTTATTCTTTCACTGAATCTCTTTCTGACTCCCATTCTATGTTTATTCCTCCTTTTATGGCTCCCTTTCCTCCTCCTAATGTTCCTTTTTGACAAGATTTTGTGAGTCACACTGATTCCAGGCAAACAAGCTGCTGCACTGTAAAATAAATAGCCTTGAAATGCTACAAAGTAAATCACTTGCCTTCAAGATTAAGCTAAAATGTTTACTTGAGCTTCGTGTCTGAACATCCCACCACTTAACCAGATGATAGCAGAGTTTTTGCCAACAAAACATATCTTTACTAAACCAGGGCCATCTTTCAATGAGAACAGAGCAGAATGCTGCCCTCTGCCATCAAAACATGCCTCTAGCCCTATTTATTTATGAGAAGCTTTGTACTGGATACAAACTGATATGAATGTTATCCAGCTTTGTATAAGACATCACATGGTATTGGTAATCTGATATAGGGTTTTAAATGGATAACTGCACTGCGAGTTTTAAGTGCCAGCAGATTTTTTTCCGCTTTTGCTATCAAGTAGTATAACATGTAGCGGTAGGAAATACTCTAACCCTCACTGGATTGATGCTTCCTATAAGAGAATTCATGATATTAGTCATCTTTACCTTTCTGCATTTTTTATACTCTCAGACAGTTTCTTCCTAGCAGCATATGCCTCGTAGTACTATATTCCAGCTTCCCACAAACAGGCTAATAAGTGCAATGACAGTGTATGATTGACCCTGTAATGCCAAATGTACTTTCTCACAATTTTAGGCTTCAGCACCTCAGGCACATTGTAGTGTCCATGCTTTTGGTTTACCAGTATTGTAAGTTCTAATACAATAAATAAATTTGGTCTCAGCCATGAAAATATTGCCCCTACATAGCTTGAACACTGTGATTTTTCCCTTCAACGGTGCAATCATTGATACCACCATTGTTCATACAGGCTCACATTCTGTCACCTTTACTCATGTTACTCTGCAAGTAGTCTTATTATAATCAATGAGATTACATGCATGGTAAATTGCTATTCAGCATGAGAAAGTGTAACAGAATCTAGCCTGTTATGAGTTAGCTCTAGCATTGTGAAAATTCTGACTCTGTATTTCACAAAATGAATGAGTATAGACTGGTGGATGTGAATATGGGAAGTCTATCTTCTTCTTTCTTTTAACAAAGTTCCTTTGAATTTGACTCTAACTGGAAGTTCTCTGTTGATTCAACCACTCCAATCTGTCATGAAGTTAAAATCTGCAGTGATTCATAGTTTATCTTTTTGTTTTCAATGGTGGGAAGGGTTGGGGGAGAGATTGACGACTTTGGCACAATGTTCTTTGTATCACTGCTGATTTCTTAAATCATCCTAATTTAAGGGAAACAAAGGGTTAACTATATTTTTTTCAGTGTATACTGGGGTACCTTTAATTCAGTGATTAGAAAGAGGCTTGAGGATAGGAAGGGAATTCTATTAAAAATGAAAGGAAAAGATCCTTAGAAAACATGTAAAGTGTTTGTTATTGATAGTAGATATAAATGCACCTTTTAACAATAATTCCAATTGTACATCAAAAGCAACTGAAATGCTGAAACTACTGGTGTGACTTGGAGAAAAAAAGTACTAAGGAGAGTTATATTCTAATCATTTGTCAATATGATTTTCCTACTGAGAAAGAGGAAGCTGTAATTTTTGTGTATTTTCCCAACTTCAGACAGTAGCCAGACCTAATAGCATGAATGAGTCCTAAAACAGAAGTCATTAATGTCAGAATGTCAGGTCCATGGATTCTTCATCTACAATGCGCTTAAAACTGTAATTTTTCTTTCCATGAGCCACTGTGCTCTTAGCCTTTGAAAAACATTTTGGACACCCTAATGATAATCCAGAGTTTACCCGGACATTCAAGGATTTGTATGTAGAATACTTGCCCGTACTATCAAAATCCACATAAAATATTGATAATGTAAATGCCTCTAATAGACCCATTATGTTGTAAATCATTGCATCCAGTATCCCACTGAACCCAATGAAACTTTGCTTAATATTCAGACTAAAGGTGATTTAATGTTAATGTAGTGTGTTTAAAACATGGTTTTAATCTGTAGCACATTTTCAAAATGATACATGTAAGTGAAACTGAGTTCAGTGGTCTCGTCCTAGACCATATGTATGCACAGTGCAAAGCCAGCACACAAAAATGCATGAATGGCCATCTGTACAAGGCCTACAACACCAGCGGATGCTATAGATAAGAAGTGAAGAGCACTGACAAAGCTGTGCTGGTAAGCCTGCCTACCTACTATATGCCATTATTCAAACAAGTAGTGATAATGTTGGCTTGTAAGCACTCTGGGACAGGGACTTCTTTGTGACTTGTGCTTGTAGAGAGCCTAGCACAATGGGGCCTGGATCCTTGGTTGACGTCTCTAAGGGCATATTTACATGGCACCAAGGGCGAGAAGTAAAATGTGTGTAGTCCAGAGAAAACCACCCCTCTAGCAACATTTCCCAGCATGTTGGGAGATGCAGCCTGGGGAGGGTAGGGAGCTCCCAGTCCCTGCTCATGTCCTCCCTCCACTCCTGTACCTCATGAGCCTCAACTGCATTACATAGGGAATAGGGCTGGAGTCATATTTGCCTTATGCCTTTGTCAGTAACAATCTGATCCAAAATAAAAATAGGCACATGAGTTAGATGGTCTATTCATTTTCTAGTACGTCTGTTAGTCTAAATGTGTGGTAGCCAGGTTTGAAACCAACACTTATAGGTACATTTTCGGTATGGTGCCTGGGAAATTAACCGTGGAATGCTCATTAGCATTAATGGGTGTGCTGTGGTTAATTTACTGTGCATCCTGTTTAACATTTACCCGCTAGAGTGTTCATAAGAGTGTGTGGGAGATTTCTCCCTGATGATAATAGTGTAGCCGTATTTTACAAGAGCAAGGTGCAAACCAAAGATTTAAATTCCTAGGATGCCTATCTCTAATCCTGACACGCACAAAATGTGTGTGTGTATGTGTATGCATGTATATGTATTCAGATATAATAAAATCATGCACTTCCTAGAAGTTAACTGTGACTTGCAGGGCTAATTCCATTGAGACGTTCTAATGAAATCAAACACCAGAAGAAAGAAGTGGTAACAGATTGTGCAGTTTCCAACACTCCAGAGATGGACTATTCAAAGTATCATCATTATATTTTATATTACACACAATAAACTATGCTAAAAGAACATTAGATTGCAAAGTTAAACATTCCAAAGTGAGGAAAATGCCAGAATTAAAGTTGACCATGCAGTCCTAATTCGGCCCTTTTTTGCACACACATTATGATTCAGTCTTTAGTTGCATGGTCACAGGAAAATACTAAAGAAGTTTTCACTGAGCATGTTTGAACTGAGACTTTTCAAAGGGCTTATAACTTGGCCAAATTTGGGTGGGTTTTTTTCATAGAAAAGGCAAGAGGCTGCCACCAGGGCAACTCCCTGCCAAATTTCCATCCAAAGCATGGGAGTGCTAGAGTTTCTTTATGAAACAGTGCAAGAACTTTTTAATATGGGCAATCAACATATTTTCCCTAATATCAGTTCACAAAATGGGTGAACAATTTTGGTGAAAATTGTCCCCCCAAAACCTTTTATCCTGAGGCAGATACTCTGAAAATTTCAGCCCAAACAGGTAAAGTCTGGCAAAGGTGTAAGCAACTGAAAAGAAGGTCTTTTAATGGAACGTATTGGCAACCTTTAATATTGGTGGCACTAACAACTCTTCCTGTAATAATGCATAGATCTAACAGTACAATAAAGTTGCCTGGCTTCTTTATACTCTTTTAGATAAATACATAGATTCAACCTGTCCAGCATAACTGCTGCAGTATTAGTCACCTCCTCAAGACTACCATCCTCCCAGCTATCTCAACCAAAGTGTGATTTATTTCTGAAACTTTTTCTGGAATATTTTTTACACACACTCACACACACACACACACATGCACGCACGCACGCACCCTGCCATATTCGACAGCAGCCACTGCTGAGTCTGTCAGAATCAGCCTCTTGCAGTCAAAGACAGATTCTCAAAATTCACAGCTATGGAGACATGTCATATGCCTGAGTTACACAGTTTTGTATAAGTCACCTGCAGTGTGTATCAGCTTTTCTGTGTGTGAGAAAAGGAGAGAAAGAGCAATTATAACACCTCTTCACTCTCTGACTCCACAAATGAATTGTGAAATATATTCTGGCATAGGAGTGGTCTGGATGGCATAACTGGTTACTTACAAAGTAAGTGCATGTATGTTTAAGGCAGGGCTGTACATTCTAATGCCATAGGGAGACCTTCTAGAATGGGGGAGGGAGGTAAATAAAATTGAGCTTGGATAGCTTTGTTTAAAACAGAGAATGTAATTTCCTCCAGAAAAGGTCATTTATTTTTTCAAGATATGTTTACAGAATATCTTAGTGAAATCTGGCAGCATATTTACAATGGATATCTGCCCAAGGATAACTAACAGATATGTCTCCAATAGTGGATGAACTATAACAGATGCAGTGCAGTGAGCAGAGCAGGAAGTGTGCAGGATAAAATATGATGTGATATATCATTGTGGTCAGTCTGGTGGCCTGCTTTACACATGCTTTCATTTTCACAATTTCTAATGGTTGATAATAACATAAGCGTGGACACCTGCTTTTACTTGTAGAGTGTAGTTGACCTACCTGGTCCAAAATAGTGTCCTTGGGCTGAGGAGGAAGCACCTGCACTGACATGGACATATGGAGCTTGCATGGCTTCCCAAGACCTCACCTTCCTAATGTCAGTGTCTGTGACTCTGTCCTATCTGATGGCCTTTAGGCTATAGAGACAGCGAGAGGCACAGATTTGATGTTCCCCTTACAACCAATTTTTGCACTAAGAAATATGGTGACAAAACTTATTAAATATCCAAAGTTGTTATGCTTGACACACTAAATTCAGAATACAAACCTCCAGAAGTCCCTCCCCAGTACTATCAACTCCCATAAAAGCAGTTTCATTTCTTGAACACAACATTACTTTATACCTTCTTAGCTTGGTGGGGAGGCTGAGAGTATTACTTGAGTAGGCAAGGCAATGAGCAATAATAACAGGAGTAGAAAAGGGTGTCAGGCAACAACTTGCTCTTAAGTTGCGGGAAAAGAAACAACAGTACCCAAACCACCACCAATATGAGAAGACTTGACAGGAATAGGCCTCTCAGGAAGAACTCCTAAAATTGTATACTGGCTTCTTCACATCTGATACAGAATATTATTGTATAGGTCACTGAAGTCCTGATTCTATAGTGAGCTCTATGGTGGTGAAGGCTGAAGTAAGGATAGGTAGGATTCCAGGGGTGAAATCCTGGCCCCAGTAAAGTCAATAGAACCAGGCTTCACCCCATGTCTGTAGGGTGTGATTACAGGATTTGGGTTTCTCTCACTGAGTCTTCCCCATGCCCCATCTCCCATACAACATTCACTGCTCTGCTCCTGGTCTTGCCCTGGCTGACTCCCTCCACTATAGATTTATTCTCTCCTCTTTCAGTTCTTCCATCTTCCTAGCTAACCAACTCTATTCTTAACTGAAACTCATGCCTGCAATCTCAGCCTCTTTTCACCACCTTCTCATGCACTCCTCAAAACCCTCCCTTCTCTGTCTCCATTTCTCTCACCACACAGGATCTCACTGATTTCTTGTAAGAGAAAATCAACAAAATATGTGGCCTTCCTCTCCCCCTTGCCCTCAGCTTGCCTTGCCATCCCCTCTTATAGTGTCTCCTACTTCGCCCTTGACAAGTGGAGGTGTTAAAAAAGGGGAGATGTGGACGTTTCTCGTCTGCTCCCCTTTTTTAACACCTCCACTTGTCCCAGTGGCCTCAATCCATCTCCTCATCTCCCTTGTGCCCACTCTCATCTCCATGCTACTCTTCTCCTTAACCTATCACTCTCCTCTGACTTTTTCCCCTCACAATAAAATGCTTTTCTCTCTCTCTCATCCTAAAAAAAATCCTTGACCCCACTTGCTTCTCCAAGTTCTTCCCTATCTCCTTTCATGTCTAAGCACATTAAATGCACTGTTTATAATTGCTGTTAGCAGTTTCTCTCCTTCAGTTCCATGCTAGACCCTCTCCAATGTGGTTTCCATCCCTTGCACACCACTGAAACCACTCTCACCAAAGTCTCTAATATCCTTTTCCTCTCTAATGCTCAGAACCAGTACTCCATCCTCATCAAATTGGCAGCCACCTTTGACACAGTGGAGCATACTCTTCTTGAAATCTTGTCTTCCCTTGGCTTTCATGACTCTATCTTCTCCTCCTACCTCTCTAACTGTTCCTTCAACATGTCCTTTGTAGGATTCTCCTCATCCTCATTCAAATTTCTGTGGGTTTCACAGGGCTCTGTCCTTGGTCCCGTTTTTTCCCCTCTATACCTTGTCTCTGAGTAATATTGACTGCAAACACAAATTCAATTACAATCCTTATGCTGACCCGTCAAAAATCTGCATCTCTATTCCAGACCTGTCTCCATCTGTCCAAACTAAAATCTCAGCCAGTGTTTCTGACATCTCCTCATGGATATCTAGCAGTCAGCTCCAGCTCAACATGACTAAAACAGAGCTTTGAATCTTTCGTCCCAAGATTGTCCCGCTACCTCTTTTCTCAATCACATGGATAGCACCACAAATTTCCCCATCATGATGGTCCATGACTTGGGCATCATCTTTGACTTGGATCTATCTCCTGGTCTTCACATCCAGGCTATATCTAAATCTTGTTGATGTTTTGTATATATCATCTCTAGGATATGACCTTTCCTATCCAGGCACACATCTAAAACTCTCCTCCAGACTCTGATAAAATCATGTCTCAGTTACTGCAACATCCTTTTCCCTGGCCATTGACAAATGCAGTCTTGGCCTCCTCATTTCCATTAGGGTGACCAGATAGCAAGTGAGAAAAATCGAGATGGGGTGGAGGGTAATAAGTACGTATTTAAGACAAAGCCCTGAATATCGTGACTGTCCCTATAAAATTGGAATACCTGGTCACCCTAATATCCATTCAAAATTCTGTTGCAAAAGATGATTCTCCTGGCCCATCACTTTAATAATGTCATCCCTTTGCAAACTGCAATGGTTTCCCCATCCTGAACACATCAGACTTAAGTTGCTTCTCTTCACTTTTAAGGCCCTTCATGGCCTTTCCCATCCTACCTATCCTCTCGCTCACTATCGAGATGTCTACTCCCACCTCCAATTGGCCTATGCTAGCCTCTATCAACCACTTATTACATTTTCAAACAAGCATTTTTGTGCTTTCTCCCAGGCTGCCCCTCAGACTTGGGAGGAATGCCCCATGAACATCCAGAATGCTATCTCATTATCCTCCTTTGAAACTCTCCTCAAAATTCTCCTTTTCTATGATGACTACAAAAAAACTGGACAACGGTTAGGCCACTGGTTTGCTGAGTCCAGCCTGCCTATAATGCTGACCAATATTATCTCATTGTTTCCTTGTATTGTCTGTTTATATTCTTCTGTTATGTCTTGTCTTATATTTAGATTGTAAACTCTTTGGGAGAGACCATCTTTTTGGTCTGTGTTTGTATAGCACCTAGCACAATGGGGTCTTGATCAATGCCTGGGGCCCCTAAGCACTACGGGAATACAAGTTAATAATAATAATACCTATCTCTCATGAGGAAAAAGTGAAATGAAAACACAGGTCAAATCTTACTTATTTCTTACTAATGGTGGGCCCTTCCTTATTTTCTTTTCTGATTTGCATCATGTATCAATAAATAATGTGAGGAATACATAAACTAAGTAGAGCATTGGTTTTGTTTTCATCTTGTTAAATTGATACAGATAGTATAACTAGTGAGATGGAAGTAGCTGTAGCTTGAGTGAATATAGCTTGTGCATTCTGTTTTGACATTAAAGAGCCCTTGGGATCAAAAATCTTATAATTACCACAAGGACTGTTATACTTATTAATTGCACATAGCGCTGCCCACAATACATTTAAATCCTTTATTTATCAATGTGTAATAAATATGTTGGGTAGAGCTGGTAGAACATTTTCACATGGTGTGTTTTTCCATCAGAAAATGCTGATTAATTGAAATACTTTGTGGACTGATGTTAATGACATTTTCAACAGCTAATGACTGAAATATTTTGATAAAGTCAAAGCACTGCATTATTATCAAAGTCAAAACAAAGTGCTGTACTAAGCTAATTTTGATTTTTCTAAAACGACGTTTTTAAAAAACATTTGTTTTGCAGGAAATTGAGAATGTTCAACTTTTTGTTCCAATTTGGGATGAAAAGAAATGTTAAAATGTCAGAATTTCCTCTGAAATGTAAATTCTGAATTTCACTTGCTCTAGTATTAGCCTTAGCCACATTAAGAAAGCAGCATTGAACCTAAACTCTGTACTCATAGCTATATTTTTGTTACTGTGTATAACACTTCAGGTGAAACATGACATTGGGTAATTACATGTGGTTGATACAGTATATAGGGGAAACACACTAATTCTGCAGCAACAGCTGCAAACTGTTTACCAATTACCCAATATTCATTTTTTTATTTTCTGCAATAACATAAAAATCTAATATTTCTCACCAGTGTCTGATGGATCCAGAATGTGCAGAAGAATGTCTAAGTGAAAAGCATGTTAATAAATTTACCTACTAACACACCAAAACAGACAAATATTTTAGCTGTTCTTTTCTTCCATTTTTTGTTCTTTGCAAACATGGAAAGTTTCTTTTCCTAAACTGATGTCCTTCATGGCTGTAAGGTCCTGCAGAGGTACTGCAGAACATAGCCTACAGCTGCCTCCCAAGGCAAACTGGGCATGGGTGGCTTGCCAAGGATGGGGCAGGAGTGGCAGCACTGCCCACAGTGATGCCGATATTCCTTGCCATGTTGTGGCCCACAGGGCAGCCTTGGGAAGCTGCTGTAACTCAGGCCCTTAGGGCTATCTAAGTTAAGCTGGGGGGGGAGGGGCTCCCCAACTCCCAGAGTAGCTGAGAATCAGGATGATACAATGGTGGCTTAAAACTGCCTTGCCCTCCTCCCCCTAGGTGCAAGTTCTATGCTCTACCTCTTTGAAGCACAACACAGAATCTCACTCATTATGTTCCAGAGTGGCACATACCTTCAAGGCATTTTTGGCTATTCTAAAAGGGAGTACGCGGCTTTAAAAGGGGAATGCTGTAGTCCAGAAAATAAGGACCTATTTGTATTTTTCTCCTTCTTTTTTTCCTCTCAATTCTGATCCCCCTCCCCCCCCACCAAAAAAAAGTATTAATGATTAAAATACCAGCATATGAAGTTAAAACTAGTCCCAGACAATTTTGTATTATGTGGCAAGCTTTTACCACTATTGTGACCTCATGCTACATAAATTCTGAATGTCACCTATTCATAACCCCATGTTTATAGTATTCTCTCCCCTGAATGAGTGGACTATGCAGTCTATCAGTGGGTTTTGATTTTGAAAACTAACTGATGCTATAGCTTCACAGCATGGCATACACATATCACTTGTGTATTGAACAGGAAGCAAAATATAGACTAGTTTAATTGTGCATAGGTACTTATCTCCTCCCTATTACCATATCAAAAAATTATGTGTTACCCCATTCCCACAGCTAAATATTACCTCATCCTTCGGGTAGTGCTTTACATTTCCAAAGTGCTTTACAAACACTAACTTATTAAACCAAGCATGCTATTATGAATTTCTGACTCTTAGATGTCAAAAGGCAAAATACCAGGCGGCAGTGGTGAATCAAATGGAGTACAGATTAAATCACCCCAAAGCCCTCCCCACTCAACATAGCAAATTCCCCCACTTATAAAACTGTTTATGCACTCTTGGCTCCCTATCCTACAATGCTTCCTCTTGTTCCCCACTCCCCATGTGGGACATGGCCATTCCCAGTGGCCATTTCTCCACCTCCATGACTCCTTGGAACTACACTTCATAAGGCCATGGGGCCTGTGCCAGCCCATAGCCAGGTCTTTGGGCCCTTTTTTCCAGCTTTAATCCACATCTCCCAGGCAGACTGATTACACACTGTCCTCGAGTTGTGTATTAAAATAATTTATATCAAAAACTGCTAGCGGCGCAAAATCAGAATAGGAAGCACTGTACATATAATAAACTTGGCCTCCGAATAATCAAGCATGTTGTTTGGTATTTTAGAAACTGTTCAGAATGTAAGAACTAGAAACTAAATGTAAGACTTAACAATAACAGATGCTGATATCGTCTGATGCAATTGCCATTTTTAATCAATTCCCCTAGCCACTTTTTAGAAGGTGTCCAGGCTTAAGGGCCTGATGGAGTGTGTGTGTAAGTGTGTGTGGGGTGGGGAGGGGATCTCTCAAGCCTCTAATAGCCTATTCTGGCTCTATGAGGGTCAAAAACGTCAGCTATTGTATGGAGGAACAGAGCTCTTCTGCTGACTCAGCCAGACCAGATGAGTCTCAATATAACCCACTCAGTATAGAGAAAGGGCTAAAAGCCTCACTAAAGAGGAAAAAAACCTGATGGATGGGAGGGGAAATACGACAAGGGGAAGATGTGGGAATAATCAAGAGGGAACTAGGAACAATTATATGTTGCCCTGTTTAGAAGTATTGCCCTGCTGCAAGGCTTTGCTGGTCCCCAGAAGATGAATAAGAACAACCATAAGAAAAGAGGGTGAGTTGTGCAAGAATCCACCATATGTATGCAGTTTTTTACAGGGTGTAGAATGTATTTAGTTACATACTACAGTAAGATGGCTTGTTCCTTTATCATCATATTTAAATGTTTGCAATGTCTTTTTCTTAGCCTATCAAAGAAACTCAGTTACTGCAAAAATGCAACAGCAGAGAATAATTAGTTCTTTAGCAGTATAAATGGATGTCAGTTTGTACTTGTGTAGGTTTTTTAAAGAGGTGGACATGAACAAAACTCCCTCAGTTTTGAACATCTTGAGCCAGAGTTGTTGTTGGTTTTTTTTAAAGTTGGGTGTATTGCTAGAATTTTTTTTCAAATTTGAAACTAGAAGGTGCAGATACTGTCAATAGATAAATGCCTCTCTGAAGAATATCTCTCCAGATAGGAAACATCTCTCTCCAGCAGTACATCATTTTTGATTTTTTTAAGTATAAAATAGTTACACTGTAACATTTCATGCAACTTTCCCCAAAATTTCCCATATGATTATTATAAAGCAGTTCCAATAGCTCAGGTAAAAGAGAGGCAGCATACCATATAGAAGGCTTAGGAGTAAGTTTACAGTTGATGTAAAAATCTGCATAGCTCTATTGAAGCCAATGGAGCTATGTTGACTTGTGCCAGCTGGTGATTTGGACCTCAGTTTCAAGAGTAACTTTTTTCAGAGTAGCAGCCATGTTAGTCTGTATTCGCAAAAAGAAAAGGAGTACTTGTGGCACCTTAGAGACTAACAAATTTATTAGAGCATAAGCTTTTGTGAGATGAAGTGAGCTGTAGCTCACGAAAGCTTATGCTCTAATAAATTTGTTAGTCTCTAAGGTGCCACAAGTACTCCTTTTCTTTTTAAGAGTAACTTTGGGTGCCTGCTTCCTCACCTGACCGAGTCAATCCTGGAGATGACATTCTATTCTTTGAGGATAAAGGGTAGTGTGCAACATTTCAGTCTACTACTAAGGGGTCACAGAGGAGTACACATATCCAAAGTTCATGTGAAGACAGGCATTTCAACAGGGAACAAGAAGCAGCAATAAACGATGATAGTTATGAAAAAACTCTACCTCCCTGTATTAGCTCTTCCCTCTCCCCTTCTCAGTCTTGCACACTTGATCTTGTAATACACAGACATACCCTTTTGCTGAAATCTGGCATATCCTTTCTGCAAAACTCTCTGTAAACTATTTTCCAAACAATGAACAACTGTTTTGTATCACAGTTTTGTGCAGAATAGTTTTCTTGCCCCGGAACACATCACCATTCAGGAGTACAAAGTCCATAGGTTAATCAGCTCAATTTGAAAAACAAACAAAATGGGAGTGGAAAAGCCATATGTTCTGACAGGCATGTGTGTGTAACTTATGTAGGACTTGTAAGCTATGGGTTTCCCTCAACACTCCATGTGTACTAACCCAGATACTTTCTTCAGTTCCTTTTTTATCTGGTAACTAGTGCAGGACTATAGAGAGACCTGCATACATAGACAAAAATGGCAGTACATGGAACATGATTTTTTCCCCTGATATATGTCCTGCAAAAGGTGTATTCTGTGGATTGTTGAAGTCCATTATGGTACTTTGCTATGAATACAGTAAAGTGGCTGGAATCCAGCAACAAAACATGCAAACGGTTTCTCTACCGTAGGGGAACAACATGCTGACACATGTGCGCTGCCTCCAGGCCAAGTGACTCTGTCTTTCCTCATCCCATTATATGAGTCTGGAGCAGGCAAGATGAAACAGATCCTCCAGTGCTGTAGAGCTCTATAATGACACCCTGCATTAGTGGCTCATTTTAGAGCTGCCCAAAAGAAGCTCTAACTCATGTCAAACCCTGGGTTGGCCCTAAGAATCAAGGAGCCAGAACCAGTTCCCTGACACAGCCCCCTCTATTGCACAGGGTAGATATCTGGCAGAAGAGAGAATCAAGAATCAGTACCTTTATTTTACACTCCATGCATTTGATTTAGTGCTAATAAAACTGAACAGGTGATTACATTGTCTTGAGTCAGTCACAGTGAAGATGCAGGTTCCATGCAAGTTTTGCTCCTGCCCCCCCCCCCAATGCACCTTATTCCTGACTGCAACATTCATAGGCAATGCAAATTATGTCATGTTGCATGAGTATTCTAAAGATATGCTCCCCCTGGCAGCCAGATCTGCCACCTTTACCACAACTTACATTTCTGATTTATTTCTCTGCCCGGACTTCCAGGATCTTGGGGCTTTTTTTAAAGCTCATTTTATTCTTTAAGTGATTTGTTTTCCTGTGATCCCTGGACTGCCCCAGATATCCTGAAGCCCTCCCTCCCAAATAATGGGACTCTCAGTGTCCCAGTTGTCTTCTACCTAGTAGAAATGCTTTCCTCAGGCCAACCAGAATATCCCTCACTAATGGGAACTTGAGTTCAAATGCTACTTGATCCAGACCTGATTAGTCTGAACTTGCTGCAGGCACAAGGTTTCTGCTTAGGTGCATTCACTTAAGGAAGCCTCAATATTCCTAGCTAATTGGTCAAGCGGCAATCAAATCTGACCAATCAGGTCTAGATCTGGATTCTGGCAGCATGTGGCACTGGAGTCCACAAACCCTTATAAAGAAGGAGCTGCTCAGAGAGCTTTTCTTATTCTTTTATCATATTGACATTTACCTGAATTAAGTGCAGGTCAGTATTCCAAGGGCCTTGTTTGAAACCTAATATTACTTATTGGAAAAAGTCCCCAAAAACCATTTTTCATGTAAGCTGTAAAAGGGTCCCTTCACCACAATTTGGAAACATAATTATCTGCTGTCACACTGACTACTCACCTTCTCCCCTCATCTTATCTCCTCACCTCTTGGGAGGAGGAGGGGAGGAAGGAGATGGATTTAGATCATGAATTCCCAACCTCAGGGTTATGACAACTAGGGTGGCCACAAACAGGTTCAATGTGTTTCAGTCACCCTAACTTTCCTTTTGATTTGAGGGGTGAGGCCCCTAAAACATCTTCCCAACCTGGGGTCATGATATGCAAAAGGTTGAGACCCACTGGTTTGAGTTATTGTTATTTAACTGAAATATATTTTTTTTTCAAAATTTAAAAATTTAACCTCAATGATTTTATTCTCTCTAATTCTTTATTCAAAAGCCTAAATATTTTAGTATTCTTAGGGGGGAAATTAAAGTTGTAGGGGAAATAAACTTAATAATGCCTGGATAATAACAAAAGTTCTGACAATTTTAATTGATTTTGTATCTCAGTATTATAACGCTATGGCTATTATATAGCTATTAATGTTGATTCTGCTATTACAATTGCAGTTAATGTAATAAATGAGGAAATGATTTCACTGGTTTAAGCAGAAACATTACCTTATCATCTACATAAAATGGTATTTTTTTTTCCCTCTCCTGCAAATACTTCATTAGCATTGACATACTTGTCTACTAACAGCATCTGTGAGCCCTTGGTTGGTAGGATGGCCCTGTTGGCTATGAGCTGTAATGTCAAGTTGTTTTTGAGTTAACGTAAAGAGGGGTGAACTGCAGATATTTTCACAGCTTAATGGTGAACGTTAAAAGACTGTTAATTTAATATATTAGCAAAGATGGGATGTGCAATTTGAAAATGGTTGTTAAAAATTTTTTCAGAAACATTTACTCCTGTAACTGCTGCTTATTATGCTGATCGTAATAGTCTTGTTATCTTGTGCTCCCCTCTCTCTGTCTTTGTATCCATCTGTTGTCTCTTGCTATAAATATAAGCCCTAGTCCTTCAGTGAGTTGCACAAGAGTGGACACCACTACCCCTATATAGTCACTGGGAGCAGGTGTCTGCCAGTGAGCAACACATTGCAGGACTGTGATCTTAGACTGCAAGCTCTTTGAGGTCGTGATCATCTTTTCATTGTGTGTGTATGTGAACAATGGTTCCACAGTTGGGGGCCTCTAGACACTATTGCAGTATAAATAATTATACCTATGTTAAATTCTTACTTGTATATATTCCTATTTTAATCTAGCAGATATATCTCATCAACTATTCATGAGTCAACACTGTCCTGTGCTTTATGGCTAACACTCCTGTGGTGCTTTTGGCTGCTAAAATGGAGATGTTTTTTCCAGAGCTAATGGAACTTCTGTAAAGCTGGATTGGTCCTTGTCTATCAGATCTTGGGGGAGAGTTTTATATAATCAAGATTTAACAATATAAATGGTTAGTACATTCAAGGATATTATTCCCAGGTTTGTGAATAAAATATATTATCACCTCATATAAAGTAGGAAGGAGAGATGAGGGGCATGAATGTGAACTGTGCATTTGCGACTAGTTTAAGGCACAGTGCTTGGTAAAATCGGGTAGTAAAACCCAGACTTTCCTGAAGCTTTGTTTGGCAGTTTGCAAGAGCCTGGTTTATTTCTTCATGTAATATACCCACATCTAGTATATATCCCTAGCCCTGGATTAGGTGGAGAGCTTTAATTTATTACAAACATTTTTAGTATCTTACAATAACTTTTGCCTTAGAAGCACATTGGCCTATATACAATTAACCAAACATCTACTTAATCTCTTTTATTGGGTACTGGGTACAGCCAATGCATTCTCACTGTCTAACCTTACAAGTTAAAAATTAACTTCTGTTTTTGCTCCTAGGGTCTTGCACAAATCAATGAAAATATATCTTTAATTTAAAACCATGTTTATTTTCATGTGTATATAAACTCATTCCCACAACACTGAATGTGGAATAAGGATGGTTTTACGTTTGGATTCTGTGGATGATCTCTTTGCAACCATCAATTTCCCGAAAAGCAACACAGTGGCCAGTTTCTGATGAAGGGGGTAGACATGAAATGGACAGAGCTTGTGGCTTATCCAGAAGAGGGATATAATTTAAGATCATTGCAGCACACCCATAAGGGTTTAGCATGCTACTCAATGACACTTCTAACTCCTTCTGGCCTAAGACAGAAACATGTAGACACTTTTCCCCAAGATCTAATTTTTTCCTTTAAAATTCTATATTTTTATTTACCCAGACATCCTTGTATTGATATGGGGCATATGTAAATACATTTACATATGCATACATACAGTCATACTTTAGATTGACATTCAATTTGTAAATAGATTATAAAGTGCTAATACATGACTATTCAATGTTTTAATAGATGTTTACTCAGTTGTTATAGTCTATTACAGGGTTAAAGAGTTCAGTATGTTGTTTCTTGCTGTGACTTGGAATCATTTATAACACATTCTATTAATCTGCTTAGAAGCTTCTATAATACCTACTGCTCATGTCTGTATACTGCTCACACTTATAATATTCATTTATAAAACCCTTAATAAATTATGGAAACAATATTAGAGCTAGCCTGAAAATGACAATTCTGTTTTGCAACAACTTTTCAGGTTTCAGAATTTGTTTTTGTTCTGCAATGGAACGAGACCAAAACCCTTAGAACAGTCTCACAAAACAGAACTTTGTCAAAACTTCCATTTCAGATTCAAAAGATCAAGTTTTTGATTTGTCTCTCTCTGGAAGTGACAAGGAAGTCCACACTGGACCTCAGAAACTTTTCTGTTGAAAAGTTAGCCAAAACAGCATATTTTAATGAACATTTTGTCAAAAATGTTCTGACCAACCCCTTTTAATATAAAGTATAACCTAGGTTTCTTTAGGGGTGGCTAAACTGTGGCTCGCGAGCCCAATGAGGTAATTTTACAATTAAAGTGAGGCTCGTGGAGCCCCCTATACCTCCCATTCTCTGCCTACCAGGATGGGGAGGGGGGAGCTTGGGACTTCTGCCCAGTGGGGAGGAGGGTTTTGGAGTGCATCTGGGAGTGCATCTGCTGGGGCTCAGTGCTTCATCAGGAGCAGTGCTGCAGCCCCGAGCCATGACAGGCACCTCCTGCGAGGCTGGAGCCCCAAGACCCCCCTCCCCACTGCAGGACAGAAACCCCAAACCCCAGCAGGCACGCACCATAGGACTGAAGCCCCAAGACCTCTCTGCCCACAGGACAGAAGCTCCTAGACCTATGTGCCTGCTGCAGGGTTGAAGCCCCAAGCCCTGGCAGGCATGCCCCAGCTCTTGAACTTCTGAAGACTGTTGTATGCAGCTCGGGGTGTCAGTAAGTTTGGCCATCCCTGGTATATAGGCTCCCTAACAGTTGGATTCTCACCATTGAGACCCATATAAATTACTCTGAATTGCATGTTTATTATAAGTTTCTTGTTTTCTCTGCAATTTGCATCCTATTTCAAGAAATTAAGTCAGAAGTTTATTGGACCAAGAGCTGGCTTTTGGTACTTTGTAGAGAAGCAGTCATAATATGCTCAGAGATGAACCTTAGGGTTCAGTAATAATAATGGTAATGCACATAATTGGAGTTGCAGCTAGCTAGGGATGTTAAGAGTAACAAGAAGGGTTTCTACAGGTATGTTAGCAACAAGAAGAAGGTCAGGGAAAGTGTGGGCCCCTTACTGAATTGGGGAGGCAACCTAGTGACAGAGGATGTGGAAAAAGCTAATATACTCAATGCTTTTTTTGCCTCTGTCTTCATGAACAAGGTCAGCTCCCAGACTACTGCACTAGGCAGCACAGCATGGGGAGGAAGTGACCAGCCCTCTGTGGAGAAAGAAGTGGTTCAGGACTATTTAGAAAAGCTGGACATGCACAAGTCCCTGGGGTTGGATGCACTGCATTTGAGAGTGCTAAAGGAGTTGGTGGGTGTGATTGCAGAGCCATTGGCCATTATTTTTGAAAACTCATGGCAATCGGGGGAGGTCCTGGATAACTGGAAAAAGTCTAATGTAGTGCCCATCTTTAAAAAAGGGAAGGAGGAGGATCCTGGGAACTACAGGCCAGTCAGCCTCACCTCAGTCCCTGGAAAAATCATGGAGCAGGTCTTCACGGAATCAATTTTGAAGCACTTGGAGGAGAGGGAAGTGATCAGGAACAGTCAGCATGGATTCACCAAGGGCAAGTCATGCCTGACTAATTTAATTGCCTTCTGTGATGAGATAACTGGTTGTGTGGATGAGGGGAAAGCAGTGGATGTGTTATTCCTTCACTTTAGCAAAGCTTTTGATATGGTCTCCCACAGTATTCTTGCGAGCAAGTTAAAGAAGTATGGGCTGGATGAATGGACTATAAGGTGGATAGAAAGCTGGCTAGATCATCGGGCTCAATGGGTAGTGATCAATGGCTCCATGTCTAGTTGGCTGCCAGTATCAAGAGGGGTGCCCCAAGGGTCGGTCCTGCAGCCAGTTTTGTTCAATATCTTCATTAATGATCTGGAGGATGGAATGGATTGCACCCTCAGCAACTTTGCAGATGACACTAAACTGGGAGAAGAGGTAGATACACTGGAGCGTAGGGATAGGATACAGAGGGACCTAGACAAATTAGAGGATCGGGCCAAAAGAAATCTGATGAGGGTTCAACAAGGACAAGTGCAGAGTCCTGCACTTAGGACGGAAGAATCTCATGCACTGCTACAGACTAGGGAGTGGCTAGGCAGCAATTCTGCAGAAAAGGACCTAGGGGTTACAGTAGACAAGAAGCTGGATATGAGTCAACAGTGTGCCCTTGTTACCAAGAAGACCAGTGGCATTTTGGGCTGTATAAGTAGGAGCATTGCCAGCAGATTGAGGGATGTGATCATTCCCCACTATTCGGCATTGGTGAGGCCTCATCTGGAGTACTGTGTCCAGTTTTGGGCCCCACATTACAAGAAGGATGTGGAAAAATTGGAAAGAGTCCAGCAGCAGACAACAAAAATGATTAGGAGGCTGGAGCACATGATTTATGAGGAGAGGCTGAGGGAACTGGAATTATTTAGACTGCAGAAGAGAAGAATGAGGTGGGATTTGATAGCTGCTTTCAACTACCTGAAAGGGGGTTCCAAAGAGGATGGACCTAGACTGGTCTTAGTGATAGCAGATGACAGAACAAGGAGTAATGGTCTCAAGTTGCAGTGGGGGTGGTTTAGGTTGGATATTAGGAAAAACTTTTTCACTAGGGGGGTGGTGAAGCACTGGAATGGGTTAAACCTAGGGAGGTGGTGGAATCTCCTTCCTTAGAGGTTTTTAAGGCCTAACTTGACAAAGCCCAGGCAGGATGATTTATATGGGAATTGGTCCTGCTTTGAGCAAGGGGTTGAACTAGATGATCTCTAGAGGTCCCTTCCAACCCTGATATTCTATGATTCTATGCACCGAGGGCTTGATCCCAGACCATTCATGTCATTGGGGGTTTTGCAACTGATGTCAGTGGATGCAGGACCAGACCCAGAAAAAGCAACAAGTGTACACAGAGAAGTCACTTGAGCAGAACTGTGATAGCAGAGACCCATAGACACATGCACAGATATGGTTGATAAAATGTTCTACTGTCTACGCTGAAAGGAAGATGTCATTGAACTTACATGGAAGAGAGTGATTTATATTGTCTGGCATGAAATCCAGATAGAAATTGGTGAAATATAAAGAAGGGACTGTGAAGAGCAAAACCAACAGCCACTTACCTTCTACCAGCTGAAACATTTGGGTATCCCTGTGTAGATTTACTGCTTGAATTGTATTGTTACTTTTATAATTTTTAAAAATTATTAAATACATTATTTTCACTTTATAAACTGGGTTGCAGGTGACTATGCTGGATATCAGCCTACTTGTAGTTCTTGTTAGCCAGTCAGTTACCTCCTATCTTTCAGGCATTTTATCATTTTAATTGCATAATAACTACTATAAATTACACATTTTTCCTGATTGATGTTGCTACTGGGGAACTCGCTCTTGGAATATAATTAAGGGAAATTATTTATTTACTCCATCTTTAGTATTTCTTAAATAAAATCTTGTCACTTTGTATATCACTTAGAAAAACATTTTTTTGTTTTGCCAGATCTTATGTTTCATACAGAAGGCATAATCCATGCTATCCGTCAAAATACAGCACTCCTCTAGTATCAATATTTTATACACAGTCACTTAAGAGTCTACCATTTTACAACTTAAAACAATGATTCTCTGTCATAATAAAGGTAATTAGCGATGAGCATCTCTACTTTGTGGATTTTTGATCTTAGATTCATAGATTCAAAGGTCAGAAGGGACCATTCTGATCATCTAGTCCGACCTCCTGCACAGCGCAGACCACAGAATCTCACCCACCCACTCCTATGAAAAACCTCACCCATGTCTGAGCTATTGAAGTCCTTAAATCATGGTTTAAAGACTTCAAGGAGCAGAGAAGCTCCTAATCTTGTCCTAATCTCCATAAATCACAATGTTAAACTCGCATGTTAAACTCTCATAATTGTGGTGAGTCATTTCCATTGTATTTGTATAACATTGTATTGTGTTGTGACAAAATTTGGTCCTTCAATGTAGCTCTTTTTATACAAATAAAACAAAAAATAAACCTTGGAGGACCACTATATCTTAGTGCATTTAACATATTTGTAAAATACCATTTGTACTGTATCATTGGAAGTGTAGTTCCAAATACTTGTTTTGTACTTAATGTATAAATGGTAGAGTAAATCGCTGCTGTAATGAAGTGATTAATTTTCTCACAAAGAGTTTTATCCTCAGAAGAGTTTCACTAGCTATAGAATAACATAGCACACACTGAAACCCATTCAGACACTGTGGAATGTTTGTATTATTATTGTTTTATTTCAGTAAAAACAAGTTTACTACTAGCTATCTGAGCAGATCAATTGTTTTGTACGGGTATATATATAGGGTGGGGGCTTTGTGATGGTGCATTGTGTTATTAGAGATTTAAACACATGAGTTTGGGAAGTGCATTAATGTTGAGTAGTGAAACCATGAGGGCAGCATCTCAAATGAGGCCCCATAAAATAGAACCTTGGAGTTGGTAACCTTTCATCTGTGAGAGACGATGGGAATCGCAGTCTATGATGTAGATGGTTTGCAATGTCTCATGTGACTGATTAGTCCAATACGAAATCTGCATGATCTGTGGCAGTTATTGCAGATGTATTTATCTTGGTTGGGAGTTGCTTGCTTCCTATGTGTTCCTTTCCCGTCAAGCTGTAGAAGCCAGCTTCTGTCATGGACTTTGATACCCTGATGGAGATGATGGCGCTACTTGTTACAATCACTTGCCAAGATTTCCCATTGGTCAGGATCAATTCCAAATTCCTTCATATCTTACTTGTATGTGTCTTTATAGTGAAGCTTGGGACGTCCTGTTGTTCTTGTTCCCTCTGATAGCTCCCCATGTAGCAAGTCCTTAGGTATGCGTCCATCTTCCAACCTACTCAGATGGCCTAGCCAGCGCAGTCGTCTTTGCTTGAGCAGGACTGTCATACTTCGTAAATTTGCCCTAAAGTGTGTGACTTTAGTTGCACCACACATTATGTATTCTGTGCGTGCTGTGTGTGTTACGGGGGGAGAGAGGGAATCCCTACTTTAGAATGTTTTAGATAATATTAACACACATCTAAACCCAGAGCCAGATGTTTTAAACCTGGCTAAAAAGGGCCTAACAATGAGATTTTGAAAGGCATTTAGATGCCTAAAGATACAGATAGGTGCTTAGTGGGATTGTTGCAGACGTGCAGAAAGAAAGTTGAAGATGCGGGGGAGACGCTTAAAGGAAACCCAACCCTTTTTCCCACCAGTCCAGACAACCCCACGCCTTTGATGTGGCAGGGGTTCCATTGTAAAGTCAATGCATAAACTGTTCAAGGGCTTTTGAAAATCCCACTAGGTACCTATCTTTAATACCTTTGAAAATCCAGCCTTAACTCACTTTCAAAGTAACTTTCACAAGCATCATTCAGAGGCTTTTGAACATTTCCCCTGATCCTGAAACCACTTATACACATGCTTAACTTGACTTGAGCTCAAGCAGACTATACACATGTGTAAATCAATGCACATATTGTTTGAAGGATCAGGGCCATAAATAATGTATATTCATAACACTCTTATCAAACAGGTATATATAATTAAACAAACTGAAAAGCCAACATGTTGTGATTTGCTTTAGACCAGGGTTGAGTTGAAGTTAGAAGTCAAGATTTCCTTCAGAACCATCTATTACACTATACTATCCTCTGATCTAATTAAATCTGATACCTTTTCTGATCTGTATTTTAGGTGCAGCATTCATAGACGTTATTGTAACAAGGACTAAAAGTTAAAAATGTTATAAATATTTTATGTAATGATCTGTTTCTACCACACTAAGAAAGAAAAATAAATCTTTTGTTTTCTATTTGAGCAGTACTGTCTTAGTTACACAATGACATTTCCAGAGGCAGAGTGAAAACAGACTACTTTTTGAACAATTTATAAAAAAAATTCAAATTTGCTTTTATTAGTAGATTAAGCAATAATATGTCGATCAAAGAAAATGATTGCTTCAAAAACATTTTAGTAAAGAAACAAATGTTTAAATAATGCACATATTTACTATCCATTAATTTTATAATAAAACATTTCACTAATTAATATAATAATAATGCTAATTGCTCACTTCTTGGCATTTGTAATTCCTAGTGTGTAGGTTTATTTAAAGGCCCTGTAAACATCTTTCTATTGATCTTATAGTAAATGTTGAGCAATTTCTTTTTGTCATTTATTATCTGAATAAAGCACTTATAATATTTTAATACTGTTGCTATTTTTTTTAAGTTTGTAGAATTTACACAGATAGTAAAATATGTATTTTTACTGAAGTGCTTCTGAGGGTGTTTAGAACACAACAGCTGACCTATCATGATGTGATTAAGCATGTTGCCTTCATTTTCATTTCAAACAGAATGCTGGGTTTTCTTGGTCCCATTGTAAGAGCAGAAAAACAATTATTTTATGCATGGCTGATGATAGTGATGGGACTCTATATGGGACACAGCAGGAAGCTCAGAACTGCTTGATGCTTCAAAATGCCATCTATTTATAGCACATTCAAGTGTTGAAATGCAATAAAAATAATTAATTATTTTATTATTAATTTTGGAATTAGTAATATATATATATATATATATATATATTAAATTTTTAACCATAAAGTACCATCAAAAAGGTAAAGGAAAAGGTACTTTTCCTAATGCATCAATTTTAAATAGCAAATGGATTCTGATCAAGTTTATGCTTACTAGGAAAACTGGTGTTAGAAGTTAATTGGGTTTGACTAGAAAGTCCAGTTATTGGCACAATTTTGTAAGCTTTTGCAGAAATGTGACCAATCTGCTGTCTTACAATAATAATCACAGTGTAATTAAGCATGATAAAAAGCACACTTATAAAATGTATTCTTTGAGTGCTGAAATTTAATGCAAAATTAGTGTTGAGGATGTCTGGGTATTCATTACATCAGTATAATTAAGTTTACCAAGTGTGTTGTAAGTGTACCAAGTGTGTTATAGGAAAATCAGTGTTTTTGTTTGTTTGATTGCTTTAACTTTTACTGTGGAGAGAAATAGATTAGAACCTATTACTGTAATTATAGCAATTATAGTATAATTTAGGAAACTTTTCCTTTGTTTCTAATATACCGTGCTGTAACTTTAGGTCCTAAAGGTAGCTTATCTTTCATAAATCACACCAGCCTCTTAAATTTGAATCATGATCTCCCCCTCACCCCCCCACTTTATTATGGACTATTCCTGCAAATGTTTGGACACATGAATAACTTTATTCACTTTAGTAGCCCCATTAATACCAAATAGATTTGCGACTACTGAATGAAAGAAGTCATATAAATGTGAACTACTGTGCATTTTATTGTTTATTATAAAGTGAGTTTATCTGGGAAAGTACCATGACCACATTAGATGCAGCTATTCCCATGTAGTACATAAAATTCTCAGTTTCATTGCAGTTCATTCTTGGGTAGAACTGAAAGCCAAAGCTTGTTTCATTATGTTACTCTCTATATGACAACAATTATGCGAGTACTAAATGAATATTTTGAGTATGAAAGACCCAAAATTCAACTTATCCTCATGATATAAAATAAATTCTCTGGGTCCTGAAAAATCAGTTATCCCCTGAGAGATGTAATATTGTTAAAACCCCAGCTTTCCTTCAGGATAACCCACTCCTGGCAATCACCCTAGGGCACTAGGTTGATGTTCACAGGCTCATGGGTACACGTTACACCATCCCTCTTCTTCCCTGCCTGCCAACACCATTGTGACAAGCAGGCATGTTCCTGGACTTCACATGAATTCTGCACCGTGGTATTTTCAGGAGATTGTCAGTTCTTAGCTCTATAAGTGGACTACCTGGTTTCTGAACTTGCAGACCATCTTAACTAGGATCCAGCATATCACGGTATCTACAGGTTATGTTTTTCCATTTTCCTGAGTGATCACTATGATCTCTGTTCTCCCCTGAACAGGTTGTTTTTGGAGTTTTCTACTAATTTTTCCATCATGGTTTGTTCCTCACCCATGATAAAATCTGGCATTGCCACTTCATCAGTGGATCTGCAGGAGGCAAGGATCATCCATTGTCTAGCTCCACTGACAGCAATTGGCCTATGGAGCACATGACTTTTACAGCAGCTCTTAGGGGCTCCCCAGGCATAGCAGCATCAAGAACCTACCAAGGTTTTTCCACAGCAAAGACTGCAAGTTGTTATAACCTCCACAGTGGCAGGCTCCTCTCCAGATGCAGATCTGGACGGGACATTTTGAGGGTTTCACTACTTTGATTTGCCTTTTCCTTGATGTGTACGACTAAGTTTTTGAATCAGTGGTCTAGGCAATGCTGATAACAGTATATGGATTACTTCAACTCAGGGGGTTTATCTTTGAGTAGACTACATTGAGAACTATCTCTGGGAGATATCTGTGAACTACACCTTCACTGCCTTTTATTTTTCTGGCTGTCCGTTAGATGCTACTATTAAGGCCTACAAAGTGTGCCATCGTGATTTTTCTCTGGCAATAAAGTTCTGAAATATTAAAGAAAGCAATTGAGACTTGCTTACTGTTGTCTAACATCTATGTGAGAGGTGAAACAGTTCTATGGATTCTGGCATTGACTTCTGAATTTACAGTCTCTAATGAAACTGGCTAACTGCTGTATTAGTAATGTTACTTTAAAGCACTGAACAAACTCTTGCTGTATATAACAATTAAGATTTGTGAATTAAATCTTGTATTTCCTGTTACTCCTTCAGCTGACTGATCTTCTTAAAAAAAAGAAAAGAAAAATGTGCTGTCATTTGACATTTGCTGTCCAGTGTCAGAGATTGCAATAAAAAAAGTATTTTATTTGTTTTGTTAATGATCTAAATATCCCACAGAGAAATGGAATAGCTACAAATTATGGGCCTGATTTTTCAAAAGACTTCAGCAAACAGAAGCTCCCATTGGTGCATCTAAATGGAGGGGCCACCCCCTTATGCCCCTACTCTATTTGTGCTACATTGATGACATCTTCATCATCTAGACCCATGGAAAAGAAGCCCTTGAGGAATTCCACCATGATTTCAACAATTGCCATCCCACCATCAACCACAGCCTAGACCAATCCACACAAGTGGTCCTTTTCCTGGACACTACTGTGCTAATAAGCGATGGTCACATAAACACCACCTATACTGGAAACCTACTGACTGCTATACTTACCTACATGCCTCCAGCTTCCATCCAGGACACACCACACGATCCATTGTTTACAGCCAAGCTCTAAGATACAACCACATTTCCTCCAATCCCTCAGACAGAGACAAACACCTACAAGATCTCTATCAAGCATTCTTACAACTACAATACCAACCTGCTGAAATGAAAAAACAGACTGACCGAGCCAGAAAAGTACCTAGAAGTCACATACTACAGGACAGGCCCAACAAAGAAAATAACAGAATGCCACTAACTGTCACCTTCACCCCCAATGAAAACCTATCCAGTGCATCATCTAAGATTTACAACCTATCCGGAAAAATGATCCCTCACTCTCACAGATCTTGGGAGGCAGACCAGTCCTCGCTTACAGAAAGCCCCCCAACCTGAGCAAATACTCTCCAGCAACCACACACCACACACCAAAAACACTAACCCAGGAACTTATCCTTGCAACAAAGCCCAGTGCCAACTCTGTCCATATATTTTTTCAAATGACACCATCATAGGACCTAATCACATTAGTCATGCCATCAGGGGCTCGTTCACCTGCACATCTACCAATGTGATATATGCCATCAGGTGCCAGCAATACTCCTCTGACATGTACATTGGCCAAACGAGACAGTCTCTACACAAAAGAATAAATGGACACAAATCTGACATCAAGAATCATAACATTCAAAAACCGGTAGGAGAACACTTCAACATCTCTGGCCACTCAATAAAAAGATTTAAGGGTAGCAATTTTGCAACAGAAAAGCTTCAAAAACAGACTCCAATGAGAAACTGCTGAGCTTGAATTAATATGCAAACTAGATACCATTAACTTGGATTTGAATAGAGACTCGGAGTGGCTGTGTCATTACACATATTGAAGCTCTTTCCCTATGTTAAGTATCCTCACATCTTCTTGTCAACTGTCTAAATGGGCCATCTTGATTATCACTACAAAAGTTTTTTTCTACTGCTGATAATAGCTCATCTTAATTAATTAGCCTCTTACAGTTTGTATGGCAACTTCCACCTTCTCTGTATGTATAAATATATATATCTTCTTACTATATGCTCCATTCTATACATCCGATGAAGTGGGCTGCAGCCCATAAAAGCTTATGCTCTAATAAATTTGTTAGTCTCTAAGGTGCCACAAGTACTCCTGTTCTTTTTGCATATTTTCAAAGTTGCTCAGGACAAAGCAACTCCCAAAATCTGGCCCTAAAAATCTTTTGCTTATATATTAAACATAATGGATCCAATTCTGCACCTTTATTATATTGAGCATTTCCTTGCAGTTATGGCCTGATCCTATCAAGTGCTGAGAACCTCTTAAGAAGACCTTATTCTGGTTCAGGAAAGCTCTTAAGTATGTACTTAAATCCATCTATATTCAGGACTGCATTTAAGCACATGCTTAACCTTAACACACTGAACATGTGTTAAGCTCCTAACTCAGGGTTGCTATTCAGTGTGAGTAAAGAACCATGCCTTGTAAATCGAATGGCACATGGAACTGGGATTCCTGCTCTCCCGCTGGTTGCTCTCTCTCCTAGTCTTTAACTGCTAGGGGAAGACTAGTGCTGCAAATGAGTCACAGTATCCATGGCATTGTGGAGTTACAATTTATAACTTTTCAGCATATAGAAAAGTCATATAACTTTTCAGCATATTTTTCTTTGCATTTCCATATTTCAACTCTCTGGTGATTTACAATAGTACTAATTACCTTTGTCTCAGGCATTTCCTGATAGAGAATGACTGGCTAGTTTAAGGGCCCCAGGAAGACCTTCAGTTTAACCAGCTGGTCAATTTAGGCCCCAATACTGAAAAGCATTAAGCGTCTCATGGGTGTACCTGCTCACCCCCCAGTTTCTTAGGCCTTTAAGTGAGGTGTTCAGTGTCATGATTGCAAGAAAATGCTCTTCTCATCAGTTATTTACCACTTAAAGAGAGTTTTGTGAGCCACCTTCCACACCTATACTGTCACAAACAAAATCCAAATGTTAATCTCATGACTATGTATTCATGTATTTTTACCTCTTATAATTCCCTTCTGTACTCTAGGATGCATAAGGAATGCTTCCCTATGTAGGGATTCACAGCATACTGTTCTGAATCTTACTTTGACAAGTGTGGCGCTTGGACATCTAAGATGTGGAAGTCAACGAGTTAATGGGGGAACAAGCACAAGTGCTAAACTGGAGAATGCAGTTACACAGCAACTGCAGCCAGGGAGACTCTTTGTTCTTAAGCAGTAGCCAATCAAACAATATATTATGCAAATCTGGAAGTGTTGTTTTTCCATCTGCGCAGGGTTTTAAAATAATTATTGATTTTTTGTTCTTGCTGCTGTTTCTGTGGAGAGATGTGAAACAGTATTTTGAAGTGTCTGAGTTGTGTGCATGCAAATACACCGTTAACCCTTTTGATGCTGTGAGGATGTGCATGTGATCTAGCAACAGCAGCAATTTAGAATAGATTGTTCATTCATGTGGATGGGATGTCAAAGGATACGTTAGCATATACATCCAGCTGCATTAGTAGGGTACATTTCACACACATATTTGGTACATCATTCAGCACTGAAGCGATTAAGATGACAACTACTGACTATATATCATTTGTACTATTGTCTCATAAACTACAGTGTCAAAGGCATTATTTAGTGGGTTATAGTAACTTGATTTTTTTTTTGGTTCAAATAATATACTGCAGCATATATACATACATAGTAGATCTATATTTAAATCTGCGAGTATAACATTTGGGGCTGTATTCTCAGTTTATATAAATTGGCATAACTCTATAGAGCTACAAGGTGTTCCATCAGTTTAGGATCTGGCCTTCTACGTGTAGGCTATACCTTTTCTCACATTGGGTTACTGTGGATTTTGTGGGCAGAAACAGTATCTAAGGTCTGAATAATTTCTGCATAACTAGGCATAGGGTGTTGGGTTTTGTTTTTTCCAGGAGTGCAGTATCGGCTTATTGCCCAGCCTTTCCTGTCTTTTCCTCAGGGTTGGAACTGTCAGGGGATTCCTCAATAATAATCAATGGCCTGCTGGCTCTTCTGGAAAAGTGCCAGGAATTTGGAAAACTGCTGAGAATTTCATGTTCTGACTCATCCTCACATGTGCTAATCAGCTTCAAAATAGGGGAGTATTCTAACCTGTTCAATGAAGACACCAAATGTAATCAGCTGCAGAAGGCCATATTTGTTGTCATTAGTAACATAGGGTAAGAGAAGTACATTAGTGTCTGGTGTGTCTGATAAATGCATGCTAAGGCCTTTTGTTGTGTTAAATGTTCCTGATTCAATAGGTATTTTGAACATTTTGTACTAATTAAAAATAGTTTTCATGTGGAAACTTCAAAATGTCTAGGACAAACTTTTTTTAAAGGGGGCCTGAGTCCAGCCTCCAGATTTTCTGCCCACAACCATTTGTGGACAAAAAAGTGCTGGTACAGTTAATTGAAGATGCATTTAATATCATTTGTTTTAGATTCTTACTTTAACTATCACCTTCCATTGCCCCCAGGCTATGCATTCTACCCTCCCCTTTGTCTCATCAGTTGTTCTATTCGCCTACTACCCCTCTTCACACTTCATTTCCACCCCAGTCACTTTCTTTACTTCACCCAACAACATCATAATGGAAACACAGGTGGAAGTCCATCTTGTGCAAATTTAAGACTCAGTCCTTCCCCACTTGAATTCATTAGCAAAACTCCCATTGATGGAATATTTTGCTTGAACAAAGACTGGTCCTTGTAGGGTTTTGTTCTCATCAGTGATGTAGAACTTTAACCTCCCTTTGATGCATCAGGTATTGGTTGCTGCTAAAGACAAGGTATTACACAGATGGATCAATATTTTGTTTCCATATGGTAACACATATATTCACACCTTTACAGGACAGTCTACAACTCTGCAAACTTGTTGCACCTGGAAATCCCCAGGAACTCCTTGTTCATTCTAGAAAGGAACATTTTTACTTGTTTTTTCAGTAGCAAAAATTATACCCCAAATAGAAGTTGGTGTAAGTTCCCCTAAAACTGCATGTATCTTTTGTTTATTGGGATGATTCACTTTTATACCACTTGAAATCTTAATGTGCTGCTCAAAGGATATTTATTTAATCTGCTTACAAAATCACTGTACTGCCAACCAACCTAATAGGTTTGGTTTTGAAAGGTGGTTTAGGAATTTGTCTGATTTGCCCAAGGCCTTCATCAGAAACATATTTGAATCTTTGTTTGTTATTCATGATCTATCGTGTACCCTAAGATAATTGTCCATTTTTGGATTGACTTGAATTGCAGCAAGAACAGCAGCTTTTTTCACCATGTTTTCATTAAATATATACAGAGCCATTTCCAAAACAGTCAGTCCTACAATTACATCTAAAGTAGGCCTTTCTGGTTTAAATGTCATTCCACCATATTTTATAACATTGTATTAAAATTATCCCAGATATAAGCTGGAGGTGATGCTGTGTCTCTGGCATAGAAAGAATGCTTAGCTGAGGTTAGTTCATGTTGCTCTAATGAAGAAACCACCTACTAGTGGAAGAGCAAGACATGCATGTATAATCACATATGTTTTCCCTTTTTGAACCAGCAGGATGACTAATTATTCCTTTGAGATGAGACAATGCCTAGGATGATACTCACCTTATTGAAAAGGCTGGTGGCAGAAAACTAACCCAATAGGTATAATTGAAACCTTATTCTATAATTGAAGGAATTATTTGACCAAAATTGTTTAATGGTGATATTGCTCAGAAGCCAGGATGTGCTTCTGCAAACCTTTCAGTTCTTTGTACACGTGCACTTTTTGATAACTGTTTTTGTTTTAAACAGTTGGAGCTACTTTACATTGTAAATCACGTTTCTAAAGGAAATAACTTGCATTTAATAAAAATAACCCTCCCTACATCCATGCTGGTTACTCAACTTTATTGTCAATCCCAGTTGAAAATGTTTCTGTATTACAGTGATATAAAGTAAAGCAAAACAAGACTGAAGCCCCCCAAATCCTCCTTTATCACTTATGTCACCCTGTTGGGATCATGCCTAAAATCTTCTGTCCCCAAGATGTTAGATTCTGACTAAGTTTAGAATGATATCTAGGAGTGACACCCCCTTTCACTCCGTCCCACTAAAATCCCTGCCTGGTCACATTTGAGCTAGTCAGATTGTAGATGGGGTACAGAAGGGGAAGCAAATGCTGTGCATCAGGTATTGTTGCCACAAGCAATTGGATGAGGAATGGACAGAGTTGTCCCCCACAGCTGCCAGAGCTGGCCAGAAGTGGGGGAGCTGAAAGCTGCATCTCAAAAAGGGGTGTCATAATTTACTGTCCCATCTTTGTAGTAAAAAGTCTGAGTCACAGTTCCTTCCTAGTGATTCTCCATTTCTGCATGGATCCTTAAAGGCAAAGGTTCATATTTCGCAACTAAATGACCTTGCCAACTGACTCCCTAGGCATTCTCTAGTCTTAGTATGGTATAAACTGTAGGTAATTTTACAGTAAAAATATATACAGGTACAAAGTTCCAAATGGAAAGTTTTTAACAATAGTGTGAATTGATTTTTAAATATTTTTACAAATACACATACATTCACATTCAAATTGAGATTTTTTGTGTACACTTTGAGACCAAAGCAAATTATTATGACCAAGTTGTAACATCCTGAAAATAGGAATTGTAATGAAAATGCTGAGCTAAGCTACAGTGACACACACTGAATAATAACTGTGTGTGTGAACAAACTGGATGCAACTTTATTGCTACTTTATTGTCACTAACATCCATGCCGTTAAATACCTCCGTAGCTTTACATATTGTATCTCAGTTACTAATACTAATGATAGCTACACAGCAACCAAGATGCATAATTACTTGTGTATGCCATCACCACTCCCATTATGCTATATGAAAGAAAAATGAGGCCCCTGGCTCTTCTATATTCCAAGCATCACAGTTCCATGAACATGAAGCTTAACTGTGGTGTTGCAAAAACGTAATGGATGGAATACAACTCAACAGCTCAATGGCATATGCATATCTCCTTGTATTGATTGACCTTTAGAATGACTTTGCTATGTTGTGCACTGATCTGAACAAAATGCATTTCCATTTTCAAATTCACATTATTTATAAGGATCAGAGAGATCTAGGAACACCTTATTCTTTGAAGGTACACAGTGTTGCGTCATGGTTACAATCCCCCAGGCTTGGACACATTTGTATTTGACCATTTTAAGAGCTTGATCCTAGCCCCATGTACAGATCATATTGCAGGATATGTTGAAAATTAGCTATTGCGTATTACAAATGAAAATGCATGAGTGGTAACCAATTTTACAACGTATGTAGCAAGACAACCCTGTATATCTGGGGGCAGAACTGATTCCTAGAGGGCAATTGATTGTATTAATTTCTGTTGACCTCAATGGGATCTGGTGTGTCATAGCAATGATGGTGCATTATTTGGTTGATAGAAGTAAGGGATCATATTACTTATTGCATAAGCACCCTTTTGCACTACAGAGGTGGCCCAAAGGGGCTGTCATCTGGCCTCATATGTCCAGCAGAGAATTCCCTTGACAGAGAAGAACTCCCTGCTGGCAGAAATGTGCCCTAGCTGGATCCTGCATATGTGGAGAAGGGAAAGGGAGCATGGTATAACTTACAGCAGCTCAGTGGCTGCTATAAGTTGTGTTAGGGCTAGAGTGGGATCTCAGAATCTGAGGTAAGTGCAGCTCTTTCACAGGGAAGAATTTAGCCTGGAAGTATGGAGGAAACAGATAGCTCAGAGGATTTAGAATGGGATATGGAGCCTTTTTAATATTATGGAGTTGTTAGTTAACAATTATTTGATATGGTACTTTTTAAGGAGGATGGGCTAGTGCGGGCCCTGAACTGAGAGTAGGCTATTGGTTCTGCTGGCTGCTGTTCATAATGGTTTAAGAAGGAAGATGAAATGGGAAATGATAATGAAGTTTGTCATAGCCCTTGTGAGAGGTGGAGGTTCATACAGTTTGGGGATTTTACATGATGAACGTTGCCATTGCCTGTGTCATGCTATTGCATGGGCATTTCATTTATGCTCTCAAGCAGTAGCACTGGTCACATATGTTGTCCACTGTAGAGAGCTCATTTCCCTTACTGCTGTGGGGGATGCCGGCTAATTTAGTAAAATGAGGACATGCTACTGAGATGCATTTGAGTTGGAATCTTTCATGACTCTGCAGGGGTCCTTGCAATGGTTCGTTCTGGAAACAGAAGTGAGGCAAGTTAGTCATAGCTGTCATTTGCCAGCCTGCAGTCAGATGTCCCCTAGGGATCTCCCAACAAATGCCAGATAAACAACTCTCGCTTTTTTGAGGTAAAGGATGAGTGTTATTTCTGGGATAGATGAGGCGTGGGCAGGGGCTGTGGAGCTTCATTTCTTCATTTGCCATGATCCCAGGTGTTAAACAGGGCACATGAGAGTGGTGTGAAATGAGGGACGCTGTATGGTGACAAGGAATCAAGAATGAAATCGAAAAGACAATGACACTCTAGCATTATCTTTCTCAGTGAAAGATCTGTTCAACTCCAGAAGTACCAGTTCCACTGGTACTCTAGCACTAGTCTCCATGATATCATTTGGAATTAGGCATTTGTGGGGAATTTATAGCAACACTGGTAATGCATATATATGTTTCATAGTCATTTCCTTGTAAATATTGCTCTCTCTTCACATAACAAAGAGGAAAGGTATTCTTGGGTGATAACCTTTCACAGCTCCCCCTCTGCCCCCAAGATAACTCCCATACATCACAATCCTATTTGTAATCTCAGACCCACTAGGTTTCAAAATTATATGACTACAGATTCAGGATGATTTGAAAAGTTCAAGGAGCTTCTAGTATCAGATTTTAGTCTGACAGTTGTATGGTACAGTTCAATATGGTAAATTGGGTTTACTTCTTCTCTTTATGTTTTCTCTTCCTCCGGTAATAACCATAGCAAACACAGAACACCTTTCATTTTTTGGTCACCATTTCAAATCCACTCAAGGTCAATATTGACTGAAAGTTATAGTTTGTTCAGTAACCTTAGGACATTTCACCTCATGTGAAATGAGTGGTGGCTACACTCCAGCTCCTCATGGATGGAGGATGCTACAAACAGACAAGTCATAGCCAGAAAGGGTATGCATAATGCACTAACAATATAAAATTGAGGCACATTGGCAGGGCCGGGGAGCTGCTGCAGCCCATCTGATACCTGCTCTGACGATATATAGAGGATGTAACTATGTAAAGTTGTGGATCTCACAACTTTCATAAGGAAGATGGCCAGCTCCAAATCTGAGTACCTAAAGTTAGGGTCCTAAGTACATGGTTTGTGTCTTAAGTCTGCATTGGTTTTAGTGGGAGTTGTAGGTGCCTAAAATATAGATTTATCTGCTTTACTTTAAGTACCAAAATTTAAACTTTTTGGCCTAATTCATATGACCCGGACACAGAAGTAATTATGGTGAATTTGTAGATCCACATAGAACCAGTACTAGTACTGTATCTGTGTAGCTTGTTGTGAGAAACTGATGGAGAACTCAGAGATCTTAAAACTCATAGTTCTGTGTTTTATGCTGCATCAGAAGCCACACAAGGCTTATGGAGACCTACTGCAGTATATGCCAAATGAAAGAGATTTGGGTGAGTGTGGTTGTTGAGTTTGTGTGTGTGTGTATAGTGTACATTTGTGCAATTTCTGTGAGTAAGGGTCATACTAACAGTTGGGAAACAGAGTCACTTTTCACAGCAGTGCCCCTTGATTATCATCTTGTTTATATTTACCTTTAAGGAATCCCTAGAAAATTCCCACAGCATGACCCATTGGTGTAAAGTATTTGCTAAGATCTTGTTAGAGGTACTAAAATCAGTCAAGGGAAAGGGTGGAAACAGGGAAGAAATAATAATGATCTGTGTAATATTGTTCTTTAAGAAACAGTCACTCTTTTATAAGTGTATTGCTGCCTTAAACTTGTGAGCTATTTAAAATTTTAGTACACTTTATGAATAAGCATATGTACATTTTGAATTCTTGTAATATAAACATAAATCTTGTTTACAGCAGGCATAGTATATGCATATTATGCACAGGTGCATGTTATCCTGACAAGGATTCAAGTCAAACTGGGGAAATCACATTGTCCAAAATTTTCTCCAACAAGACATCACAGCAGATTATCTGGCTGCTACCACTCATCATGCTGCAGCTGCTACCCTGCTTGGTTTGTCTGAACCAGCTTCCTACAACTATGCTGAAGTCAGACAGGATGCAGACCATGCTGGGAGGCAGGTCGGATTAGCAATAATAAGGAGGCAGATTGAGTGGCCAGTAAAAAGTCAGACATTACTGGTGGTGCAAATCCAGGCTAACAAAGGCTTTTGTTTGCTGCTTTGATACAAGGGGTTTGTTGGGTTTATCCTTGACAGCATTAAAAAGGAAAGAAAAGTACATTGATGTTTTTGACCTCTACATTATCCCTTTGGTTTAACTTTGACCTCCTAATTTTATACTGAAGAGGTGTGGATTTGCTTAAACTTGTCTCCAATGGAGAATGCTGGGAGAACTAATAAGAATTTTGGAGGCAATATGTAGAAGCAACAAATCTCAGGTAAAATGCAGCAGATTCTCGGCTACTTCTAAAGGCTTCATAATTCTGTAGTTGTATACAAATGAGCCATTTGGTTAATCTGAATTCCTAGAGTCATTAGAAAAAAATTCCTCCCCTCTCAGAGTAGTTTATTACTTAGAGAGAGAAAGAGAGAGAGAGAAAAATCCGTTTAAAACCAGGTAAGGAAAGAAAGCTGACAAAAACATAAATTAGAGGAAGAACTTAATTTAAAAAGTGTCAAAAAGGATAGATAGTCTCAGTTCAATAATAAAACCTGGTTCAAGAGCCTTCTATCTTTAAATAAAATGGCCGAGCACTCTATTCTATATACAACCAATCTTTGATTTCCAATCTAAGTCTATTTTTTCTTCTCCTGTGATTAGCATACAAATGCAAAAAAAAGTGGTTACAGGGGTGATGGTTAGGACATACCTTTGACTTTCATGTCAGCATTGAAGGGGAGTTCTGTTGAAGGGAAGTAAATGTTGTCAATAATGACTCATTTAACCTGCATCCAGGGGTCAGCAATACTGAGTCATGTTATACCTGAACTCCCTGGGTTACTTTGGGCTCTACCCCTGTGCTGGCCTTCAAGGAAAGAAGAGCACAAGGACTCCTCATGCCCCTGCATAAGGGGCTGAGCATGGTCACTCACTGAGTTCATCTCTGTAAACAAGGCTGAGGGAGTGGGAAGTAGGAACAGCATCCTCATTCCTACATGCTCAGGTACCTCCAGAAATCATGCTTCCTTCAGATGCTGTCCCCCCTGGAGTGCTTGCCAGTGTGGTACATTTTAGGGCAGTGCCTAAAAGGCCTAATCCAGTCCTGCATATTTATCTTAAACCATACACTATCTAAATATATAACACAACACACAAGTGCTGGGGAACAAGGAGAGGCACAAGTGTGGGTGTATTGGGAGAAATGTTTAGTCTAGAGCTGAGGAAGTAATTTTATTTTATGTGGGTGGCTTTTTTGACTATGTAGAGTTCTTATGGGGCCCCGAGAGGGAAAAATGAGCTAATCCAGCAGGAGGCACTATAGGGTAGACGTGCCCTTTGACAGAGGCCTTTTAGGTGCTATTGCAATATAAATAAAAATAATGGAATCATAGAATCATAGATTTTTAAGGTCAGAAGGGACCATTATGATCATCTACTCTGACCTCCTGCACAATGCTAGCCACAGAATCTCACCCACCAACTCCTGTAACAAACTCCTAACTTATGTCTGAGCTATTGAAGTCCTCAAATCGTGGTTTAAAGACTTCAAGGTGCAGAGAATTCTCCATCAAGTGACCCGTGCCCCATGATGCAGAGGAAGGCAAAAAAAACCCATGGCCTCTGCCAATCTTCCCTGGAGGAAAATTCTTTCCCGACCCCAAATATGACAATCAACTAAACCCTGAGCATGTAGGCAAGACTCACCAGCCAGACACCCAGGAAAGAATTCTCTCTAGTAACTCAGATCCCACCCCATCTAACATCCCATCATGGGCCATTGGGCATATCTACCACTAATAGTCGAAGATCAATTAATTGCCAAAATTATGCTATCCTATCATATCATCTCCTCCATAAACTTACCAAACTTAGTCTGGAAGCCAGATAGTCTTTTGTCCCCACTTCTTCCCTTGGAAGGCTGTTCCAGAACTTCACTCCTCTGATGGTTAGAAACCTTCGTCTAATTTCAAGTCTAAACTTCCTGATGGCCAGTTTATAGCCATTTGTTCTTGTGTCCACATTGGTACTGAGCTGAAATAATTCTTCTCCCTCCATGGAATTTATCCCTCTGACATATTTATAGAAAGCAATCTCAGCCTTCTTTTGGTTAGGCTAAACAAGCCAAGCTCTTTGAGTCTCCTTTCATAAGACAAAAAGAAAAGGAGTACTTGTGGCACCTTAGAGACTAACAAATTTATTTGAGCATAAGCTTTCGTGAGCTACAGCTCACTTCATCGGATGCATCCGATGATGTGAGCTGTAGCTCACAAAAGCTTATGCTCAAATAAATTTGTTAGTCTCTAAGGTGCCACAAGTATTCCTTTTCTTTTTGCGAATACAGACTAACACGGCTGCTACTCTGAAACCTTTCATAAGACAGGTTTTCCATTCATCAGATCATCCTTCTCTGTACCTTTTCCAGTTTGAATTCATGCTTCTTAAACATGGGAGACCAGAACTGCACACAGTATTCCAGATGAGATCTCATCAGTGCCTTGTATAATGGTACTAACACCTCCTTATCTCTACTGGAAATACCTCGCCTGATGCATCCCAAGACTGCATTAGCTTTTTCACAGCCATATCACATTGGCGGTTCATAGTCATCCTGTGATCAACCAATACTCCGAGGTCTTTCTTCTCCTCTATTACTTCCAAGTGATGCGTCCCCAGTTTGTAACAGAAATTCTTGTTATTAATCCCTAAATGCATGACCTTGCACTTCTCACTATTAAATTTCATCCTATTACTATTACTCCAGTTTACAACTTCATCCAGATCTTCCTGTATGATATCCTTATCCTTTTCTCTATTGGCAATACCTCCCAGCTTTGAGTCATCTGCAAACTTTATTAGCACATTCCTGCTTTTTGTGCCAAGGTCAGTAATAAAAAGATTAAATAAGATTGATCCCCAAACCGATCCTTGAGGAACTCCACTAGTAACCTCCTTCCAGCCTGATAGTTCACCTTTCAGTGTGACCCACTGTAGTCTCCCCTTTAACCAATTCCTTATCCACCTTTCAGTTTTCATATTGATCCCCATCTTTTCCAATTTAGCTAATAATTCTCCATGTGGATCCGTATCAAATGCCTTCCTGAAATTGAGGTAAATTAGATCCACTGTGTTCCCTTTGTCTAAAAATTCTGTTACCTTCTCAAAGAAGGAGATCAGGTTGGTTTTACCTTTTGTAAAGCCATGTTGTATTTTGTCCCAAATACTATTGACCTCAATGTCCTTAACTACTTTCTCCTTCAACATTTTTTCCAAGACCTTGCATACTACAGATGTCAAACTAACAGGCCTATAGTTACCCAGATTGTTTTTTTTACCTTTGTTAAAAATAGGAACTGTGTTAGCAATTCACCAGTCATACGGTACAACCACTGAGTTTACAGATTGATTAAAAATTCTTGCTAATGGGCTTGTAATTTCATGTGACAGTTCCTTTAATATTCTTGGATGAAGGTTATCTGGCCCCTCCCGATGTAGTGCCATTAAGCTGTTCAAGTTTGGCTTCTGCCTTGGATGTGGTAATATCTACCTCCATATCCTCATTCCCATTTGTCATCCTACTATTATCCCTAAGCTCCTCATTAAAGACTGACGCTAAGTATTTGTTTAGCTATTGGGCCATGCCTAGATTATCCTTAACCTCCACTCCATCCTCAGTGTTAAGTGGTCCCACTTCTTCTTTCTTTGTTTTCTTCTTATTTATATGGCTATAGAACCTTTTACTATTGCTTTTAATTCCCTTTGCAAGGTCCAACTCTACATGATTTTGGCCTTTCTCACTTTATCCTGACATGTTCTGACCTTAGCAAGGTAGCTTTCCTTGCTAATCCCTCCCATCTTCCACCCCTTGTAGGCTTTCTGCTTTTTCTTAACCCCCTCTCTGAGATGTTTGCTCATCCAACTTGGTCTACAACTCCTGCCTATGATTTTTTCCCCTTTCTTGGGATGCAAGCTTCTGATAGTTTCAGCAATTTTGACTTGAAGTCATTCCAGGCCTCCTACACCTTTAGATCCACAAGTTTTTCAGTCCAATCCACTTCCCTAACTAATTTCCTTATTTTTTTTAAATTAGCCTTTTTGAAATAAAAATACCCTAGTCGCAGATCTATTTTTGTTTATCTTTCCATTTAGTTTGAACTGAAATTAGCTCATGATCGCTCGAATCAAGGTTGTCCCCTACAACCATTTCTTCTATGAGGTCCTCACTGCTCACCAAAACCAAATCTAAAATGGCATCCCCTCTTGTTGGTTCAGCAACTACTTGGTGAAGGAATCCATCAGCTATCAGATCCAGGAAAATCTGAACCCTATTATTATTACTAGCACTTGTCCTCCAGTCTATATCTGGGAAGTTAAAGTCTCCCGTGATCACACAATTCCCATTTGTATTTACTTCTTTAAAAACATTAAAGAGGTCTCTATCCATATCCAAAAATGGGTCCCAGTGGACTATAGCACACCCAAGCACTATCCCAGGGGAGGGTCTAGTAGCTTTCTTCCCCAGTGTGATTTTTGCCCAGACAGACTCTGTCTTATCCATTCCATCACTTCTTATTTCTATACAGTCTACCTCATCATTGATATACAGTGCTGCTCCACCACCTTTGCCTTTATTTCTGTCTTTCCTAAACAGCACATACCCTTCAGTATCTGTACTCCAGTCATGACTATTATTCCACCATGTTTCTGTTATCCCTATAATATCTGGTTTCACTTCCTGCACCAGTAGCTCTAGTTCCTCCATTTTGTTCCCTAGGCTCCTCGCATTCATGTACAAACATCTTAATTTTTGCTATTTGGCTTTGCTCACATTCTTTACCTGATTGGGCACAGACTTTCTACTGCCAATATTACCTATTAGATTGGTATGTACACTGCCCCTCCGTCTTATGTCCATTCTCCTACCCACGGCTGTATCCTTTCTTACTTCATTTTCTTCCCTCTCAAAGAGAAAATCTCGTGTCGAGATTACCTGGACATCTCCCAACCATCTCTCCCAAATGCCTAGTTTAAAGCTCTCTTGATCAGTTGTGCCATCCTCCATCCTAGAAGTCTATTTCCCTCCTTACTCAGGTGAAATCCACCCCGAGAGAAGAGTCCTCTGTCCATGAATGCTTCCCAGTGGCCATACATCCCAAAGCCCTCCTTATAGCACCACTGCCTGAGCCATCTGTTGAGCATCAGAATCTTGTCACACCTTTCTTGCCCTTCTCTAGGAACAGGCAGAATCCGACAGAAGATCACCTTAGCCTCGATTTCCTTAAGTGTCCTCCCCAGCCTGGCATAGTCTCCCTTGATACGTTCCAGTGAGAATCTAGCCGTATCATTTGTTCCCACATGAAGGATAATCAATGGATTCTTTCCCGCTCCCATTAGGATCCTCTTCAGCCTCAGGTCCACATCCCCTTTCTTAGCACCCGGCAGACAGCACACCCTTCTGTTCTCTGGATCAGCTCTTGTTACAGGCCTGTCTATTTTTCTCAGTAATGAGTCCCCAATCATGTAGACCTGCCTTTTCCTGGCAATGGTGCAATTCTCCAGTCTATCCTCTGTTCCGTCTGGCAGCAAGTCCTCTCGATTCCTATTGTCCCTTATAATCCTCTGCAACCCATCCCATATTCTCCTGGGGCTCATATTTGGTGTTATCTCCATTGACTCTTGCACTCTTCCTATAGGACTCTCAACTCTTCTCTTCTTCCTTGCCCTCTCACCTTCAGTGATGACCTGCTGTGCCCCTTCTTCATTTTCCAACTCCGCAAACCTGTTCCTGAGCTCTATTTCTCCTTCTAGGAAAGACTAGCCCATCTTTTCCTCTGCCTGGTTCTCTTAGTCACATGCTTCCACTATCCACTTTCCTCACCCAGCAGTCTCCCCTCAGAGTTCTTCAGTCCTGCTTCCATTTGCAAGTCTGAGCTTTTCCCTTCAGCCTCCTCATGCCTTTGCTCCATAATCCGCTTGAACCCCCTTCTAAACTCAACCAGAGTCTCCACCTGCGTCTCCAATCCTTGGATCTTCTCTTCCATCAGCTCTATCAGGCAGCACTTCATGCAGACGAAACAGGTATCCTCTCCAGGATCATGTACATGCCACAGCTTCTACATCCAGTCACCTTCATTGTGTCTTCCAGTACATGCGTCACTCCCACTGCTGCCTCTGTGTCTATTATCACCTTCTCACTAAAGTCCTGTTAGTAAATATGTTCTCCTCCAACAGAACTCCCACTCAAACTCCCCTGTTTACAACTCTGTTTGCTGGCTCCTGTGCCGCTGCAGCTGTCTGTGCTGCTGCCTGACTGGCTGGCTATCTTTATAGGACCCAATGTGCCCATGGTTGTCAATAGCCTGTGAGGTATCCTCACACCTACAGCTGTTGAAAGCATTTGGTTGCATGCACTGAAAGCGCGATGACAATCTTTCAGATTTATCACACTCTGACGTTCATATTGTCTGAGTGCAGGTTATTTACGGTGTCTGTTTCCTCCAGCACACAAATACCCAGATTTTTTCTGAATGTGACTGATCTGTTTTTCCTGGCCTTATTATTTGATGTGGTATCACCTGGCCTCCAAACACTAACATCTCTTAGAACATTGCATTTTGTAAAGAATGTGGCATTGGTTTATTGCAGCAAATCAATGGATCCATCCCTGTCTTTATTCAGAAATAAAGATTAATATGTATAGGTGCTCTGCAGTGGATATTTTAAGTAGCATATAAGAATCTACTTATAGACTATAGGTTTTTAAGTTTTATACTGAATGCACAGCTACTAATAGTAATTTGTTCATTTACGGTAAATAAGACAAGTTTGTATATATTATCACACACTATATGAATACAATACAGTCCTGAATAGAATGTAAAACCGAAAAAGGGTTAAAAGGCAAACATCCTAATAATTAGAGTTTTAATGTTTGAATCAAAAGAGCTAAAATGTAAACATTTATTGTGCACAGAAATAGCGATAACAGCAATATTCTTGAATCAAAAGCATATTAATGCAACTGAAGTTAGGGTTGAGTAAATATTCATCACCTGTAATTTATATACTGTACTCCAAAGAGGAAGGAATGAAGCACTACAAAGCTACATTAATAATGAGGTAGCTTACCTATTTGTGCAAGGAATTACAGTTAAGAATGGGTGCCCGCTAGAGTTGGTAGGAGACTGTGCTGTGCCATTGAAAAGGAATGCTTTGCAAATCAGGTCAATTTTGCTGGAGTTTCTTTCTTTTCTTTTCTTTTCTTTTCTTTTCTTTTCTTTTTCTTTAAGGGGTTAGGGTTAGGGTTTCAACATTTTCAGAACACTTTTTGCTATTGTTTTTTTCATTTGAAATAACTTTTTGTTTTTACTTTTATTATTTTGTATGATATTACTGTATAATATAACAAATATAAAAATCAAAATGAATCACTGTAACAGATGGCACATCCCATCTAAACTTTTCGGGGCAGGATTTCCCTTGCAGAGAATTTAAAAATTGTTGAGTTTCACTCAAATTGGAATTAAAACAAATTTTGAAATCTTGAAATCCATCAGAAAACCAAACTTCCACCTTCCATATAGTTATAGTGAACACCTAAAATAAAATAAGCACCAGCCTGAACTACTTTGCAGAATTTGATTATTTTCTACATTATAATATTTCATACTACCGATGTCTCTTTTTTCTTCACCAGTGTCCATTTCTGATAGCAGCATTGCCTCTCTGCTGAGTGGTAGCAATTGTCTGGACCCTTATAGGTCTGCTTACCAGTGGAGGAGAAATCAGTCATGCAGAGTTTGGATATATTCTAAGTGTAACTTCTTTTGTTAACATATATACGTTAGTCCTGGAAAGGAGAGTCAAACAGCATGCAGGCATTCCCCTTTTTCAGAAATCTCAGTCCAACACCAAACCTCAGTTCTCAGGGAACTACTTTTCCTCAAGAATTGACTCTAATCCCAGACTCAGGCAGAGAGCAAATTTTTAAACTGCTCACACAGCTTCCTCTCCAAGGACCTACACTGAAGCTTGCATAAATAAAAACTAAAAACAGCACAATATGTCTTCCCGAGACTGAACATTTACTCACCACTAGGAGTTTTAGGAACAAGGCAGTGGAGATAGGCTGAGATTCCCGAGGAAATGGCTTCCCTGCATCCTGTTTGTCTATCTCTGTTCTGGTCAAGACTGTGTATCAGCTCCAGCTATCACATTTCTTTTATGCTTCTTCACTCCAGGTTATGGCATGGTTATGTTAGATGCTGAGCAACCTCAACAGGTACTGAACTTATTCACCATTTAACTTTATCATTGAGTTCAGTGGGTGTTGAGAACACTCCTCCCAGGCCTGGGCCTTTGGGAAGTTGAAATAATATACTTTGTAACAGTGTTACATATATAGGGCTTTCCTTCTGAATTTCCAAAGGCTCTTTATAAGCCTCTTCTTACACGATACTACGGGGTGCTGTGTGTCCTCAACTCAAAGATAGTTAAGGGTACTCAGCAATTCTGAGTGTTGGGCTCTAAAGCTCACAGCTTCCATAAGAGGCAAGCGATTAGCTTAGTTTTACAGATGGAGAGATGGAAGCCCTGCAATGCATGTCAGCAATGTGACCAGAAGTCAATAGCAAATCACCTGATTCCCAGCCTTATGCTTCAGTTGCAAGATCATTCACTGTGCCATGCTTTGAATTGTCATCTCACTAATTAAGTTAAAGATACCGTGTTTTTATGACACAAATGTGAAACTGTTTTTTTAATCTTTTGATGTTTTCTCATTGTAAGTGACAACATTATCTCAATAACCTTTCAAATTCTTTGTAATGCTTACCAAAACCTCAGACAATATCACATAGAGAGATTAAGTCAGATTTTATTAGTAGTGACCGAATAATATTTACAAATAGTTTATTTCGTGTTTTCTGTCAAATTATTAATGGTGAATAAATGTTTCCATTATCAATTAATTGATGGTAAATTACTCATCAGTAATTATTTTCATTATTCAATCTGCTCTGTTGATGGCCAAATAATATTAAGTTAATTATTCAGTTAGTATTGTATTAGCAAATGAATTAGTGAATACTGTTTTTCAGTATTAGCTTTGATGCACCTATTTGTGCCATGATCTTGCACTGGGATTTTTGTGCCAAAGCAGAGTTCCTTTGCATATTCACACTGCTGCACCCTTTAGACTAGCTGGCAGAGTTAAGCTGAGGCTGAAGAAGGCACCCTGCATCCCGTAAAACAGTATAATGGGCTGCTTCAGCCCGTACTCCCCCAGTACTTGGATGCGGGTGGATGTTACTGTGCCAGCCTCAGGAACCCCCTCTTCATCCCTACTAAGGACTATATGTAGCCTTTAGCAATATATAGCCCCATCTTGTGCTCAGTACCACCAGTTGAAATTCCATGTGTGGACAAAAGACAGATTCATTAACATCCATTTGAGCCTCTTCCCTCAAGGAAGCTTCCTACCTTTTTTCACCTCCTTTAGATGTGGTATATTTTGTTTGTAATCTAACACAATTTTGAAAAATTTACTGCTATAAATATCAGAGCATATTAATATAGACATAAGAACATCTCAATGCACTTGACAGATGGAAAAGGTTTACAGTGAACCTATCAATGCCCTATGGTGATGAACAACACTGTTCATAGATTAATGTTTATTTTATTGCAGCCATATCTTACCCTCAATCTGTGTGCAGAACTCTCTCTGATGTCATTTTGAGCTGTATGCTTTGACCAAAGGTAGCATATGACACTTAGGGCAACATTTTCAAATGTCGGTGCTTAAATAGCATCTGGCAAACCTGTATTTTGTATGCACAAAATATATATTCATATGTGCAAATAGGAGAAGGTTACAGGATGATGACTAGGTGAAAGGTTACAGGATCAGTGGGTGAAGAAGTTAAGATAGTAGATTTGAAGAGATGTAGCTGGGACAGTTGTCCACCAGGGAGCTAAGTGCTGGGATAACAAAAGACATCTTGTTTAAAGATAGTTTTGCAAATCCGCATGTTAAAGATTAAACAATAGCAATTATGATTTGGCACACTCCTGTCATTTTACAAGGGTAAATTGCTCTTCTAGTAAGATAGTTGAGGATTATATGTATTCTAAATAGGATGCATGTAAGTATGTGTGTTTATACATGCATATACATATATGGACGTTGAAGCCACGATTATGAATGGGGCTGTGATGTGGTGTACAAACCTCATACTGGACTACAAGGGGTTAAGGAACTGCTCTGGGCCTTGCCAGCCCCACCCTGCTACATCTCTAGCAAACACACCAACCAGAGGAGGAGTTAAAAGGCAGGGGAGCAGCTCATTTGGTGGCAGGCCAGGGAAGAGAGCAGATCTGCAACCTTCACCTCCAGCAGAGGAGAGTAGAGGGAAGGCAGAAAATTCTCCTTAAGACAACTGCTCTGAGGGAAGGCAAGAACTGCCACAGAAACAGTCTGAGAGAAAAAAACCAAGGAGTCCTTGTGGCACCTTAGAGACTAACAAATTTATTTGGGCATAAGCTTTAGTGAAGTGAACCCACTTCATCAGATGTATGAAGTAAAAGATACAGGAGCAGATATAAATACATGAAAGGATGTGGGTTGCTTTGCCAAGTGTTAGGTCAGTCTAATGAGATAAATCAATTAACATACATCTGATGAAGGGGGTTCTAGCCCACGAAAGTTTATGTCCAAATAAATTTGTTAGTCTCTAAGGTGCCAGAAGGATTCCTGGTTTTTTTTTGCTGATACAGACTAACATGGCTACTACTAAAGTCTGAGAAGAAAGCATTCCCCTCTCCCCATCATAGGAATTCTGGACTTTGGTAATCCCCCTTTGGACTGAGCTGGCCCAGGAGGGTGGGCCATATGACAGGAAGAGGCAGTTGCCACCTGAGAAAAGAGCTACCATGCCTCATGCTGCCCCAGAAGGTGTCTGGTTGTGAGTCTGCAGCTTTCACACCACCTTAACCTGGACAGTGACTTTGGGACAATCATGGGGGATGGGAGATAGCAAATGGTCCAGGAAGGGTAGTCTGAAGCAGCCTTGATTGTCAGATCATTGATAGCATTCAAAGGGCCATGGGTCAGAGCCTGGTGGAGTGGGAGGGCCTGGGCTCCACTACCAATAACCCCTCTGCAGGTCATGGGCGACACCACCCAACCAACCAATCCCGGAGTGAGGAGCATCACAGTGCCTGAGAGAGAAAGAAAGCGACCTTGCTATATGCAGCCTCCAGAAGGTGTCTTGTGGTGAGCAGACAACCCTCAGACCACCTTAACCCAGACACTGACCTTGGGACAATCACAGAGTGGGACTGGGAGTGGCCCAGGGAGGGAAGCCTTAAGCATCCCTTGCATGTTACAGGTCTAAGTCCTGACCCCTAAACGATGGTCCCCTACCAACCACCCCGAGCGATGACCATCACATTGGGTGCTACCATAATATAAATATTCATTTCTACTAATAATAATCTGTTTCTAGAGTGTTGCCCTCTGTCAAATAAGCACTAGATTGATAGATAGAGGTAACTATTATTGTCACTAATAGTAGGAACCTGTCTTTTACAAATGGGAAGATATGATAGTCCCAATAAAATGTTTAAAGTTCTCTAAAACATTTCTATAATAGTTTAATGGTTTATAACACATGATGGAGTGGTATAAAGGTTTCATCAGCACTTGCCTGGGGCTTGCCACACCAATTATGACATACAGTGATTTTCTCCAACTGAGAAGGGCATTTTTAGATACCCATAATAGCCTCTGTTAGGTTCTGGCTAGGATACTAGAAATATTTAAACAAATCTGTTGTATAACTTAAGCATTTTTGGATTTGTATCTGCCGTTGCTAATAATCAGAGCACATAATGGGTAAAAAATGAAGCACTGGCCAAAAGATACATTTATGCATCAACGAGGTAACCATGAGACCATCCTAACGTGAGGACTGCCTGGCATGTCTGCTAGTAGTTGACCATTGTACAACACTCATTTGAAAACATTTTGGAAATTTTACAAAGTTAAAAATCAAAACCACCTTAATGTGCAAAATAATATACACATGTATGTTAAAACAATACCAAAAAGGCATATAAAGTCCTATTCAAAATTGCAAGTAATAGGGACTGCAACTCTGACAACTCAAAAGATCAAGGAATCAGATTCTGCTCTAACATAGTTTACAAAACATAGTTTTAAAGGAGATCAGAATTTTGCCCAGAGTGTGGCAAGAGGAAATGTGCAAACCATCCCAGTTACAATACTACTCAGTACTGCTAAAATTGAGGAGGTACTTCTCCCATAGTTGTGGTCTCGTAAAATCCATTTTGCCATCTTAATCAACCCTGCCCTCTTTCTAGGAATCAAAATTGGGAATAATGTCTACAGTGATGAAAGAGTTCATTGCCCCTCAGAATATGATCATGAGTACTGCATGCCCAGAGATAAGTGTCGGTGCTTACAGCTTATGTAGAAAGGGTCTATTGGGCTGAAAATGCTCAAGCATCCAAGTGTAGTGGTTGTGAGATTGACAGTTGGGAATGGAAATGAAAAAGGGAGAGAGAGGGAGTCCCTAGAATGGCATAGGATGTCGGATGCCCCAGCATATTTTGGGCAGGAATCTATCCAAGTTCTCTTTGCAGAATATGAGTTTGGAGAGAACACTGCAAAAAAGGGTCTGTGTCCATTAAAAATAAGTGCTAGCAGAAGTGGATCACATTTTTTCTTCTCCCCTTCCCACACGGCGTCACAACCAGGACTGTAGTAACTTCAGCAAGTGGTGCATCCCTAACCTGGGAGGCAAGATGAAGGAACCAGGAAGAAAGGAGTACACTTATCTGAGCTTTCAACCCTGTGATCAGCTTCTCAGTTCCTGAGCATGGAGAGTTTTTCATTTTACCCTTACACATTATACCAGCCTCTCTATGGAGTAATATGCCCCAATGATCTGAAGCAATCTTGTTTTTATGTGTAAAGGTTTAGGCTGGACAGGAGTCATTTGTTATTACATGACAATGAATGGAATAATTTCCAACGGTAAGACAACATATTCCTTGGCTGCCCCATTCAATACTATGGAAAGTAGCCTGGCATAATTCCACAGCTGAGGCTCCCTAGGAAGTTCTCGTGAAGATCAGTGGTGGGATATGGCCCTTTGTTAGCTCTGTCTTTATTCATAGATACAGTTCCCTGGTGTTTGGTGGGGAAGGAAGAGGTACATTGGGTTGGTTGGTGGTGAAGGAGCAGATAAGTTTTTACAACTAAACTGTGTTTTGATTTGTTTATGAATAACTCTTTTTCAAATCAGAGTTGTAGTCAGTTCAGACTAAAATGTAAAGGCTTAATTTGAAGCCCATTGAAGTCCATGAGAGTCTTTCCATTATTAGTCTTTGGATTAGGCCCTAGGTCTCTAATAGCCAATTTCAGCAATAAACATGGTTAAAAAATGTGTTTTAAGGGTCAAGAACAGCATCCTAGGCAACAAATGTCACTTGTTACTATTTGCTTTATTTTAATTTTCAACCTTTGTATTAACATTCCATTTTTTGTAGTCTTTAGCATTAGTTTATTTAAGAAAGCATGTCAGGTTATCTGGTAGAAGATAACAAAGCATGTTTTCCTCAGAGGCTTCCAGACACAGATGTGCCTGATGTAAAAGGACTTCACTGTCTACTTTGGGAAGCATATATGGCTTGTATATTTAGAGAAGACTCATCTGAAGCATCATGAAATAAAATGTACAGAAAATATAATATTCATAATTAAGATTTCTAATGAATTGCCTTGTTAATCCATACAGTGTATGCATGTTGCAGAATTTTCTAGGCTTCATTAATGTACTTGCTGATTATGTTTGTTTCCTGATGTACACACTGATTAAGCATTGTCCATACACTGAAGCTTGAAGCCGGATCGGTCTATAAAGTAGTACCTAGTCTTTTAACTAGAGAGACTCAATATGCAAATAGATCAACTTATGTAAAATTAAATTAGTTCTAATATAACCCATTTTGATTGAGCAGCTGGTGTCACATTATAAACAGAATTCTCTTGTTATGTAAAATAAAGGGCTTCTATTGACAGATGCTTATATACTTTTAAACCACAAAAAATCAACTAATGTTTAAGGATCAGTCTAAAATTAATAAAAGAAAATAAATGCTGAGCTCACTTAGTTAACACTTGCCACTGCACCTCAACATTACTCTTCATACAGTATATAAGAGCAGCCAGTGAGCTCCTTGCAATGTTCCACGTGGGAACGTAAGAGTGGATAACTGTTAGATGCTCAATCACACACATATCACACTGCAGCTGTTCTTTTTGATTACCACTAGCCACCAATTGATTTCTGGAAGAAATGTTAAGATGTTGGTTTTGACCTATAAAGCCCTAAATGTTTTGTTACCTTGATTGAGAATGACTGCCTCTTCCTCCTATCATATGGCATCATGGCGTGTGCTTGGCTGAAGAACTCAAGTCAACAGTTAAGGTAGAAGAGGGTTGATAGCGGGATGTTCTGAGTCTGATCTTGACTCTGCCATGTACTTCTACCCTACATCCACCATAGCCCAGATTCCGAGACTTTAAGGTCTCACAAAAGGGCCTTTCGGATTTATCAGGGCAATGTCACTTTTGAGGACTCCAGGCGCACACTCAGGGTGCCGATCTTCTATCTAGCAATCTTCCCAAGAGCTTAGACTTCACTGTCTAACTATCCAGTCCTTGGGACCAGTACTAACCTGCTAGGCTCCCATGTAGCTGAAACGCTCCTGGAACTACAGTTGTGAGGGTGTTCTGGGTTCAGAGTTTGCTTCTTCAGGGCCGCGTGATAGGTGTAACATATAAAACATGCACAAACAGACTTTGCACAGAATTGTAAATTCTTATGAACTTAAACCTTACACTCATTTCCCTGCCACTTTGGAGCATTCTTTAGGCTGGAGTCTATGTCCTCTGGGGGTGTTCAGAACCCTTCTGCCACAACTCATGGGTTGACATGTAAGTGGTGGAGTCTTTCTCCTTCTCTAGGTCAGCTTACTTTCTCTGATCTTGTCTGGTCCCACAGCTAATCATCCCCAGTACACAAGTATGCCCAACTCTTCTCCTCTTCTCCTACCAAAGCTTCCTCTCTCTGTCTCTCTCTGAGTCCCTTGAGTTTAAATGTCTCACCAGCTGCACCTGGTTCTTTTATTTTGCTGCTGGGAATTTTCCACTGCCCTAAATGCCAAATCCCTGTTGTGGTTCTCTTGGCTTCAGCCAGTCCCCTTAGCATACCCTTTATATAGTATGAGTATAGTTGTTAAGATTAACTACTCTCCATTGTCTCTAGTCTTGTAAGTACAAGCTACATACCCTGTCAGCCTATGAATTCCACATTTACAAAGAGGTAAATTTACAGCAGTTTTTATACTAACAATCTCATTATATGAACCAGCATTCATAAGTTGTATAGATAGATTCCCCAGATGATCATAAACTTATTACTACAAGTATAAGGAAATAATACACTGTCACCATCCCGTATACACCATTACCCTACTGATCGGTTAACTAGATGCTTTATAGTTTGTATCTTTTTTGTTATTATTATTTATTAGTATTACTGTAGAAACTAGAAGCCTTAATATGGACCTACATCATTGTGTAGGTGCTGCAGACAAACAGAACCACAAAATAGCCACTATTCCTAAGAGCTTATTGTTTGCCTTCCTCTGACACATCTGAGATATTGGCAGCTGCTAGAAATAGGACACTAGACTTGATGGACCAATAGTCTGATTCATGTTTGTATATTACAAATATTATGCTCTCTAGTAATATAATCATTACACTAGCCATGTATGACTCTTTCAACTAATTTTTCTATATTTAAGATGTTTGTTTAGTGTCACTGCAAGAAAGTGATTGCAGAGTGTATTCTCTGCTCTCCTGCACCTCCAGTAATTCTCAGTGAAACAGATGGGAAATGATCGAATATGTTTCAAAGGAAAATTCAATTCAAAATGAAGATTCTAAGATACATCATCCTAGCATGGGGAATTCTTTTTGCAAAAGAACCATCAAGAAGCATACAGCACTGTTATGTTCCAGGTTTCTCCAGTAGTGATATAAGAGCAGCATTTTCAAGTGTTCAATACCAGATGTTGTTTTCAGTCTGGTTCCAGTAAGGTTTACAAAGGTCCAGTTCAGGATGAAAGCCCTTTTTAAAGATGAAAGACAATATCTGCAGGTATATTCTAATGAAATGTATATACTCCATATATATGGGTAATAAACTTAAGAGCAACCTAAACTTGAATGGGTATTGGCATATAATTTATGGTATCCTATTTCAGTCCTTATAAATTTCAGAAAAAGATAAATGATTCCTTAGATAAAGAAATTTCTTATGTCATCATTTCAGTTAATATTGATGGCCTCTGTGCAGTTAATCACTAGACAAATTCCCTCCTTGTTCACTTTAGAGTTTAATACTACAGAAATGGAATAAAATATTCCAGGATTTTGAGACCATCTGTTTGTTATTCTATATGTATTATTATTTACTATTTTCTATTTCAGTAGCACCTAGCGACTGTAACTGAAATTGGGGTTCTATTGTCCTAGGTCCTGTTCAAACACACAGTAACAGTCCTTGCCCTGCAGATCTTACAGTCTAAACAGACAATCAGACAACGTGTGGGAGGGGAAAAAAGAACAGAGACCAATGAAGTGCTGTACGCAACGACATGGAGAAGTTCAGAGCCAGGAATAGAACCTGGTCACCTGACTGCCAGTTCACTACCATCGTCTTCACTTGGCCGTGCATGTCAATGCGGTATGCATACCACACAAAAATGTTTCCTAGTAAGTTGGAGTGGTGCCTTAGAATGGTAGACTGTAGCAAAGAATTTTAGGAGAATTTGGTTCATTAATCACAGACAAATGAATGCCAACTTGATGGATTAGCAGATGTCACTAAACTGTACAGAGTCATGGATGAAAAGAGAGTTGAGCATCCAAATCAAAGTTATGAGGACAAGGACAGATACCTGGGTCTTCAGACATTCAAACCTCTGATTCATAAATGACCATCATCAGGTCTTGTGTGTACTGTTTTATCTCCAAGTCTTAGACACATAATCCATCTTTTAGATAATTTAAGTTATTTACAAAATTCCAAAATCATAGTTAAAATATCTTTTTTTGTAGGGGAGCCCTTAGCTTAGTTTTTGCAGGCAGCAGTTTCTGGCAGGAGCCATCCACTTTAACAAGAAATTTTTAAACCACTTATTCCTTCATACAATAGAAAAAGTCTAATAATCTTATACCTGGTCACTGACTGTTATAATTGCAATTTAAATTCCTGAAACTGTGTCTGTGGAAAAGGGAAAAACAGCCAGTACACATTCCAGGCTGAAATTAAAACAGCCAAAAATCACTGTCCCGTTAAGCAAGAGGACAATACAAAGCAAGCAAACTAAATCCAAATGTGTTTAAATTGCTGCTGTTGTCTGCATGGTCTTTTCAAGTGATTTCTACAAAAAGAAAGAAAAACAAATAACCTGCATCCAGGATTAACATGCCAAAAAAGTGCGACGCTTCGGATTTTTTTTTCAAATTCTAAAACGTATCTATTGCAAAATCTAGATGCACATATATGTCAAATTTAAAACCACATGAATTGAAATATCAGTCAACTCGAAGAGAACTAATAAAATGTCCTGGAGACACAGCTGTAACTTAAAGAAGTTAAATGAAAAGAAGGCATGCTGAGCCTTTTCTCCCCTTTTTTTGGAAATGCACAGTTCTTTATTATGGAAAGGCACTCGCCCCTTTATAGTTAAGGCTGCAGTCAACTTTCATTGTAAACCCTTATTTAAAGTCTTCTCTAACTTCTGCTTGGCCTATCAATTACCACATTTTCTCTGTAGGCAAAGGAGAATGTTTTGCAAAGATTGAAGAAAATTTGTCAACCTGTTTCAAAGTTACCAGTTATTAAAAGAAATTACCCTGATCTGAAATTCTTTTTTTTTGTCAAATGTTTCCAAGTCTCTCCTTAAACCTTCAAACTTTCCATATAGTTAAATCTCCTTGAAAAACAAATGCACCTTATAATGTAGCTAAGTTACTATTATTTTTGTTGTGTGTAGTGTTGAACCTGCTCCAGCTGATTTCATAGGGATTCCATATGGGCCCAATCCTGTTTCTCAGTGATGTCAGGAGGAGTTTTTTGCCAGTGATTTAAGCTGGAACAAGATCAAGTAGTAAGACATTTTTTAAAGGATCCAAAGGTGCCAGTGCTCTATTATGTGCTCAAGGGGGTGCACAGTGCATATTTGGATGCACAACGTGTTTTAGAACATGGGTTTAGTTATACCCAAGTATCTGGAGCCCTCTGGCTGCTGAACGCTCCAAGAGAGTGGGGCCTGATTGGTGCTCAGTCAGTGTTTTTAGTGGTTCTCAAAGCTTCCAGGTGCTCAGCCAGATGCTCACAAATTGGTCATGTTAGAGGCATGACTATGCCAGGAGATGCATGTTAAGTCACTGGGCCACCAGCTGTTCACTAGTAGCTCATATATTATGCACCCAACATGATTTTTTTTTAAAAAAATCCTTCCAAACACAGAGCAGAAATTGATTGTAAGAGAGAGACTGGTATTCACACATATTGGGACACACATTCCTGGAACCTCTGTTAACTTAGGCAATGATGGTGAATGAGACAGTGCAGTTATGGTTGGATGCTCATAGACTGGATAGTGCCGTTACCTGGGTAGTGGTTTACTCCTCTTCTTCAGAAACCCGGGTTACAAGAGCAGATGTTGAGCCATATCGGGAAAATGTAGTGGAAGCCATTGTGGGGGCAGGTGTACCTGTGAGATCATGACAGAGAGGCAGTACTGAGGACAAAGAACAGACAGCCATCCTCTGTAGGCTTCTCAGCAACTAGAAGTGTTAGTGACAGAAATGGCTCTTTTGCCTTAGTGTTAAAGCAATATACAGGACAGAGGCTGCAGATTGTGGACAGGTGAGGTTGTGATCTTAATGGAGAATGTTGCAACATGTCAGAAAGACTGTTATGGACTTTCCAGGAGAACAGGCAGAGGGCCTTTCATCACACACCTCAGTAGTTTACATTGCCCTCAGGCATCATGAAGGGCCATTGGTACTCACTTGTTTCCTAGTTCTGCATTGATAAGGTCTCCAGTTGTCTGGTCACTGTGATGGTGCCTTATAGAAGTGCCACCTCATTCGGGGTGATCACAGTGGTACCTTCAGCTGGTGTGATGTTCCAGGCATGGCTGCCAGGTGTTATGCTAGTTTGTCCTGGCATTGTTTAAGCAGGTTGTCGCTCTTTTTCTTGTTGTCAGCCTACTGGCCATTGCCCCAGCTGCTTTCAACCTTCTGAGGAATTGGCAACAGTTTGCACTTGCAGACAGTAGAGGTGCTCCTCTGTGCTTGTCATCCCTGCTGTCCTCACTGAACTCTGCCCCTTCCTCTGGTTCTGCTCCAGCATTTCACTGAAAAGCTTCCCTTATCTGCAGTATCAATGTGTGCTCTGGCTTCATCACCATATATTAATAAGTGGAGTGGAAGGGATCCATACAAGGCTACATATGAGTGGAAATGGACCCACATTTTTCCTTATGCTTTTGTGAAGGGCATTAATGCAAGCTCAAGTTAGTAGGCATACAACTTCCGCTGCACTTCTGACATGGATCATGGATGTGTTTGCTTTACACCCAAAGGAAGCATGGAACCCGTTCACCGAAAGCACTTTCAATCAGTTTGTTGAAATCTCCACCACATGGGCAGAAATGGGATTAGGTGAGTGATCAATCAGAAGACTGATTTTTAGAAATGCCAGAAGAAGATTGCATTTATTAAACTGCTGAGGGCTCCAACACCAGGCTGCAATCTAGAAGCTATCTAGTGATACTATAGTGATCGCTAAATCATAGTCACTCCCCTTCCTCAGCCTTATTTATCATGCTTGGCTCATTTCCTAGGATTAGGTCAGAATAGCCTCTGGCCATTTAGACTGTTCAACAAACTGTGTAAGAAAAAAAGACTCCATAGTCCATGGAAGCATATCCCCTTCCTTTTTTAGTTAGTTGTTATCCCATTCAGGATCTAAGAATTTAGAATTCTGTATGATCAGATATCTGGCATTCTTTTAGATCTCTCCGGTCTATAAAAAACTTCCTTTTCTTTTCCTCTTAATTCTGTGTATGTCAGTAGCAATGCTTTAGAATCTGATTTAATGTCATTAACTTCTATTCAAACCATCCCTATGGAATTAGCTATAATATCTAATTCTTTTTCTCTGAAAACTCAATGCATTTTTTTTATATTACACCATTCTCCTTTGGATATAACATACCTATCCCTCTGATAAGCAACACACCAGAATTTTCACATTTTAAATCCACACATTTTAGGGGTGAAACATGTTAAGAAATATGATTATTAAAACTTTTTAAATACATGTCAGATGTCATAAAGTGTAGACCTTATTAGAATCATTAAGTTATATTGTGTAAATACTATTTCGGTCTCCATTCTGCCCTGCAGTTACATGCAGCTAAAACTGTCTGATGTCAATATGAGTTCTCTGTGCATATCTGAGGGCATAATTCAGTCTTTACAATATCCCCCCCCATTTGGAAAATTATATAGATTATATATATTATATATATTATATAAATTATAGAATTTAATAGGGATGAATCCAATATTATTCTGTAGACATTATCCTCAAAATCTGTACATTTTAACAGAGAATGATAACCTTTATATCAATATTTTAAAACTGTCCTATAGAATTCTATCACAGGACATGATTCTCTATTAATTTCTGTAGAACAATTCAAAAGACATATAGAACACTTAGCTTTTTCTTGAATATTTTTTCTGTAAGGATAAATCTTAAAAAGTACCATATGAAAAGTAGTGGACATGCTCACTAAATCCTTCTCAGAGGTCAATATATAAAATAGAAAGCCAATATGTTGTATCTTTTTGCTTTGAGTGCACACAAAGCATTTTTAAAATATGAATATTTTTAAACACCAGACTTTTCACGGGCCTTGTTAATTTCAAACAGATGCTCTAGACATTCAATTTCTCACTTATGTGAGTCTTCCTTTGGCAATCAGATTCTTAGTTTTAGAAACAGACAAACTCTTAGAGCACTGCATTTTGTAACAGTCACTGGGGCTTTCTGGATAATCTGTGTGGCGAAATCATGTCATCTCAGTTTACATAATTTTAAATTATTAGTGTATAACCATTAAATATATTTAAGATTTTGACCCAAGTATGTACAGCTGGACTGTGGCCATTTTGTGCAGTGCCATTGCTGCGAAGTAACCCCCAAATTAGTATTGCCAGCCACAGGAGTATCACCCCAGAGTGATGAGGGATCGTCTAGTGGCACAGTTGGTGTTAATAGTTCATATGCCAACTCTTCTTTCAGCTGCCACAAAGGAGGTGAATGACTTGAGAAACAGGGAACATGGGCAGGGCTTCCCTTTAGCTTGATGCTTCCTGGTGGCCATGTTCATAATTTAGAGCTGTTGGTTGGAAAGTTAATTTAGAGCAGTTTGAAGGCCGCTCTAGCTTATACCAGAAGGCTGGCCTGACACTCAGCTGACCCAGGAGCAGGGAAGCGCAAAGAGCACTTAAATCCATCTCTGCCACCCTGCCTTCTATGGTGCTTTCTCTATTCCTCTCTCATAGCTGAGGATCTCTACCATGGCATTACTGTGCATCCATATTGGGCACTGTGGCATTACTGGCATTTAATGTATTTTGGTATTTGTATAATGGCATTTAATCCTTAATGTTACTATTTACTTAAGTTTTAACACAACACTCTCTCCATCAACAATCAGATCTCTAAAAGAAAATCAAAGGCAGATTGAGGGAAAAAAGAATGTTACTCATCTCTCATCTTTCATAGCATTTTTAGAAGTATCCCTAAACTCAGCTTTGAACCAAAGTTACCTATAAAGCTGAAATTCAGAGAAACAAAAGTAAAAACAAATAGTTCATATGTGCCATTTTTCTTGATCAAAATTTCATATAAATCCAGGTCACAAAATTCCTTTACATTCTAGCTCCCCTAAACTCTTGTGAAATCCTGGCTTTATTGGAGTCAATGGCAAAATTCCTGGTGACTTCAATAGGGACCACGATTTCACCCTTATTGCATCAGGATCTTAAAGATACGAATTGAGTATGTGTCTATGGAAGCTGTATTAACATAACAGACCTAAGAAGATACTGGGCTAGATGGACCTTTGGTCTGACCCAGTATGGCTGTTCTTATATTCTTATGTTGAGCATTAGTGTTTCATTATTTTTGCATTTAACGATACATTGACTGTGGTGCAAACATTTTGTTGTTAAATTACGTGGCAAGAATTAAGGCAAGTGTGTTCATCTAAATATTTACCATTAATGCTGAACTTCTTTTTTGCTTAAAGGTTTAATCCATACTTTAGATTTTAACCTAATTTTCTGTATTTATTAAATAATTATTTAGTTTTCAGTACATTACTAACACTAGGTGCCAAAGGAAATGAGGCTATGTAAAGAAAACCACTGCAGGTTCTCAGTTTTAGTTTAATCTAACTTGCATAAATTCTACTAATTCAAAATAATGGCTAATATCATTTTGAGTGATGTAAGGTCTTTACAATGGAAATCTACTGAAGGTGGGATTTTCACACACCTTGGACAGTTAGGAACCCATGTTCCATAGACTTTCCCATTGAAAGTCAGTAAGAGTTGGATACCCAACTTCCATAAGCTGTTTTGAAAATCCTACTCTAAGTGTTTTTATCCTTTTGCAGTAGACTCTATTGGATGCAAGGGGGTGGAGGAGTACTCTGAAATGTCCAGGGATCTCTTGTTTGCTATTTATGAAGCACTCAATGGTCAGGGTAGCCCCTTTATTGACTTTGAGTGTTCAGATCAGCGTGAATCTGCGCAGGCGCCTGGAAACATTTTGTTCATAGTAGGCATGCTTATTGCAGGCCTTAGCATTGCTACCCCATTCAAACAGCACATCATCTCATTTGCATAATCACTCTTTTAGTAGGAGAATCACCTATCCTTACATCCCTCGTTTTATTCCTCAAAGGCACCACTTTTGAAATAACACTCAATGGCATAAGAGTTTACTGCCTTCTGAAATATTTTTTAACAGTCACTGAATTAATCATTTAGAGCTTTTCTGCCTTGTACAGGTTTGGCTGCTAACATAACACACTCCGGGATGATTATGTTGTGGCTTCAACCAGGTGCTACATGGATTTGGCAACTTTGGCAGCACTATTGTCTGTAATGATTCTGCACTTCGTGCCTTGACGATGCCACTGTGTACAATAAATTTGCTGGCACCAATACAGAATATCTCATTCCCTGATCTGTTCCTTGAAGAATCAAGTTTTCATCTTTTTGTCCTGTATCACTAGATAAGTGGTCTGTCTCAAGTAGTGGTTAAGTTTGTACCCTTTAACTCTCTATTTCCAGAATATGCAATTGTGATTCTGCTGTGGGGATAGCTACTTTTGCTGCCTTTTGGTTATTCTCAGGTAGACTGGTTACCAGTTTGCCTATCAATGGTTTTGTATGTTAGTCACAACTAATGTTTTGTTTTGTTTATCTTTTTTCTAATTGTATTTAAAAGTCTGATATTTACTTGGGGTTGTGTAACTGAGATCTTTTGGGAAGTAAAGTCCTTGTTCATGTGTCTATTAATATTTATGCTGGGACCAATCCTAGATTCTAGATTCTTTACTGTCATGTTGAGTTTTATTTAAGAGATTTTTTCTTATTGTCTGAATAGTTCTCTTGGCCATCCTGTTACTCTCTGGGTATTTTGGCAAAGATGTTGAAGGGGCTAAAGATCATTTGGAAATCAACTTATAGCTTTCTGTACTTTGCCCCATAAACTTCCTTTTCCAGTTATTTTTCTGCTTCTTTATGGACAGAAACATTTGGCATATACAAATATAAGAATATCTTATGCAACATATATGTAAATTATAAGGACTGTGGTCTTTGAAGACAATGGAATGATGCCCACTGACTTCAATGGGCTTTGGACCAGGCCCCTGTAATATGAACCTATTTTAGCAAATGTCTTACCATATCTAGAAGTACAGTACCACGATATAATCCTCATTCTTGTAGTTAGAGGCTCCCTTTATTTCTTACCAAATCCAGAGACAAACAATTTTACATGTTTGAATATCAAGAAGACTGCTATCGTGCACAGTTCTTTTCTCAGTGCTTTTGGAAATAGCAGTCTTTTCACCTTTTGGACTTCACTGCTACCTTTCCTAAATGACCTGTTTGGGGCCTAATTCTGCCCCTTTTTAACTCACTCTTGTACAGCTATTAATTTTAGTTTATGCAAAATTGGATCCTTGTCTGTTTCAATTTCAAATTCTTCTAACTTTGAAGTAGTAATAGTCTCACTGTAGGAATTGCATGTTCATCAGTATTACTCGCAGACAGTGAGGGTCTGCAACCAAGTGTGGTTCTTTGATTTACATTCAGTAAAGACATCATATCTTTGCGACTTCAACATTATACATTGTATTGTAAGTGATGCTAAAGACAATGGTGTTTTAAACAATTTTTCAAGTAACTTCTGATCAGTTTCTAAATGTGGAATCTTTTCTCTTCCATGTATTTTTTAGTGAATCTTAAAAAAAATCAGAGTTTCTATCATCTCCTTTTCAGTCCGAGTGTACCTTCTTTCTGCCTCCTATACTGATATTAAACCACAGAGATCCTGACACAATTTCCACTCCAGGGGGAGGAATTAGTAGTAGTACTGAAGGATGTAGGAGGGGCATGGCCTTGTAATCCTACAGATGGGGAATTAAACAGGAAGGAAAACTGTTGGCCTTGTTTCTCCCACGAAGCTTTGCCTGTGATATAACAGTGTCAGAATATTTCAGATAAAATGAGCAGCAGTGAAATAGCAAAGGCTGTTGTGATATAGACCAAAATTATCAATTGTATCTCCAGTGAGATAAATGAGGGCAGTTCACAACTATCTGAGAGCTACTGATAGCCTTAAATAACCTAGTCACAGTGATCTATGTATTCATCCCCTTCAAAGTTTAATTATGGTAATGCACAATGCTTGAAAATAAAAATGAAAAAGCCATGAGGAATAAGTAATACAAACAATTAAGAATACATCACTCTCATAGTACTCTCAGTATGCTGACTCTCTGGCCAATGCCAGATCTATGTTAAGGTTCTAATCATAACCCTCAAAATTTTCCATAGCTGGGGGCCACAGCTATCACAGCGACCATCTCTCTCATTGCAATCCACCGTGACATCTACGTCCTTCCTGTATTCTGAAGCTGACAAGCCCAGAGTGGCTCACACAGGGACAAAGAGTGGAAATAGTTCTGCTGGAGGCCCTCAGCTTTGGAATTCACAGGAAATCACAAGGAACCTAGATATTGTCACCTTGACAGCAATATGCAAGACCTATCACTGCAAAAGCCTTCCCACAATAACAACATCAGAAGAATGTCTGGCAGCACTTCCCTTGGAAATGAGTAACAACTAATTCCACTAGCAGTGTGAGGGAGAGGTGCAGAAGATAGTTCTGTAGCTTGGATTGTATTTTAGATAATTTTGTTAGTACTCAGCAACCTGGGGATGGGTGCACTCTGAACAGCAAGATC